>NW_026294436.1:78512726-79890226 GCF_007827085.1 Peromyscus californicus insignis
CCTTCGGGTAATACCCAGGAGTTTGACCACCCTGGTGCCTCATTACCTCACAAAGTCAGCTCTGGGAAAAGGCTGATGCAGTCACAGTGTGTGTCTTCCTGGGGAAAAGGCTGATGCAGTCACAGTGTGTGTCTTCCTGGGGAAAAGGCTGATGCAGTCACAGTGTGTGTCTTCCTGGAGCATTGGTCTTTTGAGCCTCATTTTTAAAGAGACTAGAAGGTTCTATAGAAGGTCTAAAGAACTGTGTATCTACCTTGGAGACTATTTTTGTTTTAAATTACATATTTAATAATTTCTTGATTGCTCTTTACTCTGTGCTTTATACTTAGGGAGAGTAGGGTTTTGGCTTTTGTTCTTAGTGTTGTATCTCTACACCCAGCACTGAGTCTATCAATTTATCAATAGTGATGAATACACGATTATAACTCATTAAACATGTGCAAATATAAATCAGCTTATAAACAATCATTGGGTGGTTGGGAGTGTGTCTTGAGAGGAGAATCTTCACCCCTCCATTCTCACCTTACGTCTGCTCCAGGCTCTGCCCCTCCATTTCTGATTGGACAAGGGGAAGGACACCAGAGGAGCAGAGAGAGTCCAAGCAGCTGGGGAGAGCTCCTGCTGCGGATGTTTAGTGGAAAGAATGTTAGAGACAGCAGGCACCAGCCCAGACTGAAGTACAGAAATGTACTCTCTCACCCAAGGGCTAGAAGGTCAAGATCAAGGTGTTGGCAGGGCTGGTTCTTTTGAGACCTGTCTTCTTGGCTTTAGATGGCTCCCTTGCTTTCATGTAGTTTTCTCTTCTGTATTTGTGTACTGAACTCTCTTTTAAATAAATGGCAATTATTGGTGGCTTAGGCTTCATTAAGTGTGTGTGTGTATGTGGTGTGTGGTGTGTTTTGGTGTGTGTAGTGTGTGTGTGTGTGTGTGTGTGGTTTAGGGTGTGTGTATGATGTGTGGTGTGTATGGTATGGTATGTGTGTGTGTGGTTTTGTGTGGTTTTGGTGAGTGTGTGGTCTATGTGGTTTGGGATGTGGTATATGTAGTGTGGTTTGTGTATGTGTGGTGTGTGTGTGTGTGTGTGTGTGTGTGTGTGTGTGTGTGTGTGTGTGTATGTGTGTGTGCGTGTGTCTGTGTCTGTGTGTGTAGGCTAGAGAGGTTGATACCAGGTGTTTCCTTAGTTACTCTCCACTTCATTTTCCAAGGGAGAGTCTCTTGCTAACTGATTTGTCTAGCCTAACTACTCAGTTTGCCCCAGGGATCCTGTCTCTGCCTTTTCAGAGCTGGGATTATTGACAGGCTACCATGCCAGCTCAGCTTTTTCATGGGTGCTGGGGACCTGAACTCCAGTCCTCATACTTGCAGGGTAAGCACTTGATCCACAGCCATCTCCCCAGCTCTGACCACATTTAATTTTAATTACCTCCTTACAGGCCCAATCTTCCAAACTAGTCATCAGTCTATTCTGAGTTACTGGAGGGTATATACCATAGGAGTTTGTGGGGAGGGGGCAACACATTCAGCCCATAGCTTACACCCAGACCAACCAAGACCTCCAAATGTTAATCCCACAGTCAAAACAGTAGGGTGTGTGTGTGTGTGGGGGGGGGGTCTTTTCAAGAAAGCATGATTATTGAAGCGAAATGAAGCAGTTAGGAAAACCCCTCCTTGGACAATGGGTACAGAACATTCCGAAGGAATAGATGGCTGGTTTACAATTGAGCTTTGTGGTCACTTTGAGGTAACAGAAAGTTAAGTTTTATAACAAACAGAAACTTAACTTAGCTACAGACTCAAAATGGCTTCTGGTTATAAAATGGAGTCAGGCTGGTTCTGCACTTCCTAGGGCTGCTGCGGATGGCATGAGCTGAGGCAGGATGGATAGCCTGTGTCCTGCACAGCAAGAACTCTACATAAATGGGCTGTGTCTGTCATCTTCATGGGACAAGAGCCCAGTTTTCCAGGACTTTGTCTTACCTTTGTGTGACTGAACAGGATCCAACGCAGCAAAATGGCTTCTGTGCATACGTAGCAAGATGTCCATTTTCTTGTTGGGATAGTTGAAGTTAGAAAAGGCATTCTTTTCATACAGAAATTTGTATTTCTGTATGAAGCAACACAAGAGAACATACAACGTATAAAATGATTGAGCCCAATGGAGGTAAGTCTGTGTTCTGACTTATGTAGCAAAGAAATGTTCAGGTTCAGCCTGGGTGATTAACAATTTGATTCCTTGTCAGGCTGTGAGAGGCTTTCCATGTTTCCTTCCTTCCTTCCTTCCTTCCTTCCTTCCTTCCTTCCTTCCTCCCTTCCTCCCTCCTCCCTCCCTTCCTCCCTCTCTCCCTCTCTTCCTTTCTTCACCTCTCACCATGTCTCCTGTAATTAAGGAATGGTGGTGAGTTCTTGTCACCCACCATTAAGGAATAGTTACAGATAGTTGCATAACATCTGCTTCTTGCCACCATCTAATTAACCATAAAATTCTGGCAGAGGACCTGACAATTTGTCTGGAACATGGAATATGAATACGAAACAGGGCTTTGGCTTAGGGATGGAGAAGGATGGTGTAAGACTGGGTGCTTTTTGTCCTCTTCTTTTGGATGGGACTCTGTCTCCTGTTCAAAGTAAGATTAGGTCCATATCCTCTCTATAATGACTAATACTGAGATGCATCTTTTGACAAAAAGAATGTGGGTCAGGAGTATACTATGGCTCTGTGAGAGAGTCCGAGTTAGTATCTACCCTGCAACCCCCCTTATAACCTATCAGGATATGGTTCCCCTTCTCCCCTATTGAGATCACCAAGTCCCGATGAGGAAACTGAGGGGCCTCTTGATTGGGGCAGACATCTGCCTTTAGCCAGGTCATCTCATAGTCTGCTATGATGTGTTTGTCACTGATGCCTTTTTTGCCCACCAACCTGCCTGGCTTCCTGAGCTGTGGTCCCATTACTTCTGGAGAGTGCTTCTTCTTGTTTCTCATTCTCTGTATTCAGCTGTTGACTGGTATGTTCTCACTTGTGGGCACAGTATGTCTTTCTTCTTTGTACCTACACTCCCAACAAGTATCTGGATCTACTGATGATTCTGACCTGCGGTTCTGGCTCCACAGATGTCCGTGTAGACATTTGGCTGGGGAACCTCTACTCTGTTGAGACCTGGTGCTTTGTGTCTTGCGATCTCTTGGATATGATCTCACAACCTTGTTTCAGCTCCCCTGGTACTGTTGTCCTTCATTTCACTGTATCACAGGAAGGAGTAAATCCTCCTCCACCACCCATGTAGAGTCAGTGGTTGGACCCTGCAAGTAGGAATGCTAAAAGGCAAATTATCAGGAGAAAAAAGCAGATTTATAAAATGGGTCCACACAGGAGTTCACTGAACAAATACGTGACTTGGGCAGAGGCTAGACCTCAGGCCTGTGTATCATCTTAACAGAGGGTGCTGAAGTGTAGAGAAGAGGCCAGGTGAAGGTGATGCTTTACAGGGGGTGAGGCTCCCACAGTGGGGAAGCTTTATAGGAAGGTGATGAGTATGTATGTGATTAGTAAATGCTGTTTCCTAAGCTTCCTTTGTACACAAGGGGCCATCTTGGCTCATCAGTGTCTCTGGAATGACCCGCTTCCCAGGACAGAGATGGGGACACTTTTACAAATGGGAATTTCTGTTGACTTATAAAGAGAAACTTAAGTCCAGTTTTTAGAAAATTGTGGGGAAGGAGGGAACTGTTCCCACTCCTCCTCTTTCTTAGGCCTTCAACTCAAAATGATCCCTCAGCCAGATTGGCCCATGTGAGTAGTGCATTGGTACCCTCCACTGCTCTGAGAGAAGTGGGGATGAGAACTGGCTTTGAGTCTTCAAAACTTTTAAAAATTACATTTATTTAATTTTTTTGTGAATACACGAGGAGACAAGAGGACAACTTTCAGGAGTCAGTTCTCTCTTTCAGTCATGTGGGGCCCAAGGATTGAACTCACGCCGTCATGCTTGGTGGCATATGTCTTTACCCTGAGCCATCTCCCTGACCCGGGCCTTGAGTCCAGAGAACTCTTGTTTTTTTCTATACTGAGATGCATCAGTTGGAAGTTCGTTAAAATGCTAGTTCTCAGGACCTACCCTGCTTCTTCTGAGTCAGAGTCTGCATTTTATAAGATACTTAAGCATGTGGTTCAGAAATGAGCTTTTGGATGCAAGTGTGGTGGGTGTAGGGAAGTTGTCGCCATTGCTGGCATAGGCTTGACTCAGAACAGGAGTCTGTATCTAATTGTAATAGATAAAGCAACTTGGGTTAAAGCCAGGCCTTCCGAAGGACAAAGGGGAGCCATGTGGGCATCTGAGGTGAGGCCATTAGCCGTTGGATTATAATACAATGTGCTGTAATGGAGCGGTAATGAAAAGCAATTGATACAGTTCTGCTATAAAAGGGGCACTGTCTTCATTAAAGCATCCATCCTTCTTCATAGACAGTGTCATGGAGTCAGGGAATGGAGAAGGAGCTCTGCTGTAAAGGTTTTAGTTTGTCTTTAGTCTGCTCTGTTTTGTTCTTCAGGTGAGCATCTCCTAGCACTGAGCTCTTACTAGGCTCAGCTCCCATTGGAAGAGAGGTGTGGAGAATGGGAAACCAAGTGCTGTCCTGCTGGCCCCTCTGGAGGTTTTGGGAACAAGTTGAAGCTGGAGCATGAGCTCCTGCTGCCAGAGCCACCAACCACTGGACATCTTTTTAGAAGATGTCTCTTCAGTGAAGCTGATGCTCTGTGATAGATCTGCTGGGCACATTGCTAATCCAGAGGAAGAAACATATTTAATATAATAGCTTCACACATGAACTCACTGAACACACACACACACACACACACACACACACACACACACACACACACACACGACTCACACAGGAGCTTAGATTCCAGGCCTATGTATTATCTTAACAAAGAATGCTGAAATGAGAACAGGATCAGCACCCCTCAGCATCAGCACCCCTCAGCATCAGCACCACACAGCACCACCACCCTTCAATATCAGCACCACACAGCACCAGCACCTCACAGCACCAGCACCACACAGCATCAGCACCACACAGCACCAGCACCACACAGCACCAGCACCACACAGCATCAGCACCACACAGCATCAGCACCACACAGCACCAGCACCACACAGCACCAGCACCACACAGCATCAGCACCACACAGCACCAGCACCACACAGCACCAGCACCCTTCAATATCAGCACCTCACAGCATCAGCACCACTCAGCATCAGCACCTCACAGCATCAGCACCCCTCAAGCATCAGCACCACACAGCATCAGCACCATGCCTCCCTGATGTTTCAATTGCTATCTTTCACTTCATCATTTGCCAGACCATTCTGCTTTTCTTGTGTGTTCAAAACTTATTTCTACTAGTTCTTCACCAAAAGTTTATTTTTAAAAAGACTTGTTTATTTTTATTTTACACATATGGATATTTTAACTGTGTGTGTGACACACACATATACACATGCTTGTGCATATACGTGGGTGCATATGCGTGCATGTAACATGTGCATGCTTGATTCTTATAGAAGTCAAAGAGGGCATTGCATCTCCAGAAAATGAAGTTACAGATGATTGTGAGCTGCCATGTTGGTGCAGAGGACCAAACCCGGGTCCTCCGCAAGAGCATTAATGCTTTTAACTACTGGGTCATCTCTTTGGCCCCACAAACTTTCTTTTTTTCACAGTATTTCACTTGTTCCACAAGAAATGGTAGGAAAATTGAATTAGTGCTCACCCTGAAAAGACAGTTGTTAATTTTTTATTTGCATAATGCTTATTTTGGAAAAAGAAAGACATAAACAAAGCCCTCAAACCTTGTACCATAGGACACACAGACCAAATGAGAAGCCTGAAAGGTAAGCTGAGGGAAAGAGGAGGTAATGGTTGTAGATGTCAAGGGTGATGGGAGTCATGACTAAATTGCACAGTAAATTTAGTGTTGGTGTCATGTGAACTCTTTTTCTGAGGAGACATGGTTAAAAAAAAAAAAGGCATACTTACACTAGATAGAGCACCATTGACTGAAATCCAGAAATGATTCCATCCAGGTACAGCCTGGTGACCCGGGAGTTTAACTGGTGGTACTTACAGAAGCATGGGCAACTTATGGGCAGTGAGACCACTCAAGAAAACAATGTTGCCCCTCTCCAGCATCTGTTACCTGTCTACACATTCTTTTTTTTTTTTTTTTTTTTTTGGTTTTTCGAGACAGGGTTTCTCTGTGTAGCTTTGCGCCTTTCCTGGAACTCACTTGGTAGTCCAGGCTGGCCTCGAACTCACAGAGATCCGCCTGGCTCTGCCTCCCGAGTGCTGGGATTAAAGGCATGCGCCACCACCGCCCGGCATGTCTACACATTCTTGAGGAGGGGTGGGACCCCACGACCCCCTAGCTCTAGCAACCATTAAGTATCTCTAAATTTTTGATGGAAAGTGGATGCACCCAGATTTGTGTGGTTTCTGTCAGTCTAGATAATCACAGGCACTGACAGTTCAGGGGAGCAGTGGGCACATTGTGCTGGAAGACAGTGTTCCACAGCAGCTGGGTTTCTGGTGATGTGCCCCTGGTTAACTGTTCCAGGCAGGAGTGGGGAACAAGGCAGGTGAGGGGTGCTAGACAAACTTGTCAAAGGTTTTTTTTTTTTTCTTTTTTGCTAGCTACTGAGATGAAAATGATGATAGCATTCTTGAATGCATAGATTCTCCAGACACTTACGGGTTCTTCTGTGTGTGTTATCCTCTCTGTCAGCTCTTTAGCACTGTGATGAGATGCTGGGGAGAATCAGCCTAGAATGGGGAAAGATTTAGTTTGGCTTCAGAGGCTTCTCTCCATTGCCACTTGGCTTCATTGTTCTGCAGCTTGTAAGGAGGAGAGCATCATGGCGAGGAGGGTGTGGTGGGGCAAAGTCACTTACTTACTTTAGAGGAGCTGGGAAATGGAGAGAGAGAAAGCAAGACCTGGCCTCTGGTTATCTGAATTTCTGCTATTAGCCCTCCACTACCCCTGTGAGAAGTTCTGGTATCTCTCAACAGGCCAGAGGCTGAGGTCCCACCCTATGCACCGACTCTGGGGACGCTCTAGATCCAAACCCAGCATGAAGTGAGGGGATGGAGCGATGGTCCCAGTGCCAAGTCTGGAACAGAGAGCCGAGGCCTGACTTCCAGCTCCACTGTTTACAAACCTTGTGACTTCAGGCCGGTCCCTCACCCTCTGTCACCTATAAACCTGAAATGTCAATTGTATCTGCTAATGGCCGGGAGCATTAAATTATGCTATAGACACACGCAGCGTCTGGCTCTTCACAAGCCCTTGACATTATTGTCGTTATTCCTACTTGACAGATAAGAAAATTGGGTCTCAAAGAGGTTAAGTGGCTGGCCCAGAGTCTGGTGGCCAGATCAAATTGGCACCAGATCTAATCTGACCCCTCTTAACCACTGACATGCTGACTCAGGAGCTTTGGGCTGCTGCAGGCAACCACTGGGTGAAGTCTACTCCAGTGAGCACTTCTCACCTGTGGGTTCCCTTGGCAGAGACTCCTCCCAGATCTTTAGCTTGGCCAGTCCTTTGAGCAGGCATCCACTTTCAACATTATAATGAGGCAACTGTACTAGTATTTGCTCATCTATGGGCTCACTACAGTAGTTCTTAGCCACCTGCCTTTCTCAGATATAATTGAACAGAGCCAAAATTGAAGTCACTTTCTGCCAAAGGTCTTCTTTGGTGTTGCTTCCCTACAGGGAAGTGCATTCCCTAAATGCACTTCTGTCCTATTTCCCTTATCTCAGAGTCCATCTAGTGTAATTCCCCTACTTCCCACCAGGTGTCCCACCCTTCCCTGGGAAAGGCAGACTTGGAGAAGTGGGGGAGGTAGGATAGATGGAAAGGGGAGGGGCACGGGGAGGTGAAGAAACTTCCAGATGCAGCTTCTTATCTCTAGACAAAAGGACCTGTTTGCCTTGTTCTTCTTTGATGCAGAGTCGAATCTCTCCAGAAAGCCTAGAGAAGTCACCACAATTCAGGAAGCTTCTGTTTTTGTTAAGGAATTGGTGTATGTCTGACCAGTCCCTTTCATCTCGGAGCTAGAGACTGCAATCTACAGTCACAGCATTCTTCTTCGGAGCCCTCACAGCCTCCCCGCCTTCCTTAGACTCTCCTTCTTTCAGGGTCTGATTAAAAAAAAGACAAGAAGTCCTGGCCCACCTGCCCTCAATGTTCTTTGAATCAGGGAAGGTCAAAGGCTAGTATGTGACAGTGGCACTAACTAGCGTTCCTGCAGACATTACCCTAATTCATCCTCATTTTTCATGTTAGTATGGCAGAAATACTTCCCCATTCTAAAGCAAGACTGTCACACGCCTCTCCTGCAGGCAGCAAAGGGCAAATTTAGATGAGCTGAAAAAACTGTAGTGGCTGGAACATTTGCAGTTCTAAGATGCCTGCTCACCCCAGGCAGGTGGCCCCTACCTGTCACTAGCCTGCCTTCCTCTCTTCCTTTGTTTTAGAAGATCCTGCACACCTTGGAGAGGCTAGGTCAAGAGGAAAGCCCCGCGGTCTTTCACTCAGCCATTACCATCTGTCCTGGGGCTCTCTGGAGCTCCTCTAGCCTCATAGCGGACACTGGACACCTCCCAGGGTTTAAACTACGTGGCTGTGGTCTTATAAGCTGGCAGGTTGTTTCTCACCTGGAGATCTGCTAAGGATATGGTGGTTTATGGTCATTTAATGTAAGCTTCAGAAATGGCAGCATGGGCTGTTTCCTCCATTGAAGGCCCTAATGTCCAGAACACAGTGCTAAGGGAGTCCCTAGCTTCTGTGTCCTGCACCTCATTATATGCACAGCTTTTAATATTCGGAGACTTTTTGCCAATACACATTTTCATGTGTACTGGGAATTCAGAGCCCAGACACAATGTATTATTGATAGAATTGTAATTTACTCCTCTTGGGTTGTATCTACAGTGTATACCATTAGCACAAAATATTAAATTACCAGTGGTTGTATATATTTGTCTACTCAGGTTTGGCTCAATGATATTTGCTTTTCTCTTCAATAAAAGACTATGAATACAGAAAGCAGGTAATATTATTTTTTGTTGCTGTTGCAAGGGTGTTTTTGATTAAACTATTTCCTCAACACTATGTTTGTGCTGAGCCATACTTTGCAGCCAGGACAGGAGACATAGAAGACTGGAGGCCTGGAGGGGAAGGTGGATGGGCAGTTCTCTCCAGCTCTCGCCTCACACACTTCCCCTGTCAGGCTACTCTAGGCCAAGCACAAGGACTTTTGCTTCTGTGTGAGGGATCAGCAATCTGAGCTGCCAGAGGGAGGACATGGGCTGTTCAGACCTCATTGCCAGAAGCCCAGTCTCAGCTGAAAATGTGGAGCTGGGTCTGGAGTGGGATTCTACTCCAGGGTGTGGAGACAGAGCCCTTGGTTACAGCTTCATGTCCTAGATTGCTCTGAAGTCTTCTCTTCTGTAATCATCACCAGCCACTTTGGTTCTTGTCCCTTGTGAGCTGGGTTACACAGAAACACACAAGTGTGTTTCCTTCTCTACAAAAGAATGCAGGTTATGGGGTTCAAGCAACCCCACCCATGGAAATATCATATTATGTCTGCCTGGTGCTTTCTTTTAGCCTTTGAATTTCTTGCTGAGACTGGAACAGAAAGCATTTGTCAGTTAGCTAGCTCAATACCCAGACCACTGTGGTTTCCCCAGTCAGATCCACTACATAATTTTTATGAGTAAACAGATTTCTTTTTAAAAATACCTGTGGCTTTGTCTCCTCAGCCCTTTGTGGGACTCAGTATACTGTTGGTGATGGGCTGAGTTTGACATCATAACAATTTGAAGCAAGAGGGTAAGACATTTAAGATAAACGCTGTTTCCTCTGGTTCAGTGAGGAACTCATGATTCCTTGGGGCAGATAGGCTGGGGAGGTAAAGAGGCCACTGGGGGCATTCAGGACACAGGGTCTGGGATACCAAAGTAGCCTTTACACTCAGTTCCTAAGAAAAAGGGCAGCTATGGGTTCTGTTGAGCCTGGCCACACAGGGCATCCTCCAGAGGTGAAAACTGGGTTTCCTTTGGTGGGTTTTGTTTAGTGTCTGCCTTGTTAGCCGGGCGGCTCCTCAAGCAGATCCCTCCATCGAAGAAGGGGCAATTCCATAAAGAACTTCTCTGGGCAGGTCCTTTATACTAAGTGAACTTCCTTTGGACTTATGCCCCCCCCCCCCCCCCCCCCCCCGCCTCAAACCTACATCTTCTTCCCTGAAGGAGAGATGTGGTGTTTAAAACAAGAAACAAAACAAAGCAAAATAATGGTCACTTAGGGTGTGCAGCCAATAAAATCGGTGCCAAATCTATCAAAGCAAATCACAAACCCTGACAGCCAAGAAGTATTTGTCCCCATCACACCCCAGATTTCCACACAGCCTCGTGTTTTAAGCACATGTTCTGGTGCAGAGGGACCCATGGAAAGGCAATTACACTTGGTGAGTGATTAAAGTCGGATCTGGCAGCTTTATGTGTCAAATATGTTTAAATACATTAACCTTTACAGAATTTACACTGCGTGCTGAGTTATATCCTGTACAGTGTCAGAAAGATCTGAACCTGCCTTCATTTAAGTCTTATTTACATTTATTTTATTATAATATAAATAGACTTAAATAATCTTAATGGGGATTTCCTCCCCAATTCTGCAGGTCTTGTTAGCACTGTGGGGAGTCTGAAGGCAATAGGATCCCTGGCTGGTTGCAAATGATGTCCCAGATATCTCCCTGGAGTCCCTGGGGAGAGAGGGAGTCAGGAGAACATCCTTGAGCTCCTGTGGTATTTAACCCCCAGGGGAGCAGGCTCTGGAGACTGACAGCACAGGGTACATTCAGGAAGGCTCCTCAGCAGACAGGCAAATTTTAATTTTTGTAAGTTGCAGAAAACACACATTTCTGAAGCATCAATTTTAGGAAGAAAGGCCACACTGCTCTCATTGGCAGTGTTTTCTTGTCTGCTGCTGTCATCTCTCTGTAGGAGGACCCAGGCTGCAGACACCTTCCGTGACTGCATTTTTCGAAGAATGCCTCTGTTGTGGCGCCGTGCTTTGGTTCACCGCTGGCAGCTCCATGCCTCCTGAGCTTCACTCCACTGAAATCTGGTTGGCATAAGACAGACTCCGGTGGAATGAAGGACAAGAGGACCCATGGATTGTCTGGGGCTGTTTGTCTACCAAGCCTCCTCTTGTAGTGCTGTGTGTGACCTGGATGAGACCTTCAGGCTCCTGCATCCACATTCTTAGAGGACAGTGAGGACCTGAATATCCAAATCCTCTCCAAGCATCCTTGCTCCCACCCCAGAGCTAGATTGTGGTGGGTGGTACAGCCAGTGCTGTGGGGCCATCCTCTCTGTATACCAAGTTAGGATGCTGGCTGTCCTCTTCAATGTGTGTACCATACCAGAGCTGGGGATGTTTGGTGATGTCTACAGAAGGCAGACGCTCACTCTGCCATTGCTTACCGAACGGTGGAATGCAGGAGCACAGGTATTCTTCTGAAAAAGCCGCTGTGCAAGGGCATGAACAGCCCAGTTTGGGCCTGTGTGCCAGTGTGAAATCAAGATAAGCTGAGGAGGAGCTGAGGAAGGACAAGGACTCTGCTGGAGCAGGCCTGTTTATGGGGGCGGGTGGATGGTGGAAAGAAGAATTCTTGGTCCTCTTCCCATAGACTTGTCTGGGAAAGCCAGCCTCCGATGGCCATATGTTTCCCCAGTTCTGCATAGAATCAGTGAACAACTTCGCCAGGGAGCCTAGGGTAGGGGTCAGGAGAGGGAGGTCCTGTAGTACCTGTGGACTTTCTGTTCCTGCCCAAAAGAAAATGCCCACCAAGCAGGAACTTCGCAAGGACTGCATTGGCCTTGTCTTTGCTGTGTTCAGACTCGTCTGCTGCTCAGCATAAACCTCATAAAAGCCTGCTCTAAGCAGAGACACGCAGACTGGGTGGGTAGGGTTGAACTGCCTTGTTTGGAATACTTTCTTGTTCCTGGGCTTGTTCTGACCTGACAGAGAGGCTCCACCTCTCTCATCCAGCCCCCAGGGCATCAGGCTTCTGAGAAAGGCTCTTACACAAAGGCAGGGGTTTCTAGTTATGGTTAGGGGAGAATCCCACTTTCCTAGATCCAAACTAAATCATCTTCCTCAGGTTGTACACAGGGCTCACTAGAAGGTAGGGCGCTGTGTGCTAAAGGCAAGAGGTTCAGGGAATCTTCTGCTCAGCCTTCTAGTGAATACTTACTTCTCAATAGTAAGAAGTATGCTTTGTTTGTGAGTTATCTAGACCACTGAAGCCCCCACACCACCTTTGACCCACTTCCTAGTCAAAGTGGAGAAAGACACCAGTCTGCTGGCTTTGACCAAGGAAGGTAGGAAACTGTGGGAGATGTTCTGGGATGGAAGGAGTCTTGGCTTCTGTTCGGATTTCAGCTCAGTTCTGAAAAGCAAAGGGGTCACTATCAGCTCTCTACCCAGACCTTCCTTAAGACAGCCCACCAGATCCCTCCAGTCCACAATTGGACTTATCCTCATTTGAGATCCTGATCTCCAGTGCTTTCCAGGGAAGAAAAGGCTTGATAATGGTGACAGGCCATATGAACAGGGTCAGGGTGGAGGTCCCCAGGAAAGGCTTACCATTCTGTAGACCTGCAGTTGCTGTAAGAAGAGTTGGTCTAGAACCTGGATCCTGAGACCTGATCCACCCTGAGCAACAATCATCTAGTATTCAAGTTCTCCCACTCAGTAGGCCTCTACAAATGTAATCCCCCAGTGACTACTGTCTTGGCCAGTTGCAGTACTGGGTTGAGCCAGAGACCCAACAAGACTCATGTTGGGCTATAGAGTAAGTTTTAGCCAGTGACTGCTCTTCAGCTGCCTTCAGGACTGTCCCATAAAGGTCTCAAAAAACCAACTTGGACTTGAGAACCACAGAAGGGAAGCAGTTCTTGCATTTACTGTGAGAGCTGCACTTAGCACCCCAGGACTAGGCAGTCAAACACATTCCTCTAGTGGAGCCAATCCCCAGAAAGCTAGACAGAGCTGCAGCGTGCTGTACCAGCTTCCTTTATCACCAAGATTTACCACCCAGCAGTTCAGAAGTCCTCAGGAAGACAAAGAAGGAAGTTAATGATTGACTCCCAGTGAAGACCGCCGTTTCCACTCTTCCCTTCTTACTCTAAGATCCCCAGGATCTAGCCACTCACCCGGCAAATCCAAAGATTTCAGACTCACCTGAGTACATAGGAGTACCTATACCTTCGGACATCCAGCGCAGCTTTGCCTTTGATGCAAAATAATTCATCGTTTTCTGTCTTAAGAGAGTACCAAGCTGAAAGATTGTTGAAGAATCCTGGGTTAGGGGGGAAAAAAAAGTAATTTTAAGTCTTGGGAAAGTCTTTTGCCCTCAAGAGTTGAGGCTGGGAGAAGAAAGCAGCACGTACTCTACAGGGTGCCCAGCTCAGCAGCCTGAGCAGAGCAGAAGTTGCTCCTGGAGAAAGCGACACGTGGTTCTCTCTTTAGTAAAAGACAATAGGAAAGTAGGAGAAAGTGGAGGCGAGGGGGCTAAACGAAGCTGGAAAGGAGAGGGGGTGGAGTGCCGAATGGAGCTTGGCCACAGACAATAAAAGAAACTGGTTTTTCCAAGGCAGGGGTGAGGAGGCGGCACCAGTCTCACTATTTATGCACCCCTCAGCCAAGCTTCTTGTTACCTGCTGAGCCCAGCCAATGGAGAGAGGACCCGGCTGCTGGCTCCGCCTCCCAGAACCACACCTGGGGCAGGGGAGGGCATGCTTGTTGAGGCCTTTCGGCAGGCTAACCTTATTCTCTCACTGTTCTGTAAACACCAGAAAAGGCAGGCGGAGGTCTCTGTCTGCCCAGAGAGAGCTGTACGTTATCTCAGCCCTGGGCTGAAAGCTCCGCCCCCACCCTCCAGATTAGAGGGAAAGAGGCTGTTCAGATCTTACTTTGAGTCATGGAGGCTGTGCATGTGTGTGTGTCCACTTATCTACCCCCATACAGGGCTGTGTAGGGAGCAGGACTCAAAGTCCTTTTGCACCCTTAGCAGAGTACCTGGTCACCCACCTATGTGGTGCTGCAGGACGGGATCTGAGGGTCAGAGCTCTTGTGACCTTGTGGCTTGTCCCCCCCCTCCCCACAGCCTGCTTCCTTCCTTTCCTTAGTGGGAGAGCCTCTGTGCTGTGTGAGAGGGAACTGGGAAGACCCGAGGAACTGGGGAAAACGCAGCAAACCATTAAGAGGATTCAGAAGCCGTTCTTGGTTCTATCTCTCCACCTTGTTTCCCTTCCACTCACCCATTCCACCCCTTCTCCCTCTCTACTCCCCTCTCCTCTCCCTCCCTCACCACCTCTCCTGCTCTCTTCTCCCTAGTTTTCCTGGAGGCCCAGGGATATGGAAGTCTCATTAAATGAATCCTAGAAGCCACATGCCTTCTGTTTGTTCTCAAGGCAGACCCTTGCTGGGCAAAAGCAGACTTCCCCTCTCAGGAGAGTAAGGAAATGCAGAATACAGTATGCAGAGCATGTTGGCCCTGCCCTGTTCCAGAGCCCCTCACAGAACCTGCTCCAAATCTTCTTTGCCATCTGCTAATCCCAACTTCTTACAGCTGGGAAAGAGGCTGATAAGGCTCATGAGGCACACTACTATAGCCAGTGTTGTCAAGATGCATGTCTACCAGGTCTGCCTGGCTTCACTGACCCATGTGAGGCCTCCCAGAATATACCTCACTGCCTTTTTTGGCAGTCCTTGCAGGTTGTGTATGGGAGGGTCTGAATCCCACCTCTCTATTCCTTCTCACCCAGGCCTTTCTTATCCCATTTCATTCACTCACTATGGCTTCATTCCATAAGTGGGTATTCTGCATCCTCTGAGTTTATCTTCTAGGTTCTCCCAACTAGATACACCCTTCACGAACAGTCACAGAGACAGAGCACTAAGATGTGACGAGTATCCACTAAAGGGAGCAATCAGCTTCCGTCTCTGAGGGTTGGCGAAGGATTCACAGAGAAGGTTCCTCTGAGCTGAATCTGAAAGAGTAGACAGGAAAGGGCGGGAGCTGTTTAAACTAAACCTCTGAGGTAGGAGACCTCCCGAGGGTATGGAGAGGCAGCAATGGGATAAGCCCATGGAGGAACACAGCCCTCCTGGGTGGGGCCTGTGGGTGTTTTCTGTGGGAGGTAGAGTATCCCAAATTTTGAAGCAGGGAATGAATGGCCAGAGCTGTTTCTTAGACTCAGGCATAATGTGACTGGTCCCAGAATATGAGGAAAGAGATACTAAGGCAAAAACCGAACACAAACCCTGCTGGTCTCACAGCTTTCCTTTCCAGGTGTCATCTTTGACCTCTAAATGTGTTGAGAAAATAAAATAAATCTGCATTAAAATAAATCTGCATTTGACTGGGCTCTCAACTGTTCCTTGTTCTTTTCCTCTACTTCACTCACTACAGTAGGAGGGATGGCCTGTGGACTGGCTGACACTGGTTTGTTCCAGCATCTAGAGGGGTGGGAAACACCCAGGGGTAATTCTGCTGGAAGCCACTTGTCTTCCACTCAGTCTAACTTTTAGCCCCAGAAGTCCTGAGTGCCTTCCTCCTCTAGTCCAGATCCAGGTCTCTAAGGGGCATTAAATTCCCAGACACTTTAGGCCATGCTAGGTAGGTAGAGAATGGGAAGGAATTTTGGGGGTGGGTGGAAGAGGTCCACTGATTCTCATCGCTACTTCAGTGTTTCCATGGTAACAGTGCTTTTTTCCCTCTTCTTACCCCAGTCTTGTACTTCACTTTTTTTTTTCCATGTGCTTTCTGTCCCTTGGCCCTCATTTCTTTTTTTTCCTGAGCACACCCAAACCAGAGATCCTCTACAGTTAGAAATCTTTGGTCCCCCATGTGCCTGGTTCCTGGGAACATACCGCACTTCTCTGCTGGTTCTTCCAGCTCCATGCCTTGCTCATAGGACAGTCTGTAACAGGTATTTCTGAAGTGGTGAATTCTGGTTATAAGCCCATCTAATTTTGCCACTTCCCTGGTCTGTTTGTACCTGGCACCTTGAAGTTCTGCTAAATCCATGGGTTTGTGATGTAAAGGGGAGGCTGTAGGGGTTCAAGGAACTCCCACTGTGCCACATTGGGAGGGTAAAGGAGGGTTAGTGTGACATGGCATGTTCTCAGGAAGCTGTTGCAGACAGCAGGGCATGGCCTCACAGGGCAGGTACTGGGAGACCTGTCTCTCAGATAGCACTTGGGAGCCCAGAGTTTGCAGGTAGGCATGCTCATGCTGCTTCTTCCAACCCCGACTGTGTTCTGTTCTGGGACCCAGAAAGGGAATGTAAAAGTGCAATACTGGGAAGATGCGGGTCAGCTGCAGCACACAAAGGCAAAAGAGAAAATGACAGCCCCAAATGGGGTTTGAGCTTGCACCAAACTTCACAGAGCTCAGGATTGCGACATGGCTGCATGAAGGGCAAGGTCTTTCTCTGATTGCACTCTTAGAAACTTGAGATGGGGCTGGGGTGTGGCTTGGTGATAGAGTGCTTGCCTTATGTGCACAAAACCTGAGTTCTGTTCCCAGTACTGTGAAAACAAAGATGAAAGAAAGGAAGAAAAGCAGAAGGAAGGAAGAAGGAGAAGAAGAAGAAGAAGAAGAAGAAGAAGAAGAAGAAGAAGAAGAAGAAGAAGAAGAAGAAGAAGAAGAAGAAGAAGAGGAAGGGAGGGCTAGGGATGTAGCTCAATTGGTAGACTAACGTGTACAAAGTCTTTAGTTCAAACCAGACATGCTCACACATGCATGCACACATATGAGCATGCACACCACCTCTAGGGATGTGGCTCAGTGTGAAGGAAGGAAGGAAGGAAGGAAGGAAGGAAGGAAGGAAGGAAGGAAGGAAGAGGAGACCAAATAATAAAAGTGTTCATCCAGTCAGGGTAGTCTTGGTTCAGTTAGTGACCATCACATTTGAAGAGCAGAATCAATCAAACCAGAAAATGAGATATGAGTGGTGGTAAGGTGAGTAGTCTGGGAACAGGTCACCTTGGGAGGTAGACTAAGAAGCTGGGCACTTAGTCAGCAGGAGTGGTGATTTGGGGAGAGATGAGGGTAGAATATGATGGACATACTCATGTCATAACCACGTGCCACATAGAAAAGGTTGTTTTGTCCTTTGTGGCCTCTTGCATAGCAAAAGGGCAGTTCATCATGTGTTACCAGATGCTCAGAGGTAGGCACAGAGGCAACCATAACAAGAGATGAGCCTGCAGACCATGTATTTGAGGGCTGACTCTATCTATGGAGCCAGCAGAAGGACCAGCAGTGTCATGAATACTCACCCTGCCCATGTGATCTCCCACTAGGGTTGCAGGACACCTGTCTGAACTATGGCCAAGGGCCTGCACCTCCTCAGCACATCCAACCAGCTCTTCCGTCCTCCGTGGATGAACTTCCCTGCATGACCTTAGCTGCTGAGCCTGTGCAAGACTGTGCAAACAGAAATGCAGATGGGGTGAGACTCCAGTAGTCAAGCCTGCACTGGTTCCAGAGGCCATACCACCACCATTCACTGACCTCTGTGACGTCTGAGGGCCAGTGTCACACAGCAGACAACAGTCAGCAGGGCTCTCTTTACTACATGTTGAGATGCTTCTTTGAAAAGAAGGCTCCATACTCTCAGTACAGTATGAGGTACAGTCCATGAGAGTGCTAAGGAACATTTGTAAACCAGAGGGAGGAGGTTTGGATGAGGTTCACTGGGGCACCTGCAGTCTCCCTTACTGCTCTGCGCTTCATGCCCCTGCTCTCTCTGCTCCAGCATGCACCAGAGGCCGGGATTCTCAGGAGCTGTGGCCTGATGCTTTTCTGCTGTGAGGAGCCCACTGCCATCCTACCTACCCCTCTGCCTCCAGGGTGAGGCTACAGGCCCTCATTTCCTGAGATGGGCTTGTTCTCTGCAGAGTGCAGGAGGAGGGAGGCAGGCTGGAGCCTGCCCTGTTTACACTTTCCTTTCTGGCCCTTTCCTCACAAGCTCTCCTGACTTTGCAGCTTAGAAGGATCCACTAAGACCACCCACCCCTGCTGATGACAGAGAGGAGTGGAGCAGGCCTCGAAGCACTTCAAGGGAGAGCCAATTGGGATTACTCTCTTAGGATGCCCTGTGCTTCCCCCCACCCCCCTCCATTTACAGTAGAGTGGATTGCCTGCAGGTGTGTTTGCTAGGCAACTGCTCTACCATTGAGCTGCATTCCTAGCCCTCCTTTGTACTTCTCATTTTGAGACAGGGGCAGGTTAAGTTGCCCAGGCCAGCCTCGGATTTGCACTTCTCTTGCCTCAGCCTCTCAAGTGTTGGAATTACATATCTGCACCACCACAACGACTCTGTTCTCAACATTTACAGACTCCAACAAAGCACCAGTGTCTTTGGTTACCAGCCTTCTGGAAGTCAGAGGTTTCCACCTTCATGCAGAATGTTTGGGATTTCATTTTGAAAATATTACAGGAACACTTAAGGGTGGGGAACATCCTAACAGAGGCTGTTCATGTGCTGAGACACCATGCAGGAGACCAGAAACCTTGGGTTGGACACATTTGCACCTCCAGCCTTGACCCAGGTCTCTCAGGATTTAGAAAAATCAGAAGATACAAGGAATGAGAGGAAAGGCTAGCATTGCTTATAAATTTCTAGGGTCACCTAACATTTATTGAGCAACTTCTATGTGCCAGATGGAAAGTGCTGGGAATGGTCGGTGACTAAGTCCCAATCTCTGAGCACGAAGTCTCTACAGAGGACACAGTGAGAAAGGCACCATGGTGACATATACTGCCAAAAATGAGGATGAATCCAGCAGCCCCTCAGTTGCTCCACAGGAACCAAGAGAGGATGATACTGGCCTGTAGGCAAGTCTTTGGGACATTTTCTTGATTAATGATTAATGTGAGAGGACCTACCCTATTGTGAGTGTTGCCACCCCAGAGCCGATGTTCCTAGATTGTACAAGGAAGTAAGCTGAACAGGGTAGTGGTGACTCACATCTTTACTCCAGCAGAGGCAGGTAGGTCTCTGAGTTCAAGGCCATCCTGGTCTACAGAGTGAGTTCCAGGACAGCCAGGGCTACACAGTGAAACCCTCTCTTGAAAACCAAAACCAAACAAAACCAAAACCCAACCCAAACCAAACCAAAACAAACCAAAACAAAACAAACCAAAACAAAAAACAAAACAAAATACCCTCCCCCCCAAAAAAAAACCAAAACAACAAAAAGGAGTAAGCTGAGCAGCGATGGAGTGTATGCTGGTGCTTGTAGGCAGCCCTCCTCTGTGGTCTCTACTTCAGTTCTTGCCTCATGTTCCTGCCCTGACTTCCTTCATGATGGACTGTAAGCGGAAAGATCAAATGGATCCTTTCTGTCCCAAGTTACTTTTTGTCTAGTAGCAGCAACAACAACAAATAGATGAATAAAAATAAAAGGAAGACATGTAGCTAGGAGGGAGATGGGACATTGCGGGTGTTGGAAGGAGATAGTGGTGCAGAGATATGATCAATATATGTGGTCTAAATACACAGAATTTTCAAAGGATGAAAGATATTACTAAAGAAAGAAAAAGGGTGTGTGTAGAAGTGCTGAGGAGGCCTGGGCAGAGTGGACCCCAGTATATATAAAAAGATACATATATAAAATATAAAAAGATGTGCTTTCACTTGGGCCTCTGATTACCACCCAGGGGTCAAGAGTGAAGGGAAGGAACTGAGGAGCCCACCCTGCCGGGCGGTAGAGATCCTAAGCCAGGTTCTCCCTCCCAGGCGTTGCTGCAGGATGGAACTACACAGGTAATCGAGTTTGGCAATCTCTGTTGGCTGCCCTGCTGCGTTCTTCTGTGCGTTTCATGAGACGCCAGTTAAAATTTGCTAAATAAAGAGGGAAGGTTGGCAAGAGAGAGGCAAGTTTTAATGGGGAGAAAATGACCAGTGAGTCTGTAAAAGGAGGCAGGCGGGCTGTAAAGCCATGAGGCTGCTTGTCTCAGCACCTGGGGGCCACTGTGCAGCCTGCACATGAGAATGTGCTCCTGTGTGCTCACTTGTCTCTGTGAGTGCACACAGCCAGTATCCAGTTAGCTGACTGAGACAGGGGAACCTAATTGGGCAAAATGGAGGAGGTAGAGAAGGGGGATAGACAGAATCCCACGAAGGTTCTACCAAACACTTGTTAAGATGATCCAGGGGGAAAGGAAGCTAAGTTTGGGTCTGCCTTCTCATATCTGCATCCTTTAGACAGAAAAGAAAGAAAGGAAAAAGAAAAGAAGCCAAATCTTCACTGGCGGATTCATCTCAGACTCTGAGCATTGGTTTCTTGTCTCAGACCACGCTTGTGGCTGCCAGCTCATCCATCTCACCCAAGTCTGGGAGACGCAAGCTTCGGTGCTGAGGTCAGCAGCTCTGAGCAGCAGAGCAATAAACAGTGGGGAGGTCTGTCGCTGCAGCAGAGTACGATGATCCTACAATTTAATAATGGACTGGGTGGACCGCAGGCAAGGAAGGAGAGAGCCAGACAGGCAGAGGAGCATGGAAGGCATATGGGTTTTGGGACACTCCATGAGCTGGAGCTGGGGAAGAGGAGGGTCTTAACTCCAGGGTGTGCTCTCCCAAGCTGGGGTGGGAGTGGGGAGCTTTGAATGTCTGTGGTGTCATCTCTGAAACTCAGAATGGGGAGAGCCAGGGAAAAATCTCATCATGTTTACTGAACAGCAGTGACCTAGGAGTTAGACCTTCTAGGGTCATGAGTAGAGATAGTGAAATTAGACTAGAGACCAGGCTCCACTACTTGGTGACGATGCTACATGGTTGTCACAGTCACACGGACGTTGTGGGGTTTTTTTGTTTGTTTGTTTTGAGGCAGTGTTTAGCTGTGTGACTGGGCTGTCCCCACACTGGAGATTCCCTCTGCCTCAGTCTGCAGAGTGTTGAGATTGCCTGTGTCACCACGTCTGGGCATTCTGTGGACTCTTGACATTTGGGTTCCTCACCTGCAAGGAACAATATGCAGAGCTTCACACTTGCTATTGATTTTTATCATGATGTTTCAGATGTAAGAGCTGCTGGGCACCTGGTTTCTGGTCTCTGTGTTGGATCTGAGGACTCAGCTGGCATTCCTGGTTTTCCTCAGCCCCACTCCTGAGATGGATAGCAGCTGGCTACTTTGTGCTTATAAGACCCAATTACTAACATGTAAGGAAACAGTTTGTGGCTTAAACCTGGCCCTGATGGGACCTGTTATGCCAGCCGTAAAACAGAGCCCGTTGTTAAGCATTTGCTAACACACCTTCCCCTCCTTTGCCCCTGGGCTTGTTGTGTGAGGTACTCAGGCCTCCCACCGCCGTCAGCTCCTCCTCTCCTCTGCTTACTTAGTGCACTGAAGCAGGGATTGCTGAGGGCCCTGGAAGGCCTCTGGGGACTGGTCCCACACCCTAAGGCTCTCGTGGCTGCCTCTGATCCCCAGAGATACAGGTTGTGTAGCTTTCTATTCTACTCTTGCTTACGCTCTGCATCCAGGGTTTTCTTCAGCCAGGCCACATCTTGGGTACAGTAGTTTCTGTCCTTGGTCTCAGCCAGTTTTCTCACTGTGGAACTTCTTTCCTGTGTGTGGGCAAGTGGGTCACTCTCTCCCTGCCCTGCCACTGAGCAGAGCTGTCTTAGAGGCTGGAGTAGTGTCCCCTGACTGACTTGGGGGGCTCTCTGACAATCTTGTGCCGGGGTCTCCTCTTTCCTCCTCCTGTAATTCTCATGGTATGGAGTTTTTACAGAGAAACAAATGGAATTTACTTTGCTTGTGTGGGTGATGGAACTAGGATGTGTTCATCTCCACTTGAGGACATTTTCTAGTTTCTTAGGCCCAGGCTTCTCTATCATCATTCCTGGCCACCCCTCCTCCAAGAATGCTGTACTAGGCCCTGCCCAATGTCGAGTTAATGCCTGTTTGATGAATTAACTCAAACTTCCCTTCCTTGTAGCCACATATTTTGTCAGAAAAATGTGATGGGGATTAAGGAGGAATTAGAGTGTGATATGACTGCTACAAAGTCAACGTTCCTTCGGTGAAGCCCTGAGAGTGTATAGTACAGGCGGGCACAGTGCCGACTTCCTGGGGTATTGTCCAGAGGACCACTGAGGTTTCAGCAGAGAGGAGAGAGCCCTGCCTTCTTCGATGAACAGTAGAGAATGTCCACTAACAAGATCTGTAGCAGTGATAGTGTGCACAGAGCACAGCACACCTTCCAGGCTGGAGGAACCTCTCCCAGACTTGACCAGCTTCTTCTACCTCTTGTTTCTATCCATAAACAATCATTTGATGTTTCCCCAATTTGAGAACCACTTCTAACAGTTCTACTTCTAGTCACCAACCTAACTAAAACACTTAGCTGTTCTTGTCTTACCTCTGTGGTGGCAGGGGAGGGGGAATTATAAAGAATTGAAAATAGTAAGCTTTTTAAAAAAGCCTTTATTTATTCACATATTTATGTATATGAGTGCTCTGTTTTCATGCACACCAGAAGAAAGAATCTGATCCCATTACAGATGGTTGTGAGCCACCAAGTGGTTGCTGGGAATTGAACTCAGGACCTCTGGAAGAACCAACAAGTGCTCTTAACCACTGAGCCATCTCTCCAGAGATAGGAATAGTAAGATTTTTAAATTGAGTTTTTCTCAACAAACACAGTACTTCCTTTCACAGCATGGTACTTCTAGTTTCTGGCCCGTGTTTTCGGATGCAGTGGCCAGGAAGCATGCATTCTCTGCATTGCTATCTGTGGCCATCAAGAGCTCCCACGTACCTTTTTTTTTCTTCCCATGGAAGTTCTGCCAGGACAACATAGATAAATTACAGGTTTCCCTCTGGCCAGTGTTTTGAAGAGCTACGGTACTTCTCTTCTTTTCCAGCTAAGCTCTGATGTATGCAGACTCCCTGTAATTATAGTATAATTGGATTTAACTATTGAGGTAGAACCAGTTTTCAACACAGTCCCCTCAAATAATTTGTTGCTTGTTAGATAAAAAGGACACTCTTGGTGGTTCTAGGAGCACACATGTCTGACCTCTCACTTTTTGTCCCAAGATAGGAGAGTTGCCAGAACAAACACCAGCCAATTGACAGGGTTGGTTGACTCATAGTGCCCCACACTAGGAAATCCATTCTTCCTATAAAAGGACATGAGACAAGGTTTTCTAGGGTCCCAGTATGAAGTGCCCCAGTTTCTCTCATTCCATAGTCAGGCAGATCTTTTAAATGTCTAGAGCACTGGTTCTCAACCTATGGGTCAGAACTCCTTTGGGGGTTGCATATCAGATATCCTACATATCAAATATTTACATTATGATTCGTAACAGTAGCAAAATTATGGTTACTAAGTAGCAATGAAATAATTTTATGTTTGGGGGTCACCACAACATGAAGAACTGTATTAAAGGGTTGCAGCGTTAGGAAGGTTGAGAACCACTGGTCTAGAGTTTGCAAACAGGGGCGGAGCTCAGCCTGGTTCTGGCTTCATGCTTTTGGCTTCTGTGATGTTTAGAGTTGTGTATGCAATTCCCAAGTTGGGTCACTTTACACAAAACTTTAGATTTCAGTATTCTCTCAAAAAGTAAAAGTAAAACAAAACGCATCAAATCTAACACTGCAAGGCCCAAATTCCTTCATTATAGCACTATGCTAAAGTTATTCCTTCAGAGGAGGCAGCTTGTCTTCTGTCTACTTGCTGGTCCTTGTCACTCATTCACTTACATTTCTCGACTCTGGGGGCTTTGAATTTGTATCTTCATTCCCCCCCCCATCCCTCATGTCTCAGAAATATGAACACATCTTTACTGAGTGTGGTGTGATATAGTGCAAAGATGCCATCCTTCACTAGTCACAAACTTTGGATGAACAACTTAACACTTGGATAACGTTTCCAGATGTAGTGGGTAACGCAGCCCTTTGTCATGGGCTGATGTGAGTCTCACATAGCAAATACTCTATAATTGTTGTTGGTTTTCCATTCTCTTGTTCAGCTCTAAATGAAGCTGAAAAATGACCTTGGCATCAGTTGAAGACAGAGATTTCTTGCACAGAAAGGCACCTGGAGAGTTTCTTTGTTGACTTCTTTATCTCAACTCTCCCACACAGGCAATTTCAGAGATGTGAACTTATTTGCTAAAGGTCACTCCATGAATAAAAAATAAACCCAGGTGTCCTGGGCTCTCAGCCCTGGGTTCATCTCACTCTAAACAGACTGCTAGACCCAGACTCTTCAGCTGAACTGAAGATGGAGCGAGTGTGGGATTTCTATTGCTTCGAGCTTGAAAAAGGTTAGAGACAGTGAGTAATTTGAATGTCTAAAATGAAGCACTGGGGAGTAAACTGAATTAATCATACAATTATTGTAGGATAGGACCAGGGAGTTAACAAGTTCTGCTTACTGTTTCATTCTTTAATGAGGTGGTTTACACAGGCTTCCCTTCAGTGTACCTCACCTTCCTTTCTAAGGTGACTGTGTTGTATGGGTGTGCCATCCACATTGGCGCTGTAATCATCTTGGTCTGATGCTTCAAAATGAAGTAACAGCTGACCTGACTGGGACTCATTTCCTTCCTACCACCATGATCCTTTGTGGAAATACATGTGGTCAGCAGGTACATGTCTTCACTTGTAAATGGCCCAAGGGTTATGGTGAAATAGAGGCCAAGTAAGGTCTTGGGCAACAATTTCATTTTCTCCTAAGATGATTCAAGCTCTATATGACTTGGAAGACCTGGGCTTTAGCCTGTGTCTGCTCTCCAAGGACCTTGCATGACCTTGGATAAGTCACTTCATGAAATCTATGCCTCTCTTGTCTTTGTGACAGGCTGGAGAACATGCGTGCAAAGGCTCTTTCCACTTCAAAGTCTTAGATGACTTTTTGTTATTTGGAGATAGGGTCTATCCCAAGTTGCCCTCAAACTTGCAATCTTCCTGCCTCATTGTCTTGAATGCTGAATTTAAGACATGCACCACTTTAGATGTTTTTAGAAGTAGAACTTGTATTCCTTAGATGGCTATAGACTTTGGGCAAGACCCAGATCTGGCTGCTGAGAGATGGAAGAAAAATTTGTGATGCTGAATGTGTTGCATAGAGGCAGAAGTGAGGTTATATGGCATGTGGTGACAACTTTTGGAATTCCCAATGAATTTAAAGAGTGCCAGTCTTCTAAATTGGTTTGAGTGTAGTTTAGGAGTCAGGTGATGTTTTCAGGAGGTAGAAATCTTGGACATTCCATCCCGAGGTTTGTCAATCAATCAAGGCATCTTTGGGAAATGTTTCACTCAGACTTCCCTACCTCAGAGACTTATGTGTGGGAAGAGTGTGAATCAGGCAGGATGAGATTTTAAAAGATGTTCATTCTTACCCTGCAGCTGGGATCAGACCAGAGGTGGAGTGTGAATATGGTTGTGAATTTCCCCTTAAAAATCCACTGAATGGTTTCTACCAAAGCCTTTTTCCCCTTTGAAGGTCTGCAGCTGGTGTCTATCTCTGGACTGGTCACATTCTATTCTTGGGTGGTTCTAAGTTTTTCAAGGGGAAGGTGTTATCAGATGCAAGGACAATGTATATATTCTGATATTTAGACATTTAAACATAATGTTGGCTCAGGACTACAACAGGGTAGAAATCAATGTTGATCTTGCCTAAATCCTAGGAGCCTTCTTAGAATTGCTTGATTGAAAACTCAAGAAACGAGCAAAGCCCTTTGGAAAGCAGAAACAACTGGGAATTGGGCTAGGCTGTATTGTATTGGTCATAGGTCTTCTAGGAGGACTGTGAACCCATCAGCCCCACCTGTCTTGCTTTCTTGAAGATTTAACTCCTGATGTACCCCATGGATCCTTAGAACTCATGAGTCATCTATTGTTTTCCTGTCTTGAGCTGGCAATTCCCATGTGATCTTCTTCATGTTGTCTTCCCCATATGCTTTAGCCCATGTTAATCTCTTAGACCCTGATCTGTGGCTATTGCATTTTGAGTGCCCTGTTTTAAATTACAATGTGTGTGTGTGTGTGTGTGTGTGTGTGTGTGTGTGTGTGTGTGTGTGTGCATGTGGAAGCCAGAGGTCACTTGATATCTTTCTCAATTGCTTTCCACCTTATTTTTTAAGACAGTGTTTCTCACTGAACCTCGAGCTTGCATTTTAGATGAGGCTGGCTGGCTAGGTGGCCTGCCCATCAGCTCCAATGTCTGCCTCTCCAGTGTTGTGATTATAGGTGGGCACCACTGTTAACAACATTTTTATATGGGTGCTGGAGACCTGAACTCAGGTCCTCTTGCTCACCAACCCTCTACACATTGTTTTGTATTGACCACTAATTGTTTCCTGTGTATTAGTTGCCTCTTTATAACTTCTGCACGTTGTAGACTCCTCAGAGTCATGGATAACATCTTCTGTCTTTTTGCAAATAGCCCCAGGCTTCATCCTCTGGATTCACAAACAACTTAATCTCTCGTGCTCACCGTCTTTGCATTAGGTAGGTTTCTTATGGGGAGTTTCCCTTGCTTCTACACTCTTCCCCAGCTCCTGCTTTGAGGCTGAGAGGATGAACCTTCCGTGCAGCAGGGGCGGGGGCCCGCAGCAGGGGTGGGGGCGGGGGCCTGCAGCAGGGGCGGGGGTGGGGGCCGCAGCTGCCCTGGCACGTTATCCACATCAGCTTGAAGAAAGCTGTCTGTAAGTGCCCTGGTGAGTCAGCGGGGCCCCTCCTCAGACACAGGAATTCTGAGATCTTGCAAGCACACACCTGCCCATCAGAGGAACTATTCCAGAGCTACCCCCAGCCCTGTCTCTGGCTGGGAAGGGTCCTCACTTTTACCTTATTTGAGTAGCTTCTTGTATTATCTCCTGGTTGCCCCGACTTGTCAGAAGGAGATGGCCCCACATTTGAGAGAGTCAGCCCTAGGGGCAGGGGCAGGACAAGATGTCACCTATAGGGAGCTGGGTTGTTGCTGCACTCTGGTGAGCTTACTTTGGTAAATGCGCGGGAAGGGACATCATCACTTATTCTTGGTTTTTCTGAGGGGAGACCAGGGCTGTGGCCTGGCCTGGCCTCTAACTACTTTGCCATCTCCTGTAACTCACCCCTAAGCTCTTCTAGAAGTGGTTAGATATAAGTGGTAGCTCTCACACTTGAGAACAAAGAACACTTTATCCAATGAACTGTGATGGACTCTAATTTCTAAGGAAGAAATGGCTGTTCTGGCTGAAGCAGGGAGCAGAAATGTTTTTTGTTCTCATCTTCTTTCAGATTTCCCCCTGAAATCTTGCCAGATCTGCCCAGAACACAGTTTGAAAGCACTAAGAGTGAACAAAGATTTCCATAGCCCGTTCTAAAGTGTGAAGTGTCTATACTGTTGCTGCTGAGTGTGGTTCCCCGCAGCAGGCATGGTGACCTTGTTAGATACCATCACACCAGGCCCCATCTGAGAACTACTGACTCAGAATCTGTATTTTAACAGGCCACCCAGGCAATTCCTTCAAATGACCCAGAGACTAGATGACCATAAGACCCAGGGGATGGAAGTGTGGAGCACATCTCTTTTATTCCATTTCTGGTGCTTTGGTGTTTCTTGTTTCCTTGAGGGAACCAGGTACAGGAGCAATAGGGTTGTTCCAGCTGTTCTGAGGAATGAATGTTGGTAAATGTTGGAGACACAGCATGTGCAGAACAGGATGGAAGTTCCAGACACATTGTAGTAGTGATTCCGCTAGGCCCTGTGCTTCCTGCAGCATCTCCATTCTCACTTCAGCACTAAGGTACTGGAGCTGGCTTGGACTGTCAGGGCCCCTTATTTTGGTCTTAAGTGAGGTCTTCTCTGTTGTTACTGTGTGTGTTTTCTTGCCTTTGTCGGTCCTTACTTTCTCTGTGATGCAGCAGAACTTTGAAGGTGAACTAGAATGTATGGAAATGATACCATGCAGATGAGGGGCCGACACAGTCGACTGAGGACCACTCTAGCTGTGTTTTCCAGCCACCAGGGTGTCCCTTGCAATTAGACATCCCTGAAGCTGCAGTGAGGTTGCTTCTACCATGTGAGGAACAAGGCATGAAGGCAGGTTCCCACACACATGTACTAACCCAGGGTTTATGTCCTCAGAAGACATGACATCACTATGATATATATCACTTGCATTTGTGGAGGATCATGGGGTTTTAGTACTCTAAAAGGGAGACCTGGTCCACTCTGATTTAGGATAGGAAAGGGGCCATCTTACCCCATAAATATGCCATCTACTTCATAGATAGTTACAAAATCCTCTTTAAAATTCACGATGTAGACTCTACTGAGCTGCTCCCCACCTTGAAGCATCCCACTCCAAGCTCTCTGGAGTATTTGCTTGTTTACCTTTGTTAAATAAACTTCTGCTCAAACTATGTCTCCTGACTGAATTCTTTCCTTCAAAGAGGAGAGGGGAGGGAAGAGAAGACAAGACACAGGGTGGGGGGAGCAGTAGCAAGAGCTCTCTGCAAATGAAAAAGCTCTAAACTCAAGATATAATATTTGTATGAATTCCAGTCTTTAAAAACTCCAGAGTTTAGCTTCGAATGGACTTAGAACACCCAATACTTGTTTGAGGCCCACAACCAGCTCTTAAGTGACTTTTTTTTTTTTTCTGGTGTAAGAGTTTCTGGTGTAAGGTCCACCAGAACTTGATTGATAAGTGCTTGGTTTGTTAAAAACTGTTTTGGGAAACTGAAGAGAGGGATAAGGGAAACCTAAAGCTATTCTCCAAATTAAAAAAATGAATGGAAAAGTAGTTTATTATGATTATGCCCCTGTACTAAAGAAATTCTTGGAGTGTCTACTTGGCTGGACTTTTTCTTTGGCCAGAAGTTGGGATGAAGAAGGCCTTGAGTCAGCTCTGAAGATGAACTTGGTATTTCTTTCCAATTAGTTAATGTCTTTGTGGCCATTTCTGGGAACAGTACTTCCTGATAATCTGAAATCATGATTGTGCCATGGGGGAGGATGTTCAGGGAAAATTTGTATTTTTTTTGATGCTTTTATACTGATAGAGAAAGGAGCTGTTTAAAAGTCAGACTTTTGGGATTGTCTTCTGATTTATCATTAATTTTCCCTTTTCAAAATTTGAAATCTTCCTCAGCCAAAACATTTTTTAACCAACTTTCCCCTCTTCCTTCCCTCTTTTATTGTCTTTCTCCCCCACTCCCTTATTCCCTCCCTCCTCTCCTCACTTCTTCCCTCCCTTCCTTCTACCTTAAACTTAAACTTTTCCTGCCTCAGCCTCCTGAGTGCTGGAATAATTGCAGGTGTATAACACTATGCCTGGCTTAAAAACAAGTTTTAACCACCGATAGTCGGCTTGATTTGACATCTAAATGTCTGGGACTAAAGTAAGTTTGTAACTAGAGCGGCAGCCTCTCTGCTCTGGCTTGTCTGTGCACACTGGTGCCTACCCTTCTCCCTTACCCTGCTCAGCCCAACCTTGGCTTTTCATCCTCTCTCATTCACTAATAGTGTTTCAGGCAGTTCCCAGCCAAGTTCTACACCCTTGGGGGATGCTAGGCTGCATTGAGGGAGATGCTCTTTGCTTGTTGTGTGGACCCATGGACTTTGATTTGGCTGGGGGTAATCCAAAGAGGTTTGGGAGGAGGTTGGAGCTGTTGGGATGGAGCCCAGAGGTTACCTTAAACCCTTTGGGGGCCCTCCCTGCATGTCTGTGCATGCTGACAATTCCAGTTCTGGGGAGGTAGAAACAGAAGGATCCGTGGGGCCCACTGAGCAGCCAGCCTTGTCTAATTGGAGGGACTCAGCCTAGTGAGAGTCTGTCTCAAAAGCCAAATGAATGACAACTGAAGTTGACCTCTGGTTGGCTTTAGCTGTGCTGTTCAGTTGAGTCCCGGAGTCTAAGATTTCTGCTTCCAAAGCTTCTCCTCCATCTTTGGGTGAAGATATTTCTGGAAGGTCTTGCTTGATGGCCAGGACTGGCAGAGCAGAGATCAAGGCTGCCTCAGCCGGATCTACTCACCTATTACTGGAAGGTCCTGCTCTCTGGGCCAACTGAGGCTGCCCCCGACTAATGCAGCATCTTTCTTGGATATCCATGATAATGGTCAGTTATAAAAGCATCTTGGGCCGGGCGGTGGTGGCGCACACCTTTAATCCCAGCACTCGGGAGGCAGAGCCAGGCGTATCTCTGTGAGTTTGAGGCTAGCCTGGGCTACCAAGTGAGTTCCACGAAAGGCGCAAAGCTACACAGAGAAACCCTGTCTCGAAAAACCAAAAAAAAAAAGCATTTTGGGAGTTTAATTTGTGAATTCTTTCATGAGGAGATGAAGGGATGTAGACTTCTCCACTGCATCCTGTATATCTATCTGATCAAGGAATCTCCCATGTCCAGTGCTCTCAGAGTCATTCCTAAGAAGCATGCCTAAGCCCAAGATCCTCTTCCTCCTAGAGTCTCATCATCTTTACCTGAATATTTTACAGGATTCAAACCCAACCTGTTTAAAACTCAGTTATTCTCCCCTCCACCCACACTTGCTCTTTTGGATCCTGCCAAGCCTATTTCCTTTCTAAGAAGCACCTCCTTTCACTCAGTACTGAAGCCCCGTCTTCAGGAGTCATCTGTGATTTTTCTAGATGCTTTGCCTTCTGTACACTAATTGCTATGACAACCCATAAATTCTAGTGTCTTACTGTGATTGAGTCTATTCATTTCCATCCACTCTGATTACCCTTCCCCTAGACTGTGGATCTAAACCGATGGCATTAGACTCAGCCACTATGGTAGAGGAGCTGTTTCCAAGTAGCAGCCTTTGCTGTAGAACCCCTGCTAGTGACTTTGTTACCTTGAATTCCAATCACTGCAGTATCCACCCCTTTTACTGGCCTTTCCCTTACGAAAGAATAGCTGGTCCCATTTCTTCTGTTTGTGGCCTCTGTCAATCTATGAAAACTTGTATACAGCCTTTGTCTAATGCTAGGTACCAATCGAGGTTAGATACCTAGATCCATTTCCTGGGAAAGTAGCTGACCAGAGATGGCTGGCCATGCCAGGTGATTAGCAGAAAATAAATTTGAGATTTGGGCTCAACTTTCCAATTTCTTCATCTAACTACACAGACACAGAGCTCTCTCTTTCAGGTTTCCTGTTCCATCACTCCTTCGAAGTGTAGACTCCAAATCTTTGGCAGGCTTTCTCCTTCCCCAAAGACCACTGAGAAAGCTGAGAGCTAGCTGTAAGAGACCAGCATCTTAAGGTTTTACCCTTTGCAAAGTCAGTGTGAATGCTTTCACTTCTCATCTTGGCATCGGAACATGACATGACATGTTTTGCCGATGCTCCATCTTAAACCTGTTGGGGAGGGAAGGAAGCTTGACACGGTTCATTGTTTCAGGAGAACTCCTTCTCATTTTTTTTTTTTTAAAGTCACTACTAAGGGTGGGGGTGGGGTGGGGAAGAGGAGGCCTCATTTAATTTCACAACTGTCCCTTGCTGTCTAGACTTGCTCAGAAGACTTGAAGGGACCAGATATTTTTGTGGGAGGGTGGCCTTCTGCTTTGAGAAGAAAATATTTTCTGAATGTGTTGGTCATAGAGACCCTTGCACAGCCATTGGATAGTTAGACTATTTCTGCTGAGGGGAAGCAAGCTGCTTGGTTCTGGCTTGCCTGGGTGGGGGTGCCGGGGAGGAAAGGGGCAGATGATTAAGGGGGTAGAGGGCAGAAAAGTATTGTAATGAGGAAGGATAAGAAAATAAGCTTTCTTAGAAGAATCAGAGTTGATGGACTAAGTTATTTGTTCTGAAAGAAGCAAATACGTGGTTCTGAGCAGGTAGATAATTCTCTGGATTTGAGGACAGTCTTTTGATCTGCAAGAGAATTTCAAGGCACAGCAGAGGCTTTTGCTCTTTGAAACAAAGGTAAAAGGCACAGGTTTTCAGCTGGCTGGCTTTGTTGTGATGATCTGATAAGAATTTGTCAACATTTTTTTATTCATCTCAGCTCTTCATCTGATTGACTTAAATGATTAATTATGTACCAGTTTTTCTTGATGTCTAGATTTGCAATTAGTGACTCCTGCTAATTTTAAAAAATTGGATAAAAACATTGCATGTGTGCTGAAATTGAACAGACTGCCTCTATTTCATCTAGAAAATGAGCTCCAGCAAACTAACATGTTATTGACTAAAACTTAATGTAAAGTTACTAATGATTAGAAATTTCAAAGCCTCTGTCTGCTGGGATCATAGATCGAGAAATCCAGGGATGAAAGAGTGACTAATGGTGGTCTCCCAGTGGGTCTCAGTCAGGGCTGCTGGGAACACATACTGTTGTTTGGGCTTTTGTGGTGAGGAGACCGAGGGGGGCAGCTTCACTTCACGCTGGACTGTCATGTACACACAGCAGGGACTTCCTGTCCAAGTGACAGTGTTGCCTCTGCTGAGCAGTTAAGTCCCATCCCTCCTTTCAGATATGAGAACACTGAGGTCCTGAAATTCCCCAGGTCAATGAAACAGCAGTGAGTGACTCGGCTTCTCCTACTGCATTAATCTAGTTTCACACATAGTTCTATACCTGGTGAGAAGAAACCTTCCATTCTCTAGAGAAAGAACCAAACCTTGGGAACTTGGAATCTTTTCCTTCTTATCTTCTTGGTGCCACAAATATAACACAACAATGCTTAAAATAGCAAGAAGATTAACGAAAATTACAAAACATGGGAAGGCCAATGGCTTGAGGAAACTGACGAATGAGCTAGAAAGTTGGAAGCTCAGGGGATTTCAAGTAGTTTCCATCAAGACAGGGACAATCCAATAAGGGCTTTACAAGTGTGAGCTCATCTGTTCACACAGACTTGCAGTTTCTCAGTTCAGGTGGTCCATCCTTATGTATTAAAGACAGATGCAGGGAAACTGAAAAACTCTTTTTTTCCATAATGATTAAGAATGGGAAATTTCCCAGAATAGAAGTAGAAGAGCATCCTGCTCATGTTTCAGAGGCAGGAAAGAGGAATCTTCAGAGGTTAATTGTAAGGGAACTTGGACCTGTTAAAATTTCAACAGTGATTGAAACAGACTTTATGCATGTTCAGAAAAGAGTGAGACAATCTGTGTCTACCTGCTTTGATACAGCACCATAAGCTGACCCTTCATAGTCTGGTCACATGAGAAAAACATCTGAGAATACACAGACCTACAGTATGATGATTTCCAGTGTTCAGTGAACACATCTGTGGTGTTCTAGTAGGGAGGACAACAGTAGTTATACTGTGTGAAACTGAGGAAGACAGATATGATTTCTAATTTTTCGGATTGCAGACTCATATGAGATAGTATTAAAAATAATCTCTAGGGCCTAGGAAGATGGCTCATTCAGGAAAATGCTTACCACAAAAGCATGAGGATCTGAGTTTGGATCTCCAGCACTCACAGAAAAGCTGAGTGCAGTGGCATGTTCCTGTAATCCCAATGCTGAGGAGCCTCAGGACATAGGCAGATTCCTGGAGCTCACTAGCCAGCCAGCCTAGCTTAATAGATAAGCTCCTGGTTCTGTGAGAGAGCCTGACTTAAAAAAACAGGGTGAAGAGGGATCAAGGAAGACACACTCTATATCTTGCATGCATATGCACCTATACATACAAGTACAGGCAAACATGTACATACCCCCCCCCACACACACACACCACCACCACCACCACCACCACCACCACCACCACCACCATTTTTATGGACTAGAAAACTGAGCCAGATATCAAGGTGATATTTAGCACCCATGAATGGTAATTTACTTCAATGAAGCTCAAAAATCAATTTCACATCCACAGATAGGGGAGAACTTAATAAGCTGATATTAATTTTGAAAAAGTGAAGGACTCCTCACTGGACTGTGCATGTGGTTTCCACAAAAGTTAATGTGCCCCAGGTTCTGGTGGGTTGACCTTTATCAATGAGGGCTGAATCCCTACTGTATAATCCTGCAGCCCCCAGTCTTAATGTAATATAAGATATCTCCAGAGAAGTGTGTTAGGCTGCTGAGGTACTTGGGAAACATATTGTATGAGGACTGTTGTAGAGACTCAAAGACCTTGTAATGCTTGGACTGAAGAGGAAACAGCTAAAAGGTTTCCTTATGGTGAAGAAGAAGAGAGTTTACCTAGCACCGACTTAGGGTACTAGAATAAAGACTATCTGGAGGAGGCTAAAAGGAGAAACATTTTAGCTGGGTATAAAATGTTAGTAGTAGTAAAGAAGAAATAACCTCACATACACGCTCACCATAGCATTCTTCGCAGAAGTGGAAGACAGGAACAACTCAAATGTCTGTCAGTAGAGAAATGGAAAAACAAAATTCCATCCAGACATAGTGGAATGGAGTAGCCCCAGAGGAGGGAGATCCTGACATGTGCTATAGGGATGAGCATGACTGCTGTACCAAATAAGGTAAGCTGGCCATGGAAAGATGGCACTCTGTAACCCACAGGCATGGGAGCTGTGCTTGTCAGACTTACAGAGACAGAAAGCACCGGGGACTTGGAAGAAGAAAGCAGGAAGCTACTGTCAAATGTGGTATTCAGTTTGGGAAGAGGGAAATGTCGTGGTAGCAGTACAATACTACAGATGCACTTAATGGCACTGGTCCCTACACTCAACAATTTCTAAAATGGAAAATTTTAAATTATTTATATTTTACCAGTTAAAAACTCGTCAAGGACTCCGTCACCTATAGGAGAAGCCCTAAACTAGAAAAGGCCAGGATGTTTGGACAGGCACTGAGCATCCTGTGCCTGTCTAGCTGGATGGTGAATGGTTGGTTTCTGGTGGCATGCTTTAAAGGGAATTTCATGGTGAGAATGGATTTCAGAACATCAACTCTGCATGAAAACAGATACTTGGTCCATGCCGTAGATTGAACAGGCCTATGCCTTCCTGATACTGACATACACAGAATTGTATTTAAATATAATATGCTGTGCACACGGAAGATCATGTTTTCTAACAAACACACAGTTCAGTAAACATTTCCCTTTTAGCCTTTCCAGGATCAGTGATGAGACACTGCAGCCCCTTCTTGACCTTGACTCCTGCCACAGGCCTTATCCATCACACCTTCACATCTCTACCTGCCTCCCAGTGACAACCACTCTCCAGACTTTTGTGAGGGTCCATTGTTTGCTCTTTAAAAGTATCATTATTACCTATTATGCATCTGTGAACTACACGACTTCCTTTTCCCATTTTGGACACTAGGCATGTCCCATGTTGAGCTTTCATTTGCGGCTGTTGCCTTCAGCCCATTATGTTCTTAAACTCACCCTTGCAGATGTGTGCATGCAGCTGCAATTAATTCCTTTCCAAAAAGATCAGTGTGTTCCCTTGTGAGCATATGTCACTGTTTATCCATCATTTCTCCCGTTGATGGACATCTGGCCTGTTTCCAGGTTGTAGTTTTTGTAGCCGCTGCTGGCTGCTAGGAATGTTTGAGTGTTTGATTTCTGATACCCCCACACAAAACTGTCTCTAGGGGAATGCACCAGGGTTGGAAGTCCTGGGTTGCAGGGTGTATGTATCTCCAGAGTTTTGAGATAGTCCCAATGACTCTGTCAGTTTCCATCAGCACCAGTGGTGTAAGTTGTCACTACTTCCAGGTTGTCAGATCTAGACTTTGGTCTGTACAGAGGAATTGGAGAAGCGAAGGTGGTTGGTAAGCCAGCTCAGATATCCCTTCCTAAAAAGTGTACTTGAATAACACTGAGAAAAAACAATACACTTTGAATCAATGTGTGTGCCGTCTCTGAGTTAAGTGACTTCATAGAAATGGGCTTCCAAACGTATCCTAAATATGTTCGATGGGGACAGCCATTCAGTTTGGGAAGATGAAAAGTTCTGGAGATGAATAGTGCCAAGAATCCTTCGGCTTAAACCCTTTAGCCCAATCCTGTCCTTCTTTGCTCCTCAGCCCTCCGGGGTCCTAATACCTGCTCACCAGATACCAGGTGAGTTTGCAGCACAGTGGTTTTGAAGGGACTCTACTGTTTCAAAGAAAAAAATATTTGCTGCATGATGCTGTCAGCTGCCAACGCTGAGCTGCCTGGCGTGTGTGGCTGACCCAAGAGTAAAAATGAGCAGCCTCTTAGAGAGTGCTACTGGCTACTTGGCATTGTGTTGAGTGAATATCAGTATGGCGCTTTCGATGTTTTCCTGGTCTGGAGGCTTTAATAAGTTGCTTGCCTTTAGTTACCCCGCCTGTAAAATGGGCAGTGGGTCTGCCCAGTAAACATTGTACACCCGGTTGACATCTCTTTCTTGAAAACTAATTTTAGCCTGTCTTCTATGACCGCAGAAGCCAGGCTTTCCCTGCAAGTTCGGGCATAGTTTCACTCTCCCCCAAACACCCAGGCACCCTTGCCCATTGTCAGCAACACCCATTTAGAAGACCTCTTCATCAGACCAGAAGTAGGAGCAAAATCAGATGTTTTTTTTTTTTTCCCAGAAGAGTAATGAATGTAACAGGGTGATTTTCCTTTTTCTTTAAATACTTCTAAGCTCACCCGGGAGAAGTGCTGCACACATTATCTGTCAGAGTAAAGCGTTGTCTCGCCCGCAAGTCCCATTGACTAAGATTGCCCTCAGAGCTGTAGATTTTTTTCTCTCTCCTGGAGCACAGTTAGCAGGGATATTTTTCTGTAAATGGCCCCATTTCATTTGCATTTTTAAGCTTTCACAGCAGAGTTGAAGCCTTAGAAATGGTTCGGAGAAGGAGGCTATGATCCCTCCAGCACTGGAGCCGCCTGCCTGAAGCTTCGGAAATTGGGTGTCAGCTTCTCTCCGAGTGGAGAGATATTACTTCATATCTGTGCATGCTCTGGTCTCTTGATGGCCTCATTTAGCCTCAAGCACTCTCCTGCAATGATTGCTTCTCCCCAATAAAATTAAATATCATTCCCCTCTTTTTTTTTTAATAAGACATGTTCTTGTTTAGGCTGAAGAGAGACAAGGTCAGAGACTGAGTTTTCTGATTCCTCTTATTGTTGTCTTTTGACAAGGAAAGAACAGAAAAATGGTGAAGAAAGCTCACATCAAATCCAGATTAAAATGGATGAAGATGGAGCAGGCTGAGACTCTCTCCACACCACATCTCCATTTTGACTTTCTGTCCTTGTGGGCATCTCACAGGGGCCACTAGGAGAGTACAGGTAATGACATTCTCAGTTTGGGGTCTAAATTGGAAGCCATATTGGGGTCACAGGTCCTTCTGAGTTTGAGATTGGATAGTAAGGTATTGAGAAAGTTTATAAAGCTGTAGAAGGAGCAAATGACCTGGTGTTAGAAACTTCACATTGATTCTCAAGTTTACCCACTTACCCCAATAACCTCAGCAAGGGGCTAGTGCTTATAGTCACTTCCAATGCCTGTAATTCCAGGCTCAGAACAGGATCTCCAGAGTAAGCATGATAGCAAGACTCCATATTAGTGATCTCTGGGTTTGATTGAGAGATCCTGCCTCAATGAATAAGGTGGAAGAGCAATGTCTTGACTTGAGGGGTGTCTAATTTAACATAGAGCAGTCCTTACTCTACCAGTGAGCTCTGTGCTCAAGTCTGCAAGCTGCTTTCACAGAATCAGGAGCAAAATTTACCCAAAGATGCCTCTTTAAGGTCCATTCAGCACTGTGTTAGTAGAAATGAATAAGACAGCTTCAGTGTGATAGGGCAGGAGTCCAGAGTGGAGGGAATCTTGTGGAAACTTGACAGGCATCTCTCCCCTGGTGTCACAACCTTCTGTGGCCCTCAAGGAGACAGGGTTTACTAGAGACATGGATCCCTGTTCATTATGCATCTGGGCTTCCTGATGCCAAGATTCTGTGACTGTGGACAAACTGTAGGGAGAGATTTAGAAGTTCTGTTTGGTTCAGTTCCCTGTGACTGTTACAGCCACACCTGGGTGCTCCTACATTGTCCTGGCAGGGTCTTTACCAACATGTCTTGTGTTTCCTACTCCATATTTGTGATTTCATCCAGCCATTGGGCTATTTCAAGGTTGTGATGAGCTGGGCTTTTGGTCTTGTTTTGTTTTAGACAAGTTGACTTAAAACCCACTGTAGTTGAGAATGACCCTGAAAACCTCTGACCCTCCTGCTTCCACCACCTGAGTGCTGGGATTACAGGTTTGTCTCGCATGCTGGGTTTGTGTCATTCTGGGAATGGAACCCAAGACTTGTGCATGCTACCAGAGTATCCTCAGCTTGGTTGTACCTCCCCCTCACACTTTTTTTTTTTAACCAGATGACTTCTGTTCTGAGCTCTGCTTCCAGATAAGGTCCTGCCAGAACTCTTATGTCAGTCCTCAAGAACTCCCCCATCATCAGCTCCTTCATAACCTTAGACCCTTCACCTTTTCATCTGAACAAGGCATGCTGACTGCCCTACCACTTTCCCCACAGCCTTCCGAAGGGAGACTGTCCCTTAACTCCACCCCTCAGAATCAGCAAGGGTGCTGACATCATCCCAGCAGCCTTAGCGCAATTCTGATCTCTTTAAGCTGGGATGAGATGCCCACAAGGGAAGAGAGGTGGGACTGTGGGTGTGATGTGGAGGTGAACCCCAGCCTATTCCATCTTCACTCTTCATGAGAGCAGCCCTCCAGACAGTCTGAATTGGATATGAAATTGCCTCACTTTGAAATGGTAGGTAGTGATCTCTCAAGACAAGTAATAAAGCCAGGCTGCTAGTCTAGTGGGATCCTCAGACCCATGACTAGGAATCTCTATACCGTCTGTTCGCCCCCCATTACCTTCAAACACTCGCTATTCACAAAGGTACAACATGTGATATTCATTCTTCCTTCCTTCTGACCCACCTCTCAGCCTGTGGGGACTCAGGACCCCAACTGTATTACCTCATCCTCACCCTGGGACCCTTTGCCGTCTTACCTGTCCACCGGACCACATGTGCACTGTTCTAACTTTGATCCCAATGTCTCTTTGTTCACATTCAAATCTTAGACTAGAACCTGCCCCTTCCTGCTTTGTTGCTCAGGAACACATACTTTTTCTTTCTTGTCATTTGAGACTCCTGCCCATTGAGTCTCTCTAATTCTTCTTATGGAGCCCTGGAGGTGGAGGGAGCTTTATCAGCTCCACCTCTGTCAGCTAAGACCCATGCACCATGGCTTGCTTTCACACAAGCCTGACAGACTCTCAGCCCAGAACTCATTAACCATTAGCTTTCTCTGCCAGTATGGCTGTGTGTTCTGCAGAAGCCCACCTGACCTGTGGGTGGGTTTCCATATAGCACTGGCTCCCACACTCTATCAGTCCTCACTGTTCCCTTGTGGGTCCTTAGCCAGCCCCCTCTTCCTGTTCTCCAGAGCAGCTTTCTCAGACCTTCTTTCCTCTCTTCCCCTTGAGTGCTTGACTCTCAGGAAGCTTTTGTCATAGTTTCCTTCTTCACAGAGGATGCAGACACCAAGGATGGGGAGACCCTCTCCCCTTAACTCACTGCCGCGGAACTTACAAGTGATCTGTGTGTCTCCATGCCTCTCCCTCTCTATCACCATCTCACAGATGTGTGTCCCAGCCCTGTCTGTCCCTCCTTCTGCTGTTCTTTGGAGCCTTCCTTCCCAGCTCCTTAACAGCCTTCTGGACCAATTCCTGTCCCCAACTCCCCTCCCTAGTCTCCTCTTCTCAATTATTCCTCTCTCCTGTGAGCTTCATTTTCTCTCTCTGCTTCTTGTCAGCCCTTGGCAATGCTACAGCTTCTGTCTTCTCTCATGCCTTTCTGGTTCTTTGCTCCCCCAGCTGCTGCTTCCCCTTTAAGTGCATGTCTACACCGTCTCTCCGCTTCTGTCTCCTCTTTTCCATTCTACCCCTGTGATCTGACTTCTGCTTTCTCTACTCAAATGTCCCTCAGCAGGCCATCAGTGGAGTGACTACTTTCCTGCTCCAAGGACAACTTGTAAGCCACACTGAAAACTCTTTTTCCTTGGATCTTCATGGCTACAGGCTGGGTCTTCCTTCCTCATCAGACTCCTAGGCAGCACCTCTGACTCTGCTCACTCCTGGGATCTGTCTGTCTGATCTTACCTGGGCACGCTCCTCAGGTCAGAGTTTCTTGACTTACTAGTCTGCAAAGGCCCACAGTGAGCATGTGGGCAGGAGACAGAGTTTATCATGGGGAGCAGTTGAAAATAAAGTTGACTAGCCATGGCAGTGAAGAAGATGGAAACTGAGAAGTTAGTAAGACCTTGTCTCAGAGACGTTGACAATAAGCCAATAGTACTAGGTCTAGACTATTGGGATCAGCATCACCAAGTCTAGACCTTTCTCTCTGATATGAAATGAAGCACAGGCCCTCCATAACTGGATTCTATATCCATGGGTACAGCTGTGGATCAAAAATATTCATAAAATCATCTGAACTGAACATGTACATGCTTCGCCCGGCTTTCCATTTGTGTTGTACTATAGTTTAGGGATGATTTAGTATACAGGAAGCTTGAGCAGGTGATAGAAAATGTGGTGACATTTTAGATAAAGGACTCAGGTGTCAACAGATTTTTTTATCCATAAGAGGGGAGACCCTAGAACTGATCCCTCACGAATGCCAACTGAATTTGTCACATCTTCAGAGATGGAGCTGTTAAACAAGCCTTTGGAATTCCCCAGGTGATGAGAGCATCTTTGCCATCCAGGGTGAGCCTTGAGACAGGTGCCTGAGAGATGCTAATGAGGTAATTCCTGGGAGCTGGAGATAGTTCCAGGATGCTGTGGTGAAAGACTAGTGCCAAGTCATATGATTCATCTTCCAGCAGGAGAGGGGGCTGCAGGCTGAGTCTGATCACCCAGCCAGTGACTTAGTGATGTCTACATAACAAAACCCCAAGGAAGACCCTAAACACTAGCTCAGATCCTGGTGCTGAGTGCTTCAATGTGCTGGAGAGGTGTGACACTTCCTGAGGTCACAGGGAGATGGCATGGAAGGGGCAGGTCCCCAGACCCTGCCCTATGTGTCTTTTTATTGTCCTGGCCCTGATTTATGCTCTTTAGGATGACACCATAATCCTCAGTACAGCAGTTTTTCAGTTCTGGGAACCATTCCAGTGAATAAGTGAACCTGAAGGAGCCATAGGAACCCTTGAATTTGGAGCCAAGTGACCACCAAGATGGCCTGGGACACTGGGCTTATAGTTGGTGGCTCCAGGTGGCAGTCTTGTCAGAGATTAGTGAAGTCTGCACTAGCTCTGGGAAACTAATCTCAGGGTCACAAAGAACAGAGAGGACCAAGAATAGTGGGGGTTAGGACAGAGGAGACCTCATTTAGAAATAGTGTCTTTAGACTTGAGGTAGGATGGCAGCCAGGAGATTAAAAATGCACGGTGTTCACTTTTAATTCTGTTTACTCCCCCAGTGACAATTTTTGTGCCTTTGAGTCCCTGAACCTGTCCCTCAAAATTCTAGAATACTGTCTGTGTTCAGACCAAAAAATACGACTTTTTCTGTTGTCCCCTAAAAGGCAGCACACAGCTCTTGGGGATAATAATGACACCATTTACTCTGTGCTCTCTCATAGTTAAAATTGTGTCAGCCATTCTGACCTCGACAGGATTTATGGTGGCTTAGATCACAGCTGGAGAAATGAGTTTCGGGCAGCAGACAGGAGGGAAAAGGTCTTGGGCTCCGAGCATATTATTTTATCGAAATGGGGAGAAAGTTCACTTGCGCATCCCCCTCCCCCTCTTCTCTTTCTTCTTTTAGCAGTCGAATCTGACTGTGCATATTCTCTTGTCACTGGATATGCCTTGACATCACCAGGCTTTCCTGAAGGGCATGCTGGGTCATTCTGCTCCTAACAAGAATGAAAGCTCCCATGATGCACTGCTGCCTTACTGTGTGACAGGTCACTATCACTGGCACCCAACTCCTCATAAACCCCTTGATCTGTTGCAAAGTGAGGACAGGAAGATGAGCAAAAGGCAGCGTAGGCTGGTGGAATCTGATCGCCAAGGTGGGCCGGCATCGGCATCTGCTTACAGTACTGCAGGCTCACCCTGCTGCTGGAAGCACCTGTAGGTTCAGATTGGAGCTGGAGAGAAATGATGAGCAATGACTTGTTCCCATCCCTCGTGGAGACCACAGTTCACAGAGAAACTGTTACTTTTTGATCAGGGGCCGGTTTGAAGCTACTGTTGGTGACTTTGCCTAAAATTTGAAGAAGCCGTTAAGAACTGCAGAGCGCTTTGGTGGCGGTCCCTAGTCTTCTTGAGACTTCTGACCTTTGCCCTTCCGACAATGTTCATACATTTCACTGTGGATGTGAAATGATTATTTCTAGAATAGTAGTAGCGAAGGGTTGTTGCCTCAATGCCTACATTCTTTATATTTGAATTCAAGCCAGGCTTTTTCTCTCTCTGGGCATTATAGTAAGACTCAGAAAACTGAATCTCCAGGACATCTTTCTTTGGAAGTATCTGATTCTCCAAGTCTATGGCTTACTTTTAAGTCTCCTTTTACAAAATAGGGGAAGCATCCTAGCCCACAGTGTTGGTTTATGTAACTAGGTAATACATAGTTTTTAACTTCCCTAGGTAGCCATCAAGTAGGTGAGCCTCAGGCAAAAATGAGCCACGTGGACTCAGAGATTATGCGCATTTGTTATGTAAGGATGTGTAAGGCTACCATGGTTTCTGATGAGTTTGTTTGGCCGCAGGCTCTGGAAAAGCCCCAAGCTGCTTCTGTTCTGAGTTGTTGGCTTTTCTTTAGCAAGGGAGTGAGGCAGGGTGGCGGTATGGAGGTGGAGACAGTGCAGGGTCCAACCCTTGGTTCTTCCCATTCTAGTTCCTGAGGTTGTGCCTGCACTTAGAAATGCCTTGACAGCATTCTGTCAGTGATATTGACTGCATTGTGACTCAAAACCCTGAAGGCAGACCCATGTGGAGAGTGCAGCTCACAGACAGCGCACAGAACAGAGCCCCAGCACAGTGTTTATCACCAACACTGACTAAAAACAACCCCTGCCTGTCCACAGATGCAGACTCATGACTGTAGATGCGTTTATCCTCCACTGGAGCTTTATGAGGGTGGTCATTGTCACTGCTATTCGTAGACTCAGAGAAGTTGAGGTCACACCCTGGTCCAGCCAGCAAATATCTGGCTTCATTATCATCCCAGAATCCTGTCCTCTCATGCAGGGATCTTCTCACATCCATGCAGATGACCCACTCAGGCTGGAGCAATAAGTTACACACTGGTCCATGAGATGCAAGTGGAGGCCCTGGAGAGAAGGAGCTGAAGTTTCAGGGCCCTCCAGATAGGTTGTGAAAACAGAGGAAGCCTATCAATGCCCCAGTGGATATAGACACGGCTTGCTGAGCACCACGCTGGCTTCCTCCTTTTGCCCTGGGAGACCTAGCAGAGGAGCCTGAGGCTCTTCTCTGTATGCGGAGTTTGGGAAAAACTCAGAGCAAACGGGCACATAAAACCTCCCTGGACTTGTCAGGCCAGGTCCATAAAAGGTTAAGAAAGTGTAGCAGGGCGGGAGAGAGGCAGTAGGGATGGCTGGGCAGTGGACTTGTTTACAGCCGGTTTCTTATTTATCAGAGCTGTGCTTTCCATTTGTCGGGCTACGATGGTAGTAGCTTTTATGAGTAAGCAAATTTTTAATGAACTTGTTTCAGATGTGTACTCCATTCTTGGAACACTCTGTGCTCTGAGGCAGCTCTGTAATTATTGCCTTGAGTGGGATAGCCAGACTCTATCTGGTGTTTATGTAAGCCATTTCCTCTTTTCAGCTTTAAATAAGTAAGGTGAGGGGCTGGAAAAAAATCCTACTGGTAGCTTTTGTTTAGCTTGTCATACAGTCCTAGAAGCTATATATGTGTTTTCTCTCTCCTTAGTCTCCTCTCTCTCTCTCTCTCTCTCTCTCTCTCTCTCTCTCTCTCTCTCTTTCTTTCTCTCTCTCTCTCTCCTCTCTCTCTCTCTCTCTGTGTGTGTGTGTGTGTGTGTGTGTGTGTGTGTGTGTGTGTGTGTGTGTGTATGTGTGTATGCATGTGTACATGTGTTTGTAAACCCATGTGGAGGCCAGAAGATAACTTCAGATATTCTTCCTTAGATATAACTCGCTGTCAATCTTTTTTTTTTTTCTTGACCCAGAGTCTCTTGCTGGCTTGGAGCTTGCCAAGCAGGCTAGGCTGGCTGGTTCTAAAGGCTCAGGGTTCTCTTTGTCTTCACACTCCCGGCACAGGCTGTGGTGACCAGCACATACCACCATGCCAACTTTTTATTTCATTTTTATATAGGATCTAAAGACTAAACTCAGGTCCTTATGCTTACAGGGCAGATACTTTTTTGACTGAGCTGCACCCCCAGCCCGTGTATCTTTTATTGTTGCCCTAATAGCTCCCATTTTACAGGCAAAGGAACTCCTGAAAGCAGTTAGCAGGTAGAAAGTGGCAGGGAAGCTTGAATGCTGCCTGGGTTCTGACCCTATCTCCGGGGTGGACTGGGAGGGCCATTTAGGTCAGATAGTCCCAGGAGAGCTGGAGCTGGGAAGATGGGGTAGTCACTCATATTGGTGAGTCATTTGCCGAGTGTTGGTCCATGTGAGAGGTGGAGTCATTAAGTGCCGATGGTGCGCAGTAATTATACTCAATTTTCTGGTCTTTCACTTTCATAAAGGGAAATCGCAAAATGCACGTCATGCCTTTCACAGTGCTGTCTCAACAAACTATAGCCCCGTTATCCCAAAGTTCAAAACTCATTGTTTCAGGAGCTTCTCAGTTCTGCAACCTGGATCTGCTACTACCCTCTTCAGACTGATCCCTTCCCAGCCTGGACCCAAGCCTGTCCTTTCCTTCCCCTCCTGCAAGCTGCTCACAAGTAGAGACAGGGCTAGAAAGATCTTCCTCTGTGACATCTGCTACTGGAGGGACGGAGGGGCATGGGGCCAGCTTAGACCAGCTCCTGGCCAGTGGCAGCTCAGGTGTCTACTCTGCCACCAGATTGCTCTGTGGCTCTAGGCCAGTGACTTAACCTCTCTGAGCCTGTGACTCCTCATTAGTGAATGAGGAATAATAATAAGAAAATTGTGTCCAACTGATTTATTCTGAGGATTAATAAAATGATACATGTGAAAATGGTGAGGTTGGCTATTACTCCCTTAGCTTTTATTGAACTTCCCAGTTTTAGTATTGAGAGGTGCTATCAAACTGCTCCTAGTATTTTGCCTTAGTTTTAGCCAGTTTGCCAAGTAAACCCTAGGTAGGCTACCTCCAGAACACTGCTTCTGACAGTGGGGTTGTTTTCAGACATTTTATATGTTTACTTATGTGTTTGCTTATTGATTTATTTGTGTGTACATGTACATATTTGCAAATGTGTGAGTGCAGGTGTGCACATGCCCAGGAGCTGGTGTAGAGGTCAGAGGACAACTTTCAGGAGTGGATTCTCTTCTCTCTCTGTTTCACTCTCCATGCTAGCTGTCCAGGAGCTTCCAGGCAGCTCTCCTGCCTCTGTCATCCTCTCATCTGTACGTGCTGGGATTACGGTGTGTGCTACCTCATCCAGCTTTGGTTATTTTCAATGTCTTTCCTGAGGTAAACATGAAATGAGCTTAGTTTGCTTTGGAGGAAGTCCATGAGACCTCTCCCACACCTGATGGCCTCTGGCTGCCACTGGGGTCTCCAAAGCTCCACATGGGGTACTCAGACACTCAGACCTTTGCCTTTTGATTAGGACAGAGCCAGGTCCTTTACAGAGATGGGGATATTTGCTCAGTTTGACCCATGAATGAGTTTGTTTCCTTCCAATTAGTTGGAAAATCAAACTTGATCTACCAAGAAGGCAGGTTTATGGCCTCCATTGCTACATTAACGCCTGACCTCTGTGTAATAGGAGGTGAACTCTGTCTAGAAGGGTCTGGCTGCTCACTGGCTTCTAATGATGATGTCCTTTACTCAACCTGAGTGAGGTGGCCAAGGACAACTAGACAGTCCTTCCTGGAAGGTAAAGATCACTTCGGAGTCATGTGTAAGGCAGCTACAATGCCTGCTCCTCCCGGGCTCTCCTCTTCCCTCTGCAAAGCTAAGCTGCTCTAGTTGAATTCCAAGAAAGGTCCTGCTGACCACGTTGTGGGCTGCACTCCACCCCACCCACAAGGCCGTTTCTCTGTCTCTGCTTCTGGCCTGCTCTTACTATGCCTGCCTTGCACTGCTCTAAGGTTTTCTGCCTTATCACACTATCCGTCCCACCTCTTCCTTCTGCCTTGTCCCTTCCTGTCCTCCATGCCCCTCCCCTTCCCGGTTTTTTCTTTCTTCCTTTCTCCTCCTCTGCACCCTTTCTGCCCTGTGCTCCCTCTAGGCCTTCGTGTCTCTCTTCTCCTCACCATCTTATTCATGGCCTTCTTGCTTGGCACCGTTTCTGCCTCTGATTCTAGTTTATCATATCTTGAAAGAGCGTCTGATAGTGTCTGCCTGACCCTGCCTGATGCGCAGCGAGGGGCTCTCAGGCAGCGTTTGATGTGGTCTGTGTGTGGCTGATGAAAGCCTCTCCATCTGCTCTTCAAAGCTGTGCTGATGGAGAGCTGGGGTACACAGCCTCCTTGGAGCAGTGCTCTCTCTCTCTCTCTCTCTCTCTCTCTCTCTCTCTCTCTCTCTCTCTCTCTCTCCATCAGAAACAAATCCAAATCACAGGATAAACCAGACCTGTCTCATTTGTTCGCCATGCTCATAGACCCCCTGATGCCCACGAGAGGAAAATCACGTCCTACAATCCTCCTCTTAAAAGAAATTCTCCTGCCCAGAATCGTTGTGTCAGGGATTTGAACCCACAGAGGGCAGACACAGTCCCAAGTGAGACATATAGATTGGAATCTGTGTATGACAATGCAAGGAAGCTTTCTGGTCAGATCTGGTGGTTAGATCCCAGAGACCCAGGTCCCTAATGCTTCAAGGGGGAAGGGGATCTGTTCTCCCTACAGCTTCTGGTTCTGGAAGAAACGTGGAAGAGGTTCCCTCTGGAACCAGTCACCCTGGCACCCCCACTGCACATTAAAAGATGAAGCACACTTTTGCCCAGCTACGTCTCCTGTATCTGTTTTTGTTTCTTAGCCTAAGACAGTTTTTGCTTCAGTACTGCACGTGTTAAACTGCTTGAAGGAGTGGTGGATAGAATAACCTATAGAAATTCTTACTAGTTCTGAGGCTCCCTGACGCTGAGAACATAAACTTCAGTTATGAAGACGACACCTTGGCAGAAAGATGGACTTTCATGATAGAGCACACCTGAGCTTCAGTGCAGATTTGGACAATTCTGAGTGTTCTTCAATAAATCTTTAAAATTTGCACTTCTACCCCCAACAGCTTTGCTACTAAGAGATCATTTCCATCTCATAGAATCCCGACATTGTAAGAGTACAGTTCAATGATTTTTAGTAAATGTATAGTCTTGCCCCCGCTACCGCCATCCAGTTTTAGCTATTTTCTTTCTTCATATTAAAACTGGAATTATTTGGCAGATGGATTGTGAAACTCTGCAAGCCTTCCTAGCTCCTTCCCTACAGATCTGGAATTGATTTCCCTGGCCCTTGAACTTGGGGCTGGCATAGTGACTCACTTTTACCAGTCAAGTACTATCTGTTAGGTCTAGCGGGTTCTGAGCCCAGTTGTCTAAAGGTCGTGGGTGTTTCCACTCTTTCTGGAGTCCCATTGTCTCCACTGTGAGGGCAAAGTTCCCAGATGCTAGAAAATAAAAACCAGTGTGGGGATAGGCTGCCCTGGGTTAGGCTGTCTCAGATTAGCTTCTTCTTCCTCTCCAACTGACCACTATGAGAGCACACCCTCCTGTGTCAGTGGAGCCCAGCGTCAACCTGCGAACCCACAAGACACATCGGAAGGTGACTGTGTTAGTCCCTAATCTTTAGGATGGTTTGTAAAACATCACTGTGACAATAACTGATAGTGTGGTCGTCAGTAGGATTGAGATTTTGAAAAGCAACGGGAACATCTAGTACTCTCTTTCCTAGAAGAGGCCTTCACAGTATTCAAAAGTTCAATTTGATGAGTCCTGCAAGTATCTCAAATGTGAGAAGCACTATTTGGGCTTGTGGGGGGATTCAGAGTCGAAACAGAGATTGTATAAACTGTTAGGTCATTTGTGGTGGGAAGAGCAGGCACTCAGACTGTAATACAGGACAGCCAATTCCTATGTGGCTAATATTTATGTTGGAATAGTCTCTCCATTGTCTGCAAAGAGCCACATTCTTTTCTTAGCATGCCTCAAAATATGTTCCAGGGTTATTGACCTCCTCACAAACAGCACATTGACTAAAGTCTCATATTACCGTGTTTTTGTTTTTTTTTTAAAGTACACTGCTATTTACAGGGAACTGTCTGGTAGTTTGGCCAAGTGCAATGCTCCAAAGATGCAGAAATGTAGACAGGATGCAGATCCATTGTTGGGCAGGAGCATGGAGTGGGGCTGGCAGACAGGTGGTGGGAAGTCTTCACTTCAGAACTGACTGCAAGCGTTAATTCCAAAGATGTCTGAAGAACAGGGCATTGTATCTGAGTATTCTAGAGGTTTGGGATTCAGGAGCAGGGCTGGGAGAAAAGGAGTAAGTGATAGCTGAGCAGGAGTCCCCAGGAACTGAAGATTTTCAATGGTGAATCGCAAGCAGGTTCTTGTAACAAATCCATCTTCCTCAGGAAGCAACTTTCTGGAGAGTCTAACTGCACCATGCCATGATCTTGGGGTTACCAGATCTGCAGAGCCTGTGCTATGTGACCGTGGATAGATGGACAGTCATGTCTCATTCCTTTGACCTTGGTAATGTGTAAGCTCTCTTTAAGAGCTTTCCCCATCCCCATCACTTTCAGACAGGGTCTCACTCTAAGATTGGTCTATAACTCACCAGGCAGGCCTCAAACTTAGCTCTCTGCTATCTCTGCCTTCTGAGTTCTGGGATTACAGGCATGCTCTACAATGCCCAGCTTCCAAGATCTTTTCTAATTTAAGTGGCCTGTAACTTCAGGTCTAGTTCACCCACCAAGCTGAAGTAGGAGGCAGAATCAGAGCAAACCAAAGCTGATAGGCTGTCAGCCAGCACAGACCCCTGGGATAATTGGACTGTATTTAGAAACCAAGTTGGAGGGCAGTGGGTAAGCCCCATGGGTTAGGGAGCCCTCTCCACTTCTCCATTGTGTGAACTTTCACAGACCAGCTTCCAGGACCTCTGAAGTCCCCTGTCCCAGGTGTGATCTACTGGGGGGAAAGCTCCTGGCCTCCTGGCCAGGGTCAGGGACTGCAGCCCTGCTTTATTCCCACTTTACTTAAATTAGCAGTTCTCAACCTTTGAGTTGTGACCCCTTTGTGGTTGAACGACCCTTTCACAGAGGTTGCCTAAGACCATAAGAAAACACAGATGTTTACGTTACAATTCATAACAGTAGCAAAATTACAGTTATGAAGTAGCCGTGAAAATAATTTTATAGTTGGGTGATCATCACAACATGAAGAGCTGTATTAAAGGGCTGCAGCATTAGGAAGGTTGAGAACCACTGTCTTAAAGTAACCTTGAGGTCTAGCGAGGGGCTGTTGGAGGAGGAGCATTCCTAGAGGCCTGTTGGGAGGAACTGGCCTTTCTTCCCTGCAGTGGAAAAACTCTCATTGTGAAGAAGGCCCCTCCTTGTGAACCGCTCGGAAGCTGCCTTAAATCAGACGCCGTCAATGGTCTCAGGAAGATGTCTGGGACCTTTTGGGATGGTGCATCCTTGTTACCTCTTAAGGAACTTCTGGGAGAAGAGGTGGTGATGGCAGAAACAGGGGAGGTTCCAGAGGCACCTGCCTAGATGACCTCCCTCTCCTGACCTCCAATTCCTGGCTTCCAGCTTTCAGATCAGGTTCAGGGCTGCATTTCTTCAGGGAGCTTTACAAGAACGAGCACACAACCCTGCTGGGAAGTCATTTTTATTTCTGACTACAGAGGGTTGGTTTTTCCAGAATGGGAGGCTTCTGTTTTCCAGGAGTAGGATGGGGGTGAAGGCATGACCCTATGAGGTGGCACCTGCCGCCCACCCTCACTCTATCCCCGGCCTCCCTTCCACCTCTGGGCCCTGAGATCACATTCTCTTTCTTTTTCACCTAAAAAAGGGAAAACAGTATAAACAATATTGTCCTTGGGCAGCTACGGGGACTCTCCCATCTGTGCCTGTTTTTCTCCTTTCTTCCGTCACTTCAGATCGATGCATCACTAAATTCCGCAGTCACCACAGGTTGCCCATACTGAGTGGCTAAACAATCCCCACAACACTGCTAAATCTAAATGTAGCCCCAGAGTTTCTTCCTGTTCCCACGAGGGCTTCTGATCTCTTGACCTCTCAGATCTGGAGCTACTTTGGAAGTGGCCACAGGGAGGTCAAGAAAGTGTTGCTATTTCTTTGGCCACGGTTGAAGTGCCGAGTGTCAGTCGGTGATTGCCCTGCTGCCTAGCACACGGGAGAATGGGGGGTTTGTCTCCATCATTAGAAAACAAAAGTGGCAGCTTTCTGGAAAAATCATTTCTGTTTACTCTGTTCTTCTCCCATCTCTTATGCCACCCCCTAACTTGCTGCTGTACCCACAGTCTGCTTTGGAGACTGCTCTGTGGGTGCCTGGTGCTGTGGTGCTTTCTTTTCCTTATTCTTGATGGATGAATGATTAGATGCTATTGACCCATACCCAGGCTCAGAACAGTGCTCTTTCGTGGCGATCCCTCTATGCCAAGCTTTGACTCACCATGCTTGTCTCAAGCAGTTTTTCCTCCATGAATGACTGGGGAAAACGTTGGCTCTGCAGCCTGTTCTAGATGGCATTAACTTGCTGGGCTTGTATGGGGCCTGGCACTAGATACTTGTTCAGTGAACAATTGTCAAATGCGTTAACCCTGAGTGGCATGTGTGCACTCATGGCTCTGGCGCAGGCTTTTTCAGTAAGGATCTGAGACCATTGAGCACTGGAGAATCTGGCATGTTCCAGATTGTGTGGGCAGTGTGCGAAGGACATGTGCACTTATGTGCTCACATGGCCTGTTGGGACTGGGCTTGGTGAGGGTGATCCTGTGGCATAAGTTTGTAAGTGAGGCCATCAGCACAGCTAGCATGGTAACAGCTGAGGCTTAAGGTGTCCAGTAAGTTTACTATGTGCCAGAGGGAAGGTGGGGGTGGATTAATAGCAGGCTCAGTCGTTACCATGTTAGCTGTGCTGATGGCCTTAACCACAAACTTATGCCACATCTCTGAGTGTCAGGCAACTTGTTCAGTTGTGGCTAACTTGTCTAAAACTCTCGGGCTGAGCCTGACCTTCCTTGAGAGGATTTCTTTATAATAGGGGAAGACCAGGCTTATAGGGTAAGTAACAACCTAGCCAGAGATGCTGTGCTTCTAGAGAACACTTGGGGACTGACTTGCCTACATTTGTCATATAGGACAAAAAGGATCGAGAGTGTAGTTCAGTGGTGTATTGCCTAGGATATTGTACCTAGGCCTAGATTCCATTTCCAGTCAGCCAGCAGCAGCAGCAGCCTGTAGGCTCTCTTGCAGCAAGGACCCTGCTGGTACTGCCTCTGTCCAGCTGACTGAACTGTCCAGGAGGCATCAGGGACATCTACTGAAGATGGGGGAAGATTGGCCAAGGCTCTCTAGAGGAGGTGGAATGTGATCTGGGCGTAAAAGAATACATAAAGTTATCTCATGAAGAAAGGCTGTGGAGTAGGAAAGGACATTTCACAGAGTAGAGGAGACATTGTAAAGGTCTAAAAAAAAGTTTTGTACTGGAGCTGGGCTGAGGTTTATCTGGCTTTATTTCGTTTAATTTTCTTCCCAGACAGGTCTTAGAGCCTAGATGGTCCATAACTCACTGTGTAGTTAAGTCTGGCCTCCAACTCTGACCTCAGCCTTGCCAGTGTAGGGTGACTGGGGTAAGCTACTCTACTGGGCTCTTATCTGACTTTAAGGTGCAAATACACTTCTCTCCCTGCGTGGGTGGGGCTCTCCCAGATCTCACTCTGTATGATCCTCTATTAGGCTGGAGAACCCAGGAGACTTTTCCTGGAACTTCTATGATGTGGCTTTTTAGGAGGGGGCCTGTAAGAGATCAGGAAGCGGCACTGGGGAGGGCTGCTGCTCACTGGGGAAAGTCCACCAATCCCACATGCCTTGCAGTGTCTGAGAAAAGTGGGCCAGAGATCATCAGGAAACAATGGCTTCTGGGTTGACTGCCGCAGGCAAGGCATGATGAGTCAGAGTGAAGTAACAGTTACAGACACCAACAGGCCCTGCTGGCAGTGCATAAAGATATTACCTCAGTAAAGAGCAGGGGTGGGGATGGGTGTGGTCTTACTGAATCAAAAACCCGCTGTTCTTTCTTCTTCTTCTTCTTCTTCTTCTTCTTCTTCTTCTTCTTCTTCTTCTTCTTTTTTTTTTTTTTTTGACCTGGTGGCAGTGGGGGCTGGGGAGGGGCACACGATTGGTGCATTTAGGTTTCTAGTTACTAAGTAAACAGCTCCTCCTCTTAACTCCCCAAATTGGCAGGACCATTTGGCTTCAGGGTCTCCTGTAACAGGGGCTGGCATTGAACTACTGTGTAGTTGAGGACAACCTGAATTCCTGCCTCTCCCTCCTGAGTGCCAGGAGTACAAGTGTGCACAACCACACCTGGTCTGTCTCATGCTGGGGACAGTACCCAGGACTTTGTACATACCAGGTAAACACTGTACCAACTGAGTGACTACCTGGGTCCCAGTCTTGCCTCATGCAGTAGTTTTGGGGAGCCCTGGGGTAGAGGCTGCTGAAGCCCAGGAGGAAAAGCTCACAGCATAGGGATAACACAAGCAAGTGCAGCTTCTGTCCTCCTTGGAGAAGATTCTGTAGGAAGAATCACACGAGCAGACGAGGCAGGGAGGACTTTACAGGAAATCCTTGCTGGTATCCAGCCTGGAATCACAGAACTACAACCTGGAAGTAACCTTGCTCATGTTCCAGGCTAGAAAATCGAGCAGAAGATAAGAGGGAAGTAATTTGTCAAAGGAAAGACATGAATTAGACATCAAACCAGAAGAGAGCCATGGTTTGACTCCAGACCTAGTGCCTTTATACACACTGACCTCCCCTATGCTACCATTCTGCCCATTGTCACAGGCTTTGTGGCAGAAGATAGTTGAAGGACTATACCATCAGTAGTCACAGGCTTGGTGCCCATCAGATTGTTCAATACAGAGTTAACACAAATACAAGAAATGCCCCTGTGTTTTAATCCTTGAGTATGCACACAGAGACCTCAGTGGGAGCTGAGATTGCTATATCCCTTTTAATTAGATGGGACTTTATGGTTAACAGGCTTTTTTCCTTGGCCCCCATTCAAATACATCTACATTTTCTGGGTTATTTTGTATCCAAAACTCTTGACAGGTAAATCCACCTATCTAATCTTTGTTTTAGAAGATTACCTGAATATCCAATAGAGCAACGAGGCTTGTCCCATAGCTCCAGGCCTACTCCTCCACAGCATACCAAGTTAACAAGTTGCTGCCTCAACCTTGCCCATGTAAAGGGTAGAGGTGTAGGACTCTACCTGGAAAGATAGAATTGAGGAACAAATGGAATGTTCTTTCCTGGTTCTTCTAACGTTCCCTGAGAGGCCACACTCCTGGGTGGTAGGAATGATGAGTTGACTTCCAATGAAGCAAAGGCAGCTGAGACCCAGGGAAGAATTTCTCCCCTAGGGGTGGCTGGATGGTGGTGGGCTAACAGTTCTTATTGTTGTTGACTTGTTCAGTTGAGGTGGAAAGGCCTTTCTTCAGGATGATTCGGAGGGGGTATCCAAACCTTGTAGTATAGAGTTAGAGAGGTGATGTCCAAACCTTGTAGTATGGAGAACACTTTTGAATCTAAGCATTTTATAGATAAAAACATTTTAAGATAAAACACTTATGAATGTATGTGCAGTCTCTCACACATGAACATACACACCCCTCCTACACTCATTCTCTCTCTCTAACACACACACACACACACACCAGAAACTATCATGCTCATAGGAGTTTAAACTCCGTTAGTCACAGCGTTCCCTTCTCGGTACTCCAGACTAGGTGAGTCTTCCCACTCTGCTTCTACAGCTTTCTTCGATAGCTACACTGTGGGGACAGGCAGTTAGTTTGACTTCCTCACTGTCTGTTGGATACTCAACACCTAGCCTGACTACAGCACACAGCAGGCACTTTGTGTATAATGAACAAGTATAAATATATCAGAACTATTGATGGTATGGTTATTAATAATCTCTTTAATAAATATACAACCATTGATTTATGCAAATACAATGCTCCCGTGGGGTTCCAGTGCCCACAGATTAGTGATTGAAAGCATGGATGAAGGTGTACATCCTGGTATCCGGTGTTCTGTTGTATTTCCCTCACAGAGAGCTGAATGCTCCATAGATCATAAACTTTGGTCTTTAATCTAGAGAAAAATGACGAGACCATGAGCCCAGGTCAAATAACCCCATAAAGTCCTTTCCAAAATGGAAAGTCCACAGAGGGCACAGAACGTTTTCTTCTACAAAATGCTGAGACTTCCTGGCACCTACAGGCACAGGAGTGCTGATGACAGCTCCTCTCAAGAGCCAGCACCTAACATTTGTAGGAACAAAATGTGAGCCAATCTCCAGGAGCCCGCAGGCCACAGGGTTGTTATTTCAACCCTAAACAGGTTTGCAGAGGTACTTCGTTGGCTTCCTCTGTCAACCTATTTGAGCAGAGTGTTGATAACCAATTTGACACACAGCGAAGACTCTTTGTCTTGTTAGACATTTGCCAGGAGTGGAGATGAACCGAGAAATATGGGAGTTGAAAGGAAGAATGTTTAGTTTAAAACATGTGCGTGTGTGACTGCCTCCCAGAGCCCAAGTTAACATTAGCTGACATCTCTTTTCTCCCTTGGACAGCAGCTTCTTCTCATTCTCCTTGCTCCTTTTTATAGTCTCTAAACAAAGAGAATGGTATTCCAGGTGTGAACAAATCAGGGAGGTTTCCTGTTTGAGGTTCAGAAATTCATAAGCCCTGAGGGACTGAGTTAAAGAGAGGAGAGGAGAGAGCAAGAGATGAAAAACAGAATCCCCAAAGCCACCTGCTATTTAGTGATTAGCTCCCAGATAAGAAGGCGCAGATGCATTCCAGAAGCCCAGGACTTGTCTGGGCAGAGCAAAGCCTGGAGGGCTGAGGAGGGCTTGCAGACAAGAAACAGATGGTGGAGGGGGAAGCAAGGCTGCCCCAAGCTCCCTATCAGCTTGCTTCCTGCTTTTGTTCCACGGAGCTTTTCTTTTCTTTTTGAGATGACAGAGTTGAACTCAGGGCCTCCCGAATGCTAGACAAGTGCTCTACCACTGAGCCACATGCCCAGCCCATCCACAGAGTTCTTAAGCACAGCATCTTCATCCCTCTTTTCATCATTCCTGCCCCTATCTACTTGCTTCAGTTTATGGAAAGGATTTTTATGAAGACTTGATCTACAAACTAGCTATGTGACATGGGCAGATCACATACCTTCTGAGACCCAGGTCTCAGGCTACTTTCTCTTTTTTCTGTTGTTTCATCTTTTGCTTTTGAGATAGGATCTTCCTATATAGCCCAAGCTGACCTTGAGCTTGCCATGTACCCTGGTCAACCTCAAGCTCTCAATCTCAAAGAGATGAGCTATATGTGTGTGCCACCATGCCCAACTTTGGGTGCTGTATCTTGAGAGTAAACAGCTTTATCCAAAAGCATATGAAAGCAATGTTCCAGTCACTAAAAACATCCCCTAACACAGCCCTGCTCTCTCCTTAAACATGTATGCACGTCTACCACCCTGTTTGACTAACTCACAAAGCAAGTGTTTGTTCACTCACAGAGGAACAGGCTGCTCACTTACTTTTCTTTCTCAGTGGAAGGGGGTGAGAATAATTTATCTACACTCTACTCTTCTACGTGTGGCACCTGTGGCCTCAACATGACCCCAAATCCCAAACAGAAGGGACAAGAGGCTATGTGCTTGCCAGGGTCGTATGACCTCTTCCATTATTAGCCTTTCCTGTTCCTTTTGTTCTTAGGATAGGAGTGTTGTATCCTTGACAACAGTGGTGTGTTCAGTTTTGCCAACATGGTGAAGTCAGCACATTGTCTTCTAGCCTCTAGGTCACGTATGCATCATCAAGCCTCGACAGATACAAGATCAATTTACTAATTCTCTCTGGTTTTCATTTTGCATTGTTTCCCATAAAAAATAAATGTGGTGCCATGAACAATTATGCCAGGGTAGGAAATAAATACTCCCATCATTAAAAAATGGAAATCTTCAGATATGTGTTTCAATTGTAATACCCATAATGGTCATATCTGAAGATTTATCACCAACCTCCACAGGGACAGAAGTTGTAATTTGCATTTCCCCAATAGCAAAGTATGTTAAACACTTTTAATTGTTTGTCAGCCATTTGTATTTTATTTTCTAACAATTCTGCATTTAGCTCTATGCCTCATGATTTATATTTAAAATGTAAGTACATAGCAACTCCCTTCTCCTTCCTCTTTCCAATCACTTCATGCCCCCACTTACTCTGTCTCAAATTGATTGTCTTTCTTTCTTTTGTTATTATTATTACATATATATTTATGTATCTATGCACATAAATAAATATAAGCTGCTCAGTCAAAAACAAAAACTGGAAATCACTAGCTTTGAGTTTCTCCGAAAATACAGCCACAAATGCCATTCAATACCAATCAAGTAATGACTGTACAACTCAAACTGTAGACATTGTCTTGCAAAGCAGTCAGAGCTGTGGTGGTGACACAGACTCTCACAGACCAGCTTGCTGCTTTTCGCCATCCTTTCTGCCTTTTTTTTTAACTTAGAGGGGGGCAAAAGGGTTATGTATCAAACTGTTCATTTCAATATGCAATTTGCCCCAAAGAATTTCTGACTTAATTCATTTTCTCACCAACCCAAATCCAATTCAAAAAAATATTTCTTGAAACCGGAACAATCTACTTTCTGTGAGGAGTGCTAATAGGTGAAATGTTACCCTGTCAACTTAGGATGCACCAGCTGAGCCCAGAGCCACACTGGAGAAAGTTTTATTTGCTTCCTTCTGAATTCTTAGCCAGATCTGGATATGTAGGAGAGCACAATGAGAAACAAACCACATTGCTAGCTTTTCTTTACCTATAAAAAATTCAGATTGGAAGATGCTTACATCCTGATGTTGAGTATACCTCCAATAAGGAAGAATTTCATCTGAGTGAGAACAAAAATGTGAGGTCAAAAGTCTCTTAAAACGCATCTTCACTAGTTCTTGCAGTGCATTGATATTTCCCAGGAGAGGAGCCTTTAAATGTCTTTGTATTCTATATATCTGGAGAAACTCAACAGCATGACACTTTCAGATTGAAAGTATTTGCTGTGGTTCTCTAATAAGCATGAGGCAAGGGGGGTGATGTTAATGAATGTGTGTGAGTACTCACTATGTACACGTGATATACCATTGAATTCTTCTCTCCCTTCAGTGTTGGAATTGAGTGGATGCCATACTTAAGTTCTACTATTGAGCCATATCTCAGCCCTGAATAATTCAGATGTGATAAAAATGATTGGCTCAACCTCATCTCCTTCCTCCTCACTTTGTAAACAGGGAGTTTAGCCATCCAAGTCTTAGCCATTTGGACTTTACCTTTGATTCCAAAAGTCATCCCCTTGCCTGACCCCTTTGTGCATATGACTGCTGCTAAGTCATAAGGTACAGATTCAAATGCTTTTCTCTTCATTTATTTATTCACCATTCATTCATGTATGTAATAACAATAGCCAAGTTCTCCATGTGCTAGAGCCACTATAGAGAATGTGACAGATGGAGTCATAGAGCTCAGAGGCTCACATTTTGCTGTGAAAAGATAGCACACAACAAAACAAGTAAGATTATTTTTTTAAAGTCTCAATAATTATCATAGAGATTGAAAAAGCAGTGATGATAATCCATCGTGTGTGGTTGTACTATCAGAAATGTGTTCTCTGTGCATGTGTTGGGTTAACAGTCTGGTAGTGACTGGATGACATGTGGGAAGAGAGCTGCAGGCAGAAGATCCAGGTGAGCACCCGAGAGGGAGGGGTGCAGCCTGAGCAGGTCTCTCAGCCCCACATTCCTGTGGAGGGATTTTACTGACTCTTTCAAGCCAAGTGGGAAGTTGTCTAGACAGCTGGAAGTGTTACTTTCCTCAGGATGAAGGATTTGCTGGCCAGGTTGAGAAACCCCAGTTCTCTGGTCCCCCTTGCCAGGAACAGGTTTTGTACCATGGGATGTTTATTCTGTTTGAGATTAATTTCTAGGTTCTTCTTGAAACATGGGTGCTGGATTGAGTGTTATTTAAATCCTCTTCTAGGTAGGCATGTCTGAACTATCTAGGAACATATTCTGGGGCTGCATATAGCATGAGGGACTATCACTCATATATGTTTTGAGTACTCTCTCCAGAGGAAAGAACTCATCTAGAGAGACATAGAATGCTTCTTGGCCTCTACAACTCTCTGGTCTCTGACAGTATAGTGCAATGTGCAAATATCTATCCTAAGACAGAGAGAAGGGCATGATAGATGTCATGAGGGGAATGGTAGTGTCCAAGGTGACATCTGGAATCAGCCCTTGATCCTTAGGATGATTGGGACATCAAGCAAGAGTGATAAGTAAAAGCTGGGCATATCACAGAGACTCTAGGAAGAGCAATATTGTATCTGGTCTCCAAGGAGAGGACCCCACAGAGGTTCAGACTGAAGCTCCAAGATCCTGGCACATGGCACCAGAGCTCTGCCCTTTGGAAATGCAGCTTCTTTGGGTGTTGAGGCATCCAGCTCCCATCTGGGAAAGCATCATCCTCTTCCCAGTAGCACATACAAGGGATGGACTGGAGAGGACAGGCTGGGTTTCCAGTTACTGACCCTGAGTTATATGGGGTTATTGTCCGTGTTGCTCTGGCGACTTGCGTGGGAGTTAGAAATCAACTTCAGTCTCAGGATGTCTGTTTATTGTGACCTACAAACGCTACATCAGCTTGACTTTCCCTGTCCACACATGCTTCTCCATTGCAGGCACAACTCTTTGGCATCTTCCTTTTGCTCCCTGATGATGATGATGATGATGATGATGATGATGGTGGTGGTGGTGGTGGTGGTGGTGGTGGTGATTGTCTCTAAGGCTTCTAAAAATGTGACCCAGGTCTATATTCCTTCTCAACAGTCCTAATCTGGATTCTCTTGAGATTTAAAGCCACACATTTCCTAGCAGCTATTCAGAAATGAAGGATAACTTTGTCCCAACTCAATTCTACCTCACTGTCCCCACCAGTCTCCCTTTCATCTCAGCCTTGTGCCAACCAATTGATTTGCATTTTCTTTTTTTTAAATCTCATTCCTACTGTCTGCTTTTTTGTTGTTGATGTTTTATTTATCTATTATTCATTTGCAGTTTCATATGTGCGTACAATATAGTTTGGCCATTTTCACTCCCTGTTATCCTCTCTCTTTCCTCCTCCACTCCTGCTAAACCCTCTTTCTTCCCCCAAAAGCCTGCCTTACATTTTCTTCTCAGTTTTTTAATTAAGGTTGTTTATGAGAGAGAGAGAGAGAGAGAGAGAGAGAGAGAGAGAGAGAGAGAGAGAGAGAGACAGAGACAGACAGAGAGAGACAGAGAAAGAGAGAGAGAGAGAATGTGTGTGAGAGTGTGGGGGTGTTTACTGACCACAAGCAACTTAACAGCTATACCACTTAAGAAAATGATTCTCTAAGCATCCATTAAGGACAAATAAGTCTTCAGAGAGGGGTCTTGTGACCTATCCATGATGGACCATTGACAGCCCCCTTTTATATTTACTCTTGATCCACATTTGGGTCTGTATTTCGAATGTGTTGTAGAATTCAGAGGAAACCTCCATTGTTGTTCCTCAGTAGCTGTCCATCTTGTTTTTGTTTTGCTTTGAGACAGGGTCTCTCACTGAACCTGAATCTTGCTAGGCAAGTCTGTCTGGTCACAAAGCTCCATGGATCCACCTATAGCCACCCTTCCAGACTAGGATTCCAGGAGCACACTGCCACACCCAGCCTTCTGTGGGTTCTGGGGATGTAACCCAGGCCCTGCTTGCGTAGGGAGCACTCGATTGACTCAGCCACCTCCTGTTCTTGAGCTCTGTGTTTAGATACAGACCTAGTGCAGCAGCTATGGCTGCTGGCTTGCCTGGCTTGTGATCTCTACGTCCTTGACTCTGGTAGCACTGCCTCTGTGTTCTTTCTCAGTCACAGTTATGGCCATGAGCATAGCAGTGGCAGAAGGAACAATTTTGATCCTGGAGTTCTTTAGCAGAGGCCTACCACTGCTTCACAACTCCAGAAAACCAGAGAACCAACTGAGACTCCAGATACTAAGCTTTTTAAGGTCACTCCTGTACGAATCCAGTCAGATAGCTTCCACTCAGAACTCTTGCATGGAGCTGGTGGGAAGGGAGTATGCTTGCTCTCAGTCCTTTCCTTATCCATCTGCAGTCCCCAGGAATCCATAGGGTGAGGGGCCTGGGGACTACAAATGATCCCCATTGTTACTGAGCTTGGGTTGAGAAACACCTCAAATGGACTGAAAATGTCTTTTCAGTGCCTGCCCATTGAATGCAAATTTTCATCCAGGGAGTGATAGTTTGACTCTGCCTTAGTTCTTATACAATACCACTTTAATCTTATTTTAGATGGCTAGGTTCCTTCCGGAGGAGGCTTTCATCCCACAGAAAATTTCATTTTTTGATCATTTCAGATAACTCTGTTATTTGAATTTGCCTTTTCCTTCTTTTAATATGGTGCCATAGTCCTTTCACATCTAGATTTTGTACTATAATACTATTTCTTGGTGGAATGTTGTCACGGTGGGGCATTAATGATGAAGATGTCAGAATTGTATTCTAAATGGTAGTAAAATTCAAATAAAGACTTCAGTAGAAAATATGCCTATAAATATTTTAAAAGATCTCTTTTGGGTAGGCATTATTTTTTTTTTCTCTCAGCAAAAGGAAATGTTGATTGATACAAATACCTTAGGAGATACATTTTCTTGTTGAACGCGCCGTCATAAGAAATAGTCACGTAAATCTTGCTTGTCAGAACTCCCACAGAGGTGAGTGTGCTGGATAAAAAGCGGTTTCAGCTCTGCTTTCCTGTATAAACGTTTTATCTAGGCCTGCCCACGGTGGGGAATGTGATGGTTCTAATAACACCCTGGCCCATCTAACTCAATTTCTTTCTCTCCATCAAAAACTCTAAAATGACGATTTCAAAGACAGAGATTAGCCGTGTTTCCACCACAGGAAACGACGAAGGTATTACTGAGATGGGATCTGAGTCAGAGCTTCAGTATTGACCTTATCTCCTTTCAGTTTCATCTTGTGCACAGGACAGAAGTGAAATCTGGTATGAAAATATGCTTCTGCGAGGCCCAAGGAAACTGGAGCAAACCATCCATATTCATCCTTCCTTTGGGGGATGTTCCTGCTCAGCATGTTTAAATATTTGGGATCAATGTAAAGATTGGAGCTCAGTTCTCAAAAGACTTCAGGTCATTGCTTCAGAGCTGTGTTTTCTTAGAACTAAGGCTCTGCCTCTTTGCACACTGAGATAAGATATTGTATTTGACATAGATATCTTCCCCCCTCTGGATTAAATATAAATGTTCTCATTATCTATTTAGTCTTTTTTTTCTTTTTTGAAAAATCAAAAAACGAACACTCAACCACAACAAAAAGTGAAGGAAATGAATTTTGGCTATTGCATCTAACCTACTTGGATAGAAAAGCATTCTTTGAGGCTGGAGAGGTGGCTCAGAGGTTAGAAGCACTGGCTGGTCTTCCAGAGGTCCTGAGTTCAAATCCCAGCAACCACATGGTAGCTCACAACCATCTGTAATGAGATCTTGTGCCCTCTTCTGGCCTGCAGGGATACATGTACTGTATATATAATAAATAAATCTTAAAAAAAAAAGCATTCTTTAGTCCTTCACCCTTCCAGTTCATTCATTCCAGCTCTGAAAGCACCTATCAGACCTTAAGGGGGCGCTCTTCATCCACTCCTTGGGAGCTGGGGTGGGGGCTTGCATGTTTAGATTCCTTTAGGAACAGTAAGTAGTCTTTAGGCAAAGGAGGAGACAGTGGTCAAAGAACATGAACTTGACTGCACACTATCTCCAGCTCTAGGAGCTCTTGTCACCTGTGGAGCAAAATTAATCTTTAATTTAGTTTTTCCAAATGCAATTAGTTCTCTTCACAACAGTCCTATGAGCTAGACGCTTCCATTTTCATTTTTTCAGGTGAGAAAATGGGCTTCTAGCTACTTTAGCCCCCAGTTGGATTCAGAGCCAACATTTGAATCCTGATCTGTCTGACATCAGTATCTCTTCACTACACGCTATACTGGCTGAAAATATAAATAACAGTTGATGACTGAAGGCCTGGAAAAGTCAACAGAAAATGAGATTCATCTCCAGGGTCAGAGGGATTAAACCAGAAGCTGGAAGGCTTTATCCGCTCCAGTGTGGCAGGGCCTCCTTTTAATGACTTCCCCTTGCAGGCGAAATTCTCCGGAAGAATGCTGTTGACAGCCTTCAATGCACCATAAATAACACCCAGGTGCTCTGGAGGACCCCTCTCCTCACCCTCCTCTGGGAGCTTTGCGAAGGCCTCAAAATTAACCCTCTCAAAACCAACCGTGCTACCCTCCCTGAGACTTAGTTGCTCATAATGGATGGCTGCTTTGCAACTTTTCTAGGTGTATTTGTAATAAATATCATTTCCTGTGTGTGTCAGCCACACTGTTAGGGTTTAGGGTCTCTGTGTAGTTGGTATCTAAGAATTCTGCCAACTTGTTATTTGTTTGTTTGTGGTAGAGAAAAGTTGCTTAAACTTATGGCTTATTTCAGGCTGGGCCAGGCTTTGTTTTTTTCATCCTTGGCCTTGGTTGAAGAGGGCTCAGGACAAGTGCTTAGAAAAGCCTAATGAATGAAACCAAATATGGAGTCAGTTCTCCTAAGCTTTGTGACAGGGAAATATTCACCCTGTAAGTGAATCTCATTTTGGACAGGAGAATCTTGGCTATAGAGAGCACAGTGCAGAACATGATAGGATGTTATGGAGAAATACCAAGAGCCTGGGTGCTCCAGAGTTTGGATAAGTCTATCCAGGTACCTAAGTGGGGGTATCTAATGCCTGTAGGTACCCACCAAACCAGTGACAACAAGATAGAAACCTTGGCACCTAGGAGGTGCTTCTTGTTTTCAGAAACAGGTGAGGGTAAGACTAGAGACATTTTTTTACTTACACTTTTCTAGTTTAATGGAGTGTTTTCATAATCATTCAGTCCTCACAAAATTAAAATATAATAAAGAAGAGAAGTGGGAGAGGAGGGAATGGGAAGGGAGGAGAGGAGGAGGGGGGAGGATTGGGAGGATGGAGAAGGGAGAGGGGGAGGGGGAAGAAGGGGAGAAGGGGAAGAAAGGGGAGAAGAGGGAGGGGAAGGAGGGGGAAGAGGGAGAGAGGGAGGAGAAAGGAAAGGAAGGGAAGGAGGGGAAGAGATGATTCATGGGGAAAACCAATGAGTGACTGGGCTTGGAATTCTCCAAGCTGCAGGCTGGCTGTAGACACATCACTGTACAAAGCTTCCCTCCAACTCTAGCCTGCTGATCCACCTGCAGATTTGGGAATTGCCAGGATGGAGTGAATCAGTTCCTTCAAGTTGAAGGGCAGGGAGAAAAATTCCAAATAGAGGACACCGTACAGAGATTGGCATACCTTGACAGTTCAGAGAGACAGAACTGAGAAGGTGGGCCTGGGTTGCTGGCCCTGGGCAAGGACAGAACAGTGGATGAAGCTAGCGAGAGAGTTAGGGCAAAACCGTGAGAGTGGAAGATGAAGGTAATACTACTGAGTTCACTTGGTGGTCTTCGGTGCTGACTGAGGAAGTCACCACCATGGCTATGCTTGAGAGGAGACAGTGAGGCCCTGCTCGGGTTCTGGTCATGAGTGTAAGGCACTGATCAATCTGTGGGGGCTTAGCTAGCTACACTTAACCTCTACGGCTGAGTCCAATGTCTGGGAGCTCCTAAGCCAAGGATAACCTCTGCTCCCTGCATTTATCAGCTCTGAACTAGGCAGAATCGAGGACAGGTGCTCAGAAAAGATTATGGCACATTTGGAGCCAGTTGTTCAAAGTTCAATGCTACTAGACTTAAGGACATAATCAGGATGGAATTTCCAAGAGACAGGACCAGAAGAAAATCGAGCATATCTCCAAGCACCCATAGATTTCTGGCTGGCTGTGGAATCCCAAGCTGGATGTTTTCCTGTTTCACATTTTTTAAAGTGTTAATTAGCTCACCCTGCCCTGCCTGAATTCATTTGTTTCCCTTTAAATATGCTCAAATATAAGTGTGTACATTCAATTTAATGTAAGCCTCCCCCTCCTTTTCCCTGCTTCTCTGGTTCTGTTAGGGGGAAATTAGGGCGAAAACTCAATTTCAGTCAAATACCCATCGACTACTCCAGCCATTTCCCATCTGCCATTGTCTTTATCAACCACCTCTTGTGGCTTTAATCAGTCTCTGCCTTTCTTCTTTGTCCTGTGCTGTATGGTCAGGTCCTCCCTGCTCTGTTTTTATTCTTAATTTCTCTGACTCAAGTGAAAGTCCATTATTTTCTCTGGGAGACTAAGTCCTTCTTTGATGCATTTTCATATTTCAAAACACTCCTTTGAGTAACATGCTTATTTTGCCCACAAAAGACATTTTGAGCAAGATGCATTTATCCTAGGAGCATTGGCACTATTGCTGGGCACAACTCAGAGGGTTTTGTGATGGTGTGTTAGTTGTGTTTCTTGTTGCTGTGATAAAATACCTGGGGAAAAACAAAGGAAGGAACAGTTTATTTTGGCTCACAGTCCAAGGGTATAGTCCATCAGGGCGGCAGGAGCCTGGGGTGGCTGGTTTATATTGCAAACCCAGTCAGGAAGCAGAGAGAGATGAATGCTAATGCCCAACTTGCTTTCTCCTTTCTATTCAGTCCAGGACCTCGGCTCAGATAATGGTGCTTGTGGTGGTATTTTACTTGTACTGAAATGTGATTTTAATTGTATGTTAATAAATAAAGTTGCCTGGGGGTCAGAGCTATTAGAGCCATAGCAAGTGTGTGACGGCAGTGGCGCATGCCTTTAAGGACCTGGAGGCAGTACATATAGGCAGTGACGAGGCAGTCACATGTTTGGGTTTACAACCAATGAGAAGGCAGAACAGCTAGACTATATAAAGACATACACACAGGAAGTAGGTCCCTTTCAGAGAGCCCTCTTGACTGAAGAGGATCGCTGAAGCAGGAAGGGTGAGGCTCTTAGCTCTGACCTCTTGGCTTTCTTCTCTGAATCGGCTCTGTGTTTCTTATTTGATAAGACGGTTGGTTACATCTACATATGGCACCCAACATGTTGGCAAGAGTTTCCACCTAAAACCTAAGTAAAAAGATTCTAAAATGGAGCTAAAAACAGCTCCTAGTTGTCACTTTCAAGCTAGCGGCAGCCTGCGTGTTTGAGCTACTATGGTGGGTTCCTGGTGTGCATGCTCAACCTGCAGTATGGCGGGAATGGAGCCTCTGCAAGTGGCACATTAAGCTGCGTGGTGGATTTAGCCTTTGCTAGTACAAAACAAAAAAAGAGTTTTCTGGGCTACATGATGCTTTGATAGACGCATAGATCCATGAAAGCTCCCAGAGCTGGTGGTAAACGTATCACCGCCATGTTGGGAAGCTGAGGTGGGCGGAGTCAACAGCCACAGCGCCGTTTCAGTCTTAGAATGGTGCATTTTAAAGCAATAGGCTCAAGGTAATATAAAAAATAAGCCACGTAAAGATGGCTACCACAAAGAGAATCTGGATTATGTTCTCTTTGATATTCGTAACTGAAAAAAAATATTTGATTGCAAAAGCTGTTGAGTTATACCAAAATGTATATTTTAAAGGTACCTTGACTTCAAAATTTGGATGTAAGGATATGTTGCTTTGGAAAGGAGGCTCTGCTTTTGTTTCCACAGAAAGCCAGAGGCTATGGATTTGTTCCAGATTAAGATATATCAGGTTTGACCAGCCAAGACCCTGAAAGGTCTCCGATGACACCAAGACCCAGATGATCCAACATCCAAAACCATTTCAAGGCAACTGACTCAGACGATACACCCTCATGGACTACTCCATGATCCTAAAATTTTCTTTATGTCCCCATGAGATACAGCACCCCCTCCAGCAGGAAGTAGTAAGAGAAGCTACGCCCAAATTCCCAAATTATATGTAATTTTACTATGTTAAGGTTAAAATCTTCCTTTTTGAAAAAAAAGAAAAGGGATGTGGATATCGTTCTGTATAAATAAAACACTGACTGGCCAGTGGCCAGGCAGGAAGTATAGGCGGGACAAGGAGAGAGGAGAATTCTGGGAAGTGGGAGGCTGAGGGAGACACTGCCAGCCGCTGCCATGACTAGCAGCATGTGAAGATGTTGGTAAGCCATGAGCCACATGGCAAGGTATAGATTTATAGACATGGATTAATTTAATATATAAGAACAGTTAGCAAGAAGCCTGGTACGGCCATACAGTTTGTAAGCAATATAAGTCTCTGTGTTTACTTGGTTGGGTCTGAGCGGCTGTGGGACTGGCGGGTGAGAGAGATTTGCCCTGACCATGGGTCAGGCAGGAAAACTCTAGCTACAGGTGCTGTCTATATTTAGGATAGATCTTCCTACCTCAATTAACCTAAACTAGATAATCCCTCAGAGAATTGTCCAGAGTTTGTCTTTTTAGTAATTCTAGGATTCTGATGATTAATTTTATATGCCAACTTGGCTAGATCACAGTATCTAGGAAGTTGGTTAAATGTGTTTATATGTTGTTGGGAAGGCATTTTGAGATAAATAGATTGTTCTTCATGGTATTATGGACTCTATACAATCAGCTGAAAACCTTTAGAAGACAGACCTTCCCCTCAGGAATTCTGTAGGGCAGGCTGGCTCCATGCTCACGTGGCTATACCATTGCCTCCCCCTGTCTCTAGTCTGCTCATCTACCTGCAAGATTTTGGATTTGCCCATTGCCAGAACTTCATGAGTCAGTGTTCCTTGTGTCTGTCTTTTATCCCCATCTCTCTGTTTCTTTCTCTCTCTTTATCATCCCATTATTTTACTTTTTCTGGAAAACCGTGATTAATTACATACCTGTGGCTAGTTTTCTTCATGTCTGTATTCTATTTCTCCAGAAGGATTATAGCTTTAAACAATCCATTCCATAAATACTCACTGGATATTCCCTAGGTGCTAGATGCCATGAAACAGCACTTACGTGCACCGACATCTCTTCCACCTCTTTTCCCTGCATACTGGCCCCCATATCACTGAACTCCCATCTTGTTTCCTGTCTTGTTTTTTGTCTTTGGTAGAGGAGAGCATAACCCACTGCCACCATTGATTGATACTCACAGTTTGAAGAGACCTGGCTACTCACTGAAAGTTTTCTAGAGTCTTCAGTCTTTCTCCCCAGTCCTACTTTTCAGTGTTTTATGAACTTTCTGGTACTTTGAGGTCTCTCCAAGTTCAGTATTGAACTTTGCTGGACCTTAAGCCCAGTGATACATTTCATAGATTTTACAGTGTCAGGATGAAGTCAGGCACTGGGCATTACCAAGTTTCCTAAAGACATGTATTCCTGGTGGGTGTTCATGTATCAGCCATAGCCATAGCCATCATTATGGTCAGTTAAGGTAGACTGTCTGCAATAGCACTTCTCCCTTTGATAAGCAATGAAACCACAGAGGTTCAGCTGGGTATGTGGTTCCTTAGTAGAAGGGACTCCCCCAGTCCTCCTTATATAGAAGTGTGACCATTCAGGAAAAAAAAATCAGATGAATAGAACACAAGAGAAAAGGTTATATAGAATTTCTGAGTACAGAATGAAAGCAAAAGGTTAGGGTGGGAGCAAGGTCAACCTGAGTGCTGGCTAAGATTGGACAACATGCCCAGAGTTTTCTGTGACTATGACTTGAGTGCATTGTGGGGGAAGAAGGAGCAAGGGAACAAAAGGAGCCTAAGCCCTTGATGATCTACTGGAGTGACCACATTGCTTTGGAAACACTTTGAGTAAGCTTGGTTTTATTCTTTTTAACTTTAAAGACTTTTCTGAGAGAGAAGTGGAGAGGTTTGGTCACTGCCATGCAAGTTGTTCCAAGAAAACTGAACCCCTGACTAATCATGGACATGGATAAACATATCCCTCAATTACCCAACATGTTTTCCATGTAATTCCTTCTTACAATATAAGGTAGGGTGGATGTCTTGCACACCCTGTCAGCCTGCTAAGCCTGCCTGTCCAAACAGAGCTCTATGTGACTTTACTCCCCTGGCGTGTTGGTACACATGCTCCCCCTACCAGAGTTCAGGGCCTGAGCATGTGGGAGAGATTGAATGCAGCAAGATTTTCTACCCACGACAAAGCAAACAGGCCTGGGACTGAGGACAGTGTGAGTCTCACTGTGGAATGTTCTGGCTTCTGTGTAGATCTTCTGCCAGGGGATTCCAGAGACTCCTTTCAGTTACAGAGAGATTAAAATTCCTTCAAATGCGCACAGTAGTCCATGCTACAGTGACAAACACAATCCCAACAGGAAAAAGCACTGCCTGGGTTTTGCTTATATGTAATTACTAGGTTCTGTATACTGAGTATGAGCTAGTTTGCTATGTGATCTTGAAGGGAAATACCATGTTCCCTTCAAAGACCAAACAATTCATGTTCTGAAAGCTTGGATGCTGGTTACAGTTCCAATTTTGTGTACTTCAACAAGTCAAACTTTTTTTCTCAGAACCTTGAAACTGTAGTATTCAATCATTCATTCACCCATTCATCTGTCTCTCATTCATACATCCACTATCCACCAATCACCTATCCATTCACCACTTATCCACTTTGAATCCATCATTCACCCAACCATTCGTCATCCATCCATTCACCATCTATCTACCATCTACCCATCTATTGCCTATTATCATCCTTCCATTCATTGTCCATCCAGTCATCATTCATTCCTATATCATCCCATCCACCATCAATACATCATCCATCAATCATCCATCATCCATCCATCCATTGCCCATCTACCATCCATCTATCATATATAATCATTTAATATCTATCTGTCATTCAACCATCATTCATGAACCTACCATCTAACATTCACACATCTACCACCTACCCATTCATTAATCATCCATCCAACTACCATCCATCCACCATCCTCCCATCCATCATTCATCTATTACTCACCCATCCATCCATCTATCATCCATCTGTCCATTCATCCACCCATCCATCTACCCATCCATCCACCCATCCACCATCATAAGTCACCTGTCATTCATTCATCAATGATCCACCTAATATCTATCTGTCCATCAGCTATTCATTCATTCATTCATTCATCATCTATCCATCATTCATTGATCTTTCTACCAGCTATTCTCCATCCATCTATCCATTCATCATCCATTGATCCATCCACTCTTCATTCATCCAGTTCAAGATTTATTAAGCATGAAGTTTTGCAGGTTCTGTGCACAGAGATGAACAAGACATATCTTTCTCTGCTAGACAGTTTGCTACCTACCTGAGAGTTTACAGTAAATGGATGGGATTGTACTTGAAAATGTCTAAAAGCATAAAGTAGATACATATAACTAATGGGATATCTTCGAGTCATACCTTGTAAGCCTTGTTTTCCTTTCTCTAAGCATACCATAAGAAGCCAATGGAGAAAAAGGCATGAAATTTGTCAGCTGGTTACTATAGCCACTGGCAGTAGCTGCTGAATCATAGATAGGCATTACCATGAGAATAGAGGTATCCTTAGGATGTTAGTTACTGAGAAGGATCTTGTAGCCACCCATCTTTAAGACCCCTTCTAGCTAAAGGTACCTCGGGCCACAGACACCTGTCTTTATGGTTGAAGATGCATCTGTCAGCCAGGAGAGAAATTTCAGTATTTTATTGAAAGCATTTTGCAGCAGGAAATTCTTCTCTTTTTTTCCTTGCTGGTGCCAGCATAATTTAACTGTGATTTAATAGCTCCTTTCATTTACTTGCTAAATTATGCCTTTCCATCACCTTCCCTTTGGGTTTTCCCTCCTTTTGGTCCTACAACCTCCCATTATTTATTAATGCCCCATAATACATGATGGAGGCAGGCAGAACACAGTCGTTTCACAGTGATTTAGGGGCTCCTGGCAGTGAGACAGCAAGAACGGGTGCATATGCTTGGAGAGTCTCTCTCCTGTACTTGCCTTTTTAGAGCAGGGTCAGATAGCTCCAAGCCAACTTCTACGTGAACTCTCCCGCCTCCCCTTCCCAGTCCACCCCCTAGCCATTTTCCTGCTTGGAGCAAATTCAAACACTTGGCTCAGAATGATGGGTGAGTCACAGTTCATGTTTTTTTCCAAGATTCAACTGCTAGAATGAGAATACTGCTCAAAGTGTGCTTAACTGAAGGAGAGCCAAGAGGTAACTCAGCTTCCCTTCAAGGAAGGAGCCCTGGGTAGGACTGGGAGATTTCAGACAATCTGAATCTCAAGGGAGTCAGCTCTGGAAAGACAAGCTGGGAAGATGGTTCTTGTAATTCTCATTTGGAGTAGCTTGGAACATTTGACTGACAGGCCGAGTTGCATAGGAGAAGGGCCCATTTGGGTACATAGTGTGTTTCATGACCTACTCAAGAGTCTTGATCTGTCACACCAGGAGCTTCAGAGTACCTCCAGGAATTGGCGAGAGGCACATTCGGCATTCTCCACCTGGTTCTTTTCCTCATCCCTTCAGGTGTTCTTTGAAATACACTAGCATGTATTCGCTCACATGGTAGATGAAGCAGGGACACCCTGCAGGTACTGAGCAGGAGGGCCTGCTCAGTAGCACACAAACATGGGCTGCGCTTCCTTTGTGACTAAGCATTGATGGAGCAGATTATTATCTCATCATTTGGAGATGGTGATGTAGTCAAGCTTTCAGCACAGTGCCTAGCACTTAAAAATGTTTGCCTTCCTTTCACTATGGGCTTCCAAACAGATACAGAAGTTACAAGGCAAGGGTGGATTGCATGCACAGAGTAGCCAGAAGGAGACCTGATCTCTCATTTAGGCTATCTAGTAACTGGTCTGAAGACCCAAAAGGAGCCACTCAGCTTCTCTGCAGGCTTGGATAGTCTCTGTGATAACTTCCTGGTATAACTGCTCCTGACACTGCTCTAGTGGAGGCTGGGAGGTTCTCAGAACACAGAGTGGTAGTCATTTAAGGAAGGGGTATACGAATTAGGAGCTCAAAGTGCATGGGTTTTGTGATTATTCCATTGGGTAACAATATCAAGCAGGAAAATTTCTTCTGGCTCTTGGACAGTCCAATCTTTTGTTTCTCTCTCCAGATCATTGATGTCTTTGGCTCATGCTATGCTGGACCTAACTGTGGAGCAATATAGTTGTACCAGCAGGCCCTTCTACTCTCCTTCACCCTGGACTGCATGCACCTGTTTCATGGCTCTAGATGGTGGCAAGAGCCTTGGAGCATGGACATTGCCCCCTGGAGACGTGTCCTGAGGTTCCCCAGGGGTCTCTGTAGCCATTCACCATCTGTTGAGCTAGAGAGAGCTCAAGGACAGAGGAGAGGAGCTGAGATGAAACAGCATCTGGAATGGTTATTTTGATCCTCTGTCCCTTTACTCAAGGTGACCTCCTGCCTCTATCTCCAGCTGGCAGAGGGTGGCAAAGAGAGGAAGTCTGTGCAGAGGCATCCCTTGCTCATCTTCAGCGTACTCCTCTGCTGCAAGCTGACTTTGTGGTGACCTCTGCAGTCCCCCTATTCACATCTCTGCAGTGCCTGGGTTTGCAATGACATGCTCATAGTTTCCTTCAGAAGTTTCATTCATATAGCTCCCAGGCTGGGGAACTTCAGAGGGCCAGGCTGCTCTGTAACTAACATGAATGTGTAATCTGCCTAAGCCTTGACTAATGCGTTCCTTGCATTATTAAACACAGATTAAATATATATGGATATTTAAATGTAATGTGTTATTTCCCCAAATCTGGCTTCTTGGTGTTCCCGACTTACGCCTTTTCAGTGCTCATAATTGTCTCAGGGATCATGAATTACAGGCAGGAGCTGCAGCTCCCTTGGCTCTAAAGTCTTTGCCATCCCATTACATTTGTTGAAGAGATGCATCCCATAGTCCTTCCACCCAGAAAATTACTGAGGGGGTTCTTCTCATGGGAATGTACTTTTCCTCTTCTCAGGCAGAGTTTGCTCCCTGCCAGCCAGTAAAAGTTGAGCTAGCTAGGGCCTTGCAGACTTGTGGTTTGTGTCTGCTCTGCAGGAAAGCTTATATCCCTGGTAAATCACCTAACAGTAAGCTAAACTAAGCTTGTTTCCTCTACCTACTGTCCAGCAGTCACATGTCCTGTGTAGGTGCTTGCAGGACCCTAGGGAAGTCTGGTTGCTTTTTTTGGTGTTTGATTGGTGTGTGTGTGTGTGTGTGTGTGTGTGTGTGTGTATGGAGCTCCCCTATTGAGCTAAACTAGCTAGTCAGCAAGCTCCAGGGATTCATTGATTCATTCACCTGCTTTGCCTCCGTTGAGTTAGGGTTACAAGCACACACCATACGTGGCTCTTTTACGTGTGCTCTGGGGATCAAACTCAGGTCTTCATGCTTGCCATACAAACACTACTGATTACATTATCTCTCCAGTCCCCATTTTTTAAAAAAATAATTGTATTTCCTTGGAAGATTATTGCTTAATATCTCAGCCTAATGGCATGGGAAATTTCCATCCATGGAAAGTAGCAGCTTGAAGCCAAGACTATCCAAATGACTCCACTCTTGCCTGTCACAGATTCCTCTCCATTGCAAAGCAGGATAGAGTATAGGTCTTGGTTACCTTCAAAGTATTTGCAGACTCTCCCTAGAGAAGTAGGAGGACTGGATGCCTGGTGTGGTTCCCTCTTTGGCTATGCAGCCGATTTCCCTGCTCCGTGAAAATGCGCCCCTCTTTCAGTCTTGGTTAATGTTTTCCGCCTGCTACCATTAGGCCAACTGAGAAAGAAACTGGGCTTGTGTTTCTTATACTTGTCTGTACTGGTATATTATATACGATCTTTCAGCCACTGATCTCTTAGAGATGTTTTCCACCCAGCAACAGCTGACCGCGTTTCTCCTCTTCCAGTCATTCCTTAAAACCAGCCATTGAAAAACATTTACACCATGGGAATTGGCCACAAAATAAGGTAGCAAGGTTGTTTTCCCTTGGAGAACTGATTCTTGAAACTGAGCAGCACAGCTGGGCATCCTGAAACATACCTGTAATCTGAGCCCCTTCCCCTAGAGGTGGAAACAGAAGTATGAAGTTCAAATCTAGCCTGAACTATATGCAGAGATCCTGTCTCAACCTGACCCTTTCGCACAAACAAACAAACAACAAACAAACAAAACAATAAGGAAAAAACCAGCCAAGCACTGTTGTAAGCTCTCTCAGGGTGACTCTATATATTTAAATATGACTGAGCATGGGGTTCAAGGCTGGTAGCCCTTGTGGCTGAGCACAGAGCACATGTTAGGTCTTGGTTTGCCTCTCAAGTTATAATCTCTGCCAAGTATCACAGATTTCCATACTTGCCTCTTGTCTATAATCCTGCACAGCTGCTGTTAGTTACTCTCACAGCTAAGAGATACTCTATCTTAGCCCCAGACTTCCCTGAATTGGGAGTCATAGGAGCTATTTAAGGAATGAAACTTTTGTTTTTCAGCTTCCCGGGACAATTATTGACATTTGGCCTCTTCCACTAGGAGAGTCAGCAAAGCCAGGTGACCTAAGGCTTGCCTAAGAAGGATGAAAGGGGTGGATCTGGGGACTGTGGGTTTGGAAGAGCAATACTTGGCTGGACAAACTCCAGCGGCAGCCCACTTATCAACGGGGTTCTGAAAAACCCACAGAAAAGAAAAAGCCATATTTGGTGGTCATGGCGTGCAGCATTCCACATATTTCCTCACAATACAACATGCAGCACGTGGAAGCTTCTGTTTCTATTCTCTTGAGGCTGGGAGGTTTTCACAATAGCTTGCTCTTAGTTGTCCTCAGAAATATGCAGTATATAGCTTGGGACAAGTTAGGGATTTATTAAGCAGTCACTGGGTCGGGGAGAGTCTTCAATGACATTCATGGCTGTGGCCTGTGGTTGCAGGATGCCGAGAGGTTTGCCCTACCCCCACCCTGAACTCTGTTTTATTCTGCTTGCTTCAAAGTGCCTAGCCAGGCCACTCAAAGACAGGGAGGGAATTCTCAAGATGTGAGGAGGCAAACAGGAGAGAGGTTATGGCAGGAGGGATCCAGCCTTTGTGCTTTGCAGTTCCAACTCTTCAGGGGCTGTTCAGCTCAGGCAAGCAGGGAGTTAAGGTCTGAGGAGAATGGAATTTTCCCTGTGGCTGTACAGACTTGTTTTAACCACAGGAATGAACACAAGATGCGACTTGTTCCCTCTGCTATTGTCTGAATCCCCTTTCCCTCCAGCAGGCAGCCAGGCTAATGTGTGACATTTCTCCAGGCATCCAGAGTGCTCCCTGCCCTTCTCTTTATAGCTTTTCTGCTGCCCTCCTCCCAGACTCTCACTAACCTCACCTTCAAAGGCTTTTCAATAAGCCAGGGCTATCCTCTGTGGACTGGGCAGGGAAGACATGTGGATTTGGGTTATTTATTAATTTTAAGATGTGTGCCTCCCATTCTTTCTGTGCCATCCTCTGCAATTCCTTCTGGCAACCTCAAAAATTCCACCATCATCTCTTGCCAATCACTAAGTGGGGTGATGGGCATCAGACACCAGGCAGGCCAAATCACTCCATGAGGATCCACCCATGCTGGCTGGGACTCCAACAGCCCCATCAGCACACTGAAAGGACAGCTCTTTTCCTCTCAATTAATTCTTGTTGCCAGCCCCCAAGCACTAAGTCCTTCCAAGCCTTGGTTAGAGGTCTTATTTTATGGATGTGCCAGTTGTCTAGTCTCTGCATAGCTCAGGGGAGGCTTCTCCCCAACCCCAGCACATTTCCATCATTAACCTTGAGTACAGGGGAACTCAGCTTTACTCCCAGATGGTGAGATAGACAAAGGGTGTAGGAGAGGGATTATGTCACAGTCCTCTCCCTTGACTTCCCCATGTTCCTGTTCTACCTTTTCACCCTTTTGCCTGGTTCTCCAGTTCTCTGTGCATCCTAGGATGACAAGTGACAACAGAGAGGTCAGCATGCTTTGGCATCTCAAGTACACCTGGAGCTGGGGACTCATTTCTCCCTGCCAGTACTGCAATAGAAAAGCCTTCCTACAGACAATTTTCTTTAAAAATCCTCTTTAAAGCGGCATTAGAAAAATTAAAATATATTTCTTTCCAAAGCACAACTCTTGGATAAGGTGCAGAGAAAGTTCAATGAGAAGTCAAACTTTGGTTTCAAATATAAGACACCTTTATTTGAATTATAATCATAATGATACAATATGTTTGGGATTTAATTATTTGGAATTAGAGTAAAGAAAGACATCCTGTAATTACCATTGAACTTATCTTGAGGCATAAATCTAATAATTAAACACTTTCAGATTTCAGATTTCATTCAGTGAGTAATGAAATAGAAAAGCACCACTGATTCCCTCTCACGTGTGTAAAGAAGGTTCTAGAACCATCAGTGGGTCTCAATGGAAATACCTCATAGTCATTGTGTGTAAAGTACACGTGTCAGCAAAATAAAAAAACCAGGAACAGGGTGTCTGAGCAGCCAAGGTTTGATAGCAATTGGGTGTGAATGACAAATTATTTCTTCTAGAGAGAGAGGGAGAGGGAGAGAGGAAGAGGAGAGAGTGGGAGGGAAGAGAGAGAGGGAGAGAAGGAAAGAAGAGGACAGGGAGCAAAGGGGAGATGAAGAGAGTGGGAGGGGAGGGAATAGGAGGGGAGAGAGCAGGGGAAGAGAAGGGAGATGGGGAGAAAATAAAAGAGGGGGAAGAGGCCATTAAGACTTGGGAAGTAAACAAAATAGCTCGTAAGTCTCAGGAAGTCCCTGAAACTGACCAGATGCACAAGGCTCCTTCTCCAAGATTATAAAAGCAGAAAGGAATGAGGAGAATATTCCCTAATCTGTCAAGCTGCCGATAAGTCATTTAGAGAGCTCCAAGGTTTCTGCTTTTGTGAGTCGTCACCCATGCTGGGGTGCACTTTTCAGACATTCAGGTCCTTTTTAGTTGTCCCTGCTCCTGAAGTAAACCCCTACTCAGACTCCTATAACCCAATAAACTCATTGGTTCAGGAAATTAAACATTGGTGGTATCATTTCTTTGGTTCCTTATCTGGAATAAGTAGATATTTGTTCATGTATTCCCAAGGGATGCTCATCTGTAAAATGGGAATGATCAAGGCACAAGGTTATGCAAAAGAGAGGGGACACAGAATGATCTCAGCATGATGCCCAACACTACAATCATTTCCAAATCTCCATATGAGACTCATGTTAGACCTTGTGGAATGATGCTAACTATAGAAATGAAGGAAATCTCAGAGAATATAGCACATGAGATGTGGTCACATTTTCCATTCCCATTCTCTTAAATTGTAGACATCACTTAAGGATTCATTATTGATCTCTTCTTTAGATCTTTGGAAATTTAACTATCCACATAATGTGACTGTATAATTTATGTGGCTAGACTCTAAAGTTTTATATTGGGCACCAACGTTTCATCTAACACCAGTACCAGAGGGTAATTTGCTCTGCACATATGCTTCCTCAGCCCAAGTGCTCCAATTTATAGAAAGTGTTGCCCAAAGGTTCTTGTTTCCTTGGGCAATGGGATCACACTCCAGGTCTTGAAGACTAAGTGCCCTCTGATGATCTTCTTACTTATGTCCAGTCTACATGAAGTTTGTGTCTATTTTATTGTCCCAAGAACTGAGGCTGCTCTTTTAACATAGGCAACTGCATTACCTTTCTAACTGGTCAATAATTACCCTTGTCATTGCTGCACAGCCTTCACACTGAACTTCCAGAAGATAATTCTAATAATATCAGTTCATGTTCAGAGAGCTGGAAAAATGAAAAAAGAGGAAAGACCTGTTTTGTGCACTATTCTTTTCTCTGGACATAGGCTGTCTTCCCTTTATTTGCCTTCAGCTCTCAATGCTCCCGCCCTCACATTGGTCCTCCCCAAAATTTCACCCACTGGACTCTTACTCCTTCAGGTGGCTCACTGCTTGCTCTTTGACCATCTTTCCCCAGTCACTTCTGGTAGACAGAGCCTCTTCTCTTTCTGGGATGCTGAAGGACTTAGTATATATTCCCCCTTTGATGGTCATGATATTGTACTGTGTTAAGGTTTAACTAATGACCACAAACATCATGCCATGTTATTTTCATCAGTTTGAAAAATGACACCCTTATATGTTTATGTATCCTTGTGAGCTTACATGCTTTGCCTCTTCCAGACGAGGAAACTGAGGCTTACAATATTAACTCAGTTGTCCAATGTTCAGAAGGATCAGGCAGAAGAATCAGTGTGAACTCAAGCCCATCTGGTCCCAAAGTCATCACAGAATATTGGTAAGTGGCTGGAGTTGAAAGAGAAAGAAGAGGCAGTTGAAAGATGGGGAAGCTTTTGCAGAAAGCTTTATAGGAAAGGAGTTGACAAGTTGGGCTGTGACAACTAGACACTTGCAGACAGGTGCAGAGGAGGGAACACTGGTCAGGAGGACAGTGAAGTATGGCAAAGGACCCTCAGTGAATGCTATAGCCAGTGAATTAGAAGGCAGGACTGCCCTTCTTTCCTGCCTTGAGCTGCACCCTTCGCAAGGGACCTCCTTGCTCCTCTTTCCTACCTGTATTTGCAGAACAAGGAGGAGGAGGCTGTTCAACACAGGGCTTCTCTACTACAGGGAAAGCTCTGGGACTCAGACTTTTAGGCACTTTCAACTCTAGTCTTTAGGTGTTCTGTCTGGTAAGCAGAGTCCCATCCTTGGCAACCCGGCTATCCCACACCTGCCCAGACTCAGCATACAGCCCTCTCTGAGCAAATCCACAGCTATCTCTCAAGGCAAGGTTAGAGTGGACAAGCACTTCCGTGGGAAGCAGGCATTGTACCAGGGGTCTTTGTCACTCTATGTTCTACATTCCTGGCCCTCACTCCCAGATCTGCCTGGGCTAAGGCTACTGCAGGCCCTCTGAGCCAATACCTCCCCAGACCTGGGCTCCATCATGTAGAATCTCAGCTCCAAAGAACAGGGGAAGCAACAGGGGAAACTTAACTAAACTATTTTACCAGGAGAAGTAGGAGGAGAGTCCTGGCATCTCAACAAAACAGGAAGCAGCAGGAGCTCCTTGTTCTGAAGGCTTCTCCATCTGTTAAAAAAAAAGCCAGTGAGTTAGGACCTGACTCACAACCCCAGTTACAGATGGCTGCCAAGGCTCTGAGCATGGCCACATGGAGTCATGGCTATTTAAGGCCTGATATCAATCCCACACAGGATGATAGTTGAGTTTGAACAGATGTCTTAATCAAATGTCACTAACATATATTTTAGCCCAACAGTCAAAATGGATTCATAACCCTAACCAGAAACCTAGGCATGGTAATACAGGTACTAGGAAGCTGAGACAGGAGGATTATTGCAAATTTAAGACCAGTTTCAGGAAATATCAGACAAATATACAAATATGCATGTAAAAAACTATCAATAGCAGTATTGGTATATGTTAGAAAGAGCCTCTGGTGTCGGCAGTTATAGCAGGATATCAGGGCAGATCACAGCATAGCCTTCTACTCCTGAGGTACTGGACTGCATCTGTGTGTAGAGAGGATGAACAGCTTCAACTGAAAAGACAGGAGAATTCAGCAGAGGATATTTAGCTAGGTTTTTTTTGTTTTAAAGAAGAAAACAAGAATTTTTATGTTTCAATATTTTTGGTGTTTCCCAATTTTTCTGTAGTAAGCATAAATTATTTTTTTTAACAAACCCAAGAAATGACACAGAATAGATTAGTAGCCTCTGTCTACACCATTTCCTGAATCTGAGAATATTTTAGGCCACATGACATAAGGACTTTACATATGTGGTTAAATTAAGTGTGCCCAGATAAGACCTTACGTGGGTTCTCTGAGTGGACCCAGTGTGGTCATCCTGGCCTTTGCATGGAAGAGGGGTGGAGTCCCAGAAACCCAAAGGGGCTACATTGTTGATGGCAGAAACACCACCTAGGAAAGTATCACATGGAGTCCCAAGAAGTAACAGGGCTCTGCCTCGATTCTCAGCTTGGTGAGACTCATGGCCTCAGAGCTGTGAGACAGTTTTTTGTGTGTGTGTGTGTCAGGACACTAAGTTTCTGGTAATATTTTTGCTAGCAATAATGGCAAACTGATGCAGCATATTTTTCAGATCTGAAACAGCAGTGCCCAGGAGCCAGGTCTGGTTGTGACGATTTCTTTTTACAGTAAGTCTCGGGAGGGCAGAGGCAGAAAGACAGAGGGTTTGAAGATACAGTGAGCTAGAGAATGATGTCTTATTTTAAATATCAAACAAATAATCAATAATACTGACAAACCCACTGCCTATAATGGAGTTGTTGGGTAGAAGGTAGAAGAGAGATGGGAAGGGGTCTGGCTCAGGGACAATCCTTCTTAGACCACAGTGAAGTTGTAGAATGTTCTGGTGCATTTGTAGACTGATAGGATTTCCATAACACTTAAACTACTTAAACTTTGCTCCCAGAATGCTTTAAGCTATTGAACATTCTCCTTTAACCTCTGAGAAGCCAGACTTTGCTTACCTCTCTGTCCCCACCACTCAGCAGCTAGCCATTCCATAGCCACATGCTTTGAATGGGCAAATGCATGGCTGGAATTCTAGAAGCTTTAGTGTATCTCCAAGGAAACTTTTCCTCCACTGTGGGACTTGAGGATAATTCCTTGTTTTCTGCATGCAGAGCTTAAAGCAAGCTTGGCTCTCATACTGAAGCCCAATTCTGCATGTCAGCATTTGTACACATAGCAATGCACAAAGCTACCATCAGCCTTGCTCTGAAGTGGTAGTGGGGTACTTGTTGTGCTAGGGGCACCTGCTTAGGCCTCAGGAGGACCCCAGTTCCATATGCTCTGATAATGCCTACACAGATGATATTCAGGGTCTGAGCAAGACGGTGTTGTCCCAGACTTTTCTGAGCTCAACTATACTTAGATAATTGTTTTATCAAGTGTGGAGTCCTGGGAGGCTTTGGAAGGGAGAGCATAGACTGGTTTCGTTTGCACTTTCTATGCATAATATATCAGCAAATTCCCAATAGTGTCTCCCAAGGTGGCTGTATTACTTATGTTTTTGCTGTGACCAAACACCAGATAGAAACAACCTAGCAGGGTAGGGGGATTGTTTGGGCTCAGGTTTACAGAGGTTTCAGTTCGTGGTCATTTGTCTGTGTGTTGTAGCTGGAGAGTTTTCTCTCCGGGTCCTGCCAAACCCCGGCAGTCCGACAGCCCACTTATAAAATAAACACACAGATGCTTATATTATTTAAACTGTTTGGCCTAATGGCTCAGGCTTCTTGTTAACTGTTCTTATATCTTAAATTAACCCATTTCTTTCTTTTTTTTTTTTTTTTTTTTTTTGGTTTTTCGAGACAGGGTTTCTCTGTGTAGCTTTGCGCCTTTTCCTGGAACTCACTTGGTAGCCCAGGCTGGCCTCGAACTCACAGAGATCCGCCTGGCTCTGCCTCCCGAGTGCTGGGATTAAAGGCGTGCGTCACCACTGCCTGGCTAATTAACCCATTTCTATAAATCTATACCTTGCCACGTGGCTCATGGCTTACCGGCATCTTCACATGCTGCTTGTCATGGTGGCGGCTAGCAGGTCTCTCCCTCTCTGCCTTCCTGTTCTCTCAATTCTCCTCTCTGTTAGTCCTGCCTATACTTCCTGCCTGGCTACTGGCCAATCAGTGTTTTATTTATAAGCCAATCAGAGCAACACATTTGACATACAGAACATCCCACAGCAGTGTGTTCCATGCTCCTGGGCCTTTTTGTGAAACAGAACATCAAGGCAGAGGAAATGTGTGGAAGAAGAGACTGTGTATGTCACGGCAAGCAGGAATCATACTGAGGACGGGACCAGGACAACTTTACAAGGCACGTCCCCCAGTGACTTACTTCTTTCAGGAAGACCCTACTTTATAAAGTTGCCAGAACCTCCCAAAATAGCACCAACAGTTGGGGATCAAGCATTCAACAGACATGCCCCTGGAAGCCAGTTCATATTCAAACCATAACAGCTGTGTGGGACTCCAACTGCTGAGCCAAGCATGGCCTTACACACTTGCCCTGACTTTAAAGACAACCTTTCTGGTTGGTATGCTGTATTACAGAGAGAATGTAAGCTGCCCCAGAGAGTTCAGAAGTGAGCATGGAAACAATCTGAAGGCATGACAAGGCGGAAGAGAGCTTGGCCAGGAGCTGGGCTGCTCACAAAGACACTGCAGCTCTGCATTGCACCATCCCAGCATCCCTGTTTTGAAACTGCATCACAGGGGCTTATAGGAAAATGTGGTCATGAATACTCCATAGAAGAAATAGAGTCCTGGCCAGTATAGAGATAAAATTAAAGCACTAAAGGAGTATATCATAGAAGGGGGTAAAGGAAGACCAGTAGGCAGGACAAGTTCTCCTGTGTCCTAAGTCAACAGAAATCCTGACTACAAAGTGCAGAAAGAAGAATTGATTCCCAAGTAACAAGGTAGCCCAAACAGGTTTGCCCCTTGTGCCAGGGAGCAGGGGACAGACTAAGTGCCCTTTGAGATTTCTCCAAGCATGGACTTGGCTCTTCTTTTCTCATAGTTGGCCACTTCTCCATCCTGTTTTTCTTTAGTGGAGGGATGGAGCTGCCTTCCCTGGCAACCAGAGGCATGTTAGTGGGAAAAGCAAGGACTTTGTTTTCAGGTAGTATCTCTCCTGAGGTGTGTGGCACAAGGGACTTTATTGTTTACTGTGTCATGCATTTAATAATCACTGTCTGTAACTTCCTCTTTTCATCTCCAGGAGGGACTCAGGGGATAAGAGTCATGGAGCTCCATGTTAGATGCTTGCAGATTTACAACCCATGTCTGTAAGAGAACAGGACTCTTCAGAGTAGGGCATCAGGCAGCCTGCCCGGCTGGGAGGCTTAGACTACTAGCAATAATGGAGAGGGTGCCTGAACTGGCTTACCCCAATAATCAGATTGGTGAATACCATAACTGTCATCGTAGAGCCTTCATCCAGTAACTGATGGAAGCAAATACAGAGATCCACAGCCAAGCACCAGGCTGAGCTCCAGGAGTCCAGTTGAAGAGCAAGGGGGCGGGGTCAAGATCATGATGGGGAAACCTACAGAGACAACCAAACCAAGCTAGTGGGAACTCATGAACTTTAGACCAACAGCAGTGGAACCTCCACGGGACTGGACTAGGCCCTCTGCATAATCGAGACAGTTGTGTAGCTTGATCTGCTTAAGGGGCCCCCTGGCAATAGGATCAGGATCCATCCCTGGTGCATGAGCTGGTTTTTTGGAGCCCGTTACCTATGGTGGGATGCCTTGCACAGCCTTGATGGAGGGGGAGGGGCTTGGACCTGCCTCTACTCAATGGACCAGGCTCTGCTGACTCCCCATGGGAAGTCTTATCTTGTGGGAGGAGGAAATGGGGGGTGGTTTGGGGGGAGGATGGAGGGGCAGGAGGAGGGAAGAGGGGGATCTGTGGTTGGTATGTAAAATGAATAAAAAATTCCCTAATAAAAAAATGAAATCCTGATTCTAAGGTCCTGATTTGCCTGCAGCTTTTCAAAATAAATTAAGCACATGGCAGTTCCTAAAGGACAAATACTTGGGGCTCCCTGATGGTCAGAGGGAGCAGAGGGAACAGACTCCAGCCGCATGTGTTGTCTTCCTCTGCAGCACACTGAGCCCAGAGCCTAGGAGCCTGCCATGTACTTCTTAGGAAATTCTAAAGAGCCTTCTTTCCCACAGACATCCACCACATGCTGGTTTGAATTCTGGGAAAGCTTCACTGAGGGCTCTGCCACTTGATGAAGGGAGGCACCAGCTCCCCACAGAGCTGTGGGGCAGCACACCATGCCTTCAGTTCCTGGGGCTGCGTTCTGAACACTGGGTGGCAGCACAGAACTTTCTAAGCCTCCAGCAGAGGCAAAGCTCAAACCTGAGCAATTCCCCCTTAAGAAGGCCACGCACAGAACCATGCAAAATGGGAGCAGTAATTCTGGGACGTGGCTAATCTCCGTAAGTCACCCGATTGCAGATACAAGTGACAGCTGCAATAGGGGTGATGTTCTCTCATTCGCTGTGTCACCAGGATGCTATTTCGAATCTTCTTGAGATTAGAAAAAGGATTACAATTGCCCCCAGGGCCTTGCTATGTAATTTTTATCAGCTTTGATCTGTGAGTTCCCCCAGGCAGTGTGTGCGTATTCACGCACATGTGTCTATGTGTCTATATATGCACAGTGAACAGCTCATGGTGTGATTTAAGGTTCTTATAAACTATATGGTTTTTGCCATTAAGTCTGTATTTCCAGGTTGGCTTCTAATTTCAAGAGTCTTGGCTTTTTATTTGTGCTCATTCCCTTGGATTCTATGGCATAGTGTCAATTTCATAGCTACGCACTTAGTGCAGAATAGATTTCCAGAACAGAGTGGTAAGAGACTTCATCTTTATTTTAATGCTTTGATGACTCACTATTTTAAAACATTTAGTGGTGTTTAAATAAGGGGTCTTGGATTTTTTATAGATATATTGTGACCAAGTTGACACATTCCTCTAAAGCTCAGGGAGTGAATGAAACACAAAAGTCTTAGAAAACTCCTGAAACTTAACAAGATTCACAGGTCCCTTCTTAAAGTTGTGTAAGTGTAATAACTCCAAGCGGATTAGGGAGCTCCAGGGGTACATCTTTTGTAAGTTGTTGCCCATGCTGAGGTGGGTTTTTGGGGGATGCAGCTGCCTTTGAGTCACTAGTGCTACTGAAAGTAAGCTCAGGAAGCTCACTGGTTCATTAGGCCAGATATAAGTGGGACTGTTTCTCGGATCTGTTGTCATTGCCCTGTCTGGGATGAATAGATGTTTGCATACATCTCCCCAAGAAAACTCACTCAACACATTTCCACTGTGACTGGGCTCCACACATCATACAGTCAGTCCTACCACAGAGGAGCAGAGGTAAATTCTGATAAAAATCTTGACATTTCTCTTCTATCTCAGCCTCATTGCAGTGACTAGCTTGGCGTAGAACAAAGATTCACAAAACATGGGCTTTTGGACAGATGGGCTTATGGCTTGTACTTGGTGCCCTTCGTGAGGCCTTCTCTCACTGGGAGTCACTGTTAAATGTCAAGATGCACACATGACTATCCAGCACTTTGTAAGCACTCGACAATGGTGCTTACCTCTGTATCTATCCCTTTTGGACATTAGCACCAATTCTTTCTACATTATCTCCCTTACCTAACAGGTGTACCCAGTTGGAGTTAAATCTTGGTTACATTTACAGTAAAGTATTGTTAGGGTTAATGTTCATCCTGTAGTCCAACTTCTTATGTGTTAAAAGAGTTCCTTTGTTTTTAGACAAGGTCTTGCTCTGTAGCCCAAGCTAGTTTGGAGCTCTCTGTGTAGTGCAGGCTGGCCTGGAACTCATCATTCTCCTGTCTCAGCCTGACCAATTCTGGGATTACAGACTTGGGCCAACTATACTTGGCCCTTGAAAGCAGCTCCTTGTTATGCTTAGGCCTCTGTTCAGGGTAGGATATGCATGCACGGCCATGCAGTTCTAATTTCTTGGGAAAGCTGCCTATGTGTAACTCCCTACAGGTTCTAGAACCTCTAAAAGGAGCCTCCGATGGAGATGCCTCTCCCAGGGACCTCTAATTAGCTAGATATGCTGTACTGTTATAAGGCCCACAGACACCTGGCAAACAGCCATTAATCCTGCCCTCCCTGTTTCACGTCACATATGGTTCATGACAGATGAATCTCCTGCCTGGGCACGTCTGGAAAGCCTGGGGTCCAATGACTGCCTCTATTCAGGACTCTTGTGTGTGGTCTTCAACAGCTTTTCTGGACCTCAATTCTTCATGTGCAAACTGTAGTTAATAAATTACAGATGGGAATTACTCCTGTGAACAAATGCTATGAAGATAAACCAACATGGAAACATTCTGTTAAGAACAGAAATGATTTCACAATGGGAAGAACTGCAATATTGCATTTCAACAGTTATACTCAAGTCCAAAATCCAAGGCTATACTGAACAACATGCTTTTGTAGGCACTGAAACTTCCTGTTTCTGAGCCTGGAGTAGGCATATTCAAGGGACAAATGGAAAAATTCCTCTAAACACCAAAATGTTCACAGGCCATTTGCTCTTGCTCAAAATAGCAAGGAGCAAAGGAGGCCAAATGAATTCCTCTTGGCCTCTTTAGAGCTTCTTTAATCATGTCTGAGTGAACCTCCCCATCCCCTGAATTTTTATAGCTTATCTGTCATACCCACATGTCACTGAGGTTGGGCAGATATGAGTTACATCTGCAATGTGAACCAACACCCTGCCTTCCTATTTGAGGGGACAATGAGGCTAGTAGATGTGTGCCCCACCTGGCAAACACCATGCTTTGGCCTCAGGGAACCTCTGTAATGAGTGTCAGTATAAGAGGGTGACCTAGTCAGTCTGCTGCATCAGGAGGCAGGCTCGCCAACATTGTAAGAAGACTCTGGAGTGCCTCTATGTGGTCTCTGTTGACTGCTGTCCTTTGGATCTGAATCATTCCTCAAAAGTCCATGTGTTAAGAACTTGGATCCTGTCTGGGAGCTTTTAGAAGGCACTAGAATCTTTAGAAGAGGGGTACTGTGGTCATTTGGGGGCATGCCTCTATGGTGATATTTTATTTGTACTAAAATGTGATTTTATTTGTATGTTAATAAATAAAGTTGCCAGGGGGTCAGAGCTAATAGCAAGCCATCACAGAAGCTGGGTGGTGGTGGTGCACACCTTTAATCCCAGCACTTGGTAGGCAGAGCTAGGTAGATCTCTGTGTGTTCAAGGATACATCCAGCATTGGAGACACATGCCTTTAATCTCAATACCAACCATGGAAGACCTGGAGGTCTGTACAGACAGGCAGTGACGAGGCGGTCATGTGGTTGGGTTTACAACCAATGAGAAGGCAGAGCAGAAAGTCTTTATAAAGACAGACACACAGGAAGTAGGTCTTTTTTGGAGAGGTAGGACCACCGCGATAGTGAAGGGTAAGGTTTTTAGCTCTTAGCTATTGCTCTGACCTCTTGGCTTTTATCTCTGTATTGGCTCTGTGTTTCTTATTTAATAAGATGGTTGGTTACTTCTACATGCCTCCATTTCTCCATTTTGTTTCCAGGTCATTTGATGAGCAGCTTTGCCAAATGACCCTGTTGTGATGTGCTCTTCTTCCTGGCAGAGGCCTGAAAGCATTGAGCTTACACAAATCCTGGATAGGAACCTCCGGAGTAAATCTACTATTTATCTATCTATCTATCTATCTATCTATCTATCTATCTATCTATCTATCTATCTATCTATTTATTTATAAGGTGATCATCTCAAGCACTTGTAGTCACAGAAAGCAAGCACATTGGCTTTATTACAGAGACCATGAGTGAATGTGCTTGTTAAAGATTGGTGCTGGGGTTAAGGATGTGGCTCAGTCAGTAAAGTGCTTGCCTTGTAAATATGAGGGTCTGAATTTGATACCCCAAATCCATTGGAAGAAAACAGGCATGGTGACAAATGCTTGTCCTTCCAATGTTGAGGATATGGAGACAGGTCGATCCCAGAGTTTTTCTGGCCAAACACTTAGTCTGTTTGGGGAGCTCCAGGCCAGTGAGAGACCCTGCTTCAGGAACACAAGGTAGATGGTGTTGTGGAATATTAGTGGAAGATGGGTTACATTTGTTTATGCCGTGGAACATTTGTTTAATGATGCAACGATGTGTTGCATTCTTTTATGTTACTTTTGTCTAACTCTGTGAAGCTGTGCTGCTTTGCCTGTCTACACACCTGGTTGGTCTCATAAAGAGTTGAACAGCCAATAGCTAGGCAGGAGAAAGAATAGGCAGGACTGGCAGGCAGAGAGAATAAATAGGAGAAATCAGGGAAGAGAAGATTGGGGAATGAGAAAGAAGGCCAGAGGACTCTAGGGGTCAGCCAACCAGCTACACAGTAAGCCACAGAGTAAGAAAGGTATTCAGAGATAGAGAAATTTAAGAAAAGCTGGCTAGAAACAAGCCAAGCTAAGGCCAGGAATTCATAAGAAATAATAAGTGTCTCTGAATATTTATTGGGAGTTGGGTGGCTGGCCCACAAAAGAAAAAAGAGTAAAGACAACTACAAGAGTGACAACAAAGATTGTCCTCTGCCTCCACCTGTACACGTTACATGTAGACTCCTCCTACCCTAGTGTATACAGACTCTCTCTCTCCACCCCCCACCTACATACACACACATACACTCTACACAGAATCACATGCAAGAACAGATGCAATCTCTCATTTAATGAAGGACACAGCTATTTGAAACATTGATAAGAACATCAAATAGGGTGTGTACCCTATTAACTGGGAAGAGCAGGGAAGGGGCCCCAAGCCTTCTGTCTGTGATTAACCAAACAACTGGTTTGGTTTTGTAGTTATAACAACTACAGACACAAGCTTAGTATTCTTAAGTTGGCCTCTGAAAGGGACCGCTGGAATCTCATGGAAAATATGGTCTCTGAGACAAAAGAACAATTTCTTCTTCTAGCCCCAAATCCTGAGCCCCCTTCGCTCCTCACTGTCTCCTTCACAACAAAAGGCTGGCTGTGACCAGTCCTCTAGCCATCAAACTACTGGAGGTGGAGCTGTGTCATTGATATCTTCCTCTGAGGGCGAGGAGGGGCCGGAGGACTCTGTTTTAGGCTGAGGCTTTTCTGAAACTCATAAAGCTAATGATCCCTGGAAGCAGCTGGACTTCACTCTCAAGCTTTGAATAATCTACTTATGGTGATAAAATGATGCTACAGTAAGTCATTCAGCCCTTCCCTCCATTTCTGAGTTGTGTTATATACAGTATGTTTCAGAAAGATGGGATAATCATCCCACGCTTGGGGCACTTTGGTGTTTACCAAGCATTGTATATAAACTGTTTCATTTACACTTTCCCCAAATATTTCAAATTTAGTGGTTACTGTATCCAGTTTCCAAAGCAAATCAAAGGTTAGAGAGGTTGTAGCACACCTCAAATCACACTGCATGTCCCAGTGCCCAGGTAACAGGAGTCTTCTCAAACATCTTTTCTGCAGCAGGTCTGTACTGATCTAGTCAGGTTTTCCCCAGGTAAGGAATTTCTACCACTTCCTCATAGAGTGACAGTTCACAGAACCATGAAGTCTCACCTTCTGCATATGAACCTGTTGTCTATATACTCCTCTATTCCATTGAGAGCAGTGTAATGCCTATAGATATAGACCAGTCTAGCCCTACAGTCCCAGGCAGACACCCCACACTTTAGCCTTTCCTTTCACCAGCTCTGGAGTCAACCAGTTCCACAACTGGGTAAGCCATTTCTAACATATATCTTCTCACTACAAGGAGATGATGTCCATCCTGCACTGGGCTTCTGAAATAACAGAAAATGTGTGTGGCATGCATAGACAATGTGCAGCAGGCCAGACATTGGAAGTTTACTTTGCTACCTTCTCTTTGCTGAGCCTCTGGCTCTTTGCTGTCCTAAAAGAACCCTGACAGAGGGCATAGACTCACACATGGGTCTAAGTTGTAGCTGGCATTTTCCTAGGAAAGGCACTCTCTGAGATCCCCAACAAGTCATAGTAATAATCTGAGAAATACTCAGGGGCCTTCAGAAGGTGGTGGAGGTATATTGCAGGGCTCATCAGAGGGTAGTGGAGGATTACTGTGAGGCTCATCAGAGGGTGATGGAGGGGTACTGCAGAGTTCATCTTAGGGTAGTGAAATGGTACTGTGGAACTCATCAGAGGGTGGGGGAAGAGGTACTGTGGGGCTCATCAGAAGATAGATAGGGAAGGGGTACTGTGGGGCTCATCAGAAGATAGATAGGGAAGGGGTACTGTGGGGTTCATCAGAAGATAGGGAAGAGGTACTGTGGGGCTCATCAGAGGATGGGGAAGGGGTACTGTGGGGCTCATCAGAGGGTGGGGAAGGGGTACTGTGGGGCTCATCAGAGGATAGGGAAGGGGTACTGTGGGGCTCATCAGAAGATAGATAGGGAAGGGGTACTGTGGGGTTCATCAGAAGATAGGGAAGAGGTACTATGGGGTTCATCAGAGGATGGGGAAGAGGTACTGTGGGGCTCATCAGAGGATGGGGAAGGGGTACTATGGGGTTCATCAGAGGGTGGGGAAGGGGTACTGTGGGGCTCATCAGAGGGTGGGGAAGGGTACTGTGGGGCTCATCAGAGGATAGGGAAGGGGTACTGTGGGGCTCATCAGAGGATGGGGAAGGGGTACTGTGGGGCTCATCAGAGGATGGTAGAGAGGTACTGTGGGGCTCATCAGAGGGTGGGGAAGGGGTACTATGGGGTTCATCAGAGGATGGGGAAGAGGTACTGTGGGGCTCATCAGAGGGTAGTGGAGGGGTACTGTGGGGCTCATCAGAGGGTAGTGGAAAGGTACTGTGGGGCTCATCAGAGGATGGGGAAGGGGTACTGTGGGGCTCATCAGAAGATAGGGAAGGAGTACTGTGGGGCTCATCAGAGGATGGTAGAGAGGTACTATAGGGCTCGTCAGAGGGTGGGGGAGGGGTACTAAAGGATTCATCAGAAGATGGTGGCAGAGATACTCAGGGTATTTGTCTTTGGGTAGTGGAGGGATAGTAGAGGGTAGTGAATGCAAACTCAGGGCAGTTGAAGAGTAGTGGAGGGGTCATCCTTGGGGGAGAGGACTCAGAGGGCAAAAGAGGAAAACTCAGTGGCCTATCAGAGAGTTGTTCTGTCTCTGATAATTCAGTCTTTTATTTCTGTATAGTCCATGCTAGACCCCTCATCTGCCTAAAATGTAGCCACAAGGTGCCGCCCACAGAACTGATTAGTCTAGGAAGTGCAGATGCCTTTAATGTGGGCAGCTTGTGCTGTTTCCAGCCACTTGACTACATCTATTGGCTGATGTATGAATTATCTTCAAAGGGCGCTTTTGCCTTTTATCACACTTTCTCTCCAACTACCAAGGAAGAGGGCATGCAGGAGGCACATCCTTTCATGGCAAGAAAGTGGTCTGTGGATCAAATGTGTTTGTTCTGGAGCAACAAAGCAGACAGCCTGGGCCTGGAGGAGGTACCATAGCTCTTAGAAATCCTCATCAGTTTTCACCCTGTGGGCCTTATGAGTGAAGGATATGTGTGTTGGGGGTGGGGTGGGGTAGAGCAGAACTGCCAAGGAGGCCTTGGTGCTCTAGGGTGGGCAGGGCTTTACATTCTGCTCAGCAACGTACTAGTTCTGTGACTTGAGAGACAATTATGGACCCTCTCTGAGTTTGACACGTGTGTGTGTGTGTGTGTGTGTGTGTGTGTGTGTGTGTGTGTGTGTATGTGTGTGTACGACAGGCCATTGAACACAGGGTCTTACAGATACTAGGCACACATTTTACCACTGAAGTACCTCTCTAAGACCCCTTTTTACTTTTCATTTTGAGATGGGACCTCATTGTGCCTTTTACAGTTAAACTTGAGCACACTCAGGGCTCATGGTCTTCCTGCATCAGTGTGTTGAGTAGACAGTTACAGGTGTGTGCTGCCAGGTGTGGCTAGATTCTTAAAGTGAGTTTAATACTGTATTCCTCTTAGACTTCTTGGGACCACCAATGAGGGGAACCTCTCCCAATCTCTCCCCAACCCCAGCTAATTGCCATGAAGTTTGGTGTCATTAGGGGACATTGGTGATGGGTGGCCTTCACTTCAATACACGTAGGCACTTGTGCTAATAAATCCTTAAGAAAATTAAAAAGATGAAATGCATTTCATACATTTTGCTCAATATTCAGACTTAATTTACTGTTCCATCTTTCCCTGGTACATGTTGTCCTTGTTTGCTTCTCTTTTGCTGTGATAAAATACTGACCCAAAGCAACTTAGGAAAAGAAAGGCTTTATTTGGTTTAGAGGCTACAATCCATCATGGTGGGAAGCAACTGTAGAAACTCACGGCAGGAACATGAAATGGAGACTGTGGAGGTATGCTGATTACCGGCTTGCTTTCAGGCTCACATTAAGCTACATTTTTTAAAAAATACATCCAGGCCCACCTGCCTAAGGATGGTACCACCCACAGTGGGCGGGACCCTCCTCCATTCATTAGCAATTGAGTTTTCCTCTCCTTTTCCTATGTGACTCTAGGTTTGTGCCAGGTTGACTGGAAGCTAACTATAACACACACCAAGTTAAACAGTACCCTGGTTTTAAGTCTTTTAATCCCTTCCCTACAACAGCTGGTGCAAAAGACAAAAGATCAGAAAGTAATTTTGGAATTAAAGTGAAATGGACTCTTTCATGCTTCCATGATTATTGTGTTTTGTTTCTGTCTGGCCCAGAAGACCCAAGGGGAAGGCTTGTAGGTTATTGACTGCTGCTATTAAGTTTTGGGTTCTAGGCTATAGCTTGATATTTTGTAAAAACAAAACAAACAAGCACAACACCAACTGAGTAGTGGATCAAGAGTCCAAGGGCCCTGGCCTTCTATGTAGGCCAACAAGCTCTGCCTCTGTGTGAACTTGAGGAAGTTACTTTCCCTCTCCAAGACTCAGTTTTCTCATCTATAAGACAAGGATGAGGAGACAAATGTGTCTTACAGGGTAGTAGCGCAGGTCTAATGCGTTACTATGTTTAAAGCTTCACTACAGTGCCTGGCCGTCGTCATGTGTCTGCTGTGTTCACTGCTGTTCCTGTTGCTGCTGTTTATAACTGGTTGTATGATGGGTAGGGCTCCTTGGGCTGGACAAACCTCTTCTATCTACAGTATTTGGTGAGTCTGGTGGCTCGTGACCCTGCATTTCAGATGTTTATATCACAATTCATAGCAGTAGCAAAATTACAGTTACAAATTAACAATGAAATAATTTTATGGTTGGGGGTCATCACAGCATGAGGAACTGTGTTAAAAGGTTGCAGCATTAGGAAGGTTGAGAACCACTCTTCTAAAGGAATCAAGGGAGAAGAAAGTGGGGGAGACAGAGAGGCAAGGTGACTTAGAGCTCATTTGCCTCAGGTATTGTAGCATGTCCATCAATTTTGATTCTTGTTTGGTACAGGTTATCAGCAACTTCATGACTCTTCTGTGACCAAGCATGTATGTCTCTGCTAATGTAGCTTCCAGGAGCTGCTTTGTCTTCAGTGTGGAAACTGAGGCCTGAGGTTTATAGATTGAATCCTGAGTTACTCAAAGAAGCCCAGATTGTTGGCTTATAGAAATCTAACCTCATAAACACTGGGGAATGTTCCAATTCCCTGAAGCTGGTGATAATCTTCAAAGCTGAGAGGCAAGATAGAAGCCTCTTCTTTGGAAATGTTCCAGAAAGTACAAGGTCTGGACCAGGAGGCTTGCCAGAAGGCTCAGGGCTTGGTATTCCAACCATCTTCTACATTGCAGGGACGTGGGGTGGGGGGAGGCAGAACTGAAGCACAAGTGTGGGTCTAGATGTCCCTTTGGGCAGGTGGCTCACTCTGTCATCACAATTGCTAAAAACTTATGTGAATGGGATGTTGAGTGACTGGGAGAGCAGGTGATGCTCCAAGGAGCCATGGGCTTTGGGAGGGATGCACCCTCAAAGAAGCAGTAGAACACAGCTCCAGAGACACACCTGGAAAGTGGGGCAGTATTTGAAACTTGTGTGTGGGTGTGGCGGGGAGGAGTTCACTGCTCACAAAGGGATGCTTTTCTCCAGAAGCTGACCTTATTCTCTGTTGACATGTGCTGCTTCCAAACTGGATGGACAGTGTTCTGTTGGAGATGCTTTGACTGAAACATTCACTGCAGACACCAGAACTGTTCGAAATATTAAGATAAACATTGTTTCCTTGCAGCAAACACAGACCGTGACAGAAAATGCATACATAGAAACATGAGGAATGATTGAAGTCTTTCATAATCCACCAAAGAGAACCAATTAGGCCTTTGCTGCTCTAATTCCATGTTGTCATTTTGAAACACAGTTCAGAATAGCATACAAACGATTTAATTTTCACTTTTAAATATAACAATTTAGCATAAGCATTTCCACATGGTTTAAAATGTTCATAAAACAATAGAGATGGCATTATAACATCCTGTTTACGTCTGTACTCGGCTTTATTGAACTATCGCAGCATCCACACACCAACACCAGATTCTGGGTGTGTCAGACACTGATTGGAATGCTTTCTATTCAAAAGCTCATTTGTTTCTCCAAACAGTATGAGGCTTGTGCTATTGATAATCCCTTTTATAGGGAAGACACTGAAGGGTAGGTCATTTCTGGAGGTCACTCAGCTGCTGAGTGACAGGGCTGAGATTTGAACCAATGCAGTTGGTACTTAAAGGGCTTTGGCAGCAGCCCTCCACTATTCAGGTCATACTACTGCCATACATGGTCAGAATACTCTAACTTGGTTCTTTACAGAGAATTTCCATGAAGGAGGTTTCCCTCTTTGTGACATATGGTGGATATGGCCTTTAGCCCAGGCTGGCTCCTGGGGGCTAGTTACAGTGGCTGCTGGTCATGTGAGACTCAGGATTCTGGGGTCAATGCTGACATGAAAACCCCACTGTAGGTAATAGAATCAGCATTAGGACCTCTTTCTGATTTCTCTCCAGTCTTCCCCTTTCTATTTTCACACACACACACACACACACACACACACACACACACATCTTTCTAATGAAGAAAGACAATGCAATCTTTTGAAAGGCCAGTGTCTAGACAGAGTCATTTCAGGCATAGATGCGGACTTATTAATTATAGCATATTATTTTCTGCCTATTTCCATATTTATGACCTGGCTTAGAAAGCCTTGGGTTTTTCAAAAGTTTTTTAAGTGCCAAGAAGGGACTCTGTACACCTTTTGTATTGGGCCTTAAAAGGAGAATTCCACATCTGAAGGGTGAGAGGCAGGGTGACCTGTTCCCTTCCATGCTTCTCAGCACTGAGGCAACTTTTCCTTGGGACCCTATTCCTATAAACTCAACAATGACCTACGAGTGCCTGAGACAGGAAATGTCCTCCCCACTCCCACATGCTTAGGTGACAGCTGTAGCATACTCAACCTGTCCCCACTCATTTCCAGGAGAATTCTACTTTGACCAAACTCTTAGGTCTCCCTGAGGCCCAGTTGGATTTCCATGAGTAGACCTCTGGCAATGAGTGGAAAAGAGGCGAGGATGCAGGTCCCCTATAAAGGACTGATACTCACTCATTGGGCAATAGGGTGGGAGAACTGGGTGTGGAAAACCAGTTCACACTGGTGGATAACCCTCTGAAATATCCCTGAGACTCACATGAGTAAGACTTGGTTCCTAGTTAGTGGTACTCTGAGAGGTGATTAGATTCTAAGGGCCTAAGCTCATCAATGAATCAATCTATTGATAGCTTCATTGATGACTTCATAGCTATACATGGCTACTAATGGGGGACACAGTTGGATGGAGTAGGTCACTGAGCTGTGTACCTTTAAAGGGCCACTCTTGTTCCTCAGCCCCTTATGTCTTGGTCTTGCTCTTTCCTTCTGCACCACCTAGGGTTGCCTGAAAACAATGTAGTGGACTGAGCATGGACTGAGGGAGACTGCTGAAACCATGAGACAAACAGAGCTTCACTCCTTTCAGTTCTTTTCCTCGGACGTTTTGTCACAGTGATGGAAAGCTGGCTAAGACCCGTGGCACAACAATCCCAATCACTTAGGGTAAATGAGTAGCATTGAGAGTCACAGACAGGGGCAGAGGACAGCCTTGTGAAGTGTTTACTGGGGGACTACAGACCAGGCCATTGAGAATTTGACTGTCTTCTGATCAATGTAAGATTCTCTGAAACATGGCAGAGGTTGGATTGCTTTGAATGTGACATGCTATAGTGGGGACAAAAGTCTCAAATGAAACTAAGACACCTATTTCCCCAAACATTGAATTTGACTCAAAGGATGGCATCTGATGGGAGTAGAAGGATTTGTCTTCAGTGTCCCAATCCTAGGGCAGGGAGAGGCAGTGTCTGTGCAGCTTCAGGGGTCAGTCACACATGGAATCTGTGGGACTGGGAGACCTACTTCGGTGTGCCCCTGAGGATTTCCTGCTGGCCTCTTTGTGATACTGCAGACATGCATGTCTGAGAGAAAGATCAAGGCTGCAGCTTGCTCGGTTTGGCCAAGGACAGCAACCCATGATCCAGGAAGAAAGAATTTGATATCTACTTTTCAGAACTAGCTAACCCCTATGAGAAGCACATGTGTGGGCAAGAGGCTCCCAGGAAAGAATCACAACAAAGCAAATGGATGGTCTAGGTGCAGGTGACTCAGGTGGCCCAAGCGGAGTCAGAGACTCTGCAGGAAGGAGGTCAACTCTGGTGAGAGCTCATCCACACCAGGGCCTCTTCCAGGCATCTACAGGCCTTGGCAGAGCACTGCACATGCCACCAGAGCTAGGGACGCACTCGTGGTCATGTGGGGACAGGCACAGAAGTACTGCTCTGTGACAGCCACTAAGTGTGAGCTGATGAAGTTTGGGCAACACAGTTTATTCTATTTCTGGGTTTCCTTTCCACATAGCTCGGGGAAGGCTGTCATTTCCCTGAGCAAGATGAGAGAGAAACAAGTTAAGTGTCAGCTGCACAGCCGAGTCTTGAGGAAGGTTGGCAGGAGTCGGCAATCCTCCCAGCTGCACCACTGACACTCCAGCTCTCCCAGTTGGATTCAGGCTTCAGCAGATAGACTGTTTGCCACGTGCCTGCTTTCCCTGGCTCATGTTTTCCAACAGCCAAGGATAACTTGGATGGAGTCATTAGTGGATCTGCCTGCCTGCCCTTGACACTGTGCATAGACAGGCATGTTTATCTGTGTAGCTTTCTGGCTACCATTGTAAGGACAGGTGGATAAAGGGTCTTTATTCACTAGCCAAATATGGCCTCCTGTTGTCCCTTTGAAGAGACGTGGCTTTGCCTTGAGTCTGTTGGCATGAATTCTTCACAAGGCTTCAGACATATCAATCAACTCTTAGAAGGGAATTCTGTGGCAGATTTGGGAGCCACAGAATAAGTCAGAGGTCTATACCCTGACTGTTAAGGGCAACAGGAAGATAATTACCAAAACTACAAGTGTGTATCCAAAGCCACATGCCATGAAATCCAAGGCAGAAGACACACAGTGCTGTTGGGGGGACATCATTGATGGGAGGTACATTTTGTCCCAAAGAGTTAGTAGCATGTTTTAAGGCTGTGGCAAGGCCTGCACAAACAGATGTACATGCATAAGCTCAGTCTCTACCAGAACTTCCAGAGCAGCCTCACAGCAGACTCCTTTGGCACTTTGGTCTTTTCATGGTTATATTGTGTCCTGGATTATGGAGTGCAAACCTGTTTTACAAAGGCCATGTTTTTGTCAGACCATGTGAGAACCCAACATGTCCCCATCTGGGATGTATAATTATGGAGGCCAGACTCATAGGACCCAAGGCAAGTTCTCAGTCGTCCTGTGCTTTCATGTGCATTTGAAGGAGAAACCTGAAGTTGCATAGCAACCAACATATTTCTAGATGATGAGGGGCTCTCCAAGGCACTGATGACAGGGACTGCCCAATGGCAACTAGGTTGAGAAGGGAGGACTCCACTCTCCTGAATGCTTATGGCTCGTGCTGGACATCTGTGTCTCTGCTGGATTCCACATCTCCCATGAAGTTCAATCAGAAGCCATGAGTTAAGCTTCACCCCAAGTCACAGAGTAATTACTAGGTGGATGGTTTTTTTTTTTTATCTGTGACAGGAGAGTGGGGTCTAAAGAGGGAGTGTGGGAATCAACTTAGCTTACTAGAAATATCTGGTGAAGAGTTTCCAATTCTAAAATAGGGGGTAGCTGACACTTGCTTAAGTTTAAGGGACCATGTAGCTTTCTTGGTCTCTGAAAAAGAATAAAAACCTAACTCAGACTCCCACCAGCCAACTCCCTGGCAACACTTGATGTTGTGAGGATGAGTCAGAGGCAGGACTGGAAACCCAACTGTGAAGTGTTCCTTGGTTGGGACCTTAGAACGTTGTTAGTGCCCTGCCACCGGAATTTGGTGGTCTGTGTACGGCTGCTGTTTGCTCACCTCTGAACTGCTGGGAAGCACACATCCCCAGAAACACTTCTTTACTCTCTCCTGAAAAGAATACCATTTTCTTTGTGAAGAGTAAATCAGATAGGAGTTAGGCCATGTGATGTGGGATTTTGATTTTAAATCATTTCTGAAATAGTTTCAAGATAAAAGGTCCCTAGAAAGTGACCCTTGCAGTGAGATACAACCTCACTGTCTGGCTGCAGCACCAGAGAATCACCCAGAAGAAGACTTTGGAGCCTTTCCAGTCTCTGCTTTGCTGTTTATGTGGGGGGCTATCGATTCCCCAGAAAAGGACTCATAATCTGGGCAGAAAGGAACGTATGTTTGCATTAATATCTGCCCTTGATCCCTCTGCACTGAGAGCAATGAGGCCCATCTAACCATGAGAGGACCACACATCTGCATTATCTGGGCTGGTCACAGAGACAGTCCTGTGTGAATCCCCAGAGCAGAAGAGCTTCGAAAGGGAACCAACTCAGAATGCAAACTGACAAACTGAGACCTGGGTTCCTCAGACTGGGGCACGAATCACACAGGACAGATTCTCTGGCGGGTGTGTGATCTTGCTTCTAGGGGTGTAATGGATGCTGTTGGCTCTGGTGCACCACCTAGTGCTAGGACTCCACTCTGACCACTGGCATTCCCGAGCTGTAGGGCCGGCTGGGATTTGTTAACATTGAGTGGGGCCCGGGGGAGGAGCAGGGAGAAGAAGGGGTTATAGTAATGGGGGGGGGGGGAGAGGAGGAAGTAGGGGACAGTAATGAGGGGGTAGCAGGAGGAGGAAGAGCGGTTGGTAGGGTGGTTGTAGTGGGAGATGTTAGTGGCGGGGTTGTGGGTGGTAGTGAGAGGGTGTCAGTGGGGGTGGCACGGGGAGCCAGTAGCAATTAATCTGTTTTTTTTATTTTTTATTTTTCGTTTCATTTCCTCTTCTTTTCTGTTTCCTTGTCTCAACTGCCTCAGCTCCTCTCTTTCCACCTGTCTTTTTGGACCTAAATAGATTTCTCTTTTCTGTTTGGAAACCACACATTATAGCTATCTACACATTGTCACCAAAACCAATTTGTGCAAACTAACAGGCTTATCAGTGCCACTGAAATGAGATTAAAACTGCTTCCAATGAAACAGATAAAAACCAGATGAATGAAGCCTGCTAATAAGACATTAAAGATAATGACGGGAATGACTAACCAGCTTGATACAGTGAGCAGTTATGAGAGTCGGGTGCCCAGGATCAGGAAACTAATAAAAAGAATCCACCTTTTATTCCCTGTTGTCATCTAGATATAATCACATCAGCATCATCATGGTTTGGTTATTATTTATCTGTGAGAGCAACATCACACCTTTCTCTAAAGTGCTTAGAGAGACTGGGCGGGGGCAGTGTAGGAGAAAGGAGAAGAGAGAAAGATTATTGCTTTGGGGAAAAAAAGCTTTTATTCCTGTTTTTTAAAGAATAAAGGGGGATGTTTAATAGCCTAGTTGTGTTTGTGTGTCAATTGTACAGGTGCTTTTTCATTTGTCTCACCTCTGCGAGGGACCCGTTCATAGCCAGACTGCTTTACATTACGCCGTCAGTTAGCTAATGATTGCATTAACAAGTCACATGGAGACAATCTGAAAATTGCATTTCTGCTGGTAACATTGGGATTGGCCATGGCCACTGCAACCTTGGTGTCTAGCTTTTCACTGCAGAGGAGTCTTCTTGCCATCCTGCAGCTGGGTGGATGGATCTTCCTGCCTCATTGGGTATGAGATAATGGGGAGGGAGTGTGGAAGAGAGAAAGTCATTTACTATTCAGTTAGAGCTTTCCCAACCATATTATATGCAGACTCAGTGCTGTGCTCCCAGAAGGCATGTGAGTAAGAGCGTGGCTCTGCCCGCAGGAGCAGGAAGAGGAATAAACAAAGCTTAGATGACAGGTGGACAAGTCCAGTGACTATATGATTATACAGTGCACCACGGATGCCTGGAGGAGGGAGCTACTCTCTGGAGAAGCCGGAGATGGCTACTCAAAGGAAGAATGCTTTGAAGTGGGTATGAAAAGAACAGGCTTTTGCTAGAGGGAGAAATGACATAGGGCAGAGATGGAGTAATCGCACAAATAGCCATGAAACGCCCTGCTGTGTTGTGGGAAGAAGTGCTTAGAGGGAGAGGAGAACTTGGGAACAGCTGGGATAGGAGGCTGGGGACAAGGCCAGAGGCCCATGTTCCACACTGAGCTTTCCACATTTCCGCAGTTTGTCAAGGTCACTCTGTGGTCAAACCTGTTGTGAATGGATTAAAGGCAGTGATGAGAGGCCTTAGAAGGAAACACTGCCTCAGCCCTGAGGTAGCAAGAAGTTCCCCACCTAACTTTTGCCTGGCTGCACCGTCTCCTCTAAGCATGTTGCTTGAGAAACAGTTTTAGCATCTGTAAGTCCAAGATACCCAGGAGCACTTCTGGGGTTGCTGGAAAGATCAGAAATACTATGTCAAGCCAGGTGCCCAGTTCTTGTAGTGACAGTTCTTTAGAAGTTCTGCTATAGACAGGGATTAGGCTAGGGTGCTGGTGGCCACAGGCTGCTAGGGAAGTTGGAGAATTACCACAGTATGTAGAGGACAGAAGAGAATATAGAATGAAAACAAATGTTGTGGGGGCACACCATTTCTGTTTCTGAGGTGCTTTGTTGAATGAGATGGAGTTAAATGGAGCAGACACACTTGCATTATATAAAAGGGACAGCAAGGTGCAAGCAGCAGACACCTCAGCCATCCCACAACAGCTGTAGACTGACAGATTCCATTCGCAGAGTGTTGGCCCCACGAAGATGGAGACACATCCACTGTTAGGGCTCCTGTGCCTGGAACTCAGCAAAATGAATATGTATTAAATAAACCAATTAGACATGAAGTAAGCCAAGAAAACAGTGAAAATGTTAGCCTAGAGGTAGGTAAGATCAAAATACACAGCTGTTGTCTGCTGTGGGATGGTCTGTATGTCAAATGTGTTGCTGATTGGTCAATGAATAAATCACTGATTGGTCAGTGGCCAGGCAGGAAGTATAGGCGGGACTAAGAGAGAGGAGAATTGAGAGAACAGGAAGCTGGGGGACGGAGACACTGCCAGCCGCCATCAGGACAAGGAAGATGTAAAGTACCGGTAAGCCACAAGCCACGTGGCAAGGTATAGATTAATAGAAATGGATTAATTTAAGCTGTAAGAACAGTTAGCAAGAAGCCTGGTATGGCCATACAGTTTGTAACCAATATAAGTCTCTGTGTTTACTTGGTCAGGTCTGAATGGCTGTGGGACTGGCGGGTGTCAGAGATCTGTCCTGACTGTGGGCCAGGCAGGAAAACTCTAGCTACAAATGGTGTCCAACGTGGTGGCAAGAGTTTCCACCTAAAAACTGAGAAAAAAGATTCTAAAATGGAGCTAAAAACAGTTCCTAATTGTCTCTCTCAAATGAGTGGCAGCTGCCGGTTTGAGCTACTTGTGGGTTTCTGGTGTGCACGCTCGACCTGCAGTATGGCGTGAATGAGGCCTCTGCAAGTGGCACATTAAGCTGCATGGTGGATTTAGCCTTTGCAGGTACAAAACAAAAAAAGAGATTTCTGGGCTACACACTGCTTGGATAAAAGCATAGACCCACGATAGCTCCCAGAGCTGGTGGAAAAGGAACCACCACCATGTTGGGAAACTGAGATGGGTGGAGCCAGCAGCCACAGCTGCTGCAGTTTAAGGCAATAGATTCACAATAAGCCAGGTTCAGATGTAATAGTTTACAATGTGTGTAAAAGATACGTAGGCTTGAAAGAGACAAAAAAAGGTGATATATAGAATTATATAAACAAATACATAGTTTTAAAAAATAAAGTCTTTAAAGAGACAGTAAAATTAATATAAAAATAAGCCATGTGAAAATGAATATTACACAGAGAATCTGGATTGTGTTGTCTTTGGGATTTTTAACTGCAGAAAAACATTTGATTGTAAAAGCTGTTGAGTTAAACCAATATATATATTTTAAAGATACCTTGACTTCAAAATTTGGATATAAGGATATGTTGCTTTGGAAAAGAGTCTCTTTTGTTCCCACAGAAAGACAGAGGCTAAGAATTTGTTCCAGATTAAGATACATCAGGTTTGACCAGCCAAGACCCCCTGAAAGGTCTCCGATGACACCATGGCCCAGATGATCCAACATCCAGAATGGTTTGAAGGCATCTGGCTCAGACAATACAGCCTCATGGACTATTCCATAATCCAAAAATTTTCTTTGTATCCCCATAAGCTACAGCGCCCCCCTCCAGCAGGAAGTAGTAAGAGAAGCTATGCCCAAATTCCAAAATTATATGTAATTTTACTTTGTTAAGGTTAAAACCTTCCTTTTTGGAAAAAAAAGGGGGAAGTGCTGTGGGATGTTCTGTATGGCAAATGTGTTGCTGATTAGTCAATAAATAAAACACTGATTGGCCATTGGCTAGGCAGGAAGTGTAGGCGGTACAAGGAGGAGAATAAAGCTGGGAAGTGGAAGGCTGAGTCAGAGAGACACTGCCAGCTGCCACGATGAGAAACAGCATATGAAGATGCCAGTAAGCCACGAGCCATGTGGCAAGGTATAGATTAATGGAAATGGATTAATTTAAGCTATAAGAACAGTTAGCAAGAAGCCTGCCATGGCCATACAGTTTGTAACCAATATAAGTCTCTGTGTTTACTTGATCGGGTCTGAGTGGCTGTGGGACTGGCAGGTGAAAGAGATTTGTCCTGACTGTGGGCCAGGCAGGAAAACTCTAGCTACAAATGGCGCCCAACATGGGGCGGACTACTCCATAACCCTAAAATATTCTTTGTGTCCCCATAAGATACAGCGCCCCCCTCCAGCAGGAAGTAGTAAGAGAAGCTATGCCCAAATTCCCAAATATACCAAGCTGACTTTGGAGATGTGTAAAGGTTAAAACCTTCCTTTTTAAGAAAAGAAAAGGGAAAGTGCTGTGGGATGGTCTGTATGTCAAATGTGTTGCTGATTGGTCAATGAATAAATCACTGATTGGTCAGTGGCCAGGCAGGAAGTATAGGCGGGACTAAGAGAGAGGAGAATTGAGAGAACAGGAAGCTGGGGGATGGAGACACTGCCAGCCGCCATCAGGACAAGGAAGATGTAAAGTACCGGTAAGCCACAAGCCACGTGGCAAGGTATAGATTAATAGAAATGGATTAATTTAAGCTGTAAGAATAGTTAGCAAGAAGCCTGGTATGGCCATACAGTTTGTAACCAATATAAGTCTCTGTGTTTACTTGGTCAGGTCTGAATGGCTGTGGGACTGGCGGGTGTCAGAGATTTGTCCTGACTGTGGGCCAGGCAGGAAAACTCTAGCTACAGTTGTCTTTCCCCCCAGTCCCTCATCAGCTCATATTTCTCTCACAAATTCAACATTTAACAAATATTGCACAAATAATTCTAAATGCCTGGCCGCTGATTGACACAGGCAGAGTGTGAGAGGCTTAGTTTGCTGTGCGAAGTAATTAGAAAGAGTCCTGTCCCAAGCTTTCAACCTGATAATGACAGGCAATTGTGTCTTGTGAAGGCTACCAAGTGTGAGCATCCATTTCAACAGAACCCCATGTCATCTCAGCTGAAACACGAATGATGGGTATATGTGCAAAGATCTGTGCTAGAAGACAAAAGCAGTGTGATAAAGTAAAGGAGGGTGTGCTTGGGGTCCCATATATGTGGATTTTGTCTCCTGGCTCTATTTCTATCTAGACTGAGAGTCTGAGCTAGCTAGGCAGTCGTAAGCTGAGACATCCTCATTTATAAAATGGGCATCTTCAGTAGGAGTCAGTAATGTGAAATAGGCAAATCATTTGGTGCTGTGCAGGCAGTATTTTTTCTTTACAAGTAGGGTTTTAATAGATTGTATTGATAACCATGGGAAAATGATGGTTTTTCAAGGAATTTAGAACTTTGCTATCCCTAGAAGACAGTCAACTAACTCAAACTTAATCAGAAAATTGGAGAACTGCTTTCTAATAGCTCCTGAAAATATGACTATCTGTCAATTTATTAACTTGCAGTCATGCCCAGATATAAAGCCGACATACATTCAGAAGGGCAGCCCTCTTAAAAACTGGTGGACAAGATATGCTTCAGTGAGAACCATCCAAAAAACAACATGTTTCAAAGCAAGTCTCTGTTGAATAACACAATTTTGCTGTTTAAGATACTAAGCTAAAAAACTAGAAATGCTAATTATTTTTATTGTCAATGTGAAAGTTTATAAACAAGTTCAAAATGTCATTATTTCTAAGTAGGGGTTTCAAGAAATTTTTTGATAGTGTTTTCAATCTCTAAATCAAGATCTCCTTCCTAGAGCCAACCCCATCCTAGCCATCCTATGAACTCTTCTAACTGTAGAGAAGGTGGATTTTCATAAAAGGTACTTAGAGTGACAGATGCTAACTTCTATAATTAATATGTTTGATTGAAAAAACCCAAGTAGAGTCATTTACAAACATTTTTGTTCTGTAATTGACTGTATTTAAAAATATATTCACTTTACAGAAATCAGCATGTCTTCAGAATGTACACATATATGTGTTCTGAGACAGGGTTTCATGTAGCCTAGGCTGACCTAAATTTGCAATCCCTCTGCCTCAGCCTCCTGGATCACCATGCCCAACTAGAATGTATGCTGTTTCAGACGGGTTTTTGCTGCTGCAGTGATGGCCTGGCATCTCTAAGAAATATGTTCTCACTCTGGTCTAGAAAGACACCTCTCCTCATTCCCAAGATATGTGGGGAGGGGAAAGAGATGAGGACACTTTCCTGGCATTCATGGGCAGCAGCAGTTGACAGAATGGTGTTAACTCCTTTCTTTCTAGCTCCAAGTGTGCATGCCTCTATGGCTCACCACCTCAAGTTGAGGGGCGGCTGCTAGTAGAATCTGTTCCTCATCAGAGGGCAGCACCAAGGTCAGGAGTCTGACATGCACGTGCATGCAGTTCCTGTTGCATTGGGGAGAAATTTCCATCACTTGGCTGTGGGACACAAGACCTGCCCAGAAGCTGAGGTAAAAAAAAAAAATCCGTATGTTGAAAGGAAACTCTGAAGCAAGATTTAACTTTGTAAAGATGTATTTAATCACTTAACATGAGTTTATCTGTGGGAGGATGTAAGAATTACTATTTTAAAAACTAGAAAGTAAAAGCAATATACCAAATACATTAAAGTAAAATAAAATGTCCTTATGTTGACTTTGATGACACAAATGAATAATTATTCTTCATTTCTCATATATCAACCTCGGGCACTACATGTGATAATTTATATTGATTGTCACCTTTACAGGACCTAGAATCATCCAGTAGATGAGCTGTAGGGTCCTAGATTGCACAAAAAGGATAAAGCTCACCAAACATGAGAGCTTGTCTGCCTTTGCTTTTTGGGTGTGGATGCCATGTGACCAGCTATCTCCTGCGGCCATCCCTTCCCCGACACAGTAGACTGTGCCCTCAAACTGTGAGCCAAAGTAGATTCTTCCTTTCCCATGTCATCTTTGTCAGGATATTTTATTACAGCCATAGATAAGTATCTAAGATACCATGACCCCATTATTGCTCTAAAGAAGGAATTTTTTCACTATGGCTTATTATTCATTTTCCCCCATATAATTGCAGTCTTCTTCAAAGATATTGTTTATGATTATATATATTTTGTTTGAATTTCTTTAAAAAAGACTTGGATAAACAAAGATTTACAGATCAAAACTGTGTGGTTCTAACCCAAGACTACATGTTTATTGAAAGCACCTCCATGACTTCGCTACAAGTTGCTCTCAGAGGTCCATTGCTGTGGGATGTCTTTCTGTATGCTGTGAATATATGTTGCTTTGATTGGTTGATAAATAAAGCTGTTTGGCCAATGGTGAGGCAGAATAAGGTCAGGCAGGACATTTGAACTGAAGAGAAGGGAGAAGAAAGGAGAGAGAGAGGAGATACCAAACTGCGTCCAAGGAACAACACGTAATGGGACACAGGTAAGGCCACAGAACACATGGTGTTAAGTAGATTAATAGCTACGGGTTGAGTTAAGTTATAAGAACTAGTTAGTAAGAAGCCTGAGCTGTAGGCCATATAATTTGCAATTAATATTAAGCCTCTGAATGATTATTTTATAAGCAGCTGTGGGACTATGGGGCTAGGTGGGACCAGAGAAATGTCCCTCTACAATCCAGGGCATACTTACAGAATTTCAAAATCAAATCAGGTTTTGTCTCTCACCATCTTTGTTTCCTTTGCTTTTATAGGGTTACATCTTGTCATTTTTCTGTTTTCAAGATTCTCATTTAATAATTATAGTGTGTGTTATGTTTCAAAAGCTAGTGGCAATGTCTCATTGGTTGGCTGGTTTGATTAAAGACTTGCAACTTCTTTCAAACAAAATGAATCTCACTTTAGAGAATGTGAGCCTCTATTACTATATTGGGTGATACTTGCATTTATCTATAAGGTAGTTCTTCCAAAGAGCAATTATAACCTTTTTGTGGTGCTGAATCTGCTGTAATTTAACCCACAGGCTGAGTGGGTTTCAAGAGCAGTGCTTATTTCTTACAACTCTAGAAAAAGACCAACAGATTAAGATCCTTGGTTCACAGGTAGGCAACTTTCTCTCTGCCATGTCCTCATTTGGTGGCAGATGACACCAGGATCTGTCTGTGATCTCCTTCATTGGGAGCTGATCCTAAGCATGTGGCCCCCACCACTCTCAACCTACAGACCCTCAGCATCTAAGGCCATCAGCCTAAAGCCTGGCATTTCCAAACTCAGATTTCAGTGGGACATAAATATCTAGTCTACAGCAGATAACTCAGAGAGAACATACACTGTGTGCTGGTACTGTTCATCATTGAATCCTGTATAAATGTTGCTGCAAACAATTGTAACTTGGCTGTTTTAAGTACAATTTCTCTTTCATTGGAGTAGCAAAGCATTCTGGGACACACTTTGTGAATAATGTGCATGCCAACACATTTCATCCAGACCTCCCCCAGGGGTCTCTTTTTAAAATTTTTTGAGATTATTTACAATTTCATTACTTTTTCCCTTTCTTTCTTCCCTCTAAATCCTCCCATATATTCTTCCTTGCTTGCTTTCTTTAAAATTCATGGACACTTTTTTTCATTAATTGTAGTTGTGTGTTTATGTACCTAAATGCATAAATACAACCTGCTCAGTCTCTGTGATGCTTATATGCATGTGTTTCAGAGCTGATCATTTGGAATTGGATAATTAATTGGTGTGCTCTTCTCTGGGGAAGATGATTTCTCTCACTCTCAGCATTCCTTAGTTGCCTGTAGTTTTCTGTGTAGGATTGAGGCCTTGTAGGCTTTCCCATCCATCCACGTTAGCATGTCTATTGTTGTGGTCCTTGTTCAGGCAGCCATGTTAGTGAGACTTCATAGGTATAGCTTCTGACATTCCTAGGAGACATACAGAAAACTCTGTTCCTCTGGTTCTTACCATCTTTCCTCCTCATCTTCCACAATGATCCCTGAGCCTTAGGTACAGGAATTGTGTTATAGGATGTTGCTGGATGCTCATGGCTCCCTTGGGGGAGGGGGTGAAAAGGCACCGTGTCAACGACACAGACACTGGGAGTCAGGTGAAAGGCAAACAGCAAACTCATTATTCAGTAATGGGGAAAGCCTTATATACCCTCCTCCCAGCACTGAGGCTGTGTCCCTATCCAGTGACATTGCATGGTTGCAACTCATTGGCTAGGCACAATCAGGAGCTCTGGACAGCACCTGTTGCTAGGCCCTTAGGCAGACTCCAGGTTGGCTCATAAGGAAGTATGTTATGTGCATGCCTTGGCAACTGGGAATCAGGTGGGACTTAGTTCCACAACTCTGTATCTTGATTGGTTGTGGTTTTCTGCAATGGTCTCCATTTGTTGTGAAGAGAAGTTTCCTTGTTGAGGGGTGAAGATTACATTTACCCCACTGGTTTCTTCCTTCCTTTCTTTCTTTCTTTCTTTTCTCTCTTTCTTTCTTTCTTTCTTTCTTTCTTTCTTTCTTTCTTTCTTTCTTTCTTTCTTTCTTCCTTCCTTCCTTCCTTCCTTCCTTTCTTTCCTCTAGAGAGGATTTCTTTGTGTAACCATGGCTGTTCTGGAGTTCCTCTATAGATCAGGCTGGCCTAGAACTCACAGAGATCACTTGCCTCTGCCTCCCAAGTACTGAGATTAAAAGCATTAAAGGCATGTGCCACCACCACCCAGTTCCCACTGGTTTTCCTTCCTTCCTTCCTTTCTTTCTTTCTTTCTTTCTTTCTTCCTTCCTTCCTTCCTTCCTTCCTTTATCTCTCTCTCTCTCTCTCTCTTTCTTTCTTTCTTTCTTTCTTTCTTGTATGAGTGCTCTATCTTGCATGTTTGCCTACATGGCAGAAGAAGGCTTCAGATCCCATTATAGATAGTTGTGAGCCATCATGTGGTTACTGGGACTTGAACTCAGGACCTCTGGAAGAGCAGCTAATGCTCTTAACATCTGAGCTATCTCTCCAGCCTCTCCTACCAGTTTCTTAATTTACATTATGGCTTATTTAATTTTATTTTGAGAGAGGATCTCATGTATCTCAGACTAGCCTCAAACTTCTGCACAGACTAGGATGAGCTTGAACTTCTGATCCGTCTGCCTCTACCTCCCGAGAGCTGAGATTACAGGTATGTACCACCATATCAAGTTTATGTGGTGCTGGGAATCCATGGCTTGGTGCAAATACTCTGACAACTGAGCTATAGCCCCAGCCTAGGTTTCTTAAATTAATTAGTACATTGTTTTAGTTTTCTTGTTGCAGTGACTGGATACCTGACAAAAGCTGGCCAGACTTATTTCAGCTCACAGTTCCAGGGTATGGTCTGCCACAGTGAGGAAACTGTGTGAGGCAGCTGGCCATATTGCATCTAGAGTCAGGAGGTAGAGAGCAATAAATTATGATGTTGAACTGACTTTATCTTCTTTATATAACCCAGGACCTAGCTTGTGGGGATGGTGCCACCCACACTGGGGGTGAGTCTTCCCACCTCAATTAACCCAGTGTATAGACTCCCTCACAGACATGACCAGAGATGTATTTCCATGGTGATTCCAATTCCCATTAGGTTGGCAATCAAAATTCACAATCATACCATGTGCCTAAAATTTATATCCTGTCATTGCTCTAAGTGCAACTAACAATTTTCACACATCAACTTTTTATTCAGATCTGTAACATTTACCATGAGAGCAACTATTTTACCCAGACAGAGTGACCTTGAGCGTGCCAGCATGTAATTTCACTTTGTTTTTATGAATTGTATTTAAGAGATGTTATTGTAGTGGATGGGCTTTCTGTTTCTCAGGGCACAAATGTGAAACCTACATAATAGAACTCTTAGTGGAGTTCTGCAGCTAACAGAGACAATGATCCTTTGAAGAGAAATGTCCCCCATAATCTCAGGCATTTAAACACTTGGTCCCCAGTTGATGGCACTGTTTGGGGAGGTCTGGAAGGTGTGGCTTTGCTAGAGGAAGTCCATCACCTGGCTGGGCTTTGCGATCATATAGCCTCATTCTATTTCCGCTTCTCTTTCTGTGGGTCCTGCTTGCAAGTGATGTGAGCTCTCAGTGTCCTGCTGCTGCCACCATGCTGCTTGCTGCTGTGCCTCCCCACCATCATGGACTCTTATCTCCCTGGAACCATAAACCCAAATAAACTTTCTTCCATAAGTTGCCTTTGTCATGGTGTCTTATCACAGCAACAGAAGAGTGACTAATACACCTTCAAAGCTGTAGCTACACATTTTGCATATATTTGACAAAAACTTGGAATGGGGAGTAGAATTTTGAAACACACTTGTAGCTAGAGTTTTCCTGCCTGGCCCACAGTCAGGACAAATCTCTCTCACCTGCCAGTCCCACAGCCTCTCAGACCCAACCAAGTAAACACAGAGACTTATATTGGTTATAAACTGTATGACCGTGGCAGGCTTCTTGCTAACTGTTCTTACAACTTAAATTAATCCATTTCTATAAATCTATACCTTGCCACGTGGCTCGTGGCTTACCGGCATCTTCACATGCTGTTTCTCATTGTGGTGGCTGGCAGTGTCTCTCTGACTCAGCCTTCCACTTCCCAGCTTTATTCTCCTCCTTGTCCCGCCTATACTTCCTGCCTAGCCAATGGCCAATCAGTGTTTTATTTATTGACAAATCAGCAACACATTTGCCATACAGAACATCCCACAGCACACACTCATAGGTTTAACTGAAAAGTCAGGTTCTCTGGCATTGTGATCGAAACCTCTGTAACTGAATCTGCTAAACTCACATCACTAGGCATGCTATGTGAGTCTTCAGTTGGCAACTGGCTAAAGCCGATGGTAACCCAGTGGGTGTCAGACAGGTGTGTGCCCACCAGAGAAGTGTGCCATGGCTACCTTCCCCACTGAGTTTCCTAAGGTCTAGAAATTCCATATTTAATACTTCATTGTGTGCTTTTTGGATGATGTGTTTCACAGATACAGTAAGTAAGCATCACAGAGTAATGAAGTACACACATACGATACAAATCAGTTGTGGTTTATATTACACAATCATTGTAGCTTCATAACATAAATTCCTGAAACAGTGTTCATAATACAACTCCTGGGGTCTGTGTAGGACAGTCAAGTTCATATGGTTTACATATGGGTCATGCATGCTAAGCCTGGGATTTTTATCCCATCCCACAGTTGTGTGACTGGCGGCTGATCATTGCTCCCTTTCGGCCTTGTTCTGGTCCCAGTGCAGCTGGCTGCTGGTATACAGAGTGACCAGCAGGGGCAGCAGTGCTGAGCACACGTCAAGCCTAGAGCAGAGGAAGTAGCAGGCCACATTACCACCAACATGGAGCCCCCTTCTCATAATCAGGGTTCATGCCGTCCCGGATAGTGTGGGCTGGACGTGTTTTGGCAGAGGTTGGGCTGCCACTTGTCATCTGTCCCATTTTATCACTTGTTAATCAGAATTCTTCTCATTACATATTGTTAAATGAGAACCTGACAGACGCTGGAGTTGTAAAGCAGAAGTCACCAAAATCTGTTTATCTTAGTGTTTTGTTTTTTTAAAAATGATTCTGGGATGACTGTTACACAGCACAGACTCTGAGGCAGCAGAACAACATCCTGGGAGTGTTCCGAGCAACCCAGGACACATGATCACCATAATAATAGGTGTTGTTTCTAGGTGCATTTCTCTCATAATTGTTCCATGCTGGTGATTAAATAAAGGTTTAGAAGCTTAGACACACATTTTAGCTACACAGATGAAAAATTAGCAGAGAACTGCAAACATTAGATTAGTTCTAGGGAATTCCATAGTTCTCAAGCAGGGTGTGTGTGCGTGTGTGCGTGCGTGCGTGTGTGCGTGCGTGTGTGTTTATATGGTATGTGTGGGAGAGATATTGATTGAATCCTGAGCCAGTCATCATTACCGAGAAAAGGTGGTCTACTTGTCTCAGTTTCCAGGTGTCTGCCATCATTCACGGTTACAGCTCTGTTCCAGTGGGTGACTTGCAGTGTGGATCCTGCCTGACTGCTGGTGCAGGGTTTGCTGGTGTCTGTTTGACCAGGTGCTGTGGCTCTTATCTGTTACTGTCTTACCTCACTTAGGCCAAAGCTGACATGCATCCTCTTCGGGAAAAAATAGTTGCATTTATTTTAAGTTTTAAATTTAAAATTTAATTCATGTGTGCGATATTTTGCCTGCATATATATGTACATCACTTTCATGCCTGGTGCTGCTGAAGGCCAGAAGAGGGTGTCAGATCTTCTGTAACTGGAGATACAGATGATTACGAGCTGCCATGTGGGTGCTGGGAACTGAACCTGGGTTCTCTGGAAGAGAAGCCAATGTCCTCAACTCCTGAGCCATCTCTCCAGCCCTATTTATTTTTGAGAACATCATCCATGACTTCTACATCTACATCATTCTTCTTTCTCCCCTCTTTTTCCACCCTTCCCATGTTCCACTCCCAAATTCATGATCTCTTCTTTATTATTGTTATAGACATATGTATACGTATATGTATAACTTACTGAATCCATTTAGCTTTTCTTGTATGTACATGTGTCCAGGGCTGACCACTTGGGATTGGACAACCTACATGGGAGCTCATCCCTGGAGGAAACTGGTTTTTCCTCTCAGCAGCCACTGACCAAGTGTAGCTCTTCATCCAGGGCAGGGACCGTGTGTGATTTCCTCTGTCCACATTGGCATGACGTGCATCCTTTAAATACCACTGTACTCGCAGCATCAGAATAGACTCAACCCCTGGAGAACCTTGCTGACAGTAAGAACAGGTTGGAAGCTGGAAATTCCTCCCTTCAGTTTCCTGTCTCCTCGGTACCACAGAAAGGAAGTTCATCTCATTGTCGGGGGTTATACACACTTTCCAAGAGATTTAGACTTTCTTAGTCTTTGTGCTAGCTAGTTTTTGTCAATTTGCCACAAACTAGAGTCACCTGGGAAAGGGGTCCGAAATTAAGCTCATGTCTCTATCAGGTTGGCCTGTAGACAAGTCTTTGTGGCATTTTCTTGGTTAAGTGTAGATGTGGAGGACGCAGCCCACTGTGGGTGATGTCACCCCTGGGCAGAGATGGTTCTGGGAGGTATAAGAAAGGAAGGTGAACATGAGGCTCGGAGCAGCACAGTAAGCTTCCACAATTCCAGCCTTTTCTCCTGCTCAAGGTTCTGCCTTGACTGCACTCAGTGATTTACTGTGATGGGACCCATAAGTCAAATAAACTCCTTCCTCTCCAGTTGCTTTTGGCCATGGTGTTTGTTGCAGCAATAGGAAGCAAAGTAGGGCAGATGTCTGCTTCATCTGTAGGTCAGTAGGGAGGTAAGGCAGAAAATGTGAAAGTATAGTTTTAAGAAAGTCTTTCCTGAATCTTGTTAATTCACAGCAGAATTTCAACCCTAGCTGATGTTTCTTTTATTGTGTTATTGTGAGTGGAAGCAGTTTTGAGAGTTCCACATACTTTTTATATTTTTTTTTATTATTTTATAGAAGTTCTCATACCAACAGAAGTGATTTAGGATTTAGAGTAACTCTCAACATTTGCTTGTGAAATCACACTATATTTGTACATAACTGACAGTAATCACTATAGTTTCATAATTTCGCCTCTTCACTCTCTTCACTGAATTCATTCATCATTCAGTGTGTGAATTGTGTACCTGACTCATTCTAGTAACTATGTTAGAGCTGGGAGCCTCAGTTTCACCCCTGGGTGTGTAGACACAGGTAGTTACTTATACATGTTGCCAGAGTGTACCCACTGCTCTAATTGTATATAAAAAATGTAGAAATGGAGGAAAATGTCTAGATCTAGGAGTGGTTTCCATGAGCTTGGAAGACAGGGCACAAGCTTGAGTCAAGGCTCTGCTAGCCTTGTTGGATGGAGCAGTGGGTGGGAGGGCCATCCACCCACAGTCAGTATCATGGGTGAAGTTAGTCACATGGTTGGTAGGGCCATTTATGAGCACTGACATTCTGCTTTCTCTGTTGGGGACATTCATTGCCACCCAATTTTGTGCTTCACAGTGGGGAGGTAATCTTACCTCTCACGTTTCTTCATTGAGTGTCCTTCTGTGACATATGAAGTCTGCATTCGATGCCTTTTTATGGCCTTCCATAGTGTCCCGAATTTTTTCTAACAGCACAACATAAATTCAAGTTTCAAGTTTTAAATGCTAATTTCACCCATAAATTCTAAGTTCCTTGAGGACAGGGACTAGAAGAGCATTTCCTTCATGGTTATTGCTCTGCTACCTGGCACAGCCTGTGCAATATAATAAGCTCTCTGTATTTATTGAAAGAATGAATGAATAAATAAATGTATAGAGTCGGGCTATGTAAACCGAGACATAATTTTCTCCCGAAGCTGACCAGGGTTCTTTTAGAATGCTATTAGCCAAAGCATTTTTTGTTTTATAGCTTTCATTTCTCATGAAACTTGAAGTTCTCCAAAGTACTTTTAAATTTTGCTTCAGATGGCAGGCAGTGACTTTCCCCCTCACCAGACCTCATCAAAATGATTGTTTGGGAGTGTGCAAAGCAGTGGCCTAAGTGGTAACAGTGCAGGGGGTGTGTGGGGGGGAGGCAGATAAGCAGAGAGACCTTAGACAGTGAGTTGGGATGAGAGCCATCAGGAGGTGGTCCAGGTGTGGTTAGTTGTTGGGTGGGTGGTGCTGCAATCGATGTGAACCTGGCCTGCTGATAAAGCCTAGACATCCTTGCAGCTTGGTATTGGTAAATAAGGAAGTCAGGAGGGAGAAGGTAATCGAAGAAGGTAGATTCTTTCAAGATCCAGCTGTGGAAAGGTTTGACAGTTATACCTACCTTCCTGTCTATCTCTGCTCTTTGTTCCTTTCTCCTGTCCATTTGGAGTAAGGGTCTGTGAATTACTTTAGAGGAAAGTCAGAGACTTATTTTAAGGCCCAGTTCAGAGGAAGCAGGCAAGAGAAGACAAGCATCTTCCTGCCTTTGTTTCCGTATCTGCCATGGTGCCGTAGTTGGGGTAGAGTGCCTTAAACCCTGGAGGTGCTATTGTGATATTAAAAGGAATCAGGCATTCTTGGAATGTATCTTCACAGGTGCCACTCTGGCAACCGGGTCAAACTATGGAGTGGTAGGTGTGCCCACTGCCTGTGTTACTTTTGATTTTGATTGTGTGCCTGCTCATTCTGCCCCAAATCATGTTTGAAGGGGCAGCCATTTTGTCAGACCCTGAGTTGAAGTCCTGGTGTCACCTGGGCCCACCTACCACCAAGCAATGAGAGAGGAAGATACAGTCTATAAACTCAAAGGCTATAGATACCTTGAGCACTCTATCTGAAGATGTGTAAAGGTGACATAAAAATCATGACATAAAATCATGTCAAGCAATAGCAAACAGAATAAAAATTACAGACATGCCCAGGGAGTGAGAATAGAGTGACTCAAACACGACGTACTCCAAAGCCTAAGAAATGTTGTTGATGGTGACATGGTCATGATTCAGAGTAGAGAAGCTCAGATGTTTGTGATCCTGCAGGAGGCACTGGAATTTGGGCAGGATTCAGGGATGGTAGAGATGGCTGAGTTTGCCTTTGTTGAGAGAAGCTCCTGGTTCTGCCTTTGGGTATGTCTCACCCCACCATCTTATTCCTGTGTTGGCATGAGCATTCTAACATAAAGGTGAATTGCACATGCAGAGTACTGGTCAATAGAGGAGGTGGGGTGCTCTGGTTTTGTTTAATGAAGTTGAATTTTAAGAGAGAAGTTGTATTAATTAAGACCTGTGGGCAGGACACTTTTGTAGTCCTCAGTAAGAACTTACCACTTGGATGTTCTGTGTGTGTGTGTGTGTGTGTGTGTGTGTGTGTGTGTGTGTGTGTGTGTGTAGTGATTGGCAGTGACAGTGTGGAGTCACACAGATTTGGTTCAAATCCTCTCCTACTTGTAGTACTGCTCCTAGTACTTGCTGTAACTAGCTCATAACTGGTTAGCCAAGTACCTTCTGTGAGCCTCAGTGTGCCTGGTTGTAAGATGGCACTGACACTTCCTCAGTGTGCCAGGGTGAGAATGAAATATGTGAGGTCTGTTCTCAGTATACTTGCAGGTACAGCCTGTTCTCAGAAAGGTAGCTTGATGGGTAGCTTGTGGCTTTAATCTTTGTATCCCAAGGCACAGAACATTGAACACAGTACATAGCAATTAGCTACTAATTGATAATCTAGAATTGTGCTGACACAGTTTGGGGGGAAATGTGAGCAATTATCCACTTAACCTGCAAACTTTATTTTCTTAAATGCACTTTTTGTTATAGTCTAATTTGCTTATTTGCTCTGATAAATGTCTAAACAATGCCCATATCTATCATTCCTGGAGTCTGCCATTGTTCCAGTGTCACTTATGGGATAAAAATCCCACACAAACAGATCAATTGCTGGGCCTCAGGAGTCTAGAATGCCATACAAACAGATTAATTGCTGGGCCTCAGGAATCTAGAATTCATCTTCCCATCTTTTGCCTATTTACTGGGGTTAAGGGAGAATCAACCCCAGGGCCCAGTATTCCAGGCTGGTGGCCTACAGCGTGCCCCTCAATTGTGTCAGCAAGGTTGGCCTTGGCTGACTGCAATGGACTCATGAGGACGTGAGGCCTGCCCATCACCCCAGCAGTCACGCTAATCCGCTGAACAAGCAGCACCAGTAGACATGGGTCTGGAAGATGTCAATGCTTTTCACTTTACAGGTAGATTTCTACATGTGACATAGAACTTGGAAAGCAGCCATCCAATTTTTTTTTCCAACAAGACCCCCACAGTGGAGCAGCAGGGGACTGAGTAGCAGGAAGGGGGCCTTCTTGGGTGTCTACTAAACTCTTTGGCTTGTCAGTTCCAGCAAGGATATTGGCATTAGCCATTCCCACTCAGTGAGATTTAGTGACTTGTTCACTTTAGAATGTAGTCCTGGGGAAGACATTAACATTCCAAGCTCAGCTGTGTCATCCTGGTTACCATAGCAATGCAGGGAAATACAGTTTGTGTCCAATGGTTATTTCGCCACACTAATGAAATGGACATTTTTCTTCAGTGAATTGAATCAAAACTAATTGAGTAGTAATCAGCACAGACCCTGAAGTTCAGAGCTGTGTAGTCTGACTAGCGCTTTGTAGTAACACAGAAACCATTAACTATCTTCAAATGAGATTTTTTTTTTAAATTAGTGAATCTTAGCAACCTATTACAAATGGGCATGAGTGTTATCACACAAAAAGCCCCTCATTTGTTTAGTGTTGAGATGGGAAATTTATTTTCAACTAATTTGGGTACTGATAGCATTCTATGGTTGGTATTACCCTTCCCCTCAGTAAATGTCCCAAACTGAAGTGTACTCCTAGATTGTGTGTGTGTACATATGTATATACATATATATATATACAATATATATACACATATTTATTTGGATCTCAGATATTCTGAACCAAGTACTTTTTCTTGATATCAGCTGTTCTGGAAGCCTATTTGACAACGGGGATGACAGAGTGCCCCTCCCCCCACTGCCATTTTCTGGTGTCTCAGAACGATACCTACCAGCCTGACTACTGAGGCAGAAATTATATGATGTGGAAGTCACAGGCTCATTACTGTTGTTGGATATATTTACAAATTATTTTTTATTTACCTAATAGTTCTTTTTTTGGTTGTTTGGACCATGGGAATAAATAAAATTACAGGTTATGCATTAATCCACTGTGAGTGTAGTAGTAGTTCTTGCCTAAGAGAGTGATCTCATACACTATCAGTATAAGTGAATCTTCATCTTCTGGGATATGATCCAGTGCACAGCAGAGAGGCATTTGGTCGTGAGCCAGTAAACATTCCTTTACTCCATTGTGATCGAATGGAAAGTTTCCCCTGAATGTTTAAGAAAGCTGACTTGTCAGGTATGGTCAGTGAGCTGGCCACAGGTAAAGGTCAGGTGTGGTCCAACAGTGAGCTGGCCACAGGTAAAGGTCAGGTGTGGTCCAACAGTGAGCTGGCCACAGGTAAAGGTCAGGTGTGGTCCAACAGTGAACTGGCCACAGGTAAAGGTCAGGTGTGGTCCAACAGTGAACTGGTCACAGGTAAATGTGTTCCCAATTTTAGTTGCCCTGTTTCTCTTCTTTATTTTATTTTATTTTACAATATAGTTTAATTCTACATATCAACCACGGATTCCCTTGTTCTTCCCCCTCCCGCTCCCCTCCCCTTCCCCCCAGCCCACCTCCCATCCCCATCTCCTCCAGGGCAAAGACTCCCCCGAGGATTGAGATCAACCTGGTAGACTCAGTCCAGGCAGGACCAGTCCCCTCCTCCCAGACTGAGCCAAGCGACCCTGCATAAGCCCCAGGTTTCAAACAGCCAACTCATGCAATGAGCACGGGACCCGGTCCCACTGCCTGGATGCCTCCAAATAGATCAAGCCAATCAACTGTCTCACCTATTCAGAGGGCCTGATCCAGTTGGGGGCCCCTCAGCCACTGGTTCATAGTTCATGTGTTTCCATTTGTTTGGCTATTTGTCCCTGTGCTTTATCCAACCTTGGTCTCAACAATTCTCGCTCATTATAAACCCTCCTCTTTCTCACCAATTGGACTCCTGGAGCTCTACCTGGGGCCTGGCTGTGGATCTCTGCATCGAGTTCCCTCAGTCATTGGATGGGGTTTCTAGCACGACAATTAGGGTGTTTGGCAATCCTATTACCAGAGTAGGTCAGTTCAGGCTGTCTCTCGACCATTGCCAGCAGTCTATTGTGGGGCCATCTTTGTGGATTTCTGTGGGCCTCTCTACCACTTTGCTTCTTCCTATTCTCATGTGGTCTTCATTTACCATGGTCTCCTATTCCTTGTTCTCCCTCTCTGTTCTTGATCCAGCTGGGATCTCCTGCTCCCCCAAGCTCTCTTTCCTTCGACCCTCTCCCTTCATTACCCCCACTCACGTCCAGGCTATTCATGTAGATCTCATCCATTTCTCCGTCATTGGGCAATCCCCGTGTCTTTCTTGGGGTCCTGTTTTCCAGGTAGCCTCCCTGGTGTTGTGAGTAGCAGTCCAGTCATCCTTGTTCCAAAAGTGTACAATGGAAAAAAGAAAGCATCTTCAACAAATGGTGCTGGCATAACTGGATATCAACGTGTAGAAGGCTGCAAATAGATCCATATCTGTCACAGTGCACAAAACTTAAGTCCAAGTGGATCAAAGACCTCAACATAAATCCAGCTACTCTGAACCTGCTAGAAGAGAAAGTAGGAAATAGTCTTGAATGCATTGGCCTAGGAGATCACTTCCTAAATATAACACCAGTAGCTCAGACACTGAGAGAAACAATCAATCAATGGGACCTCCTGAAACTGAGAAGCTTTTGTAGAGTAAAGGATACGGTCAACAAGGCAAAGTGACAGCCTACAGAACAGGAAAAGGTCTTCACCAACCCCACATCTGACAGAGGACTGTTTCTCTTCTTTGTGTGGGCAACTGAGATGCATCTGACACCAACCGTGTCCTCAGACAGAGTTTTCTCAGCATCAAGTGTTCTGAGAGACAAATGTCAGTCATTGTTCTCTTCCCTAGGATGGTCTCTGAGCCTTATTCACACAGGCCACTGAGGCTGTCTTCTTGACATTGTAACTAAAGCAGGTAGGGTTTCAGAAATCTTCACCCCAACATTCAGCAAGCTGATAAGCAGATGAGTCATTTCCCTGGGACTCAGTCTAGTGTTTTCAGTCTGAACTACAGTCACAATAAAATGGACTGTTCTGTGGTTTTTAAGAAGAGCCAAGCCCACAGATACATGTTAGCATTTCTACAAGGTGGATAAGCTGCCTGGAGCCAGTCTCTCAGCTGGTTGGCGGACAAGTAGGGAGGAGGGAGCAGAAAGAGGAAGCAGGGACTCATCATCATACACACCTTCCTTTTTTATAGCCTGTGGGTCTTGATGTGGGAGAAGCAACTCCCCCATCACCATAGCAACCTAAGCGCACCACAGTGAGATTAGAGGGTTGAAAGGCAAGAAATTCAAAGTTAGGAGGAGTTAGGGGCAACTGGAAGAAGATGGACCTTCACTAGAAATAAACACAGGGAGGTATGGGGTGATAGAGGAGAGTAGATTTATGGTTTATGACATTCCTAAAATATCTTTATTTAATAATGAAAACTTCATTATCTGGGCCTGGGTTGAAGTGTTGCTGTGGGCCCTCTGAGGATCCCAGCAAAGATCTTTCATCTTGACAGAAGTTCTAAATTACAACATTAGTGTTCTAACTGAGAGCCTGTTATTGCCTATTTGGTCCACCCAGGGAAATGAGACACACATTGCTGCAGTGTGGGTTATTGAAATCTAATAGCTTGGAATATTAAAAATGGGGGTTGGGCCAAGGGAGGTCTCTCTTCTCTCTCTCCCTCTCATTCCCCCACCTTGCTTCTCCATGAGCTGGGGATACATTAAATGATAAACCTGCGTGTTTACGGAACTATCGCTATTTTTCAGGTAAGAAAAGTGATTTTTCTTTATTATGGTCCAAACTATTATCATGTTTCACATCATTAAGACTCCAACATAATGAGACCTCTAAAGCTAATTTCCGGTCAACCCTGTGAACCTGTTAGGTTTTATTTTCATCCTAGATACCCCTGCCTGCTTTTCAGCTATGTGGACTGACTTCCAAAAAAAGGGTTTGGTCTTTAGATGTTTCAAAGACAATTAGGTCTCACCAGCTCCTCTTTGACTAATGGGCAGAACGGATGGCTCTCTGGATCATAGTTCAATTTCCACTCCTTCTGGCAGGGCAGGAAAACAGCCGGTCAGGGCCAGAGGGTAGGAGAGTTTGTGGTGGCCACGACTCTGAGCCCTGTGCTCCTCCTACCTCCCTCCCACTAATGTGACCTTGTTCACTTTCTGTTTCTTTGAGGGTGGTTTCCAAAGACAGTCTCACAAAGGGACCTAAGCAGTTAAATATCAATACTAAATGAGGACTTTACCTGTGCTTTCAAGGCAGGACCTCGTCTAAGTTCATGGCATTGCATGAGGTGGTGGTACTGTTACCCCTGGTTTCAACTAAGGAAGCTGCAGCTAGAAGAGCCAAAACCTCACACCTAAAACACTGTAGCACCAGGTCCGAGTTCTTCACTCCCAAGCCTCAACTTGCTGCCCTTCATGCTCTGCTAAGCTGTCTCCCTTATCGGGACGTACTGGAAGTTTACTTCTGCTGAATGATCCCCATGTTACCACCTTGTTTTCCTTAACGATTGCCTCAAAATGGGCCCAAAGGCAGCCATTCCTTTCTCTTAAGACAGAGATTGGAGACTTGTGCAGAAGGGAACCCACTGGATGGAGTATGATGGTAACTGGCTGACTTGTGTCAACAATGATCTAGCACCTGCTAAGTGGCTAAGTGTGGACAGCACCCACTAAGTGAATTACAGCCGAGTTGTTTCAGAACTCTTTTTTTTTTTTTTTTTTTTTTTTTTTTTTGGTTTTTCGAGACAGGGTTTCTCTGTGTAGCTTTGCGCCTTTCCTGGGACTCACTTGGTAGCCCAGGCTGGCCTCGAACTCACAGAGATCCGCCTGCCTCTGCCTCCCGAGTGCTGGGATTAAAGGCGTGCGCCACCACCGCCCGGCTTGTTTCAGAACTCTTAAATGAGTCTCAGTGTTGAAAATGCCTTTCTCAGCTACGATGCAGGGTCACATCCTCATGTGTGACTTTCCACTGTGATTATCTGGGGCTGTTGTCACCAATTGACATGTAGACACAGGTAACCATATTGATTAGCTGACTGAGGGGTCCTGAAGGTTTACAGGTCAGATCAGTGTTGCTGAAGAAAAATGAAGACAGATTCTCAGTCTGGACACAGCTTGGGAGAGTGGCAAGAGAAGCAGTCCACAGGTCAGCCTGAGAAAGCTGAAGAATGGTCCCAGTGTGTGAACATGTGTACATGCACGTGCATGTGTGCACATGTGCATAGTATGAGTGAATATGTACATGTTTGTTTGTACACTGCTGTGCAGGTATCTATTCATGTACATGTGTATGCTTCCATGGGTTGCATGGTGTTTGTAGTTATGTACACACTTGTGTGTGTATGTGTGTTTGTATCTCTCTCTCCTGCCCCCTCTCTTTCTGTGTGTGTGTGTGTGTGTGTGTGTGTGTGTGTGTGTGTGTGTGTGTACATGGGCAAGGCCTTCTCACTCAGGAGTTGGACACAGATTATGAAAGAGAAGAATGCTAGAGGGTCAGGATAAGGAAGCTAGGAAGCTAGTGTCCTGATAGCAGCAGGACACACTGTGAAGAAATCATCGTTTTCATTCCAGTGAGGGAAATCTAATCCTGTGGCTTTCCAGCAAGTCAGGGGTGCAGAAGGAGGACCAAGACCCCCGGCCATGCACTGTTTGAGAGTCTGGCATAGACAAGGTTTGCACTAAGCTCACTGCTCTGTTCCTGGAGGATATGTTTCCATTTTACAGGGGTTCAAGATGCCTGGATGGGGCTTGGCCACTTTTTAAACATTCTGGGATGGCTGGGATGCAGCTCACTTGGTAGAGTGCTTGGTAGAGACACAGGCTCGATGTCTAGGACTGCATAACAGTGGAAACAATGGTACACACCTATGTTCCCAGCAGGAGATACAGGCAGGAGGATTAGAAGTTCAGTGTCATCTTTGACTATAACGTGAGTTTGAGGTTAGCCTGTGATATAGGAGACCTTGTCTCAAAAACTAAGGTGAGTACTGGGGAGATGGCTTAGCTGATAAAGTACTTGCCATGCAAGTGTGAGGGCAGGAGTTCCGATCCTTGGCACCCACATGTGCAGAAGTTTCTCCTGTCATGATCCCTTAAACAAACACAGCCATCCCCATAGCACTCATGCAATCTCTTAGGGCTGTATGCAGTCCAGAGATGAGCTAGTGTGCATGACAGTCACAGGCTTCGAGCAGATGGACCACCATTTCACCGAAGGAGAGAGGGGTCCTGGCGTTGATTCTGCACACAGCTCACAGAGTAACTACTGTCAGTGAGTGACACTGCACATGTGCAGTGTAGATTCTTAATATGTTCTACCCATGGTTGACTGAGTCTGTGGAGGCAGAGTCTGTGGATATGTCAGGAACCACGTAGATGAGGAGGCCTGCCACTCAACTCCAGAAATGCACTTTATGGCAGCCTACTGTTTTATTCACACTTGTCATGGGCAGTGAGCCAATTTGCTTCCTCAGTTGAATGTGACACAGAACTTGAAGATGCACACTGCCTACTACATTTCAAATATGATTCATTTCTCCAAACTAATTTTCACCCTTCATTTAGAAGCACACCTTCTTGTAGACCAGGACAGACCTGAAGTATATATTAAAACTTCCTCACACTGTATGAACTCACTGAGAGATGGAAAAAGGCCGGGAGAGGGGCCTGGAGAGATGGCTTAGTGGTTGAGAGTACTGACTCCTCTTCTAGAGGACCCAGATCCAATTCTCAGCACCTACATGATAGCTCACAACTGTCGGTAACCCATGAATGTGGTACACAGGTATATATGTAGGCAAAACACCAATACACATAAAATTTTTTTATAAGGAGGCAGAGAGAGCCAGTAGTGATAGAGTGGTGACCAGGCACTGATGGTCTCACTCACATTGTTTTATTAATTCTTTTGAAAAGAGTCTATATTCCTATGTTCTCTCCCTCTCTTTCTCTCCTTCTCCTCACTCTCCAAACAAGGTCATCAAAACTCAAAGAACTATAAATTTGAAGGTAAAAAAGATGGTACGTAGACTGAGGACATTGCTCAGCGAGTAAAGAGCTTGCAGAATAAGCAAGAGAATCTGAGTTTGATCCCCCAGAACCCATGTAAATGAACTGGGCATGATAAGTGTGTGATTGTAATCCTGTCACTGAGAAGGTGGAGACAGGAGGATCCCTGGGACTCCCCAGTTAGCCAGTCTTTGAATTAGCAAATTCTAATCTAGTGAGAGATCCTGTCTCAAAAAACAAGGTGGAGATCAATTGAGGAAGACAATATTTAATTCTGGCCTTCACACACAGATGCATACCCCACACAAATACACACATGTATACCTCCCATACCAACACACACACACACACACACACACACACACACACACACACACACACACACCAGTACATACATATCTTCGCCCACACATACACACACCCCAGTAATGCATATTTATACACACATACACACATCCCAGTATATACATATTTGCACACACCCCCCCCCCCCAGTAATACATATCTACACACATACACCTACACACACACCCAGTAATACATATCTACACACATACACCTACACACACACACCCAGTAATACATATCTACACACATACACCTACACACATCCCCAGTAATATATATCTATACACACACACACACACACACACACACACACACACACACACATCCCAGTATGTATATATCTATACATGCACATTTTCCAGTATATACATATTTGCAAACAAACGCACACCCCCCACATACGTATCTACACATATACACACATGCATACAAGCTGGTAGTTGGCAGAGCTGTGACTTGATATACTTTTCATCTTACTTAATTTTACTAGAGCACAGAGTTCTTGGCAAAAAAAAAAGAACCTTTTTTTGTTTGCATAGTCCTTTCCTGTTTCCCTCTCATGACCTTGCTCTGGTTAGCCAGGACTAGTCCCCTGAACTTTCACCTTTCACTCACTGACCTTCCTTCTTTCTTGGAAAAGAACAAGCATCATCAACTCAGGAGTGCTCAGGAGTGCATTTTTGGTGGGCACAAGGGCAGCATGATGAACAATAGGTTCTCCCTAATTAAATTAGCTCAGGTAACGGTGCACCCTGAGATGGGAACACATCCATTAATGCTGTTATTATTGTCAAGGACAAGAATGGCCTGTTGAGGATTGATGAGAGAATAAGCTGTCCATATGCTGCAGACCATAAGGAAACAATTGATAGGAAATCCTCCACAAGAAGCTTTGGGTGGGATTGATAATGCGTCCTCCCTAGTAAAAGACACGCACGCACCATCAAGAGGGTGAGAGCTTGGCATCTGGCTAATCAATGAACTGTGAAGGGACTGAGGCAATAAAGCAAGCAGGTTTCACATTAATATTATAATATGATATGTTTATGGGACCGAGACATTCGAAAGTGATCCTGGCAGCACGGTGTAGGAGGTGTTTTAATTGAGTCCGTCTTCTGCAAGGGAGGTGCAGACATCGTCTATCACTTGAAGAAAGAGGTCCTATGGAGAGAGGGTTTTGAACTTGGTTTCCCCTGTAAGTGGTCTTTGCTTTTCATCACATGTAACCAATGGAATGCATTATTTAGTGACTGACTATTTAGTCAGGGAGGTATAAAGGCAGACAGAGGGCTTGGCTGCCCCTACTCAAAGGAAGATAAAATAAAATATGCATATCTTCATGCCTTCCTGGAGCCATAAGCCCGTTCTGGTTCACTGGGGATCCATCTCTGCCTGCATGATCTACAGTTTTATGGACAGAGGGGAGCTGCGCACAGCCAATTACACCCATGGAGTGAGTCCAGGAAGAAGAGGAGCAATGCAGCTTCCAGGGGGTGATTTGCTGCTGGTGGGCTGAGTTAGACAGGAAAGGGCTAGAGAGGGAAAGGCTCCCAGAGCAAGGGTGCAAGGCAGCTGCTCCAACTGCATCAAATGGCTTGCAGAAACGTGTTGGGAGCCGCAGACCTGTGTGCACCTGTAATTCAGGGCTCAGGCCAGGAGTGGCTGAGCTTTGCATTGTGGATGCAGATGAGACCTCTTAGATTTGCTCCTGGCATACACAATGAGTTGAGATAGTCTCTCTGGGACTGTTTAAAGGAAAAGACCCAGGCCCTCTCCCACATAGCTACTACTGGGTAGTAGGTAACGGTGCACCCTGATGCCACCTCTGGCACATCTGAGAAAGTAACTCTTCTCTGATTCCTCTGTGAGACTTGCCAGTGGTCGTGATTAAGCTGAGATAAGAGGTCAGAGGTATTCACACATACGTATCCATTTTATACTCCCATGGGATAATTCTCTGCATATGCAGCATTCTGGTCATCCTAGCACCTCTTCCCTTGTACTTCCTCCTACAAGAAGGGGTGATTTACCTCCTGTCTCATTTCCTAGCCCTTGCATTCCTCTACCCACATCACCCCTCTTCCTGTTCCTGTCCTCACTTCCTTGTAGCAAAGCTCATTTCCTGAGCTTGTTTTCTTAGTAGTCAGCACCAACACCTCTGTTACCCTGTCCTGCAGTTTTACAGTCTAGGTTGCTTGGTCCAGACCTTACCAGGTTCCAAAAGGCACACTGAAAGCATGACAATGTGAGAGCTGGAACAGCCCTTGCACTAGCAGGTATCCCTGCCCCCCACAAATGGCACTGCACATTATCGATTCTCAGAGATGCTTTCTGTCCACATTTGCCAACTTTGAACTGAAGATGCTTTTCACAATTGATTGCATTTCCTATTGCTGCTGACCATGGCAGCTGCATGATAGTTGTTACTGCTATACACACATGAACTTGGGTTATTCTTGGTAGCAAGACCAAGCTAGTACACTTTTTGATGGTTCTGTCAATAAACTATTAAGAACCATGTAAGGAGGGAATATAAGTCCTGGTTTTTGTCTAAAAACCTTCCTTTGACACCTTCTAAAAGATAAAGCATTAGCAGAATGGATGCTCACAGCCTGGGAGAACCTTCCAGAGCAAGATGAGTTCAAAGCTATCTCTTGATGGCAAAGAGGAAATGTCTTGTTGTAAATCACAGAGACCATAACTCTGAGTTGAAATGCAATTCACAATAATCAGCCTCTGAATGTAAATTTTTGGAACACATATTAGTCAATTTATTTGCCTTTTTATGCATACAGAAGAATGATATGTCATACATGAACATCTAATGGAAACAATCTGATTCTGCAAGCATTTAAAATTCAGAGTGACAGAATAGAGTGTATTGCTTAATTGTCCGTGTTTGTCTCTCATTCTGGGACATAAAATAATGATGCCACTTTTTTTATTGATGGTGTCTTCTACCAGATAAATACAACCTACGTGGAAGAAAGCAGGCATCTACATGCTAAACCAGAGTTAAGAAACACTGGTAAGAATGAGAGATAGCTGACTCCTTGTCCACTGAGGCAGAGTGCAAGGACCAGGTCCTATGGGAAGCAGAAGGAAAGTCTGGATTGCGCACATCTAATCACAGATCTAGACTCACAGTTCAGGAGAGGAACCCTTCTCCCTGAGACGGGGAGAGAAAACTCAGGAGCCCTCTACCCAAAGAAGGAGGTATCAGAATGGGGAAGACATGTCCCCCAGTGTCCATATCAAGAAAGTAAAATAAGGTGGATAATCTAAAATATCACTTGTTGGTGCTCAGCTGGATGTCCAGACTCTTGCTTTCTTATCAGTGACCTATTTTATTTTGTTCCCTATTTCTTTGAGAAGGCTTGATCTCCTTAAGCTTACCATCCTAAAATTTCAGACATGTCTATTTAGGTGTCCTGTCCTTATTCTTCCCATAAGCCGCTTCCTTGGGATTTTGTTGGCACTTACATCTTGAGACATCTCTGTTCGTTTCTTGGCAGTTTGTTCTGATACTTTTCTCCCTTTGTCTCTCTGCCCTAGACTTGAGAATTCCTCTTACTAAAGTTACTCAGTTGGCATGCCTGTATCCTTACTTTTACAGCTCTGTTCAGGTTTTAGTTTTTTATTTGTACATTTGTGAGGCTGTCTGTGCTGATATATTGGGTACCCTAATAAATTTGCCTGAAGATCAGAGGACAGAAGAAGCCATTAGATTGAACATAAAAGCCAGGCAGTGGTGGCACACACCTTTAATCTTAGCACTCGGGAGGCAGAGATCCATCTGGATCTCTGTGAGTTCAAAGCCACCCTGTACTACATCAGATTGACTCAGTCTAGGAGAGAAACAAATCCAGGCAGTGGTGGCACACACCTTTAATCCCAATACTTGGGAGTCACAAGCCTTTAATCCCAGCACTAGGAAAGTTGAGATAGGAAATGATATGGGTGGGCGGAGAAAGGTATATAAGGCGTGAGGAGATAGGAACTACAGTCTTTCAACTGAGGAAAGCTTTTCAGGCTGAGGAGTCCTAGAGGTAAGAGGTGGCTTGTTCCTTTGTCTCTTTGATCTTTCAGCTTTCACTTCAATATCAGGCTCTGGGTTTTTTATAAAAAGATCATTTAGCAATTTGTGTTACAACTGTCTAATCCTTCACTTTCCAGTCATTTTCTTGTACTTCTTTTTAAATAGGCTCTTGTTCTTACTTATTGGTTGTTCAACATACAATATTGTCCTGGATTTCTCTGGAGACTTCTAGCCAGGCTGGGGAAAGTTAGAGATGTGATGTAAAATGGTCAGGTGCTGGGGAGGTGGAGATTCAGCATTACAGGAGTCATCCCAGCTGTCTCCTCTGGTGTGTGATTTGGGGCATGGACACTGTCACATCTGTCTGTGACAGAGACTAAGACGTTAATGAGGGTGTTATCCAGCAGTAGAACACTTGCCTAAAACGTGTGAGGCCCTTGGATTGTGATTCTAACACACACACGCACACACACACACACACACACACACACACACACACACACACACACACACACACACACCCCACACCCATGGCAGGCTAAAGCTAAGGGTTCTGTCAGTTTCCTTGACATTCTCTGCATCCACTGGCAGCCTCTGTGTACTGGATAGCTACTATGTGTTTGTATTTCTACTCTCCCCTTGTTTTGACTCAGTATCAAGGTCACAGAATGCATTTATTTAGTTGAATTTCAGTCATGAGTCATTTAACCCTTCCCATCAAAGTATGCAGTGGAACACACTGTGTGTGGCCGGAAACAAGAACCACAGCGTCAACGGGACAGCCGTCTAAGCCACAGTCAAAGCCACCATGGAATTTAGAATTTAGCAGAGGAAGTGAGGTAGCTGGCAGGACAGATTTCAGGAGAATACAGGGTGATTTTTCTCTATGTCCTGTGACTCCTCAGTACTCATTAGTGGGTGTCACCATAGTTGGGGTAGCTTCAGGAGTGGGAGGTCTCTGAGGGAGTCGCTGACCTTCATGGTCACCAATGGCAACGCTGCAAAGGTGTGAGCACACACAAGCTTGACTTTCTGTCCTTTGTTATCCACATGGGTGCAGGCAGTACTGTTCACATTGCTTCAGTTCTGTGGCCTGCAGAAGACAGGAGTCAAATGCCAGGGCAGTAAGTATTCCCACACTCAAGTGTGCATTCCCCCCTGCCCAGAAATCTAGTGACCTGTTGACAGCAGCTCTGGGAGAAGGGAGCCTTTCTTCTTCCTTTCTGCTTTGAGCACATTTCTTTTGAGAAAAACTATAATTTTTTTTAATTCTTTGAGAATTTCATACATGCATACAGTGCATTTTGATCATATTAACCCCCAATCATCCCCTTAACTCCTCTCAGATATACTCACCTCCCAAATTAATTTCTTAAAAAAAAAGCAAATAAGCTATTATTTTCCATTCCTTGCTCCCTTTTCTATGCCATGGCAAGTGACAGTCACTTAGACTGGTCTCACTCTGCTGCTGCTGTCTTTGCATAGGTATCTTAATCCTGCCATGGCTATTAAATGTTGCTGTTGACATTTTCCTTCTGATCAAATGACAACAACAAGTTTCAAATCTCTAACAAATACCTGCTCAGGGATATGCTGCCCAGGAGTGCAAAGCCGGCCTTCTCTGACTTTATTATCCTGTGATCTTGGGTACCCCTGCCTTCCTCCTGGTGTGGCTTTCAGATTCACACCTCTGGGTTTGACACAGCCTTCCATGGTCTGAGCCTGCCTGCTTTGCATGGCACTGCCTCTTCTTCCCACATTACATTGGCCATATCTATTTTATCTAGAGTCACAGGCCTAGTAGACAGGATTGGAGTTAGTTCTAGATCCCAAGTCTGTGATTCTGATTAGGAGCCTGTCTACTGGCACAGGCTGTCTTTTATCCTCTGTAGCCCATGGTGGTGGCTCTTCCCACAGGGCCTGTGGCATATACTAACTGCCCTTCAGGTGACAGCTCCTCTGGTCATCTCCTGATGCCTACTTAACTTGGCTCTGGTTCATGACCAAACAATGTGGTTACTTGGTCTAGTGGGTTATTGAACTATCAAGGGGCTTCATGGAAGTTAGTAATCAATCCTTTCTCTGAATTCCTGAACTGTCCTTGCCATCTTCCTAGCTGGCCTGACTGGCCTCTTCTCGGGGACTTGCTTACTCTCCTTGAAACCCAGCACTTAACACTCAGTGTAGTGAGGAGCCCCTGTAAGCCCTGTCCTACACACAGCTCAGCTTATGATTGTCCTGCTGGCTGATGGCTGAAGGCTCTGGACATTTGTCAAGATGTCTCCTGGATATCATCTATGCCATGCACTTGTCTGTAGTGGAAGGCTGCTGACACAGGCCTGAGTCTTTCCCTCCAGAATCTTACTCAGAGCTTTTGAGCCAAACTAGGGAACTGTGCACATGACATCCTGGGTCTAAAATGTTTGAGCCCACCCTTCTGATGTCCTGAGGTTTTCGAGTCAGGCCACCCTGTGCTGGTGATGCTCACCAAGCTGTGATCTTGTATAGGGCAAGCACTCCAAGTGGAAACAGGGATGGGTGTTCAACTGTGAAAGCTTTCATCAACTCGGTGTAATTATAGTCCTGTTTCCAAGACAGCCACTTCTGCAACCTGTGAGGCACCATGACCTGGCATCATGTGCTTTTCAAAGCAGGAGGTGACAGTTTACTTTTAGAGCAACTAAATCCAGTGTAAGCACCCCAAGTGCTCCAGGGGACAAAATAACCACAACTTAACTGCTGCAACAATACCTGTGACTTTTCAGGTATTTGCTAGACTTTTCACTCTTTTATTGTGTGTGGCATAGAGATAGATGGAAAGGAATGAAGAAGAGAAGAGAGAGAGAGAGAGAGAGAGAGAGAGAGAGAGAGAGAGAGAGAGAGAGAGAGAGAGAGAGAGAGAGAGAGACGGACTGACAGACAGGAATTGTAGCTGAATACCTCAATGGGAAGGAGCTACAGACTCCCTCCTTTCCTCCAGAGGTTTCTATCAGGGTCATAAATCCCCGACCTTGGTAAAGCAGCTTGTCCCTTTAAGGCTATTAAAGGAACCAAGATGAGCTGCATTCCCAAACGAGCCTTGAGGATTACTCTGCCAGGTGGAAGGTGGCTGCCCATGGGGGAAAAGAGAAATTGCCTCCTAGTATATCATTTTGGAGCTGTCCACAGTTAATCCCCAGCCTGCTTAAAGCAGGCGGAATGTGAGATAGCTTCGGTCAATTGGCTGTTGCTTTTTTCTGTAACCCCAGGTTTTCTCCAAGGCAGCTGCTTATCCCAGTATGGCTGGGGTGGAAGGTGGGGGCCTGGGACACAGGCTCAGCGATAAGGAAGTGATCTGGGTGGGTGCCCAGCAGGGGTGGGGCAGATTCAGGGAATGAAATGTTCCCTAAATGGAGCTGAGTCTTAGAGAGGGAAATCAGGTCTGTTCTTGCTCAGCAGAAGGACTATAGCTCAGGGGCAGATGTCACTCTTCAAAGGCTGGAGCTAATTTTCTCCCTGGATTAAGGAGATGATTCATAGGTCAGTGGTGTGGGCTGTGCAGCCCACTTGGAGGTTGTCCTGGAAGCATCAATCATGCCGGGAACCAAGAGTTCAATCTTGACCACTGGCAAATACCTATTTTAGGTTGACCCCATCCTTGCTAGCCAGAGGCAGAGAGTGTTAATCAGTTATGTCTAGGAACTTACTAAAGAGCTATATGGCTGTTTTTAAAAGTTAACTTTTAAAACATGTCCTTGGCATATGAACCCTGAGAGGATTCTGGGATTGTTTTCTAACAGTCTTGGACTTTAGTCTGGGGCAGAGGACTTGGGCGTTGTGGGTACTTACCTGGCCTCCTGCGCTGCAGTGAGCTTCCATCACCATATCAGCCCCTCCATCACCTCCATGTTAGCGTGTACTTTCTAAAACAGCATAGTAAAGATGTCTCTGTTTAAAACCCTCCAGGGCCCCCAGGGTAATCAGTGTTGCATCCCAGGTTCTTAATGTGCCTTGATCATTATCGGTTTCTGCTTCCTTACCCTCATCACCTCCAACCACAGGAGCACCCTTCTCTTTGTGCAGGCCTTTATCTTCTGTCCTTTTACCCACGCTGGCCTCTCCCCCAGGACCCCATGTTCAGTATCCTAGAATTGACAGATGGAGACCCAGTCACCAGTTGCAGGGCTGCCTCTTTTGAGCATTTCCTCACCTCTCCACTCTTTCTAGATCCAGGCAGATATTTTTGTTTGTTTGTTTACTTTGCCGCTTTCCCGAAGCAACTAAATACACTTTTGGAATACTTGTCAGCGTTTCATAAATCATGTTGTACTGTCTTTTTGTTTGCATATCTGCCTTCTCCATCTAACTCTGTTGCTTTTCAGCTTCAGCATCCAGTACAACACCCTGCAGAGATGCTCTAGAATCACAAGCCAGAGGAGAAAACAAATAAAAGATGAAACCATGTAGAAAAAAAACAGAGCTAGAACAGATCCACAGGGACCAGGCTGGGAAGGCCACACCAACCCCATCCTGTGTAGACTCTCCCTCCCCATCCCCAGTCCCTCTGCAGGCATTGCATCTACCATCCTTTCCTTTTGTTCCGTCAGTTCTTGTCGCTCTCAACTGCAGCAGTCTGACACTGACCCCTCATGACAAGCAGATCAACTCCTAATCTGCCAAAGCCCCAGTTTTTCTGGGATGACGGCAAGCTCTTGACAGATCCAGAAGAGAGGAAAGCTGTAGGCTCTCCCTCTTCAGTAAGCTGAAACAGCCAGTCCAAGACTCAATTTGCACTTTGCAGTCCCTTGGGGCTGCTGTGGCTTTGATTGCTGGTTTAGGGCCCCTCAAGAGGTTCTCTTAAGGGATAAGTGAGCTAGAGGGATTGAGAGCAAGGGATATTAGCCACATTCTTGCATCTCCAAAGAGCAGCTCTGAAGTAGGGGTATGGGGGAAAGGGACCCTGCCTGGTATGGAGAGGGAACAGGCATAGATAGAGTGGTTTTACATTGTGCGTCAAATTTGAGCACTAATGGTGAAATCGAGTTGGGAGTCGTTAAAAAGAACACAGAGATGAGTCAGTGTAAACAGCATCATCCAGAAGGCAGCCACAGATCCACACAGGGAGCTGTGCTAGTGCTCTGCTCAACTCAGTGATAATGAAGGAGGCAGCTAAAGCAAAGAGATCCCCCGTCTGCTGCGTTTCTATCGCTTAATCAAAACTGACTCCAACTACTGCAGCTGCAAAAAAAATGTTCCCAACCTTCCATTAATTTCCATACAATAACCCTCTAATGGGGAAGCCGTTCGGGGGAGGAGCATAATCAATCTGGCCTAATGACACACCAGAGACCTAGGGAAAATGCAAACTTGGAGCAATTCGTGGCAGGTGCAACCTTGGAAAGCATTACCATTTTTCTAAGTTAATTTGTTCCCTTGATATGTTTGAAATCCATATTTGTACTTTAAAGGTCTAAAATGCAAGATGATTAAAAAATATAACCGGATTTTTGTAAACCGTTCAGCAGCAGCCAGTGATGTATTAGCTGTCTTCCTCCCGCCTCTCTCCGGAGAGCAGGGACCACTTTGCCTTACGTTTTCCTCTTCTGTCATCTGGCCACTGTTGGCTCTCTGTTTTGTTTACTGTTTTAAAGTTCACTCTTGGCTCCAGCAAGTGGGATGCCTTTACACTCTGGGTGGAACTAGTCTGGTATATAGAGGCTGTGTTGTCCAAGCAGGCCCCAGGCATTTTAGAGAAAGGAATAAGGAAGTCCTATTCCCAGATTGGCTACCTATAGACCACAGTGTGTTCTTGCTTCTAGCTTTTTTGCCCTTCCAGGTGAAGAAAAACCCAGGATGATAGAATCAGCTCCTGACACTTGGCTTCTACTGGATGTCTTGATTCCTGTTCCCCCAGTTCTCCTTGGCCTTGAAGATTCAGGCCTTGTATCCTTAAACTGACCTCCACAGTACACTGACTCCTTGCTAGGTCTCTTTCAAAGTTCTCTTTCTTCTTAGAACTTGCCTTTGGAATAAAAAAGAAAGTACTCTCTATCCCACCTATAGACACACCTGGGATAAAATGGTCTCATCGATTTCTTGCTGAAAGTGTATGGAACAAACAGGTGACCTCTTCTGGTCTGATCTGGGGATCACCAACCTGGAAGACATTCTGTATAGACTCTTCTGGGTGTGTCTTATTCTCCAGATATTAGCACTTGGCCATTTATCACTCTCAGGGCATTGAAGTGGCTGAACCCTACAAGTTCTACTCTTCAGACATTTCCTTCCCTTTCACTCAGGGGTTATGTTTAGTATTAATAATAAGACAGCCCTGGGAAATGCACTTAACACCTGTTTGAAGACTGGTGATGACTTAGGCGAGGATCAGGCTGAGGCTCCTCTCTGGTGCTCAGAGTTTGAGGCTTTCGTGTTGCCTAACTATTACATGCTCTGAGATATGTTACTCCTTAAGAGAAAAGCAGACTCTGCAGCCAGAAGGTAGGACAGTTGTTTTCTGAATCACCACTAATTAGCTCTTAGGGGACTTTTAATTCCTTGTTTAGAAGATAGAAAGAGCACTGCCATGTACTTAGGAGACATGCCTTATTACCTGCATTGCTACTGTTTAGGAGCCATACTGAGGCAGTCAGCAGATGCCCTGTGCACAGTTCAAATCCAGGGAGGAAAGCTGACTGAGGACACCAGTTGCTGAGCCCCATTGCTGTATTCATGCTGGGGCCACACATCCAATCTGCCCATCAGATGCCTGGGATCGATACAGCCCTAGGAGACAGCAGATTCTTCTGATCTTGTCTTCATGACCCTCGAGGCCCTGCTGTACCATCCTGGGACTGTTACAATGTCTCAAGATTCTTCTAGCCAACTTTTCTCTCCCCTCTCCCTTGTGTGTGTGTGTGTGTGTGTGTGTGTGTGTGTGTGTGTGTGTGTGTGTGTGTGTGTGTGGTGTGATTCATATTGTGGTCTGACAGAGCTCTGCCTCCCCAGCTCTTGTCCTCACACAGGCATCTCCACTGACAGAGCTTCTTTGTCATGTTTGATCTAATCTTGATGTCTCCTCGAAGAGAACTGGACTTATACACATATCTCAGGCACCAGAGAATTTCATCTCCAACAGAAGCACTGTTAGCTTCTTCCATGAGTCCAAATAGTTTTATCCACTTTGAATTCAAAGGCAAAACTGACATATAAAACTGGTTTCAGAGAACCTGTTGAGTTCCTGGATTTTTCTCTGTGTGCAGAATTCACTTTATTCCTGGAACATGCTGCCTTTCACTTCTCACTGTGTGATCTGTGTACAGCACTCCAGGTAACAAGAGTTGACATTTATTGTTAAACTTGCCTCTTGAATCACTCCGAGGGAGACCATAAATGTCTCAGATGCGATTCTGCACAGAGCCCAAGATGGCAATATTATCTATGTGTGCAATTATGATTCTCTCATCCCTCTCAAAGAATATAAGTGCTGGAAAGAGACAGAAACCTTCTTCTTCGGTGAAGTGGGGTGATCAGTAAATTCATATAAGCACTGTAGGGTCATGAAAGCATTATCCCAGACCAGTTTCTGTAATCAGAAACTTTCCCCTAGACCAAGACTTGAAATGCCCTGGCCACATTCCAGTAGTAATATTTGGTCTTCCATCTGGGGTAGGTAGTTGCACTCAAGTTATTATGATTTCCTGTTCTGGGGACTGAATCCTGAGCCTTGCCTTTGCTAGGCTTTCTACCACTGAATGGATCCCCAACCCCTATACTCAAGCTCTAATACTACATTTAATCTTTTGTATACCATTCTTCACATGGCTTTAGTTCATATGCTACAGGAAAGGCACAAAATTGCTTTCATAACGAGTGTTTATCTCTTAGTATAGTGCCACTTAATTTCATATACATGGAAGGAGATTTGTAGACAGAACTCGGTGTCCCAATTTCTTTGTTCGCCCATCGCCATTACTCCTTAGGGAGACATTTGTGTTTTGTGTTTTATTTTGATGCAGATGCCAGAATTTGATACAAACATGCAGTCAGAGAAGATTTCTCCACTCGCAACCTTTCCATCATTGATAAAATGCTTTTAATGTACTTTCCTTCTTCACAAGGCCAAGGACTTAAAAAAAACTTTTTCTTCTTGTAGAAGTATCACATGTGTGACTTCAGAAAACAACATTGTTGCCTATTATTCTGGATTTATGTTGTACTTTGATTGTCACTGAAGGTCTGAATATAGAGTCTAAATGTAGCAGAAAGGAGGCGGGACCTTTAAGAAGTGTGGCCAGTGGGCGGCTCTTAGGCCCTTGGTGGCATGCCCTGGAGGGTTCATGGGACTCCACCTCCCACACTGCCTTTCCACTTCAGTTTGAAAGATGTCTGTTGTGCATTCCTGGTCTCCACCACTCTCCTCAGAAGCCAAAGCAATGTGACTTTGCACTTACAGTCTCAGACTTGCACTTACAATGTGCAAGATAAGCAAGCCTTTCTCTAGACTCTCTATAGAGTTGCCTCAAGCATGTGTCTGTAGTTATGTAAAACTGACTAAAGCATTCACTCTTCAGTGAGAACAAATATTGTTCTCTAAACTTATTTATCTGGTGGGCAGATCTGAGATTCCATGCACTCATTTTTTATTTTTTTTCAAAAATTTTTGTTTGAATTTGGTTCAGAAAATGTTTATTTAGTACATGCCATTTTCCCAAATGCCAGGGATGTGGAGTATTGTGGGAATGAACAAAGTGGACAATGGTTCTTGCCTTGCTGAACTGTATCCTAGTGGAGGGCATGGACAGTACAAGCAAATATGTGATCAGGTGAATCCAGTATTTCTGATGGATCAACCGTTGGGGTGCCACAGAGGGGGTAAGGAGGCCTGGAAGATGAATTTGAGGAATTTAGCTTAACTTAAAAATACAGAAAGAGAGGGCCCAAGGAGGAGCAGGCTTGGTGCCATGTAGTTGGAAGTTTTCCTGTGTCCTGTCTAGTCCACAGCTGCTCAGACCCAAGTAAACACACAGAGGCTTATATTAATTAAAACTGCTCAGCCATTGGCTCAGGCTTACTACTGACTAGCTTTTACACTTAAACTCTGTGCATTTCTGTTAATCTATATGTTGCCATGTGTTCTGTGGCTTTCCCTGTGTGCCATTACATGCTGCTCTTTGGACAGCAGGCTGGTATCTCCTGACCTTCCTCTTCCCAGAATTATCCTTGTCTGCTTATCCTGCCTATACTTCCTGCCTGGTTCCTGGCCAATCAGTGCTTTATTAAACCAGTGTGCAGAAGCGTTACCCCACAGCAGTGTCAGGCTGGTAGGAACTCACACTAAATGTGAGATGCCTGTGAGTGGTCCTGGTAGAGGCTTCATGGAGAAGTTAGATGTGTATGTAGGTCCAGAGTTCAAGTATTGCTTGAGATTGAGGCTATGCATATGGGATGGTACTTAAAGCTTTGGGGCTAGATTAGAATTTTATCAGTGTTTTGATAGAGCAGTGAAAAAATCTTAAAGACAAAAATCTATACTATCCAATATTCAAGAATCAGGTGGATGAAATACATTCATCATAGGAATTCCCAAATACTGCAGATACGAAGAAGGCAACATGCTTTCTTTAAGCTCTTTGAAGACAGGAGGCACATTTTATTCACTTCAGATTCCAAAGCCTAACATGGGACTAGCCACATGGAGCTTTACTTAGCAACAGTAAGAACAACATGGAATGGAGGGAGTATACATAGTCCAAGAGTGAACCAATGATTCTGATTAATGTAACTCCAAGCATATGAGATACTATTACAGAAAATACTCTGCATTCCTCTGGGATAGACATAGGAGCCGTTGCAGTGAAGCATAGTGGTTCTTCAAATGAGATTTCACAAAAATATATTGGTTATGTCAGGAAGTCATAGCTATGTCTGACCAGGGCTACCAACGGAAGACATGAGTCTCCATCACAGAGGAGTATGGGTGGATTCCCACTAGACAGACACAGTTGAGGAAGGACAGCTGTCTTAAGTCCAGCAACTCTGCCCTACGGTGTCACACTTAGTGCTGCTGTTTCCTGAGTGGAGCAAAATTTTTTGTACTCCCCAACTTTGACTGCAGGTTTAGTTCACTTTCCTCTTCAGCTATGGCTACCTATCTTAAATTTTGATTAAAAAATGATTTGCTGCCTAGGCATCATTACCTTTTACCTTAGGCATCATGCTCTTCCCTGCTATCAAACCATTTGAGGCAAACATGTGGATGGGCAACAAGCCAAGGCAATGGATGGGCTTCAGCTATGTGTCAGGATGAAGTGGTCTGGGCACAGATCAAGACAGAGAATCTGCAGGCAGAGGGGTGTGTTTCAGATGGAGAAATGGTACAGATCAACCGAAGTATGATTTACAGAACTGTGGAGGGCTGAGCATATCATGCTGGGCAGTGTGACTTGACTCTGTAGGCAATAGGGAGGCACCCTTCTGCCTGAGAGAAAGAACTTCAGACAATTTCTCGAATGTCAGATCAATAGCAGAAAACTCTGGGTGAGGTTGGATATATTTCTTACAAAGGGGAAAATGAAAGCTGCACATTTTACTTTTCTACCAGGAAGAATTGTATAAATTGTGATCATATCTTTTAAAGACTTATTAAGTCTTGCTTCTTATCATTGGTTTGGGATGTTCAATGGCTGTTTTTATTCATGAAACTCTATGGTACACAACACCTGAGTGGTGAATTAATGATGTGTGTGTGTGTGTGTGTGTGTGTGTGTGTGTGTGTGTGTGTGTGTGTGTACTGCTGGGAATGGAACCCAGGACTGCATGCATGCTAGGCAAGAGCCCTACCACTGAGCTACAGCCTCAGCCCTTTAGTGACATTGTCTCTCTTTACCAGGCTTCCGTGTTCTTTTGGGTATGCTTTCCTGCATTAGATGTACAAGTTTCAAACTACTGAACAAGTGACAGAAAAGCATTTTATTGACCTTTGCGAGCTGAGGAGGGGGACATTGCAGAGAGGGGGAACTTACAACCGAGGAACTGCAAGGGAGGATGTTCGGAGGCCAGGGAAGGCCATGCTCTCTCTCTTTGTTCTTTGGCATCCCTAGGGCTGAAGTGTATCATCCCGTTGTTCTTAATCCCATTGTGATTCATCCTTAGCCAATATTGCATGCTTCTTAGATCTAGGAAGAGGCCTGTGTGTCCTCCTGGATCTTCTGTGCCGGGTAGATGCTGTCATCCTTACCCATAGAGAATGCATTGGATCCAGTCATACTCAGTCTGGGCTGGAAAGAGTGGAGTGTTTCAAATAGGGATAGGGAAGGGGGCTCAGGACCTCTGGGCTCTACTTACCGCATGAAGCCACCTGTTCTGTCAGCTTCTGTGCCCTGCAGAGAGAAGAATTTGTTACTGGCCATTTTGGATATATATATATATATATAAAATAGTCCTCATTAACTTTTCTTCAAAAATCTTAAAAATATGCTTCTCCTTTGAGCATTAACATGGTAATCTACCCCCTCCCCATTCTGCATGTGTAGAAGAAACTAGAATACTCTGTAAGTGGGTATCTGAGTGAGGTTGGAACAATAACAGAGGGGGTCGTGTATGTCCTTGAAGGCTGTTGATTTGAGATAGTAAAGCCTAAAGATCAGATCAGTCATTTGCTATAGCCTGTGGCTTACAGCAGGGCCTAAAGTCAGAGCAGGTTTAAATCCCTGGTGGCCTCAGGTGGCTATGTGAGCTCTACACTCTCTGTGCAAATGGAGATAGCAGGTGTGTCACTGGAGTGTGCTGATTCATGAGGTAATATATTCCATGGTCAGCACAGTAAAAAGACACACTTAATGTTGTGTCTTTGTGAGCTGAAATGAGGGTACAAAAAGACAAATCTATTGTTCATTTAAGATATCTGTAGTGCCAAAGTCTGAATATGAAGAGCCCCAGAGTCACCTCCTGTGGGGAGATAAAATTCACTGAGATGTTCCATGGACTGTATGTAGGATCTGTCCTTCAAGGCCACTCATTTCCCACTCCATGTGCCCATCCAAGTAAGGCTGAGGTAAGTGCTAAGTTAGCATCATGTTTTTCTGCTGCCTGAAAGAAGGAATAAAAATATGGGATTCTAATGTTCAGGTCACTCAGCAAAGAATATGCCCAGTCTGAATTTATGAGTTGCCACCCTTACCTAAATTTAGGTTTTTGTGAGTTTAGTTCTCATGAGTCACTGTTTAGTCTTTGTCAAGGATGAACACACTGTGCCCTATGTGGGATCATGATTTCGGGATCCCTATGTGGGATCCATTTTGCTCCTCTTCTTTCTTCTTGAGGGGTGATCCTCTGACCATGATGTTGCTTTCTCTCTTTGTATTCTTCCACTGCTCACCATGTTCCACTGTGGGGTCAGCCAGACCCTGTTTGGTACTTGAAGTTCCTTTTCAGCATCATGTACCCACCAACATAGGGTGTTATGGTTTGGCTGTAAAAATATCCCACATAGTCTCATATATTTGAACATGTTGTCCCAAACTTGTGGCACAGTTTTGGGACATTCTGAAATCTTTGAGACATGAGACCTAGTTGGCAAATGGAGACCACTGTGGACAGGTCTTGGTGGCTATAGCCTGGCCTGATTCTAGTAGCATCCTGCTTTTAGATGAACCAAGATACATGGAGCTTCTGCCCTTTAGCAAACCACCCACCCATCCATCCATTCATCTTCTCTTCACACACCCACCAGCCCACACACCCACCCACCCACACACCCACCCATCCATCCATTCATCCACCCATACATCCACTTGACTATTAGTCAACAAGATGTGTGGGGATGTAACTTATGTGGGGATGTAACCTATGCCAGGCAGCTGACAACATTTCATTTTGTTGTATCATGAATTTGGTCTTTAAAACAACACTGATTTTACATTGTGGACCCTAGAGACATACCTGAGGAATGACCAACATGATGACCCATCAAAGTCTGATTACATTTGATTGCTGGGGTTATTATCCCTTGTGAGTTTAGAGTTGCTGTGCATGTGCATGCATGTATGTGATATATATATATATATGGTAATATATTCCATGGTCAGCACAGTAAAAAGACACACTTAATGTTGTGTCTTTGTGAGCTGAAATGAGGGTACAAAAAGACAAATCTATTGTTCATTTAAGATATCTGTAGTGCCAAAGTCTGAATATGAAGAGCCCCAGAGTCACCTCCTGTGGGGAGATAAAATTCACTGAGACGTTCCATGGACTGTATGTAGGATCTGTCCTTCAAGGCCACTTGAAGAGAGAAGAGAGAAGAGAGAGAGAGAGAGAGAGAGAGAGAGAGAGAGAGAGAGAGAGAGAGAGAGAGAGAGATCCCAGTGGACCTTGTCAACAGGAATTTGACTCTGTGAATGAGAAATTCATGGTTAGGTCCTGGACAAAGGGATGCAGTAGTGATTGGACATGGACATCTAAATGGTCTTAGAAGCTGTGTATATAGATAAATATCCAACAGAGAAATAAAAAGATGTGGCTAGACAGGATCATAGGGTGGGCTTTGTCTGGTCTGACAGCCCACAGTGCTCTGGACTCAACAAGTTTTTATGATGGTTTATTTCTATTGTTCTGTATGTATGCTGCTACAGAAAATGTCACACTGCTGTGTCTTGATGTCCTTGAATAACTATAAGGATATTATGCTTCAGAATCTAAGGTCTCTACTTCATGCAAGGAAAGGGGGAGGTTGTATCTTAGGTACCCATCCCTATGACCCTGCCCTTTCTTGGCTCTGATGTGCCCATTCCCATCATCTTACCTGGGATTGATGCTGTGCATCAGTTGTCTCCTAGAACCCCTCTCTATTCCTTATCTTGGTCTGTGGAAGTGCTCTCCTCTCTAGACAGGGCTGGAATTTATTAGGAGCTCAAATATTCCAAGAAACACTGTGTGGAATCCTCTAAGGCAAAGGCATGAATACACTTCAGAGCCCAGCTTCCGACCTTGACTGCTGGTAACACAGCCCCAGAGGCACCTGTCTAGTCATCCTGGCAGGACCTGCCCTCCTGCGCTTGCCATCTCAACAGTACCAGGCCCACTTCAATCTCATTTTGAGAAAATCCTCCCTGTGGGAGGCCCGGGTCCTTCTGTGGTGCTTTGGAGCTAATGAGGTTCTTTTGCTCACACATTTCCATAGCTCATGCTTTAGACTATGGTGGCCCACTAACCAGCCTTTTAGTCTACATTGGCCCTGCACTGGAGGTGGCAGAATGCTTTTAATCACACCAAAGAAGGTCAGGGCCAGCTCCTCATTCTAGACCTGGAGCTGGACTACATACAGAATTCGTATATAGTAGAATGACTCATTACAGCAGAGACTGAGGAGTAGCTATCTATACTGGCTACACACTGTGGAGAACTTCCTGACCCTGGGGAAAAATGAAACTTTTTGGTGACTGTCCTAGTTGATATCTTTATTTTTTTAAAGATGAGAAAATAAATCACTTTCCTAGAATACTCTAAGTGCCACATTGCCCGGAGCAAGGGCAATGGCTAGACAACTTCTCAAGGTCTTCCGAAACCCAAGGATTTTTATAGCCACTCATCCAGGAAATGTCCTCCCTGAGGAAATGTCTTCTCTGCCTGTGAGACCTCCAGGACCTTGCTTCTAGCCAAGTGTCTGGGTTCTGGGGTGTGCTGCTGTTCCTCATTGTGAACCACAACACCTCTCCAACACCAGGAGCTTCCATCACCAGTATAAGCAAATTTCCACTTCCCTCAGTTGTCTAGGTCGTTTCCAGGCACCACCAAATCGACAGGATCTGTACTGGCTGCCAGCTTCGTGTGTGGTGTTCCCTGGGAGAAATGAGGTGGTCCATTCTGCCCCAGGGATCATTGAGTATTGGTGGTGGGTGTCTGCCCCTCCTTGAGGTACAGGGTATAGACTTGGAGATGCAGATGCTGAAGCCATCATGGGCTATGCACTCAGCAGCTGGGTGAAACCTCTTCAAGTCTGTGGGAAGTTTTCCTTCCTGTAAAGTTCACAGAAGTGGGGCAATTTATCTGTGCTGTGCATTCTGTCCTTGTCACTGGGCATCGCTGTAGATGCTGTCCTGCAGATGTGGTCATTAACTTACCCTTTCTGTTCATAGAATGAGGAGCCTGGGTGAAGAAGGTCCCTTTCATCCTTGAGAGCCCGGGAGGCTCTTCTATGGCTTTCCTTTATGCTGGTATCTGTTTCAGCTCTGTCACCGTCCCTTCTTTTCCGTGGGTTCTCTGGAACTTCCCCAGTCAGGAGGCCTGTGAGATGCTGTCTGCCATTCTGAATTTCCCCTGCAACGCACAGGTTCCTTCTGTCCACTCACATCCCACCTGGTGGCCCTGTGTTTAATGACGGATCCTGTCAGGTGTCCAAGTGTGTGCCTCCTCCTCCCTACAAGCACCTCAGCAGTGAGGCTGCTGAGTACCCACAAGCCCAAGAGCTGTTCTTTCTCTGACAAGTCGCCTCCATGCTTTGCATCATAGATCATCTTGGACTTTATTTGCACCACCACTGAGCTGGAAAGGAGACCAAGATAGCCCGCAGTTCCCTCCTCCTCCAAATCCAGCACCCCTACTAAAAACCCCTCCTACTCTCATTTTTTTCCAATTGTGATCCTAATGCTCAAATGAAAATGAGGCTGTGCCTTTGATTTTCACTCCTTTGTCAGTTTTCCAGTGGCTGCCAAGCCCGGAGCGGCAGGGACAAGCCTCAGCAACTCTTCTTGGTGGAATGTGATGGTGGCGGTTCCTGTCACCAGACATGCATGCTACGTGATGTCCTCTCAGGGCCCCTTTATTAACGCCCCAGGGTGAGCTGACTAAATAGCTTTTAGGGCAGTGAGACTGGGAGACTGTCGGGGCTGAGTTCTTCTCAGCAGTGCACAGGCATAGACAGGCGAAGCAAGGAACCCCTGAAGTCAGGGTGCAGGGTGTCTCCTTCCCACCTTCACTTTGCTACAGGTCTGATTTAGTTCCCCGATCACTGTGAGAATGCAATTCTAATAATGTCCTCATTTATGCAAAGGCGCTAATAATTTATTACACCGACCTTATCAAGGGCATTTCCATTTTCGTGAAGACCACCTGCAATGTGGTTTATCTCCAGCATGTCACTCTAATGAGGAGTTTCAGGCAGTCTATTGGCTGCTTGAGAATAAGTTTTACTTGCTAAGGAATGTCTCCCTGATGGTCCTCAAACCTCACAGCATGCATAGAAGGGGGACAAGAGAATATGGTTGTATTCCAACCTGATTCTACACACACACACACACACACACACACACACACACACACACACATACACCCCACATGACACACAAACACATACATATCATGCACATCACTCTGACAGCACCCCACAATACATATATATTAACCCCACATCCCCAATACCATACCACCCTCCTAAACACCTACACACTCCATGAACATACCATAAACACACACACACATACCCCACATATACACACACACTGTACATACCCACCTAAGATATATACAACACTCCATACCACACACACTGCATATGCCCATATACCATATCACACACACACTGCATATGCCCATATACCATATCACACATACACTGTACACACCCATACAAAACACCACCTGTGTCCCACACATACCATACCATACCCCCCATACACACACACCCACAAACCATATCACATAGCACTCATACACATATTACATACACACATACTACATGACATATGGCACACAAACTCATGCATAACACACACACCATTCTCACAGCACCCCACAATACTCATATATTAGCCCCTACCCCAATACAATACTACCCCCAAAACCCCTACACACTCCATAAACACACACACACAGAGTACATACCCACACGTGATATATATGTACAACACACCCTGTACCACCACTCTGCATATACCATATCACATATACACTATAAACATCCATACACCACACCCCCACGCTCCACACATACCACACCATGCCCTCCCATACACACACACTGCATATACCCACATACCATATCACATACACGATACCACACATAACACACACACACACACACACACACACACACACACACACACTCATACTGTGCATACACACCACACCACACATACACTGCACACATACATGGCACAAACCTACATACCATATCACCCATGCACTGCACATACCTACATACCATATCATACAAACCACACCATACCACCCCACACACTTCACACATGCTGCACACTCTACAACCCCCATGCCACACTGCACACATGACTCACAAACACATACCACATCACACATATGACATCATACACATATGACATATGAAAATCATCCACACACTGTCAGTCTCAGTCTGTCACGGAGGGCTGTGTATGCAGTGAAGTCATAGTGATCCAGACTGACAGGCACGTGTTCTATTACTGGGCTGTTACCAAGCATTTCTCTTTTAAATTTGTGATTTATGTTTCCTAAAACCTCAGCTCTTCACAGAGGCAAAGGAGACTTTATTTGACATATACAGCTCACTGTTCTGAAATTAAACTGACTCTATATTCTTGTTTTTCTCCCTAAGAATCAGGTGTTTCCTCACCACCATGTCTGCATTTTCTACTCAGGTCTTCCTCTCCTACCATTCTCTTCCTGCCTGCCTTTTCCTTCTCTTTCCTCTCTCTATCCCACTTCCTCGTCTTCTTTCCTTTCTCTCCCTCTTCTTCCTCCTCCTCTTCTCCCACCTTCATTTCACTCTACACCTCCCCTGCCGCCCCTCCTGCTCCCCCTGCCCCTCCCTTTGCCCCCTCCCCCTGGCTCCCCCTGCCCCTCCCCCTACCCCATGCCTCCACACACAGAGTCTCTCCCTTGCAAGGTCTTGTATAATCCCTCCTGCTCTGAGCTGTAAACTGAAGCCCAAGCAACATCACCAGTAAGCAGAGTGTGGCTGTGGCCCCTGTGAGAGCCAGCTGTGGTCCTGGCCTCTGGCTACTGAGTCTCTGCGTCTTCTTCTCTTCTTTTCCTTGCTTAGACATCACATTCTTGTGTGCTTGGCAGTTTCCTTTGGATTTATAGACTCTTGCCTCGGGAGTTATTCTAGTGGAGAGTAACTGCCTGTGTGCCCGGGATGGAAAACTTTGTTTAACCTTATTAAATTACTTAGCTTGTCCTGCTAACATGAAGATATGATTTGGATTTAGTGGGGCCTGAAGCTAAAACCAGGAGAAGAATATAAAATTACCAATGAAATATATTATAATATAAATATGTTTAGAGCCTTAAAGAGGACCCATGAAAGGAAAGAGCCCTAAAAATTAAGTTTTACCAACTTCATGATGAACTGATTCATTTTACAGTGGAGTCATCGTAACACCCTGAGATGCGGCACTCACCCCAAAGTGGGCATCTGTCTGTTAGCCCACTGTTAGTCTCATGGTTGCCTGTACAGCCCTAATGTCATATTTAGTCCTGACTCATGACTTTCTTTCTTGATACTGGCCTCTCAGACTTCTCTCTGTCCCCAAATTTTGTTTCTCCCAACTACTTCTTTCCTAGACTGGATGAAATTTCTGGACATTGCTTGTAGATTGAGACACAAATTTCCTGTTGCCCTCTCAGAATTCCAAACTCTATCCAATTTCCATGGCCTGGGGTGGAGCTTAGATCGGGCCATCTTGTTAGAATGGGAGGGGGTGCTCACAGACATAGCTTGTTTCGATCTATAGTAAGTGCAAGCTCTGTTCCTGGCTCCACCCATGCCCTTAATCAAATGTCAACTCCTTCATCCTGATGGAGATAAACGTCATCTTTCTCCCCTCACTGAACCCTGAACTTTGCAAGCCTGTAGACTGTGTGGGCAAGATCTCTGCTATTGCACCAAGGCATCAAGTCTGAAATTACAGAAGAAAGGAGCTAAGGGTCAGAATGGCTCCCATGATGAGGTCACAGAACACTTGAAAGCCAAGTCATCCAATTTGAAGTTGGTCTGTAGGAAAATGGAACCCACTGAAGGACGCTGAGTAGGGAAGAACAAGCGTGGCTTTTCCTTCCAAATGCTTCTTGCTTACAGAAGCCATTCTAGAGCCAGGAAAAATGGTGCACCACCAACTCAAGTGAGAGCCTAGAGCAGTGTTGGCAGGAGCGAAGATGAGAGAGAGAGAGAGAGAGAGAGAGAGAGAGAGAGAGAGAGAGAGAGAGAGAGAGAGAGAAAGGCTTTAAAAAACTCTCCACGCACACACACATGCAGGCTTGATAAATAAGCAAATATAATAACTTTAGGAAACACGGTAACTGGGTGCTTAAGTCAGAGCTTGAAATTCTAATCACAGTCCCTGTCAGGGTCTTGCAAGGGCTCCTTTTCTTGCCCATCCTGCCTCTGTCTCATCTATCTTCTAGCAACAAGAGAAAGAAAGCAGAGAATGAATTCTGCATTTCAGTGTTTGGTAAGATGAGCTGTGCTTGCTTGATGGGTTGGATTACCTAAGAGAGCCATGGCAAAGTCAGAGGAGAGGGAGGCAAACAAATTCAGGCTTTTCTGTCACTGGGGGGCTTTGCTACGGGACTCCCCAGCTGTCTCTCATGCCAGCTGTGTTTCCACTTGCTTTCTCTCTCAAGTTGCTGATTTAGATGGTGGCCTTGCTTCTCCCTTGGTGTTTATGATAATGGGTGAGATGCAGCTCTCGGCCCATGAAGCATTGTAATTCACAGTGCTCGAAGCTTCCAGTGGAAGAAGCTCAAATATATAAAGTCTGTCTTGGAAACCAAGGCCTTCTGGGTTCTAATCAGGCAGGCTCAGTCCTTGCTTCTCAGAGGCTTTTATGACCCATGCTTGCCTGAGATGAGGAAGTTCCTCATTGTCCACCAACAGGTAAAAATCCGTGAGAGGTGATTCAATTTCACAGGCCATAAAGTTATATGCCCACTTCTCCCACTTCTTTTTCTTGTTTATTATGGTGGAAAACTTTCGTGTTCACTATCTATATTTTGTCAGCTGATAGAAATTGTTTTATCTTGCATGTTTCTTTTGCCGCCCTCTCTCCTCCTGGCCTTGCTGTCTTCTCATTCTGTCCCTCACCAGAGTCCTTAAATCAAGGATGGCTACTGGCAGATGAAAGCAATCTGGGACAGGCACTGGGAGGCATTCCCTCAGGGAGAGATCTGAGGGAAGAGAAGGTCTGAATGGGCAGCCATTGCAGAAGAAATTACTTAGCTTCGATTTCCCCTTGGACTCCTAAAATTTGCATATATAAACAGAGTTCTCATGCCCAATATGATAAAACAACATCAATAATTAGTTCCAATGTTTGTTACTCCCTTAGTCCTAGAAACCCAGTATGGAGGCATGCCCTAGTGTCTGCCTTGCTCATCCCCCAAGAAGGTGCTCTTCATTATCAAGTGTCTATTTGCTGGCATGGCCATGGCTGATTAAACTAGGAATAAGCCTTTAACCAAGAGATTATTTGACCCAGGACCTACTCGGCAGCACTAAGATAATCGACGACAGCAGATTCCCCTGTTGGTGGGACTTTCCCCACCCCTTCATTATGAAAATTTGCAAACCTTCAGAAAGACTGTAAGAATTACACTTAAATACCAATAAACCCGCCACTGGATTCTCTAGTGATCATTTCCTGTGCTTGAGCACATGCCCACTATTCTAAGCATCTGCCCATACATTTCACTTACAGCAAGGTAAGTCGGGACACCACACTGTTGGGTGGAGAGTCTGTTGGTAGTTGGTGAAGGGCTCCAGGGAGGGGGGTTTGTGTGGATGAGGAGACAGAGGACGGAGATGGGGTCTAGAGATGAACACACGGTAGATCTTTTGCTGAGAAGAGGAAATGAAAACAAAGCATAAAGGGAAGCGGAGTCCTGCGACTGGCAGCTGAGAATGTAGATGACATCTGTTTGGGTTGCTGGACTGAGTTTCATTTTAAATGAATCTTGGCTTGAGAGCTGGGCAAATTTTCCAACAATTTCTGAAATGGCCTCAAACATATTCTGCCAGGTTTTTGGTTTTGTTACTTTTTTCTTGCACATAAGTTATTTTATTCCCAATGTTTTAGAAAGACTGCATACCTAGGAACCAGCACCTCACAGTCCCTTTTTTTCTTGTTTAGTGTAATGAAACAGAGTTAATAGGCATTGAGTCTTTTATTACATAGTTGATACTATTTCTTGTGGCTGATTACTTGTTTTTCAAAACATCTCAACATTTCTATCTTAGCTACTCAAGTCTAAAAGTGGTGAGGATTATTCTTTCCAATTTGTGTCAAATATGAGAACTCAAACAATAGCACAATAATGACAGCACAATACTGTTTTTTAAAGTTGTCTGGATATCTCAAGTTATTGTAATTATTTTTATTTTTATTTGTGTGTGTGTGTGTGTGTGTGTGTGTGTGTGTGTGTGTGTGTGTGTGTGTGTGTGTGATATTAGGGATCACATTAGGTAGGCAATTTCTCTACCACTGAGCCATATGTCTAACCCTTCATGTTAGAAAAAAAATGCTCAAAAATGTTCCACTGCAAATGGTTGTGGGTATAGTTGCAAAGATTACTTGTTTTTCTTTTCTCTTTAAAAATCATTAATTTTTTGAGAATTTCATATATAAATCCTATATTTACATAATTTCTTTCTCCTCTTCCCTCTGACTCTTTCTTTGTCTTCTCCTTACTGCTTCAAAAATTCATGGTCTTTTATTCTCTAATTATTACTACATATATTTACATTTACATTTATAAATACCACCTGCTGAGTTCATTTAGTGTTGCTCATGTGTATGTGTTAGAGCTGAACACTTGTGATCTGTATAGCCTACCAGGGAGTTCTTTTAGGGGAAAAACTATTTATCTAGAGGTGGGGCTGTCTTAATTATTTTTATATTGCTATGAGCAGATACTATGGCCAAGGCAACTTATGGAAGAAAGTGTTTGTTTGGGGCTTATAGTTTCAGAGGTCAGAGTTTATGACTATCATGGTGGGGAGCCTGGCAGTAGGCAGGCAGGCATAGCACTGGAGCAGTAGCTGAGAGCTCACATCTTGTGAGACAGTCAGGAAGCAGAAAGAGCTAGCTGGGAATGGTGTGAGCTTTTGAAACCTCAAAGCCCACTCCTTAGAGGCATACCTCCTCCAACTAGACCCCACTTCCCAATTCTTCCCAAACAGTTCCATCAACTAGGGACAAAGTATTCAAATATGGGAGCCTCTGGGAGAGCATTTTTGTTCAAATCACCACAGGAGCCTTGTGAGATTTCTTCTGCATGTTGGCATGGCAAATGGTGGTGTTATTTTTCAGGTCTTTTTTAGGTAGACATATTGTTAGATTTCACGGGTGCATCATCCTTGTCACATATAGAAGATACTATCTTGCAGCAGACATCCTGGTCCTCTGCCTCTTACAATTGTTCTACCTCTGCTTCCTCTTTTGCACTATTCCCTGAGGCTTTGTTGTAGGGGTTATGTTGTAGATGTATCATTTGGGGCCAGGAATCTCATGAGCAACCACTTGTTCTCTACATTCTGAGCAGTTGTGACTTTCTGTAATGGTCTCTGTCTGCTGCAAAAAGAAGCTTCTTTGAAGAGGGGTTATAGCTATACTCATATGCAGATATAAAGATAAATATTTAGAATGCAACTAGAAATTATTCTGGTTTAAGGAAATGGCAACAGTAGGTTTTCTAGGGTCCATGGCTTCACTGGTCATGGGTAATGGGTTAGATCTGTAGTACCAGGCCTGAATTCCTTCCTATCAAGTGCACTTTTAATCTAATTAGATGTTTGTTGGCTACTCCAAGATGTAAGTGTGGCTATTGTACCTTTAGGGATATCTTGCCATTTTGCTTATTATTATGGTTTGTAGACAGTATGTCTGGGTGGGACTATTGATTTGTTTTCTCCCTTGGCGACTCGTAAAGCTCCTCTGATACTGAGATCTAGTCTTCAGGGAGAAGGCTTCCAGGTCAGTTATAGCTCAATCTCCAAAGTATGTAGTATCTTCAAAAGCAAGGTCTTACCATTACATCCTGGAAGCATAAGGTCTTACCACACTCAGGGCAATGGCATAGCCTATATTATTTTGAGAGTCTCTTGGACTCCTTTGACCAACACCTCGAAAGGTTTTCCATGCTAGGCACTGCTATTTTGTATTACATATTTATGTGAAGTAATGTTTTGAACATTGACAATTATAAAGTTAAAATATCAGGCAACACTGAAAAATGTCAAAGGTGCTCTACATCCTGCTGTATCAAATATTTGGCTAAGATACAATTCTTTATGTTAAATTAGGCAAACATATCCATTGCAATAGTATGTAAATTTGATTTCATCTTAATAAATGATAAAATTATATGAATAATAAATGATCATTTTAAAATAAATTTATGACTTATTATCAATAAATGTTTGGTTTATACATCCATTTTAGGTACCTATAAATCCAGGAGTATTTTGGGAAACGGTAACCAGGGGTCCTCTACTCTTCATCTAGCAATGGTGTGTGAATTTTGGACAATTGTCATTTAGGAGAAGCCCAATTGATAAATTCATACTAGTTGTAACTTTGAAAAATGGCCCAGTTGGAAAAAATGCCCTTCCTAGAACTGGGATTGTTCAAGCAGGAAGATATGGAGACTGTACACAAGACAAGATGCCTTGACTCCCCCCCCCCGCCCCCCCCCGCCCCCCCCCCCCCCCCCGCCCCCGCCAAAGGGTAGGTAGAGAAGAAATTGAGAATCTTAGAAGTTAAGTGCATTGGCCAGAGGCTTCTTTGGTAACTTAGAAAGATCATCTTTGGCAGTAGGAAATTTGAGAAGCAAACTTTGATCTAATAATGTGGGTCATGATGTTTCACATATTCAATTCTCAGCCATGCTAAGATCAGGCCTTGGTGGAAAAACTTTAAAACATGAAATATAGTTATAGAAATATCTGAGTGATGTGGGGAACTCCTCTGCCAACTCCCTGAACCCTTAATTTTGCAATGGTTGCCCATTCCTTGTATGAGATAGTTTCTTCCCCTGTTTGAGAAGTCAGCACAGAGGCTTTCCACAAACAGGGCAACAGGCACCACCATGTCAGGAACTGCCAATGCTGTCTTTCCCAGTTGTCAAGCCAGTTACCAGTTAATACCAGTGTGACTCCAGGGACAAATTATTGAACTTCACTAGGATAGATGGGGTGAATCCCAGAGCAGATGCAAGGATTAGTCAACTCTTACAAGCAGAAGCCAGAAAACCTGGGAAATGAATATTGAAGGTGTTTGGGGATGAGGGAGCATTCACTTATGTGGGGCCTTGCCTGAGAATCTAGTTTTACATCCTGGAAAGTTTCTAAGTGGTTCCCAGAAATCTATAGAAAAGTAAGTTTATACAAAGCAAAACAGAAATGGCTATGTTGCTGTAAAGATGGGAGAGGACAGGAAGGGACTGTTGGACTGGGTGTTATTAGAGGCTCAAAGACCAATTAAAAACGTTTTAGAGGAATACCAAGAGAATACTCTAATCTCGGGAGTCATCAAGAATGTGCTGAGAGGTGGGGTATAGTGTCTCTCATCGTTTCCATGCTAGCTTTCCTTTGCAGGGCATGGCTGACAATAGAAACAGCTATCACAAATTTTGATCATAAATGTCGATGCTCCAGTGGAGGAGGAAGCTCACAAGCCTTAATCCTACAATGACTGATAGGATTAGAGGGGCAAGAGTAGGCATTGACTTATGAGGGCTTAAGGAGATGTGTAAATATACTTGGAATACTAAAAGGAAGATAGATGGGCAGCCAAGGAGGAGGGTTCTGAACATAAACAATCAAACCTGGTAGGTGTAGAAAGCAGGAGGCAACAGCTAGCCCATCAATGAAGTGTCAGGACTCAGTGCTTGGATTTTGGACCTTAGACCAGGGAAGCTGTTGAATGAAGCCTTGGCCAAGTCTGCAATAAAGATCTCTAATGTTACAGTGAAGATGTACTGGGAATTTTTTCCCCTAATGAACCTTTGTCCTATATTTATATATACTGGTGGAAAAATGCTGATACTTAAATATTCCTAGATTAGACCTAGAGTTTGAGTTGACTTGAGAACCAGAGTGTTATTCCATTATCCATAGCAAAATGGGGCACACAGGGACCAAGATATAAATGAACACAGGATTAAAAATGGCTAACCAAGCCTATTTCTTGAATTCGTCTGGTACTAAAATTCTTTTTAGTTGGAATAACCTGTACACTGAGTCTATGGCCCCTAGGGTAAGGGCCACTGTTGTGAAAAATGCAAAGTAGAAGCTTCTGGAACTTTGCCTTTCCTGCAGCCAAGAACAATACTACCTTCTAGAGGGCAATGATGGAGATTAAATGCCTCCTGGGGCCTTCTCTCCTAGCTCTATTTAACCTGTTGTGGAATCTGAAGAAACCAGACAAATTTCTGGAGACAACTATAGACTAGAATTCATATGGTCAAGTTACACAGCTCTGATTAAAGGTCATGTCAAATATGGTGGTTGTTTTAGTTAGAGTTTCTAGTGCTGTGGTAAACATCATGACTAAAGGTAACTTGAGGAGGAAAGGATTTATTTCTTTTTATAACTTGTAGTTCCTCATCCAGGGGACTCAGTGTAGGAACTCTAGGCAGGAACCTGGAGCCAGGAACTGATGCAGAGGCCATGGAAGAGTGCTGCTTTACTGACTTGCTCTCGGTGGCTTGTTCAACCTGCTCTCTTATAGCTCCCAGGACCACTGGCATGGGGTAGTACAGACCACAGTGAGCTGAGCCCACCCACATTAATCATCAACCAAGAAAATGCACCATAGGCTTACCTACAGGCCAATCTGCTAGGGGCATTTTCTCAATTGAAGTTCTGTCTTCCCAAGTGACACTCACTCGTGTCCAGTTGACATGAAGCTAGAATACACACTGGTCCACCTGCTAAAAAAAATTCTTTTTTCACTCATCAGAAAAGAGGGCCAGAAGTTGTTCATATTGATACCCCATGAGCAAACCCATTCCTGCTTCATATCTAGACTTGTATTAACTCTCTCATTTTCCCATGTCTTTATGATGTAATCTGAGGGATTGGTTATATCTCAGGGTTTCACATTCTAATATACCAGTGATATGCTGATTAGATGGTGTTAACAAAGCAACCACCATTCCAGAGGTCTTCATAAGATAATGCAGTTCAGGGGATAAAAGATGAACTCCAGAAAGATAAAGCAACTGATTGTTTAATAGGAGATTTTAGGTCCAGTTACCATGAGTGGATCAGGCAGAAGCACACATTTTAGTATCTTATACTCCAGTTATAAATAAGAAAGTCTTTTAATTTGGGAAAGGCTGCATTTCACACCTAAGCACACTCTTTCTTTTCATGTCCTGGGGGATAAGGAAGGATGCTAATTCTTAATGACACTGTAGCAGGTAGGAGCTTTAGATTAGGTCCAAGCTGGGTAGACACAGTGATACTTCTTGGACCCAGTGACTTCACAGACACAGTGGTGCTGGAGGTGTAAGAAGATGCATATTGGAGTTCTTGGCAATCCCTACAGGGAAATCATAATGCAGGTTCTGAGATCATGGAGGTAGGCCCTGCCAAACACAAAAGTGCATTATATAATTTGTGATGAGAAGTTCCTGAGATATCATTGGGTCTCAATAGCTATGGAACACTAGAATGGGGGATAGCTAATGAACATACATCCTGAACTTCCCATCACTAGTTGAGTTCAATTAGACTCCCTTGTAGTAGGTAGCTGTTCTATGAACTTGAAGCACCATCACTAGAGAAGCAGCAGGTAACTGATCCACCTGCCTATGACCTTGAAGTACATGCCACTGGGGTGTGGCCTCTCAGAGACCCTTAAGATCCGAGATGGACACAGGTATCACTGTCTTTGCTCCTCTGTGGGACTTGGATGTGGGACTGATTCAGGCAGCCAGAATAGCATTCCAGAACCGGTGTCAATTCTGTTCTGTACAGTGAGTTTTTCCCCTTAATAAATTATTTGTCCTTTAAACAGACTCCTTAGATTTCTTGTTATACTCCCTGGGTAATAATGTTGGGAGAACCTAGCATAAATCATCAATAAGAAAGGAAATGGTGTAGCCAAGATGGAGCCTCAGCCACTGAGAGGACAGTCCATTGTGTGAGCAGGAAGCTGAGACCCGTATGTGCCCCCACAGAGTGCACAGGCATGCCTCCTTCAGCTCTGATGTTCTTGTCTCTCTTCCACCTAGGATGGCTGAACTGCTCAAGTCTCATTCTTCCAACGGTGGCAGAAGTGAAGGGTGCTGGGTTCTTCCATCCTGGCACGTTTTAACCTAGATGAGAGGAGGGAGGGTAGTGATTCTCTGCTGAATACTAATTAAAACTATTCTCATCTAATCCCTCACTCATGAATATTCAGGTTCCTCTCACATGCAAACTATGCTCACCCCTTCCCAAGATCCCCCAGTCTCATCAAATTATGAATAGTCTCAGATTCTAGAATCTCACCATTTATATCAGGTTGGCTCTGTGTTTCTTGATTTAGAAATGTGTGTATTGAAAATAACAAGTCCACTTCCCTTCACACACCCAGCATTAAATGGTTGAACATGAAGAGCACAACCAGAATAGATGCTTCTATTTAAGATGGACCAGAATAAGGGACAAGAAAGCCAGTGCTTCTTAGCATCCTGAAATTTTGCTCCTACAATAAGGATAAGGATGATCTTGAATGATACCCAAGCCTGTTGCCTGGGTATGGTATTGAGATATATATATGCTGTATATATAGCTCTTGGCTTTGGTTCACTGTTTGGGAAGTCTTTTTGTATAACACACACACACACACACACACACACACACACAGAGAGAGAGAGAGAGAGAGAGAGAGAGAGAGAGAGAGAGAGAGAGAGAGGAGTTAGGTGTGGTGGCACACATTCTAATCCTAGCAGAGGCAGACAGATCTCTGACTTCTAGGCTAGCCTAATTCTGCAAAGTAAGTTCTAGGACAGCCAGGGTTGTATAGAGAGACACTGTCACAAACAAACAAACAAACAAACAAACAAACAAAGAAACAACCAGGACCCCCCCAAAAAAAAAAATGAAAAGAAAGCTGAATTGCTTTTACCATCACCTTTCTGCCTGAAATGCAGAGGGTAGCAGTTCTGAGGTCCTTCCATATCTCCCAAAGTCAGACTCTTCGAATACAGACTTCTAATACTGTTGCAGTCCAGAATTCCTCAATGCTTTATGGCCTGTCTACATGATGGATTTAGTCAAATGCCTGTACCAATTCTTTTTGAGTCATACCTTTTATCTTGCCCCACTGTCTCTTCTCCACTGGTACTACATGAACATCAGAATTATGTACTCTGTAATCTTACAAGTTTAGATTCCAGCAACCCTTCAGTGCAGATGCAGACACCTCATGGCACAAGAATTCTCCATTATCTGAGAGGTTTCAGTGCATTGTTATAGCCTGGAGCCATTGAATTGAGGCATTGTGTATTACCTGCCCCTAGACTGTCTTCTCTCTGAAATTGTGTTTTAATGGTCACATTTGGATTTGACAAGGGTTTCACTGAAAGTTATGGGAATTTCAGACCCCGTTTCTCCTAATTCTGCTGTGGCTGAGCCTGCCCTTTCCCTAGTCTTTCTCCTCTTGCAGTACCTTTAATGCATAGTCAGCTAAAGCAAGCTTTTGTTTCTACTTTTTGTCTTGGAATTCCTCTCACAACCCAGTGTTTCACTGGGTGCCATTTCTGCCCTCCAGCCATTTTACCAGACATTCTGCCATCACACTGCACAGGGTGCCATTTTCTCAGCTTTGTTGAATAGTTTTCTTGGGCCGGGGCCATCTATTTTAGGTTTTTGCTAACATAAGCATCCATTTGTAGGCATACAGTTCTCTATCAGTCAGCAATCACTGCAAAATGAACCTCATCCTACGTGCAACCTATCCCAGCAACATATTTTTTACTGGCATGCATTGCTTCTGGCCAGTCTGCTCTCTTCCAATTGGTCCCCACAGGTGGACTGTGATGGCTGCCTCCTGCTCCAGCCAGAGTGGTCTTGTTCCACCTGAGACTTTATTTTGGAACTCATGAGCTATCCAAGGAATTGGCAAATGCCAAGCAAGTCACATGGCTTTTCTCAGCCAACAACAGGCATGGGAAAGTCTGTGCTCTCATAGTTAATGAAGTGGTGTATTGTCTGAAAGATAATCTGAACTGCCAGTACTCTATTATTTGGGGAAGTGTTACTACACAGTTAAGTAGAAATTTGGGTGCATGAGTTTGGATTTCCAGACAGATAAAAATATTTAGTGACATATGCAGTCCTAACCAAGGATGAGATAGCCAGGGGTTTGTGACTGTAAAGAGAAGAGTACCTTCAGGGGTTGATAGCGGTACTAATAGACAGGCCAGAGAGAAGGCCATCATGTAAGGCAAGGACAAAATCAGAAGAGTGCTGGGCTTGATGGGGAAGTGCAGAGTTCACGGGGAGCAGTTCTTAGACAAAATATTATGTCTTTGTTTTATAAATTACATTTTTAGTTTTATATTTTGTGTGGGTGAGATGGTAGTTGTGGTGGTGTTGAGGTCAGAGGACAACTTTTGGGAGTCTCTTCTTGGATCATGCTTGGCAACAGGTACCTTTACCTGCTGAGACATCTTGTTGGTCCCAGGCAATGCTTATATTATAGAAAAAGAAATGTTTAGACATTAATAAGATCAAGAATCCTGAAATTAATAAAATGAACAACTTGAGAATTTGGAAAAGAAAACTAACAAACCCCAAGAAAAGACAAGGGGCACATGGTAATTGTCCTCTTAGCAATGAAACAGGACACTAGGATATCCCAGCTGATACTGACAACACCAAATGTGCTCATTGGAAAAGGCTGATACTATTGACAGAATTATGAGGTGGGAGGTTGTTCTGGCTAGTTTTTTGTTAACGCAACACAGCTAGAGTCATTCGGGAAGGAAACTCAATTGAGAAAACGTTCTCACCAAGCAAACAGCTTGCCTATAGGCAAGCCTGCAGAGCATTTTCTCTGTGGGAAGTGCTAGCCCTGAGCTGATAGTCTTGGGTGCTATAAGAAAACAGGCTGAGCAAGCCAGTAAGTGATGTTTCTTCATGGCCTCTGATTTGGGTCCTGTCATAATTTCCTTCAGTGATAGACTGTGATGTGGAACTGTAAGCTGAAATAAATCCTTTCCTCCCAAAGTTGCTTATGGTCATAGTATTTTAGCTCAGCTATAGAATCCTTAATATAGGGTTCATCAGTACAAAAGTCAGGCTGTAGTTAACATATTATACAGAAGACTGAGCTACAGACGCCACACAGAAAAGAAGAAATGAAGAGTGCAACAATCAATTTTATATCAATGAAGTTGAAAGCAGATGAAATGGAAGAAGTATCCCAGGTAAGTTACCAAATCCACATGAAGAACTGAAGCTGTGATTAGTTAAGTCTCTTGATGATATTGAATCAATGCTAAAATTTGTCCATAAAATGAGTTCATTCTTTGAGGGGGAACTTAACAGAATTCAGCCACTGTACATTTTTTTTTTTTATAATTCTCATTGCAATCAGTGGTCAATAGACATGTTCATAAGTATGGAATATAAGATATATTGTATACATGTAGTAAATAGTCAGAGAGTGAATAAAAGATAAACAACAAAAGCATAGAAGAATATGAACTGCAAACAGGTATTAAATTTATACATCTCCCAACTCCAAGATGATGCTGACGCTGCAAATAGGAGTCAGGATTTACAGCAGCATACGGACATGTCTCAGTATTAAGGGAATGATTGGTTCAGAGTAAACAAATGGGAAGATAATCCAAGATATTAAAACTATGAAAAATGAACAAAATGGGAAGTGTCGAGCCAAACAGTACTGTAACTAAAATGAAAAATTCGCTGAATGGTTTAGTTACATAATGGATATGGCAGAAGAGTCACCCAGCACAAATCTAGATAGAAATTACATGCACCTAGGAAGTGAGAGGAGAGTATTGAATACAAAGCAATAAGTCTATCAATGACCTGTACAGAAATATCAAACAATCTGATATATGCATAAGCAGAGTCCCAGAATCAGATAGAGAATGGTGTAGAATGACATGTTGAAGATAATGATATATTGATGATACATTAGATGAAAAGACCAAGCTAGAACAGATAATTAAAAATATGCCTTGTGCATTCATCTGTGGTGTTTTGATTTGGAGGTGAACTGTCCCCCACAGGCTCTGTGTTTGCCTTTGGTGCTGATTTGGGAGGCTGCGGAACCCTTAGGAGGGGGTGTCTAGCTAGAGGAAATGGACTGCTGGGGTTTGGAGGCCTTGTGTATTCTGTCCCATCTAGTTCTGGTTATTTTTTTTTCTGCTTCATGACCATTGACGAGATACAACAGCTGCCCCTTACTGTCACTGCCACAGCCGCAAGCCTCTTGCCACCATGCTTTCCCAGCCATGACGGGCTGTATGCACTCCAACTTTGACTGGAATAAATCATTTTTTCTTAAAGTTGTTTCTGTCAGGTATCCCATGACAGCAACAAGTCAAGCAACTAATAGCCATGGACTGAAAAGGAAAAAGTCAGTTTCATACAAGTTGAGAGCAGACAGTTCTTAGCAGAGGCCAGAGAGAGTAGGGGAGGGAGGGATGAAACCAACTGACTTTAAATAAAGACACTATTACAATTCAATGATGAAACAGTCTTTTAAACTATTGCCCTAGGACCAATAAGTATCTTTGTGGGAAAACAGACTCAAAACTGCTACCCTACCTTACAAAACAGTTCACACACTCTAAAACAAAATACTAAACCACAAAACTTTTAGAAAATAAATGAGAAGGAATCTTTGCTATCTGAGGTTAGAAAGATGGTTTCTTAGAGATTGAAAACAATTGTAAAATAACTAATCAATTATCAAAAACCAAGCACATTTACTCATCAGAATATACTGTTGTATAAGTTAAATATGCAAAGCACAGACTTGAGAGATGTGTTGTCTCTTAGCCAGATAAACCACCTAGTGAAATCAGACTAACTTATGACATTGTAACTTCCAAACTGAAACAGAAAGACAGTTAAAGAGACAAGATACAAACTGTATAGAGGTATTTTTAAAAACAATTTTCAAGTCATTAATATCTAGAATTTAAAGAGCGCATTTTAAGAACAATGCAATTATCTGCAAAACTTAGTAAGAAGAAAAAGTAACTCAACAGTAAAGTGATTTTTCCCTCCTTCATTAAAGCCTCCACTCACAATGGCAGAACTCGCATTGGAATAGAAGCTTTCCGCTGCTTGGCCCCAAGTATCCCACCAGCATTATCAATGTCTTCCTTGGTGTGCAGGCAGAATCAGAAGAGAAGGTCTCCAGGGTGAAGAGGGACCATGCACGAAACCAGCTACACTCGTAGGAACGTTTTAGGGTGAAAATATACAACACAGGTCACCACTGAATATCTCTAGTTCATTGGCAAGGAAACAAAGTCTCAGGATATGAATGTAATGTCCCGGGTGACAGTGAGAGGGCAGTGCAGCCAACCTCTGCTGACAGCTGACTCTGCCTTAAAGAGCAGTGGAAATTGACAAGTTCATGTCTTCATATTTCTCACTCTCTTTTGTCATGTACTCTTTCTCTTTCCTTTCTGTCTTCCCTTTTCTCTTATTCTTGTTCTCTTCCCATCTTTTGCTAACTACCCCACACTCTTGCACACTGGATAATAATATTATTCAGATTCTGGAGAAAGATTAACTGTGCAAAGAAAGAAGAGGGGACTCTTTGACCCCAGACTTCTTTGGATGTCTGTGAATAGGCATGTGATCCTCAAATAGAAAGAAATGGGACATAGCAAAGAAGAATTACATCCCAAGAAAGAGATGAGGGCATATCAGAAAGAACCTTGATGCCTAAAAGATCAAGGTTCAACAAGCCTGGAGTTTGAAGGGACTCCTACTGGTGTGTATGATGCTTTTCTACATCTGGGACCAAAGCCTCCTCATGCTTGAGAAGCATGAGAACTGTGTTACTGAAGTTCACAGGAAAAGTTAAATGTGAGCCGACGGCAAGCTGAATATCAATCAGGCAAATAACAGACCCGGGGTGACCGCTACAGGCTGGAGCTGCACTGACAGACGTGGGCTGCCCGGACAAAGAAAGATTAGTTTATTTCTGGCATTTTAAGGAAGCACTGATAAGCTCGAGTGTACTCAGAGAACATTAAATAGATGGTTGGAGTGCTGGGGACAATGGCATAAGATGAATAGCTGCCAGCTGCAATCATGGAAAAGACGGGCCAAGCCACAATGAAGGGCCCCGTAGCTGCTTCCAGAATTTCAAGGACTGTAAAGCTCACAAGCGCCAAGACCCATTCTACACAGTTTCAGAGGGCACAGCCAAGAACAAGGTCGAAAAGTTATACGGAAGCAAATTTCATTCAGTGTAAGAAATGCAACCAGGCTGAGATTTACATGGTGAGTCACACTTGCTCTCAGGTGCGTCATCCAACTTTGGGAAGAGCTCAGGATAGTTGGTGGTACAGTGAGCTGCCAGGCACAATAAGCAGAGACTCAGACTAGATGAGGCTGAAGACCATTCCCAGCTGAGGCTCTTCCAAACCAGCTCCTCAGCAGAGAGGGGAAGACAGGAAATCAAAGGCATATCTACTCTGCTCAGTCCCAGCCTGTATTGTCAAGGAGAAAAGTGTAAAAAAATATAAACAAGTCCTGTTCACCACACACAGAAGCTGCTGAGTCAGGCATCCAGGCTCCTGAGGTTGTCGGGGGATAATGTTAGTCTCTCCGGAGAGTTCTGCACTGACCCCGTGACCCGGAAGACTTTCTATACCAGTGCCGTGGGAACGCTGCATTCATGCTCCACTCCGTCACTTTCTAAGCTGACTTTGAAGAGACTTCCCCCGCCCCCATGCACTGTAGCTGTCTTTTCCATCATCTAAGATGACTGGACCCTGTGGTCTTTAAAATTTTTAGAGAACTCGTGTTTTACAATGATCAGGTTTTATGATGGCTTGGTGGAAGCTTGGTGTTCCACAGGCCTTAGGCTGTGGCTCAGTGGAAGAGTGCTTCCTCACCCGTTCACAAGGCCCTGGGCTCAATCCTGAGCAGTACCACAGTTTCAAAAAAGAGAGATAATTGGTGTTGAATTCTGGCCCTGGTTAGGTCAAACAAGAATTATAATCATGACAGAAAATACTATGTATTATGCGTTTAAATTTCGAGTAGCTGTTGTGGGTATTTTTTTGTACGCTGAGAATATGTGCTGTTTTGATTGGTTGATAAATAAAGCCATTTGGCCTATGGCAAGGCAGCTTAGAGGCAGGTGGGAAATTCAAAGAGAGAGACAGGAAGAAGACAGGGGAGAGCTGCCCGTGAGCCGCCCAAGGAGCAACATGTAATGGGTCGCAGGTAAAGCCACAGAACATGTAGTCCATAACTAATTAAAGATATAAGGGCTAGCAAAAAGCTTGAGCAACAGCCATGCAGTTATAATTAATATAAGCCTCTATGTGTTTACTTGGGGGACCAGAACGGGAGAGATTTGTCCCGACCACCGGCAGGCCGGGACACAGGAAAACTTCCAGTTATAAGTAGCAACTCCTTTAACTCTTGGAGAGGTGGTAGGGGGCCAAACTACACACAGCAAGGAAATCTGCAAAGACTACTGGCATTTGCTGGTTGCATCTGAACAGGGCAGGGATGTAGGGTGTACGCACTGTGTGTGTTCACAGACTTAAAAAGTGACAGATATATGCAAATGTGTATATACTTTTAAGTCACGAGGTTGGCGTCTTGTGTGTCTTAAAGTATCAGCTCTTTAACATGATTGAGCAAAAAAGATAACTTTAATAATATGACAGGATGAGGAAAATATGTTAATAGAGGTAAATGGATTTTACTCAGCTATAAAAATTCTATCTTAATGAAGTAATATCCAAATACACATTGCTATATAAAATACACTTTAGAAAAATAGTTAAGATTAAGTAGGGCCTAGCTATACATGTCTGCCATTCCTAGATATTCAGGAGGTTGAGGCAGGAGCATAGCAAGTTTAGAGCTTGCCTGTGCTGCAGAATGAGTTCAAGACCAGGCTGAAAATCTTAGTGAGACTCAGTCTGAAAGGAGTGCAAAGAGGCCTGCAGATACAGCTCAGTAATAGAATCCTTATTTAGCATGAATAAGGCCCTGCTGGGAGAGAAAAGGGGGAAAGAAAGGCCAAGAATGGAAACAGCTAACTTTGTCCTATTGAAGTAAGAAGAAAATGATAGAGAGCATTACCTGAGTGTCAGAGCAATGCAGAGATCCAGTAGACACCAGAGCAGATCTCTAAGGCTCATAGTACATGGAAGACATATCCACTAATTTTCTGTGGCTGTGATAAAACATCATGACCAAAAGCAACTTGTGGCACAAAGTTTCTTTTGGGTTACAATTCCAGAGGGGCAAGAGTCCATCATGGTGGGAGAGGCATGGCAGCGGATTGTCAGAGCAGGAAACTGAGAGACCACATCTTCAATCACATTCATAAAGCACAGTGAGCACATTGGAAGTAGAACTAGATCATGAACTCTCAGATCCTGCCCCCAGAGACACACGTCCTCTATCAAAGCTCTACCTCCTAGAGGTTCCACAACCTCCCCAAACAGTGCCACCAACTAGGAACCAAGTGTTAAATATGTGAGCCTGTAAGAGAGGCTTCTCATTCAAACCACAGCACATGATAGACGTCTGGGTAGAGGGTAGAAACTCAACTCTCGGAAAGAGAAAAGAGAGAGGATATTGGAGGGGCAGATAGTAAGCCATCTGATCACACCTCTTTCGAGATAAGGGAATTGAAAATATTAAGTATATTAGAAGGGCTAAACCTCAATAAGGTGGTTTTGTGGCTTTATACTGAACTTTGAACCCTAGTAATAGTGTATTTTCTTTTCAAGTGCATTTGGGTCAACTGTAGACTTTTGCCATAGACTAAAATACAGACCAAAGTCAGAGTTAGAAATTTTGAAAATAGAAGCAATAAACCAGCCTCTTTTAATAATAATAATAATAATAATAATAATAATAATAATAATAATAATAAGCAGTTAAGCCTAAATTATCAGTGATAAAACACTTTCCTGGCTTCTCTTCAGTCAAAGGGAAAATGCAAGACAAAACTGTGGAGTTTATAGAATTGCATCTCTCTGAAGCTAATACATATTTGGAAAACACACGGATCAGGGAAGACTGCTAAGTCATGATAATGTTGCAGGTCAGCAGCACCCGAAATCAAAGGGAGGAGACGGACAATCGAGCTAAATGCCAGCCATGGTGAGTTGAAAGACCTTGCTGTTTCACTTTGCTTTTGAGACAGGCTGTCAGCATAAATCCCAGGCTAGCTTCAGATTCCTTATCTGCCCACTTTAGCCTGTCAAGTGCTGAGACTAAAGTTGTGTGCCACTGTGCCCACCCTAGCTGGACGTTTTAATGAAGGAGGAGAATCTATTTATAACACCAACAAAAATATCTAGCGGTAAACTTAAGAAAAGCTGCAAAGCAGATCCAGACGTCTACAAAATAGATAAATAGCCATTCTCTCAGAGAGGGTAAGAAAATCAGGTGGCTGTTTTAAGTGTTCAAGTTTGCAGAGTTGTAGAACATAGGTGATGTGTGAATAAAAATTATTGTGTTCTTGAATGTTGGAAATTTTTATAATAAACTATTCTAAAATGGTTAATCCTTGTATTAAAAATAAAGGTATTCAAGGTCTATCTCTATGATATTAAAGCCTACCTAGATCATTACATGAGTTAATTAAAATGATTTGATTAAAATTTCCAACCAGACTTAGTTAAGGTAAATCTCTTTGAAATCTCTACTTATTAGAAAATTAATTCCACATGAATATCTCAGGCTCTTGGAAGGGACAGCTGTTTCTTCTACCCATTCAGGTTGTGACAGCAGAGGAGGGTTCCCATGTCTTCTCACCTACTGAGAACCAGGCAGAAATTAACTCAGAGGGTGAGAAGAGGGCTGTGTGGTGCTGCAGCTGCTAACACAGGGCTTTGGGTTCCTGGGCCAGTGGTCTGCTCAGACTGTGCTATCCCGGGGACTCACGTCCGCAGGCTTCTGTCTGTCTCTTAGAGGGTGTGGCAGGGGTAAGCCTGCTGACGTAATCTTCAAAGAGAAATTCAGAGTATGCCCTATGTTTGACTTGCTGAAAATTGCAGACAATTTACTCCTTCTTGGAGCTAATGAATTTAATATGAGCTGAGGATGTTACAGCCTTCAGCATAACATCTCATCCAGCCTCTAGCTGTGGCCCCTCACCCTTTGGGGTGGCTCCAGCATACCCTTCACCCACATTATTCCAGTTCACTCATCGGCATTAGTTACTTTTCTTAATAAGACACAGAGGTGTTATCTGGCTCATGTTGGAGGGTAGTCTGTCATGGTGGGTAAGGAATGGTGGCAAGAGCAACTGGTGACTGCAGTGTAGGCTAGATTTTGGTCTGGGTCATGACCCTTAAGGCCAGCCCCATAGTGATGGACTTCCTCCAGAGAAGCCCTGCCTTTTAAAGTATCCGGGGCATTCCCAAACAGCTACTGACTGGAGACTGTTCCAACATATGAGCCTGTCTCAACATTTCTCATTCAAACCATGACAACATCATAGCCCTGCTAATTTTTTTACAATACGAAGAAGAAATAAATTATAAATTATAATCATTATTTAATGTTTACACTGTGACTTTTTCATTATATTCCTTATTTAACTCCAAAAAACGCCATAAGAGCTGCTATTTTTGCCTTCATTATTTTATTTATTTGTTTTTGTTGTATGTGAATGTTCAAATGTGTACAGGTGCATGTGTCTGTGCTCAGCCAGAGATCCACCTCCAATGTTATTTCTCAAGACACATCCACCTTGTCTTTTTGTTCTCTCACTAGCCTGGGGCCCCCAGTTAGGTGGGACTAACTGACTGTTGAGCCTCAGTGGTCCTCCTTCCTCTGTCTTTCCAGCACTGGGATTACAGGCAAATGCCACCATGCTTAGCTTTTTACATGGGTTCTGGGGATGGAACTCAGGTGCTTATATGGCAAACACTTTACTTGCTGAGTCATCTCCACAGCCCCACCTTCATTATTTTAAGTGGGTAAAGTAGTGTTGGAGGTGCTAACTCACTGTGAAGCTGAGTTTTCATTTTGAATTCTGTGCTCATCCTGTAGACTGAGGATGTCACCACCAGGCTTTGTTATTCTCCATCCTGGGCATTTCTAAATTGGGCCTCTTGACTTTGTTACCAGAATTATGTCTTCAGGAAACACCTTCTTCCTTTCCATACTAGACCCTCCAAATGGTATCCATCTTATAATTGATGAATATACATTTCTTCTTGACTCTCGAGGTTCTGTGCTTCCCTTCTCCTCACTGAGATGGTTTTTTTGAGCGTGTGTGCACACACATGTTCTGTTTTGTGTTGTGTTACCCTCAGTGGGCTTGTCTTACTGTCAGGACTCACATACTGCGCACTTCCTGTCTCTTCCTTATTGCACAGAGTAGGCATATGCGATGGGTTTGGGGAAGTGCATGAGATGTTCCTTAACACAGTTTAAAGACATGCCCTCCCTCTGAACGTGTTCCTTATACTAGGAATCCTATGGTAAGTAGAAGCAATTTCTGTAATTAGTAGACAGGTTCATATAGAGGTAAAATAATAGTGTTAATGATAATAAGCAGTGATATAATAATCATGGTGATCTTATAACCTTGAGTTGCAAGGTTCTTCCCATTCAAATTATAATGATTCAGATCAGTCTCATTTATTTCCCCAACAGGCCTGCAAGCCAAGCAGTATAATGTTAAGAATGGAAGCTTATGAAGGGAACTTTGGACTCGAGGTTGTGTTTGAGTGCCAGCTCCGGCACTCATTTGAGCAAGCTGCTTAAGCTCTCAGTGCTCTGTTACCTCTCTGCTCTTTACAAAATAGAAATAATGATGTGATCAAACATGCAAATCCATCAGGAAGGAAATGAAATAAGTGGAGTGTTCAGCACGGGGGCTGGTGTGCAGTACGTGCTTATTATATTGTATAGGTAGCATTGCTTTAAGTGAAGAGAAGGAGACATTGGACCCAAGGTGATTAGGTAATTTGCTTAAGATGATATAATGAAAACTAGAACTGGAGATGTTTGCTTTTTGTATGACCTTATTGTCCCCCATCCTATCCCATTCCCTGCTCCTTACTTCACTCTATCCACCTTAGACCCTGGAAATAAGGAGATATCTGGGCTTTGTCCCCAATTCATGGGAGGTCATCTCTAAACCTTCACTATTCCCGAGAAATAGGAGTATCTTTGCTACTCATGGTACTCCTGGAAGGTTTTTTTAGGAGGTGACTTCTGATATCGCTAAGTAGTTTATGTTAAGGGATGGGCTAGGAGTAAGATAAGCCATGCAAGAGAGCAGAGGGCTGGATCTGGAATCAATATGAGACCAATCTCTGTGAAAGGTTGGAGGTGGCATCAGATGGCCAGTGGTTTCTTCAGTCACATCCTAGGTAATGATGCCCATCAGGACGCAGCAGCTCAGCTATCCTCCTAGTTGGTGACAGTGTGTATATCATCAAAGATGCATCACACATGATGCACACTCTCCCTGGGGAGAGAACAGAGGAAGCTCTGCATTGGAGATGCCTCTCAGTATGGCTGTGCATATCTCTCCTTTGGGTTATGTCTAGTGGTTCATGTCCTTTGGCTTGGTACAACTGTGATGATCAACACCGCACGTTTCTGTGTTCTAAGATCTGTTCTTGAAAATTATAGAAACTTGGATGTTGTAAGTTAGCTGTTCCAAAGTGAGGAAGGCTTAGGGACTCCAACATCTGCAGTGAGTGTCTAAAGTGAGGGTCATTTAGAAAGCATTTTACACTTTACCTATGAACCATGGACTTGCTCTGACATGTGGTGTCAGAATGTACTGCAGTTCTTTACCACAGACCCTACCAATGACAGTAGATTTACCCCCAGAATCACAGGTGGGGTTTATGAATGTGACATTGTGTTGACTGTTTTGGAAGTAAGTATGTGAAGGGATCATGGTGATCTCATAGTCCTTTAAGTAGTTATGACACTGACCTTACAAACACTATGGGATCATTAATACCTGGTACTAACCTACCAAGCAGCCTTTTCCTTGCCAAATCCCTCCTCCAATCTCCAGGCAGATTAATTTATCACTCAGTCTGAGGAGGAAACTAGGCAGGGTCTGTACCTAACAGGGAATAGGGGTGGGTAGAGGGATGGGAGGGCAGTGGGGGTACACCCTGAGGACAGATGCAGTGTGGATATGGGGACTGTCAGTGCCCTGCTGAGGGAATGGCTCTATTGCTAGAGATATGCAAATCATAAGTAGCACCCTATAGTGACTTAGGGCTTCAGACCCACCCAAGTCTATTTTCAGTGTTTCACAACTTTCTGAGAACGGCATCTCTCCATTTCATCTGCTGTCTGCTCTGTTGGCCCTAATGTATTTAGATGGATTCGTCTTCCGTGAGGCAGAGCCCAAGTTCATTAGAATCATGTGTTCTGCTTCAAAACCTCCCTTAATCTCCCTAGGTGCACTCTGGGCTTTTCCAGTTGTGCTCACTAACCTTGGACGGGGGTATTAGGAACAATGCTAATGGTCTTAAATTGCTTTGTAGTCTCTTCTCCTGGATTATACTGGCAGCAAAAGAAAGAAATACCAATTAAGCCCTGAGAGCCATTTTGCAAATGCTCTCTCCCTTAAAGGACCCCAAATGGAAAAGGTGCAGACAGAACTGTGGTGTGCTGTGCATGTTGACTCCTTCCTTTCAAAGGGATCTAATCTTCTGGAGTGGGCACTGGGCAGTGCTTTGAATGCTGCATTAAGGGCCACAAAAAAAGGTACTTCATGCATTTTGGATAATAGCATGCTGGTGCTTTGCTAATGTTCATCATAAAGGGACATTTGTTATTCATTACATATGGGGCTTAGGAGGGCTGTGCTTTTCCTTAACCCTTTCTCAGAACAGAGAGCAGACTGCTGCTCCAAAATCTTTCTGTTAGAAATACCAGACTCAGCCTGGGTTGCATTGCTTGAACATAGAGATGTTTTGGGGTGCTATGGGAGAGCAGTGGTGAGTACTAATGGTAGTGGCCTCCAAGAGGGGGAGTCAACATGGCACAGAGACAAGTGCAAAAGCTAAATTAATCTCAAAAGTCAGGACACACAATGATAAATAATCAAAAGAAAAAAAATGGTGTAGCTTCCAGGGAAAGTGTGTGGTTATCTTGCAAAGATTTACACAGTTACTGTGCAATTCAGTCATCCTACTTCCAAGTGTCTATCTGAGTCTCAGCTAGCTGTTTTCTACCTTGGTCCCACTCATAGCAGCCTTAAGCACAACAGCCCAAAATAGAAGCAATTCAAGTGTTGTCACAACTGCCTGGAAGCCAGCCTATGCTTATAGTGGAGTACTGCACAGTCTTTGTAGGCAAGGAACTTTTGACATACATTACCATGTGTGTGTTAAGTAAAAGAGGCCATGTGCAGAACGGTATTATCTTGTACCATTATATTGTCTTATATCTCCTTGTAGGAGGCAGCTATACAGATTCTTAGATACAGAAAACTGATGTTGTGTGGAATGACTCATCCCTAACAGGCCTGAGGGCCAGCCGGCCCAAACCAGTAATAAGATACTTTATGAGAGCCAGCCTGGGTCTGCCTAAGGACCTTAGCAAGAGCAGCTGAGACATGATCTGGAGATAACCTGGACCAATGAGAGGCAGCCATGTCACACCAGCAGATACATGTTCATTAGATCTTCTTCCAGGGCAAGATGAAGGGTATAAAAGGCTTGCCTCTTCCTGAATATATTGAGCTTGTTGTTTCAACATTCTCCCAGAGTCTTTGTCATTGACTCTGCACCCACTTGCCCCCTTCCCCAAAGGGAACAGCACAGGACCCTGTCACAATGGTCGTTGCTATGAGAGGGAGGAGAGGAAAATGGGGAATTAGTGTTTTTCAGGTACGTAGTACAGATGGTGGTGATGGTCACAGAACAATATGTTCTTAGTGACACAGAACTGTTGCATTTAGAATGGCTAGAATACCTTTCATATTTATTCTATCACTATTAAAACCAGCATAGGCATGAAACACTTGAGATCCTCCTCATTGTTTGTTCCAGGCAGCCCCCCATATAATCTGTCTCCCTTCTCTTTCTGGGGCCACAGCACCTCATGTTGGAGGTTATAAGTGTGTCAACTAAGGGTAAAATTGGGGTAGAATTGTAATTGCATGCATGGCGGGGGTGCTAGAGACACTCTGAGGAGATATCTACAAAGAAATGGAACATGTGAGCTGTTGGAGGAGTTGCCCAGCTGCAGAATGGCCATGTGAACTCCCTTGTTGCCTCCCCTCCACATTCTAGGCAGTCTGCCCTTTGACTGATGCAAGTGCTTGCCCATGTACTTTCTAGTGCTCTGAAAATGTAAGCTTAGAGCCATTTGCAGAGCTGAGGGATACCACCTTTACTCTGCATTGTCTTCTATGGTGCTCCTCTACTTTGAGATGCTCCATGGGCAGTGCAGTGTGCTCAGCACCACTTCTCTGATGACCTCATCTACAATTCAGTTTGCCCCTGATACTAAGTTCCTAGAGTAACCAGCAGACAGGACCAGTGAGGGGATGAAAATCCCAGCAGAATATTCTTTCTCCATCTGCTAGCAAATGTGGAGTTACCCACCTTCCTATATGACTGATTACAATCAAGATCTCCATTATTTGTCAGAATGACAAAGAACTCAGAAAGCACTGTGTGTATGATTTATGTCATGCCATAAAGAGTTGAATTGAAGGCCAGATCAAGAGATATGTGGAGCAAAAGAGGCATAACTTTCTGCCCTTTGGTCTCACCCCCCATCATGGTAGTGTTCACTGGCTTGCTTTGAGGTCTTACTGAGTAGGTGTGATTGGGGTTACACCACTGGACACCCTTCCTTCTGCCTGACATTGAGAATGGGTCCATTAAGTTCCAAGTCTAAATCATGTTCTCAGTTGCTCTGAAGTAATGATCCCAGCCTTTTGACATCTCAGTATGACATTGCCATCTACAATGTTCATGCTTAAGAACCAAGCAATTAAGTTATCAAAAAAAATTGCAAAAAAGAAAAAAATATTTCAAAATGTGCCCCTTAGGTCCTGGAATCCTGACTAGGGACAGCAAGAGAGTGAAGAAAGGACCAATACCATGCACAAAAAAGCTGAGGTCAGGTGGGCTGTGGGCACTCTGATACTCTCTGATGGGGTAGCACCAATTTTCAAAGAAACCCCAACCCTAGTCTCAGCAATTATTATGTACAGCACAGAGGGGAAGAGTCTGTAGGCTGTAGGCATCTAGAAGGAGAAGCTTCAGTTGCTAATTTTTGCACAATCTGGTTGATCATTTATAAACACTCATACTTGCACACATTATCAACATTTGCACTCAGACCAGAGGATGACTTTGTCATCCCTCTGAACTTTAACCTTTGGGGAAAGTTGCTGTGGGATGGTCTGTTTGTCAAATGTGTTGCTGATTGGTCAATAAATAAAACACTGATTGGCCAGTAGCCAGACAGGCAGTATAGGCGGGACTAACAGAGAGGAGAATTGAGAGAACAGGGAGACACTGACAGCTGCCGCCATGACAAGCAGCATGTAAAGATGCTGGTAAGCTACAAGCCACATGGCAAAGTATAGATTTATAGAAATGGATTAATTTAAGATATAAGAACAGTTAGCAAGAAGCCTGGCACAGCCATACAGTTTGTAAGCAATATAAGTCTCTGTGTTTACTTGGTTGGGTCTGAGCGGCTGTGGGACTGGTGGGTGAAAGAGATTTGTCCTGACTGTGGGCCAGGCAGGAAAACTCTAGCTACAAAGATACCCTCTAGGTCTGAGGCACTGGTCCTTGACATGGCTGTGCCCATGCCAACAGCACATTCTCACTCAAGGCTTCCTCTGCTCCCCACAGATGTTATAAGTAAGTTTATATTTTGTTCTGGGTTGAGGTCATAGCTATCTTGGCATGCATGTTGCCTGTTCCTAATCCCTCCCTTGAGGCTAAGTGCATATCATGGTCCATCATAGGTCATCTTGTTAGCATAAACTCGGATAAGGTCCCGAAGAAGCTTCTGGCACCACTCAGGGCATTTCAGGTGTTTTTGTTTTATTTTGAGCTCTGTGCTCTAACTAGGGAAAACAGGAACACATACTCTTTATTGCCTCACAGGAGGCACTGACACTATCTTTCTTTTCCAGATAATGCCTTCATGCTGGCCATGTGGTTGACTATAGTCTACCAATGATAGATATCAGTTTTCCTGGCTGTCAACAAAAAGATGGAGAGCAGTCCTGGCAGAGCCTTTCAGTGCTGTTTGATTGAGATCCCTGGGCTAAAGCGCTGTGACTTGCTTGTGGACTGATGGCCAGCCACAGGACAAGGCCAGTCCCTCAATTCAGCTTTTTGAGCCTGTGTTCCTACTGGTGGGCCAGGGGCTCTTCTGCCCTCTGATTCCTCTTTAAGCATAAGAGAGATGTTTCATGCAGTGTTCTGACTGCTCTTTCCCCCGTATTTTTGTGGTCAGTGGATTAGCCAAGATTGATTTTTCTGCATGGCTAGGAAAGGCCTTAGGTTAAAAGATAAAAAGGTAAATTCCTTTTAAATGTAATTTAGATTTCCCCGCTGGCATTAGTTCCAACATCAACTGCAGAATCTCTTCGCTGTTGCAGAAACACCTGGGCCCCTACCAGAGCATCAGCAACTGGTGAGCCTGGCTTGTAGCACAGCATTGCTGGGTGGGGGGAGGGATCTGCCATGGGGGTCCTCTCTCTCTCTCTCCTTCCTCCTTTTTTCTCATTCTCATTTGCTTTCTTTTCCAGTTCTTTGTGAACCTGCAGCTGGACTATGCACTTGTTTATTATGTTCTGTTGTTCTTTCAGACAAGTATATATTTATCTTTTGCAAAATAAAGAGCTCTAGGGAGAACTCCCTGAGTTACCAGATGGCAAGGAGAGCTGATTGGTTGAGCCAGGAACTTGTCACTTGAGCATTGGCTAGAGGGAAGCTGTGGGCTAAGTAGGCACTTAAGGGACCCAACCTTATCCAATCCAGCTTCTTTTAGGCAGCACATAGATCCTGTTCGATTGCTGCACTGATGTGACGAATGACCCAACTCTGCCTTGGGTGGTTCACTGCCCCACATAGCACACTAGCAATCCTGTCTATGTTGTATATCAGCTAGTGGCTTTATAAATTCCACCTTGGCAGGGTTAGGCTCTCTCTGGAACCTGAAGCTGAGTAGGAAGGACAATAGTGAGAAGCAGGTGATAAGATGCAGGCACAGCCAGACAATTAGAGAAGTGGAGAGAGGCAGGGTGTTATGTTTCAAGTCCACAATGTCACCCTAGGATCCCAGGCTCTTGTGTCTGAACATCTGGTCCCCAGCTGGTTCTGCTGTGTTGGGAGGTTGTAGAACCTTTGGATAGTGGGTTGCGGGGGTGGGTCTTTGAAGGTATAACCTGGCTTTTTCTCACTTTCCATTTCCTGCCTGCTTCCATGTGAGCAAGCAGCCACCTCAATCTCCTGGTAGTGCACACTGAGTTGCTGTCACCGCACCTTCCTGTCAAGATGGGCTGGAATCCCCTGAACTTGTGAGCCAAAATGACTCCTTCTACAGGTCACTTCAGTCCATCGTTTTCTCACAGCAACAACGACAGTAGCACCGAGGGATGGAGCCCGATAGTCTGTGAATAGTGATCATCGGGGGAACATACTTGGGAAAGTAGGAAGTACTTATGATGGAGATTAGGCCAGATTCTTACACTGCACTCAACAAACCTGCTTAAAAATCTGTAATCATTTGTGGCCCTAGAAAGGGGAAAGTAACATTATGATTTTGCATTTATGGGGGACCACAGGACTAAGAGACACGGCCTCCTGTCCTCTCCCCGCTCCCTCTTCCCTTCATTTCCTTCCTTTCTTCATTTAGTGACTGATGAGGTGTGATGGACACTTGAGCAGTTTTCACATGTGCTTCAGCCATCCTCAGAGGTGAATGCAGAGATACAGCTTCGAGGTGGCCAGCTAGTGAGAAAACCTGACACTCTCTTTCATCCTCCACTCTTTGCCTCATGGCCCCATATGTGACAGAGGGGAGAGGGGTTAGCCAACTTGCCAAACAGTGAAGAATCAAGAAAGAAACAAAACAGAGCCAGCCTGCTGTAGAGGAATTAGGAGACAGACAGGCCAAGCAGGTGCGAACACAGGGAATCAGCTGTGGCACCAAGTGGAGAGGACCTGGCCAGGTTAGAACTCCCCAGGTTGCTTGCACTGCAAAACTATTTGACTCAGCGTGGGTGGAACATATAGTGTCACATCATGCCAACACTATGTGTGCTTACTGTCACTGTCACAAAACGCTGAGGCCAAACGACTTGAAGGAAGAGTAGTTTCTTTGGCTCACACTCTCAGGCTCTGGCAGTGAGGGTGTTGGGGAGTGAGCAGCTCACATTGTTAACGCACACATCACCTTTCTGTTTGCTGCCCATGGCAATAAAGTGGCCAGAGAGGGTAGGACATTAAAGCAAAGTTTAACTAGATAAGAGTAAGATGGAAGAGAGGGAGCAAATGGCAGCTAGCAGGCTGGGCCAACAGACAGAGGGCTGTGCAGGTTTATTTCTGCGCAGGTTTATTTATCATGAGTATGAGCCAGAGCTGGGAGGAGGGGGCCTTTAGGTTTGGAATGTGGTACGTGTGCATATAATAGCCTTGAGGAATGGAGCTTATCCCAGGAGCTGCTGTGTTTCCTCCACTGTCCTCCTACTCTGTTTAAATCCCTGGCTTTGTGATAAAAATGGGTCCCTGTAGCCATTGACAAAATTCCTGAGAGGATGGTGACAAACACACACTTCTGAACAAGAAACACTTTAAAGGTCCCAGTTTTCTTGCTATGGTATCCTTAACAGTCTTATTTTCCTATCTAGTTTAATTTTGTTGACACTGAGGTAGAGGTGTCCTAGCTCTATCAGGGCACCTAGACTTGAAACAAGTAAAATTGTGTAGGAGAGACAGGGAGGAAGGAATACGTGTTAGTTTTAATAGCTAACAAGCTACTAACTAATGCCATATTGCTCAGGGAAGTGAGGTGATAGGGAAAAGCAGACCACATTTTGTTTAAATGGCTTGAGTTGAGACTTTGGTGTCTGTATCTGCCCTTTTCCTCGATGGAGGGCACTTTCTATCTCAATATCATTGTGGCCGGAAGACAGAGCATGAATCCCTTGCTAGCTGCCTTTCCCCTTTCCCTTCAGCCTATGGGATGAAGCCATGAATGCTCAGGGTGGGTCTCCCCTCCCTTAGTTAATCCTATTGGAAACACTCTCCCAAATGCACCAAGAGCTGTGCTTTTCTAATCTCCTGGGTGCTTCTCAATCCACAGATGATCAAAATTAACCATCACAATTTCACCCCTTATCAACTTGACACCCAGACACTTGCTTTAAATCACTTTAAACCATTTCCAATTGGCATGAAAAAGTTCCTCTTCATCTCAGGACAGAATGAGATTTAAGGTGATTCTTAACTATAAGCCACTGTAAGAGGAAAACAAGTTAGTACAGAGTCAACCTTCCCATTCTAAAGAGTTGGGCTAAAAAATATCAAGTCTGGGAGATCCAAGCAAGACTCAAACCCAGTGGAACTAACCATAAATCCTTCAGTTCCCTGTCATGAATTTGGGGCACTGGGTGCTGTCACATGGGCTCCAATGGGTTGAGCAGCTCTATCCCCACAGTCCTGGCCAGTTATAGCCCATATGGCCTCTTTCTATTCAGCCTGCTCTGCAAACTGCCTGCAGATTTCCTTGGCAGACAGTCCAGTCCCTGACTTAGTTCCTGACTTCACTCTTACATCTCCAATGTCTGTGTCATACTTCACACATTCTCCTCTCAGGGGCTGTCTGTGGGGTTCTGACCCTGCTATTCATTGCTGGGCCTCCAAAGCTTTCTTTGAAGTTTGAGTGGAAACTTCCAGGACCCAATGACTCTTTCATTCTTCGTGTCTGCAAAACATGTACCTCCTAGATGGTATTATGATCTGTTTTCAGATTGAGCTGCATCCAAGGTGCCTTGGGCCTAGGTAGTTCCTCAAGGGGAACACTTCTTAGGTGCCCCAGAGGTACCCAGAGCTCTCTTTTGCAAGTAAAGTCTTTGCATCCTTGAGCCTATGATGAATGGACTCTGGGCAATTCCTGAGATGCTCTCAAGCTGTCTTTCCCAAGCTATTCAAGCTTTTTTGAATATTCCTAATATCTTTCTTCACTGTAATTTCCTTAGCCTCAAGTTATTTTTTTTTTCTTTTCTGGGCAAACTACAAGTTGTTCAGACCCATTTGCTCCGTCTTTGTTCACAATTGTTGCCATCAACCTTACTAAACACAGCTAGCAACAACCATGCGACAGTCTGACTTCTGAGCTCCCTCAGGCTAGTTGTCCCATTGATTTTAAACTCTACCTCCAACCAAGTCTCAAGACACAGGAAAATATAAATAAATTCCCCGCTAGCATATACGTGAATGCCGCCAGGCTGAGGTCCTGTGGTGTTCTCATTCCACCTGATAGGAGTGTTTGCATCCCTATAGGTTCTGAACTGATTTCCCACTAGACCTGTCCATGAAGTCTGCCTGCAGCCTTGTAGGTTTTGTCTAGTGCACATCTCCAGACTTTTCCAAATTCCTCTTATAAGCCTATCCCAAAGGAACCTAGACCACATCACCAGGGACAGCGACAGGAATGACCCAATTTCTCAGTGACAATTCACACCTTCACACCAAGTGTAATAACTTTAGGGAGGGAGATTTGTTTTGGCTTACAGTTTCAGTCTGTCATATGCAGAGAGGATGTGTCAGAGCAGAGTAAACACATCATGGTGGCTGGGATAGGGACAGGGAACACAGAGAGGTATGAGCTGGCTTTCTCTTCTTCCATTTTCTTCATTATTCTATTGATGCCTCCAGACAGGAGGATAGTGCCACCCACATAGGATAGATGTTCTCTCTCAGTTAATTCTCCATGGAAACATCTTCACAGAGACACCCAGAGAAGTACTTTATGAATTTCCTAGTGCTCCTCAGTCCATCAAGTTTGTCAATCGAAGTTAACCTCACATACCCCAGAGAATGTATGCAGATAACTCCTGGTGCCCGTCTGCCTTGACCTTGTTCTCAGTCGCACTTTCTCTTGGGGTGGAAGAGAGCCCCAGCATTCTCCACCTCCAACTCCAATGTCAGCAAAGGATTGGAGTGAGGTTCTATTACATCCCTTTTTCTGGATTTGATGCCATTCCAGGGGACAAGATATGTTCCCTGCTCAGGGCTTGACTAGATGCTCAGTCTTGGAACTGGGAGTGGGGTCAGCCCTACTCAAAGAGCATAGTCTAAGAATGAGCAAGGGCAGATTCTCCTCGGAAAAATGGGAATCTTATTTTCAGACTAGGAAAGGTACTGGCAGGCAAAAACAACAGATGTCTACCCCAGTTGCCAACAAAAAGTCAAATTCATAAAAATGAACCAAGCATAGCTATACACCAGTTTCTGGAATGTGCCAGGAGTGGGTCACATCCACACAAGGAGGTCCTGCTTAAAGGACAGCCATTCAGACCACATTCTACAGGGGAATCCTTTCTGATAAATGGCTCAGGCCCTTGCTGGCTTTGCTGGGGCCCTGAAAGAAACCTTTCCAGACCTTGCCACAGGCACCCTGTTCCAGAAGGCAATTCCTCCCTCTATGTCAGTTTGAATGTTCCAACTATATCTTCCATTCTCACAAATTCTGGTCATATTCTCAGCCACACTATCTGGCTCCTGCCATTCCTCCATAGTCTTCTCTTGTGCCACATACTAACCAGAAAAGACCACTTGCATTGATTTCTGGTGAACATGTCCAACACAACAGCCTCACTTTGTAAAATGAGACATTATGGCATGAGTGGGAGCCCAGCAAAGTGGCCCAGTGTAGTAAGAAGGAAGTTGCAAGTAGAAGAACAGGGAGAACGGAAATCTTGAAGAGGAAGGAAGAAAAAGAATACTCGCTCATTACAAGAGCAATCTTTATTAAAAGAGCTCACAGAGCTAGTGGCATCACCCATATGCCCAGGGCTGATGAAGAGAACACCAGATCGAGCCTGGGAGCCATAGCAGAGCTGCAGGCTAATTATCAAAGTCTCCCCATCCCCATGATAACAATCCTGGCAGGCCGTGATGACTGCTGCCAGTGGAGAGAAAGAAATTACCCAGGTTGACACTTCTGAATAATTGATAATTTGCCTAAATGAACAAATCAAGTAAGATTTAACTGTTGGCTGGGATTGCCACCCAGCAGTGGCAAAGTATCTAATCACCCCAGCACCTCATGTGGCTGTGCATGTGTGTCCTCCCCATCCTCCCCCTTTCTTTTCCTAAACCAAGTATGATTGTTTAATGCATTGATGGGGAATAGAGTTGGACATTGTAAATGACACTGTGACAGGGCTGTCAGCTGATGACAGCTCCTGACAGCCCCAGTGAGAAATTAATCATTCGAGATGCTTCGCGATTTGCTCATTTGATGGCACAAATAAGATTGCGCTTTCTAATCACACACCATCTTTTACTTACAGACTCTCTGTCTCTCCCGGGGAGAGTTTGGTTGTTTTCCTGTCAGTGGGATGGGTGCCGGCTGGGGTTAAACTTTGGGACTGTTTGGTGGCAGTTCGCCCTCAAGGAGCAAGGAGACATTTTCCCTGGGGAAATTTTCACTGGAGCAGAGTCTGAATTTAGTTTACCTCCCTTTCTACTTGTTTAAGAAGGCTTTCAAGGGGGAAGACCTAACCTGTTGGGACTGATGCTAATGAAGGTAGAGAGCTAAGGCAGCAGCGGGGCTATTTTTAGCTGGGTAATGGGGAGTAAACGGGGCCACCCTGTGATATGCTAAGAGATGCCTCACTCGTTTCTGCTGGAACTCCCACACTGTCTGCTGGGCAGACATCTGCTAATTGCTTTCTCTTGGACTTCATTTTGACATTTGGAGAAATAGAAGGAGACTGCCTAACCATTCCCCCTCCTGACGCCCCTAAATGGTTTCTCTGTGGGGTTTTGGAGCCAGGGAGGAAAGGAGGCCAGGTAAGTTTGAAGCCAGCTGTCTGCTGGGGTGTACAGAACTTTGGACACAATGTGCCTAAGGCATTCTGACCTGGTTTGGTTGGGATGCCTGTGTGGCTCCAGGCATTCAAAGGCACTGAAGTTCCTCCCAGCTGCATTGGCTGGCTCTACATTTGGTCAGAACATGTGCTTAACTCTACCCATCTGCACATGCATGCATACTTACCTGGAAAATAGCGTCTTAAGACATCACAAATGGAGGAAATATGCTCATGTCAACATACACTTCTATGAAAATGACCTTGTGCAACACAGTACCACATACAATGAATACATACAATGACAATCTAAGACAAAAGCATAACAAATTTCCCATTTGATAACAGAATTTCTTCTGCTAGTTGTGCTGCCATTGGTGCTTGCTTGAAGAATAGCTACTGTCACCAATCAGGAGTCAAGGACTGAAGGTTGTAGTTTCTTTTCTCTATCCCTTCTAAGGTCTCTGTTAACCAGCACTTAATTGCTTTTGGGTATGTAGACCCAGGCTGTGTAGTGTGAACAGTGGCCACTGGGTGGCGACAAAGGCCCTCTTGGACTGGCCACTGACAGGCAGTGACTGATACAGGGGAAATGGGCCTACCTTTTGGCATCACAAGGACAACCTATGGGAAGCCTGGGAACACTGTCATAAGCACTGTTCACATGTTTATTATTTTACCCATGTTTGTAACCATCCTATGAGCCTCGCAGACGTTCAGGAGCTGGCTTCCCAAGGGCACAAGCCTACAGTTGATGGAGCTGAGATTGATGAGGGAGCCTGAGTTCTTAGATACAGCACTGTACCATACCCTGAAGTCACTGCACTTCCAGTTTGGGGGAACCAAATGGTTAAAACTGATGCTTTTCTCTCTCTGAGCTCTGAGGCTATTTCCATCACAAGATGAAGAAAAAGGACATGGAAAGAAAAAAACAAATTTACTAAGGTAAATAGAGCCTTCGAGTTGTAGTATTTATGACTATAGTCTAGGCTTCTGTCCAGCCTCCCCCAGGCACAGCTCTGAAAACCATTACATAGTCTCTGCTGGGCCACCTCTCGCCTATTTTCCCATAGATACCTTCTGTTCCAAGAAGAAATTCAGAGGGAGGTGAGCAGGCTGGGGATGTGGTTCAGTGGTAGAGTTCTTGCCTAGCATGCACAAGGCTGTATTTAGCCTCTAACACTGCAACAAGAAGACGGAAGAGCCATAAAGACCCAAAGAGGGAGAGGGTATAAACGTTCACAGCTCTCATCCATGAGAAGAGTTCTAGAGAACTCCATGCAGCACCAGCATGACTAGGCCTGGGGCCTGCATATTGGGCAAAATGTCCTGGTGCTTCTGCATAAGACTAACTTTTGACTGAGCGAGACATATGACATTTGGGACTCAAGCCATCAGTTGAAGATCTGAACACAACATTAAGAGACAGTCCCTTTCTGTGTTTAAGAGGAACTCCCTTTGTGACCCCTCATGATCTGAGATACTGTCTTCACACTCAACATGAACTTCTGATCATCAAACCTGCTGGTGTTCGCACTGGAACTGAGACCATTAATTCCTAGGCTTTCCAGAGGGCTGGCTGTGTGGATTTTATGATTGACCAGCCTCCATGGTTATACAAGTCACCTCCTTACTATGGATCTGTTTATGTTTGTATGCTGTCTTACCATCCGGTTGATTACGTACAGACGTGTACATATTCACACACATGCATATGTACACATGCTGGAGGGAGGGAGAGAGAGAGGGGGGGGGGGGGGGGGAGGGGGAGGGGGAGAGAGAGAAGGGGGGAGGGGGAGGAGGAGGGGGAGGGGGAGGGGGGAGAGAGAGAGAGAGAGAGAGAGAGAGAGAGAGAGAGAGAGAGAGAGAGAGAGAGAAACTCATGGTTCTTTGGAAAAGCCCTGACTAGTTCAGAGGTTGAAGACAATGACAAGGAGACTCCACATCAAGCAGCTCTCGGCTCTGCATCCTTGTGTCTGGCTCTGTGGCCGAACTGGGGTGCTGGCATCAGACCAGTGGACTTTTGTGTTGGCTCTGCTCCATCTTTACTGTTTGTCTTCTTTGTAAGTCTCAGTGTTCCAGTATTTATAGTGGGAATAATTATAAATAATCACAATGAGGATAATTATGAGCTGCATATGATGCAGACACATTTCTCAGCACAGTGTTTAGCAATCAGTCAAGTGTCTGTTGTCTTTGTTTAGGCAGCCGTTGCTTCCTGTCAATCTGTTATCAGCGATGTCAGTAAAATAACTTACTCTGTCCTTTTCATAAGTGGAAAAACTCTAGATGAGAAAAGATGCATGACTCTCTCCCTATCTGTAATGTCTATCTATCTATCTATCTATCTATCTATCTATCTATCTATCTATCTATCTATCTACCTACCTACCTACCTACCTACCTACCTACCATTGCTTTCTTTTCTGGAAGGGTTACATGAGAATGGATGAAAGAGTGAGACTGCCCTGTGAGTAAATTACCAAGGCTTGGGTATGCAGCAAATGCCGCAGGTTGTGGCCACTGAGCTGGGTGAACAGGTGACATCTGTGAGTAGAATTCCTGGGTAGCCTCTGATGCAAGGCCTCAGGCATTTGACCAGCAAACTACAGGGGAGGAGGAGAGGCTGTCCTAGGGGAGCCTAGCCAGTGGGACAGTGGTCATTTCTGGAGTGACAGTTCTTGGCCTCCTCAAACACAGATGCAGAGGGGTAGGATATAGACGTGCAAGGGAAAGGCTTTGTAGGAGATGACAGATGGGGTTTGGTGTCTGACTCACTTGTTGGCTTTTGTAACCTTTCTTAATGTTAAAGAATCTTCCTTAAGAAGGAAAGAGGTCTGTCTGATGGACACAGACGTTCTCAGGAAAGTACATGTGTGGTGGTATTGTGTTCCCCAAAATATTGTGTACCTTAATAAATTTATCTGGGGTCAGAGAACAGAAAAGCCACAAAATACTTAGGCTAGAAAATGTTAGCATACACCTTTAATCCTAGCACTCCAGAGGGAGAAATCCCTCTGGATCTCTGTGAGTTCAAGGCCGCATTGGAAACAGCCAGGCATGGTGACTCACGCCTTTAATCCCAGAAAGCAGCCTTTAATCCCAGGGAGTGGTGGTAGAAAGCAGAAAGGTTTATAAGGCGTGAGGACCAGAAACTAGAAGCATTTGGCTGGTTAGGAGGCATTTTGGCTGGTTAAGCTTTCAGGCTTTGGAGCAACAGTTCAGCTGAGAGCCATTCGGATATGAGGACACAGAGGCTTCCAGTCTGAGGAAACAAGACCAGCTGAGAAGTTGGCCAGGTGAGGTTAGCTGTGACTTGTTCTGCTTCTCTGACCTTCCAGCATTTACCCCAATAACTGGCTCAGGTTTGATTTCATTAATAAGAACTTTTAAGATTCCTGTTACATACCTGCTCTCGGTACAATCTGATGGTGGAGACTGTAACATCAGGGTCAAATGTTGCAACAGACAGTGTTCTCCCTGCCCGAGTTCTGACCCTTCTTATCTCTCTCCTCCCAGGAGAGTTTGTGAGGCCTCTGTGGTCTCATGGCTTTGACCAACACCTCTCAGAAAGCAACAGAATCTTATTCATGTATACAATTCAATATTAAGACTGTTCCTGAACCCACATGTTATTTCTGTTTTATTCTAAATTTTAATACACATTATTTGTACAAATTAATGTGATTCACTCTGGTATGTCCTTATACCCATACAGGTACATATACCACACACCTTTCTTCCCTCTTCTGTCTCATATTCCTTTCCTGAATCCCCTCCCTAGTCCTTAATAATTGTTCTTCTTTCAGATTTTTTTTTAAATAAGAAGAAGACATGTGATTTTTGTCTTCCAGTGTCTGACTTACTTTGTTTAACATAATGGTCGTCTGCTCCATTCATTTTCCTGCAGAAGACAGGAATTTATTCTTTACGGCTAAATGATACTCCACTATGTTTATATACTATATTTTCTCTATTCAGTCATTTGGTGACAGGCATTGATGTCAATTCCACAGCTTGGCTGTTATGAATAACATCGTAATGAACAGATATGCAGCATTCAGCTGTCTCTTTGGTATGCTGACTTTATTTCCTCTGTTTTTGCACCCAAGAGTTAGATGGCTGGGTCATATGGTCAATTTGTTTTTAGGTTTTGAGAACCTGAAATACTGTTTTCAATAATAGCTGCCCTAATTTACATTTCATCCAGCAGTGTACAAAGGTTTCTTTTATCCATACCCTCGCCAGCATGTTTGCTTGGCAGTAGTCATAGAACTCTACATTTTAGAGTTGAATTCCCTTGATTTCAATCCTTGAAGTTGCTTGCTGCCTACATCCATGCTTCTGTCTGAGGTGTGGCTCCTGTGGCTCTAAGGTTCTGATGACACAAGCTGAGCTCACCCTTCCCCATCACTTCCAGGTGTGTAAGGCTTGCCTTTCTCCACCAGTGTCCCAGGGCAAGTATGTAACAACACATGACCAGTGCCCTTCGCCACCTTCCAGGGTCTCCATTTCTCATTTTTTCCCCTGTCAAATAGCTCTGTTGAAATCCTCTGAGGAGTTTTGCTTATGGCCACTGACCCCACAATGTACTCACTTCTCACTGTCCTCAGCTACAACTCCACTTTCTGCCTTCTGAGTTATGCCCTTGTCTGCCTGTCTGTCTGCAGTCATGTGACCCCTCTGTCCTGCTTTTCAGGTTTCCTCCCATCCTTTGCTCCTGCATTCAGCAAGATGCAGTGAGTGTGTCTGGTACCTCTCTCCTTCTTTGCTGGCCTTCCTCCAGCCAATGCTTATTCATTAACTATCTCCTCACATTTCCTTCTTGCAGTTTGAATTACTTAGGTGGCATGATGGAGTAAACTTTACAAACAAGACTGAGGTGCTCAGAAGTCTGGTCTGATCCCTTCCTGGTCCAGATATCCTGGGAAAGTAGTTAAGGAGATCTATCATCTATCTATATCTATCTATCTGTCTGTCTATCTATCTGTCTGTCTATCTGTCTATCTATCTATCTATCTATCTATCTATCTATCTATCTATCTATCTATCATCTACTATCTATCTATCATCTACTATCTATCTATCTCCAGATTTTAAAAATGCTTGTATGTATGCATGCCATGTCTCTGTGTGTCTGTCTGTCTGTATGTATGTGTGCTTGTGTTCTGTGTGTGTCTGTGTGTTTCTGTATATATGTCCCTGCCCATAAGCGCATGCAAAATATGTCATATTTCTTTTGTATGAGCCTTTTTTTAAAATCTAGGTGGTGTTATGCATGTCTTACTCTTTTGTTGCTGTTATAAAATACCGTGCCCAGGGAACTTGCAGAAGGAAAGGTTGATTTGGCTTGTAATTCCAGAGGGATAAGAGTCCATCATGGTGGGGAGGCATGGTGATAGGTGACAGGCAGCAGGCATGGCAGCTGGAACTGGATGCTGAGAGCTCACATCTTGAATTGCAAATACTGTAAGCAGTACAAGTCTTTAAATTCTCAAAGCCTGCTTTTAAATTCTAGTGACATACTTCCTCCAACAAGGCGACATACCTATATCTCTCAAAACAGCACCACCTACTGGGGACCAAGTGTTCAAATACATGAACCTATGGGGGACATTCTCATTCAAACTGCCATCACACACTTGTGTTTTATAAAAATCACTGGTCATCTCTCCATATGGGCCCCTGGATGAGGTGTTCTGGCTAACTTGTGGAATCTGATCTAGATTGGTCTAGACTGGTCTAGACCAGAGCATTCAAGCTTTTGCACTTGTATCCTCTTTTACCCAAGAAATTTCTATGCTACTCCAGATGTATGAAATAGGCTTACAAATCAAACATTGACTGATTTTAAAAATTAATGAAATTTATATTAAAATAATTCTTTGGTATACACATAATTTTACCATTTATCAAAGACTAAATCTGCATACTAATGAGATGGATAGGCTTTTTGTTTTTACATAAAGGATTAAATCTTTTCCAAATATCTGACACTGTAGGCATACTGCATCCTCAATGTTTTCAGAGATGACTGGGGCTGTGATTTTGTAATATTCAATGTTGAGAACTTTGATTTTCATAAATACATAGTAAAAACTGTCAGAAGTATGTTTAGGGCTGTTTCAGAAATGGTTGGAAATTCTGTTTTAATCCAAAGACAAAGTTTAATTACTGATTTTTTTTAATTTATAAAACTCATGTCAGCAATTCAAATAGCACAGTTTTTTTTTTTTATAAAACTCATGTTACAGTTTCAAATCAAATAGTTCAACGCTGTATAATCCAGAGATAAACTAATTTGATATTTGTGTGCTGAAGAATGATGGTAGAAAAATATGAAAGTCTTTGGTGTCTATAATTGAATTGTTCTGTTTCCATAAGAGAGAAACCTTTGCATGTTCAGTAAAATCCCTGAAATTCATAATTACAGGAGTCCCAAGTTTGAGCTAAGGAACTTTACACAGCATTGGCTGGTTTGTGTGGTGTGGTGCCTCACACAGAGCGAATAGTGCATGTGGTATGCTCAGACCTGTGCTGTCAGTGAGTTGTGTGGTGTGGTGCCTCACACAGAGCGAAGAGTGCATGTGGTATGCTCAGACCTGTGCTGTCAGTGAGGTTGTGTGGTGTGGCGGCTCACACAGAGCAAAGAGTGCATGTGGTATGCTCAGAACTATGCTGGCAGTGAGGTTGTGTGATGCAAGATAGGCAAAAAACTCCAGAAACTCCTCAGATTCACTAGACATTGGACTTCAAATTAATTTTGGGTTGTTGTGCATACAACCGTTGCGTTGGGGCATGCAGAGTCATGACCCATGGTTTAGCCCATACATGCTGATTTGGCTTTTGCCTCGCTGATGATCATTACGCTGTTCAGTGCTAGGGTTTAGCTACATGGCTTCACTGAACACATGGTATTCCCCAATTAGTGCTACTCACAAATCTGTCTTCTCGGGGTCACCGTTTGTTGTTGCCTCACTGAGAGGTGTAGAGCAATTCCTAGGCAGCCCACACATGGCAACCTTAGTGCCAGGAACACTGAGCAAGATAGGTGTTGCTCCCGTTTTATAGAAGAGCAAAGAGAGACTGCAGAGCTAAAGTGAGTCTAGTTGTGGCTTCTCTCTTGCTTTTTTGCTTGTTGGCTTTTTATAGCACTGGAGGTAGAACTCCGGGCTTCACACATGCTAGGCAAGTGCTCCACCACTGAGCCCTGCTACCAGCTCATGAGTGAGGTTGTTACGTGAGATTAACACACATTCTCACCCCAGTTCCTCAGGCTCACTCTCTCCACTCATGGTACCATGAATCCCAGGGTGAAAGAAGCTGCAAGACATGCTTCTTTTTGCCCTCTAATATGTCCTAGTTACACAATAAATCTTAATAAAGCTTGATTGATTATTTGGAAGACAAATTAAGGCTACCGTCTTAGCAGAGTATTTTATTTAGGTAGTTCAGCAACAATAAGAAGATGCTGGCATCCTAGATTAGCTGGCTAAAATATTATTAGAAGTTAATTCATATTTTAGCAGATAATTCCTAATTAATTTGCTGTAGTTATCTTGTTAAATGTCAATTAACTCTCTCCACATCCCTTACAGGTTTCTGCCATTTCCAAAATGTAATTATGCAGCTATTGCTCGTGTACCTTTACTGCTTGTACAATCTCCCAGTTAAATATAAGTCAAAAAGATTTATCTTCCAAGTTCTTAATAACATCACTAAATGCTCTAATTAATAATCAATAATCCATTTGCATAATTAATTGTGGAAAGAATCCTAGTGGGATGGTGCTTGTGGCTAACTTCTCTCAGGCTGGAACTGCTATCTCCTGCAGCAGTCCTGGCTCGAGTAGAGTTTATCTAAGCTGCTCACATCCCTCCAGGGCACAGAGCAGGAGTGGGGTGTTTTGTGGGAAGTCCTTATTTATGCAGTTGCTTAACACTATGTAATATAAGTGTCTCTGTGGAGCAGAACCTATTTGCTGGATATGAATTTTCATCGACATAGGCTCCAGTGAACAAAAATAAGTTAGTTCATTTTCCTAAATGGTGATTTAATTTTCTACATCTGAATTCTCATCGTACTTGATACAGAAACTTAATCTAGCCACTTTCAGACAATGTAGTGTCTGCTAAGTCAAATGAGGTTGGAGCTTGGCTATAGTATAAATGACTCTTAGGAGGGACAGGCTATGAGATCCCCACCACAGGGTTCTGGAGAGACCTGTTTTGGTCCTTCTTGGCTACCATTTTGAGAGATGTTATGGAAGTCTGGTCCTGCCTAGAGTCCCTTTCACACTTCACTGCAGGGTGCTCAGCCTCATTTAATTATGATTCTCCTTGGTGCCAACCTCACTCTCTGAAGCTTGTGGTTTTGCTTCAGCTCACAAATCACCCTTTATTTGCCTCATTTCCACTCTCAGGTGTCTGTCCCTATCAGTCCTTCCCCACTATTCTTCCTTCTCAGACAGGCTTTCTATGACCCTAGAAAGACCAGAGGATTGCCATGGGTCTTCACTGTGTCTGCACACCCGTTCTGCCTCCTTGTTTACATATCCAGAGGCAAAGTTTTGTGAAGTAAATGATGAGGTCTGCACTTGGATGTGGGCCCAGTGAGACACAGGTTTCAGAAACCAGTGACTCTGTGAGATTCCCTCAAAGCAATGGAGACACAGCACAAAGGTAGACCCAAATATCTACCTTTCAGATTCCTTCCAAGTCTTCTGATCTCCTTCCTGTTTAGGGAGACCACAAGGCAGAGGTGATTCCACACAGGGAAGTCACCTATTGTACATTTCCTGGTCTTCCCAGAAATCCCTGCATTGTGTTTTAGAAGCTGACAGTATTCCATTGTTGTTCTTTTGTTGTGGAGTGAGAAGTAGCCTTGTCAACAGATAGAACAAGGGTGGTCGGTCACAGGAGTAAAGAAACAATAAGCCAGATGTCATCTCACAGTGCTGCTCAGCCACACCATTATCACGTCAGAACCAAGGCGGGAACACACAGAGTCATGTGACACTCAGTCCAAAGAGGATCACACCAAACACGCACCACAGAGGCACAGAGCCACACCAAGTCCTGAGGGTTCTGGGATGTGAGATTCAGCTTACCTGTGAGATCCACAAAGGGAGGGTGAATGAGTGGACCACAGTCCCCAGAAGTCTGCTGTCTAGTGGAGAGATGTTTATATGATTTGTTTTTCATCCCAATTCTCTGACTTCATTTAAAACATAACTTTATATGCTTGGAGCTGAAAGCTGCGTGTCCTAATGGCTTCCAAAGGTCAGGAAAAAGTAATTTCATATAAAATCCTGCCATTGTTCATTGACCTACCAGTTGCAACTGGTAGAAGAAGATAATGTTTTGATTTAAGAAGAAACCCCTGTATCCATCCATCCATCCAAGCCTGGGTGCCATTGTCAGAGGACACTGCCAGGACAATCATACAGCAGATCAATAAGACTTGTCACCCCTCAGAAAGTAGATCACACATTGAGGCCTCTCACAGGGAAGAGCTGCCCTTCAGATCAGAAGAGCAGGAGTGAAATGAACTACGAGTCTTGCCAAAGTTCCCAATGGTCTACCTGTCTTTTTAGCACTGGCACATTGAACAACTGCTGGGCACCCCTGGGAGGGCTCCTCCATCTTCACTGTGCTCTGCAGCTCCACCGGGCCTTTAATGGCTTATCCACAAATGGTGATGAAGTAAGTAAAAGTGGTGTGGGTGTCGTCTTGTCTTTCTGCCTTGATGTGTTCTATGTTCTTCCCATCCTCGGGGATTTCTGGGAATTAACTGCCACGGAGGAAAGTATACAGATCTGCTTTCCCCCGAGGGTGCTGGTCCCTTGCAAAACAAGCCCTCCATGAGGAGAGTGGTGCTAAAAACGATGTTGAATTAACGGTAACATTTCAGGAAACTCTGAAAGGGAGACTGAGGTCAGGGTGAACTTTGTAGATAGTCCACAAATAATATGACATGAATAAGATAGGATATCTCTCTAGGGAGTGGGGACAGCTGGTGGCGACTTCAAGAGAGGTGCAGGAGGCACTCCTTAGGAGCCATGACACCTGGTTCACATCAAAACTCCGTGAGCCTTGTTTTTCCTGTTGGTGAATTGGGGGCAATCAATGTACTTCGTAGCCTGCTCTGAGAAGTCAACAGTGGCATGGCATAGATAATATATGTCAAGATGCCTCCAGGTTATTGTCTTAGTTCACACAGCTGTTATCACCCATGGCTACTCTATGGATTCAATCAAAAGATTTTCAGATGGGTAGTAGAATACTAAACTGTGTCAATGGGAGTAGTTACCCTTTCTACCAATTTATCTTATAAATGTGACTATGCAGCCAACAAATACCTCTTTCCCCTTGGGGTGACAGAGTTGGGCAAGTGCTGAGGAGAGAGATTCTATGGAGTAGAGTGGCGTGGCTGGCCAGTTAGAATGGGAGGAGAGCTCTCTCCCCTCTGTCTGCCTACACTTTGTGTGACTTTCAGTAACTAGTGCCAGTGTCAGCAAGAGCTGAGAGCTGGGCTGCAGATGTACCCAGACCACATCTCTATATTTTATATTTCCCAAGACTGACCCATGTGCAGCACATCTTCATTCTGAGATGGGTTTGCTTAGCATACAGCCAGGTAGATAGACACATTGTGAGTTGTCGAGATCTGGAAGAATTACGAACTCTAGCAGAAATAGCCAACTAAGGAATAGCTAAGGCATGCTTTCCTTCCTCCATCCCCCACCAGCATTGCTGGGTGTGTGCATCTTCAAGCTCACAGGAACAATCATGCATGCCATACATTCTCCTCTTTTTATGGCTCTTATTGGTATAGCAGCATTACTCAGGCTCGGCTGTCCCATCTACAAAGCCGATTTCTTTTTCATCTCTGTTTATATGGATATCGTTTGAAGAACTATCCTCCACTCCTGCTGTCAGCTCCCATTCTGCACTTCACATATTATGAACTTATTTAAACAGAAATCTTTCTCTCTGGGTGTGTGTCTTTCCCATCTGCTTCTCCCCTGCCCCATCCTAGCAATTCTCATTTTGCAGCAATCCTGTGATATCATTCATTGTTACTCTTTATTGCCTAAACTGCTTCTGTCCCTTTCAGAATGCAAGGGGGTGGGGATAAAGAGCACTGTGATTGACATTCAGGGCAATGCTTCTTACCTCCAATATTTCTAGAAGTGCTGCATCAATATTTAAGAGCAAAGATCTCACCGATGACTATACTTCATATGTGTAGGATGATTTGCAGTTGGTTTTGAAATGTACTTTAATTTTAGGGAGTTTGGGAGGCAGGGGGAAAAGTGTGGCTTATTATCCAGCTTGTTCTAACTGTCCAGACTCCAGGTGCATATTGTGTTGAGCGGTGTCTGGGTGTTCAGCTTCCCTGTTCGTATGCCCCTTAAATGTGTCTTCTGAATGTTAGACTCACATGTGGTAGGGATTGTTTAAAGATGGTTCTTATTTTACTAACCAGCTGAAATATGTTGAAGCAAGCTTGTCTCTGAATGTGAATGTATTTTTAGGTTAGGTTATTTTCTCGTGGTTTCTATTAGTTCAGAGACTGTATTCTGTTTCTTGCATCCAGGATAAATGTTACAAACCCTCCAGTTCTGTCTCCTAGTTCTGTCCAGTTCATGTAAATGTGTTGGGACAAAGAAGAAGATCCATCTACCCAGGGTGAATGTTCCCCCTTTCTACAGCAGTCTCATCCAGATGACGGGTCCAGAGCCTTCTGTGTCCTCATGAGGCCAGCTGATATGTATGAGGAGAAATTAGTCTTTGGGGTCTTTGAGGAAGCATGGGTAGATGCCACACTCTGGTAGCAGTTTCACAGGTCACTGCATCTGTGTTACACATGGCGTTCCTGGCTCAACTCTTACAAACAGGCCACTTTCTTACCTATAAAGAAGAGATTAAGTAGAGGATTATCCCACCGGGCACTGGACCTTGAGTTGAGAAACACCTTAATAATTAGAAATCTTTTCAAGTGTCAATGGGCCTATATTAAAACTGCCTCATGTATAAAGAACATTACCAAAGCATCACCTATCCTGACTAATGCTGAGCTGGACTTTACAGCCCACAGCATATTAAGGCTCTTGCTCCTTTTTTCTTGCCTTGAGAAAAGTAAAGAAGTTCCAAATACCCCCCCACCCCAGTAGAACTGTTTTCTTAAATATACAGACACATACATTTTCCAAAAATTGTAGCAACATTTCTTCTGTATTCTGCCCTGTGAGGCTATCACGTCAGAACCGTGTTCACATAAACCCACTTTCAGCCATAGGCAAGACAAGAAGGGAAGCAAAGTGCAGTTTGAAAAGTAAAGCTACAGACCCGGCATGGGAAGCAAAAGTAGGTGGTCCTTATCTGGCTCTCAGCCCACAGGACCTAGTATTGTTCATCATCCCAACAGGATGCCCTTCAAGAACAGAAGCTTCCAAGCATTAAGCATCCCTGCCTCACTCTCTTAGTAGCATCCCTTTTCCAATCCTGTTCATCCTGGGGTTCTAACTAGCTTATTTGGAACTTCTGTTATGGAATTGCAGCCTGGTTTACTCCTTGCCTACTGACAACCTCCCTTTGAACCTTGATACAACAAAACAGAAAGCAGTAAGTTTCAAGAGGATGTCAGTTGAGATCTTCTATTTGAAACCTCCTTCTTAGAAGTCACTATCCAAACCTGCACAGCTGGAGACAACAGATGAGGGAAACAAGTCCAGCTGGAAATACCTCAGGTATCCAAAGAGCTCCGGTTGCACCTGTGGAGTTAAAGTGATTATCATCCACAGTAGAATAAAGGTGTCCTTCATTGCTCAGAAAATCCATTGCTTGCTTGCTTGAGGTTATAGGTGTGTGCCAGAGCTGGTTCCTAAGATCCTTAAAGTTCAGTCCTTCTGGTTTTGAGAAGCTTTAATCAAATCCAGCACTTGGTTTGGGGCCATAGTGTGGCCATTTGCTGGCATGAAGTTATCCCCCTGCTCCTGCCAAAGTTCCCTGAGTTCACCCACTCCTGGGTTGCTGCTAGATGTTCTTCCTGCCAAGCATCATGTACGAGTTGATTGCTTCCAGAATATGTGTGGCAAACTCATTCATTTCTTCCAGGGGAATAATCTTTTTATTCTGTGAAGACCTGAGAGGGCCAGCCACTTTCACGTATGTTTCAGGAGGAATCACAATGTTTTCACCACTGGCATCATGTGTGTCAGCCCACTGGTAAATATCCATGGGCACAGCCTTTTTAGCTTCTATTTTGTAAACAATATTAGTTGGAGCTTTTTCTGTATATCTGATTATTCCCAAAGTAGTGACCTGTGAAACCTCAACATTCCCAGTTTTAAATACTTCATCAGTGAGGGTAGCAGAAAGCAGCTGAGATATGGTACAGGGCACAGTGTGGTGGGCTCCTGTGCTTCGTTTCTTTTCTACTTAGAAGGACCTGACGGTCCCAGACTGTATGTGCAGGCTCCTCCATAGGTGGAGGTGCTGTAGCTTTGGCATCTGCTATTCCACATTGTAGTCTAGGTTCCCCTGAGAAAGTGGTCCAGAAAGTTCCAGTCCAACAGGCTGGGTGACTACCTCACCACTGTTTGCTACCCTGGTGTGGTGGTGGTTGCATAACTTCTTTACACGAGCATCTATAGCTATTTGTTTGTGATGATTTTGCAAGTAAGAATGAGCCCATGACTGTCTTCCAAGGTTCATTGCCACCCTGGGGAACTTCATTAAGCCAAAGGAAACTTCTCAGGGGCAGGTCAGAATTGGCAAAGGGTTAAACATTTTGAGGGTAGAAAACACTACACATACTACAAAAACAAGACCTTAAACCCCAAAGCAGACTCTCTTTTCTGGATACTTGTTTATCCTTTGGTAAGTCAGTCAGTAGCTTAGATCATGTAGAAGTAGGATTTGGGGACCTAGGAGGAAGTCAAATAGTTGGTCAAGGACAGCTCAGAATCTTGAGTTGAGGTGCAGAGTCCCCAGAATACCTTACCTATGTGGATCTCTGCTCACCCTGACACATACTTTCCAGTTGCCTTTGGGAGAAGCAGAACAGTTGACTACATGTGTCAACACTGCACTGGGTGATTCTGAGGGGCAGAGTTCTCCACTTCACTTTAAGAAACACTAGAGGGGAGTGGGGAGACAGAGTCACAGAGAGACACTCAGTTTTCTATCTTACGTCTCATCGCTGGCACTCCAGATGTCCTTGTGGGGTACACAGGGAAGACTTCTGATGGAGTTGAGAGCTAGATTGAGAACTGTCACAGTAAGGCATTGCCAACAGGCAGGAGCCCTTTCTTAATTAGATCTTGATTGGAAGTGGGGAGCTGGAGGGCACTAAATACCTCAAAGGAGAAACCAAGACAACTCAAAGACAAACTCCACTAACTTGAAGTATTGTTGAGGTTCAATCTTTGACAAGGAGTTAGTAGAGTTAGGGGAACAGAAAGGAACTGTGAGACAGATTGGGAAGAAGTCACCAGGAAATAAATGCTCAGGAGCTTTGAAAGACAGACAAAGAGATAAGAAGTGTGTGATTAAGAGGTGGATTTTCTGGTATGTTCTCTAGGTGCCTGTCTGCCCCTAGGACACAGAATCATGTGACATCTGTGGAGGATGTGATGGTAAAGTTAGCTTTAGGTAGAATGAACATGCGCCCTAGGGGTGTGTGTGTGTGTGTATGTGTGTGTGTGTGTGTGTGTGTAGGGGAGAGGGAGAGTTATTGGTTGTGTTTAACAGATCCTGGAGGAGAGAACAACCAGCCTGATCTCAGTTCAATGATGAGGACACTCTGTGAGTACCAAGACAGTGATGCCACTCTAGAATCAGCCTTAAGTATGGTTATTTGCTGTTGCTAAACTGATGATATCTATCTATCTATCTATCTATCTATCTATCTATCTATCTATCTATCTATCTATGTCAAGCCAGTCCATTGGCATGCAAGGTGCCTAGCTCTAATCTATTCTGATAATGACTTGAGTAAACACGTTGAGAATTTCTCACTCTTCCCTAAGAATGTACAATGGGGAAGGGAAGGGCCACAAGGCAGCCTTTTCATGATTAATCAAGGAATACAATTACATCATGGATTTATTCTTCTCATTTCCCCCATCTTTCACAGCTTTGGAATCTGAACTGGGCGTGGAAAGGATAGGGGCAGGAGACGGGAACTTGTTCTTGTAATTAAAAATTCTCTTTTTCACAAGATCTTGGTTGAACTGTCCAATGTCTGCATTAAACAAACATGAATTAAAGGACAGTCACATTGCCCACCCTTTCCAACGTCCATGCATATCCAGGCCTCCATGAACCAAGTCTTACAGGCAGCGTGTTCATCATCTTCTCCTTAAATGCTTGATTTTTCTTCCAGATTTATTCTCATGGATATCGGGTCACTGTGATGACTGCTGAAATAACACGTCTTTCTTGTGAAAGTTCAGCCTCTCTCTGTCAACTGCATTCCATTCCATTCGGTCCTGTTCCATTTTGTCCCCTTTTCCCTCTTCATTTTAGAAGGGGTCAGAACCCTGTGTAGAAGACAGAGCCCTCTGTGAATGCTCCAGGTCTCTCACCAAAGCTTCATTTTGGTGATTGGGTCAAATCTTTGTAAGTGCTTACTTACTTGCTTTAATCATCCTATCACCAACCCCTTTCCCAAGCTCTCTAACATTTGCCAACCTGGAATAAGTGCTGTGCACCCTCTTAGGAGGCTGGGGTCTGGATATATTGATAATGTGGGGGCATTACCAGAGGGAAATAGAAAGGAATGCCAGTCAAAGAAAATTTACAAGTACATGAAATATATTTATATTTCTCTCTTTATATCATCACTTCTCTCCCCTCATGTGGTTCCTTATGGGAACAACTTCCCTTTTCTTTTGGAGTCATAGACCACACACATTACCTTTCCACCATATGCCAGCACATGTGTGTGTGTGTGTGTGTGTGTGTGTGTGTGTGTGTGTGTGTGTGTGTGTATGCTCTGTGTAACCTCATCCAGGAGGAAGCCTGAACTTCCTTCTCATTCAGACACTTCTGCCCCACTGGCTCTCATTTCCAAGGCAAACACTGCTTAACTGATGAGCTAAAATATTCTTGAGGGAAAAAAAAGAGTGTGTCTTTTTCTCCTTGGACCTTTGGAATTTAGAAGGAGACTTTAGAAGTTATTGGACTCAAAGGAATGAATTTCATTTGGTGGAAATCTGGATGTCATGATAAAAATATTTTTAACTGTTTCTATCATTCAGTACCTATATATGTCACTCTTTGTTGTTGTTTCTAAGAAAAGTCAGTCTTGGGGGTCAGTGAGAGAGAAATTCTGATTACATGTGCCTGGAGTGGATTAGCAACTTCATTCATTTATAAAAACCTACAAGCATTGCTCATTCATCAGGAGGCATTAACTGAACGCCTACTGTTTTTCAGGCTACAAGAGATGCCTAGGATACAGATGATGAATAGGGCAATATGGCAGATAGTGAAAAGTGATGACCAGAGCTCACGTCCTGACTTCCTCTAGGCCAGGAACACTTGCCAACTCTTTCCCATCCATCAAAATGGGGAACAAAAAGAAGGGGGAAGATATAATATAATGCATACTTGAATGCAACCCATGCAACTCTCTGACTGTGGCCTGAGAAGAGGGTTGGAAAAGCAAGAAAAATACTTCAGTCAGAGAAAGCTGCTCAGCATATTTAGAAATCAGTTTCCATTTTAATAGCATGTGTCTTTTCCATGTCAAATGACATGTCTGGCAAACACTAGAAGGCAACACTTTTGGGGGCTTTAAGTGTCTCAACAATAGATGAAGCCGTCTTAAAGGGACCGATCACAAAGCCACTTAGCATCTGGCACTCTTGTCTCCATCCTGGTGGGGACAAGGGAAAAGAGTGCTGTAGCAGGAATCTTAAAAAGTTCTTATTAATAAGATCAAACCTGAGCCAGGTATTGGGGTGAATGTTGGAAGATCAGAAAAGCAGAACAAGCGACAGCCACCTCACCTTGCCAGTTTCTCAGCTGATCCTATTTCCTCAGACTGGAAACCTCTATGTTCTCATCCGGAATGAATCTCAGTTGAACTGTGCTGCTCAAAGCCTAAAAGCTTAACCAGTCCTAGTTCCTCCTCCTCACGCCTTATATACCTTTCTGCTTTCTGCCATCACTTCCTGGAATTAAAGGCTCACTTCTTGGGATTAAAGGCATGTGTCACCATGCCTGGCTGTTTCCAGTGTGGCTTTAAACTCACTGAGATCCGGATGGATCTCTGCCTCCCAAGTGATAGGATTAAAGGTGTGTGTGCCACCATTTTCTGGCCTCTATATCTAGTGGCTGTTCTGTTCTCTGACCCAAGATAAGTTTATTAGGCTACACAATATTTTTGGGAACACAATACCACCATAGAGTGCTTCCAAGTGGCAGTGTGAATTTGGCTCCTGTCTTGATGTGTGGGAAGACCTATTCACCATCTGACCTTACTAAGCCTGCATGAGGATGACTTCCCAAGTAAGAGTAGCACAGTTCATCATTACGCATAGACAGAGTTTCCACAGAAATCACAGCAGAGCACAAAACAAGGAATGGAAGGCATTCACAGAACCTGGGAACAACCAGTATTGCAGTGTGTGACTATCTGGTCTTTTAAAATTCACATGTGTGTGTCATGTGTGGTTGGCATTTTCTTTGGGCTGCCAACCAGTTCCCAAATAAAGTCACAGAGACTTACTATTATTTATGAATGCTTGGCCTTAACTTAGGCTTGTCCCACTAGCTCTCTTAACTTAATTTAACCTGTTTCTATTCATCTACATTTTGCCTGAGGGCTTTTTACCTTTTTTTCATTCTGTATGTCCTACTTTCCTGCTTCCTCCATGTCTGTCTGTCTGGCCCCTGGAGTCTCCTTAGCATCTCTTTTTCTTTCTTCCTTGAGCCTGAATTCCTCTCCTACTTACTCTCCCTGCCAGAAAGTTCTGCCTATATCTCCTTTCTTGCTACTGGCCACTCAGCTTTTTATTAGACCAATCAGGTGCCTTGGGCAGGCAAGATAAAACAGCAACACATCTTTACATAGTTAAACAAATGAACACATCTTTGCATACTCTAACAAATATTCTGCAACATGCATGAATGTGCATGTGCATGCATGTGTGTACATGCATGTGTGTGTTTAAAGCAAAGCTGAGATCAACTAAATATTTTTTAACCAATGTAGGCCTGGAGTTGTGGACATGTAGTTTCTGTGGATTCTGGGCTTAATTCTCTGCTCTTAACATCATGCAATTCTTTTTAAAAAACATTTATCTGTCTATCTATCTATCTATCTATCTATCTATCTATCTATCTATCTATCTATCATCTATCTATCTATCTATCTATCCATCTATCTATCTATCTATCTATCTACCTATCTACCTACCTACCTGTCTGTCTGTATGTGTGTCCATGTGCATGTATGGGGGTCAGAGGTAGTAGGTGTCTTCCTCAGTCCCTCTCCATTTCATTTCACTCTTGAGATAGTGTCTTTCACTGAACTCAGAGCTTACTATTTTGGTTAGACTGTCTGTCCAGCAAGCTTCAGGATCCTTCTATATTCACCCTCTCACTCTAGGACTGCAGGCATGTGATGTGATGTCTAGCTTTTTATATGGGTGCTGGGGAAGTGAACCCAGGTCCTCATGCTTGTGTGGCAAGCATTTTACTGACTGAGCTGTCTACCCAGCCCACTATCACAGAGATCCTAATTTTCTCTTTGGTCCTGTGCTTTGTAAATGAAGTCCAAAGAGATGTATGTAAGAAGCAGAGGTAGCACATGTAATGTGGACAACCTATTCCTGCCGTACTGCTTGCACAGAGAACTCACAGGATGTCTCCACAAGGGAAGGATCCTTATTAAAATCAAAAGGGAGTGTAAGGTATCATGCCTACACCCAAATGCTGACGGTTGGAAGAGGCCACTGTCCCCTGCAAGCCAGGGCTTGTCCCTAATGTCCCGAAAGAGAACAAGAAAGCTTTGTGGAATGCGAAGACCAGAAGACTCCACCATGTCCTTCCTAATTCATGCCATGACCCCTGTCAGCCACCACCAGAAATGCCAGGGAAGGGAGGAGAGGGGATAGTCCTTCCTCCTGTCAGTGAGGCAGGCAGTTGGTAGATGGCCTTGGTATCAAGAGGCAAAGTAAGAGCAGTTGAGTTTATTTTTTGTATCATTTTTCCAGTTCTGGAAAGAAAGAAACAAATGTGTATAAGAATACCAGACAAGTGATTTGGGGATCTTGCAAATGCGTTAAATGCTTTTATTTATATTTAAAACTAGCACTGCATAGTAGAAAGATGACTGCTTCAATCCAGGCTAATGATTTAAACAGTAAGTTTTTCTTTACTTAGAACATTAAATAACAAATTTAAAAGATGCCACATTAAATCAAAGGAGTGACCATGAAAATGGAGTAGTTCCTTCTATCTTGCTCATGAACTCCACGTTAGACTCCATCAAACCCTACAAATCATGCAGCCAGTCTTGGCTGGGTAATACATTGGGATCATTTGTACAAGTCATTCAATATAATGTATTATTTATCTGCAGTTTTCAAGACTTTTAAAAAAAAAGAGCAGAAAGTATGCATGTCACAGAGTTCTCAGGTTGTCAATGTCCCCACAGAGCCATGCATTCAAACCTACACTGAGACCTCATTGCCACCTAAAGTCCAGTGCACATTACATTCATTCTTGTCTCTGTGTGTGCATAGTAAATGGTGTGTGTTTGTGTGCTCATGTGTACATGTGTGTGGAGGTCAAAGATCAGCCTTGAGTGTCATTTCTCAGGTACCATCCACCTTGTCTTTTGAGACAGAGTTTCTCACTGGCTGGGAGCTTGCCACATAGACTAGGGTGGTGGTTGGTGAGCCCCAGGGCTCTCTCTGTCTCTGTCTCCCCAGCACTGGGATGATAAGCATGCCACCATGTTCAGAGTTTTTTATATGAGTCCTGAGGATTGAACTTGGTTCCTCATGCTTGCAAAGCAAGCACTTTACTGAGCCACCTTGGTGTTGTGATTTTTATATATTTGAACGAATTGATAATACCGACATTCACCACTACAGGATCTTACAGACTAGTTCATGCTTTACCTACCAGTCCTCTGTGAGCTATAAGCATGACTTTAAAGACCATTACTAACATCTGCACAGCAAATGGCTTCATTGGATGAGTGTATTTAACTTATCTCCTATAGCTTTGGGGACATTTAGATAGCTTACAATGTATTTACAATTAATTGTTTATTATGATAAGATGAGAATCTTGCAAAATTAAATTTCTATATGCATACATGGTTATTCCCTAAAGGAACATGCAGGCAGGATTTCCGAGTCAATGGATTTTGAAGAGTGTGGAGATACAGCCATGGAGGGCTCCAGGGGAGCTTGTATCAACTTGTAATTTTCCTCTTAATACATCGTCCATCCTTCCAGTTCTTGTGCATATCTGCTCATTCTGTCTCTGCCAATTTCAATGCCTTATTTATTTACCAACAACACATTCTGTGTACCAGGCAGTGTATCAGGAAGGCAGTGAGACAAAATGGCAAGCAAAAGAAGACTCAACTTTATGGGACTTTTAGTCAAGTGTCAACTAATCCTGTAAAGTCCTGTGCATTTACAAACTGTGATGAGTCTTGTGAAGAAGGAAGGAGAGTTTGTAGAGCACTTTAGAGCTGAGGGCTTGACTTACCTGCAGCATTAAGAAAGGTTCCCTCAAAGAATTCATATCCAGGTATGATTTGAGGTGGCGGGCAGAGAAACTGACCATGGTGTCACAAGTGGGGAGTGCCATCCTGCTGTGGCCTGGGGCATGAGGGTCAAAGCAGGGTCTTGGAACCTGAATAGCAGTTTGACAAAGCACAGAGATAATTAGGAGTGTGGAGGAGAAGGAGGTGGGAGAACCATCAGACTAGATGTAGTTTCAATAAAGCTTTATTGGAAGACTGGTGTGCTTGTTTGTTTTGTATTGTCTATGGCTGACTTTGGATTCCAGTAGCAGAACCAAATGGATGCAAGAGACTTTGAAAAGAGTTCATTTAACTTAAAACACAGAAAACAGTGCTACCTGCTGGGCAGGAGAATACCTGGCTGTGATGTCTTTGCCTCCATAGTGATGGGCGTGATTGGGGTTGAAAGGAGTAGGCTCTGTGAGGAAGCATTCTTTGGAATGGACTGTAGGAGGCACAGAAGGCTGCAAGCAATCAGGGAAGACGACTGTGTTCCTGGTTAGAGAACTGGAAAGCCCCAGTGTGGGAGATGAGACACAGACCACTGAGAAGTAAAATGAAGAGAATAGAAATTGGTAGGTGAGGGAAGGTGGTGCCCCATATCACCTTAGTTATATATGTAGATCACAGCATCTCACTTAGAGAAGGTGGAAAGGACCCACGGGCCCCTGCTGGATACCAGTGGTTCATGTGGCTTACTCTGGGCTAGCAGTTGATAAAGGGCTCTGCATAATTTGGCCAAAACTTGCTTTGTGTCACATTGTAAGTCTTTCAGGTTTGCATTTGTTGTTGATGTTTCAACAAAGGAGAGTCTCCCAGGGCCTGTGATGTGCTAAGCACTTGATTATCTTCATGGGGATAGAGACAGAAGGCAAGCATTGGTGAAGAGTATTGGAGCCAAGCCTCAAATCTGCTGCTGGAGCAAACAGCAAAACTAAAGCCCTAAATGACAATGGAAACACCACATGCTCCTTTGGGAAGCAGGATGAGAGCTTTGGGGCAGCACAGAAGCACGAGGCCAATGTTCAGAGGCAAAGGGGTCAGCTGCAGCCCAGGAGGGGCTGTGGAAGCTGCCCATGGGCTCTCCCCTTTTCACTAAGTTAGGCAATCCACCTGAGCTCAGTGCGGTGCTGCACAACTTTATTCTGCTTTGGCTGGCTCTGTGCTCTGTTTCTGCTGAGTGTTGAGTGCTGTGTCACCCAAATGGTGGAGACATGGCACCTCATTCCCACAGCAGATAGTGAATCACTCTCTCCTCTGCTTTCTTACGTTGCTATATCTTTTGTTCTTGTCACACACCATTGCTATCCAGTATTGTGCATCTCTGTCTATCAGGCATGAACACCTTAAGGATTGTGTCTCTGTCTTCTGTGTCTGTGGGCTCCGAGTACCCAGAATTGTGCGTAACAACAATGACAGTGGCAGACCACCACAGGGCTGAGTTGAACAGAAGCCAGTAACTTCTGGCTCCAGTGCTGGCAGGTTGAGTGATCTGATGAAAAGTCTCAGGCTACATGCTGGTGAGGACTGGGAGTGAGAGAAGAAATTGAATTTGAATAATTGAATTTTAAGAAGCAGGCATATGCTTCTGCTGTAACCTCCCCACACCAGACAGCATAGCCCAGATGCAAGTCAAAATGCATTATGTATTTAATGTGTCTCCTGGGGTTGGCAGCTGAGATAATAGGAGGAGAAGGCACGGATTAGAATCAAAGTAGCAACATCTGAAGACATTTAGTGGTGGTGAAAGGTCAGGGCAGTCCTTAGATATTTAGTCAACCTTGTGCTAAGGGAGAGCGGTGACGATGAAGGGCTGTACCTACCTCTCTCTCTCTCTCTGTGTGTGTGTGTGTGTGTGTGTGTGTGTGTGTGTGTGTGTGTGTGTGTGTATACATGTGGGTGTGAGAAGTTTAGAGAAGGTACAGGACAAACAGCACTGGTTCTGGAGCCCGGAGGCAGACATTCCCCCGTGTTACTGCAGTGGAATTTCAATTCTGGTTGTTTATATTGATCTATGGACTCAGACTCAGGAAGAATAAAACTTTGTTTGGGAGACTGTGCCTTGCTTGTCAGTCTCTCCTGAAGTCAGGGCCAGTGATAGGTGGTGGGGTTTTGTGGAAGCAAGGAGGAATTGTATTAGTAGCAAGAGGGAGACATTTAACACCTGTCAAGAATTTACGTTTAAACGTACCCCCAGCAAAGCTGTGAGTAACTCCATCTTCAAGCTGAGGCATGGAAGGTCCAGGAGACTGTAGGGCATCCTTTAATACCTCACAGGCAGAGTCGGGGTTTAGAGCCAGGCTTAAGTAAGCCCCAGACCCCTGATGTTATCTTGCCATCATAGATTCTGAGATCTGGAAAGAGATTATAAAACTCTGCTGAAATATCATTTTATATGGATTCTTGAATGGTGGGCAGGAAGGGAATACTTACGGATATTGGCATGATAGGGACACGTGGTTAGAGAGGCCAGGCAAAGCCCGCAGTTGAGTCCCGAGGCCCACTGCTCTGGGGGAGCTGTCATTTTTACCTGGAGGCCTGCAGACCCCAAGCAGACAAACAGCAGGAAAAGGTGTTGAAGAAGCATGGCAACACCTGGCTACTGGAGGCCGAGGAAGCTGTTGTTAAGCTGCACCACTACCTAAACTATCTCCCCATCATCATTACAGCTTTCATTTTATAGATAAGCTGAAGTCCAGGGATTCACTCCAAAACTATTGATTTATTGTTGCCACAGGTTGAACTCAGAGCCTCTTCCATATGGGTATCCGGGGGCTGCATACCCAGCCTCTAGAATATTGATTTCCAGATGTGAGCTTGTTCTGCGGGTCTTCTGGAGTCCCTCTCCACACCAGGCTGTCAGAATGTCTCCATTCCCTCAGGAGCACGAACAGCTCAGGACTTTTTATGGAGCCTTTCTTTCAGTTACTTGTCAAATCCTAGACAGTTGCCAAAGGGCTTAACAGGATATCTTTATTGTATTGTATATGTTAAAAAGAAGAAGAAGGAAAAAAAAAAAAAAGGAAACTGGCCAGGGCCGAAGCTGAAAGACTGAACCCTTGCTTAGCACATGCAAAAACCTGGATTCTGTTCTCTGCACTGAACCCCGTAGGTATTTCCTATGAAAAGATAATGTATTCTTATTGTAAAAACATTAGAACAAACAAAATTAATAGAAAAATATCTTTCCATTATTCTGTCCATATAATATTCACAGTACTTGAGAAGAATTTCCAGTCTGGTTTTTTTTTTTCCTTTCCATGTTGCACTGTATAGCAATGTGAGTGGAGGGTTGGGGATCAGGAGCTGAATTTTAGGCCTGATGGACCTGTGTGTATGTACACACATGGATTATGTGTGTAAACATACATATAGTGCATGTATGTACACACACACACACACATACACACACACACACACACACACACACATATGTGAAAGAAGGCGAGATTGGTGTACCAGCCTATTATCTATGAAATCTATGGAAAGGAGAGTCACTATATGTCTGAGACTTGGGCTCTGCTTTCCCCTAGAGATAAGTGTCTGGCAGCCCCACACATTATCAACAGCTCATTTTCTATGGATGTCACTCCTATGGGGCCCTGTTATCAAACCTTGGCCAGAAAAACCACAATATCTATTTCTAGGGTACCCAGTCAAAAGACCCAGCAAAGGGGAAGCATGAAACTAAAAACAGGAACATGTTATCAAAGGAGTGGGACTCCCCTGGGAACTCATCAGTGCTTGTCACCATCAGAGAGTGGCTGCATGGTGAGCTGCCTGTCCAGGAGGAAGGACCAGCCTGAAGAACAGGGTTCCCGGGTGGCGCAGGGCTCTTCAGTGATTCTTGTTCCTGAGTATAAATCTGGAGTCTGGCCACAGCAAACAGTGTCCCTGCCAATCCCAGCACTGCTGGCTCTTTCACTTTGCCTAGCTTTTCACTATCCAAGAGCCCTGTTAACCGGAAGCCTTTACAGTACCGTGAGGTCCTGGTGGCTAGCTCCTGCTGGCCAAAGCTGCCAGTGGCTGTCTGGGGCTCCAGACGTTTTAAAGATCAAAATCAGGGAGAAAATATCAAACCACCTTTTGAAGCTGCTCTTCAGCTTTCTTTGGAGTGCAGAGAGCCTCCTCCCTACCCACCGCCCCAGGCTGTGTCTGACCCAGCCTTTTATGCACTTATGCACCAGAATGTTTCTAAAAATATACATCAGCTTAAAAAAAAAAGCCATGGGAGCCACTGTTCCCTTGTAGGCAGTGACCGCATCCTCTTTCTTGGAGGACAGAAGCCTGGGAGAGGAATGAAGCTGCAGGTTACGGGGCTGGGCGGCTTCATGGGTCTTACTTTTGCCCTAATGCACCCTGGGAGGAATACTACTCTCTGGAGATAGTGATGCCATTTGGATTGAATGACACCCTGTGGGTACAGTGGTGCACTCTTGGAGGAGTGGTACCATATAGGTACAGTAGTGCATTATGGGTAGAATAGAGCCCTCTGTGTGGAATGTCACTGTCTGGCAGAACTTCTATCTGAGGATTCCCATGGCCATCATCTGCAACAGTGATCCCAGGAGTTCTAGGCGACAGGCAGGAAACTGTTCCAGTGCTGCCACTCACTGCTTGAAGTGACCCTGGGCAAATTATTTAACCCTTCTGAGTCTCAGTTTCTTCATTTATGAGTTGGGTATAATTCTACCATCTACTGGGATTTTGAGAATTAGGTTTGAACATATAGCCAAAGCTTAAGACTGCTTACAGGGTTAGAGAAGCTGTTGTAGACATTTTTTACCATGCCTGTGTTATTCCTGACTTCCCTTCTCTGGATTGCCCCCCTGGTTGAGCATTCTGTATTAGTCACTCAGCTTTGCTGGGGGCAGGGATATGTGGATTGATATGTATGGGAGTAAAAAACATTCAGTGAGTTCCAAATCTGATGCTTAAGAGGTGTCAAGAACCAGACCGAGGGCTACAGAATTGGTTTAGTGATTAAGAGCACTTGTTGCTCTTGTGAAGGACCAGGGTCAAATCCCAGCACCCACATGGTGGCTCACAACCATCTGTCACTCCAGTCCCAGGAGATCCAATGCCAATTCTGACCTCTTTGGACATCAGGCAAGCACAGATGTGGCACACAGACATACATGCAGGCAAAACACTCATACACATAAAGTAGTAAATCAAATCTTTGAAATTAAGAAAATAATAACAACAAAAGGACCAGACATAATCCTACTGCTCATCAGGGAAGAAGGTAGGGCCCTAAGGTTTAGGATCTTTAGAAGGACTTCATGCCCACAAAGATTCCTGAACTCCCAGTACTAAGGAGACCATTCTTTCTCATAGGAAACACTTTTTCTGTTAGAGGAAAGATTTCACAGAGGGATGATGGCATAACAGGTATCTGAGAAGTGGAGAAACAGAATAAGAAACTATCAAAATCTCTGGTAATTTGAAGATCACAAGGGAATTGAGTATCCAGGCCATGCATGCCACTTTCTCTTAGTTGTAGAATTTGAGTTTCAGATTCACCTCATCCCTCTGGAATTGTGGAAAAAAAAATCCAAATGCCAACTATATGATGAACAGAGATGAAGTTCTGTGTTATTCTAGAATGTTCTTAGACTGTTCTACCGTGGGCCAGTCTTTCTTCTGCCTACCAGTAGAGTTCCAAGGTGGAGTTTGTTTCTGTCATACCCAGCCCTTTTGGCCACATGGCTGGCCATCTGGGAGCATCAGGCATGCAGCACAGAGTTCACCCTGACTGGGCTGGTCAGAGCAATGCTTTCTGCTAAATGCTCATTTCCTCTCACGCAGGTCTGCATGAGTGGTAGAAAATAGGAGTTGCAAGCAGCAGCAGACCCCTGCCTGTCTGCTCTGACAATAGCCTGGGCTCTCCAGCATGCTCCTCCTTTGTCCTACTTCCAGGCCTCTCCGTAGGTACATGAAAGAATATCAGATTAGGTCACAGTAGATGGGGAAGATCTTTCTAACTTAGCCCTCTACCATCCACTTTTCCTATACACCCTGGCTCCAGTGCATGGAAGAGTGAGGGACTTGGAAAATTCCCTAGGAACTAGCCATGGTGTTATCTAGAGAAGGGGGTCATCAACCAGACAGAACTTCTTGAGTGCTGGCCAGGTGCCTGGTGCTATGCTAGATGCCAGGCATTGGCCTAAGTGGGGCTGTCTTATACTGTATAATGGTGGTAAGATACAGTTAGCAACTTTAAAAAAAGAGGGTTGAAAGGTAAGCCAGAGTCCATGGATGCAGGAACCTCTCTCTGGTGGCAGAAAAAGTAACATGATTTGAACAGTATGTGGCATGACGAGAGAACCATACAGAGATGGAGGCATGTGGGTGATGAGTAGGAGAGAGTCAGTACCACTGTAGATAGGGCTGTGTTATAGTTCAGTTTCTACTGTTCTGATACAATACTCTGATGAAATAGCAAATTAGGGAAGACAAGGTTTACTTGGCTTCTGAGTGTTAATATTCTGACACGCCCCTTGGAGACCCACCCAGCGTTCTGATGTCATCTTATGTTAAAGCCTCCTTAAGAGGAAAAAATTCATGCCCCCTTTCCCCTCTCACCAGAGGTAGTGCACACACCTCTCTGTCTCTGTCTGTCTGTCTCTCTCTCTCCCTTCTCCTTCCCTCCATTCCCTCTACCCTTCCTCCAAAAATAAACTTGCCACGTGGATGCTGAGTCTGCCCTGCGATCAACTTCCCACTATCTGCCGTGATCCTGTGGTGTCTCACCTGCCACAGGGCACCTTGGCTCCAAAATCTGCCAAGGCCTCCCGAGTGTCATATTATTACACTGAGTCCAGGTCAAAGTCCATTCCTGGGGAGATGGAAAGGCAGGAACTTGAAGCATCACAGTCATGAATAGAGAGAGAATAAATCCTTGCTTGCTTATGCTTAGCTGACTTTCTTATTCTTACATAGTTCAGGGCTCTGAGTAGGGAATGGCGCCACCCACAATGGCTTGGGTCTTCCCATGTCAGTTAATAATCAAGAAAATCCCTCACAGACATGCTTTTAGGCTGACCTGATCTAAGTTATTTCTCAGTAAGAATCTCTTCCCAGAGAATTCTAGGTTGTATCAAGTTGACAGTTAAAATTAACCAGCTCAGGCTTCTTACAAGAAGGGCATCTAACTGCATCATAAAGTGCCTCTTGAGTCATAGAATATGTGGATCAAATAAAGATGGTTGAGGAAGAAGGCATGAGACTAATGTGTTGGTGTCAGGATGGGGGAATCCTGCCTAAGGTCAGAATCACATTGGCCCTGTGGGCAGTGTGAGGTACCAAGCCCTGAGTTAGAGGTGTGAACAGAAACTGGGATTGGGGGTAGGAAGTTGCTTGAAGCCTTGGTGCGGCAACTTGTACCTAACATAGTAGGTAAGTTTAAGATTGCTTGACTTTTCCCCAACAAATAATATAGGCTTATCTGGAACCTGACATTTACCTGTGCATTGGGATAGAAGTGACTCAGCATGTCAGTGAATGGGAAGGGGGAGTGTGTCTTTGGGGTGGAGTAGCAGGATTCTTACCTGAACTACAGGCTGAGGGGCCATGAGGGATGCTTCTGAAAGTGAAGGTCTAGTCTTCCCTGGAGACTGCAGATATGAAGAAGAAAGAGAGAGGGCCTGGGGGGGAGCTCGGTTACTGAAGTGTTTGCTGTGCGGGCCTGAGGCTCCAGGTTTGTAGTCCCGTGCTGGGAAGGACACAGGAAGCTCCCTGGAGTTCACTGGCCAGACAGCCTAGCCGAATCAGCAAGTTTCAAGTTAGTGAGAAACTCTGTCTCAAAAACAAGTTAGAGGGTACCCAAGAAATGACATCTGTAGCTGACCTCTGACCTCCACATACATGAACACACACATACATCTGGGCACACATGGATAAGCACACAAATGTACACATGCACACACACACACACACATACACACACACACACACACACACATACGCACACTCTAAGAGATTTACCACCAAAGTATGAATCAAGAAGTCTTAGGAGTGACTGGTACATTTCTGAATACTCCTTTCTTTTTATCCTGAACTGAAAAACAATGAAAATGTCTCACTGAAGTACACTGCAGGCATCTCAAAAACTTCTGTCAGAGCCCTGGCTGATGGCAGAGGATGAAGACAAGAGGTTATAGCAAACTTAAAACTTGCCCAATGGCACACAGTCCATCAGCTTAGGCTTGGAACTTCTAGATCTCCCTTCTCTATCTACTGTTCCCTAACTCTATCATAAGCACTAGCTAACAGTTGTGAGCCCAGGGACTGATCTTGGACATAGGAAGAGAGAATTGAAGAGCTGAAGGGAGATTGAAGATGGGGGAGATCTTAGGTAAACAGAAGGCATGGACAGAGGCAGCTTTTGGAGACTGTTCACCCAGGCTCTGTTGCAGGACGTTTCTATCCATCTCACCCAGGGACTGTACCTAATGGAGGCTTCTCAGTGGAACATTTGGAGAGCCTTCTCCTGGTTCCTTCCTCAAGTCCTTGCTAGTGAGCAGGTAAGAGAGTTGACAGGGTAGGTGGGCAGTAGCCCCAGCTCTCTTTCTTGCTGGGGGCATCCATCGTAGAGGCACCAGGTGCTGCTTTGACTTGGGTTCTTATCGGGCACCTTGGCACCATGGAGGAGACAAGCACTATATAAATGCTAAATAGACAAGGCTGTGCCTGTCTCCAGGATAAATAGACCATCAGTTCCTGCTGTCAGCTCTGCACCTTTTATGAACACAAACATGTCTCCCAAGAAGAGGATGCTGGTCCTGTTCTGTCTCCACTTTTTTTTCTCTTGCAATTTCTCTCAGTCTTGATAACAAGACACTGGTCTGCTTTTATTTTACTCTCTTTTTGGTATTATTGGTTTCTTTTTCCAGAAGGACTTTACAGTTTGTTATTTTAGTTTCCTGATTTCATAGTCAGAAGACAGAATGGTGGGATTTCTTCTGGTTACACGTCTAAAATGAGAACAGTAACAACGATCCTTTGCCTCTCACTCTTGCATGAATTACCTCATGAGGATCTGCCAGCACTGGATACCAGTGAACAGAACTCTGTCTCCATTCCACCACCTGCCCTCTGTGTGACCTTTGGTTCATAATGGCCTCAAAGTCCTAATTGTTTCATCTGCCTAGTGGTCATCTTGGCAGATCTGTTCTTCTTACCAAGGAGTGAGTAGGATAATTTATATGAAAACTTGAGGGAGCAATTGATTTTCAGATGAGAAATCTGAGGCATTGAGAGACCACTTGGTTTCTTGTACTATAGATTGTCAACAGCAGAGGCTCTGTATAAACACAAGACTTCTGACTGTGGGCGATCTATCTATGCACAGCTCTGAATGGTGCTGAGATGCTGAGATGATGCAGGTGGATGTGAAAAGATTGTCTTATAGGATATTCTAACAGAGTCTGTTGGCACTGGTCACTGCTAAGAACCGCCCTGTGTGAATTCATCTGGTTCTTCCTTGGTAATCCCCAAGCCCACCATTGTTACCTTGGCTGACATTGCATTGTTGCTCTGTGCCACTCACTGCAGGGCCCTCTGCCGTTCTGCCGTGCTCAGGTCATATCTGGTCCAGGATCGTGAAGGTGAGAAAGGACATTTTCCTAGGACAGCCAAGGTTGGTTGGGACACAATTCATTTCTTGGAGACTTTTAAAGAAGAAGGGAACAGAGGCTGAGGTAGGGACCACCAGACTTTCTTTTGAAGTTTGCCCTTTGTGGTTGATGTCTTTTAGAGCCTGAATCTCTAGAAGGGCAGCATCAGACTCTTGGAGGACTTGTTAAATCACTCGGCACTGGGATCCCTCTGTCCAGAAACCCTCATGTGTTAGGTTCATTGCTAACACATTTTCAGGTGATGTGGTCTTGCATCCCAGGACAACATTGTTGAGAACCAGGAGCCTAGAAAGTAAGAAAGATACACCACTGGGTATCTGTGCCCCTGGCCTCCTGTTTCAAACTCACCTTCCCTGGATAAGAGAGACACTTAAATGTCCACTCAGGTTCTCTGTGGACATGTGCAGTGGCCAGGAGTGTACTCATGGGGCCAGGGGCTCATGATGCTCCTGTAGGCTGAAGACGTGGCTCTGCATTGTGCGCGAGCTGCTCACTGCAGACAGAGTAAATAAACCCGGCAGTGACCAACGGATGGCCCCCGGCCTCCCAGGCAGACCTTCTCTTCACTTCTGTTGTTTTGTTCTGCTGCGTTCTCATTGCCTTGTACTGACAATAGTCGTAAATAACGGCAGTGCTGTAGAGAAATCATTTTAACAGCAGAGAGTCAAATAAATACATTAGACCTGACAGCTTAACTACGCGCAGTCCATTTGGATGCGGTGGCCAGCTGCTCCCAAGGACTGCACTTCCAGGAGCAGCCACAAGAGGGCGCACAGAGTTCACCAGCTGGGCTTCAAACAGACTGTTGGGTGTGGAAAGACAGCAGAACACAGTCAGGAGCTTGAGGTTGCAATTTGGAGACTTGTGTCTCCTGGACCTGTGTGGGTCACCTCAGGGGTGGCAGGAGCCACATGTGCTACCCTTGTGCTTTCCAGCCCCTTGCAGACATCCAGGACCTTTCCTTTCCCACCTCTGTCTTTAATACTTGTAGCTGATACCCATGTTTGACCTGCCATTGCAGGTTTTAGGCCTGGTGTCTAATTTGCAGGGGTCTTTGTCTCCTTCTTTCCCTTTATGTATTTAGTACTTACGGTATTCTGGTAGATGCCATGTATTCATGTTGTCCACCCTTTCCAGAGGGCAATGTGCCTTGGGGCACAAGTTTCCTCAGGGCCAAACACAGTCCTGGGTTTCATCCACGACACTCATGATCTCTAGGGTCCCATTTCTAGGAGCTACAATTCTGAAACCAGCTTGGCTCAGATGACAGTTCATCAGCCAATACAAAGTAACTGGTTGGGAGGAGCAGGGTGTTACAATAAGGCTGTTCTCCTGCAGCCTCACACAGACGGCCAATTCATATCAGACCCCCAAATGGAAGGCAGACAGGTTCATGGGTAGCTGTGCTGCTGTGGATTCTATTCACAGCCTAGAGAAATATGGGCAGCTCGAGGAGGCAAGGTACAGCTGACGGGAGGGGGTTCTCAGCTCAGCCCAAGCCCTCTGTCTAGCACAGTGGAACTGGGGCAGAGAAGGTGTGTGGTCTTCTGCTGCTGTGTCCAGGGTTGAGAGTTAGAAGCAGTTAGCTCAACGTCTCTGAGCTCTGATGCTGGTAGGGGTTGCTTTCTCCTTGCTCATCTTCATGGACTCTAGGTGTCAAACTCTTGTTTATATAAACTTGGTTTTATTCCTCTTAGAACCACCGGAGTGGTTGCTCTACAGCTGTCTTTTCTTCAGAGCTGGATTAAAGGGGACACATTTTAGGAACACTTCGTAGCTGTCTTTGGATCTGTGGTCATGACGAGAATATTTCATATTCTCCAAAGGAAGTTTAGATGACGTCAGGCCAGACACTTTTTGACATAGAAGTTATTAGATGTTATGATGAATTCCATGCATAGCTCTTGCTTTTCTCTTGGGACCGCATGGCATCATACCATGTCTTTGCCTCTTCAGAGCTGGAAATATTTCCCTACCACCATAATGGAGCCCAGGGTGGTGGGGTCTTGCATGGGACTGCCTGTTCTCTACTATCTGGTGCCTGGTGGGTGTTGGCCATTTATGTACAGGCTGCAGGAAAGTAGTCATGTTAAAAGAATCACTCTCCCTATTGCTTGCTACATTATATGGTCTGACAAGTCAGCTTCAGATCCAAACCGATTCTAGTACTGTACTGCCCCATGGCTGTAGTAGAATGTTCCGCAGTGGACATCACATGTATAGCCCCATGACCATAATAGAATGTTCCAGAGTGAACATTGCCTGAAATGTCTGTTCATCCAAAACTTCCCACCAGGTATTTTGTCACTGAAATCAGGTTCCTGGGTTCAGATTGTTTTGGCAACCATGTTTCTGAGATTATGGATGAGAAAAACAGAGGAGAAAGTCTTTAAACCATACATACACATGGGGGAAGGTAAGGGAGAGGAGGAGGGAGGGGCAGGAGAGAGGGAGGAAAAATGAAAACCTGCATCAAAGCAAGAGAAGTCAGTTCTATGGCTCCTGAATTGCTGACATTGGACAAGCCCTGGCTTCAGGTTGTTCTAACCCTTGCTTTGACTCTGACCTTGAGTTCCCTGAGATGCTTTCCTGCTTCTAGAATAATTGTCTGTGAGCCCTTTTCCCCTCACCCCAAGGTCCAACAGGTTATGATAACATGAGATCAAAAGGCAGCCTGATTAAGATATAACTAACAGCAAGCACCCCTGCGCAGCTCTGAGAGTCCCCTTCACTGTGCAGCAGGCTGGTCAGCACCACCAACAGCTTTGGCTCTTGTATCTGTGTGTGCTCTTTTTGCCTTGGATTCTGCAAGCCTGCTTTACCTCCTTCAGCCTTGTGTGAGATGTCCGTCTGTGAAGCTGTCCTCTCAGCCCAGGGCAGATGCATTTGTTCCCATAGCCTGTTCTCAGTCCTCTTAAAACACGTCATCCTTGTGTGCTTGACTCCTGACACACTTTAAGTGGGATCTGTACAAGGAATATGAGACTTTCAGTCCTACCCAGAGCAGTGAAGTCTATCCTGAAAGAGTCCTTTTGGGCAAGGGCTTCCAAAGGACAGGTTGGCGACAAGGTGACAGACAAAAGAATGTGTCAACCATAGGTTGAATACAACCTAGAGAGTACCATTTCCTTCTCTTTCTAATTCGCTTTAACCTTTGCCCTTTATTCCAGCACTTGCACCCCTGCCCCAGCCCCTACTCTCTCTCTCTTTGCCATTCTCCTGCAGCCCAACTCTTTCCCAGTATTTGGCACTGACTTGCATCTCAGCCTCTCATGAACTATTGCATTCAGAGCCTCTGCCCAGCCCTTATGGCCAAAAAGAACCTTTAACTCCAAGGCAGAAGAGAACAAGGAAAAGAATTGAAGAGGGAGATAAGAGAAAAGGTGAGAGAAAAAGCAATATCCAGTTTCAGCATTTTGTTCCTAGCCACTGGTGCGATCTGTGTGTTTTGTACCGTGTCTGCTTCCTCATGGGAGTTTCATAAATTGATGATGATAACAGCATATTTCTCTTAAGTCCTTAGACATTCAGTCTTTATTGCTTTCTAAAGTCTGCTTGGGGCACAGATGAAATGAGGCTGCTGAGATTTTGCTCTGTCTATTCTGTGAGCTCCCTTGCAGAATTTGCACCCACTATGCCACTTGTTTTCTGAGGTAGTAGGTCATGCTGCTGCAAGTGCCCGAGGCTGGCACTGCAAGGTCCAGGACAGAGGGTCCAGGGAGACAGAGCAGACTCACTCTGGTGGCTGGACAGAGAGGAGGGATCCTGAGTAAAGATCATTTGGGGAGAGCACTCATAGCTTTAGAAAATCTCCACCTGCACTTAGAATTGTCTTTGAAAATTATACAAAATTCATTTCCTTCCCAGCCCTACAATGAAGTGCACAGTAACACAAATAGCAGGGTTTTGAATGTAAAAGTCATAACATTCACCTGATCTGCTTAATTACTGTAACACAATGGTTTCCTCCATAGCTGAGAAGCAGTGCCAACAGGAACAGTGCACTGATGGACACTTACTCCCTGAGCCAATACATTTTTTGGCTTTAATGTTGATTTCATGAAATAGAAATGTGTGTATTTTGGAGTTCACATCAGAAAACAATGAATTCTGCAGTATGTCATTACTTGCCTACGAGAGGCAGGAGCTGAACTCCATCCAGGCTGGGTGAAAAGCCTTTGCTATTAAAAGGAACCAGTTCTTTTCAGACTGGGCTCTCGCACCAGGAGGCAAATGAAAATAATCCCAGACAAGAGGGTTGGTTTTCAGCTCATCTCAGCAGCTTCAACCCACCCAAGTCCTCATTCATATCCTCACATGCCCTTCTCTCCCCAGAGAGTGAATTGGGGTATACTGGTTGTGCAAAATGGCCAGATAATTTTTTTTTTCCTGCAAGAACAGTTTAGACTCCAGCAGTGTGTGCCATTCACAGCAAAGCTGTGCCTGTGGTGCAAGCCCCATAGCCTTGGCTTTTCAGCTGCAGCAGGATCAGGTCCCAAGGAGCCTGAGCTGGAGGTATGCCTGTACCTTGTTGAATACTATAAAATGGTGCCCTGGCTCGGAGGCTCGTGTGCATGGTTTTCATATGCAGTAGATGCAAGGAGGCCATTAGGACAAGACTCAGCATGCATGGCTCAGTGCATGCAAGAAAGATCATGCATGCAAGAGAGCCAGCCTCCTAACATGCTGGAGACACCAGGCTTGCAGGATCAACAAAGCCATTATGAATCCCCCCCCCCCCCCCCACTCCCCAAGGGCAGGCGTTTGAGCAGGCACACCCTTGTACTAGCAGACGGCACAAGCTGGGCTTGACATCAGGAATGAGCTGGAGATTTACGGATTTTATTATCGCAATGAACGCTCATAGAGAAGACTGTTCACCGCCACTCCTAGTATCTTATTTGAAATCTTGGTTTTGATGCATGCCATCTAGTGGCCGGAGAGAGAATGTACAAGTCTCTTAAGTCTTCAGGACTGGAGATTGAAGTGGCTGTCAGGGGAACAGGAGCTGTCCTTGAGTCCCAGGGTGTAGCACGTGGGCAGGGGTGGATTGATGCAACCTTGCCAGCCCACGACCTTGACTCCAGGCCTTACCTCGGCCTGAACTGGCATCACTCTTATGAAAATCCTGGACCCAGTGGGCCACAGTGACATTAAGAATAACAGAGGTGACCTGGGGGATGATTTGACAGTTGTGATCAGAGTGCTAGACTGTTCCCCTTGCTTCCTTTCTGGCTCTGATTAGTAAACACCAGAGTGTGGCAGAGAGAGGAGGATGCCTAGGCTGCAAACATTCTGATTCTTCGCCACTGTGCCTTCCCAGACTGCAGCTTCCTGGAGACGGCCACCCCAGTGGTGGCCCAGGTGGGTTTCAGGCTATCCTGTGCGGTATAGCTCTCTGGGACAGGACCATCCTACTGGTCTCTCCCAGGACCCAAGCCCACACAGGCTTAGCTGTGGGTATCCTGTGCTGGCTGCTGTCAGGTTCTCCATTTCCTCTGCCTGGTACCCAGTGTTCGCTTCTGAGAAATGTCTGAATGATTGCTTGTGGCCCAGGAAGAAATATTTGGTGCTTGTCCATGGTCCCAGCACAGAGGAACCTCCTAAAAACTTGTAATTTCTGAGGGAATAAAAACTGTCTTTTGTTAGTTGTAATGAGTTCCTTTCAACTGCCTGGCTTTGGTAGTGAGGTGACTACTGGGAGCTGCCTGGGCAGCTTATGATGGGGTGAGGATGGAACCTTCAGCTTCATCCTCCAACCACCATGGAGGGGAAAGAGGGAGGAGATCGGTACAGTCACAATGGCCCATGATCCAATGGGCTCTACTTACCTAAGCACATCTCCATGGAAACCTCAGACATGGGTCAGCGTGTCCAGGCTGCTGAACTGTCCACTTGATGGGGGGTGTGTGGCACAGCTGGGTTGTATGGGGCAGGAGCTTGGCTCATCTGGAATTCACTGTAGGTTACTCTTCATTACATCCTTCATGCTGCCTTTGTTACAGAGACTAGTATAAGGACAAGTCTCACTGAGCTCAGTGAGCCACTCTACCAAACCGGTGAAACTACGGAGTGGTGGTAGGCACCTCCCGCTTCACTATCTGGTCAGTCAGCAGTCCAGGTACCTATGATGCTGCTGGTGGCATCTCAAGTGGGAGGGATATGAAATCACAGGGCAGATCTGAAGTGGGTTGCAACTCCTAACCAGTAGCATTGACACTAACTTGCAAGTGTCCTCTGGGCTGCAATGAGTTGAATGACAACTAGCTAGAGTCCAGAGATTAAGAGAGAACTGATTGGCTTGAGAAAAAAAGCCTATTGGTTTATATCAAACATGTTGTGAATGAAAGGAGCTCACAACTGGAAGAGGAAAACAACAAAACAACCTAATGCAGATATGGATTTGTTTAAATATTTAAAATCCTCTTAAACTGTTCAGACAGAGCATAGTTCTTGCTCCAATGGGAGTAAGAGACAAGTTTATTCTGAACCAAACACATGGATTGTGACCATGGCCCAGGAACACGAGTTCCTGGTGTTCTGAATGGTTTACTTCACAGTGGAAGAGCTTGCATGAACTTCTTGGTCACAGAACCAGAAGAAGCCGGAAGTCAGTGCATTTACAAGCTCTCTGGTGAGAGCGCCAGGCAGGCTGGTGACAGCAGAGCCATGTCTCCTGTCTTCATGGCTGGTGGGAGCTGGAGGTCTGCTAAGTTATACATTCCAATCTGCCTAGTCATCAAAAAGATGGTCAGATTCTGAGGCTGGTAATGGCTGCTTAGGAGTTTGAGGACAGCCTAAGGTGACTCCCTCTTTCCAGGGACACAGAGTTTTGACAGTAGACAGGACATCCCCAGATGTGGCTCTGAAGAACTTCAGCTTACAAATTCAGCAATTCCAGCTGTGTATTTAGGAACTGAGGTCTAAGAACTAGCAGTTACTACTTCCAAGCAGAGCTTGAAGACCTCATACAACCCTGTCAGGTCACAGTGAGTTTTAAAAGTGTTATTTATTCCTCTCTCATATACATTCTGAGTGCAGCTTCCCCTTCCTTGACTCCTCCAAGCACCCCCACCTACTGTCTCCCCGCTCTAGAATTTGCTGAAGGAGGTGGAGCAGGACAATCACAATGATTATTGTAACCATTTTACCCTTGGAGAAACTGAGGATCTGGGGAGTGCGGTTGATAACATAGTGATGGAAACAAAATGTAGCCTCCTCTCTGCTCCCCCATCTCCCATTTGTCATCCTCCTCTGTCCTCTCCCTGTCTAGTCCCTTTGTACGTCCTCTCTGTCCTCCTCTTCTGTCTCCCCCTCTTCCTCCTCTGTCTTCCCTGGTCTTCCCTCTGTCCTTCCCTGTCCTCTCTGTCCTTCCCTGTCCTCTCTGTCCTTCACTGTCTTCCCTCTGTCCTTCACTGTCTTCCCTCTGTTCTTCCCTGTCCTCTCTGTCCTTCCCTGTCCTCTCTGTCCTTCCCTGTCCTCTCTGTCCTTCACTGTCCTCTCTGTCCTTCCCTGTCTTCCCTCTGTCCTTCCCTGTCTTCCCTCTGTCCTTCCCTGTCCTCTCTGTCCTTCCCTGTCTTCCCTCTGTCCTTCCCTGTCCTCTCTGTCCTTCCCTGTCCTCTCTGTCCTTCCCTGTCTTCCCTCTGTCCTTCCCTGTCCTCTCTGTGCTTCCCTGTCCTCTCTGTCCTTCCCTGTCCTCTCTGTCCTTCCCTGTCTTCCCTCTGTCCTTCACTGTCTTCCCTCTGTCCTTCCCTGTCTTCTCTCTGTCCTTCCCTGTCCTCTCTGTCCTTCCCTGTCTTCTCTGTCCTTCCCTGTCCTCTCTGTCCTTCCCTGTCCTCTCTGTCCTTCCCTGTCCTCTCTGTCCTTCCCTGTCCTCTCTGTCCTTCCCTGTCCTCTCTGTCCTTCCCTGTCTTCCCTCTGTCCTTCCCTGTCTTCTCTCTGTCCTTCCCTGTCCTCTCTGTCCTTCCCTGTCCTTCCCTGTCTTCCCTCTGTCCTTCCCTGTCTTCTCTCTGTCCTTCCCTGTCCTCTCTGTCCTTCCCTGTCCTCTCTGTCCTTCCCTGTCTTCCTACTTTGTCCCCTCCCTCTGTCTTCTTTTTTTCCCCTACCTGGCCCATTTTCTTTCTTTCTGTGCTCCCACCCCCATCCCAGCTGTCTTACCTCACTTTGTCTCTCTCACCAATTACTCCAGATCAGTTCTTTGGTGTAGATAACTTTAAAACCACTTCACTTAATTGCTGACCACTGTTCATTGGTTGTTTTAAAACCATTAAAAGAAAAAAAGTCGAAACTGAAACCAAAACAAGTCTCTCTCTCTCTCTCTCTCTCTCTCTCTCTCTCTCTCTCTCTCTCTCTCTCTCTCTCTGTCTGTCTCTCTGTGTGTCTGTGTCTCTCTATCTCTTTCTCACACACACACACACACACACACACACACACACACACACACACACACACACACACACCAGGTGGGGGAGGTGGTATGGATCATTCTGCTTCTGCTTTTGTTGTGAGGTCTGGGTTTATATTGAAAAGCTTTCTCTGAGGTCCACAGGCCAAGTGTGCATGATGCCTAGCATCTCAGTGGTGCCCAGGAGGAGGAGGGAAGGGTGATCAAGGACATGGAGCAGAGAGACAAGGGAGCATGGCCGGCATTGCCTGGAGGCCTGGATGGGGAAAAGAAGCCAGCACAGGGTTATATTCCAGAGTAATGTTCACAAACCACCAGTCCATCTTCTGAGGAGGTACAGAACACAGACAACTATGTTTTGTGGAATGTCAAGCCAAGATGCTCCTGGGCAGACCTTGTTTTTCCCTTTCATGTGGCCTAAGCAAATTAGGCCTTTCAGCTTATTAGTTGGGCCATAGCTCAGCAAAGTCCCAGTGGTTTTAAGCTTCCATTTTTAATTGATGATGGGCAGGATGAGAATGAGGCAGGCTGCGGCCACAGATGGCTGTGGAGTTCAGTACTTGCTAATCTCACAGGCCTGGGGCTGCAGCTGCTTCTGGAAACCTGGATGGAATATTTAAGAAATGTCCGTGACTGTGGGAATGCTCCTGTGTGAGCAGCTTTCTCAGGGTGGCTGGGAGGCAGAGCTCAAATGTTTGAATTCTCTCCAGAATTCGCCAGCAGGGATGGGGGCCTCAGAGCTGAGGCCATACCACCCACAAAGCAAGATCCCAGCATACCTCCCTCTGGCTGGAAGGAACACTGTCTCTCTGCTGGGGCTCTGCCCTTCAGGAGGTGAACTTGTGGTGCTGGCAGACCGGGTGCCTGTGGGTGTATCTTTGCTTTCCATTAGAGTGAAAACATTTATCTGGCCAAATGAAGCTGCTCTATACTATTCAAAAAGCAAATGTCCTTTAGCTATTCTTGTCTGATGTTTGTCTTCCTGTGTATTCTCTCTTATCTGGGGACTTTGTGGATTTTCTAAAAAAATCAATATAAGAGGCTAAAAGGAAGTTAGCAAGAGTTACCTATAAAAGCTACATTGAAGAGAGAGAGGGAGAGGGAAAGGAGGAGCTACCCGTTAGGCAGTGAACATCTGTGCGCCTAGCCACGTGGTAGGTGTTACAGCAACACGGGAAAATAAAGGCCGCCCACCCCTTGTGGGGCAGCCCGGTGTTTCAGAAGGGAACACAGCAAAGACGCTGAAAGCTTGGAGGGTGATCAAAGGATGTGGCTCAAGTGTTGGCTCCGCCCCCCACCATTGTTGAAGTGACTTCAGCATTTGGGGTCCAAAGAAGTAAGGTGAAGTTGCCAGAGCTCTCTAGAATAACCAGTGACCGACCTGAAACAGCTAAATGGTTATGCATGTGTATGCTTCAGGGAAATGAACCCAGAGCATATCATAAACTAGCAAGAAATGCTTTGTTCCCAACATGGCTAAAGAATTCCTACCATTTAATAATAGAGTAATAATTTATCTAAGTAGCTCAACTCCATGTAGAACTGGATATGAATGTGGAATTCACATGCAAAGAGAAAGAAATGCAAATGGCTCCCTTGCATATTGGAAACTACCCAGCAATAAGATAAACCTAAGTTAACACGAAACTGACACTTGTTTCAAATATCATTTGGGGGGTCTACTGGGCTGGTAGGTTGTTGGGAACATTTTACAGTGTTGCTAAGCAACTTGGCAGAAGGATAGAAAAGTCACAGACATAGCTGGTGGATCCAGCTCTGCAGTTATGAAGACTTACTCTACAGTTGTATTCACACCAGAGGTAGATTTAAGCTACAGCACTATCCACAGGAGACTGGGGATCACCTGGGTTCTCTTGAACCCGTAGTAGTAGCTCCTTAAGTAAAGTGAATGAGATATGTCCCTGCACCCAGGTCACCAAAGATCTCAGAACTCTCACTATGACATGGTAAGTCAAAACATCACAGGCTATGTATGCACATATGCTTACAGGTGCACACTATGTGTGTACCTGTACATAGCACATACAGTTAGCCCTCAGTTTCCACAGGTTTCATATGTCATTCAACCAACCATGGATTGAAAATATTCAGATAAAAATTCCACAAAGTCTGAAAAACTCAAAGTTGGCATGGTTCTCAGCCTCACTGCTGGGCAGGAGGATTGATTGCTTTTCTCCCCTGGCTGCTTGTACTGCTAGGTACTGTGAAAGCCAGTCCTTAGGGAGGGAGCTTACAGGTCAAGTCCTATGTCCTAGTGCATGACATCTTCGGCAGCAGGGACTTTAACTTCTGGGAGACAACCAAGGGGCTAGCACCAATACCTTCCATTGCTTTGGAAATCTTTTGGATTCCTCTGACCAAAAATTTCAAAGGAGGTTTCTCATGCGTGATACTGAGGTTTTTGTTAGTCTATGAATCTTGAAGGGAAGACTATTACCCTCAGTAGCATATCTTCATTTAAACTATATACATATGTACACACATATTCTTGATGAATTATATGTAACTTTAGGTCAGCAAAATAATATTTATTTCCTATGGCTTTTTCAAGCATTCTTCTTCTTATTCCTTCTTTTTCTTGCTCCCCTACTATTGCCCTCTCTTCTTTCCCAGTTAACCTCTCACTGTGTTTTTACCATTCTCCCTTCCTGGACACCTGTGTCCTGTTAGTCCCTTCTCTAGAGCTCCCATGCCCATGAATTTACCACATACTGAGCACAATTCTGACTCTACATGAATGAAGTGAGATAAGGTCTACCCTGCTGCAGTTCCCAGGAGCTCATGGTCCCTTCCATCACTCATCATGGGGGTGTTGTGGGTCTCACCTCCCATTTGCATACCATATAGCAGACCTGCAAAGGCTATATCTGTACTGGGCATTTACAGGGCCCCTGTCCTGTCCTTACTTCCTGGACTCCATGATATAACAGAGTAGAACTGTTTCCATTGGATGTAGTGTTGTGTCATCTTGAGATGAATTAAAGTTTACATGGCATATGCAGGGGCTCTAAGCAAAACTAGGTCATTTTATGAGAGGAACCTTTGCACCCATAGATTCCACTGAGCAACTGTATAAGCTTTGCTATATATGTTAGCTTTTGTGTAAAAATTGGAACAAAAGTTTCTTGCTACCCTTTACACAGTATGTCTGAAATACACTTGGGAAACTGGTAGCACTGGTTTTCTCCAAGGAGAGATGTGGACTAGCAGACAGGGTTGGGGGAAGACACTTCTGTTGTGATGTGTGGAAATATGTGTACAGTCTTTGATAATGATGGAGACTTTCTTGGGGGAGCTAAGGTCCTAGAAACTTAATGGCCATCAAAGCTGTACAGAACCAGAGCCAGGGTCTGATCACAGAGGGTTAGTTTGAATTTAAGAGAGAAGTTTATTGTAGATTCATAGGTGGAAGCTCAAAAGGGAGGGAGGGAGTGAGGGAGGGAGTGAGGGAGGAAGAGAGATAGAAAAATAGAGACAGACAGACAGACACAGAGAGAGAGAGAGAGAGAGAGAGAGAGAGAGAGAGAGAGAGAGAGAGAGAGAGAGAGAGAGAGAGAGGAGACACACAGGGGGCATGTTTTCAGGAAATAGGAATAGGATATAGGATACTATCTGGGCTTTTTAAAGGACTTAAGGCAGACACCAGGGTGAGAGGTGAGGTGTATGCAGAGGGGTGAGCTGGTCCATTTCAGGTGTCCAGGTGCTGCTTCTCAGTCTCACTCACATGTTCATGTAGCCTTTAGTTAGAGGTGCTCTTTTAAGAGGTAACAAAGAAAGGGGACAAGAACTCTCTTCTGCATCCCTACGTCCAGGAAGTATGTCCTCAGAACTGCCACTTTAGGGTCCCTGCCCTCTCTGGTTAGTTTCTGTCACCTGTTGTCATCAGCTGTACCTATACTTTTTGAACTTTGTAAGTCAAGGTTTCTGAAGTCAAATGACTAAATTTCAAATACCTATTGTTATTTCCTTTTGAGAAGACTTCCATGAACTCTATTTTAGGTACTTACTGAACTTGAGAAGGAATTGTGAACTGCTGCTTCTTCTGGACACGTCCAGCGATGGATGACAGACAGGTATCTGAGTTGTATGTGGCACCTCCATTGCTGACCCTACTCAAAGTGCTTTGCTTACACTACTTTTAAACTTTGTAGCAACCCTCCAAACATGGATGGTTATTATCACCCACACCAAACAGCACGAAATAGTGCCACCTGGCCTGTGAGTCAGGTGCTGCCTCTATAGTATCTGTGTTCTTAGCACCAGGACAAATCACATGGCTCAGTGAAGAAGTCTCCAGTCCCTTCACATAGTTTGTGTGGCTCGGTGAAGGAGTCTCCAGTCCATTGTTTAAAAATTAGTAAGAATGTCAGCATCAAAGCAAAACATTAGACCAAGCGTGGAGCCCTTCTGAGCATGGGGTCCTGGGTGACTTTATAAGCCACACCAGCCTATAATCCAGCCTCTGTGTAGAACAGAGTGCTTCCTTTGCTCTCCTTAAGTGGAGTTCTAGATATGTCCTGACTGATGCATGTTGGATAGCCAATTTGGTCAAGTTAATGTTAGAAAGACACTGTTACAGTGAGGCAAAGACTGTGGTCATTGCTGTCTGACATGTTGGCCCCAGCTCAGTTTGGGTGTGAGATTTCTTTCCTATTGGAGTGACTACTTGATGTCCTGCAGGATTATGGCTCTGGAGTCCACTAGCCTCTAGCCACCATGAAGTTTGCCTTCTTATTCCCCAGCCCTGAGAACCGAAGTTCCCAGGGGGTTGAGGGAATCCCATACTTATGTTTAAGGGTTCTCCAAGGCCCATTGGCCTGTTAGAACTTCATGATTGTGGAGAGCTGGAAAGTAGCAGATCTTGAGCTGTCCTTACTTCCCTCATTAGCTGTCCATTCCCACCTCTGTGTCTGACCTAATGTCCTTGGGGTTATCAGGTAAAGTCTTTGAAGCCCATTAACTTAGCAAAGTACTTTCTTCTGATAATGCAGATACTAAGGATGTCATCAGATTGTAACCTGCCCACCTGATATTCTCACCAATGTGTTTGCAAATGCCTCAATTTAAGGATTTCTTTTGTTCCATGACTATGAAATGTTCATGGAACCTCTTATACAGTAGAACATGTCATTTGTGCAGGACAACCCAAATCTATATTCTCAGATCAGGGTCACATGTTTGTATTAAAATAAACTATCTCTTATTCCCATGGAGACAAGAGACACATTTGGTGTAAATGCCTTTTTGGAGCCTACCTCACACCTGTGAGTGCTTGAGGGTCTCATTGTCTAAACTCCAACAATAGTAAACAAAGCTGATGGAGCTGATTCCCAGCTAGAGAGGGTGGTGGGTATCATGCAAACAAGTGGGATGGCAGTGTGTATCAGGCAGAAAATACCAGTGTGACCTGGCAGAATGCCAGAGATCTTCTACAGCAAAGATGCCTGCATGGTTTTCTTGAGCTACTTAAGTGTAGAATCTATAAACTTAATCCAACATTTTCTATTGCATACTTGCCATCCTGCAGGCTAAAGCCCAAGACACTTACTGTGGGAACAGAACTGAATGAATTCCTTACATGAACAGAGTTTTAAGGGCAAAAGTGTGGGCACTGGTAGCCCTAACAAGCTAGGTTCAGCCCCTGGTCCCAATATACTAATTAAAGAGATGAGGGATCAAATCTACTGGCATGTTGGGAAGGAGAAAAGATAGGGGGTTCATCCTTGGAGCATGTCAGGAGTTTAGACTTAAATAGAGGAAAACAAGATAAAGGATAAGAGGTCTATATAGTTAAGCAGCTCTAGTGATGTGGTCTGCCCGTCAGTTCTCAGAGTTCTGCAAAGTGATCACAAGAAGCCCTTACTGCTTTAGGGGATAAGGTAGTTTTCAAGAGATGATTCCTTCTATCCTGGGGTATAGCCTCCTCCTCGTGTATAACTTTCCTTATATGGGATGGTCATGTCTGTGACATTCTGCTATTCCAGGAACCCAAGATGACTTGATAGTAAAAATGAAGGGAACAGTTTATCCTTGTGTCTGTCTGTGTGTCTCCCTTGTGTCTTTCAGGGAGACACACAGACAGACACAGTGAGGAAGGGAGGAGTGCTGGGCTTTCATCCACCTTTGAGTTGCTTTGTGGCTGAGTGAGGACTCAGCAGTTTACAGCCAACGCATCCTCTCAATGAGTTTCATGTGAACTGCAGTTCCAGAAAGAAAAGCTGAACTTGTATTAATGATTCTATAAGGCTGATTGACTGATTAGGACTCTGTTACTGGAGAGTTGGAATGTTACAGGTCCAAAGCTAAATCACTTTGGGCTATCTTTAGCCCTCCTAATAGCCATTAATTTTCCATCTCTGTATATGACCTAACATCCTTGTGACTGTTAGATGATTCCTTTTGAAACAGGGATGTTTTGTTACTCATAGTCCAATAATTGAAAGACGTCCTTTTATCATTTGGTGTCTTAGTTTCTTTTCCTTTTGCTGTGATGAAATAACCCAGACAAATCAACTTAACAGAGAAGGTGTGTTCTGGCTTATAGTTTGAGGTAATCTTTCATCATGGTGGAGAAGATTTAGCTTTGGGGGTGGGGCTTAGGATAGCAGGAGGCTGGCTTGTCACACTATATTGTCAGTCAGGATAGAGAAGGAACAGTAAGTAGGACCTGGCTGTAAAACCTCAAGTCCTGCCCGTCATGTTCTACTTCCTTCAGCAAGGCTCCACCTTCTAAAGGTTCTACAATGTTTCAAAAATAGCAGGCCAACTGGAGACCAAGTGTTCAAATGCATGAGCCTGTAAGGATGTTTCACATTCAAACCATAAACCCATGAGAATGTTTCACATTCAAACCACAATATCCATTAAGAGTCTTTGCTTTTACAGCCCTTGCTCCCCATATCACCACTCTTCTGTTTTCTGTTCTAGTCATACATGTTTTCTGAATGTGGGTCAGTGTTCCACTTGATGCCCTCTGAAGAAATGAAGGATTTTCTTTCAAAATAATAGGTTCCATTAAGCAAGAAAAGAGGCCAATCTCTGCACTGGACCCAACCAGCCTTATTTTGTTTTGTTGGTGTCTTGGGGTAGAGAGAAGAAACTCCAGTGAGCAACTGCAGAGTGCTGAATTCATTCACTGTTAGGACACACATAGAAATTGCACCATAGGCTCTTTAGGTTGTTGAGACAGTGACACTTTCAAAGCATTAGTCTTATCCTAGGTTTCTTGCTTAGATAGAAGCGTTTAGCACTCTCTATACTCCTTTGCCCCTGGTTATAGAGATGAACTTCAGGCTCTTATTCATGCAGTCAACTTTTGACTGCAGTGTCCAAAAGCAGTGCTTTCTCTTAAGTTTGTTTATTTTCTGAGTGTCTCTGTTAACCAGCTCAACCCTCTGTTTTGAATTCACTGAACTCAGCATCAAAGTGCTGATGCAGCTGAAGAATTTTCATAGAAATTAATTTTTTAAGTGGTAGTGAAAGGGATAAGACCCTAATCCTGATTCTGTGCCTGGTAGGCTAAAACTGATAAATTTCCCAAACCCTAATTAAAACAAGCCACCAAACACAACAGCAGCAGAAAATCCAGGGCCTTTCCTAGTGATGAATGTAACCAGCCTACAAATGTCTTCTTGCTGGGAACAGAGATTTCCTGTGCAAAAGCAGCTAAACACAGAGCTTCCTGGCAATTTATATTTGGTAATATGCATGCACCTAACACTGCTCAGATCCTCCCCTTACCAAGCAGCAGCCCCCACCAAAATCAAGCAGTGAATCCAGAAAAGGAGCTTCCTTCTGCACATGTGTGTCTTTGAACGCAATCACTGCTGCTATTGAAGGGGTAAACAAATATGGCAGGATATTGACTCTTACATCATTTGAGTTGTGAAAATCTGTGGTGAGCCATCTGCTTTTAAATTTCATCCTGGCCTTCTGTCAATTAGCACTATAATTTCAGATGCAATGTAGGTTAATTTCTGATTGATCTTCAATTACCACTGGTTCTTATCTATTTCCTTATTTAATTCGCTTTCTCTCCCAGATACACAGGGAAGTTGTAGAATGACCTTCCTATGTTTGTAATGCTGATTGCTCTTGAGCATGAAAGAATCTGCATTCTTTCCTAAGCCCTTCATCCCTGACTTTCTCATAACCCAGGTACTGAACAGTCAGTAGGACAATATTTGCTAAAAGAGCATTAAGAAAACTTCAAAGACTCATCAATACATAATCTTTTTCTTCCTTTCCTTCTTTAATATAAAATTTAGAGCTGAGATTTTTACCAAATTCATGCATTACTCCAAAAATCCTACAAATGGTTCTGATAAGATTTTAAGGAATTTGGAAAGTATGCAAAATCACAGCTTTTTAGGACACCAGCTCTCAGGTCTCAAAAGTCCTCCTCCCATGCTCCCTTGGGAGACAAGCCACCAAAGTGTCCTACCAAGTGACCACTAGATCTTCCTCAAAGCTACTATCAGGCAAAAAAAAAAAAAAAAAAAAAAAGGCAGAATCTCCTTTACCTGAAGATGTACTTCCTGTGATGTTTTAGCAGCTGACTCATGTTTACTGGCTGACATAGTTCAGTTACTTTTCAGGCAAAATCTGGAATGAGGTATCATGATTCTGATAATTTCTATATGGCTTATGGCAGTTTGCCATTGTGAGAAGTTATTCACTTTTGCTTAATAAATATGATTAATGAGCTGAGGATGTGGCTCCCATGGAAGAGTGCTTGCCTACAATACAAGGAGCCCTTGGTTCCATCACCACCAGCATTTTATGAACCAGATGGTGATATACATCTGTAATCCTAGCACTTGGAGGTAGAAACAGGAGGATCAGAAGAAGTTTAGCCACATAGTGAGTTCAAGACCAGTTTGAGATACCTGAAACCTTATCAAAATAAATGAATAAATAATAAAGTTGACTTATGAAGGTGTGTTATCTTCTTGTTTCATTTATGATGCTGTGATAAAACAACCTGACCAATAAGCAACTTATCAGAGAAAGGGCTTACTTGGCTTATAATTTCAGGTCACAGTCCATCACTGAGGGATTCAGACAGCTAGTTATATCATATTCACTGATAAGAACAGAAATGAATGAATGCACCTTTGTTGCCTGCCTGTTCTCATCTAGCTTCCTTCTGTCCTATAGTTCAGGACTCCACCCCTAGGGAATGGTGCTGCCCACAATGGGCTATATGTTCCTGCACCAGTTCATAGTCAAGATAGTGTCCCACAGATAGGCCAACCTCATCTAGACAACTCCTCATTAAGGTTCCCATCCCAGATGATTCTAGGTTGTGTCAAATTGAAACACAAAACTAGTTTTATGATGGCTTTCATTATAGAAATTGGATTAACTTTAAAATAATTTGTTTATTATCAGCATACTAGAAGCTCTCTGTACCATTAAGTAAGGGATAGATTTTATGGATAAAGTAATGCAGGCTAATGAACACATTTCCCCATATTATAGTTCCATAGTCCTTGAGGGTCTTGAAATCTTCATTCAACAAACATTGGAGAAAAAAAAAAGCAAAAAGGAATAGCGATGAAGTGAGGGAGTATTGTGGGCCTAAAAGACAATGCTCAGGGTCCCTTCATCTACCACAGGTCAGAACTCAGTCGCAGCTCACATGTGGTGATATATTGTGTACCTCAATAAAGCTTACCTGAAAGATCAAAGAAGCAGAACAGCCAGCCACTAGTTCTTACCTCTAAGAAATCCTCAGTCTAAAGAGAGTGAGTTCCTGTTTCCTCATGCCTTAAATACCTTTCTCTGCCCTGCCATATTACTTACTGGGATTAAAGGTGTGTGTCACCACTGCCTGGCTCTGTTTCTCTCATGTAGTACAGTGTGGCCTTGAACTCACAGAGATCCAGACAGATCTCTGCCACCTGAGTGATAGAATTAAAGGTGTTGCCACTACTGCCTGACCTCTATGTCTAATTTAGTGGCTGGCTCTGTCCTCTGATCCTCAGGCAAGCTTTATTGGGGTACATAATATATCACCACACTCACACCTAACTAATGGCAAAGTTATTGGAAAACATAGGCTTGCATTAGTTCAGGAAGAAGACACTGGTCTTAAGCTTCAAGCAGTTCCTGGCACAGAGATGTTAGTATTTTTTGCTTTTGTATTAGGGATCAGGGACATGGATGGGTTTTTGCAATTTCTATTCAATGTATACTTGAACTTGGATGGATAATAAAAGAGAGATGTTAAGCTCTTGTTAAGTGTCCAGGACCTCAGGGTATAAACATTGTTATATAGAGGCACAGAGGATTCTACCATGTGGTGGACTCATGTCTCTATCAAGATGTGCAATTAGGAAAATCACCTCAAGCGCTAGGCCTATTTCTTTCACCTTTTAGAACTGTATCTTGCTGTTGTTAAGAGTTCACAGTTGGCACTGTTCAGGGATTCTGCCCCTAGGTGAGCCAATAACAGAATGAGGGGTGCAAAAGACACCCTAGAGGTCCCATAGGGCTCACTGTTCCTGACAAAACTGGTCTCTCTGTGAATGATCCATAGATTTAAAAAATAATAACATTAAATATTGTTTTATATATAACAAACAATTACTATTTAAAAATAATAACAATAAAACAAAGTCTTGGAAATCTACCACAGGCCAGAAGCTCCATTCAGTCTCAAACATGTCCAGTGAAGAGATGTCACTGGGCAAGATGGCTGACATTATTATTATTATTATTAATTAAATATTTTCATTTATTTTACATCCCAACTGCAGTTTGCCCTCCCTCCTCTCCTCCCATTCCCTTTCCCTGCCTCCCTGCCTGCCCCCCATCCACTTCTCTTCTGTTTCTGTTCAGAAATGGACAGACCCCCCATGGGTGTCAACAAAGCATGACATATCAATTTGAGGTAGGACTAAGCTCCTCCCTTTGTATTATGAGGCAACCCAGTATGAGGAATAGGTTCTCAAAAGCCAGCTCAAGCATGAGGGACAGGCCCTGATCCCACTTCTAGGAGTCTCATAAATAGATCAAGCTACATAACTGTCACAGATATGTAGAAGGCCTAGATAAATTTCATGCAGGCTCCCTGACTGTTGGCCCAGAGTCTGTGAGCTCATGTGAGCTCAGGTTAATTGTTTCTGTGGGTTTCTTTGTGATGACCTTGACCCCCCCCCATATAAATCTTTCTCCCTCTTTTCAACAGGATTCCTAGAATTTGGTCCAGTGCTTGACTGTAGATCTCTGTATTTGTTTCTATCAGTTACTGAATGAAGGCTCTCTGATGACAATTAAGGTAGTCACCAATCTCATTACAGGAGATGGCCAGTTTAGACACTCTCTCCACTATTGCTAGGAGTCTTAGGTGGGGTCATCTTTGTGGATACCTGGGAGTTTCCCTGGCATCAGGTTTCTCCCTGACTCCGAATTGCCCCTGAAATCAAGACATCTTTTTTTGTTATTCTTCCCCTCTGTCCCACCCCCAACCTGCCCAACCTGATCCCTCATGTCCATCTGCCCCCCAGTTTACCCAGGAGATTTCTTATATTTCCTCTTCCCAGGGAAATCCATGTGTCTCTCTTTAGGCTCTCCTTGTTACCTAGTGTCTCTGTGGCTGTGGATTGTAGCATGGTTATCCTTTACTTTACAGCTAATATCCACTTATGATTGAGTACACACCATGTTTGTCTTTCTGGGTCTGGGTTACCTCACTCAGAATGACTTTTTTTTTTTTTTGGTTTTTCGAGACAGGGTTTCTCTGTGTAGCTTTGCGCCTTTCCTGGAACTCACTTGGTAGTCCAGGCTGGCCTCGAACTCACAGAGATCCGCCTGGCTCTGCCTCCCGAGTGCTGGGATTAAAGGTGTGCGCCACCACCGCCCGGCCAGAATGACTTTTTTATAGTTCCATCCATTTGCCTACAAATTTCATGATGTCATTGTTTTTTACAGCTGAGTAATACTCCATTGTGTAAATGTACCACATTTTCTTTATCCATTCTTTGGTTGATGGGTATCTAAGTTGTTTCCATGTTCTGGCTATTATGAATAACACTGCTATGAACATAGTTGAACAAGTGTCTTTATGGTATGATTGAGCATCTTTTGGGTATATACAGATTGGTACAGCTGGGTCTTGAGGTAGATTGATTCCCAATTTTCTGAGAAATTGCCATATTGATTTACAAAGAGGCTGTAAAGTTTGCATTCCCACCAGCATTGGAGGAGTGTTCCCCTTACTCCACATCCTCTCCAACATAAGCTGTCATTAGTGTTTTTGATCTTAGCCATTCTGACTGGTGTAAGTTTATATCTCAGAGTGGTTTTGATTTACATTTCCCTGATGTTGAATAATTCTTTAAGTGTATCTTGGCAGTTTGAGATTCTTCTGTTGAGAATTCTCTGTTTAGATCAGTATTTCATATTTTAGTTTGATTTTTTGGTGCCTAGTCTCTTAAGTTCTTTATATATTTTGGAGATTAGCCCTCTGTCAGATGTGGTGTTGGTGAAGATCTTTTCCCATTCTGTAGGCTGCCATTTTGTCTTATTGACAGTGTCCTTTGCCTTATAGAAGCTTTTCAGTTTCATGAGGTCCCATTTATTAATTGTTGATCTTAGTGTCTGTACTACTGGTGTTCTATTCAGGAAGTTGTCTCCTGTGCCAATGTGTTCAAGGTTATTTCCCACTTTCTCTTCTATCAGGTTCAATGTAATTGGATTTATGTTGAGGTCTTAGATCTACTTGGACTTGAGTTTTGTGCAGGGCAATAGATATGGATCTATTTGCATTATTCTACATGTCGATATCCAGTAATGCCAGCACCATTTGTTGAAGATGCTTTCTTTTTTCCATTTGTATAATTTTGGCTTCTTTGTCAAAAATCAGGTTTCTGTAGGTGTGTTGATGTATGTCAGGGTCTTTGAGTTGATTCCATTGATCCACCTGTCTGTTTTTATGCCAATACTGTGCAGTTTTTATTACTATAGCTCTATAGTAGAGCTTGAAATCAGGGATGGTGATACCTCCAGAAGTTCCTTTATTGTACAGAATTGTTTTAGCTACCCTGGGTTTTTGTTTTTTCATATGAATTTGAGTATTGTTCTTTTGAGGCCTGTGAAGAATTGTGTTGGACTTTTGATGGGGATTGCATTGAATCTGTAGATTGCTTTTGGTAAAATTGGCATTTTTACTTATGTTAATCCTACTGATCCATGAGCATGAGCGATCTTTCCATCTTCTGATATCTTCTCCAATTTCTTTCCTCAAAGACTTAAAGTTTTTGTCATACAGGTCTTTCACTTGTTTGATTAGAGTTACCCCAAGATATTTTATGTTATTTGTGGCTATTATAAAGGGTGTTGTTGTTGTTTTCTGATTTCTTTCTCAGCTCATTTATCATTTGTATATAGGAGGGCTACTGATTTTTTTTTTTAGTTAATCTTGTATCCAGCCACATCAATGAAGGTGTTTATCAACTGTAGTATCTCCCTGGTAGAATTTTTGGGGTCACTTATGTATACTATCCTATCATCTGAAAATAGTGAAAGTTTGGTTTCTTCCTTTCTAATTTGTATCTCCTTGATCTCCTTTTGTTGTCTTATTGCTCTAGCTAGAACATCAAGTACTGTATTGAATAGATATGGAGAGAGTGGACAGCCTTGTGTTGTTCCTGATTTTAGTGGAATCGCTTTGAGTTTCTCTCCATTTAATTTGATGTTGGCTGTTGGTTTGCTGCATATTGCTTTTATTATGTTTAGGTATGTTCCTTGTGTCCCTGACCTCCCCAAGACTTTTATGATCTCCCCAAGACCTTTATTATCAAGGGGTATTGCATTTTGTCAAAGGCTTTTAAAGTACCTAATGAAATGATGATGTGGGGTTTTTTTCTTTCAGTTTGTTTACATGGTGGATTATATTGACATATTTCTGTATATTGAAGCATCCCTGCATCTCTGGGATGAAGCCTACTTGATCATCGTGAATAATCTTTTTGTTATGTTCTTGGATTCAGTTTGCCAGTATTTTATTGAGTATTTTTACATCAATGTTCATGAGGGAAATTGGTCTGTAATTCTCTTTCTTTGTTGAGTCTTTGTGTTGTTTGGGTACCAGGGTAACTGCAACCTCATGAACATAATTTGGAAATGTTCCTTCTGTTTCTATTGTGTGGAACACTTTGAGGAGTATTGGTATTAGCTCTTCATTGAGATTCTGGTAGAATTCTGCACTAAAACCATCTGGCCATGGGCTTTTTTTTTTTTGGCGGCGGGGGTTAGGTGGGGAGACTTTTAACAACTGCTTCTATTTCCTTAGAGGTTATGGTTCTGTTTAAATTGTTTATCTGGTCTTGATTTAATTTTGGTATGTGGTACCTATCAAGAAAGTTGCCCATTTCTTTTAGATTTTCTAATTTTGTGGAGTAAGGTTTTTGAAGTATGACCTTATGATTCTGTGGGTTTCCTCAGTGTCTGTTGTTATGTCTCCCTTTTCATTTCTGATTTTGTTAATTTTTATATTCTCTCTTTGCCAGTTGGTTAGTTTCTTTATTTCATTGATTCTTTGTATTGTTCTCTTTGGTTCTATTTTATTGATTTCAGCCCTGAGTTTGATTATTTCCTACTGTCTACTCCTCCTGGGTGAATTTGCTTCTTTTTGTTCTAGAGCTTTCAGGTTGTGCTATTGTCACTAGTGTTAGATTTCTCCAATTTTTTTTTATGTAGGCACTTAGAGCTCTGAACTTTCCTCTTAGTACTGCTTTCATTGTGTTCCATAAGTTTGGGTATGTTGTGCATTTATTTTCATTGAAGTCTAGGAAGTCTTTACTTTCTTTCTTTATTTCTTCCTTGATCTGTAGTGGGTAGGTGTTCTTGCTATGCCCTGAAGCACTACCCCTAGTGAGGTAGCAGGTAACTGTTACACCTGCCTATGACCTTGAAGTACATGTGCCTGGAGCGTGGCTGCTCTAGACCTTTAAGACCTAGGGTGCAGCATGCAGCTCTCTTTACTACCTTGTGGTTTTGGATGCTGGGATGGACCAGGGCAAATCTCACCAGAGAATAGCATTGAACTGTGCCTCACCCTTCCAAGATACTGTGACAAATTCCTCTATTTGTCTTGTGAGTTTTCTTTCACAAATAAATTCCTTTGCCCATTAAGCAGACTCTGTGAATTGCTAGCAACATAATCCCATTATTGATCCATTGGTAATTCAGTTGAAAGTTGTTCAGTTTCCATGAGTTTGTAGACTTTCTGTAGTTTGTGTTGTTGTTGAATTTTAACTTTAATCCTTGGTGATCTCATAAGATACAGGGGGTTTATCCCATTTTTAAAAATATCTGTTCAGATTTGCTTTGTGACAGAATATGTAGTCAATTTTAGAGAAGGTTCCTTGAGGTGCTGAGAAGAAGGTATATTCTTTTGAGTTTGGGTGAAATGTTCTGTAGATTTCAAGTCCATTTGAGTCATAGCATCTGTTAGTTCCCTTATTTCTCTGTTTAGTTTGTCTGGATGAACTGTCCATTGGTAAGAGTGGTGTGTTGCAGTCTCCCACTACTAATGTGTGGGGTTTGATGTGTGATTTTAAGCTTTAGTAATGTTTCTTTTACAAATGTGGGTGCCCTTGTATTTGGGGCATAGATTTTCAGAATTGAGATGTCATCTTGATGTTTTTTTTTCTATGATGAATATGAAATGTCCCTCTACATCTCTTTTGATTAATTTTAGTTTGAAGTCTATTTTGTTAGATATTAGGATAGCTACATCTGCTTGCTTCTTAGGTTCATTTGATTGGAAAATCTTTCCCCAACCCTTTACTCTAAGTTAATGTCTGTCTTTGAAGTTGAGATATATTTCTTGTATGCAGCAGAAGGATGGATCCTGTTTTTCTATCCATTCTGTTTTCTTGTGCTGCTGCATTGGAATGTTCAGGTCTTGCTGTCATAGGATCACTAAGTTCTGATGGTGCCCTATTGCCCTTTCTGTTATTGAATGTATCCTTATACTGGTGTTTACACACCTGCATTTGGGATGATGGTAGGTCTGGGTGTTGATTCTTGTATTTGTATTTGTTGGATGGGTATTTTGTTCCTTTCTTATCTGATTTCTTGTTTTCTGGCCTAAATGGCCAAGAGTTGTGGTGACTGGCAGATCTTCAGGTCCAGTAGGGTATCTCAGGTGAGATTTGTGGGGGTATGGATGACTAGATCCAGTGTATCCTCCTGTTCTTCCAACTAGTGTGGGCTATACCTGTGCCTTTTGAGTCTGCTGGAGTTGTAGGGAAAGGCAGGTCGTGGGGAGGATGATGAGGTTGGGGGGGGGTGTTGGGTGGCAGAGTGAGTCTTGGGGGAACAGAATCCAGTAGGTGGCAGTAGTGGTGGTACAGCCTCCTGGCAGGTTCTCACCTGCTGGCTGGCTGGTGTACCAGAGTAGTGGAATTCCACCATAGTTGGGGGCAGGACCCAGTTGCCTTGCTGGTGCTGAGATGGGAGGGGGAGAGGCATGGTATGTGCCCTGGAGGTTAGGGCAGCTCAGTTGGGAGGCCAGTTACTCACCTGTTCTGTGTAGACCGTTCCTATGACTATGGAGTCTGCTGGAGTTGTGGGAAGAGTTGGCCAAGGATGATGAGGTGGGTGTGGGTGGCTGGCAGAGTGGGTCTTGGGGAACAACATCCAGTGAGTGGCAGCAGTGGTGGTCCAGCCTGCAGGCAGGTCTCTCACCTGGTAGCTGGCTGGTGGGGACTGCTCATAGTCTATTTTTATTTCCTGTATGATCTTGATAAACTGTGGAGGCATCTTTTTTCCTGGCCACTTCTTTTTCATTCTTAACATATGTAAAGGTCTTCATGTAACTTGGATAGGAGTTTATAGTCTTTGGAAGCCAGTCGTGGTGGCTCATATCTATAATACCAATATGTATGAGGCTGAGGCAGAGGGTTGCCATGAGTTCTGGGTCAATATAATGAGTTCCAGACCAGCTTGTGAGACTCTGAGAAAGAGCATGGCAGGGGGCTAGAATATGAAGGAGCCTGACATGGCTCAGGACAGCTTCCTTTTCTCCAACTCACACTATTTCATAGATGTGATTTTCTAATGTCATATCTCACCAGTTGAAGATGAGTGGTTTTCATTTCTCATTATACTAAAAACATAGAACAGCCCACATCACTGTGACCACTTGTGGGTACACTTTACTATTACTCACTCAGTGTGGTAGAGGCATAACTGCTTCTATCCAGATGCATTCTGACCTTGGGATTCCTCATATGTGGGGCTAAGGGTTTATTTAGGCTTACCATGGTGGAGAAGGCACAGCTGCAGGAGCATGAGGTTGCTGGTCACATTGCATCTGCAGTTAGGAAACAGCTGACAGGAAGTGAAGTGGCTAGGCTGTAGGACCTCAAGTCCTGCCTCTAGTTACCTACTTTCCCAGCTAGGCCCCAACTCCTAAATGTTTCACAAATTTCCAAAATAGTACCATCAGCTGGGACCAAGTGTTGAAACACATGAGCCTAATGGATACATACCACATTGAAACCAGAACAGGTTCCCACCACTTGGACATCAAGATGCCCCTTGTAAAGCCATGCTTACTTCCAGGCAGTCATTTCTCTCTGGGTCATCCTGTCATATCCACCCAGGAGGTAGCCTATAGAGCTGATGGCCTTCCCTAATTCAAAGAGGCATCAGTATTTCTTCACAATTGTTAGTTTTTCAGGATATTTCCCACCCATTTCTACTCTCAATAGAGTCTGCTTTCTGCTTCAAATTGTGAGAGTGGCAACTTTGGACACAGGATCCTCTGTTTTGCAACAGGCTAGGGATAGTACTGAGTGAGACTTGCTCCTGTAACAGTCTTAATTGTCAACTTGCTTGGAGTGAGAAGCATCTGTGAGATAGTAAAGCAGGCTTCTGGGTTTCCACAAAGGATTAACTAAGGGGAGGATCAGACCATCCTTGAATAGAAGCAGCACCATTCCATAGGCTGGGAGCCCAAGTGGATTAAAAGTATAAAAAGGAGAGAGCCCCCAGTACAAGCAGTCTCCTGGCTGGGACAATGTGATATACTCTGTCACAACCTTCATGGTGGCCTGAGACCCCTTAAAGCATGAACCAAAGTAAATCCCTGCTCCTGGGAGAAGTTTCCTCAGGTATTTTGTCAGTCAAGGCAGATAAAATTACAACCAACTCCATGTGAGCGACAGTAGACCTGTCAGTGAACCTCCTGGGAAATGACTCATTTGGTTGGAAGGTCCCTTCTCTTAATGGTCCACTGCCCTTTGCCTACTAGTCTTTAATAGGACCAAAGAAATTATCACTCAACAACTGTACCCTGAAGTATAGCTGGAAATTAAAATAGAGGAGAACATCATCAATAGAAAGAAGGGAGATGGCAGACTGAGAATGGCTACCCCAGGGGAGATGGCAGGTCTCTGATACACGGCACTCTCTCCCTGGCACAAGCACTTAGGAGCCAAGGATACTTCTTTCTCTGGGGTAACAGGAACACCCAAGAGGGGCATGCTAGCTCTCCTTGCTTGTGGTCAGAGACCAGCACCTTTAACTTTAACGCAGTTTGAGGTGTTTTAATACTGCTGAGAGGTTGGCTCCTCTAGGAAGAATGTGGAGCTGGTGAAGGGTAGACTTGTCATTCAGCTGCTCTGCTTTAGAGGCCAAGACCAGAGAGACCAGCAGAGCTTGGTCCTCCTCCAGCAGTTAACAGAGTTAACATTAAGTCACCCCCTGTACCCACAGACCTCTACTTTTCTCTATCGTTTCATTGTTTTCTCTTACAGATGAGTGTATGCTCACTCTGACCTCAAACAATTTTTATTTCCTCTGTTCCAAGAAGCAGCCAAACACAGAGAAATAAACAAATTTGTGAGGGTTTATATAGTGTTGCCATTTGCAATGAGTTGGGTTAGGAATATCTAGAATTAAATATTTCTCAATCAGTAGCTGTAAAAGAATGTTTACCCTTACTATCTGGACATGTCACAGCAGATCTGGTGGATTGGATACCAGCTACATGGTGAAGGACATAAACTTCAGCAAGATTTGGTCATTCACAGTGAAAGGCTTTGTTGGATCCCTGATACATAGGAACAGTAAAGAAGAACAGACTGGAGTAGAACAGACTGGGGGTCATTCCCCCCAACACTGAGTCCCAGCACAGTACTCTGGTGCCGATGGAAGCATCACCCCCAGCTGAGCCTAGCACAGTGCCAGGTGCTGATGGGGCATCAATCCTGACTGAGCCAAGGTCGGTGCTCAGGAGCTGATAGGAGTAGGCCAGCAGGTATGCAAACTGAGGGAAAGGGAAGGACAGGGGAGGAGTGGGAGCAGCAGTGTTCTTTCACTGAAGAGGTGAAAGGTGCTGGGGGTGGAGCTGGGTGCATCCTGATTGCTGAGGAGGTGAAACAGCCCTAGTTAGATGAGAGAAGATGAGAGAGGACTGAAGGAGTATGATGACCTACATGTCTGTAAAGGACTTTGCTAGGAGATGGGAGGGTAGGAAGCACTGAGGGTTGGCTCCCTCTAATCCCATTAGTAGAGAATGAGAGCATTTTCACAGCCACGGTTTTTCAAAAGCGAACAGTAAGTCTGGATTGTTCTTTTCCTGACTTCGCTCTTCCATGGGGCTGAGTGTGCGCAAGCTGTAATGAGACTTCTCTTAGCGCTGATTTCTCCGTCTGCGGAGAGGGAAAGTCGTCAGGTGTCGGTTGTGCGTGTGAAGACTCCCCTCAACAATGGCTCTGATGAGGCAGCTAGAAAGTCCTTATGAGCAAGAAAAGACTCCCAGCCTTGGCAGCCGAAGGGGGAGGAAGGATATAAAGGGCTGCACACCTCCAAATCACCCTTCAGGCTCCACGGAGTGGAGGCAGAAAGGGGGAAGCATGCCGCCTGAATGCCAAGTACATGGCTGGTCAGCCTAAATGAGTCTCTGGAGAGAGAGATTAAGGGAGGGGGGCAGTGGCTCTGCCAGGCAGCCTCTGGCATGCAGGGCCAGGCCAGCTGGGATTAAGCTGTGGAGCTGTGAGTTTCTCACGCTCAGATAAATAGCCAGTGGTGCAGAGCCTCTGGCTTCCAACTGGGCCAGTTTCTAGACCCAGCTCACAGTGCCTCTACTGGATACAGAATAACTGTGCCTTTTACTGGATCCTGGGGAGGACAAAGAGACTCACAGATCTACTACCAACAGACACCTGATAGGATTCAGGCCATTCAGCAGGTAACTGACCCCCAGATTCAGAACAATGCAATTTGTGAGTGGGATAGAAAGGAAAAGAGAAAATTAATTTTCCATCTACTCAGCTGAGCTCAGTGCTGTACTGACTCAGATTCCTCACCTCCCAGGTCGTGCTGTTATTTCCCACTTGAATGTTGGAACATGATCAAGACTCTAAAGACATTCTCAGTATCAAAATGATTCCTTGGCAGTTCTTATTTAGAAGCAGTTAGCCTCTGCCTTCCTCCAGGTCAGCCTCTGGCTTTCATACACTCGCTTCTCCCCTGAGTCATCCCTGGTGCCTCCAATGTGCACTGCCCCTGTGTCAGTGAGACCAAAACAAACCTTGACATCCAACTCTCAATATCTTTCTTTCCTTCTACCTTGGCTGATGCTACTCCATTCATCTGGAACATTCTTTGAATATCTCCCTCTTGGTCCCCTTCTTTAATTGTTAAAATCCTATCCATTTGAAGTCTCAAGAGTTCTCTTCTTGCATTAGGTCTTCACCAAAATGCAAGTATATTTTCTCATTCTGGAATGCTCATAGGACCTTTCCTTTCTCTTGAAGTCCTTCCTACGGTGCTGTTTGCTATAACCCTCTGAGGTTTTATCTGGTTCTCTGGAGTGATAGGATGATAGATATGCACAGCAGCTCTGGGCTACTTGTGTTCTCTAGAGCTACTCCATTAATGAGCTGTCCTCAGAACTCTGGTATTACCTAAGTTGAGGACAACTTCCTGACCTCCTAATCCTAAACTCAAATGGCTGCCTTTGCAGGTATCCCTGAACACCCTCTGCTCATGCCTTGCCTCACCCTACCTCACTCTACAATAATTATCCACAGATGAATCTTATGAAGATTGTCCATTGCAGAGCTGGGGAGGTGATGGCATTAACATTGATGGAAATGTAAAAATGCCTAGTAACTCAGGAGACCCTGTGATTTGTGAGTGGCAGAAAGGCAGCAGATCCCAGATTTTAGGCTGGAATATGGTAGTCCAGTGAAGAGGGGACCATCCAGAGATGGCTGAGATGGATTCTCTCCTCATTCTGGTGTTCTCAAACTTGTGTTCTCAGTGTCATGTTAACAACCAAGCAGAAACTCCAAGATTAAACTACACCAGTCATCACTCACTGTTCTTTCAGGCAATTACAGCAGCTGTCAAAGGTTTCAGAACCAACATCTGACCTGACCCTTTTAAAATGACTCAGAAGTGGCATTTTAATGAGAAGAAGGCAGAAGTGTGTGTGTGTGTGTGTGTGTGTGTGTGTGTGTGTGTGTGTGTGTGTGTGTGACTGACCAGATATGTTATGGAAAAATTGACAATTTTCCTGTCTGTTCAGAGTATGTAGGTGGGAGGGGGCAGAGCCTAGGGTTGCAGGCCTCTGCTTTCTGCTTCTGCTCCCTGTCTCTACTGGTTGCAGCATCTCACACAGAGCAGAGACGAGCATGTCACCCTGGTTGGGTGTAATGATCTAGAATGTTTTGAGGGTGACTCATTTACCAATTCCAGTCAGTATCCTCTTTCCTCATCTCAGTCTGGTCAAGGGGAATCTTTTGAGTGCCAAAGTGGCCTTTAGTATATTAATAAAGTTGTGCCTCTTTCACCCCTAAGTCTACAGTGTGTTCAACACTCGAAAGGCAAAGCCATAGCTTCTGGCAGCTACTGTCTGTTCCCTCCCCCAACTCAGGTCCTGGCAGTAACTAGTAACTTTCTGTGTCTATTTGCCCATTCTCTGTATTTCCACACAAATTGAGTATTGTGTATATCTGGCTTCCTCCAGCGAGCATATTTCCAAGATGAGACATTAAAAAGGACAGTCTATGAGACAGTCTTTTGTAACATGAGTCTTAAAAGGTCTTATTAATAAAAACAAACCTGGAGCCAGGTATTGGGGTGAATGCTGGAAGATCAGAAAAGCAGAACAAGCCACAGCCACCTCATCTCGCCAGTTCCTCAGCTGATCCTCTTTCCTCAGACTGGAAGCCTCTGAGTCCTCATCCAAATGGATCTCAGCTGAACTGCTGCTCAAAAGCCTAAAAGCTTAACCAGGCCCAAAGCTTCTAGTTTCTGGTCCTCACACCTTATATATCTTTCTGCTTCCTGCCATCACTTCTTGGGATTAAAGGCGTATGTCATCTTGTCTGGCTGTTTCCAGTGTGGCTTTGAACTCACAGAGATCCAGGTGGATCTCTGCCTTCGGAATGCTAGGATTAAAGGTGTGTGTGCCACCATTTTCTGGCCTCTATATCTAGTGGCTATTCTGTTTTCTGACCCCAGATAAGTTTATTAGGGTACACAATATTTTGGGGAACACAATATCACGTCTTTCCTTCCAATACCAGTTTTGTGTGGAGTCTCTAAGACGATCAAATTTGAGAATTCATTAGAAGTACTTATAAAACTCCCTGATATACATTATGCTCATGATTATAGCTTGTTATTATTATCATATTATTAATATGTAGTGGTACCCACAAGGCACAGCTAACCAGAGAAGGTGCCAAGAGCTTTGTTGTTTATGTTGTCATTGGAACTTGATTGTGTAAACCTGCTTGGTTTCCAGTCTCCTTTGGTAGCCATATGCCCCAAAGTCTCCACTTTAAATTCTGTTAACATATGGCTGACCAAAGCTCCATCTTTAGGATATAGCAAGGGTCTAAATGTTATCTACCAGGACCCAACAGCAAAACTTTCTTTAGGTGAAGTTAAATTCTTTGCTACATATCTAGTTCATCCATGATGTGGCCACTATCAGTATTTATTTCCCTGTCAGAGTGAATTGAGATTCATTACAGGGATTTACCATGTTCTGTTCATCCATTCATTAGTAAACCTTGGATTGTCTCTACTTTTCAGATATTGTGACCAGAGTCATCTCTCCAGATCCAAAGGGGATGGTTCCCCACCCAGGAGTCCCAACCCACCAAGATGCTCAAGTCCCTGAAATAAAATGACAGTAGCATATAACCACACATGTCCTCCCATGTACCTTAAACCATCTCTATAATACGTATATTGTATAGTATAGTATAAATGTACTATTAGTAGCTGCCACTATTTACAAAAGAAGTCTGTACATATTCAATGCACACATAACCTTTGTTAGTACTGCAGGAAAGAGACTCAAGGCTGATCACAGTCACATAACACAGCTAAGGAAAATGAGGACCTGTGTTGGGAGGTCATAGGGCAGGAAGCTAAGGCAGGGTGTGAATATGTGTCAGTTCATTCATATGAGTTCCTTGTTGCACCTGGTACATGGAAATTTCAAGTTTTGCATTATGGGCATTTTTTCCCAAGTATTTTTGATCAGTGTTTTTTGCTTTTTTTTTTATGTTGAACTTGTGGTTGTAGAGGGCTGACTTGCATTATTATGAGCATTCATGTATGAGTGTGTCTATAGTTTTAGTTCTCTTAGATATATTCTGAATCATATGGTAACTGTTTAATTCAATAACTACTGGTCTGTTTTCTAAAATGCTCACATGATTTAATAGCACATTATTATTATTATCATTATTTTTTATAATTGTCCTTTTAGAATGTTGGGGAATTTCACTGTAGTTTTATTTCCCTAAACATAAATGATATTGGGCAGTGTTTCATGTTTATTGTCTATTATATATCTTTTTGTAGAGATGTCTGTTCAATCCATCGTCCATTTTAAAGTGGAGTTATTTACCTTTGTTTTGAATTGTGAAAGTTCTTCATGTATTCTGACATAAGCTTCTTGTCAGACAATGTCAATATTTTCTCTCATTCTCTGGGCCGTTTTTCCACTTTCTTGATAGTATTAATCAAAACACACAATTTCAGCATTTCAATTTAATTGTTCTTGTATTTTTTTTTGTTTTAGCATGATATTTAAGAAATCATTGGTTTATGCCTACATTGCTCTCCAGTGATTTTATCTTTGACACTGACTGAGGTTTTAATCCAGTTCAGATAAATTTTGGATGTAGTGTGAGGTAGGGGTCTGACTTCATGCTTGTGGATGTGACTAGGCAGTTACTGTTTTGGGACCATTTGTTGAAAAGACTGTTTTCCTTTTGTTGAATTGTTTCTTGGCTTCCTTGTTAAATTAATTTGCCGTAAATTTAAGGCTATAGTCCTGAACTCTAAATTTCATTCCACTGATTCACACATTTTTTGTTATATTAATGTCATACTGTCTTAATTTTTGTAGCTTCACTTTATTTTGTGAATTTGTTTGTAGTTATGAAATTAAGAAGTATGAGAGCTTTTGTTTTTCTTTTACAAAATGATCTTGCCTATTCTCTTGCAATTTTTATAACCCATATGTTAATTTTTGAAAAAAAGGGGGATAAATGGGAGGCTTGGGTAGAGACTGCATTGAATCTGTAAATTAATTTGGATATACTGTCATGCTGACAATAGCAAGTCTCTAGTCCATGAATACAGACTGCTTTTCCATTTGTTTGTGTCTACCTTAATTACTTTCAATAATGTGTTTCTGTTTCTAATTTACAAATCTTTTATGTCTTTTGTTAATTTGTTCCTTAGTATCTTATTCTTTCAATGCTATTGTTAATGGGATTGTTTTCTTGATTTCATATTTGAATTGTTCACTATTCGTGTATAGATCTTACATTAATTACATTAATTACCCTCTATCTACCAGAAGAGGTGAAAAAGGAACAGGTTTATCCAAAGCCAGCACTGAAGGAGTTGAGAAGACACATCTCTGTCTCAGGGGATTCATGGCACAGGCATCTTTAATGGGAGAAGAAAGTAGAGTTCAGAAGGACAGTGTTCAGGAAGTCCATGGCTGACAGACAGAATGGCAGTCACGACCTGTGTCATCCCCAGGTGGCTCCTCTTTCCTCTTATGGAGTCTGAGGAGGTGGGGGAGAATTTCAATGGGACCCAGTTACAAAATTGCTGGAACTGTCTACAGATACTGTATGTATCCTTTATTATTTTCTATAAAAGATCATTTACTTCTTCCTTTTTGTGTGTAACTTTTATTACTTTTTCTTGTCTAATTGCTCTGGCTGTAAACTCTAGTATGGCAATGAATAAAAGTGGCAAGAGTGGGTTTCCTTACCTTATTCTTGGTATCAGGGGTAAAGTGTCCAGTCTTTTACCATGAAGTGTAATAATGGTCTGTGTTTCACTAAGATGATCCTCACAAGGTTGAGAAAATTCTCTTATAGTGTTTGCCAAGTGGTTTCATTTTCTCAATGTGAAAAGGTATTGAATTTTGTCCAATTATGTTTGTAGCTATTATGATAATCATGTGGTATATTTCTTGTATTCCTTTAATACATTGTGTTAAATTGACTTTCATATGGTGAGTTAACTTTATAACTGAGACAGATACACTCTGGTCATGGCACAAAATCACAGAGATACTCCTGAGAGGTCCTCAACCATTGGCTTCTGTTGCTGCTGGGACAAAAACCTTGAGACAGTGAAGGTGTCAAGTTTACTTGTGTGTGTGTGTGTGTGTGTGTGTGTGTGTGTGTGTGTGTGTGTGTGTGTAGGTACTCATCTGTGCACATGTGTGGGGACCAGGTATCACTTTCAGGTGTCTTCCTCTATTTCTGCCTATCTTATTTTTTGAGACAGGGTTTGTTGCTGGACCTGGAGCTTGATGTTCTCCCCAGGGATCCCCTGTCTGCTTCGTCAGCCCTGAGATTGCAGGTGCTTGATGCTACATCTGGGCTGATGTGTCTGCTGGGGACTTGAACACAGTCCTCATGATTGTGCAGCAAGCACCTTAGTGATGAGCCATCTCCCCAGTCCCAGGCTGTTTTAGGTGTAAAGTCACTACTCCACTCACAGGATCTGTTCAGCTTAAAATGCCTCATCTGAGTCATGTAAATGTGTAGATGCAGTGACCTTGTCCCTTTGTCTCTGTACCCCAGGACTGAGCATTGTATGGTACATAGTAGGTATCCATCCTGTGCCTTAAAATGATCCAATTCATACACACACAGCAATTTCTAAAATAAATTCTGTTTGGATGTGTCTTCTCTAGCCCTGGGTTCTGGAAGATGGTGAGGTGAGACCCCAAAGAGGCAGCTGTGCCACACAAACACTGGGGCTTCACTGCACACAGGTGATGAAATTCTTCCTCATGGTTGTTCAGATTGATTTGGAGTGAAAAACAGCAACTGAAGTCAGTGAGCAGCAGTTTTCTTTAAGGATACTTAATCTGGTGCCTCTCTGTATGTATCTGAAATGCTAGATCGAAAGCAATCATTATTATTCCATTATGTGGCTTTTAATGGATTTTCTTAGCTCTGCATTTGTAAGAATGATGTCAACCCTGACTGTATTATTCCTCAATGACTCGTGCTGCCCACAGACCATGGCAAAGGTCTAATTAATATGTGTGGAATAAATAAATCAACTAGCAATAGAGATTTTTTTTTTTTTGAGATTTTTACTCTATAGTCCAGGATGGCTTAGAACTTACCATGTAGCCCAAGCTAGCTTTGAACACTTGGCAATCCACCTACCTCCATCTCCTGAGTGGTGAGATTATAGGAATGTGCCATTGCACCTGGCTTTAGAGATAGAGATTGAATAAAAGACAAATAATTTAAAAGGGAACTGTGAAGCAGGTATTTCTCTAAGGATCTGAATAATCTAACATATTATGTCTTGAGTCAATCCTCTTTAATTTATTTATCAGAATTATCTGGAAATTTTCCTACCTTCTCCTTTGCTCATTTCAAGTTCCATCCTTGCACTCTAGAACCTTTGTCTTACAGAAGATAATATAGATCAGGTGGGGCTAAGAAAAGGTAAAGTGCTTGCCACATAAGCATGAGGAACTGAGTTTGGATTCCCAGTACACATGTCAAAAGGCAGGCAAGGGAGTCCCTGACCAGCCGGTCTAGCCAAATTAGTGAGCTCCAGGTACAGTGGGAGATCCTGTCTTAAAATATAAGGTAGAGAGAGTTGAACTTTGGCCTTCATACACACACACACACACACACACACACACACACACACACACACACACACACACACAGAGCACACATGCACCCCCACTCACAGCATGTGCATATACGCATGTACAGACACATGCATGAACACTCTCAAACCAACCCCTTCCCAAGACAAATCGAGAGTTAAGACCCTGGTATCAGGTTCAGGGTGGTTTGTGCTGTCAAGGTTCATGCCTCACAAGCTTGGCCCCACTGTAACAGTGCTGAAAGGTGGTAGGAACTTTTAAGAGGCAGCATCTAGTTGCTAGGTAAATTGGATTATGTCTTCCCTTGTGAAGAGATGAATGCTGGTCTCATGGGAAGCTTGAGTCTCATAGGAGTAGATGGTGAGCTGGTCCCACCTCATGTTCCTGCGTCTTCTCTCACAATACAGCTTCTCTTGCTCTTGCTTATACTCCCCTCTCATTGCAGCCTCTGTCTTTCTCACACTCCTGCCTCATCGCATGATGCCTATGCCTAGAGCCTCTCACCTTCAGAACTGTGAGTTGAACAAACTTCTTTTTTGTGAAGCACCCAGCTTCATGTCTTCTATTATAGCAACATAAACAAAAACAGTCAGAACAGAATCTCAGTCTCCATTCTAGACTTCTTTACTACTACTACTACTAAAATCTACACACATGCATCTGATACACACACAAGAAGATGAACTCTTGTTACATGAATTTATCTTTATTAGGAAAATGGACATTGAATAGACATTTCATGGAGGAAAAGAAAAGGTAAGAGACTGCAGAAGAGATAAGATGCTTATGGGCACCTGAAAGGACAGTTATAACGACTGAGTGTATTTGGAAGAATTCCATAAAGATGCCTATAGCAGGGATGGGGGATGACAGACCAGCAGATAGATGAGAGAGGACTGATCATGTCAATTGGACCATGTAAATATGAGGCTCCAGAGCCTTCAATTTGAAGTCTGTGGAGCTTGTGTGAAGTCTGGAGAACCTCAGCTCAAGGGCAAAGCCTAAGACATTGGGAGAAGGTGCTGCTGGGCAGGCCTTGAGGTTGTAATGTCCAGATGCAAGAGAAGAGTGTCTCAGCTCCAGAAGGAAGTTGGAACTCCCCTCATTCTCTTCAGGCCATTGGCAGCTGAAGGTACTCTCTACATTGGATATGAATAGATATTTCTTACTCAGTCTACTGATGATCACAGATTTCTTCCAGAAATGCCCTGGGACACACCAGAAATAATACTCCCCAGGTATCTGGGTACTCTTTAACCCATGAAGTTGAGATGTAAATTAACCATCACACTGGGGTTGCTAGAGTAAGAATGGACTGTGCAGAGGGAGGAGAAAGCAGAAGGCACGCTTACCTACAGCCCAGAGTTAACAGTCCTTTAGCACTGAGAAAGGTAATTTTGCTTATCTAGCCTGGGCTTGATTTTTCTTCCATGAGAAACACTCTGGGGACTCTTGTTATAGGACAGTGGCAGGAATGGGATAAGACAAGCTTTCCTGTCCAATTCCTTTGCAGCGAGAAGGATTGACAAAAAACAATGGGAACATCTTTCTGGCACAGGTGGACAGTGTGGCTTGCTTCAGGTGACTCCGTTGAACCTAGTGCATTGGAGACAGTTCCAAGAACCACTTCAGCAATGTGTTAGAGAGTGAAGCTGTTAACTGAGAAGGGGGAATGGCATATGGACTGGCTGGGTAAGCAGCTCTCAAGGGAAAAATCAGGCAGTGTGCTGATGATATTATGGACAAAACACAAAGGGCAGTTGGACTGGCTGGGGTAACATGAAACAAATGGAAATTGATGGAGGATTCACAAGATGGTGTCACACCAGGAAATTTGCAGGAGACCAGTATGCTCACATTCTTTCTTTTTCTTCACTACACATTAAGCATCCTTCATCTTTGTTGTGCACATTTCTAGTGTAAGGAATCCAAAAAGACAACTTGAAAATTGCCTGAAGAAAGACCACATTGTGTGCAAATCAAAGCAGACAACAGATTAGAACAGGAAGGCATCACCCAGCTTCCTCCCAAGTTGCTGTGCCTGGAATGGGCAGACACTACCTGGAGAGGGCTTAATATTCCTCCCAAATAAATTAAAAAAAAAAAAAAACATTAAGCCCAAGGAAGACCCCTAAAACCATTAAACAACTCATCTACCCATTAGTAATGAGGGGTCTGTGGGGGAAGGGTCTTGTCTCTTTCCTCATTTGAAGTGTGTGTACTGAGAGAAGTGAAGTAAAATAGCAGAAGAGATTTCAGTACCTTTTACCTAGATAAGGAATCGTGAAGATGATAATGTGTTTAAATGGCTTTTCTTTCCTCTTCTTCAACAGATTCAAGCTGAAAGTGAGTAATATCTTAAGCATGGCTCTTTTGTATCCCTACCCTACTTCTGTCTTATTTGGTTTGGCTGTTCTAACAAAGCAGGACCCTGAGTGCCTTAAGCATACCAGGCAGACATTTCTAAGGGTTCTGGAGGCTGAAGTCCAAGACCAGGGTGGCCAGGTTGGTTGCTTTTAGGCCCCTCTGCTGAGTGGCACTGTTTATCTCTCCCGGCAGAAGAAGGGTGTATGACCTATGGGTAGCTCTTTCCTGAGGGTGCTAATCCTATTCAAGAGGGCTGAACTCTTGTGATCTAATCCTCTGTGCCATTTTATTAGGGGTCATTGTTTCAACATCAGGATCTGGAGGAGACACAGGCCTTCAATCTGCCGTAGTAGTCCCACCCACAGATTGTTTGAGGCATTTGGGGACCATTCTTAGATCCCATCACTACCAATGAGAAGTGGCAATTCCTGGATTATTGAAATTTCAAGGCATTAACTTCTGCTTTGAACATTTATTTTAGAACCTTTACCTAACTGGCTCTGGGTACCAATGCTTCCCAGTCACTGTGGCTTGTCTATGACTTAGGCCATCCTAGGTGCAGGAGAAAACTGGATTAGACCTCTGGCCACTGGTGAGCTACTTTCACTCATTTCCTGCCCCTTCTGTTTGATTTTAGTGTCTTGTGTTTCCACAGAGGCCATGTCCTTCTAGGATGGGAGGACACAGGAAGGTGGAGGGCTGTTTCTCTCCAGTACCTACTGTGTGCACAGGGCTTCCCTCTGGTGCAGCGAGTGAACCTGAGATCTCCCAGCAGGAGTAAGAGGCTGAAGAACAAACACATCCAGCCACAGATGCATTAATTTAATTTCACGGCCTGGCATCAGCTGCTCCTCTGCACTTAAAAGGGACATTTGCACCCATCTGTCATCTCTTCCTTTCATTTCAGAATCTCTTTGCTCTTCTTTCTCTCCTTTCACTCCTCCCCCACCACAACTTGATGAAATAATGGGACACATTTAAAACCCAAGCCTGCAATTCAAATTCTGAAGCAATGTGATTTTGTTCCACTCCAAGTCAACTGAAGGGTATCTTGGGAGTAGAAATCAAGGGGCCAAACAAAAGCCAGCCAGAGAGGGAAGATTTGAATGCAAATGAACCTCTTCAACCTATTTGAAACAACCTGCTGTGAACTGGGCCCATTATCACCTTGTTAGGTTGTCAGCTGGAGTGGCCTGGTGGGGCTGTAATGGGGAGAAAGTGGCTGGGACCCTTTCCCAACCTCAGCTCCTAGGTACTTATTCCTCCCTACCCACTTCTAGGACCCACGGGACCAGGGTAAGAGTCGTTCAAAAGAAAAGGAAAGTGGGAGAAACAACTTAATTAAACTTCTTAAATTAGGGGGAGAAGAGAGCTCCCAGCACACCCTTCTGACTAAAGTAGCACAGACATTAAATTATGCAGGGTCTGGCAATAGATTTGGGGGACACACCCATGTGTTTGCATCTCCTGCTTCAGAATATAGTCTTGAAATTAGTGAAGGTATAAAGCATATGGGGGACCACATGAGAGAACCTCAACCCTCAGGAAACAAACTTTAATCATAAAAGGTATGACTGGCACAGGGATTCACTTGCAAATGCCTTTAAAAATGCCCTATTTGGGGGCTGGCAGACAGCTCAGTGGGTAAAGCACTTGCTGCACAAGTGTAAGGATTTTAGTTGGGATCCTCAGAACCCACAGAAAGCCAGCACCTGTAAGCCCAATCCTCTAGTGGCAGGAGGGGGAAGGAGACAGAAGCCCCAGAAGCTCCTGGGTCAGCTGGTCTGGGTTACCCAGCAGTGAACTGTGAAAGACTCAACTGCAAAAAAGATGGAAGGGGAGGCTAGAGCACTGAGAGTTGTCCTCTGACCTTTATAAAAGTCTGACATGTCTGTGCCTGAAAACACATATACATATGCACACACACCCCCATATGTATACATGCATGCTTGCACACATGCACACATAAAGGTTTAAACGAAAGGAAGAAAAAGAATGCATTATTTGAGAATTTGGACGAGGAGAAGCTTCTAGAATATGCTTGATTTCTTTTCTCTATAGTGCTTTGTTGAGAGCTGAGTTAGTGACGTTCACTCAAAATACCTGACATGCAGGTCGCAGAGAGGTGGTGCTGGTGACAATATTTGTTCTTAGATAGTAATGATTTCACAAAGCCTGTCCTTAGGCAGTATTTGTTTTCTGTCCTAAACATGAGACAAATATTATGTAGTTTTCCGTAAGCACATGGAGGAGTCTTACTGACTCTTTAATTAGAGATGCCAAGAAGATGACATGGGAGTAAAGGGCTGTCACAAGAGTGGGGCAGGAACACTCGCAGGATCAGGTTTAACGAGGTTGGACTAACTTAGGGTCACTGACCTTACTGACTTAGAGTCTGCATCGATAAATAATACAGCAAGCAAACAGAAAACAATAGTAACTGTGTGAGTTAGTGCAGAGGCTGGGAAAGATAGCTACCAGCTCATCCATGCTTTTCCATGAGGCACCCTGCCAATTCCCAGCCATGCTCCTTTGAAAGCATTTCAGAATTATCCCATCACCTTACCCACACAGGTTTAAGTGGTTTTGTTCCTGGTAGGATGATAGATTCATGATCTGTTAAGGTTGCTGGAGTGTTTCTGAGCTCTAGGTCTGCTTAAATGCCAAGAAGAGGTAAATAACCCAAGGGTATTTGTTGTAGCTCTTATTTTGGATTGGAAGTGGGGACTGAGATTTACAAAACAGGAACAATTGCTTTATCTTTCTGTCAGGATGAAAAATCTGTAATAAACAACCACATTTTACTTAATTTCATAAAAGTGCAAAGTGAGTACACAATTTTGTTCATGTTTAAATGTTGTAATGAAAGTGCTAACCACGATGGTCTCTGCATTCGCTTCCCAAGGAGCTTTTCCCCACTTCTTTTTGTTGGCAGGACCCCCAGTGCTAACTCCATACCTGTGTTTCTTAAGAAATATGGAAATTTCCCAGGGAGGGCAGTACTCCCATGCCAGCAAAGGAACGTGCAAGGTTAATGAACACCCACAAAGACTGAGGAGAGCAGGCATTCTGTGCTCATGATGAGGGCTCTGCAGTCTCTCCCCAGAGGTGATGATGGTGAGGAAGGTGCCTGATGATCCAGGGGCAGCTGAGGGCTGCAGCTTCTCCTGCCTCAAATGCTTATTAAAATTCATTTCCATTCAAATATCCAAACTCCAACTCTCATCATCAAACAAGCACACTCTGTACATATTTAACAGGCAGGAGACCTGTGCCGAGTTCATGTCTTTTTGAAGTGAAGGCCTGTTCTCTAATGAGCGTCCACACTTATCTCTGTATGGAAATTTCTTCCCCCCATCTTCATCCCCCCTCCATTCACTACTGCCCCAGTTCTGGGATCTTTGATGAGCAGCCTGGATGCTTGTTATAATGATAATTCATATGGAGCAGAATGCAGTCGTCTCCTCTAGTCTAGCTCATTATAAAGGTGAAGCCCCCAGGAGGGCAGGCTGAGAATGAACAGGTTTACAGTGTGTTTTATTGTTTGCTTGTTTGGTTGTTTTTTCTTCCTCTAAGTGAGGCAGAAGCAGGATGTAACTGGCTTTCTTGCTTCTCTAGGCTTTGGGTGTCTTTCCCTCTGGAATCAACCACTATTCTCAGACCTGGTGACTGTCCTTTGGGACCCTGTGACCCAGACCAAGTAACTCTTGCACAGTTAGGAGGGAGGCCCTACTGCTGTCACAGAGGAGCCCAGTGATAAAATGCAAGTGAGATGTAATTACATGAACTGATACTTTAGAATTGTTACAGTAGCATTGAAGACCCATTACAAAAAAGCTGTTGTCTTCTTGTCAAAAGAATGGCATCTACCTCTGGGTGGAGACCTGCCATTCTGTCCTCCCTTAAAAATTAATATAGTTGAATTAGCCAGTCACCTAGCCAGGGAGCCACCCCTCAGGGGGTAGGTTTTCTTTAAGCCATGTGAAGAGATGGAAAGAATAATTATTCCTTTCCTGAGGTGATATGGTTTTGCTGGCCAGACTCCTCCCCATCTAATGCAGTCCCTGTGCGGCACCATGAAGGTTTTCTAGATCTGTTCTTTTCTGAGTACTGACTCAGAGAAATATAGATTTTCTTTTTTTCCCTCCTGTCTTTTTTTTTCTTTTTAAAATGCTGACCTAAGTATGATTTATATTATACTTTGGGCTTTATCACTCCTTCATTGAAGTTCCTCTCTACCATGTGGCTTTTTTGTCAAAAATATGACTGACCTCCATACCTAACTGGAACAACATAGCTCTCTTTCTTCTTCACAAGCTCCTACTTTTGAATTTACAATGAACTTCTCCTTAAAATTTACCTTCTGTGGTTCTGTTAATTTTCAACAAAAGCCACTGGTTTGGGGTAGCTGTTGCAGAATATTTGTTTAACTATGTAAAGATGTGTTGCATTTGTTTAACTATGTAAAGATGTGTTGCATTTGTGTTGCAGAATGTTTGTTTGATTATGTAAAGTTGTGTTGCTGTTTTTACCCTGCCTGCCTACAGCACCTGATTGGTCTAATAAAAAGCTGAACAGCCAATAGCAATGAAGGAAGTAGCTGAACAGGCAATAGCAAGGACGGAGGTATAGGCCGAACTTCCAGGCAGGGAGAATAAGTAGGAGCAGGAATTTAGTCTCGGGGAGAAGGAGACAGCAAAGAGACACCATGGCCAAGCCAGCCAGACACAGAGGAATCAGGAAAGTAGAACATACAGAATGAAAGAAAGGTAAAAAATCTCCGAGGCAAAACATAGATGAATAGAAACAGGTTAAATTTAAGTTAAAAGAGCTAGTGGGACAAGCCTAAGTTAAGGCTGAGCATTCATAATTAGTTTTCGTGTCTTTATTTAGGAGCTGATTGGTGGCCCAAAGAAAATGCCAACTACAGGTAGCTTTGGTGGCATTTTAGCCATCAGGGACTCTAGTCCCTCAAGGAAAGAAAGCCTCCATCATTCTTAAAGACACTCCAGTATTCCTGTATCGGAGGTATTGACCCCAGTTGTGGTATGCTGTGTAGAGGTTGGCCTGGCAAAGTTTACTTTAAGATTATGAAACATAAGAGACATAATTCCCTCAGGAACTTTGGAAATCTCAGAGATGGTGACCAAAAGCAATACCACAAAGCCCCCAGCTTACCAGAGAGGGTCTTGTTAGACTTATGGCTAGGGTCTATCTTCTAGTATTGATTCACTTAGTAAATGGTGAGAATCTAACTAAAAACTATTTGGAGTAGATTACAAATGCTTTTCCTTTCTTTCTTTCTTTCTTTTCTCTCAATTGCTTTTAGCTAAAAAAAGAAAGAAAAAAGCAAAAGCTTTCATATCTAAAATAATCTACCCAGTCTTATAAGCTAAAGAATCTTTTTCTTTTTTTCATTTGTGAAAAGTCCCGATGGGGGAGAATGGTAAAGGAAATTGGTTTTACAAAACATATGCTGAACAAAATATAAAATAAGTGAGATTTTGGGTTAAGCAAAGAAAATATTTCTTGCTCAGGGTCTGAATCTCTTGTTTTCTTTCTTCTGCTGAAACATATTGTCTTCTAATTTTAGAAACATGATTATTTGTAGGAAGTTCGTTTTAATGAAACTGTGCCTGTATTTTTTTCCACAAAAAATTGGGTAAATTCAAGAAGCTTTCTAATTCCCTCTGACCAGAGAAGGAAGCAGCCCACAGCATCCAGCAGTGGTTGCCAGAGCTCATTTTTATGCCCAGGAGCCCCAAGAACTAGCTGGCCCAGCATAACTTAGACACCAAGTGACCTGACAATACCCACTTCTGTATTATTGCTCTGGCCATGTTGTTTTTCACTTAGGGAATGCCGCTCACTGCTTGTTGACCAATAAGAATGAAGTCATAGGGGTGCAGAATTATTAGTGTAGCTCTTTCATTCTCATCAATATCTAGGTTGGCAAACATCCCCCTTCTTATCTGTAACAGAAACCAACCAAGACCCTGTGAAGGATTCCGGGAGAGGCGATAGGGATGAAACCATTTATTAGATTTATGAGAGCTGAAGGAAGGCATTGTGACTATCCATCTTCTGTGCTTTATTGAGGAAAGGCCCAGTGACTCAGCCTATCAGGACGTATCTCTGAAGCAGAACTGAAGCTTTAAAGTAAGCAGAGAATGAGTGAATGCACCTTAGGAGAAGAGGGATGAAGGCAGGAGTCGGAAGTGTATAAGATATCCAGATACACTGAGCACCAATCCATGACCTTGTGCATACGCTTTCATTTCAGAAGGTTGTAGATGGGTAATCTCTCTCCACTGGAAGCCACAGCTCCATACATTGGGGAATGGCAGCAAAATGATGACTTGGGTCATGTAGGGTGCATGTGTATGAATAAATAAATGGAACCACAAATTATGCACAGAGGAAATAAAAGCTGTTTAATTGAGCAGTGGTACCAGGCAGCTTGCTCTGCACCCTTGCTGTGTAAGGAGAGTGCTGCAGCAAGTCCAGCTGTCTGGAAGAAAACCCATTCCGTGCTAAGTGTCCAGAGCACCTAAGTTTAAGGCATAAACCAATCTGAAGACACTTGCATTAGTTAGAAACGTGACCACATGACTCCTGAATGCCCAGTAAGGGTTTTGTTTTCATAGATTAGACACTGGCTTCTGGCTTCTTTTTGGCCCAAATTCTGCCAGTCAGAACTGCTTTCAAGCCCCACTTTTCAGTTTACAAGCTACGTGATTTGGGCAGATTTAATTTGTCTTCTTTGTGGCTCGGTTTGCCAGTAAAATGGGGATAATAATAGCTCTTAGTAAATAAATAAAACTTTATAATGGCTAAAGCAACAAGATTGATGCTCAATAATAAATGCTGGATGTTAATATTACTTAGAAAAGCAGGTAAAAACAGCCTGGGCCATTCTAGAAGTGAGCTATCTTAAGGCAGGAAGAGGGCTGTGGACCAGGAGGCTTTTCTCTGACAGTTATAGATAATTAAGGCTAAGTTTTTAATTTCCTTGAAAAATATTCTAATAGTTAAAAATATTGCAGAGTCTGCAATCAGTGCCTTCCTGTAGACTGTAGTCATGGAATGGAAATAAATAAACCTCCCTAACTTCCTTTGCTCAGGGCAGAAATGTTCATTTATTTAACAAATGTGCATTGACTGTCTGGCAATGCCTAGTTAAGCAGGAGATGCAGCAGGTGCTTAGCTTTACATGGTGGAGCCAAGACATGTGAATGAATATCTTCCTAGGCCTTTATGACAAGAATGACTGACTTCTGAATGACTGACTTCTCTTCAGGTCACAATGGTCACTTATTTGCCCCTCCTCCCTGGCCCCTATCCAACAACCATGGTGATTCATTTCCCCAAACAGAAGATGACCAGGGTCCACATTTTATTGGCAGATATCAGGAGACAAAATCTTAAGGCATGAAGTATACACATCATTGTTTTCCAACTGTCCTTTGTATCCATTAAGCTTTCCAATTTTACATCAAAACACTAATTTTCTCCAAATATCCATATCTGCACCAACAGCTTTCTCTCTATCAATGTAAATTTCCTGAGGATTTTATTTTGTTTATTTACTTAGTGATTCTGTGCTAAGTTCTTCCACATCCCAGAGTCTATACTTTATCTCCCTGCCAGACTGCTTTGCACATTTTAGCTCCTGCCCCTTTATTTCCACTTTTAGTGTTTAGCATGACCTTTCTGGGAAACCTCTCCACAATATTCAAGATGGTTTATGTAAAGGAAATGAATCCAGTTATAAAGAAGAGCAGAGGATGCTGGTCTGAGCTCTTCACTCTCTTTAAGGGAACAAGGTAGAAATAAAATGTTGATGGTTTATGTCATTCTGATCCTAAAACACAAAATTACTGATTTAAAGACAATGCAATTATTAGATGGGGTGACACCATGTTTTTTCTTTTCTTTTTTTTTTTTTAAGTATTTGTTTATCAGACAAACACATTTGTCTTTGGTTTACTTGACAGCTTCAAGTGCTATGGGCAATATCAATTTTCAGTGAGTTTTGAAATCCCAACAATGAGAACAAGCCAGATGCCTCACTCAAATGAAGTTGAATACATGTGATTGTCATATAGAACTTGGCATTCTGTGTTGCCTTATGGAGACTTCTCCGAGGCGAGGGGGCTGTCCATGGTCCTGAAACTCACACCTTGCTCTCAGGAAAATTCTGACTTAATACAGCTTCCCAGGGACAGTATGCTTCTCTTATAACTACCTCCCACAGTGTGATTTACTAACATCCTCTTTTTAATTGTTGTTTTCTCTCTTGATTGATTATGGTTCATTGCAAGAAAATAGCAGTGGTTCTAGGGGGAAGGAACTTGCCCTTACTAAAGGCAGAGTATTGAATTGTAGCTACAATTTGGCATTTCCTGTTTCAAAATCTTACTTCAAAAATTTTATAATTTCACCACAAAAATTATACCGTTGGATAACACTTTGAAAAGAAACAATGTTCTAACTAATTAGGGGGAAATCCCATAACCTGCAAGGTATGCTCACAGGAAATAAAATAATACCAAGTGCTTGGTTTCTCTCTAGTCAGTACTCACTGTGTGGGATTGTGGTTGAAAACTGATCACTAAGTACCAGATTAAAGACTTCAAATCCCAGCACTGCTCAGCACTAGCTCATGAGGTTCAGAAGAGAGCATTGGCGATGCTGCCAAGAAATGGTGGAGGTGTTGGAGCTCACGAGCCAGCTGCTACACATCTGTTGTAGTTTTTGAACCAATATCATTAAGAGAAAGAGGGCTTTGAGCTGGCAAGAACACCTAGAACCTGATACTTCTGAAAGCATCAGGGAAGATGACAATGCTTGGATTGCACCCAGACACTCGAGCTTTCTGAGAACAGGCACCAAAATTTCTTTACATAATGGGATTTAACACACATACAAAGGAAAGGTCAAAACTTAAGATTTCTAGTTTTGTGCTATAAAGTGATCCATATATTTCTAGCTATATAGAAAAAATAATGAAAAGACATAATGAATTTATTTTTTCTGGCGTGGCAAAAAAAAGTACCTAGAATTTTAATGTGAAGAATATTTGAAACTCCTGATATGTATAAAAATAAAAATGTTTGTTCTAAAAGATAAATGACTGGCATTTGGCTGCACTGTGAATTCCTCATAGCCATGACTACTCAGATAAAAGAATATAGAAGCGGCATTCGCCTGTGAGTGCTTCTCTGTTCTGAGTTAATCTATTAAATGATGTGTCCTGGGTGGTGGAGTGGACAGCAGGCTCTCTCCTGCAAAGGTGTTGCCATTGTTGATGATGTCAATTTCTTTATTTACTGTTGTCATTACAACAGACAGGGTGCTTATCAGTTGATTATAACTACCAACTTACCGGGCAATGCTCTTCCTTCTTCTTCCTCTTCATCTCAGCCCATTTCCTCACACCTCAGTGAATGTCTTGTATCTTAATAAGATAAAAGTTAAATGTGAGAAGGCAAAAGGCTGCTGTTTATGCTCCAGGAGTGACACAATAGTCTTGATCTCTGTTTTGTGAACTTTCTATGTGATCCAGGCATCTGCAACATTCTCTGTGTCCCTGCTCCTTGGTGGTTAATTGCAAGCCATCTTCTTTGTTTGTTAGTTTGTTGACCTGGATATTTTCAGGTCATAATTTTATAAATATCTCTGTGCATGTCTGTTCTAGGTAAATGTCTCCCTACAAGTCTCAAATATGTACAGTGGCCTTGTAATTTTCCTCTTTGTCTGGTCCCCTAGCATCAAACTATTTCATGTTGAATTGTTTTATCTCAGTTATGCTTTTGTAAACATCAGTATATAAAGGTGGCTGAACCCATTCACATGTTTGACACTATTTTTAAGAAGATTTTATTGTTATTTTCAATTAAGTGTATGTATGTGTGTGGGCATGTGTGAGTGTAGTACCTATGGCAGCCAGAAGAGGGTGTCAGCTCCCCTAGAGCTAGAGTTACATATGGTTATGAGCTACCCTATATGGGTGCTGGGAACTAAATCTTTTCCTCTGAAAGAGCATTATGTGCTCTAACCACTGAGTCATCTCTCCAGCTCCAAGTAATGTATTTTATTCCATATTAATAGTATAATTACTTCTACCTTAGCCAGACAGATGACCAAAATTTTGTACATTTGTACCACAATGCAATGGAACTGATGGAGGTATCCATAACTCAAGTGACACACACTAGTAGTTTTACCTAGATAAAAGTTTACACATCAGGTACTTTCTGCATTAAGCCATCTTTTCCCCAGTAAACATATATTCAGCATTATTCATGGCTTAGATACGCTGGCTTCATATTCAATAGTCATAAATCAGAAAGTTCACATTCCTATGCTGTATGAAGTTCACATTTTGACTTGACAATTATTTGTTTTGTAGGTATTTTATCTGTCTGGAGATCAGGATGACATGGAAGTAAGGTAGAGGAGGGAAGACATGTTCCCAGCCAACAGTGAGAAAGATGGTGGTGTGGTACCCCAAGCTAGCATACTAGCCAGGAATCTGCTGACTCCTCACATGCTTCAGGGAAGTCCTGTGGATAAGTGGTTGGTGGCCACATACCCACATGACCCGGAAACCTTGCAAACTTTGCCAATTTCAATATTTCCGAATTTCACTGTGTTGCTCAGTTGTTTTAAATAGTCAACTGTTGAGTCTTTGGCTACCCCTTCATGTAGAATAAGAAGATAATTGCTCTGATCCCAGGGTGAACCATCTGCTGGTACTAATTGCTCTGCTCTCTGCTTCATTGAAACACTTGTGTTCATTATATTATGTTGAAATGTTCACGAGATGTGGTTTATACTGAGCCGTGTTTCTGGAAAATTTGATTCTACAAATGGAAAGAAGACTCTTAATTGCAAAAGCTCTTCTCTCTCTCTCTCTCTCTCTCTCTCTCTCTCTCTCTCTCTCTCTCTCTCTCTCTCTCTCTTTCTGAGCTGCTTTTCTGGTTAATATGGGGCCCTGGAGGGTCAGCATCTTTGCCATAGTGGCTGATTATTGGTGCCTGATCAGATGAGGCGGTGGCCATCTGGATTTATAGCTCTCAAAGTGCTCCGAACTGTCTTTCAGAAAACAGACATTCCTGAGTTCTCATATCTGAAAAATGCCTGTCTCACTTTTTGATATAGTTCTTGTGCTAATGCTGCTCTCAGAGGGCCCAGTTAGAGCTCTATCTACCCAGCCTCACACTTGTGTGGCTGCACAATAGGGGCACAGGAAGAGATGATAAACGCCCATTCTTATGTTTTTCAATGTTGGTGTGCATATCTGTTACTTTTCTTGATGCTGTGATCAAATACCTGACAGGAAGCAACTTCAGGCAGTGCCATAGTCTGTTTTTCTGTAGCTGTAACAAACACCATGACCAAAAACAACTTGGGGAAGAAAGGTCTTATTTCTGTTTACACTTCCAGGTCAATATCCATCACTGAACAAAGTCAGGATAGGTGTTCAAATCAGAAGCAGAGGCAGGAACCATAGATAAAGACTGCTTCCTGGCTTGATCTCCCTCATGCTCAACAAGCTTTCTTTAAAAAAAATGTTTTTAATATTTATTTTATGTATATGGTGTTTTGTAACTCTGTGTGTATTTCTATGTACTCGTGCATGCCTGGTGCCTATGGAGACCAAAAGAAGGTATCAGATCCCCTGTGACTGGAGTGGGTGCCGACAGTTGAATCCAGATCTTCTGGGAGAGGATCCAGTGCTCTTAAGGACTGAGCTATTTCTTCGTCTCCCATCAACTGTCTTTCTTATGCAGCCTAGGGATGGTATCACTCACAGTGGGCTGGGCCATTCCATATTGTCAATCATCAACCCATACAATTTCTCACTGACAGACATGACCACAGGACCACAAGACCTCAGATGGGGGCAACTCTTTAGCTGAGGTTCTCTCTTCCCAGATAACTCCAGGTAATGTCAAGCTGAGAATAATAGCTAACCAGCATGGAGAGGTAGGGGTTGTTTTGACTTAGGGTTTAAAGGGACATAGTCCATCATGGTAGAGAAGGTCTGGTGGCAGAAGCATGAAGTAGCTGGTCATATTGTGTCTACAGTCAGGAAACAGAGAACAGGTAGGAAGTGGCGCCAGGCTATAATACCTCAAGGTCCAGTTCTAGTGACCTGCTTCCTCCATCAAGACCCATATCCTAAAGGTTCTCCTTCTAACACAGGGCTGCTAGCTGGAGACTAAGTATTTAAGCACATGAGCTTATGGGGGACATTTCACACTCAGACCACAGTGGGTTAAGATGGATCTCTCAGTGGACCTACATTAACATTTATAGATGGAGTTTCTAGTTTTCTGTGCTGGCTTGGTAGAAATATTAGAAGCAAGAGTGAGGGCAGACAAGAGATGATTCAAGGACATTAACAATTTCTTCCTGCCTGGATTTTTTTTAGTATATTGTAAATACATCTAACATTAATATATCTATCCTTGAGTTATAATTTTTGTGTTTATGTGTGTGCATGTGGGAGGCATACATACATACATGTGTATGATAGGCATATAAGTATGTGTAGTATACACACACACACACACACACACACACACACACACACACACACACACTCATTTGCCTGCATATATTTGTGCCAGAGAATAATCTTGGATGTCATTCCTCAGGAATCATCCACCTTGCTTTTTTTTTTTTGGAGACATGATTTATTTGTATAGGCCTGGCTCTCCTGGAACTCTCTTTGTAGACCAGATTGGCCTTGAACTCAGAGATCTACCTGCCTTTGTCTCCTGAGTGCTGGGATTAAAGACATGCATCCACTTTGCTTTTTGAAACAGGTTCTCTTACTGGCTTGGAACTTGTTGATCCAACTAGTCTTAGTCTATCTGGCCAGTGAGCCTTAGAAACCCACCCATCTCTATCCCCCAGGCACTGGGATTACAAGCATATACTACATTTATATTTTCACATTGTTTCTGAGGATTGAATTTAGGGCCTCATACATGCATGACAAGCACTTTACTGACCGAATTATCTCCCAGTCTTTGAACTATAATTTTAAAAGCTATAAGATAAAGATTCAGACAGGATGGCAGATCCACTAGATTGAATGTTCCAGTTACTTTCTGAGATCTGTTGACACTATGTGGTTATCAGCAAACCCGGACCCACCACTCTGGGGCATTCCTACCTCTACTTGATATCTGTGATCCAGGAGACTCGGATACAGCAACTGTTTCTTTGGGCAGAATGATGTTTACCAATGATGATGTAGATATTGGGGACAAGGCTGAGAATGAGTCATCTTGGATCCAAATAAGAGGACATGGCCAATAGGTGACTTTTACATTCTGTAGTAGGCCTAGACTAGATATGGAGGCAGTCAGGCTCCTGTGTGGTAAAGATAGTTTTAAATTCCCTCCTTTATCTTCTGAATGGCTTCAGACAGCTAGGATCAAGAGCTGAGCTATTTATTTTGAAACATCTCTTCTCCATCGTTCTCTTCTCTACCCTTCATCAGTTTGATTCCCTTTTTATTATCATTATTTATGTTTTGTATAACTAGAAAAATAATTTGTCATAGATTACATCTTATTTGCAAGAGGCTCTGGTAAGATGGCAGCCAGGCACACACAATATATCATAATTTAGCAGGCTCTGTTGTAACTATACTGAAGTAATGGTGGAAAAAATACATATAAACAAGTCTGTGGACAGATTTTGAATGATCCAGTAATTTTGATTTATACTTGGTATTTGATGGAACTGTATTAGCAGTTAAAGTCAATGGCTAAATGATTCCCAGCACAAAAATGAGTCAGAAGTACAAAAGAAGCCTTACAATGCCTTCTTTAGTGAGCTGAGCCTCCCAGCTTAGATCGGCAAAGTGCACAGTAAATTACAGGCCTGGTTGTCACTCTTAACTAACAATTCCACCCAGTATGCTCTAGCTAGGTAATTTGTCCACTATGCTTTTATGAAGCAGTAAACACCAGCTTAATTCCGTTGGTTTTTCTGGAGCAAATTGCCTCATCTCTCATCTACTGCAGGGAAGGAGTGAGTTTCCCACCTCTGATGCAAGTCAGCCCAGCTTAGCAAGCATGTAGGAACTGTCTGGGTAAAAACTGCCTCTTTGGTCTGTCAGTGGCATGGGGAGCTGGCTACCCTCAAGTGTCCTGGCTGCTCCAAGTGGTCTTGTTGTAAGGATGCTCACAGTCCTCTAGTTTCCCTCCCTCCAACAGCCATATGCTCTTTTCACATTTCTGCTGTGGTTTTTCTATCCCATAGAAGAAAGGGATGAAAGATTTGAAAACCAAAACCAGGCAACTAATGACAAATATTAATAGGAAGGGAAAAACATCCCAGACTTCAATAAAGAGACTCTGACCATCCAAGCAGAACATGCAATTCGGTCAGCAGAGGCAAGCTCAGCATCATCCAAGAGACTGATTTCTGCTGCTCTACTCAGCTGACTTGTTACTCTGGACAGGTTTTTGAGTGCATATGGTATTTGCTTATTCATTTTGAGTACTTGATTGAAATAAAGACCTCTCCCAAGCTAGGCAATGGCTGTATTGTAAAGCTGTATCACTACCCTCTTTTAAATACAGGGATTCTTTAAGTTGCTCAGGCTGGTCTCGAACTCTTTACATAGCCCAGAATGAACTGGAATGTTCCATGCTCTTGCTGCAGGCTCCTCAGTGCTGGCATTGTAGGCAGGCACCACTGAGCTTAGTACTCTAGGCAAATCGATCATACCTCACAGCACATGTCTTAGGCAGAAACAAATCCAGAGATTGCAGGTATGAGGAAAAGAACATCCAAACAGATGTTTGATTCCTCCAGATGACATGGGAAAATGAATAGATTTGAACAAATGCTTCCTGGGGCATCACTATTAGTCACCTAGGGAGCTTCTCTCAGTGTGTGGATTGTAGACCACTGCAAATCTTATTTTAGCTTGGCCATTTTCAGACTCCAGTCAGCCCTCACATGTCTTCACTGGTTTTCATTGCTCTACTTTGAATCAAAGGATATAAGCTCTGACGTTGTCATTCATTTCAAAAGAGTCATTATAATAACCTAATCATTTATTTACTCATGAAATAATTACTATGCCTTCACTTTTGCTAAACATCATGATGGTCATCAGGGATGCAATCATAAAAAGAGCTTAGCCACTGTCCTCACAGAACTCAAGGCCTAGTGGGAAAGACAAGCATGTACATAGACATAGAATTGCAATGATCACAATGATATGTGTGAATAATAGATGTGTTAATAGTGAGTTAGGTATCAATATGCTTGGAAATCACTGGTAATGGACCCCTCCCTTACAACCAGCAGTTTGTAAAACCAGGGACTCAAACAACAGGATTCTGATTACTCATCAAAGAATGGGATCTGAGTTGACTCTCTGACTCTGGGTGGAGACATGACAATTTGAACTGTCCCCAAAATCATAGGTTATAGAATTTTCTAGTAAAGAGCAAAGGCATACCATTGTCCCTTTCTTCAGAATTAGTCCAAATGGGTCTATCACCTGGGTAAGACATTGCCCTTAAAAAACCATCTGTTCTAGCTACTTTAGTGCACAGTATAAATCCAACCTAAACATGTATGTCTACACAGTTATCCCTTGGTCCTCTGCCCACTCTCACCAATTGTCAATGTCCTACACAGTAGTCTTTCTAGCAATGCTTTTCTTCTGCACTGTTTTATTCTGATCATTGCCTGCTCTTGCCCCTTGAAAGTGTTTTCCTCCACAATAGTTGTGGTGGTTTGTAGCTGAAGTTTTCCTCGCCACCAGTCTGGACAAACCTCTCCCACTCGGGTCCCCCAAGTAAACACACAGAGGCTTATATTAATTATAACTGCATGGCCATGGCTCAAGCCTTTTTCTAGCTACCTCTTATATCTTAAATTAACCCATAACTATTAATCTATGTATCACCACATGTTCCGTGGCTTTACCTGAACCCCATTACATGTTGCTCCTTGGGCGGCTCACTGGCGTCTCTCCCCTGCCTTCTTCCTGGCTCTCTCTTTGAATTTCCTGCCTGCCTCTAAGCTGCCTTGCTATCAGCCAAATGACTTTATTTATCAACCAACCAGAGCAACACATATTCGCAGTGTGCAAAAAGACATTCCCCCACCAGTGGTTTGAAAGAAAATGGCTCCCAAAGGGAGTGGCACTATTAGGAGGTGTGGCCTTGTGGAGTAGTTGTGGTCTTGTTGGAGGAAGTGTGTCACTGTGCAGGTGGGCTTTGAGGTCTCATATATGCTCAAGATACCACCCAGTGTCTGAGTCTACTTCCTGTTGCCTGTAAGACGTAGTACTCTCAGCTACTTCTGCTCCATGTCTGCCTACATGCTGCCATGCTCCACCATGATGATAATGGACTGAACCTCTAAACTGTAAATGAGCCAACCCAATTAAATGTTTTCCTTTGTAAGAGTTGCCATGGTCATGTCTCTTCACAGCAATAGAAACCCCGAATAAGACCATAGTCTCTCTGGAACTATCCATTCTCCATAGGTGTTTTCTTCTGCAATGGTCTCTCTGGCCACTGTCCCTTCTTCCCCTTGAAGATACCCACTTTATTGTATAATAAACACATCTGCCCCCTGTGTGGTGTTCTGAGCATCTCATCTGAATTCATCACAAGACCTGGAGATCTGAAGGGAGACTAGAGAGGGATCCTGGCAATCAGAACCAAGAAGCCCAAGAGCATCAAGGAAAAGGCAGTTGCTTGAGAGACACTAGGAAGAATTATAAGAACAAGTGATACTTGAATGAGTCTCTAAAATCTTCTTGAGAATTTGCAAAGTTGGGTAGAGAGTTACTACAGAGGTAGGGGAAGGGGCCTAGGAGTACAGGGCTATCAGTCAATCAGGAAGACATTACTAGCTGATTACTGTGTTTTCAGCATGGGCAGAGGAGTGCATCATGGCAACACAACTATTATTTACCATAGGCTCTTCCAAAGGGACATTCCCTCCAGGGTGGAAAGAAGTGGATGGCACTGAGAGGTCAGGAGGTTGGAGTCCATTATTGAAAGGACACCTGGAGAAGAAGATGATTGTGAGGCAGCTTCTCTTTGGAAGTGCATCTTCTACCCAGCTGACAAAATGCTGCCATTTAAGAAGACCCTAGCAGAGCTTTACTCTTTAATTTTTCTGCTCATTAAGACTTCACTTCTGAGGTGTGAAAATGACTCCAGGCTGGTAATAAACTGCCAGGCAAGTCATTATTTTAAAAATGATCTTTCTCCCAAAGGGGCTGGAGTGGTACAAAGCACGATTGCTTCTAGATCAGCTCCTGCAGGACAGTGAGTGTTCCACTGTCTCAGTTATCATAAGAAGAAAGGGGAGATGAATGCCAAGTGCCCAGGCATACTCAATAATCACAATAGCCAATTTTTTGGAGAGGGGAGATGGTGCGTTTCAATGGGGGAAATTATAGTATTGTTAGCCTTCATATTATAATGCAAAGGGAATGGAAAGGGCACAGAAAAGATCCAAGGAGACAGAAGTCACTCTCCTTTCAGGTTTTGTGGTTTTGAAGAAGAGACCTGAAATGAGCCCGAATAATACTATTGTTATTAGGAACAGAAATAAAAACGACCTCCAAGTGCATTTATCATTTCTTTTGAGAGAACTGAGCCCTGAGCAGGCAGCACCTCTTCAGCTTTGCTGTTTCATGGGTTGCTCATTTTGCCTCCAAGTTAGCAATGGGTAGGCTAGTTTCTCCTAACTATTTCCAGAACAGTGAGTCTTAGACCTTGGGAACATTAACTTTCTGGGTCCTGTCCTGTTCTACCCCTCCTGCATTTCTGCCCTACCTTTCTTTTCCTTCCTTCCTGTTTTTCTTCCAGTTATTTATTCCAAGTGATGATTATAATGTCCCATGGACACCATAACTTGTCAGGTAACCTCAGCACTCCTTTTCAAATAAAGTGAGTTAGGACCAATTGATTTGGGGGACTTTTTGATCATACTACCGAGCCCATTTGGGATAATCAGGGAGCTTCTTATTGCTGCCTGCTTGCAGGTTGTGGAGTGTGTAGCAAGGAGCGAGAGACAACTTGACTGTGGATCAAATGTCATTCTTGGAAATATGCTTCTCATCTGTCGTTTTTGAAGCCTCTGAGTAGCTGTTAGTGGCAGCAGGAGAGGCCACGGAGACATAGCTCCATGCTGCTACTAGAGCACATGAAACAGTCTAGAGACTACCACTCAGGCGGAGCTGGATTCTTGAATCACTGCAGAAATGAATTCCAAGATGAGACAGTATAAAAGAGATTTTGAGTTTGTAAAGAAGGGATTTTCACATAGATGTAAACAGGGGCATTAATAGTAAAAAGCACTTGGAAAAGGACAGTGTGCAGTGCAGTGTGCGTGTGGCTTCTCAAGAGAGAGACCCACTGAAGAATCTTAGCCATTGTCTTTTGTCAACTTGACACAAGCTAGAATCACCTGGGAAGAGGGACCAGAGAATGATCTATATGAAGAGGGCCCAGCCCACTGTGGGTGATGCCATTCCTGCACAGATGGCACTGGGTTGTGTAAGAAAGCAGGCTGAGTAAGTCATGGGAAGCAAGCCAGTAGCAGCATTTCTCCTTGGTTTCTGCTTCAGTTCCTGCCTCCAGCTTCCTGCCCTGACTTCTCTTTACTGTGGTCTGTAAGCTGTAAAATGGAATGACACATTCTTTCCCTCCTCCCCGAGTTTTGATCAGTATTCTATTACAGCAACAGAATGCAAACTAGGACACCATGTGTTTGAATTTTGTGGCTTCTGAAGTTTCCTTGTTCAAAGGGTTTCTAAGGAATCTCACCCGTACCCCGTCTTTATTTGTTAAAACCATAGATCACAAGGTGTCACAAGTAAGTTAAGACTTCTTCAAAATTGTAAGTGAAGTGTGTAGTCTTATTTGTGAGATTCTCAGAAAATTGAAGGTTTGTAGCTGGGAAAGAAGAGAGGTCACACTTGGAGGTCATATACATTTAGGCTCTAAGCATAAATAATTCCCTGCTAGTTTATCACTCTTATCCGAAATATTTCTCTGTGCAGACAACCTCACAGTACATTTTGTTAATTGTGATGGAATTCATAACTTTCAGCTTTTGAGAGACTTCAAACAGACTCTGGAGTGAAGGACTCTTTCCTTGAACCATGTACTCCTAATTTTCTTTTTTTATTCTGCCTCACAGTTATCCCCTATATCTGAATCAACCAAGAAGGATGCTGAGAGGGGAGATGAGCTGTTTGATGGCAGGCATGGATGGGGCCATATAAGGAAGTGTTTTTTCTGAATCCAGCTATAGATGTGGTCCAAGGGAGCCTCATGACTGCTCCAGCTGACAGCGGAAGGTGGCATTGTTCACATGGTGCTGGTGGTGATGGCCTGCACACACAATGCAGGAGTCACTAAGGTTCTAAAGAAAGTGCAAGAGGGTTGAATTCCCTGCAGGGAATGCCTGGGATGAAGTCTAAGTTATGATTGTACCCTTGGATGTTGGAGATGCCAGCTGCAAACGATACCTTCTGTGGAACTCTGCAGGCACCCAGGGAGAAGACACATGTGCTGCAAATAGCAAGTCTGTGGAGGCCCACAAAGGTTTCCGAGTGAGTCTGAGCCTGCTTTACCCAGCAGGGCTGCATTAGAGGATTGCATGACCATGTGTGTGATTACCAGGTGATTGGAAAGGGTCTGCAATTGCCTGTGCTCGGGGGAGGTCTTTTGCTCCACCCTTTGGCATTCCTATAAAAGGTCCTTTAGAAGAGACAGAAGGGGCCAGTGGATAATGATCCAGGCCCTCCGAGACTATCCTGTATTTCTGTTTCTCTTCCCTCTATCCTTCTATCTAATATCTCTTATCCCTCACTCCTCAAGAGTACCCTGTCGTAAAATGTGGGATCCAGTCTGGGGGGCTGGGCTATAGGATTGTCTGCCTTGACAAGTTCAGGCTTTCCTTGCTATCCCTCCCACTCCTTCCTCTTGGGATGGTGATAGCTCCTCTGTGCCATTGTATTTTGGAAGTATGTAACTTTCTGACTTCACAGGGGCTCACAGTGAAAAGATTGCTTTTAGTCTCAGTGGAGATACTGTGTTTTTGAACACTGTTGAGATTCTTAGGACTTCTGGTTTTGGACTAAATTCATTTTGCATTATGAGATGGCCGTGAACCTTTGGGGTTTAGGTAGAATATTGTGGTTTGATTTTGAAATGTTCCCCACATGCTATTTTATGAATACTTGGTTCCCAGCTTGTGGAACTATTCTGAAGAAGCAGGAGCCTTTGAGAGGTGAAGCCTGACTTATGGAAGTAGGTGACTAGGGCCAGGCCTTTGAAGTTTTGCCTACCTCTGGTTCTGACTTTCTGTCTCTTTCCTGGTTGGTGTCATGTGAATAAAATTCTGCTGCACACTCCTCAATCATGAACTCCCATGTCTTTCCACCATGATGAACTGTGTGGTGGTTTAAATAAGAATGCCACCCACCCAGAGTCTCATAGATTTGAATGTTTGGTGACTAGGGAGTAGCTCTATTAGGAAGACTGGTCTTGTTGGTGTGGGTGTGGCCTTTTGGAGAAAGTATCACTGGAGATGGGCTTAGAGGTTTTAAATATGCAAGCCAGGCCCAGTGTCTCTCCCACTTACTGCTGCTGTTGAGATATAGAACTCTGTTACTTCTCCAGTACCATGTCTGCCTATCATGATAATAATGGACTAAACCTCTGAATGTAAGTCAGTCCCAGTTAAATGCTTTCTTTTATAAGAGTTGTCATGGTCATGGCATCTCTTCACAGCATTAGAACTTTGACTGAGACAGACTGAACTGTACCCTCTGACACTGAGTCAAAACAAGACTTTCTTTCTATTGTTTCTATTGGGTATTTTGCTCATAGCATGAAAAGTAACATATACTGTGGAAGCAACTTAAATGTCCAAAATGTGAATAAACATATACATCATATACATATATCCAGGAAATCTTGTCATGTGAAGGTACATGGATGAAGCTTCAGGATGCTGTGCTAAGTGGAGCAGGATAGTCACAAGAGGATAAATACTGAATAATTATACTTATATAAAATACCCAACATCATTAAACTAATAGAATCAGAAATTAGATGGTTGGCTTCCAGGTTCTAGAGAAAGGAGACATGGAACGTTCTGCTCAGTACATATAGATTCAGGTACACAAGGTGACATAGTCCACAGATCAGCTATGTGACATTGTGCTTTGGGGTGACAATTGTGTACTAATCTTTTCAGATTTTAAGAGTAGAGAATTACAGGGAAAACATGATTAACCTGACTGGAGTGATAGAGGTGTGTTACTGTTAATCGACTTAGATCGTATTAACTATGGTGTATTGCCTGGAAATTAAGGTTATTAGAACCTCTGTGACTTATTAGAGAAGTTTAAATATCTTTATTAATAAAATCATCAAACCCAAACTACCAAAACTATCACTGCCATCTTTATCTCTGGCTTTACCATCATCACCACTGTTGTTGTTAGTTTTTGCTCTTTCAGGGGACCCACCACCCAGCTCTCAAGTAAACACACATGGAGGCTTATTATTATGAATGCCCAGCCTTAGCTTGGCTTAGTTTCTAGCCAGCTTTTCTTAACTTAAATTGTCCCATCTACCTTTTGCCTCTGGGCTTTTCCCATTCTCTTACTTCTGTAAATCTTACTCTTACTCCTCTTGCTCTGTGGTGGCTTTCTGTGTATGTAACTGGAGTATTCCTGTGTCCACCTGGCTCCTGTAGCTGCTCAGGCCCAATTAGACACACAGAGACTTATATTACTTATAAACTGTATGGCCGTGGCAGGATTCTTACTATCTGTTCTTATATCTTAAATTAACCCACTTTTATAAATCTATACCTTGCCACGTGGCTCGTGGCTTACATCATGCTTCTCCTTGTGGCGACTGGCAGCATCTTCCTGCCTCAGCCTTCCACTTCCCAGCATTCTCCTCCTCCTTGTCCTGCCTACACTATCCTTCCTACCTGGCTACTGGCCAATCAGCATTTTATTTATCAATCAATCAGAGCAACATATATTTACAACATACAGGACATCCCACAGCATGTATAGCTGGGTGACTGGCCCCTGGAGTCCTCCTCCTCTGGCTACTTCTTTCTTCACTCCTTCATCTGTTTTTTTCCTCCTCCCAGATTTCTCTCTATCTATTCTCTCTGCCTGCCAGCCCCACCTATCTCTCTCTCCTGCCTTGCTATTGGCCATTCAGTTCTTTATTAGACCATCAGGTGTTTTAGACAGGCAAAGTAACACAGCTTCACAGAGTTAAACAAATGCGACATAAACAAAAGTAACACACCTTAAAATAATATTTTACAACACACCATTACTATCATACCATTACCCCTTTACCACCACTATGATCAACATTATTGCTACCATTTCCACCGCTGCCACCATCATTATCACCACCATCACCACCCCCATAATCACTATCACCACCACCATCACCACTACAAACAACAACAACAACCCCATAACCACTACTTGTTGTGGGAATTACTTTAACTATGTAAAGATATGTTACATTTGTTTATGCTGCAATTGTTTAATGATGTAAGGATGAATTACATTTGTTTATGCTGCAATTGTTTAATTTTGTAAAGATGTGTTGCTGTTTCACCTGGGCTGCCTAAGATATCTGATTGGTCTAATAAAAACCTGAATGGCCAATAGCTAGGCAGAAGAGGGATAGATGGTGCTGGCAGGCAGAGAGAATAAGTAGGAGGAGGAATTTAGGCTCAATGAGAAGAAGAATAGAAAGAATGAAGGAGAAAGAAAGAAACATGCCTAGGGGCAGAAGCCAGGCAGCTGCCAACCAGACAGGAGAAGCAGGAAAATAAGGTAGAAAGAAAGGAAGGAAGGAAGGAAGGAAGGAAGGAAGGAAGGCAGGCAAAAAGTCCCAAGGAAAAACATAGATGATGAGAAACAAGATAATTTAAGTTATAAAAGCTAGCAAGAAATGAGCCTAAGCTAGGCCGAGCCTTCATAACTAATAAGTCTCTGTGTCATGATTTGGGAGCTGGTTGATAGACCCCCCCAAAAAGCCTGCTACGACTAGTACTTTCACTGACATTTTCATGATCAGTGCTACTGATTGCCTGAGGGCAATGAATTTGTAGATAAAGCTGTCTTCCTTATATTCCAGAAAGTGCTTGTACCCTTCCCAAGGAACCACCATTGCTTAAAAAAAGATTGCTTATTTTGAACTTTTTGTTTACTTTTAAAAATGTGACTTTTACTATGATGAGACCCAGGAAATAACAAAAGATACAGTGAAAAAGTCCTCTCCCATTCCTGTCCTCCATGCCCTCCCTTCCTCCGTGCTCACTGGGGACACTATGTATGGTGTGCTTCCTCAGATGGGCTGCACCTGTGAGGTCTGAGCAAGCAGAGTTTCCTCTCTGTCTCCCTGCCTCCTATAAATTTTCTTTTATATAAATGGGAACATACTACATGCATCATTTCTAATTCTTTCTCAATACTGTCTGTTAGATCTCATTGTAAGGGAATATACAAAGAGTTTCTTCAGCCTTCTTTTATATTTTTCACATTAAATTTTGGCCTTTACTTATATTGATCCACTCATTCTGTTATTTGAGGTTGTTTAGGCATTTTTATTATACCTTCTGAAGGACACGTACTTAACAATCATTGATTTTCAGTTCTTCCACTTCTTGTATATAAGCAATTACAGTATAAGTGTATATATATATATATGTATATATATATATGGTATAAGTGTATATATATATTTATACTGCTATATATGTGTGTGTGTGTGTAAGTATCACAACAGGTTAAATAGTATGTATTTTTATTTTTCAGTTAAATACTTGAAAATTTCTATTCTGCTTTATTCTTTGACTTAAGTCTATTTCTTTATTTCTAAAATAGGGTGTTTTTTGTGTTGTCTTTTCAGTATTGATTTTTGGCTTAATTGCATTGGGTTAGAGAATACATTCTCTAAAGTTTATTTTTTTAAACTCTCTATTTACTTTGTATCTCAGCATATAATTATTTTTGAAAATGTTCCATTTTGTTAAAGTAGAGAGTTCTTTATACATTTCTAAAATTAATTTTGCTAGATTTTTTTGTGAATTACTTTGTTTTGCTCATGTTTATTTCTTATTCTAACTCTTTATAGTTGTAGTTTTGGCTTTTACACATTTGTAAGTTGTGTTTCCAGGTGCAGGCAAATACAGTTTGTTTCATTTTTCTGCTCAAATTCATGTTTTTATCATTATAATGTACCCTCCTTGTTTTCAGCTATGCTTCTAATTTAAAAGTCCATTTTCAATGATGTTTAATATGTCTACATGAGCCTTCTTTCTTTTGGAAAGTTTTCAATCTATTTTTTAGAAAACTATTTTTAAGTTTTGGACATATTTCTTGTGTGAGGGCTTCCAAATGAGGGAAGGTGACCCAGCCTGGCCAGGAGAACAGAAGCTACTAGACCTTTTCTGAGGCTGGTGACACAGTCATACCAGCAGAGTTGGCCCCCTAGTCCTGATGTTATCCCTTCCCAGGCACACCTCCTCTGCTGCTCCAGCAGTATCTACTTTCCTTGGAGCTCCCAGAGGGCTACCATATGACTGTCCTCCATCCATTTTGTATGAACTGTATTTTGGTATGTTGAAGGGAGACTGGGAAAGATGCCTTTGAAGGAGGTGGACTTCTTTCTAAATTCATAAAATGATTATAGCTGAAAATATAACTTTATGACAGTCACTCACATCTGTGGGAGATACAATGGTGAATATGTGCAGATTTAAACAAAACCAAGACCCCATGTCCTCCTCAATAAATAACAGAAAAGCTTGAAAGCAGGCCTGTGGGTCCATTGGATATGGAAACAGTCAGTGGTCAGCTATAGCAATCCAAGGAAAGTACTGATTGTGGGAGACCAGCTCCCACATTTATTTACCCCAGGGACTCTTGAGGAATGAGGGATAAGAGACTGAGGTAGAAATAAAGAGGAGAGAGAAACAGAAAGAAACATAGGATAACCTTGGGTGGGCCTGGATCCTCATTCACCAGCCCAGAACTTTATTCCAAAGGGCTTTTTATAACAATGCCAAGGGGAGGGGCAAAGGACCTCCCCCTTGCTATATACAGCCAAGTGTAGACCCTTACAAACACCTGGTTGCTGTGGGATGTCTTTCTGTGCACTGTGAATATATGTTGCTCTGGTTGGTTGATAAATGATAAAGCTACATTGACCTATGGCAGGACAGGATGGAATCAGGTAGGAAAATCCAAGAGAGATAGCAAAAGGAGAAGAGTAAGGAGAGGCCAGCCCCCACCGAAGGAGAAGCAGTGTGCCAGCAGACTGGTAATGCTATGGCCATATGGCAACTTACAGATTAATAGAAATGGGTTAAGTTATAAGAGCTAGCTAGCAAGAAGCCTGCCATAGGCCATACAGTTTATAAATAAAAAAGTTTTGGACATATTTCTTTTTTTTATTTTCAGAAATTGAAATAATGTTACATCTCTCTCCCCTTCCCTTTCTTCCCCTCAACCCCTAAAGAAGATGTACACCTTCTTTATCTCTCTTAAATTGGTGGCCTCTTTAATTGTTCACACACACACATATATGTATATATATTCCTAAATATATAAATATAACCTTATCAGTCTGTATGTTACTTGTATGTATACAGTCTTAGGGAAGACCATTTGGTACTGGATAACCAAATGGGGGAGGGGAACTCTTCTCTTGGGAAGACTATTTTTCCCACTCTCAACACTCCTTAGTTACCTATAGTTCTTTATCTAGGGTTAAGACCCTATTAGATCTCCCCCTTTCACATTAGCATGTCAGTTGGTGTCATTCTTGTTCAGGTCTCATTTAGGTAGCCGTGTTGATGAGACTTCATGGATGTAGCTTCCCTTTTCTTTCTAGGAGATGCATTCTCATAGCAAACATCCTATTCCTCTGTCTCTAAGAATCTTTTCATCCCCTCTTCCATGATGATCCACATTCGTAGGTACAGGAGTTGTGTTGTAGATGTATCAGTTGAGGTGGGTACCACATGGTCATCACAGGTATGTTTTTCTGTGGTGGTCTCCATGTGTTACAAAGGGAAGTTTGTTTGATAGTGGGGTGAGAACTGCACTTATCTGTGAGTATAAGGATGGATATTGAGAATGTAGTTAGGAATTATGTTGATTTAGTAAAGTGATGATTATAGGTTTCCCTCCAGGACTTCACTAGCCCTGGGTAGTTGGTTATGTTTTCAGTCTTGTTTCTCTCTTGAGAATGACATGATTTCTCTCTTGTTAAGCAGGCCTTATGTCCAATTACAGAGCTTTTGGTTACTGCCAAGTTCTGCATGCCACTGTTGCATCCTTTGGATTACTGTGTTATGCTGGTCATTGTTGTGGTTCATAGTGTCATAGGTAGGTAGGACTATTGGTTGCTTCTTTCTTTGGAAGCTTGCATGGTGCCTTTCGATACTCTGAAAACTAGTTCCCAGGGAGGGGCCTTTCAGGTCAGATCTAGCTCGGGTTCTCTGAGTCCTGTGTCCAAAGTGTATGGTATCTTCAGCAAGATGGATTTACTTTCAATCTCTGGGAGGCAACAAAATACAATAACAATAGCCTACTATGTTTTGGGTGTCTTGGATAACACTGACCAATAATTCGAAAGCAGAATTCTCATGCCCGGTGTTGGGATCTTTTTTAGATAGTCTTTGGCTCTTGAAGGGGGCATTGTCAACATAGATGGGTAAATTTCATTTAAAACACACACACACACACACACACACACACACACACACACACACACACACACACACACACATATATAGAGAGAGACACACAGAGATTTATGTGTATTATAGGTAATTTTAGGTAAATAGGTAATATGATTTCTTATGACTTTTCAGACATCTTTACTGTTCATCCCAGACTCACCTTCTATACTGACTTTTCTCCTCCTCCCTAATTCCCTAACTAAAATTCAATAATTAAAGCCCTCATCTGGATTTTCCCATCCCCCCTTCAAGTCCCTGTACTCAGCTATTTCCCTCTCTATTGCCCTAACCACCTCTGTTGTCTCTTTATACTTTCTGTTTCTAGTGTTTTCCATATTGTATACTAACATCTGAAGACTTTGAGCAAGGAGACACAGATAAGCAAGAACATGATGTTTATCTTTCTGGGTCTAGGTCACCTCACTTCATACGATCTTTTCTAGGTCCATTCATTTACCTGCAGGTAATTTCTCTAAGCAGGACTTGAACTCAACATCCTCCTGCCTCAGCCTTCAAGGTCCATTACATATGGGCACCATCCACTGTACTTGGCTGAACTGACACATTTTTGTCATTATATATTCTCTCTTCTATAGATTTTTATGACAAAAGCACAGTTCTTATTTTTTACTAGGGACCTCAAGTTTACAACATGCATAATAAGGGAGCAGTTAATCAGAATCTTAGGACTCATAATACAACTTAGTCATTTTAGGCTATTATGGCCTTCGCTATGTGTTGCTGTCCACTGTTTTGATACCACTTATTATCACACTGGGCAGTGAGCTGCTGCTCTGAGCAGGTTTTGGCTGGTGTATTTACTTACATACCTACACTGAAGTTCCTGCACACAGTTCAGCTTGCTTCATGGCATCATCTCATCCCAGCCTGTGCACTGTGTAAGAGCACTTTGGAGAAGCCCGTGTTTATTATATATTTCTAAAACAATATATTGATTGTGTTCCCTTGCTTAAAAGCATTTTTTTAAAGGTGGGGAGTTACAGTTTGGTCAAATGAAGAATTCATTTGCACCAATGTCTGTTGTCCATTGTTGCTGCAAGAATTTCTGTTCTCAGTCTGATCTTGCTGTGTTTGAGATGAACTCTCCCTCCCTCCCTCCTTCCTTCCTTTTCTTTCTTGTTCTTCCTTTTTCCTCCCCCGTTCTCCTTCTTTTCTTCTCCCGCCCCTTATATCTAAGACAGGGATTCACTCTGTAGCCTAGGATGACCTTGAACTTAAAACGTAGCCCAGGCTATCGATGAATTCAAGTCTTACTGCCGCTTACCTGAAGGTCTATGGAAAAAGCACACCGTTTGTTTTATTTTTAAATGTTGTCACTTTCTGCCTGAGAAGATGTCTCAGCTGGCAAAGTACTTACTGCATCAGAACCCAGATAAAAACCTGGATGCAGAGATGCATCCTTGAAATCTATCTCAGCACTGGGGGGTTGGGTGTGGGGATGGGGAGGAGGATGCCTGAGACTCGCTGGCCCATCCAGGCAAATAGATGAGCTTCAGATTCAGTGAGAGAGCTTGCCTCAAAAAATATGATGGGGGAATGAGTAAAGAAGACACCCAATGTTGGCCCCTAGTCTTCACATGCACACACACACACACACACACACACACACACACACACACACACTCACACTCACACACACACACATACATACCTATGCGTGTATGTATACACAGAAAGAGAGGAAGAACAAGAAAAAAGGAAGGAAAGAAGGAGGGAGGGAGGGAGGGAGAGAAGAGTTCATGTCAAATACAGCAAGATCAGACTGAGAAGTGAAATTCTTGCAGTAACAATGGGCATACATGTGTATACACATGTACATGCATATGTACACACGTGTATATACATATGTGGACATTACTGACACAGAAGACACAGAAACACACACAAAAGCTCTATGGTAGAAAATTTCAAATATGTATCTGGAAATAGAAAAGCTACATAATAAACTGTGTTGTGACTTTGTACCATGCCCCAGCCTTCAGGCTGTGATTATTTCCATGTGTGCCACACAGTACTGCACCTGACCCACAAAGGCCTTTGCTTCCTTGCTTCCCACTTAGTTGTTGAAGTTTTTCCTATAATTTTTTTCACATTCTGAGCCTTCCTAATTCTGTTGTGGCTTATTGTACATTTCATTTATTTCTGCATACCTTGTGCTTCTTAAACATTCATCTTAGCACTTTTAATATTTCTTCCCTGCTTCTTGCTCTCAGTAGCTTCACAATGATATATATATATATATATATATATATAACACCTATTTTAAAACGTTTATCTTGTATGGAATCTGTAGGTCATCTGAAGTGTAAGAGTTAGTGTCTTCCCTCCACAGTAGATAACTCTCAATCCCTGTCATTTTTTAAATGATGTTTTAATTGTGACTTTTAGTTTGATGTATGCATTTTCAATTAATTGAAACCTTAAAAAATTTTGAAATTTATAATTGTATGTATTATATAAGTATAAAATAATAATAATTATTTTAGGTTTTTGAGATAGGGACTCTTTGTAGCCCAGGCTATCCAGAAACTCATAATATAGTCCAGGCTGATCTTAAATTTGCAGCAGTCCTCCTGCTTAGGCTCCTAAGCCTGTCGCTCTGCCCCTTGAAGTCTCTAGTCTGGGAGGACTATACAACTTTACAGGTAGTGTAATGCCTTGTCACTACTTGTCTAATAAGTTTTGACCTGTATTGTTCCCCTTCTTTTTAAAAATTCGTTTTTATTATATGTGTATAAGTGTTTGCTTGCATGTATGTCTGTACATGTATCATGTACATACAGTGCTCCCAGAGGCCAGAACAGGGTATCAGATCCCCTGGAACTGGAGTCATAGTTGTGAGCTGCCCTGTGGGTGCTAGGAACCTAATTCCAGTCCTCTGCAAGAGCAGCCCACACTCTTAAGTACTGAGCCATTTTTTCAGGCCTTAACACATAATTTTAAATCTTCCTCTCCATTTTTCTTTTTGCCGGAAGAGACTCTGGGCTTCTGAACATCCAGTGTCAATCCAACCCTGATACCATTGTATGTATCTTTCCTTTTCTCTTCAGACTACTGGCTTTTTTCCCCAAGCTTTCCTCTGTTCTCCATTTCCTGTTTGAGCATGGTCTGCTTGCTTAAGGACTTCTGAGGTTTATCTTGGGTCTGGGGTTTGGTGTCTGTCACTAATTTGGGGAAATCGCAGCCATTATTCCCTTGACCACGTTTCCTTTCTCTCACGTCTGCATTGCAGCTGGATTAGTTCCTCCCTGTGTAATTGTTGCTCAGTTCTTAGAGCTTCCGTCCTGACTTTTCATTCTGTTTTTCACCCACATTTTGGCTCAGGTTAGGTTTTGCACCTAACACATTATCTCTGTCGTGGTCTTCTGTCATTTCCAACATTTTCTTCTTTCTTGTGAGTGTGTTTTCGCTCATCCTCCCACCTGTTCTGTATGCTGTTCACTCTTTCAAGTTCTCAGCATATGAATATGGTTTATTTTAAATTCCTCCCAATAATCCCGACATCTCTGCTCTAAGTCTTATCTTCAACTTTGCTCCTGTTTCTTTAAATTATACCTTTTGTCTTTTAATACATCTTATAATAATTTTATGAAAGCAAGATGTGATATGCTGGACAAGAAGAAACTGAGACAAATAATCCTTTAATGTGAGCTTCTGTGCCTCTCTGTCTTTAGGTCAGGTTATATTTATAATTTGTAGTAGGTGTCAGAGGCAAGAATTTGTTCTGGCATTGTAGCAGTATTAATCAGCAATTTGGCAGGATCTGGAGTCACCTAGAAGATAAACCTCCAAGCACACCTCTGAGGGATTATTCAGCTTCTGGGCTTGGCTGTTGAGGGTTGTGTTGACTGAGTTAATTGAGATGGATGACCATTGAAGGCAAGAACTGTTAAGGAGAGCAGCATGGGGCTAGAGAGATGGCTCAGCAGTTAAGCGCTTCCCTGCCTTTGTAGAGGACCAGGTTCTATCCCCAGTGCCTACATGGCAGCTCACAACTCTGAAATTCTAGTTCCAGGAGATCCAATGCCTTCTTCAGCCTACATTGATACCAGGCACACATAGTGCCCATACATACATGTAGGCAAACAGTTATGCAAGAAAATACAAAGAATATTTAAAAAAAAACATCCTTTGGAGGTGTTAAAAAATTGCTGCCACACCTATCATGTGGAGATGTGTGGAGCTGGTCTTTGATTTCTACTGTGAGAGCCTGATAGAGTCCCTGGAAGTGAGCTGAGCCTCATGAGTATGTAGCTGCACATCACCAAAACTGGAGTTTTCACCTCAAGCTCATCCACATTCGACCTCTAGTGATCAGTTCCTTGCAGTTAAGTCTTCCTACAGCAGCACTGCCTCTGCAGAGGTAAATGGCCCCTGACTTCTGCTCCAGGAAGCTATGGTTCTTCACATCTATCCTGTGCTGTTTCTGCTCGGGGCATCAGTCTTCTCTCTGTGCCTTCAGCTCTCATTTGGACCTAAGATAAGTTGTTGATTTTCATTAGTTCACCTGTTTTCTTCTGAAGATAGAAATAATGACTTCCAAGCTCCTTGCATGCTGTTTTTGAAAACCCTTCCCTCAAATGTCGTGCTATTCTAAAATGCAAGTATTTAATTCCTTTAAGTAATAGGCATAAAATGATGCTTCTAAGGCCTTTGATAGCTGAAGTCATCCAGGCCCTGTCTCTGCTTCTTGCTGTTTGAGTTGGCGTTCATCCTTTGCTGCCAGTTTCCTTATTGGAGTGAGACACTTGGCCACCAATGACCAAGGATATTATTCTCAAAGGCCCAGAATAAAGAGAACATCCTTTAGAGCTAACTAGGGTTTGCCTTTTTAGGTACCTGGAGGATGCAATCAGACTTGACATTTTTGCATGCAAACTTGAGCCATTTCCATTCACCACAGAGCTTGCTTTACAGCAGCTTTCCCCTTCTCTCCTCACTTCTCCCCACTTGCCCTGTGAGGGTGTAGATTTACTTCTAAAGAGCCCGAACACAGAAGTGGTGGAAGTCGCTCTTTTCTGCCTAATGTATATACATGTAGGCATGTGTGCATATGCATGTATGTGCTGTGTGTTTGTTTATGCATGCATGTGTTTATTATGCATATATTTTGTGGATATGCATGTGTATGTATGTACATGTGTTTATGCATGTTGTGTGAAAGGAGATTGCTCTATGAGATTCTACTTGACTAGAACTTGCATTTTCATTTTGTCTTTTTATATTTGTAGAACCTATCAGAACTCTAGATGGCTTTATAGCTATTTTACCTTGATTTTCCCAGGGTGAAAGTGGGACCAAGTGCCAGCTTGTTCCTCTGAGTGCTAAATCTTTTTCTATTTTAAGCTTGGCAACAGCACATCTTTTCAGCTCCTTTGTACTTCAACAATATTCTGTCTAACATTTTACTTGGTCAGACCACACATCATCACCCTCTGCTGTGAGAAGCAGGTATTCCCCGCAAGTCTTCAAAGTGTTTTCTGATTCCTCTTTCAGGCTTTCGTTCAATGATCTGTCAGAACCACTTTCTTGTTCTCATCTCCAAGTCAGCACACACTGGCTGAACTAGAGCCAAGTCTTAGGCAGCTCAGTCTCCTTGGCTGTCAGTTCGGATGTATTTGCTTTGGTTCTGGTCTTGGGCGTGTGGTAGAGTAGGAGCAACTATGATATCATCTCAAGTAGCAGATCTCTAGCCCATAAATTCTATAGATTTTAGTTATCATTTTTCCCCCAACTACACCTTCTGTCTTTAAGCCAGTTTGACTCTTTGAGGCAGTTTAGGTCAGAAGTTTTCACAGATGAAGAAATTGAAACCCAAAGACAAATACTTTTAAGATTGTGTAGGTAACTTTGGAAGAGCTGTTTTTAGATTTGTATTCCTGTAACTCAGATTCATCTAATGTTAACATACCATAAAGCCACACTACAATGATAAAAACTAGGAAATCAACATGGGCCGATGCTGACATTTCTTAATTCTGTAAAGATTTCCTGAGTTCTTTCCTCCAGTTTCCCCATCTTTCAGGACCTAATCAAGGTTCCACATTCCACTGAGCTGTTAGGGCTCTCTCCCTGGTCTCTTCTGGTATGCAACAACTTTAGTTTTCTCTTGTCATTCATCTCTGAGTCACTTTTGAAGAACTCTTGTTATGTTGCTTTATAGATTGTCTTTTACTCTTTGGATGGAGTATGGTAGAACCCTCCTTTAATCCCAGCATTCAAGAGGTAGGGGCAGGAGGATCACGAGTTCAAGGCTAAATGTAGACTAAATGAGACCCTGTCTCAAGAATAAAAAAAAAATAAAAGAATATCTCTTATTTTTTGCTATATGTCTTCTCATAATTAGGTCAAGATGCTTCATTTTAGGGCTAAAGTACCAGAGGCACAATATGCCTTCTCTGTAAATCATGTCAGAGTTCGTCATACTGATGGGACTTGTAACTGGTGATGTTAATCTTGCTCACTTGCTTGAGGAAGATTCACCAGCTCCTTCTGTTGCAAATGAGCCACTTCCTTTGTAATTAACACACACTTGGTTAGAGATTTCTAAAGATGAAACCATGAGTTACAAGTTCTAATGCCAGGAAAGGAGGAAGGTTTCAGGAGCCTGGGAAGATAACAAGGTGGAGAGGAGCCATATACTGATCAGACACGCTTTACTCACTTTGAAGGAAGGCCACCACACAGACTGCTAGGCAGGTAGCTACCATCAGGCACCCAGACATATGCTGGCGGCACACATAGGCCATGCGTATGTTGGCCCAGTTGTTGTGGAATATTATTTTAACTGGGCAAAGATGTGTTACATTTGTTTATGCCGTGGAATATTACTTTTAGCTGTGTAAAGGTTGTTACATTTGTTTATGCTGTATTTGTTTAATGATGTAAGGATGTGTGTTTAATTATGAAAGATGTGCTGCATTTGCTTCATTTTGCTTGCCTAAGGTACCTGGTTGGTCTACTAAAAAGCTGAACAGCCAATAGCTAGGCAGGAGAGGGACAGGTGGGGCTGGTGGGCAGAGAGAATAAGTAGGAAAAGAAAAGAAGAAGAGAGAAGAGAACTAAGGAGAAAGAGAGGGGCACACCTGGGTCCAGAAGCCACGCAGCTGCCAGCCAGTTGTGGAGAAAGCAGGCAAGTAAGATTTACAGAAAGAAAGAAAAGTAAAAAACCCAGAGGCAAAATGTAGATGAAGAGAAACAGATTAAAATAAAAGCTAAGCTAAGGTCAAGCGTTCATAACTAATAAGAGGTCTCCATGTTATGATTTGGGAGCTGGTTGGTGGTCCAAAAAAAAAGAAAGCCTGGTATACCCAGTCACACAAGTAAACAGACACACAGGCTGAACAGAGTTTGACACACAGGCCTACATACACCTGGGCAGGCTAGTGAAGGCTCAGGCAAAAACTGTCTCTAACCTCTAGACCATGTTTATATGAACCCACAAAAAAGTGACATTCTGCCAAAATAGTTATACAACAGATTACATCACTGTTTACTTTTGAGGTCCCTGAAATCCTGTGTCAGCCATTTTGTATTGACTTGTAGGCCCCCAGATGTCCAACAGTAGCCACCTTGGTCCATGCTAGAGATTCCTATCAGTGACATATTGTCTAAATGGGCCTGATCAGCCCTTGGTTCCCAAAAGACAAAAGCACAGTTTTCTTCAAACCCCTTGACTACTTACTCATCATTCATTGATTTCTTCCTGTATAGTTTCCTTTTATGAAGTGGACTCTCTGGAGACAAAGTCATGTCAGATTTTCATTCTTCCTCAGGGACGCAGGTGATGACTTAAGGTAGTTTAGGTTGAAACCAGAAGAGAGATTTGATTTATGAGTGTTAACTGGTGTGGAGAAGTTTGGTCTCAAGGTGGAGTACAACCTGGAATTATGGATCATTGGTATAAATGAAACCCAGATGTGGCTGCAACTACTTAAGACCAGAACAGCTCATTAGCAGATAAAATGAAAACTTGGACGACTTTATATGGCTTAAAGGCAGATGAAATCATAAAACAGCTTGTCAACATCAACTCAAAGAAGGTGAAATATCAGAAGCAGTGGCCAGGGCTACCTGGGTGCTTAGAGCTAATGGTGCTGCAGAAGAGAAGGGTCATACAGGGGTTTTTCAGAATTCCTTTTAGCCAATCCATGTAAGGCTTCATATTAATAAACAGCCAATTTAAATATATACTATGATCATCTAAGGCAAATCATTGTGTTGTATCCAGTGAGGTACTGGTCTGGACCCAGCTGCCTTTGCATTTGCTTTGCTTTGCTGAGTGTGTCCACTACTATTTCTTCTCTCTGTCTCTTCTGCCCTGAGAGGTATTTTGATTAAGGCTGGGCATAGAATGACTCAAAGGAACAAGGCAGAATTATTCTCCTCCTTACCTCCTCCTGGTCAGGAATCCTTCAGTGAGAAATAAAGGGTGTTCTCACAGCTTCTGGGTTTCCTTATTGTCCTTTCTCCACTGGGATGGATGATGGAGAAGACCTGCTGTTTGCCAAGAGAATCATTGAAGGACAAGAAGAAAAAGAGGAAGTGAAGCATTAGGGAAGAAAGAATAGATTTTTATGGTTGATATCTTTGAGAGAGCCTTGAAAGAAGGGTGGGGCCTTGGCTACATATTCCCTGCAGCTTATTCTGTGTAACAGGGTAGAGGACAGATATCCGTCTAAGAGCAGGAAGAAGTGCCTGATTATCCCTCAGCTGCTTTTGCTGTCACTACCTGTGTTGACAATGTGAGCGCCATAGTTTTGACAGTGGGCAGCAGGGATCCTTTGGGTTGGTACCACATCTCAGAACCTCTCATTGTACCCCCTTTCCCAGTCTCATGTGTGAAAATGCCACTTCTCTTGAGAAACATCATATAGCAAGTTAACATCCCCTGTGGAAGAAGCACTAACCAGGTATTTTGAAGCCTTAAGGCTCTGTAATAGGTTTCTACTACTGTTTCAACACACTACCAGAAGCTTAGCTGCGGTCCTGTAACTAAATCTCAGGTGTTTGTATTCCTTCCAGGAGAGGAATCTACTTCTGACTCTCATAGTTGGTTGGTTGCCAGTTCCCTGTGGTGTCTATACCGCCATTCTTCTTTCTTCCAAGTTGTCAGTAGAGGGTCATTCTCAGCTTTTAGAGTCGCTCTGCACGCCTTGGCTTCTGTCCTATATCATCGAAACCAGCAATGGCAGGTTAGGTCCTCCCTCCCCAGTCTCTGCTTCCGTCTTATATTTCTTGCTTTTGCTTTGTCGTATCTCTTTTATAGACTCCAGCTGCAGACGTTGCTCATATTTTAAGGGATCAAGTGATTAGGTTGAGTACAGCAGGATAATCCAGAATAATGTACCTGTTTTAATGTCTGTAGCATTAATTAAATCTGCCAAGTCCCTTTTGCATTGTGATGTAATATAGTAATAGTCACAGGTTCCAGAATTTAAAGCTAGTATTTGGCTTCACATAAGCTCAAATAAGAGGAAAAGGGAAGAGATAAGAGAGTAGACTAGGTCCTGAAACATTGCCTTCAATAAGCTTGCAGGAGGACACTAGGTTAAAGCAACCCAGGGAGCATGTGTGGGTTCTGTGAGTGGGTAGGAGATAAGAATTAAAACCAGAGAGGACAGCAGGGATGGAAGATAGCACTACCCTCCTGTATGTGGCTAGGCTGGCTGTGTTGACAACAGAGAGTGGGGTTGGCACTTGAAACATTCAGCTTGTCTGAAGAGTGTGTGGGACTTCTCCAGAGAGACAGGTGCAGAACACCAGATAGGTCACTCCTGAAGAATGACCTGTGTGCTCCCAGGCTCAGCCCTCTGACCCTTGGCTGCAATGCCAGTGGTTCTGTGGCAGCCCTTCTGTTCCTCTGCTTACCAGCAAGAGGTTCTGAGACATTCTCACATACCCCTACGTTCATACTGACAACCTTTCTCCATCCTACTTCTTCCTAAATTCTAGTGCCATCCTGTCCCTGGATGCCAGGATATCCGATTAGACCCAAATAGTATACTGGATTCCAGGAGCATCTTCTCACATCTGCTCAGCCTGATTTCACCCCAGCCTCTTCTAGGAAAGCTGCCTTCATACAGGTGTAAATCGCCATCTCATTGCTTTCTACCATTGTGAAATGAGCATCTTCACACTCCTGAGAAATAGGCAGGAGTTTTACCCTTGGGTTTCCGACGATGGAGCAAGGGGGTTTGCGATAAGTAGTCTCCGTATCCTCCCCAGAGTGGATGTTTCTGAAGCACATTTTACACTCCTCAGAAGAATCCAAGTGCACTGGCTGGTTTTGGGTGCCAACTTGACACAACCTAGAGTCATTAGCGTGGAAAGAGCCTCGGTTGAAAAAAATGCCTCCAGTTATAAGGCATTTTCTCAATTACTGATCAGTGCGGGAGGGCCCAGCCCAATGTGGCTGGTGCCATCCCTGAGTTGGTGGTTCTGGGTTCTATAAGAAAGCAGACTGAGCAAGTCAAGGGAAACAAGCCAGTAAGCAACTCCCTTCCATGGCCTCTGCATCAGCTCCTGCCTCCAGGTTCCAACACTGCTTGAGTTCCTATTCTGACTTCCTCCAGTGATGGACTATGATCTGCAAGTATAAGCCAGATAAACCATTTCCTCCCCAACTTGCTTTTTGGCCATGGTGTTTCGTTGCAGCAATAGAAAGCCCAATGAAGACACTGAGAAGACTGAAGTTCAATTGTCTGGAGCAGTGGTTCTCAACCTTCCTAATGCTGCGACCCTATCATCCAGTTCCTCATGCTGTGGTGACCCTCAACCATAAAATTATTTCACTGCTACTTCATAACTATAATTTTGCTACTGTTATTAATTGTAATATGAATACCTGATATGCCAGATACCTGATACTTAACCCCCAAAGGGGTTATGACCCACATGTTGAGAACCACTAATAAAGGAATGATCAGTTTGACAATATTCCCCTGTATAGGCTTTTCTTTCTCCAGTTTTAACCCTCCACCCCCATTTCTAGATTCCCATTTCATGAGATTGCTTGCTAGAGAAAATGACCTGCATGCAGCTCTGACTCAATGACTTCTAAGGCACATTCTTATATTAGCAGGTGAAGCTGAGGAAATTCTGAGTCAGGATCAAAAGTTTTTAATAAGACAAAGCCTGATCTTAGACAAGAGTTACAAGCCATGCCTGGGAAAAAGCCTGTGGCATCTTTCACCACGACACCTGGCTCCTGGTGAGCCATAGGGCTCTGTAACACCCTAGGCTGTAGTCAATTCACTTGTGTGAATAAAAAAGGCAGTGAAGTGTAGCACTGGCATCATGCTAGTGTTGTAAACAGCTTATATGGGCATCATGAGGAAACTAAGCAGAACGCTTGTGATGTATCAATTCCTGAAATGAATTAATTGTAGTACTCTTATCCCGCCTTTTTTAAGAGTTAGGGAGAATTAGGCAGAGAAATAAGGCCACACTCCTCACATACCTTTCATTTAAAATGTATGATTTTGCTGAGGATATAGCTCAATAACAGTACTCTTGCTTAGCATCATGCACAAAACATTGGAAAAAGCATGATAATGTCTGGGGAAAGAGAGGTATTTAAGGATGCTAGAAAGGCCAGGCAACATAAGGCTGGTATAGAAACAGCTCAGCTTCCGTTCCCAGGACCATGCAGCCAAAGCCTTAACACCCCAGAACTGTAGTTGTCTTATCTGACATTTTGGGATAGTAATAATTTTATTCTCAGTGTTATAGGAATCATATAATAAAATGTATATAAACTCAAGTTAACAGACATGAACTGAGAACAATCTATATATCAGGACTTCCCTTGACACTTAGGATCAAGTGTTATGTGCCCTTGCTGCTGAAGAATTCCGGGGTGATGAAAACAGACAAGTTTATATGTGACTCCATAGAAGGCAAGTCATAAATGCTAAAATCAGAGGGATCCAGAGGGGAAACATTCAATAATCCTGTGTGGGAAATGATGAGCTGAAGTTTAAGCTAGAGGATTAGCTGTGTTCTTCAGGCACAGGAAGTAGTGAAATGAGAGAGAGCAGAGGAGACATTGCAAGAGAATGTGAGAGCACAGCTGAAGGCATGTGGTGTAAAAGTGAGAGACAGAGTTAAGGAAATAGGACGCTTGTTTGGGTCTTGTTAAATTCAGAGTCCCCTGGGCCAGTGTGTTATTATCCTGTAAGTTGCTGCAATTAGAAGTCGGAGACTTGGGTGAGAGAAGGGAACTAGACAGGCTTTGGACTAATTTGCATGCCTGCAATTGTTGATATGTGAGTGGAAACAGTGCTCAGGAGGCAGGTGTGTTGAGGGTAGACATAATTGGCTCAAGGACAGAAACCTGTAGAATAGCAATGTGTAATGGTTAGGGAAAAGAAGATGAACCTGCATGCTAATTTAAACTGTAGAATTGAGAAATCAAGACACAAAAACATAATAAATTATAAATTGGTTATGGATAGATAACCAGGCATAGATTTAAAAGTACAGGAAAATGTTTGGTGAGGTTCACATCAATGAGAAAAATGCAAAAAGATGTGTAGCTATTTATGAGGACTTCTTTGGGAAAAATTAGATCTATGATTCACATTATTTCTCATTTAAGTTCAGAATGGATTAGCTGGAGAGTTTGGAATACAAACCTCATCCTTAGAAGAGAGAACTATCAACTGGCATCTAATTCATGCCTACATAATCATTGAGTGAGAGACCAGCTGAGCTGTCCATGGAACCACTACAGAAAGTTACTGCATTTCCTCAAAGTGTGTTCGAGTCCCTAAAGAAGAACATAAAGGTCAAAGTGAGAATATAGTGCTATCTACAAAGTTATCCTAACCAAGAAGTTTGTGTTTATCAGTTTCCTATTCCTGTTTAAAAAAATAAATAAACACCCAAGGCTATCATTTTTGCAAGGAGGAAAGGGGCTGTTTTGTCTTTGAGCTCTGGAGGTTTCAGTTCATCATCTTTTGGCCCCATTGCTTTGGGTCCATGGGATCCATCCTGGCCAGAGCAAAGCTGCTCAGGATCACAGGAGAGAAACAACGGGCATGGAATTCCATAGTCCCCTTTGACTGCACACCACTAATGACGTAAAAACCTCCCACGATGAAGTCCCACTTCATCCTTCCACCTCTTGAAGCTACCAGATGAGGAACCAAGCCCTTAATGAATGGATCTTTTGGAAGCACTCCAGGTCCAAGTTAGAGCAAAGCCTTATGCTAGAGAATGTCATATGGAGGCTTCAGTCAGAGAGCCCCCACCCTAACTCTGCATTATGCCCATGAAGGAAGTACCAGCTTTAAATTTCTTCCAGACCTTGAGATAACAAAACCACTTTAAGAAAGGAGCAGACAGGAAACAACTTTTGCCCTCTTCTTCTTTCGCCACCCATAACTCAACCATGGCAGGTTTCAAAATGGCAATTAGGAACAGTAAGAAAATGGGCAGAAATCAACCCCACTTCTGCCCTTACTGGCACCTGCTTTTCTTCATGCTCTGTTGGGGTGCACAGACAGGAGGAGGAGTCTGTGCTTTTAAAGGGTTATCACTTCTCTTGAGAGTGAAATGCCAATTAATGGTTAATAATTTCTAATTTCCAAATCAGTTTCTATGGCTGATAGAATTCATTGGTTCTATCCAGTTCCCAAGAGTAACTGTCAGATACTTACCCAGGAATATGAGAAAGACATTTTCCAATGTCAAAATATAAATAGACAAAGAGATACTCCCCCCCACAAAGATTTATATTCCATAAGTTTCAAAATTCCAGGGAGAAACTAAGAAGCTAGGGAGGGGGCAGCCCACAAGGGTCAATTAGAGATGTAGAAAGAAAGCAAAGGAAGAATTTAAAAATAGAACTGGAACAAGACACAGATACTCCCCCTAACAGTGAGTCCAAGTGGGATTACCTATGAAGTCATAGTATCCCCCACTTCAAATCCATCAGTGACCAGAGGCTTTAATATATGCTGAAATGTGTGAAGAAATGAGCCCTTTCTAGGAGAGACTCTCCCAGTTGCTGTAAGTGCTGTAGTATGATGGAAAAAAAAAACTTATTATAATGAGAAGGCTTGTCTGACCCTTAATGAACTTTAACAGCTGCACATGGACTGGCATGATGGATCAGAGTCTTGATAATCTCATTCATGTAGTTTCCACACATGCAACACCTTCCCCACTCAATCTTTGATGAATGCATTGGGACAGTTTTCTAAAGCCTTGGGTTATGCAGAAGAGTGGAGAGGGATTTTTTACTCTGGTATGAAGGGTCTTTTCTAAGAGGAAAGTGGGATCTAAGGGGCATAGGACAGAAGAGATGATAATTGCATTGGGCCTTTGCCAAGTACAGTATAGTGGAAGTGTAGATAGGTCTGCAGGCTGGATAGATCTTCCAGGGCATAGGGAACTGAGATCAGAGCTCAGGAGCCAAGGAAACCCTCAAGTGACCATAAGAGTTATCAACCAGACTGTGAAGGAGAAAAATACTCTACACTGTGAGCATCAGGGAAATCTACAGATTTTCACAAGCACAGATCCTGATTCTTGCTCAAGGAAGAGACCTCATTTCATCTTCACAATAACTGACATTGTTGGGAAGTTTGATGAAACCGAAGTTGCCCCAAATACCAGATCCAGTTGACATGCATTCTAGATTCAATCCACATTTGAAATCTTATCTGCCTGGCACAGAAAGAGGTATTTTCTGGGGATAAATATAATTTACTTAATCTTTACTGTCTTTTTATACCTGATACCTTGAATACAATATGAACTTATAAAAATAAAAAGAAGCTTGAGAATGTGAACTATAAAAACCAAAAAAAACTATGAAAGTTCTATAAATTACCCAGCTGTAGAAATTAAAAGATGAGGGTTTTAAATGAGCCATTATAAAGATAAATGTTTCAGCAGATAGAATATAAAAAAGAACCACATAGAAATATTAGAAATGAGAAATACAATATCAGAAATAGATAATCTATTTAGTGATATGAAGACTAGTAAATAGTGGCCAACAATTTTTCAAAACCAACGAAAGACATCAACTCACAGAAACCCAAAGTTCAGCAAATCCCATGTAGAATAAACATGAAGTAAATGAAACAAATGAAAAATTATCAAATTTATGAACAGAATATATGATGGTGTCTTGGGCCAGCAAAGTGGCTCAACAAATAAAGGTGCTTGCATGGTAAGCCTCATGACCTGACTTTGACCCCTGGAATGCCCCCTCATGAAGATGGAAGGCAAGAGCCAGAAAAGTTGTCCTCTAATACACAGTCAATCTGGAACAAACAATGCTCACATAACACATTGAGAGTGCACACACTAAACAATGATAATTTTTAAAAAAATCTTAAAAGTAGTTAAATAAAAGTTATATGTTATATACTGTGGTGAAATGATAAGAATGATGGCTGACATCTTATCAGAAATAATGAAGAGTTCTTGTCTCAAAAAAACAGAACAATCAAACAAAAAAAAGTGACTAAGAAAACAAAGCAAAATCTTATCCTTTAATTCTTTAGTTTGTATCCAGTAAAATTATCTTTGTTATTTTTCCAGACAGTTACAAATAGATAATTACTCTGTAAAAAAGCTTAAACTACAGAATGGAAACAGGATGCTACCAGACTGAAACCTTGCTTCCCATGAAAGAAAAAAAAAACAAAACAAAAAACCAAAACAAACAAACAAAAACCAAAAACCAACAAACAAAGAGTTCATCTATAAGCACAAAAATCCTTTTATATTTAAATTCCCCTCAAAGGATTTTGACTATTAACACACACACACACACACACACACACACACACACACACACACACACACACAAAATGATGGCAATGTAGGATAGTGTGAAGAATTAACCACTGTCCTGTGTCCTGCAGGATCAGGGCCAAGAATTCCATTAGGATGCAGATGGTGCCAAGGATGCAATTTGTAAAGTCATAGTAGGACAGCCATGCCCGACAGAGACTCAGTGGTCAAGGAAGAGATAGAGAAAGTAAGTGTTTGTAGCTTGTTGGCATCTTGGTTCTTACTACTAATTAGGCGTTATAAACATAGAAGAGGAGAGGCAACAGGAAATTCTACAGCGTTGAGTTGGAAGTGGAGGATCTGGTATAAACTCATGGCACTGTGTCTCTCTAAAAATATATAGGAAGGTACAGGAATAGAAATAAATATGCCTATATACATACTTCATAGCTTTGCCCATTGGGAAGATATAAAAATCAATGGCACTTCAGGAACAATGGACACAGCTAGGTTTTGATTTTTAAGTGTCATTATTTAGGAAAATTAGGACTTTTAAAGGAAACATTTTATTCTGGAGTTGGGTCACAGGTTTATAACATCATTATATGATGGAACAGAAGCAGGTGTCAGACATAGATTGACCAAGACATGACAGGGATATGCAGGATGTGACAGGGATATGAGACTGCTACTTTAAATATCTACTGGCTAAATCAGAGATAATTTGAACATCAAAATAACTAATGGTTTATTATTAATTTCATAAAGAATCTATAATTCCATCCTAATACAAATGATGGAATAAAATAAAACATAAATATTTGAGTAGTTATAGGCATTTAAAAAACTCACTGTTTTACACACCATTTTGTCATGTGACACAGGCAAGAATCATCAATGAATTGTAGGATTAGCAAATTCCAATTTATGTAGAAGCAGTGTATTTCTGTACTAAGAACAGATCTCCCATACATTATTAATTAATAAGTAAAAATGCATGTTAATTAAGTTTGCTGTGGAGATACCTAGTAAAGTTCACTTTAACCAAAACACGCAAGTTAATAGCATCAATGTTAGAATGAGCAGTTATCCTGGATGTCTTTACATGGTTCATGGAGAAGAGTGTAGAATCGCTGTAAATATTACTGCAGGAAACATGCAACCAGAATACAAGTGTGAGGAAGCATACAGCCTCCTCCTGAGGGTCCCTCCTAGGTGACTGACTGCAGTGACAAGAGCATCTGTTGGCCTCTCTGCTCACATATTTTAGTTTGGTATAGAAATGGGAAGCTTCAGAGGGGTCAGGAAGATAAGAGATCAGGGATTTGGAGCAAGCAAGACTTTGAAAAAGCCCTTTTGCTCTTCATGCTTTTTTAACACCAATTAGGGACTTTCTTTTATGACTAGTGAGCTCTTCTTTTAGGACAAAAGACCCATAGGAAAGTAAAAACCCCTATTATTACCTTAGTAGAAATTTCTTTAATTATATAAGTTCTTTCTTTGAACACTATCAGAATCTTAATTTGAATGAGTTGAATTTCCTTCTTTTACCCTTTTAATTCAATTATTTTGGGGTATTGGTGGTGTGCTAGTTAGTTTTAACTGTCAATGTGACACACCTATAATCACCTGCAGTGAGACTTAATGAGATCTAGATCACATTGGCCTTCAGGCATGTCTGTGGAGGATTATTTTTATTTTTATTTTATGTAGAAAGATCCAACCCAATGTGAGCAGCACCATTCCCTAGAAAGAGGGTCCTAAACAGTGTATAAGTAGAGACAGCTATTGTACTCTAGTTTTATGTCAACTTGACACAAGCTAGAGTCATTTGGTAAGGGTGAACATCAATTGAGAAAATGCCCCTACTTTATTGGCCTGCAGGCAAGTCTGTGGTACAATTTCTTGATTAGTGATTGGTATGGGAGGGCCCAACTCACTATGAGTGCTAGCCCTGGACTGGTGGTCTTAAGTATTAAGAAAGCAGGTTGAGTAAACCATGAGGAGCAAGCCAGTAAGCAACATTCCTCCATGGCCTCTGCTTCAACTCCTGCCTTGAGTTACTGCTGTGTCTTGACTTCCTGCCCTGATTTTCCTTCATGATGGACTGTGATGTGAAGTTATAAGACAAATAAGCCCTTTCATTTCCAAGTTGCTTTTGGTTATGATGCTATATCACAGCCATAGAATGCCTAACTAAAATAGCTAGCAAGAAAGCATTGTGAATTCATTCATTTCTCTCTTCTCTTGACTGTAGTTGTGATGTGAGTAGCTGCTTTGAGTTCTTGCCTCAATCTCTGTCCAACTATGGACTGTAACATGGAGCTGAATAAAAAAATCCCCTTCCCACAAGTTGACTTTTGTTGGAATATTTTATCACAGCAACATAAATGAAATAAGAACAGGTAGGAACTTGGAGCATGTGGTACTTAGGCAGATCCATTTACAATGGAGGAAGGTCAAGGGCACCCCATAGAGTTGGAGCCCTGCAGAAGAGAGCAACAAGATGGCAGTTGAAGATGGAAGAAAAGAAGCCCAACCAAAATTTTTTCTGTCCTTTCCCACCCTTGTCTTAGCTATCTGCCTTCACATCCTGAAAATTCACCCAAATGGCCACTGTTCTGTGGGAGAAAGGTAATTGTAAACCCTTAGAATAGAACTAATGGCCAGTCAGGAAGGTTTCAAGGGAATAATGGTGAAACTTGTGCAGTCATCCATCCCATCGGAGTGCTGACTAAAACTATAATCATCTGGGTGGAGTTGCAGCCCTATAGATGAATGGGGCTGGAAATGTCACTGGGGTTCCAGAAAGCTTAGATAAAAGGCCATAAGGCTTGCTGTTCTGTTGCTTCAGAAACATAATTCACTGAGCTGTCTATCATCCCAAGGCCAGGCCTGAAACAGTAGCTGTCCTAGAATGTGGACTTGGACATTGAATTATCAGAAAAGTGGGAAAACAAAACAAAGCAACACTGGGCTCTATAGTCACTTAGTCATGACTCTGTAGCCAGGAAGAGAAGAGACGAGACGGCTTTTTAATCTAACAAAGACAAGAATGGGAAGCAAAAAAAAAAAGTCAGAAGGCTTCTCTCTGTCTGTGCATCTTTTAACTCCATTGTCTTCTCAGATCCAAGGAAGAGACTCATCTTGGTGCTGCTGCACTCTGGTGGGTTATCTGCAGACCCATCATCTGCATTGATCAGCGTGATTAAAAGGACAGAAACCCATAGTCAGATTTGATGGCATTTGCTAAATGAGAATGTCACAGACACCTTTGTGCTAAAGAGATTCACGTTGAGATCAGAGGGCTAGAGAATAAATTCAATCATCACTTGGGCCTGGGTCAGGGCAACCAGCTCATCAGTTTGCTCAGGACATTCTTGGCTCAAGCATCATGTTATCAATACCTCCTTCATCCCAGACAAATCTGGAGAGTTGGTAATTCTCCCAGCAGGCCAGCCTCAGTGATTTGGAAAGCCCCTCCAGTCTTCAATTCCCTTTATAATGAGGCTTGTAAACATAAGGCAATGTTGCTTTCATAAGATGGCTTGAAAGGAGAAAATAATGATGGTGGTGCTACAGGGTGTGGAGGGCAGAGTACTGGCCTGGGAATTGGTGGATCTGCCAATAAACAACTCTGTGACCTTGGGGAAAACCTTTCCTCTTTTAGTCTTTTATTTTTCCCCAAACGGAAGGAATTCATACGATGTTTTATAAGACTCCTTCCAACTCTACCATTCTATGACTGTTTCCAGTGAATTTAAAGTGTGTCCTGTGAGCCTTGAGAACAGGTACTTGCATACCAATTCTCCCCATACCTGAGTGCATCAGGGGAGGGTGGGGAAATCGAGTAGCTACCAAGAAAAATAGAGTGTGGGAAAAACAGAGGTCAGAGGGTCTATTACAAATCTATTCATTTATCATTGCAAAAAAAAAATGCCTTTTAGGTGCATAAAGCCCAAATTCCATCTTTATACCTTCATGCTAGAAAGGAGTAGAAACTTGGTCAAGGTGATACAGGCCATGACTGGTGAAGGTCAGAAGCTGGGTCCATGTCTCGAGGGTGTGCTGGCTTCCTGCATGCCTGTGCAGCCTGTGACATGTCCTGTCTTTAATAAGGGGATTAATAGAATCTTTTTCTTTTCATCTTGAGCCTAAGAGACTACTAATGTCTAAAAAGGAAGCACAAGAGTCAGAGAATAATTTTCAGGCTTCAGTTCATCTACCAACTCATTGTCCAACCCTTGGCATTGTTGACAATATCAGACACGGGTTAAATACAGCAAGACGAAGTCAATGCTACACCTTAAAAATTAATTATTCAAGTATTCGGTCATTTCAGAGCAATGCACCATGAAATTATGTTATTCCCTGGAAGAACTTCCATAAAGTTTAACATGCCATGACACATTCTTTTCCACTGAGGTTTGTTAAAAACTGTGTACCATCTTTGGAGTCCAGGTTATGAGTGAACCTTGCTGCAAATGGTTCCAGACTTGTTAGAAGGGTGTTCAGAGCAGCAGATGCTTTGGGTGGCTGCTGAGGGACCTTTTCACCAAGCAGCTTCCGTGAATGCCTGGTATCCTTGGAGGCATGGGTAGAAGAAGTCATTAGTCTTGGTGCTTTTTACTGTTATTCGCACTGGGATAATGAGATTATTAGAATATTTTTTTCTCTAATGAGTATGAGACAGAATACCTTGGTCTCTAAATGATTTAGTCACAGAGGGAAACACATTACTCTTCTCCTGATTGCTGTCAAATGCTGGAAAATTGGAATATTATACTGATATTTATCGTGATGGGCAATATTTTTCCTGCCTTCTCAGTGTCAAATGAGATGGGAAAAATATTTGTCTGAGAGTGATCTCTTTTACAAGGTTTGTAGAAAGGAAGACAGATGGAGATCTGGGATAAAGAATGGGAGATGGAGGTTAGGAGGACGATAATTGGAGGATGAGTTTTTGCTGTTTGTTCTTTTTTCCTCTTTTGATAAAACTCTCTCCTTGTTTTCTTTTCCTACAGACTTCTCTTGTGTTAACTCACCAGTGTTTGGGCTAATTAGATGCTGTTTAGATTCACAATAGAAGGTTAATTTCAAGGGAAAATGGGCTGGTGTTGGTCTGAAGGTCATTAGGGGCATCTGGTTAATTTGTTTCTTGGGAAGGATGGCAGCCTGGGGAGAGAGAACTCCTTACAGGGCAAACAAGGTTTTTGTTCGCTCTTATTGTCGAGAACTTTTCACCTTATTCACCGGCAGTTTCCAGGACCTGCACAGACTAATTGGAGGCCCACTACACTGATGGTCAATCCAGGTCTTAGATGCCATGGCAGCTGCACTGGTCCTGCCCCACCTGCAAACTCCTCTCCCAAGAAAGTGATGAATAAATATAAAAGAAGGAAGGTGTCTTCCCTGCCATTTTTTTTGTGTGTGTGATGTCATCTTTTGCTATATCACCAGCAGAGAATTTTAGTGTTCTCAAATATTTTACTTTTCTTATTGCTGTGATAAAATACCAAAAGGAGCAACAGGGAGGAAGGATTTATTTTGGCTCATGGATGGAGGGGTACAGTCCATCATAGCAGGAAAGGAAAAAGATGTTGCAGGGTGGCTTATTCACATCTCACAAATCAGGAAGCGAGGAGCTAGCTGTGCCTGAGGCAGAACCAGACTGGTGACCCATTTCCTTCAGCAATTCTAACGTCAAAAGGTTCTACAATTTCCCACCACAGCACTACCAGGTGGGGATCAGGTGTTCAAACACATGGGTCTGTGGGGGACTGCTGTGGGATGTTCTGTATGGCAAATGTGTTGCTGATTAATCAATAAATAAAACACTGATTGGCCATTGGCTAGGCAGGAAGTGTAGGCGGGACAAGGAGGAGAATAAAGCTGGGAAGTGGAAGGCTGAGGCAGAGAGACACTGCCAGCCGCCACGATGACAAACAGCATGTGAAGATGCCGGTAAGCCACAAGCCATGTATAGATGAATGGAAATGGATTAATTTAAGCTGTAAGAACAGTTAGCAAGAAGCCTGCCACGGCCATACAGTTTGTAACCAATATAAATCTCTGTGTTTACTTGGTCGGGTTTGAGCGGCTGTGGGACTGGCAGGTGAGAGAGATTTGTCCTGACTGTGGGTCAGGCAGGAAAACTCCATCTACAGGGGACATTTCACATTTAAACTGCAATGTCAACATTGACACTAGGATTTAGACACTGTGTCTGTGACTTTCAGACGTCCTCTGCAGGATTCATTCTGAGGTCACCATTGTATATACAGACATTGATGCTCCAATCAATGAGGCCCTGATTCCATTAGTTGGGGAGATGATCTATTCATTTGCATTGTACCAGGATTGAGGCCTGCACACTTGAGGACTGACAAAATCCAACAGCTGTGTTACAGAAGAGGAGACGGTTTCCTAGGAAGGAAATTGACTTTCCTAAAACAACACAGCTGACAGGTAACAGGGTTATTACTTGATCCCAGAGCAGACTCTCATGGGTTTTACTTGATCCATGCTGGGCCCCATGCTGAGTCCTCAGTGAAGACATGGACAGCGCCTGCCTGTTTCCTTGAGTGATGCTCTGTCCTGTATACCATTAGTAACTAGTCATCCTTCTGCAACTGTGCACCCCCTTCTTGTGGTTAGCCACGAGGCTCTAAGGCATAAGCCAAAGAGCGGATTTTTTGTAAGACAGACACATAGACATGGATGTAAACCATGGTTCCCCTGGGAAAAGGAGAGACTTCAAACATAGAACACCCAAGAAGTAGACACTGAAGACCATGTGGGAATGAATGAGATGCATATTTATGGAGCACATATGAACATAGAAGTTTCTGGAAGAATTTGTATTTCAGTATTAAGTCATGTGTTATTTTGTATTCCAATGTCTTCTGAGATCAAGAAACTTATTATCCTATGGACCCCAGAGAAGAAACATTCCTTCCTGTCAGGCAAGAGGGCACTTAGTCCAGATGATGTTCAAACCATAGTACCTCCATGAAACTTTGCTATTCTTTTGAAAGTCTTATGTACCTCCGAGGTGATGATAATCACCCTGACTTGGTCCATTGGCATCTGTGGTTGTAAGTTAGTTTTGACTGAACTGAATATTGCTCAATGACATAAACCATGTATTTTGTTCATCTCTGTCCTACTACTGACGGTTTCTAGAAAGTCTCACCTGTAATTGACATCCAATCTATTTTCATTGATGTGATTCATGGTCAAAACAGAGAGGTGCACCCAGTGCATGATACATTCCTCTATGGATTCTGATAAAGTCCCTGGCTTCTGACTTTTGCCTTATTTTTTCCCTTCCTGGCTAGTCCCAGAAAAGTCACAAGTTTCTAGTTAGTGTTCACCTCTTTCTTTCTTTCTTTTTTTTTTTTTGCCTTTTCCATGTTTTTATTACTTTTCCTTGTTCAGGGTTATCAATAGGAACTTAGCCCTTTAGTGAGTCTCTGAAGTCTAAATATCCCTCATTTTCTCCTGCTTATACTTAGTGCAACACAGATTACTTAACCTCTGTTTATCAAGACCTGTATATTTTCCTGATATGAGCTAAGCAGTTCTGCAACAGGTAACAGCTGCTGTGCTGTGATTCAGTGTTGTTGGGGGTTTTTACTCTTTTGGGGGCCCAGCCACCCAGCTCCCAAATAAATCACGCACAGAGGCTTATTCTTAATTATGATTGCCTGGCCTTAGCTTGGCTTAGTTTCTAGCCAGCTTTCCTTAACTTATCCCACCTACCTTTTGCCTTTGGGCTTTTCCTATTCTCTTACCTCTGTAAATCTTACTCTTACTCCGTGGCTTGCTGTATAGCTGGGTGACTGGCCCCTGGAGTCTTCCTCCTTCTCTGGCTCCTAGATCTTTCCTCCTAGTTTTCTCCTTCTATATATACTCTCTGCCTGCCATCCCTGCCTATCCTTTCTCCTGACTTGTTATTTACCGTTCAGCTCTTTATTAGACCATCAGGTGTTTTAGACAGGCACAGTATCACAGCTTCACAGAATTAAACAAATGCAACATGAAAGTAACACACCTTAAAATAATATTCTACAACAATTCAGTTCAGTTCTGACACTTCCTGGGGTCTCATCAGATCCCACAGATTGAGGGAGAAGTTAAAGAGAAGTCATCTCAGGACAGAATGAACTGGCTTATTGAAACCATATGAGGAATGAAACCTCTGGAAGTGCCTTGGTACTTTTGCTATATGCAACCAGCCATAAAGATCCTTTCAGAGATGTTCTTCATGTGTGAAGGCTAGGAACCCTTGTTCTCCTGAGACTGGTCTCTGGCTGTGGTGAGCTGAATAAAGAAGCTTCAATGTGACCCTTAACTTTCTTTAGTTCCTGCATCCTGACAGATATCCCCTAGCAATGTCCCTGGAACTTCTCTCTAGAGTTTCACTTGACCTTTTTCAATGTACAAAGCAGAGATGCCTTACAATTGACCATTTTTTTTAGAGTCTACTCCCTTGGGAAAAGCTCACTCCTGTGATTTTTCTCTTTTAGATTGTCATTGGGAGTACAGGAGATGTCTATACTCATTCTCCTCTAGACATTAGCCTGATGATCTCCTATAGTGCCAACTACAGACTGGGTTCCCATGACTTTCTCCTTGGTTCCACTACTTTGCTCCAATGTTTCTTAGAGCTCAAGGAACCACATTATCTCTGTTTACTAGTTTGTTACCCAGGATACAGATAAGAGCCTGTGAACATAGTTTGTCTGGTAGAATGCTTGCCTAGTGAGCACAAATCCCTGTGTCCCATCTCCAGTACCACGTAAACTGGACGTAGTGGTGCACACCTGTGATCTAGCACTGGGTTGGTAGGGGCAGGAGGAACAGAAGATCAAAGTCATTCTCTGATACATAGCAAGTTCCACTCTGGGATACATTAGACCTAGTCTGACAAACAGAAATACAAAAACAAAGGCTAAAAAAATGGCCAGCCAAAGGAATAGATGCAAGGGCCGGGCAGGTAGACTGCAGCGGACTTCTGAGCTCTCCCTAGGTGTGCCTCTCTCTAGGTATCTTCAGCTATCCAGAAACTCATTAAACCCAGTGCTTCTGGATGTCCGTGGAGCTGCAGAATGAACATGGTGAACCATTTAACCTTCAGCCCTTCTGCTCTCTGCAGGGAGAGAGATGTAGCTCAATATCAAATCTCTGTAGTCAAGCTTAGGCCTTTCTGGTGACCAGTCCCATCCTAAGCTCCTAAGGGCTGCTGGCCATCCCATCAGCAAATGGTTGGCATATATAAGACACTGATATCACTCTGGAGACTCCAAGGGCTCAAGCTTTGGGCCAGGAAATGACAGGTTCAGGGAACCAACTATATATTTCCCACTGCCTCAGTAGTTAGTGGTCCCCATTACTGCTGAGGACCCTGGAGAAGCTGGGTACTCAAGTCTCATTTTTGCAACTGAATGCAAATGACTTCCTGGGAAGAGAGGGATAGGATATTCTAGTCATGCTCAGTTAGTTTCAAGATTGCTTGCATCTCACCCCTAGTAAAACCACTGATCTATAGCCTGTCAATGTATTGACAAGGTGGGAAGCAAGACTGTCCTGGGGTGCGGTGTGATCCAAGAAGGAGTGCTAATTGTTCCCTGACAGTTTATTTGCCAGGACATAATTGCTCTCTTTGGAATAAGTGTATGCCTGAATTTACTATGTGCTTGTGGCCTTGGGGGACAGACAGAGGGGCTGAGAACCAAATACCCATTCAGCAAAGATTTCCCAGATGGCAAAGGAGCGCTAGAGAAGGAGGATGGGGGAAGGAGGAGGAAGAGGAGGAGGAAACTGAGATTCTTATTCTACTCTTAGGGTTTTTCTGGAATTGATGGGGCCATGGGTAAGGTGTATGAGGAAATGTTTGTCTACATAGATGAAGAGTAGGAATCTTGTCCAGGGGAATCAGCATCAAGGTTCAGATGGGTGGTGAGCTTTCCCACCACACAGGTAGCAGCAAGCATGGATGTGTACAATGGGGATAGGGAATCCTTGGAGCTCATATGCTGCCTTTCCTCATTGGGTATCAACATGGAGACTGGGGAAGCCTGTGGTTTTTCCAGCTGAAGCATCTTGCACTGGTCAGTTTAGAGCTGGAGACCCCATGAACTCTGCTGGCTACAACCTTTAGCAGCCTGCCATGCAGGAGGCTGGGACTGGGCTGGGGCAAATTTTCTTACAGGACTGCTGGCTGAGGGATGGGCAGTGCACAGCTGACACAGGGAAAGGCTGAACATAGGAGGGATGGGTTTCCATCAAAGCAATTTGCCCAGCTTTTCTCTTTATTTCCTTATACATTTTTAAAGCAGACGTATTGCTAGTTAAAGTGCTGGCTGGACAAAGCTCACCCCTGCTGTGTATGCTGCTTTCTCTTTTCTGAATATCTGTGAAACTCTCTAGGCATTTTGTCTCTTGGACATGGACTGGCAGAGAAACTTAGATAGCGTGGATTCCCAGTTCACTTTCTGCAGGAGGCTTTGCTGGCTTGCTGGCAGCCCTGCCTGGCTAGCTCCAGCCCTGCAGGGCCGCGGCTGCAGGCTTGCAGCACCAGATGGAGAGAGGGAAGGCAGACCCAGTGAGAGTACCCAGGAGGAGTAGCAAAGGCCTAGGAAGAGGGAACATGTGCAAGGCTTTCTGGATATGAGCCCAGCCTGGAACAACTCCCCTGATTTGGGGAAAATAAAATCACAAATGAGAATAGCAGGGGGCCAAGAACCAGCTGGAGACAAAGGAGTGTTAGCTTCTGGTGGAGGCTGTAAGACCAGGAAGGCTCTGATGACATGCTCAAAAGTCTGGCCTGCCACGGACAGCTGCCATCCAAGCTTTGGACCTGGACTTTTGTCACAAGCCCAGCAAGCCCTGCCGTCTGCCTTATTTGAGATGAAGAAAGCCTGACAAGAAAAGAAAGCCCCAAGCTCTCTCCTGCTCCCCAATCTTGCAGCCTTCCAGGCACCACAGGCTACTTAGCCAGTAGGGCCAAGGTCCTGCTCCTTCCCCCTAGGTAGCTGACAGCAGGAGGAAGAAGAAGAAAAGGGGGAGATGGGGAGGACATGAGGAGAGGAAGGAGTTTTGAGCTGCTGATGAGGAGAGGGGCCAGAGGGGAAGGAGGAGGAAAGGGGGAAAAGGGTAGGTGAGGAGGAAGAGAATATGAGGAGGAGAGAAGGAGGAGGAGATGGAGAGGAGAGGAAGGAGAGACAAGCTTCTAAGGGTGAGAGAAATAAAAGGGGAAGGAGGAAGAGAGGAAATGGAAAGATGATGGAGAGGAGGAGGGTCAATAGTGTCCTGACAAGGAGGAGGTAGGAAGAAAAAAGTGGAAAGAAGGAAGAAGGGTAGTTAGGAGGTGAACAAAGATAAGGAAGGGGAGGGGAGGGGAGAGAGGGAAGGACAATGAGGTAGAAGAGGAGGAGGTAGCAGTCCAAGGTTTAGAGACCATGTAAGTTTCAGAACACAGTGGCTCCTCACCGATATCATCCCTGGGACACTAACTCCAGCAGCAGCTGAGACAGTCTGCAAAGGGCTCTGCAACTTTCACCCCAAGAAATGAAAATAGAACAGTAGCTTGGGGGGGGGGGGTTCCAGTCTTACCTGTTGGGCATATATCATTCTCTAGATCCATTCTTGAATGACTCATTATAGATATACTCTGAGATGACTGCTCATCCCTCAGGACTATAGGGCATGTCCGCAGTCAGGAATCCTTTCAGGTTTGCTACTTCATTGCTTAGCATGTGAAGAACCCTTAAACCTTAGCCTCTCAGGAACAGAAGAGCTGGACCTGAAATTTAGCTATTGCTTTGTGCTAACTGGTTATCATCTCTCTGACCTCAGGCTTCCAGAATATTTTCATACTTGAATAAAGGTGGGTGCATCTTGAACAAAGAACTCTTCCCAGTAAGGGAAGAGTGAGTCTGTCTCTGAAGTTCTGAAGTGTATTGTGTTACACACACACACACACACACACACACACACACACACACACACGAATAATTATACAGAATTACAAATATTCACATATTTTTTGCATTTCCAGGTATATTGTTCTCACTATTGTGGCTCATGACAACCTTCCAAGATACATAAGATTGAAATCCTAGTGTCATAGAAGTTAAGGAGCATGAGGTTGTAACATATAAGTTCACACGAATCCTGAATGACACAAGTGAGATTAACACCTAGTTCTCTCATCTAATATAGTATTTCATGTTTTTTCTATTATATGGTTCTGACTCTCAGGTATGAGTTGGGAGAATGGGAGCATGTGGGCCACTATTGCAATGTTGTTCTCTCTTCTTTCCAACAATGCACCAGGGGCTAATTTATCTGTGGTGGTTCTTGGATCAGTCATTCTAATTAGAGATTATGAATCCTCAGTGTTTACATTACAGAACCAGGATTTTAACAAAGATTTGCAGAACTCCATAGTCTTGGTCTGCCCATGACTCTGAGAGTGAGTGGACAGTGTAGTGCATCCAGGATAGAGAAGTCCCTGGGAATTCATAAGCTTTGCCACCAAGCAGATCTGGGTTTGAACTCTGTATCAGTGTCAGCTCTGATAACTGGGGCAAGGTCCCAGGAACCTCAATTTCTCAGCTGTGACAAGGACAGCAATAAGAGCCCTCTTCTTTGTGTTTATAATTTTGTCGGAAGAACTAAAGGTGGGTCCCCAGCACAGCTTCAGACATAGTAGTCACTAAATAGCATCTTCAGATGATCTGTGGATATTTCTGTTTACATTTAGGCTGTATTCTGTTTACATTGCCAAGGTGGATGTAATTTGCCAGGATTCACTTAAACCTAATGGCCCATGTGGGTCAAGATATTGTCCTTTCAACTATTGAACGTTGCCACCTAGAAGAGGACTTTTGGGGACAAAACTAAGACTTCAAGGGATGAGTGAGATTCCCTAAGGGCAGAAAGGACCTCCAAATTCTTGGTCGTCTATCTAGCCATACCTGACATCTCTCAGATTGTTGGTGCAGCACAGAAGAGCAGGGCATGGAGCCTCTTGTGCTCCTCCCATCCTGCCCTGCCCTGAGGAGACTGTGAGAGTCATGTTTTTCCCACCTGACCCCATCCTGTGAGCTTCAGCAGGTTTTCTTTGGCTTTTCCTTCTCCAGTGGACCAAAAGTGAAGAGTTGCTGCTGCTGTAGCTACTGGACTGGAAGAAATCCTCCCGACATCCTATGATGGTTGATTCTTACTGGAAATTTTACTGGGTTTGGAATCGCCCAGGAGATAGCCTCTGAGCTTTTCTGTTGAGGATTCACTAAGGAGGGAAGGCCTGCCATAAGAGTGGGGAGTCTGAAATAAAGAGTCTGTCTGCCTTTGCTTCTTCCTAATTGGGTATGCCTCCATATCCACTGATGGAAACGTCAGCTTCTTGGTCTTTCAGTGTGGGCTCCATGTGGTGACTCTCCGGATATCATCAGGCTTCCAGCACCAGCTTGTGTTCTCTTATCTTTTGAGTGTGCAAGCCACATTTGTAATCAGATGTTTCTTGTCCTGATTGCCTGCTTCCCATTCTGGTAGCTGCTTCCAAATTACCACACAGAGACTTAATATTACTTATAAATGCTCAGCCAATAGCTCAGGCTTATTATTAACTAGCTCTTACATTTTAAGTTAACCCATATTCCTTATTTACACTCTGGCATGTGGCAGTACTTTTATTAGCATGCCACATTCATCTCCTGCTCCTGCATCTGGCTGGTGACTCCTGACTCCACCCTTCTCCTTCCATCATCCTTAGTTTGGTCCCCCTGCCTATACCTCCTGCCTGGCTACTGGCCAGTCAGCATTTTATTAAACCAATTTGAGTGACAAATCTTTGCAGTGTACAAGAGGATCATTCCACAGCACATATTGCCATACTATGTAGCTCCTATGGTATAAGTCAAGACAGCATCCCCCTTATGTGTATATGTACATTCTGTTGGTGCTATTTACCCTCCTCTCACCCTAACCCAGATTTCATGTGCCTCTTTGTCATTAGCAGTGCTGTCAACATACTTTGGCAAAGACAGAGACAACACTTAGCTTACAGAGGAAGTCAGCACCCTACACCTTCTTTGCAGATGCTGTGCAAGGCTTATGACAATCCGACTCAGAATGATTTCTGTCTCTTTTTGTTACTTTGTACTTCAAATTATTCTTTTGCTTTTTCTGTCCTAAAAATAGAATAAAATGCTCAATTTTGTCCTCTGCTCTGACACAGCCACTGCATCTCTAGGCCTTATGTATTTTTTTTCCTCTGATGCATGTGGCATCTTAATAATCTTAACACTGGAGTGGAGAAACAGAATAGGAAACAGCATGACAAAATACTTTTGGGCCATGTTGGAATTAGTGATATTTTTCAAGAGTGATCAATTGCATGACTTAACTAAAGAGCTCAGATTATAAAGAAAAATATAATTAGAAGCAAGTGTGCCCAAGCAATGGGAGCTCCTCTGTCCATTTCTCCAGGTTCCTTCAGGATGTATGCAGCAAGACTCCACCTAAGTTCTTGACAGCAGAAGCAAGGTGACTCTGAGTATTGCCTGTGCTGAGTGGAAAGAACTCCTACAGGGAAGCAGCAAGCCAGCAACCATCTGATCTACCTCCCTCACCAGGCTGTTCACCAGGCCTTTTCCTCCTCTGTACAAGAGGGTTGCCAGGGTTTGGACAAGAAGTGTCTCCCACCACCTCATGCACTGAAAGTCCCCAACTGTGATGCTATTTTGGGAAGTTTTGAGGTTTTGGAAACTTTAGGAAGTAGTGGATCACTAGGGAGTTCCTTTGGTGGATGAACCATGTTCAGGATCCTCATTGTCTCTGCCTCTGTCTGTCTGTAGATGTTGCTGATTAGTCAATAAATAAAACACTGATTGGCCATTGGCTAGGCAGGAAGTGTAGGTGGGACAAGGAGGAGAATAAAGCTGGGAAGTGGAAGGCTGAGTCAGAGAGACACTGCCAACTGCCATGATGACAAACAGCATGTGAAAATGCCGGTAAGCCACGAGCCATGTGGCAAGGTATAGATTTATGGAAATGAATTAATTTAAGCTGTAAGAACAGTTAGCAAGAAGCCTGCCACGGTCATACAGTTTGTAACCAATGTAAGTCTCTGTGTTTACTTGGTCAGGTCTGAGTGGCTGTGGGACTGGCAGGTGAGAGAGATTTGTCCTGACTGTGGGCCAGGCAGGAAAACTCTAGCTACATCTGTCTGTCTTTCTCTCTTCCTCACTTCTTCTCTCCCTCTCTCCATCCCCACTCCACCTGGTCCACTACTAGGTTAATAGCTTCTTCCACATGCTACTGCCACTGTGATCTGCCTTAGGCTTTTGAACCCACAGGCTGAAACAAGCCCTTCCTCCAGTAAGTTGTTTGTGTTAGGTACTTTGCCTCAGTGACAGGAGGTCTGACTAGTGGAGTGCCTATCACACCAATCCTTCCTGCTTGCCTGTAAGCAATGGTGAAGCTATGGCAAACATTTGGATGTGGACTTGCTTTGAAAATTAGCAGCCCTCTACTCATTCACAGGGAGGTTTAGAATATTACTTCACTTAATCTGAGTCTTAGAGAACTGGTTAGGAGTTGACTTTCTGGAAATGGTATGAGGGTTATCAGTTCAAGGGTAAGGCACAAGCCGGGCGTGGGGCCCAATCGCTAATTTGGCTGTAGTGTGTGATATAGAAGTAGAAGCTGGAAGCATTATATCCAAAATGTGTACCTGGGCAGAACTTGGGGGCAGAGAAGTTTGGGTTTTCTTTCAAAGCAACCAACTAGTTCCAGCAGGAATGGCACAGTCCAGTTAGCCCTTCAGAAAGACAGTTCGAAGTATCTGTGCAGAGATCTTTGTTGGGGTTTGGGGGAGGACTGAATAGGAAGCTAAGGCAAGAAAGGTGTATGTGCACTGGAGAACAGCTTGAGCAGGGAAATGTTGGGAGAATTCCTGGGCAGAAGTACTGACTGAATTTGACTGAATTGCCCAGAAGCAGATAGGATGAGAATTGGGGGGTGTGGATATGGCAGAAGAAGGTTCATCATGGATCAGAGTCTGGGTCATAAAGCACCACTTAAATGGCTAAAAGAAAGAAAAGGGCAGGTTAGAGACCAGATGAATCAGGGCATTCTGAAATTAGGAGAGGAGTGATGCTTGGAGGGCATTTTCTGCCTTCCTTCATAGGCTTCTGGATTTCCCAATGAAAGGAAGGTGTAAGGACCATTACCACTGTCCCACCAAGGTCCTGAGACTGTTCTGAAAACCTTTCCATTGCCAGAGGCCACTAAAACCCTGGTCAGTCACATTAGTTTCTAGGAATATAGGAGACCAGTTTACAACTGATAAGGAATCACTCTTGATGATGAATTTAGTATTTTGGATGTCCCCAGTCCCCCTTCTTTGGGAATACATACGGTCTCAAGGGCAACTGCATTAATAGATAGCTACTCCTCTTGACTGAAGGAGCCTCCAATGTAAAAGTGTTATCCGCACATTCCTTGCACCAGGAAAACATGACCACAGGCTCAAAACTGTCATAGAAGGGAGTGAATGAATGAAATGACAGAGTGCAAAGCTACACAACTTTTTGCTTCATTGCTAAAACTCCATCCTGGCTCACAGTAGAGATGGTGCCATCTTTGCTCTTACTTCTGGGTTTCTAAGTATTATTTTTACTGTTTTGTTTGTGTTTGTGCATGTGAATTTTGGTTTTTAAATATCAGACACATGCCTTACAGGAAGTGTATTGGTATTTCAGAAGTCACTGATGTTTTGTTCTATCAGCTGCTAGGGACAGGGGTCAAGCTGAACAACCTGACATAAACATTACCACGCTTGCAAACCTGTTTTCAAGTGAGACACCCAAGGCAATATTCATAGCAAATTTATGAGCTCAAGGCATCTAAATGTGATCCACTTTTAAATCTCATCTTTTCCCTCTGAACCCTTCAATCTAATTAGGCTCACATCAGTATATTATTACGGAGAGTAATCATTCCTTTCTTCTAATAACATTCATGGATAATTTTATTTCTCATTTCCAGCCTCCTCCCCCTCCTGTGGTGTAATTAGTGTCTCTGGCACCTCGTGCCTCTCAGAATGAGCTGCAGCTGCTAATTGCTAATTGAAAAATTAGAAACTCAGTTAGAAAAAGGATCTAATTAAAATGAAATTAGATAAAAATCCCTTCAAACCAGCACCCCACACTTTTCTTTGTTTTTCTTTTTCCCTTTCTGCCTCTTTTTCTACCACTATCAGCATTTGCAAAATACGTGAAAGTGCTGGGAGGCAAAGACCTTTCACAGTGGACAGCACAGTGGCCTTGATGAAGCAACTAGGGAAAGAGCATAGCAACTGAATTGAATGTAGAACTTGGGCTTTCTCCCTGTTGAGTGTAGATTGCATCTTACCAGTGTTTCTCAGGTTCTCTGGCATATGGTCAGCCTGGGTGATTCTCTTGAGTTTATAAGGCCCACTGTCCTCTTTCCTGACTGGAAACTAGGGATCCATTCACTGCTGGAAGCAAATCTGTCTCCGCCTTTTTGTACATTGCATCCTACAACAGATAACTATCCAGTAAAGACTCAATGCTGGAGGAGACACAGCAGAAACCACCGTGGTCCCTTCTGTCTCCAAAAGATGTGCAACCTGTTGAGAAGTCTAGACAGAGAGGATTAACAGACTAAGAGAATATGGACCCATGCAAAGTAGTTTTTCAGATATGTGGTGTTTGCTGCAAGAATGCAGTGTTCCCTAAGCACCTTTATACATGCCAAGAACTGCACAAGAACTGGGCACACAAAACACACACCACCAAGTTGTTCCCTAGATCATATCTGGGTAGTTAGTGAAATGTGATGTTTTATGACAAAGTCACCAACACAAATGCACAATTGACAAATGAATACAGTATGTGGGTAGGCTACAGGAGACCACGACTTCTTCCAACTGCTGTGGAAGTTCACAAAGAGAGAGTGAGAGAGCAAGAGTTAGAGAGAAACATACAGAGAGCGAGAGAATGGGGAGGTGCCTCCCCAGTGGGTGACATTTTAGCCAAAGAAGCCTTGCTCCATGAAACACATACAGCTATATGGTGACTTCTGGTAATTTAAGGGACTGAGAATGTTTGAGGCTTAAATTGAAAGATGTGTGGCCAGAGTCAAGATTGGGGGCATGTGTAGAGACTGGGCCACAAGAATCTTGTATATATTAAAAAATTAAAGGTGTGAGAGGAGGGCTTAAAATCTGAGGGAAATTTTATTTCACATCATGAGATGCACATGATATTAGCTATGGATTTTGTGTGGTGAGAGAATATTCTAGATTAAAATTTAGTAATGAAAAAATTGCTGTCAAGAACGTGAGTAGTTTTACTACAGCAGAGGGGCAGCTTACAAATATAAAGAGATGATGAGTTCAGATCATTTTAAAAATAAAAATAGGGCTGGAGAGATGGCTCAGTAGCTAAGAGCACTTGCTGTTGCAGAGGATCTGGGTTTGGTTCCCAACACCAACGTTGTGACATATGAAGATCTGTAACTTTGGTTCCAGGGGATCTGATACCTTGTTCTGGTCTCCTCAGAGTCCTGCATGCAGATGATACACATAAACTCATACAAATATGTATAAAGTGTAAAATAGGCTTATGTGACTTGCCTTATTTTGTGTAAATAAATCAACTTTCCTTTTAATTGTAGCAGATAAAGCTGAGAAATCTTCAATTATTTATTTATCAAAAATCTTGAAACTAACTGGCACTTTTAAAAGACTAAGTTGTTTTCCCCACACTGTTAATAACATTTGTCCTCTGCTCTTTCCAGTGTCCTCTACCCTTCCTTTTTTTTGCTTCACACACTGACTAACTTGGGGAAGTTCAGACCTCCATGGTCCTTTTATTGAAGGGAGTGGATCCCTGCATCTGTTGCTTTCCAGGACTCCATGGCCCAGCATTTGAGGCATCTCATACCTATTGATCGAGGAGCTAGCACTCGGGAAGCCATCCTATTCCTCTAGAACTCACAGTCAACAAAAATCAGGAATATGAGTGAGGAAAAGGCAGGGACTAATGGGCTGGGGGAGAACTTCCCTGTGTGTGCCCTGGAAGGAGACAGGTAGTACCAGGAATCCATTTGCTACTAATTTGCTATATCTAGAAAGGTCCAGTAATCAATTTTCTGCTTTGGAAATGATGGCCTCCAAAAAAATCTGAAATCATAGGTATAAATGTTCTGTTGTCATAATTTACTCTGATCCGAAGTGGTGTGCTGGCCTGGTGATTTAGAACAGGTTGTGCCTCAAGATGCCCTTCTTTATCATTAACTCACACGGTTCAGGCTTCAGTTCAGCTTCCAGCCTTGCTCGGTGAGGCCTGGCATTTTTGATTAATCTTCATTTTCTAGAGTCTTTAAAATGCCCAGGTTTGCTTATGATCAAACACACTGAAGACAAGTGGGGTAGATGAGGATGAGTAGAGAAGCACTCAATGGTGTTTCCATAGTGTGTTTGTCATCAATGACATGAGTTCAAATCCAGAACTGTGTTCAGTAAATACTGGGCATTATTTTTATTTTTGTTGTTGGAATAGAAATGGAAAGAACGGTGAGAAAGTAGAGAGGGGAGAATGGAGGAAGGGAATGGCTGCACTGTTTGTAACATGAACTAGAGCCCAGCTGGACCCAGGCCTCTCTACAGCAGCAACTGTCCTTTGCTTGATTTGCTGCATGTGGCTTTTGTCACTGAAGTGGTACTACTTCCTTGCTAGTTCAGTAGAGATAGCTTCAAGTATTCCAAGATAAGAAGTGACACTGCTGATCTCTTTGTTGCTTATAGGAGGAGGCTGATCAAGAGCTCCCGTCACTGTTGGGAATAGATACTTGAGATGCACACCTGGGGCTCTCTCACTGCACCATCCTTGTGGATCTCCTGCTTCTCCTTTTAAAAGGTACTTTGAACTCTTTCTGGAAAATTTCTAGGAAGAATTTCATATTCATATCTCTTCAACTTTTGGGAGGAAGCCAGTATGGGAAAGTTATGTAAATTACTATGTCTTGGGAAAGAGTGTTGAAGGAGGCTTCCCAACTCAGGGCAATGTGCTCTGAAGGTATATTCTAAAAACAGGAACATTTTTTTTGGATTATGAACTACTATACATTCAAACTTTAGTAGCCACCAGCACATGCCTTGGGAAGCAGCCTCAGTAAATGGCCTCTAGACCAATTTGCTAGACTATTCCTCATGGTCCATTCAGCAGCTCTTTCTCTGTTTTCCCTTTCACCTATCAGTGCAGAAGTACTTCAATCTGGCACATGGGGGAGAAGCATGTTATCACCCCCTTCTGGACTTTCTTTCTCCTTCCTGTCAAACATACATCCTAGAAATCAGCCCAAGCACCAAATCTACATTGTGAAGTGGGAAATGGGAAACTGTACATCTGTATTTAAGGCACAGTCCTATGGATAGGTCATTTTTTCTGGGATTCAAGTCATCTCTACTTGCACACACCCTGACTACAGGCAAGATGGGCAAGCTATTGCTGTTAGCATCACTGCAAAGGAATTTTTAGAGAAAGGTGACTGTAGGATTCAAGGTGAAAGTCACTGTCAGCTGGCAGAGCGGGCTGTTTGCAGACAGAATTCACTAGGGGATAAGGAAGGACCAGGGCTCCAAGTGTGTGATGCAGCTAAGCTTCCATCTCAGAGAGGCAGCCGCTCTAATTATCTGTCATGTCACCTTGCTCTCCAGAGAGACAGATGTTTCCTTCTTTGAGTTTTTAAAAATCCATTTACAGTCATGGAAGGCCTTTCCCACCCCATCTATCAGAGATTCTAGGAATCAAAGTAAAAGTGGTAAAATGAGGAGAGATTTCTTCAAGGACTTTTGAATATGCTAATATCCAAAAGGGGGCAATGCTGCTGCTAGTCCCACAATTGCCTTCCCATGGATGGTTACTGTGAGTGCTGTCCAGCCCTTGTGGGGGAGTGGTACTTAGGCTAAACCTACATACAGAGAATGATGCAGTATGTTAATGTGTCACACACAGGACTTGGCCGGCCTGGCCTGTGGGGCACCAACATTATTATAATAATACCAGCATCCATCATGTGCAAATACCTTAAATCCTAATGCATGGTGATGTTATCAGAGAATTCAGAGTCAAAGGAACTGAAGTCATGTAACCAAGGGAGACCTGGTCTGTAGGAGGCACTGAGATTTTCTGATGAGACGTAGCAGACTCACCAAGGTTTGGGTGCCTCAGCTGTACAGGTTCAGAAATTTGATGGTGCCAGTGTCCTCAGGTTCACAGGAAGAACCCATCACTAGTCACCGTACAGTGCTTAATAGAAGTATGCCTGTGTACATCCTTCATAGCACTGAATGACTGAGGCCTAAAGGAAACAGCCCAGGGACTGATCAGATTCAAAATGACAGGATTCAGTACTATGCCTGCTTCCTGATGACACAGTTTTCTGATGGTAAATGACTGCTGTGTGACTTAGTGGCTGGCTAGTTGGCTGGAGTGGATGGTGGTATGATGGCTGGAGGCAGCGAGAAGCATCAGGAAGGAAAAGAAGTCAGATACAAGGTTATAGTATCCACACTCCTTGATATTTATTGCTTGGCACTGTGTGGTGGTATTGTGTTCCCCAAAATATTGTGCACCCTAATAAATTTATCTGGGGTCAGAGAACAGACAGCCACTAGATACAGAGGCTAGAAAATGGTGGCACTCATGCCTTTAATCCTAGCATTCCAGAGACAGAAATCCCTCTGGATCTCTGTGAGTTCAAGGCACATTGGAAACGGCCAGGCATGGTGACACACGCCTTTAATCCCAGAAAGCGCGCCTTTAATCCCAGGGAGTGGTGGTAGAAAAGCAGAAAGGTATATAAGGCGTGAAGACCAGGAACTAGAAGCATTTGGCTGGTTAAGCTTTCAGGCTTTGGAGCAGCACAGTTCAGCTGAGATTCATTTGGATGAGGACACAGAGGCTTCCAGTCTGAGGAAACAGGATCAGCTGAGGAATTGGCAAGGTGAGGTGGCTGTGCCTTGTTCTGCTTCTCTGATCTTCCAGTATTCACCCTAATACCTGCTTCAGGTTTGTTTTTATTAATAAGACCTGTTAAGATTCCTGCTACAGCACTGTGTATCCATCTGGTGATGAGTTGGGTTTTTTTTGTTGTTTGTTTGTTTTACATAAATTAGTTGATAAGCCTTCAAAAGAAGCCAGGAAAATGGAAAGGTAGTGCCTCCCAATTTTACAAACAAGGAAACAGATTTAGAGGAAGGTAAGATGCCCAAGGACACTGGTCAGTGAGTGTCATATAAGTATTAAATATTAGGAACAATTCACTGGACACAAGGCACAGGGTAGAATTTTTAATTTAAGATTTTATTTATTTACTTATTAATTTTCAGAGTGTGCATCTGTGTGTAGACATGTGAGCACTAAAGCACATGTGTAGAAGTCCGAGAACAGTTTGCATTAGTTAGTTTTCTTCTATCATGTAGTTGCTGGGGGTGGACCTCAGGTTGTCAATCTTGCTAGTAATGACCTTTACTCACTGAGCCATCTCACTGGCCCAAGGGTGCTAGAATGTCCAAGGAGACACCACAGTTGGATTTTATGGTGGCCAAACTTCTGATCAGCCATGTTTAAGCCTCCTTGTAATCAAAAGTGTTATTGTGGCCCGTGATCCCAGAATGAAGTTTCTACAGGGCTTGAAGATTTTTATATTGCCTAGTGCCTTTGCATGCAACTACAACAGAGGTACACCACCAAGTGATTAAACCCTCACAACTCCAGAGCTCATCTCCCCTCGACAGCACCAAGGCGAGAAGTTTTCCTATATCTGCTATTTTCCTTGTTCACCTGTTATCCTGACTTCTCCTGGAGGTCAGAATCTATTATGACCTTCTCTGAGGTTTCTACTCTGGTGCAGTGTGGATAGAATTTAGAATTACTTATGGTTAGCCTTATTTATGTCATTTTTTTTCTGCTCCTGGGGTATGCCTTAGTGTTTCTTAACTTAGCTCTAGGTGAATAGTGCAATGGGAAGGGGCATAGCCTACTCAGCTGGATGATAGCACTTCATGGTCTCAGCCTGGTACCTTCCTACTCTATATCCATGGTGACCAGGGTAGTGTCATTTACAGAACCAAATTTGACAGTCATCAAATTAAAGTTAGTTTTTTGTGAGACCTATCATAACTTTTCAATGTTCTATGAACCAAATAAACAGGAGAGATTTTTAGCTCTTGAGACTTTTCACTGCTCTCCTGCCTCAGCTTGTGAACTCCCACACTGATCTTCTAGTCTGAATATGTCTCTGTATCATGGCTCAAGGACTTCAAAACTGGACACAGACCATATAATCACCTCCTTGTATGAAATAAGAGATACTGTGTGGCCACATCTTTTAAAACCACATGTCTATTTGGACATTAGAATGTCAAGATTACGCCATAGTCAACTTGTCAACTTCAAAGTTAATTGTGAACTTTTTCAGCTCATGTAAGACTTTTCTAAATCCTTTCTTGTGGTGGTATTGTGTTCCCCAAAATATTGTGCATCCTAATAAACTTATCTGGGGTCAGAGAACAGACAGCCACTAGATACAGAGGCTAGAAAATGGTGGCACTCACACCTTTAATCCTAGCATTCCAGAGACAGAAATCCCTCTGGATCTCTGTGAGTTCAAGGCCGCATTGGAAACAGCCAGGCATGGTGACACATGCCTTTAATCCCAGAAAGCAGCCTTTAATCCCAGGGAGTGGTGGTAGAAAGCAGAAAGGTTTATAAGGCGCGAGGACCAGAAACTAGAAGCATTTGGCCTGGTTAAGCATTTTGGCTGGTTAAGCATTCAGGCTTCTAGCAGCAGTTCAGCTGAGAGCCATTGGGATGAGGACAGAAGCTTCCAGTCTGAGGAAACAGGACCAGCTGAGGAATTGGCAAGGTGAGATAGCTGTGGCTTATTCTGGTACTCTGACCTTCCAGCATTTACCCCAATAACTGGCCTCGGGTTTGATCTTATTAATAAGAACTGTTAAGATTCATGCTACACTTTCTTGACTTTGTGGAATTTGAAGGTGAACAGATGATACCTCAAGTCTAGGAGAAGCTGGATATCTTCTGAGATTCTTCCTTTCCAATGAAGAAGCTAGACGAAGACAGGAGCTGACTGTAGCAGGAGGTCAGCTGCAGAAGCAGGAAGCTAATGACAGGGGATTTTCTTCTTGCACCCTTGTCCACTCTCCTTTACCATGCCCCCACCCTCCAGCTAAGAACTCACCAAAGCTGTCCTTACAAAGGTAAGTAGGACTTGCTTTTATTCCCCCCTCATATTTCTTCTAGTTTTGGTATGCTTGTATCACAGTGCTCTCTGGGTTCTTCATTATCCACTTATTTTCTGTTTGATTTGCCCCCTTCTCTGGCTAGCAATTTCACTGGTACAGCTCAAAATTACTTTTAACAGTGTCTTTCAACTCATTTAAAATCACCTCCCCTTCATGCTAGACTAGGCTTTCTCCTAAACTAATCTCTGTGGTAGCAAATTAAGGTCAATCTACATTAGATATACCACCAATCAGAGTTTATAATGAGAATCCTTCCACTTATTAGTTTTGTTTTAAATTAAGTGGAATGATAAATGAGAAAGACTCAGAGAACTGAAGACCACGGCTGGAACTCTCCAGGCGAGAGTGGGGAGGGGTTCAACATGTGGAGAAGGTGCCCCTCCAGACATCCCCACACCAGACTAGCAGAGCAAGCTGCCTTGTAGGGGTGAGTTCTCATGGACCTGTTGACAGGTCCTGGACAGTCCTGTTCCTAATGTTGAAGAACTTCAGGGCACAAAGGCCAGGTAGTTCTCACATTCTGTAAGTCTAGATATTTAAACATCCAGAATATAGCAAACTCATAAGTAAATACTCTTCTTAATGCTTTGGCGATTATTGTGACTGACTGATTGCCAGCTTACACTCAAGTTCTTAAACTCAGAATTCTCAGGGTGCTGTGCCATATGGTGGCATGGGATTACAGGGATAGCTGGTCCCTGGCATTGGCCTTTTCCTTTTTACTCCTATCTCAAACTTGCACAGAACCTTTAAACATGTGCTTGTGATGCCATGATGATCTATTCTTGTTTTGTGCAAGAAAACCTGGGCAGAGGCTTAGCAAGTGTAGAACAAGTGTCCACAAGGCTCATAGACAGAGGCAGGCTATCATCCTGAGTGTAGGTATGATCCTGATAGGTGGGTAAAATGGCATTATGCACTCTAGGTATCATTGGCCTCTTGGCCCCATGGACCTTTTATTTTATGGGTTTGAGTGCAGTCAGAGGAACTGGATAGAAAGCAGGGATTCTCCAAAATGTAAGGTCAGGATTCAGCCCTCTCTTGAGGTCAAAAAGTCACAATGGCAAGGGGACCTTCTAGGGAAGGAGAAGCAATACAGTGCCCACATTGACCAGGAGCAGTGGGGACAATTCACTAAGTAACTACTATTCTTTCCCAGTTGTAACAAAACTTTCTGTTCTCGGGGAAGGTTAACTAATCAGGAGAGAGTGCTTGCACCTGACTCTGGAGGAGAGGCGCAGAGGTAAAACAGTGCACAATCAAGTGCATCAACTGCAATCACACAAGTCAACACAGTTTGACAATCAGAGCAGTGACCATTTCCTACCCCAGGCTCCTCCTGCACCACAATTTGATTGTTTTTTGAACAGTTTATAAATAGGCTTTCTGTTGGTTTTTTTTTTTTTTTCAATGAAAGTGAAAAGGAGAGCCCCTCCCAGAATTCCTCCTTGAAGGAAACAAAACATAGCAGTCCATGTCCTGACCTACCTGGCACTCACAGCCAGGTCATCTTAGTGTGATTCTTCCATTGGATGTAAAAAGAAAATGTCACCATGCCACCCACAGAACTCTTAACGTCCTCCCCCCTGATTTGGTTTATTGACATAACTGGTCATGGAATTGCCTTCACTATCTGATAGCTGCATCTCACTAAAACCCAAATCCTGAGATGCCCCCAAATATGCATTCTCTCTAACTGCAATGAGGAATTAACTTGTTTAATTCTAGTCATGGAGGCTGCCACTTTCAACCTTCCTGAAAAGTCTGCTTACACATTTTTTGTTTTTGGTGACTCTAGGAATGGAATGGTTGGCTGTGTTAAAAGGATGTGCTTAATTTTATTAGACAGTTTCCAATTGTTTCCCCAAGTGGTTGCCACATTTTGCAGTCTCATCCCTATGAGGCAAGTGCATGGATTGCTCCACATCTGCCCGGAACTTCATGTTTTTACTCTTTTAGATTTGGCCACCCAGGAGGTATAATCTAGGAGTTATTTGCCATTTTAAATTTACTCCCTTGTTCACTGATGATATTAGCATTTCAAAAATGTGTTTGTGTATTATATCTCTTTTGGATTAAATAACTCCCTCCCTCTTTAAATTTGGTTGTTTGTCTTTATTGTGTTACAATAATCGCTAGAGCTCATTATATTTTGCAGATATTTATCCTTTTCATGGTTTATTTTCCCCTTTAGAGTATAAAGAACAACCTTTAACAATTTGGTAGAGGCTTAATTATCTATTTTTTATCTTGTAGTTTGTGCTTTTTAATTCTAAGACATCTGTGCTGGTTAGTTTTTGTTAACTGATAAAAACTGAGACTCCTGGGAAGAGGGAAACTCAGTTGAGTAATTGATCCCATCAGATTGGCCTTCAGGTATGTCTCTGGGCATTTTCTTGATTTGGTGATTGATATGGGAGGGCCTGGCCCACTGTGGGTGGAGCCACTCTCTTAACCAGATGGGCCTGAGATATATTAGGAAAGTAGCTGAATAGACTAGGGAAAGATGAATTAGAAAGCAGCCTTCCATCCTGACCTCTACTTCGGACCCTGCCCCAACTACCTTCCATAATGGACCATAGATGATAACCTGTAAGGTTAAGTAAACACTTTCCTCCTTCAAGTCAGTTTGATCATGTTTTCTCACAGCAACAGAAAGCAAACCAGGACAGAACTGGAACCAGATTATAGACTATTGCCATGATGACCCTGACCATGCTGTTTGCAGAGGACTGTGAATGCCCTCGGAACTGTGTGTTGGAAAAAAGCCATGGAGAGCCTAGAGCTTCATGAGCTGTTCTTTAGGAGCTTGCAAGAGAGTACAGAAAAGAACATGTGGAGGTCTGGCTTGTGAAGTTTTAGAAGAAAATGTTTGTTTTCTTAATCAAAGGATAAAGATTTTCCCCTATTCTTTTCTAGAAATCTTCAATGTCTTATTTGTATTTACATCTCTAACATGTTTTACCCACACAGGCCATTTTTAATTGCTGGGTACCCTCTTCTGACTGATAGCCACCACATCGAATGACTAGAGATGAGGTGTATCAATATCATTGAACTTTTCAAGAGTTGGTCTATGACTCTGATTTTTCTCTGTGACTGTCCTGTCCAACCTTTTGATTCCTGTTTTTTGTTTGTCTCTTTGTTTATTTATTTTTGCTACTTTGGAAGCAGTGGCTTGTTCTTTGTGGAGTTTTTTTCATATAGAAATTTAGATTGCATATAAGATGTTTTTCTTTTCTATATTTAGCCCACACATTTTTAAATATTTCCCTATCATAGCCATACATGCTAAGATGTATTTTGATTTTCTTTTTGATTCCTTCTTTTACCTTTGTGTCATTTAGACTTAATTTTGTAATTTTTGCTTTCAGATATCTGGGATTTTTCTAGATAGATTTTTTTTATTAATGTGCATTTTTGTTCTGCTATAGTCGGGGAACTCATGGTTTTAATTTTAAATGTATTTGATGCATGTTTCATTGGTTAATATGTGGTTACTCTGTGAACATATTTGTGCCCAGAAAAAAAGGGAAGTGTTTTATTCCTACTGAATAGAGAACTCTATTGCCAATTGGTCTTTGTGAATATGGTAGTCCTCTGTGTGTGTGTGTGTGTGTGTGTGTGTGTGTGTGTGTGTGTGTGTGTGTGTGTATAGCCAACTACTTTTTATCAATACCTGAGAACAGTCTTGACATACATAATAATAATTGTGGATTTATGTTGCTGCTTAGTGCTGCTGATTTTCTTCATGTGCTGTCAGGCTCTGGGTGTTATGTGCACACACATTTAGAACAGTTATGCCCTTATGATGAAACGTGACCCTATTATCACGTGGTTGTCCCTTCTTTATACCTGCCAGTGTCTCTGATTCTAATATCTACATGTCTGAACTAATGTGACAATGCAAAATTTATTTTGAGAAATATTTGTCTGGCATACCTCTTTCACCCATATTTATTTATTATTTGTGTGGTGCTAGAAATAGGCCTCACACTTTCTAAGCAAGTGCTTTATCACTGAGCTAACTGTCTAGTCCCACCCTCTCACTGTTGAGGTCTATGTTTGTCAACAAGGCACATTTCTCACCGACAGTAAAACTGGGTTTAACTTTTTAAACTATTCTTTCAGTTGTGACTCTTAATAGAGATGTCTGACTCTACTTCATTTAATGACATTGTTGTATGGGCACTCATCTGCCACCTGGCAATTTCTCTTCTACCTGCCACATCTTCTCTTTACTTCTGTTTTTCTCCTTTCTATTAATTAAATTTAAACACCACTTTCATTCAGCCTACTTTGAGCTGATTCTCTAATTATTGTAGAATTTCAATATAGTTTGAACACATCACCATCTAGGTAATATTAAAATAATAGTTAATATTGAAAAGAAAATTAGGTAACATTAAAAGAACCTGTGTGTGTAAGAGTCTCACCATGCTGTGTCTCCTTTCTCTTTCCTACAATTTCAATCACTCATTTTATGTTTTTTATTATCATATTAGTTTACTATTTTATTTTCTTGAAATTGTCAATTATCCACTAAAGAGATTATAAAATAAGATAAAATGTTCTTTATATTTAAGCCCATATTCACCATTTATTGCTATTGTTCATTCATTTTGTAAATTGAAAATTACTTCAATTTTTAATGTGTACATGCATTAGTGTGTGTGTGTGTGTGTGTGTGTGTGTGTGTGTGTGTGTGTGTGTGTGTATTTATATGTGCATGTATGATGTGTGTGGGGGTATGGGCATGTATGTATATATGTGTGTGTGTGTGTGTGTGTGTGTGTGTGAATATGTATATAAGTATGGGAGGCACATTTGTATGTATGTGCCCATGTGTGAAGAAGACTAGAGGTTGATGTTGGATGTCTTCCTCAACTGCTTTCCACTTTATTTTTTTTTGAGACAGAGTCAGAGCCTAGAGTACATCAGTTTGGCTAGATAGGCTGACCAGCAAGCCTCAGGGATGCTCTTGTTTCTACATCCCTAGTGCTGGTATTATAAGAGTGGGTCATTGACCATTGACCCTATTGTTTTATAGGGGCTCTCAGGGATCAAACTCAAGTTACTTTACTGACTAGGATATCTCCCCAGCCCAAAGTGTATATATATATATATACTCAAGCATATTAGTTGGTAATATATCATGTCAGCTGTGGGTTATTTTTATCTTCATATTTGAAATATATTTTTTCTGGATATTGAATTCTAAGTTAATAGTTTCTTCTTTAAGTGCTTAAAACTATTTGTCCATCACCTTTAATATTATAATTTTGAGCATATGCATTATCTGTACAAATCAGTAACCTTCCCTGACATTCCATTCTCACGCAGACTGTGTTTTGGCCATGCTCCTGTTTCCTAACACCCTACGTTACCCTCCCCTTCTCTCACTTCACCAAGACCTTTCTTCCCTCACAGTCTATCTGCTCTTCTCAGCTCACCCTTTCCTTTGCTTATTTTACTTAATGTGATTGCCTCTAGTTTTATCTACTTTCCAATATGATCTACAATCTTTGTATCCTTATTACTTTGCAAGGATGTGAGTTTCCTCTCTTGTTTCTTTGTAAGGTTTCCTTTTTATCAGGTTCAGGAATTTTATCATAATACACCATGGTGTGCTTTTTGTTATTCTGCATTTCTTTGAGCACATTGCATGTGTGTATCTATGTGTTCTTCAAATTTGGAAAATTTTGATTAATTTCTTCAACAATTTCCTGTCCCTCTCCTTATTATCTCAGACTGATATACATGGCCATTTTCACAATGATTGTTGATTTAAGTTTTCTAATATTTCAGTTGTATAGAATGTTGTGTTGGCTGTTTTTTAACGTCAACTTGACACAAGCTAGAATCATTTTGGAAGAGGGAACCTCAATTGATAAAATGCCAGGTTGGCCTATGGGCAAGCCTGTGGTGCATTTTACTTATAGGTTATTGATGTGGAAGAGTCCAGCTCATGATGGGCAGTGCCACTCTAGGGCTAGTGGTCCCTGGGGGAATGATATAAGAAAGCAGGCTGAGTAAGCCATAAGAAGCAAGCGAGTAAGCAGCACTTCCCTATCACGTCTACATCAGTTCCAGCCTCTGAGTTCCTGTTTGCTTGAGTTCCTGCCTTCCCTCAGTAATAGAACGTTACCTGGAAGTATAAGATGAAATAAACCCTTTCCTCACCAAGTTGCTTTTGGTCATGGTGTGTTGTCACAGCACTGGAAACTATAACTAAGACATATGTGTTTCTATGTCTCCAGGTTTACTCATTCTTTCACTCTCTCATCTGTTATTGAACACAATCTTTCGTGGCATTCTGCATCACCACACTCAGTGATAGTGACAATGAAATTCTACTCAGTAACTTAAAATATGAACCATTCTATGCAATAACATGAATGACTCTCAGAAACATTATGTAAACAAAAGAAACAGAAAATAAAAGGCTGTATTCTATATTACTGCATTGGTATAAAATCAAGGAGTAGTGGCAGAGAAGATTGCCTGATTGAAACAGCAGATACAAATGCTGGCAGAAAAGAGCAGCAAGAAACTACAACTGTGGGGTGTGAGAAATGATCCTTGTCCTAGTTGGAATGATAGTCATGTCGGTAGCCTTGTTAAACTCAATGGACTTGTATGACTAAAGTCAGGGGTAAGAAGGGTACACTTCTCAGTAACATTCTAAATCTAGGTATGTGTGATACCTACTCTAACCTTAGCTTCCAGGTGGCTGGGGTTGGGTGGGGGGACCTTGTATTTGAGACTAGCCTGGGCTACACAGTGAGTTCAAGGTCAACTTAAACTATATAGTAAGATCTTGTCTTGAAAAAAACAAGAGCTGGGGGGTGTGACTGGCATGTACAAGACCCTGGATTTAACCTTTCTGCTAGCACTAAAATAAACAAACAAATCCTAACAATAAAAACAAACCAACTTACTCTAGTTCTCCTGTACTTCTAGAGTCAAGTGAAAATGTTTCCATTCCTTCTCCTGAGGTAATTTTCCCAAGAGCATTGAGAAATTTAGTAACTTGTGCATTTTATGTCCAGGAATTCTATTTGGAAACACACACACACACACACACACACACACACACACACACATGCACACACGCACACGCACACACACTCACACCTATCTCTTTTCATTTTGTTCTTGTTGTCTTTTTCCTTTCTGAACGTAAGAAGTATATTAAAGACAGCGACTATAATAACTTCGTTGTATAATTCTCTGTCACCTGTCATTTCTAGTTCCATTTCAATTCAATTTTCTCTGGTTCTGGTTCATATTTTTCTACATCTTTGCACATGTTTGATTGAAAACAGATGTGAATGTTTTGTGTTGGAAGGTTGGACTTTGTAGTATTATCTTAAAGATTGCCACAGTTTGGCTTGCTTTTCAGGTACTTCATATCTATTTGACCTCAGTGAGTCTCCTTTTTTACTTCCCTAGTGAGGCATAGAGAAACATTTTGCTCAGGGATGATTAATCACCATACTAAGATGATTTCATTCCAAGGGCATCTCCAGTGCCACAGGAACTAGAGTAAAGCCCATCCACAGCAAAGTCCAGAACTCTCGTTACTCTGGATCCTATTTTCTGAAGCCTCTCTCCAGCTCACAGTCATGGTCTTTCTTCCATAGCCATATGTGCTCAGACAATGGCCTTTTCTCAGCTCTCTGAGCTTTCTCTGGGGCTGTCTCCTTCACTATTCTCTTCCTGTGCAATCTAGATAACATGATCTCCCTGAACCCTGACCTGTAGCTCTTCAGTGTGGTGCAAGCATTATGCTCTCCTTGGATTCCACTCTTCTGAGCAGTGACTAGAAAACACAGGCAAATGAAAACACACTTCAGAATAGACCACAGTTTGGCATTCAGGTATATTATCTTCAGTAGCCAGACAATTGCCTTGGCTGATTGGGTGAGTGTGGCCTTTTTCTCTGTGGACTGAATGTCTCTTCTCTCTTGCTCATGACCTTTGCTTACTTGTGGCTTTACTACATTAAAGCTGCTCTTCCTTCTATATGTGTCTCCTCTTCTGTCCTTCTCTTTTGTCTGTCTGATTATGTGGTCTAATTTGGCGGAATTCTTTATTCTAAGTTTTATCACAGTATGTGGGCTGGATGATTGCTGGAATAAGTACCCATTCTGGTCCAAGGACTTGTAAACTTGTAGCAAGAGCATGGAGTACCAAAGTGATGGCCCATCACTAAGGAATCACTCAGAAGTGTTGTAAAATGCCAGCAGGAACTGAGAAGTTTTCAGAAGGGACAATCAAAGATACCATATATCTTGTATTATCTGTACAGTCTACAAGTCTTAACTAAATTATTGAATGAGTAGGAAGGTTAAGATCTTCTACTTTGAATAGAGCACTCAGCTAAGCTTCCTCTGTGCTTCTATCATGTGTCTTCTCTGTCTCCTTGTATTTCTTCTCTTTTGTTCCTTTGCAAATCAATCTGGAGTTAGATAATTACAGGTGGGCAGATTCTTTATTTTTGGATGAAATATGGTGTTTCATTTTCAGTAGCATCTTATTTCATGACAGCTAAGCACCTCATTCCTTATTATCTTGTATAGCAGATATGAGGATTCAATGAGACCTTTTATCTGGTCCCCAAACCTAGAGTCTGTATATAGGGTGTGTTTAAGAACAGCTAGGTATCGTCTTCTATACTCTTATGGTTCTTTATTTAGACATATCCCAAACTCCAAAATTACTTTGAAATAGTTCCCTTCTCAGCAGAAGGTCTTCCTTGTTATTATAATGTTAGTAGCATTTAAGGGCAGTAGATTGAGTAGCATACACATATTAAGTTTTGCTAATTTATGTTGCCATCTTAACAGGGGTTTTGGTTTTAAAAGAGAAGTTCATTAACCCCCACAATGTTAGAGTTAAATATATATATATCTTTAGCAAATCTGAGCTAGATGCAGGACAACTACAGGAATGTCAATTTAGGAGAAAATTTCAGGGAGTTACTTTGGCTCATTCCACTTTGAACAATTCCAATCAGCACAGTCAATTTCAAGTTTAATGTCTACGACTCATAGAGGTCAAAGGTCAGGTAAGTGCACTGTTTTTGTTGATAATCATCAGCCATCAAATGCTTAAAAGGTGGAGCAACCAAGTTCACAGCATGAAGATTAGAAATGCTTTACAAAGAGAAATGATACCTGAGGTTGACCTCCAGGGATGGACCTGACTGGGGCAGTGAATGAGTGAAGAAAAGACAAATAGATGGACCAAAAGCTGGAATTAGATGTTTGGGTTCTTAGCCAGAGAAACCACAGCATCTCAGAAGCTCAGTGTATTTATTATATAGATCTAGATAGGGAGACAAGGTTATTCCACACAGCTAAACAAGGAGGTGGAGTTATTACATAATGATAAAGGAGGAGGCAGGGTTTATGGTATACAGCTGGACCAAGGGGACAGGTTTTGTTAATTTCAGTAGGAGAAGTCTCTGTAAGGCTGTAAATATCCAGGAGAGAAAGATATAGTGAACATTTTGTACACATACTATCAATATCCACACCTGGACCGGAAGGGAAGGCTTTGCCATTTCCTTCTGAGCCTCACCCTGGATAGAAGACTTTCTCATTCCTTCATGGGTCTGAGGCTCTGGTGTCCTTGACATGGACATGCTCATGTCAACAATACATGCCCACTCAGGACTTTACTCACTCAGGGCTTGAATAGCTGATACAGACAGAGCATTTTCAACATTGATAAGTTGATCTATGTTTTGATTTTGTAATAGTCAATGATGGAAATGCCACTTTGCATAAATACAGAAAACTGGTCCGTGGCCTGGCAGCGAGAAGACACCCAAGCACTGCCCTGCCCCCATGGCCTGGAGTGGGTAGGTGCCACCACAATGAACAAATGTGTAATGGAGAGGTGGGAAAGAGAAAAATGGAGTGGTGCAGTATGTGCACTATGGAGAGATGGAACTGGAGATGTGATGGCGGAGACAGATGAAGGAGAGGGCTCTGAGGTCTATATGCTTTCATTGCCCAGTAGGGTCATTGGGATGGTATACAACAGCCTGGAGCTTAGGCAGATGCAGCCTCAGCCCCCAAACCTGATATCTGGCTGCGGAACCCCCCAGCTCTGTCTGAGATGAGGAAAGGTTCTGTAGCACGAATCTTAACAGGTCTTATTAATAAAATCAAACCTGAAGCCAGGTATTGGGGTGAATGCTGGAAGATCAGAGAAGCAGAACAAGGCACAGCCACCTCACCTTGCCAATTCCTCAGCTGATCCTGTTTCCTCAGACTGGAACCTTCTGAGTCCTTATCCAAATGGATCTGAACTGCTTCTCGAAAGCCTGAAAACTTAACCAGCTATAGTTCCTCGTCCTCACACCTTAAATACCTTTCTGCCTCCTGCAATTACTTCCTGGGACTAAAGGCGTGAGTCACCATGCTTGGCTGTTTCCAGTATGGCCTTGAACTCACAGAGATCGAGGTGGATCTCTGCTTCTGGAATGCTAGGATTAAAGGCGTGTGCTACCACTGCCTAACTTCTATGTTTAATATTTGTGGCTGTTCTGTTCTCTGACCCCAGATAAGTTAATTAGGGTGCACAATATTTTGGGGAACACAATACCACCACAAGTTTAATTTTCTGGATTGGACCTCCTCAAAGGACCACTATGATCTGAGATACTACAGGAGGCCATGTTGGTGTCAGTGGTCCATGCTGCTGCCCCAGACCACCATGAAGCCTAAGATCCATGTGGACATAGGCAGTGTGTGCTGCTGTCTGCTGCCTCGGTGATGCCCTTAGGTGTTGCTGCTTTAGGGAGTCATCTGATGTGAGTGGCATGTGTACCCACCTGAGACCATGTTGAGGCTTGTGGTCCCTGTAGCCACTGAGGGCCATGAGTGGGTCAGTGGTCCTGATACAGCCAAGAGCTGTGTTGATGTCTGCAGCCATGTAACACTGAAGTCTAGGCAGATGTCCGTCGTTGGGGCTGAAGTCATGTTAATGTCCATGAACATGGGAGAACTGGCCTGGCTCCTCACTGGCCCACAGCACTGCTGTGCAGGTGGTGGCTTGGGCACTGGAGAGCTCGCTCTGCCCTGCTTCGGCTACCACAGGGCTCTCCTCAGCTGATGGCTTCTGGTGTAGATGCAGGCAGAGAAAGACCTATCCTCCTTTGGGAGGCTGGTCACTAAGAATTTGACCATGCTACAGTGAATATATGGACAGCACAAAATGGACTTGTTTTTTGGAGGAAAGTCATGGGGAGAAGGGATGGACATGGGAAGACTGGGAGGTAAGCATGATTGGGGTGCATGATGTGAGATTCCTAAATAATCAATAAAAAATAATTTTAAAAAAGAACTTGTTGCCATCAGCACTATCTGCCATTGATGTATTTTTTTGCATAATCAAGTATTATCTCACACAGATGTCTGATTTTCTTATATTTAAATTTCTAATAAGTAAAAACGTAAAATAAAATAAATACAGAATACTGAATGCCAGAAGTATGTTCAGGGTCATTCAGAAAATTTTAGAAATTCTGATTTAATTCCAAGTCAAAATTCATTAATTTTTCAATTAATGAATTTAATTCATTAATTTTTCAATAATTATTATTATTTTTCTTTAGGGATTCAAGCTGGCAACTCAAACACTTTTTAAAGGAAACAAATATTTGAATGCCATGTGGTCTAAAAGCACTTCAATTTCATATTTACCTGTTGAGGAATGATGGTAGGAAAATATTAAGTTTTCTATATTTAAGTCATTATATTTATAGAAAAGCAGAAAATGTTGTATGCTTAGTAAAACATTGCAGTTCATAATATACAGTAGTCTTGAATCTGAGCTGAGGTGTTCCAGGTAGTGTTGGCTAACAATCCGTAGCTGGAGTACATGCAGAGCACTTTACAGAACCAAGCGATACCACATGATATATCAGGAGCAACTGCTTCCAGAAACACATCGGATTCATCATACTGTGGTGACAAATAAAGCTTGCCTGAAGATCAGAGTGCAGAGCTAGCCACTAGTTAGCTAGAGAGGCCAGAGAGTGGTGGCACACACCTTTAATCCCAGCACTTGGGAGGCAGAGGCAGATGGATCTCTGTGAGTTCAAGGCCCCCCTGGGCTATACAAGATTGATCTAGTCTAAAAGAGAAACAGAACCAGGTAGTGGTGACACACACCTTCGTTCCCAGCACTTTGGATCTCACACCTTTAATCCCAGTACTAGGGAGGTAGAGACAGGAAATGATATGGCTGGGCAGAGAGAGGAATATAAGGCGGAAGGAGACAGGAGCTCACCCCTCTTTCAGGCTGAGGATTTGGTAGAGGTAAGAAGTCTCTCTAGTGGCTGCCTCCTTTACTGATCTTTTAGCATTTACCCAGATATCTGGCTCTGGATTTTTATTAAGACCAATTAGAATTCATGCTACATCCTACATTGATCTTAAATTAATTTTTTCACTAATGTTCAAGAAACCTTTTGACATTGCCAAGATTTTCTTGCCACTCATGTTCAGTTACATGACCCCTGTATGGTTCATGATCCACAGTTTAAGAAGCTATGTCCTCAAGGAATTAGGAGTCCCCAAGCCTTGTCCTTTCTTTTTCATCAGCTATGTGCTGACTGCTTTCTCTACCAATGGTGGGATGCAGTGGAGGAGTGGGCATTGGAAGAGAAGAGTTTCCAGACACAGTTCAGCTCTTCAGCATTTACAAGAATCTCTGTAAACTGGTCACTCTCCTACCCTCAATTACCTCTGTAAAAGCTCTGGTTGGCCCTTCTCTGCATCTACCTGCTTGGGAACATCTTGCTCTCTAGTTATTTTAGCAGTGTTTCAGACTATGCAGCCAAACAGAAATATTATGCTCTTTGTGAAAAACTGAGGTCAATACAATTTCTTCCCAGGAAAATTATAACCTTTTGTATTGAGATTGGGATTTTGGGATTAGGGTAGGGGAGAGGAGGAAAAAAGTAACTGGGGTCCCCAAAGCCCTTATCTCTTTCCAGAGCATCAGAGCTAAGACTGTAAGTTTATTCTTGACAGAAAAACAGCTTTCCATCTCTCAGGCCCCAAAGAGAATGACGAGCTATTCACAAGTCACACTATCGGGACACTTACGTTGCGTGGCATGTGTTTGGGTTTCCTGGTGACTTCTCTGGACTTTGCAATTTCATTCCTGATTCCAGCATGGAGAGCGCTGTATTAGCCACGTCTCCACTTGCTGTGACAAACTACTGACAAAAGTGACTTGTGAGAAAAATGGATTACTTCTGCTCAGAGTTTAAGGGTACAGTTCATCATGATGGGGGAGGTCCTTGTGGCAGGAGCCTGAGGTAGTTGGCTGTATTGTATCCACCATCAGGAAACAGAAAGAAACAAATGCTGTTCTCTTTTTATTCAGCCCTTCTTCTTTTTATTCAGTCTAGGACCCAGTCCATTAGATGACATCACCCTCATTTATGGTGGGTCTTCCTACTCAAGCTCATCTATCTGTGACATGATCAGAGGCTTGTCTCTTGAGTGATTGTAGATTCTAGTCAAGGTGATGATACTGACCATCACAGCATGTTCAGTCCATGTCACAGTCTTGTTCCAGGTCTGGGTCTTGCATTGAACTTAACAAAACAGGGGTTGGGAATTTAGCTAAGTGGTAGAGCACTTGCCTAGCAAGTGCAAGGCCCTGGGTTCAGTCCTCAGCTCCGGAAAAAAAAAAAAAAGACAGAGAGAGAACTTAACAAAACAAAGGCTGTTTTATGTGGCACTGTGAGTATTAGTTGTTTTTCTTGCTGTGGTAAAATATTTAACAAAGTCAACTTAAGGAAGGAAAAGCTTATTTTGGCTCACAATTCAAAGTACAATCCATCATGACAGGAAAGCCACGGTGACTAGAATATGAGGCAGCTGGTCACATTATATACACAATTGGGAAGCAGAGAGATGAATGCTGGTGACACTCACCTTTTTACTCAGTCTAGAATCCAAGCCCATGATGATGCCATCCACGTTTAGGGTGGGTCTTCCCACCTCAATTAACTCAGTCTAGAAACTTCCTCATGAACATGCCCAGGGCTTTGTTTCCTCACTGATCCTAGAGTTTGTTAAGCTGACAGTATTCACCATCACATTGTGTCTTGAGAGCTCAGGGTTATTGTAGAAAGTTTTTGAGCCAGAGGCATCTGAATTCAAACCCATTCTGTCTCTTATTATCTTCATGACCTTCATTTTCTCATTTACAAGCTGAAGGTAATGACACTTTGAAGGTTGATGTAATTTTAAGTGTATATCTGTCTTTTAATTTGTTATGAGTTTATTTTTCATTGAATGAATGCTGGCTGAATATCAACATTATCTTTGAAGGAAATTATACTTCCAAGGGAATGTGATACCTAGGTTGAGAGAGATGTAAGGAAGAGAGGAAGAAGTAGGTAACACTGACTTTGGGGGACGTTGGTGCAGCAGGTATTGGGAGGGTGGAGGATGCTGGGAACTGGTTCTAAATATCCAGATCTTCCAGGATATTCAGCCTTGCAGAACCCCTCTTGTCAGTCCCAGGCTGCTTTTCTCTGGGAGCATACCCCTAAAGGACCACCTCTAATGCACAATCAGTATTAATGGTCTGAGATTACTAGCTTTTTGAAGTGTCAGGATAAGTTTTCCATAGAAATGACCCTTTTCAGCCATCCCATCACCAGAGTAGGTAGGTCAGTTCGGAATTTCTCTACCATTGCCAGTAGTCTATTGTGGATGCAGAGATCCACGGCCAAGCCCCAGGTGGAGCTCCAGAAGTCCAATCGGTGAAAGAGAGGAGGGATTATATGAGCAAGAGATATTGAGACCATGATTGGAAAAAGCACAGGGACAAATAGCCAAACTAGTGGAAACACATGAACTATGAACCAATGGCTGAGGATCCCCCCATGGAACTGGATCAGACCCTCTGGATAAGTGAGACAGTTGATTAGCTTGAACTGTTTAGGAGGCCCCCAGGCAGTGGGACCAGGACCTGTCCTTAGTGCATGAGCTGGCTTTTTGGAACCTAGGGCCTATGCTAGGAAACTTTGTTTAGCCTAAGTGAAGGGAGGAGGGACTGGACCTGCCTCAACTGAATCTACCAGGCTGAACTGAATTCCCCAGGATTCTCCTACTCCCTACCCTCCCCCCAATCCACCTCCCCCATTCCCACCTCCTCCAAAGCTTTTTCCAATCATGGTCTCAATATCTCTTGCTCATATAATCCCTCCTCTCTTTCACCGATTGGACTTCTGGAGCTCCACCTGGGGCTTGGCCGTGGATCTCTGCATCCACAATAGACTACTGGCAATGGTAGAGAAATCCCGAACTGACCTACCTACTCTGGTGATGGGATGGCTGAAAAGGGTCATTTCTATGGAAAACTTATCCTGACACTTCAAAAAGCTAGTAATCTCAGACCATTAATACTGATTGTGCATTAGAGGTGGTCCTTTAGGGGTATGCTCCCAGAGAAAAGCAGCCTGGGACTGACAAGAGGGGTTCTGCATGGCTGAATATCCTGGAAGATCTGGATATTTAGAACCAGTTCCCAGCATCCTCCACCCTCCCAATACCTGCTGCACCAACGTCCTTGCTTTGGAGGAGGTGGGAATGGGGGAGGTGGATTGGGGGGAGGGTAGGGAGTGGGAGAAGGGAGGACAGGGGAATCTGCAGCTGATATGTAAAATTAAATTAATTATAAAATTAAAAAAAAGAAATGATCCTTTTCTCTACACCTTTGTCAAAGATAAAGCTGGACCTGTTCCCTCCCTCTTTTCTTCCAACTCTCAATCTCTCTGTGTGTCTGTCTTTGTTATTCTCTTTTTTTAAAATCTGTCTATCTATCTATCTATCTATCTATCTATCTATCTATCTATCTATCTATCTATCTATCATCTACCTATCTACCTATCCATCTATCATCTATGTATGTATGTATGTATGTATGTATGTATCTATCTATCTATCTATCTATCTATCTATCTATCTATCTATCATCTATCTAGCTAGCTGTCATCTATCATTTAGTTATATGTTTGAGATGGCACTTAGGGCCTTCAAGCATACAGGCAAGCACTTCACTACTGAGATACATTCCCAGCACTTTTTGTGGGTTTTTATTTTGAGACAGAGGTCTCATTAAGTTTCCCAGGCTAGTCTTGAACTCACTATGTAGCTCAATCAGGCCTTGAGCTTTCAATATTCCAACCTCAGTATCCTGAGTAGCTGAGATTATGACTTCACCTCACCTCAGTCATGGCTGTGGTCCCTTTCTTATAAAACCTGGAGTATTTCTGTTCCTTCCAGAGTGTTTTCCTTTGTGCAGAAACATACTAACCAGACAGGCTTATTTTATGCCTCACTTTCCTGATGCAAAGCACTGCCAGGATGCTATCAGTCTAGGATCACAAGGAGTCGTATTCATGGCAGGAGTGTGTGTGTGTGTGTGTGTGTGTGTGTGTGTGTGTGTGTGTGTGCATGAGGTTGCATCATTCAGTGTTCTGCTTCTTCAGACATGCATGGAACAAGAATCCTTGGATATCTTAGACACAACACATTCATGTACATCGTCTCTCTTCTTTACAACAAATTCTGGCATTCTTATGCTGTTTTGCAGACTCTAAAATAGAATCAGTAAAGTGGCTCACCAAAAAGTACATGAAATAAGTGGAAGGGCTAGGATTTGAACCCATCACCAACTGTCAAGTTTGGCTTCTTTCCCAAAGCTCTACATAGAAGTTTCCCCAGTGAGGAGGTGACTCTCCCCAGAGAAGCACAAATGTTAACATCCAGCACAAACAGTGCTATAGCTTTAGAGAATTTTAGGATCCCTTCTGAATTTGGCCCAAACTATGACTTTTCTTGGTAGAAGCATGAATGTGTGTATCAAATTTTGTATCTAGTTTCTAGAGTTTAACTGAAGTCCTAGCCTTATCCATAGGCTAGATGCTAGGAATTTCTGACCTAATCCACACCACAGATCTGTACTAAAGATCAAAACATATTTTGCCAAACAAAAAGAATTTCCCACCCAGTCCAGTTTGTCAGTGTGTTGATAAGCAAGCACTAAGAAAGAGGAAGGAGACATTTAGTCCCCTCAGGCTGGAAGCCAGTCCATTTGTGTATTATTACATAGTAGGACTGCCCACACTCAACCATGCACTAGGAAATGTAGAGCACTCAAGCAATGAATTCCAGTCAAGGTGGGGGAGGAACGGGCAGTAATTACATAAACACTGATTTCCAGTTCAAATCACTGCTGGCTGCAGAGGTGGAGTGCACGGGTGGCTTTTGTTCCTTCAGGTGTTTATTAGTCCAAGAAGCCCGAGTCTCAGACACCTCATTTACCGGGAGCAGTTTGCACACAGAGGACTTGTGACATCAATATTCCAGCCTCTCTTCACACAGACAGATCAATGGCCCATTCTTACCCGACAGCATCACAGACATTTTTCCCTGGATCGAAGCAGGAAGAGAAGAAATATCAGATAGGATTTGCAGCTGGCTGGCATATCATGATTTTATTGAAAGGCTTTACTGTCCCCTATTGCCTGGATCCCCAAATCTGTATAGTCAAGTGTCTCAATAGGCATGGAAGAGTAGCAACAGGGCCATGCCTGTCAGCGTGCAGTGTCATTTGAGTCCAGTCCTTATTCAAGCAATGCTGTGTTCTTATTAGAAAACCCATGCCATGTTTAAGTACAAATCCATCCCAGACCTGTTGAGGGTCCTCCCAAGGAGGGCCTATATACAAGGGGCAAATGCATGAAGTCACACTGTAACTTGGTTTAATTTCCAAAATGCACCACTCAGGGAAAAATCAGTTTTATAAACTTTATTGATTGTGTGCCTGGGAGCATGCCAGGCAATGGAGATATAAGATGAATAAGACCCAAGGCATTTATTTATTCATTCACCCATCTACTCAGCTGTCCATATTTTAAGGAAAAAATGTCCTATGATTCTACACAAGCAGAGGAGTAAATACAAATCAAATTAAAGCCTTAAAGCTGGCTCTGGTGGTTCATACCTGTAATGTCAACATTAGGGAGGCTAAGACAGAAGGATTGGTAAGAGTTTCAGGCCAGCCTTGGCTACATAGTGAAACCCCATCTCAATTCAAAACAACTACAACAACAGCAGCAGCAAAACAGTTGATGAAATGGAATCTAGACTGATTCCATTTCCTGGCAATTTTAAATACAGCATCAGTGAACATAGATGAGCAAGTATCTCTGTAATAGGATAACAGAGTCCTTTGTGTATTTGTCCAGGATTGGTATAGCTGGGTCATATGGTAGTGCTATTTGAATTGTTTTTAGAAATCTCCAAACTGATTTTCCATTGTGACTGTACCATTTTACTAGTGAATGGGTAATGGCAATGAGCTACATACAAACACAGTGGAATTTTATTCAGTTATAAAGAAAAGTAAAGTTACAAAATGTACAAGAAAATGGATGGAAATGGTAAATATTATATTAAGCAAGGAACTCAGGCCCAGAAAGACACACACCACATGTTCTCTCTTATATGTAGATAGTTCCCTCAGATTTTAAATATTTGTGTTTAATTAGGAGTGCATGTAGAGGCCAGAAAGCTAGGAAAGGGCTCCTGAAGTGATGAAAATGCTAGATGGAGAGGCATAGGAATCAGTTGCAATATAAAAATAGAGGCAGGGTATACTGGGGGTATGAATGTTTAGGTGGGATAAGGAGTAGAAAGATGGTGATGGAGTCAGAAAATGGTTAACTGAATCTAAGGATTATGAAAAAGTCCATATGGAAACCTACTATTTTGTAAGCCAATTAAAAAAATATAATTATTGAAAGAGGAGTTGATGGAAGTGTCCTAAATGGATGGATAATGTGTACTCCTGGAAGCCATAAGTTGTGAAATGAAAACACTATTATCAGATGTGGAATTCTCTCCTTATGAGTTTGTGGTCCAGAAGATCCTCAAACAGTATAGACTATTATTATTGCTGTTGGTTGCTCATCAGAACTAGATAGTAAAACCCTATTGCTGAAGACACTGAACATTGTGGTTGCAGGACACAGAGAAATAAAGCTGGAGCTGAAATGGAAGCTTCCTCCCTGCTGGATAGCATTCATGGTACTGAAAGGTGGGTGCTATACAGGCTGCTGGTGGTGATAGGGGCATCATTAATGGTCATATATAACTGTGAATCTTGATATTGTAACATTGACCTGCCAGGCAAGATGTGCCAGTTGGTGCAATAAGAGCATGTCTGTTATGGGAGTAATTATTCTGCTGGGCTTGAAGCATGCTCCTTAGAGGTAATTTATGACTGGTACTATAAAGCTGATCAAAATCCCATGGCTTAGGACATCCTGGGTCCTGGGGAGTACCAACTACTGTCATTTTGCAAAATAGACATGTTATCAAATGCCTTCTAAATATTTGCTTTTAGCCATAGACTAGTGCAGATTTTAGATTTGGTCAAAGAAACTTTTTTTCTGCAGTTGGTATTAGTTAATGTAGAGACCCACAACTGGTTAAAGTGCAGAGAGTGATTGTTAAGTGATCAACCCTAAATGGAACATGCATATAGTGTAATGGAATTAAGAGGTAAGGCTGATGAGGCTATTCTGTCACAGAAGGAAAGAAAGCACTTATGAGAAGGTGCATTCCTACAACAAACAGTTTTGCTAGCCAAGATGCCTTCAGCCCTGTGTGGCCCCAGCACTCATTCTTTCTTGAGGGTACATCTTGAAGGTATCATGTTGGGAACTGATGGCATACATCAACAGATAACCCAAACTACCTTGATCCTGGGAATTCCCAGCCTACAGACAAGAGAAGAATGGGTTTCTGTGCTTTATAAATTACCTAGATTCTGAAGTTCTAGGATAGCAGCCTTTATGGACTAAGACCATGAGTTTTGGCAATCACATGTATTTCACTATTTCTGGTATAAGGATGAAGACTGCAAAGTTACTCAGTGGCCAGATCAACAGGAACTTTATGTGCTATGAAGATTGATCTTTATCTTGAAAACCACAAGGAGCAGTTGAAGGATTTTTAATGGGTGCACATTTCCATTATAAATGGATAATGCTGTCTGCAGGGAGGAGGACATGTCAAAAAGGAGCCAGGCTTTAGGATGGGAGATAAGTTAGAAGGCTGTTTTTTTGTAATCCAGATTAACTCAAAATAAAGCATTAGTGACTACATGAGACAGGAGGTAAATATATTAAAAGGATATGCAAGATATAAAAGACTTGGCCTGTCTATTTGCAAGTATGAAAAAAAGGACATTATGAGGAGAAGAATGGTGAATGGGAGAAATAGTGAACAAGAAGTTGAAAGCACCTAGTGACAATACTTTCAAGAAGGTAAGAAATAGAAGGAACAGTAGGCATAATAGGCAAGAGAGGATGAATTAAATGTTGGGCTATTGTGAATATAGGAACAGTAGGCAAGAGAGGAAGCTGGAAATTCTGTTGAGTTAGTGTTATTGTAGGGACACCAGACAAGAGAGGACTCTATTAACTGTGTTCAGTTAATGTGGTTGTAGGAACACTAGGCAGGAGAGGATGCTATAAATTGGGTTGTGTTAGTGTGGTTGTAGGAACATTAGGCAAGAAAGGAGGCTGTAAAATGTGTTGAGTTAATGTGGTTGTAGGAATACAAAGCAAGTAAGCATGCTCTGAACCATGATGAGGTAGTATGTTTGTAGGACACTTGGAAAGAGAGGTGGCTGTGAACTGTGTTGACAAAGTGTGGATGTGGGAATACTAAGCAAAAGAGAAAGCTGTGTACTTCCTTGCATTAGTATGGTTGTAGGAACACTATGCATGAGAGGGTACTGTGTGCTGAGTGACTGACTGTCACTGTAGGAATATTAGGCAAGAGAGGGCTTGGTAAACTTTGTTGGGTTAGTGTTGTTGTAGAACACAAGGAAAGAAAGGACACTATGAATTGTGTTGATTTACTGTGGTTGTAGAAGCACTCAGCAAGAAAGGCTGCTGTAAACTGTGAGGAGTTAGTGTGGATGTATAAGCACCAGGCAAGAGGGGATATGTGAACTCATTGAGGTAGTGTGTTCTTATGAAGACTGGGCAAGAAATTACACTGAACCATGTTTAGTTACTTTGGGTGTAAGAACACTAAGCAAGAGAGAACACTGGACCATGTTGTATTAGTGTTATTGTAGGAACACTAGGCAAGAGAGGATGCTGTGAATTATGTTGGGTTAGTGTAATTGTAGAAACATTGGACAAGAGAGAGTGCTGTGATCTGTGTGGGGTTAGTGTTGTAGGAGTACTGAGCAAAAGAAGACATTATAAATTGTGTTGAATTAGTGTGGTTGGAGCAACACTACACAAGAGAGGATGCAGTGAATTCCAATGAGTTAGTGAGATTGCAGACAAGATGGAATGGTGTGAAGGTTGTGTTAGTGTGGTCTTAGAAACAGTTAACAGGAGAGAATACTGTGAATTGTTTTGAGTTAGTGTGGGTGTAGGAACAGTAGGCAAGAGAGGACACTTTTAAGTATATTAGTTTAGTGTAGGTGTAGGAACACTAGGCAAGAGAGGACACTGAACAGTGTTGAGTTACTGTCCTTGTATGTACACAAGGCAAGAGAGATTGCTGTGGACTGAGTTGAGTAATCGTCATTGTAGGAACATTATTTGAGAGAATACAATGTGATCTGTGTTGAGTTAGTGTGGTTGTAGAAAACAAGGCAAGAGAAGTTCCGGTGAAGTGCATCAAGTTAATGTAGTTTTAGGAACCATAGGCAAGAGAGGAGGTTGTAAACTGGGTGGTGTGATTGTAGTTGTAGGATACTAGGAAAGATAAGATGCAGTGAACTGAGTTGAGTTAGTGTGGGTGTAGGAACACTACACAAGAGAGGATGCAGTGAACTGAGTTGAGTTAATGTAGGAACACTAGGCAAGAGAGGATGCCTGGAATGATTATTAATTAGTTTATTAGTTATTATTAATTAGTGGTTCTATGGACACCAGGGAAGAGAGGACACTATCAACTGTGTTGACTGAGTGTGGTTGTAAGAACTCTATGTAAGAGAAGATGCTCTGAACTGCATTGAGTTCTTGGTTGTTGCAATGCTAGGTAAGCTAGGACACAGTGAACTATGATGAGTCAGTGTGCTTGTAAGAATATGAGGCAAGAATAACCACCAAATGCTGCCTTGGTTTAGTGTGGTTGTTGCAAGACTAGGGAAGAGAATGCCCTGTGAACTGTGTCCTGTTGGTGTATTTGGATGCTTGCCCCACCTATAGTTCCTGCCTGGCTACTGGTCAGCATTTTATTTATCAACCAATCAGAGCAACACATATTCACAGCATCCAGAAAGACATCCCACAGCATGTTGGTGTGATTTTGGGAATTCTAGACAAGAGAGGACACTGTGATCTGTGTTGAGTTAGTCTGCTTATAAGAACACTAGGCAGGTAGGCTGGGTTAGTGTGGTTTTGACCACTAGGCAAGAGAAGATGCTGGGAACTGTGTTGTATTAGTGTAGTGTAGAAACACCAGGAAAGAGCATGCTGTGAACTGTGTGGGCTTAGTGTGGTTGAGTGAACACTAGGCAAGAGAGAAAGCTATGAACTGTGTTGTGTTAGTGTGGGTTTAGGAGCCCTAGGCAAGGTAGGACACTGTGGAATATGTCTTGTTAATGAGGGTTTAGGAAAACTAGGCAGGAGACAACACTGGGAACTGTGTTGGTTTAGTTTTTTTAAGGAACACTAAGCAATAATGGATGCTGTGAACTATCTTGAGTTAGTGTGCTTGATGGAACACCAGCCACAGGAGAACACTGTATACTGCATTTAGTGTGTTTTTAGAAACACTAAGCAAAAAAGGACCCTGTTAACTGTTTTGGGTTAGTGTTGTTGTAGGAACTCTAGAGAAGATAGAATATTGTGTACTGCATTGAGTGACTGTGGTTATATGAACACTAGGTAAGAGTTCTTGAAGTGAACTCTGTTGATTTAGTGTGTTTGTTAGAACAGTAGGTAAGAGAGGATTCCCTGAACTGCATTGAATTATTTGGTTGTAGCAACACTAGGCAAGATAAGACCATGAACTGCTTTGAATTAGTGTGATCATAGGAACATCAGGCAAGAGAAAACTCTGTGAACTGCTTTGGGTTAGGAAAGAGGAAAGAGATGACACTGAGATATGTGTTGTATTGGTGTGGTTTTAGGAAAACTAGGCAAGAGAGGCCACTGTGAACTGTGTTGAGTTAGTGGGGTTATAGAAACACAACTGTCAACTCTGTTGGGTTAGTGTAGTTGTAGTTACAGTAGGCAACAATAAACTTTATTTTATAAAGTTTATAGGTGACTCTAAACTATATTGGATTAGGGTGGTTGTAGGTATATTAGCAACAGAAATTTCTATGAAAATGAGTTGAGTTATTGTCATTCTAGAAACACTAAGAGAGTACTGTGTGAACTATGTTGGATTAGTGTGGTTGTAGTTACACTGTGCAATAATAATGGCTGTGAACTATGTTGGGTTAGGGTGGTTGTAGGTACACTAGGCAAGAAATAATGCTGTGAACTGTCATGGTGAGAGTGTTTGTAGGTACACTAGGCAAGAGAGATTGCTGTGAAATGACTTTGTCATTGTATGAACACTAAGGGAATACTATATGATCTGTGTTGAGTTAGTGTGGTTGTAGGAACACTAGGCAAGAAAGACTTGTGAATTGTGTTGAATTAGTTTGCTTATAGGTGCTATAAGCAAAAGAAGAGGTTGTTAGCTGTTTAGGATTATCATGGTTGTAGAGCAATATGCAAGAGAGGATGCTGTGAACTGTGTTGAATAGTATGGTTGCAGGAAAACTAGACAGAAAGGGACCCTGTGAACTGTTTTATGTTAGTGTGGTTGTAAGAACACTTTGCAAGAAAGTGAACTGCATTTATTTAGTGTATTTCTATGAATACCATACAAGAAAGGAGATTGTAAACTGTGTTATTAGTGTGTCTGTGGTAACACTAAATAAGAGAGGATGCTGTTAACTACTCAGTGTTATTTTTGCTATAAGAACACTAGTCAAGAGAGGTCCTTGTGAAGTGTGAAGTGTGTTGAGTTAGTGTAGTTATAGGAACCATAGGCTTGAGAGGATGTTGTGAACTGTGTTGGGTTATTGTGATTGTAGAACACTAGGCAAGGGAGGATGCTGTGAACTATGTTGGGTTAGTATGTTTGTAGGAACACTAGGCAATAGAGGATGCTTTGAACTCTTCTGTGTTATTGCCCTTGTAGAAACACTAGATAATAGAGGACCCTCTGAACTGTGCTATGTTAGTATGATTGTAGCACACTCTTCATTAGAGGATGCTGTGAACTGTTTGAGGCAGTCTGTATTTAGGAACACTAGGCAAAAGAGAACCCTTGAACTCAATTGAGTTAGTGTGATGTAGAAACACTAAGCAAGAGAGAATACTGTGTACTATGTTCCCTTAGTGTGGTTGTAGGAATAGTAGGCAAGAGAGGATGCTTTTAATTGTGTTGCTGTAGCATGGGTATAGTAACACAAGGGAAGAGGACACTGAACTGTGTTCCATTAATGTGATTTTAAGCACACTAAGCAAGATAATACACTGTCAACTATGCTGAGATAGTATAGTTGTAGGAACACTAGGCAGCCAGCTAGGATGCTACGAATAGTGTTTGATTTGTGTGTGTGTGGGAACACTAGGCAGAAGAATACTATGTGAACTGTTTGAGTTAGTGTGGTTGTAGGAACACTAGGCAGGAGAGGACTCTGTGAACCCTGTTGAGTTACCGTGGTCTAGGACCAATAGGCAAGAGAAAAACCGTGAACTGTGTTGTATTTGTGTGATTGTGGGAAACTAGGCAAGAAAGGACACTGTGAAGGTTGTTGGGTTAATGTGGTACAGGAATACTAGGCAAGTAGGATGCTGTGAATTGAGGTGGTGTGCTTTTAAGAACACTGAAAGGATGTGGGCACCATGATCTGTCTTGAGTGTAGGAACACTAGACAAGAAAGAACACTATGTCCTGCATCATGTTAATGTGGTTATAGGAATTGTAGGTGAGAGAGGATTCTGTGAACTATGTTGAGTTAAAGTGGTTGTAGGAACACTGGTCAGGAGAGGAGAACATTGTGAAATGTGTTGGGTTAGTGTGGTTGCAGGAACACTAGGAAAGAGAACATTGTGAAATGTGGTGGGTTAGTTTGATTGTAGAAAAACTAGGCAAGAGAGGATGTTGTAAACTCTGTTGTGTTTGTATAATTGTAGGAACACTAGGCACAGTAAGATACTTTGAACTGTGTTTAGTTAGTATGATTTAGTCTTGGTGGGAGAGGACTGAGGGTGTTTATGTCCCAAAGAAGAAAAACCACTTATAAAGGGAGCAGTTTAACAAGAGAGAGAGATTCAGTGGCTTGCCATCTAAGAGGCCAAAAAAGAGAATGAGACCTAAAATCCAAACAGAGAAATCATGCTCAAAATACGGCAGAGGAAGGAAGAGTCCATGCATGGAGGAAACTATTGAGGTCATGGCTAAGAAAGCCAGCAGCAGTCATCTCGTGGCTTCTATTTTCCCCAGAACGACACAGTTTTACATTTGAGAGGAACTGGACAGGTACCCCAAGGGGACTATTGGACCCCATGCTGAGCATAGCCTATTATAGGACCTACCATGTATCATAGAGTCACGAGGGGACTAAACTGTAATCTTATTTTGGACTCAATGTTCTCACATTTTAATTTGAGTACAAATGACAATTGTACTTAAGTGTCAAAGAGCAGCTGTGAGTGACAGGTGGCACAGTGAGCAGCAAGACTGAGAATCCAGGGTCTTCTCTGAAGGGACAACACTCTGGTTGTGAAACAGGACTAGTATTTCTAGTCTGTTAGCCTCTCAGAGGTAGTAACTATGGGTGAGAAGCCATCCTGTTAATGATCTAATGATGTGTCCAATGATGGATGTTCTGCTCTGAGTATGGATGGTTCTGTGTCTGATATGAGGCAAAGGCAGCTTCAGAGGGAAACAGCAAATCACAAGTGAGTAGAAAGGAACTCAGAGACAAAGGATGAACATAAGAGTGTTTCTTCTCCCTTTTTGTATTTTTCGAGAAAAAAATATTTCAGGTTACTAGATAAATTGGAGTGACTAAAGAGCAAAATTTACCTATATCAGATGGGTTATGTCTGGGGACTCCAGATGTAGCTCAGGGGGTGAACATTTGCCCAGCAGGTGCAAGAGCCTGGGCTCTACCTTCAACCCTGAACATAGTCATGTCTATTTCTGGGAATGAGGGCTAAATAGATTCAGTCTGGTTGGATAACTTGGAGACAAGTATAGAAGTTAGGAAAGGAAGATAGAAGATGGTACTAAGATAGCTCTTTGAAACTTCCAGAGGATGTACCTCCAGGGTAGCTCCCAGGTCCCATGTGGCATGAAAGGGAAGGAAAGGAAGACATCTTGAGGAATCTGAGATGACTTCTCTTAGATTTATTGTGTGTGTGTTGAGGGGACACATGGGCGCCAGTGCCATGACATGTATGTGGAGGTCAGAGGACAACTTCCATTATTATGTGAGTTTAGGGATTAAATTTAGGTCATTAGGCGTCACCAAATGATGCTGTTGCTACTCTCTCTCTCTCTCTCTCTCTCTCTCTCTCTCTCTCTCTCTCTCTCTCTCCTGGATAATCTGGTACTTCCCACTTAGACTGGTTGCCAGAGAGTACCACATTACCACATTTGCTCTGTGTATGTGTGTGTGTGTGTGTGTGTGTGTGTGTGTGTGTGTGTGTACATGGGCTGCTCTATTGAATTTCTTACATATAAAGTCAGTCCAACTTCTCAAAAACATTATTCTGAAATGCCATTTTGTTCAACACATTTTGAAGAGAAAAAAAGAGAGAAAACCTAAGACATAATTATAGAGCAATAGAAAGTAACATGTAACCCAGACTGAAGCTATGAGTCACAGATTGTAGGTCTTCAGAAGTCTCCAGGGGAGGGCTAGAAGATCGCAATTGGAAGAAATATCAAAATCAGAGTTTAAAAGTACTTCCTCTTTCCAAACTTCATTCCATTTTGCAGTCTAGGATACATAGGCTCTTAAAGTTGAATTTGCTTGCTTGGGATGCCCAAGTGTTGGTGGCAGAGCTGTATGAGGACAAGAAAACATTGGCAGCAGCAGCCTGGAGGAAGGTTGTCAAAGCTATGGATGGTGTTATAACAGCAGGAGCTTCTGTGACTGCACACAGTCTCCCTGGTGGAAGGGTCATCTGCATTCTCACAGCGCCATCAAACATGCCTCCAATTTAGTGCCTGTCACGGCTCTCTGAAGTAAGTTGTAGGCACTGGTGGGTTCTTGTCTTTCTGTTCTTTTTCTGTAAAAAGTAGCCATTCAGAGTCTGAGCAATTTTATTTGTGAAACCCTTTGTTTTCTTTCGGGGCAGAGACCCTCTCCACAGACATTGAAAATGTAAAGCAATAGGTAGATGGTACTATTATCACAGATCACTGGATCTGGAGCTGGATGAGCTAAGATTTAATCCCTGTTTTATAGTGATAATTTGGTACCTGGTGAAATTACTGGGCTTTTCTGTGCCTCAGTTTCCTCACTGGTAAAAATGGGGATCAAGGGCTGCCCCACAGAGGCCATGTAAACATTAAATAAGTTAATATGTATAAATAACAGAGAAGTACTTGGCATGTAGTAAACCCTCAATATAGGAGAGCTCTCACCATTATTTAACTTTCCAGAACTGCTAGTATGTTGGGCCTGGGCTCATGACCCAGAACTCACCAGACAGACACACTTCCACTGACACAGGCTTTCACAGAAGACAAGACCTTTCAGGTGTGCATTCTCTAAGGACCAAAGATGCCAGACACTCATGGTGGAGTGTCCAATGGCTCTGAGTCCATTGTCTCATGGCAATGAAGGTAAAAGACTGAATCTTGTGGGAATACGCAAAGCTGAAGCTAAGTATATTAAGAATTATTAGGGAACAGTGAAAACCTGAAGGAAAGTGAGAAATTAAGAAAAAGCTAGTGGAATCTCTTGAAGGGAGGCATTTCTAGGAGAAGAAACAGCTGTCACATTCCTTCATCTAGGGCTTGCACAGGGCTATGAGAGAAACTGGGCAAAGGATGGGTAATTGCTAAGACTGGTTAGTTCTCTAGGCTCCATGTACTGAGCCAGGAGAATGGTTGAAGCCCACCCACCTCTGTCCATCTCTGACTTCAGCTTTATTGATTTCTGACTTTGACTTTCTGGCTAGCCTTGGTCACTAGGCGAGTGTTCATAGCTCCAACCTTGCAGGTGTCTGGAGTGCTGTTAATTTTGCTAAGTTTGTTTTGATCTCACATTCATTTGGTCATCTTGTAGGTTTACCCTGGTAGAGGGGTAACTCTGTCACGCCACTGAAATTTAGCTGAAGTCTTTCATGGCCACCCCCTTGTTGGAAGGGTGGTCTGGAGTCTCTTTCTTGAAATGAATACAGGCTTCTTGGGAGTCAGCCTTACAGTTTAGTCTGCCACAATTAGCTGTGTTAGAAGCACAAATTATGAAAGGATAATAGTGTCTTATATCTGTCCCTTCACTGGCCCAGAGTCCTGTCCCTCCTCTTATTTGTATAGGTTGGTTGTCTCCTACCCAAATATTAGTTCCCTTATTCATCATCCTCAGCATCCAGGCTTTGCCATGTTGACACTTAATGTTCCTTTGAATTGAAATCTCTGTTCTTGCTGCAACATATGTGAACAATTTGCAGTTTTTACCACAGGACTTTCTTCTTACTACCTACAGAGAGCTATCTCCTGCACCACCATCACATAGTAACAAGAAAAAGCAAGAACTACTAAGTAAAAGTCCCTCTAGGTTAGTGCCCAGTGGTTGTGACAGCAGCAGGAGCCACTATCACCAGATTCTAAAGACATCACTGCCAGCCTTTGATTGTTGGCACTTCTTAGTCTACTCAAATTCTGTTAGCAAATGTCTTTTCTCTTTAAATGTCCATCAAGTGTCTGCTGCTTCCATATAAGAATGCTGATTCAATAAAGTAGATGCTGTGGGATGGTCTGTATGTCAAATGTGTTGCTGATTGGTCAATGAATAAATCACTGATTGGCCAGTGGCCAGGCAGGAAGTATAGGCGGGACTAACAGAAAGGAGAATTGAGAGAACAGGAAGCTGGGTGATGGAGACACTGCCAGCCGCCACCATGACAAGCCGCATGTGAAGATGCCGGTAAGCCACGAGCCATGTGGCAAGGTATAGATTTATGGAAATGTATTAATTTAAGCTGTAAGAACAGTTAGCAAGAAGCCTGCTACGGCCATACAGTTTGTAACCAATATAAGTCTCTGTGTTTACTTGGTTGGGTCTGAGGGGCTGTGGGACTGGCAGGTGAGAGAGATTTGTCCTGACTGTGGGCCAGGCAGGAAAACTCTAGCTACAAGTAGAGGTAACTATTTTTGGATGTTAGCAATTAAAAAACTTGTTCAAGTCTAGCGTAGAGACTAGGATTCCAATCTAGGTTCTCCTCATTCCAAATTCTTGCTTTTGTGTGAAATTCTATTCTGCAAAAGGCTCCAAGCTCTTTTTGTGTACCCCCTGTGTACAGAAATCTCCTGTGTGGGGCCCCTAACTAGTCTTCTGTGTGAATTCTGTTCCTGCTACAGGAATTATTGCCCTTCATTTTTGTCAGTTATCCACCTTTTATGTTGCCTTTCTTTTCTCAGAGAAACACACATACACACACACACACACACGCACACGCACACGCACACACACGGGGTAGATGGTGGTCAACATCAAAGCTGTCGATATACATAATTGTACTAGTTTCCTGTCTCTGATGAACCAAATAGCTTAAACCATGAACACTCACAGCTCAAGAGCTCAGAAGTCCAAAATAAAGGGGTCAATACAATTGGAGTCCTCATGAAGAGTCTGCCCTTTGCCCAGCTCTTGATGGTGCCTGTAAATCCTGGCATCCTTGTATCAATCCACCTTACCCCTTTTACCTTCATCCTGCCTGTGTGTCTCCTCTTTGTGTGCCTATATTGCTCCCTCTTTCTCTTACAGAGTCCACCCTAACTCAGTAGAGTCCCTTCCTAACTGAGTGCAGGGGCAAAATCCTTAGCTCCACGTAAAGGCGTGCTCACAACTATGGGGTTAGTACATGAACAGGTCATGTTGAGTGATATCATCTAACTCAACACCAGTGAGGAAAATTAGAGCATGATACCCTTAAAGTACATATGAGTATAGCTGCAAAGGAGAAAACACACAGGAAGCATCCAGGACAATGGTCTGCATGGGGCTTGTAACAGGTAACCTTCTGGGAGTGGGGGGGCATGTGACCCCTCCTGGTAGGTGATGGATCTATAATGACAGGAAAGACTGTCATCTCTTCCTTCTGTACCTTCCCCCAGGGACTCAATACCACAGGGTATTCATTGATGTCTTTTTTAAAGTTAATTTCTTCTATTGCGTATATCTATAAATTTAAAACACACAGATAATAGAGCATGAGCTCATGACTTTATCACTACTTACTTGTATTGCTTTGTATCTTACTTTTATCTGTAATAGCAAACAAATCCACTTCAGTTTTTCATTCCTTTGATCTGTAGTTAGTGTTTCCATTCCTCCTGCCACTGTACAAGAAAACACTTAACAAATGTATGCCAAAGAAAGGAACCATAGTGTGTCTTTAGAATTGATTCTGACAAGCAGAGTCACTTTGTCAAGGAGTGGCCATGTAAAGTGTTCCCAGCAACTGCAGCCTCACAGGAATGAGCTCCCCAACTCCTTCCTCATAAGCAGTGTACATGAACATCTACCTTGGTGTATTGTCCACCTGGATGCTTTGGGGATTTGCTAATTTGCTGCAGAGCTACATCTTTTCCACATTTGATGACTAGTGAGGCTGAACTGTTTTTGTCAACTCTGATTTCTTCTGTGAACCACCAGTTCAACCCTTTAAACATTTTTTGTTAGTTTCCTTATCTTTTTCTAAATTTGCAGTCATGATCCATACATTTTTCTGTGGTCATTGCAGTCATTTTTCTTGGAATCTTTCCCAGTGGTTATCATTATTCTGGCCGTTTGGATATGGAAGTCTGAGTATTAAGTCTCATCTGTGTTTCCACGTTTCTACATTCCCTGATACTTTAGTAGGTTTACATTTTACATTTTTTCCTCGTTTTTTTTTTCTTTTTCTTTTTTCTTTTTTTAATTCTTGGACATGATACAGCAGTGGGGATTTACTTTTCCAAGGAATGGCTGATTTCAATTCATTATTGAGTAGTCAATACAAAGTAATGGCATGCTGCAGACCGCAGGGCAGCTCTGCCCAGCCCTGTCTTACTGAAACATAGCTGCTTGTTCTGTGTTGTCTGTAGCTGCTCTCCCACCACATGCCAGAGCCTAGCAGTTATAATTGAACCTTGGGGCCCACAAAGTCTGGACAATTTGCATTCTTGTCCTGGAATGGGAGATCTCTGAGCCCTCCTCTCTCACTGCCCCCAATACTTCCTTAGTACAAGGAGAGCTGTCCTGTGTAATGATTCTTTTTGAGTTCTATTTTGGTCCACTGAATTGCAAATCTATTCTTGGGTCAATGGCATCCCATATGATGATTGGTTCAGAATCTGTAGGCTCAGTCAACTATGGACATGGACACACACACACACACACACACACACACACACACACACACACACACACTTTAAAATTGTGCCTGTGTCAAACATGTAAAAGACATGGTTTTTTGTTTGTTTTTGTTTTTGTTGTTTTTTTTGTCTTTACTTTCTAAGTAAAGGTCTATGGTCAGGTCTTTACATAGCAATCTAGAAATGATTTGAAGTCTAGGGCATTTGAAACAAACACTGTGTCATTTTATATAAGGAATTTGTGTGTCCATAAACATTGGCATCTACAGGGCATCCTCAGGCCAACACAACATTGACACAGGACTTGCAGGACCAACTTTAGACTCTCCTCAGGTGCTAAACAAATAAACACACAAAAGTTCATGTGCTTTTGATCAGAACATGAGTTGGATGGAGGACTGACAGGGTCACAGTATTGATGCTGCACCTTCAGAAGCATGACAGGCCTCATCATTTATGTTAGACTGTGGCTTCCTTGAGCAAAGGTTTATGGCTTTCTTCTACAGGTCTTGCATATTTCTTGTTATATATTCTTGTTAGACTTGGACATGAGCATTTAATAGATTTTTATTGCTGCTGCATATCAAACAGGGCTAATTCTGTCATTTTTGTCTCCTATATTCCAGTGCTGTGTGAGGAAAGTTTCAAGGTACAACTCCTACCTACCCCTTACTACAGAAGATAAAGCAGGGGCTGTTTTTTCTCCACATTCTTGACAGCTAGGGAATGAGCATATAATTTAAGCTTGGTCATTGGAATGCCACTAGTAAGGACTTTAAATCTTAACAAATATGGTATGGGAGTAATGGGGGTTGCTATAACAGCTGCTTGAAAACCAGTATCCCGCTCAGGGGAACCACAGAGAAGGTGCAGGAAGGAGGCAGCCTAGCAGCATGGCAGTGAGTTCCCAGGATGCTCATGGGGCTACGCTCTGTGACTCACCTGGGCATGACCTGACTTGGCATTGCCTGCCTTAGTTATGCCAGGATCTCTCCTGACACTCAATTTATGGATTCAACTCCTTTCAGGTGTGCTTCATTTCTGCCTAAAATCACAATAATTTTTTTAATACCCAAGAGTTCACATGAAAATTCAACCCTCATTACTATTCATAATTGGCTATTCTGGGTATCTAAACAATTTGTTGATTTATGTAAAAGTCTTTGAAGTCAAACCAAAATGTTGTATTTTCCATTCATGTTATCTATACTTCAAGGATTGTGAAGTTGTAATATACCAAGTTCTCCTGGTACTTGACCACCTACTTTGTGACAAATGCAAAATTCCTTAATTACATCCAGTCTCTGAAATCTTCATGGGAATAGGAAAGGCATATTTGTTCTTACAAATGAGGATTTGACATCTGAAGGAAGGAATATGCCCATGACTACATAATGGTCAGGGATGGACTCTGAACTCATGCTTCTTCTGTTACTAAGCATCTTATCTTTTTAGTTCATCAAGCTGGCTTTCCAAATAAGCCTTGCCTTTTAAATATTTACTTCTGCAGCATATCTATGAAATATTTAGCATCCTTTTCTCTGGGCACCCTGCTAAGGCACTAGGTCTTTACTTTAAACTACCAGACTTAGTTCAGCATCCTCTTTGCCCTTAGCTGCCTGGCACTGGGGACAAGACATTTTTTGCTCCATTGTCACAAACATGCTACTTTCCCCTCCCCTTTCTTGTTTTACATATTTGAAATCAGCAGGAACCTTCTATGAGTTCTCTTCTTCCTCTGAACTTAAGCATCTCTCAGTTCCATTCATTTAACATCCGATCTTCCACAGCTGTGCATTTTTATTGGCTTTTAAAGCATGGTTCCTCCACCACCCATGTGGAACTATTCCAAATCTAGAAGGCAAAAATGTACTCTGTTCCCCATCATGTCTCATAGCATCTGTGTTAAATGGCTTGCCCACAGTGACTCCAGCATCCCCATTGACTTTAAAATCTCTGAGGTCTTTAAAAGAACCAACCCATATTCAACCCATAAATGAGAAGATGATTTTTGTCTTCAAATCACTTTGGACTTGGTGAGTATTACTCAAATGCCTAAGGCATTGATAAGGACCAGCTAATTATTACAGTACCATTCCACACATGTGGAAGAAACTGGGCAGGGCTGCAGCCAAGGGTATCACACAGGGGCAGAGGAGGGGAGCTGTAGTGGAAGGGGGAAGTATCTTCCAATCAGCACAGCACTCCCCACAACTGGGCAGAGGCCCCGAGGATGGGTCTTTTAGGCAGTATGGAACTCTTCCTTACTCTGAAGGAAGACAACTGCCATCAGTGATGATTTTTATTCTACAGAAATTTTAACTACAACAAAATGATCATGTCTTCTGAGAGTGTTTTATTTACCTAAGCACAACAGTGACAGGTGTGTAAGTGTTGATTCTCATAAATCACTGAAGTGTCAAAGCACTTTAAGTTTCCTTGCTCAGAGGATCTAAGAAAAGAAGTTGGGGCTGCTGAATCAAGCTGGTCTCATTCTGGAAGTGGAGAAGGGTCAGTGTCCCCAGTCTTTGACCCTTTCCATGAGTATTCCCATCCAGGGTCTCTCTTCTCAAGTTGGGCACACAAGAATCACATAAGCATAGACTAACTCAGTATAACCTCTGCTGTGTCCCCAAGTCCTCTGCTCAAACTCACTACCACACCACAGATATTTTTTTTCTCCAGAAGCCCTTTCAGATTGGGGGATCTTTTCCTGGAAAAGAGGATCTTCTTTTTTTGCAGGAAAAATACAGTTTGGTGGTTTAACAAGAGACCTTTATGAGAAAAATGAAACATAAAGCAAACTCTACAAAAAACTTCAAGGTATTTTGTAAAACATAGTTATTTGAGCACAATTTGGTAAACTTAGTCTTAGACTAATAGTGCCATCATCAAAGTGCCTTAAAGATCCCTCCCTCTCTTTCTCTTTTCCTTTTTCTCCTCCCCTCCCCAAACCCCTTTCTGTACAAGGTTTTACCATGTAGGCCAGGGAGGCCTCCTTGGCAATACTATCAACCTTGGCTAGAGACCACTTCCCTCACTTCTGGTTACCTGCTCTGATCAGGCGTGGTGACCTGAGGAATCAACATGAACATGAACATTTGAACATGAATCGACACATTCAATTTCCACCCTGCTTATATTTCACACAGTTTAACTTTGAGGGGCAATGAGGTCCTTGGTGTGTCTTCCAAACCTCCTGCTCAGGGGCAGGTGCTCTTCTTGGTGCTCAAGTCATCCAGTCTTGGTAGAGGTGGCTCCTTGGAAGGATGATTGCCCACACAGCAGCCCTGAGGCTACCCTTTTCCTGAGCTTCCTCTGTGCCCTTTGAGGAGGTACAGCACCACACTGTCATGTCTGGTTTCAAAACTTAAGGACAGCTGAAGTTCCCACATTGACTTTCCAGCCATTAGCTTCCTCTTTCTAGAGGCTGAAGTAGTTTAGTTTGCATACTCTAACTTGCCCCTAATATGATTTAGTTTCCAGAGTTATCAATACCGTTAGGATTGGTTCCACCCTCTGGGTTAATGTGCTGATCAAGTGTCCTGAAGATTTGGTAGCCACCTTTTCCAGTCAGGAAATCAGAATATGTGGTCTGACAAGGTGAGGGAAGATCTGAAATTGGGACTGACCTAGAAAATCCAGGACACGCAGCTGTCATACATAATGCTTCTGTGTCCCAGATAGCACTGTCGTTCCCGCATCGTGTTTGCCTCTGGACAGCTTTATTTGATGTCCGAGATAGCCTGTCTCTTTCTGTTTTGGGTCACCCATTCGGTAAATCTCCATTTCCTCTCAGAGGGATGAAGCCAGTGTTCATCTGACTTGTAGCATGGGATGACTGACAAGCTGCTTCTTATTCAGCTCTGCCTACTTCTAGGTCAACTTGGCTTTTCTAGAGCCTCTGGTCCTGAAGGGAAGCAGCCAAGCCATACCAGAGCTAGAAGTGTGGAAGACTGTTGTTGGTGCATAAGATTCCTCTGGAAACAACCAACAAGAGATACAGGAAAGAAAGGATTCTGTGCACAGTCCTCTGAAGGAAGGCTTGGAAAGAGGAGAGTAAAAGTGGGGTGTGTTGCTTTCCCAGGCAGCACTGAGATGAGGAAGGGTTGGTCCTGGTTTGGAGAAAGCTACAAGGCTTGGGTTCTTGCTGGGCCTTGGGAAAGTCTGGCCATGAATACCTTTCTTAGGACTCAAGTAGCCAAGGAAGACAGACAGCAGAAGAGGACCCCTCTTTCTATTCTAGAGCTCAGGTTTCATAGTATTGATAGCTGGTGAGGCAACAGAAAAGAACTTCTTCAAGGGATAGAGCTAGGATAGATTCATGTCCCCGAGTATCAGAGAGAGCACCTGTAAGGGGTGATTGTGGTTAGGTGACCCATAAGGTGCACCCCTACCCAATCTTACTGAACCGCTGTCCTTGTAAAACAGGAATAGACCCTGGGGATGTTGCTCTTTCCACCTTGTGGGGACATGGTGAAAGGTGGTTGTCTTTAAGCCAAGAAGAGACCTCACCAGAAGCTAAGTCAGCCCACAACCTTGATTTTGGACTTCCCAGTCTCCCAAACTGAGAAAGTTAATTCCTATAGCTAAAGGCACCAGCTGACGGCATTGTGTTGTGACAGACACCACAGACTAAGATGAAACCTTCCACAGATGTCATTGCTCTTAAAGGAGAGGCTGAGAACTTGAAAGATGGATGAACAACAAAGGGGCAGCACTCTGTAGCCAGAAAGAGTAGGTTTGCATCCTGCCCTGCCACTTACCTGTACTGCAAGACTGGGCAAGTTACCTCTCTCTGTGCCTGCCTTATCTGAAAAAAAAAAAAAAAGCCAAGGAGGGGGAGGTACAACAGCTTGAGGATTAAAATACAAAGTGCATAGAGTAGTGGCTAGCATGTAGAAATCGCTAGTGTTGCTCTTAATGGTTAATTTTAGTGCTACTGTAAGGGAAATGAAGAATACAATAGTTTTAATGGAATTATTTTTTAGTTAATTGCAGATCTTGCTGAAGCTCCCTCAAACAACCTGCCTAGGTCTTTATAGAAGGTGTCAAGAACCTGTAGCCAATCAGTCAATTCATGCATCTTTGCAAATTTATACATAAATATTAATGTGACCTCATTCATGCCCACAGGCTGACGAGACTGTGAATAAGTGTAGCCTATAATTACAGTTTCATAACACACTGTGCAACAGAAACTGCCAGCCTCCCACCAAATCAAAAGCCTCCCCCTTTTGTGCAGGTGACTTTGGCACCGGCAGAAAGTGACAGAAACAATGTGTGCCCCCTGCAGGCTGAGCCTCTGAGAACTTCCTATGGGGCTATCTCATGAGCACCATTTCTAGGCACCAACAGCACCTATGCCCTAAACACTGCAGATCCTGCCTAACCTGGGCCCTTGATGATTAGTATTGCTCACCCACCTGGCAAGAAGTGCATTTTTGTATATTTATCTTGTGTAGTCTGGAGGGTTATTTGCTGTAGCATTTAGCTAGTGTGTTTCAAACATTGTGAGCCTCTTTTGAGCATAAAATATTTCTTTCACATTTCTTCAAAAGGGTTATTTACTCACAGCTCCATTATGAAGCTGTTGCTATAAATAAACAAGACTCATAAGGTTTGATCAGAAAGTTGTGGGTGTGAAAATGTGTGTGGAATGGGGTGGGGGCATAGGTGTGTGTGTTCATGTGCAGGTGCAGGTGCAGGTGCACGTGTGTGTTTTTTTTTTGTGTGTGTGTGTGTATCAGAGGACAATTTTGGGTGTTGTTCCTCAGATGCTGTCCATCATAATTTAAGACAGCATCTCTTGTTGTCTTAGAGCTTACCAGATAGGCTAGGCTGTCTGATCAGCCAACCTCAGACATCTTCCTGTCCGTACATCCCTAGTGCTGGGGCTATAAGCACACACTGTGATGCCTATTTTTTTTATGTAGGTTCTGGAGACCAAACTCAGGTCCTCCTATTGTATAGCAAGTGCTTTAAAGACTGGATTATCTCAGCCCCAGAAAACACTTTATGTTTATCTCTGCTATTGTCTCACATCTGCTCAGTGGGAGTAGTCCTTTGATTTCCATGCTACAGACTCAATTTGGCAACTGCAAATATGGACTCCAGTGTAGAATACATTCCCCACTTCCAACACCATCAGCAGGCTAGAGTTGTGACTTTCAATTCCTCTATTGGGAACATGTGCCAGTGAGTCTTCCTTCCTTGGGGAAATATGGAGCTGTGGCTGCTTTGTATTTTATCTGACCCTTGTAGGTTAAAGTGGAATATATACTATGGGTAGAGGTAGGGGCCTGGGGGACTAGGAAGGACATCTCTGCCTTACAGGCACTGTTGGCCTGAGAGATACTGATATTTTTATTTTTTCTTTCAGGCACTGCTGGCCTCAGTGACATTCTTTCACATCTAAGCCTTTCTTTTCTGCACTCTTATAGACTCTTTTGAAAATTGCCATCATTGATAGCTCTCAACCACCTGAAATTCCTTTGTTTGTATATGCATGCCTCTATCCTCATCCCTAGAAATCTATCCCCCCCCCCCCCGCCCTCCTGTTCTCTCTGTTAAGGACCTAACAGCATCTTTTCAGGGGAACTATCTCAAAAAGCATCTGAACAAACTCCAACCTTGACCCATTCTTTCTAGAACCCTTTGCTCTGTCAAACTTTGAGCTTGTCAACAAAGCAGAGATGCTTCTCTCTTCTGCCACAAAACAGCTAGCCAGTTCACCTTTTTCTGTACAGCATGATGGTAAGGTGTAGGTCCACTGTGGAGTTAGTTCTGCAGCCCCATCCAAACACAGGGCCATGTATCAGCCCTCTGAGTCTTTCCCTATTAGTCTCTCAAAGTCAGATAATAGCCAAGGTGGAGGCCTCACCACAGATCTCTCTTCCTCTGTTACCTGAATCTTACTTGTCTTTAGTAAGGGAGGGAAGAAAGTCCCCAAAAGTCAGCACTTTGATTCTTATCATTTTTTTCTCAAAGTTTGTATCTTGGTGAGATACCTGAAGTTTGTACTCCTTGGGCGAAGCAGCCTAAGATTAAGAACACCTCCAGGATGGCACCTTCCCAGATGGGAGACCAGACAAAAGATTAAAGGAAATTTTGGTGAGATGAGAGCACAGAGAGAGGCTACGGGCCTTGCAAGGGTGGCCAGATGTGTGAGTCAAGAATTAGTGACTTCAGTCTTTGCTCACTGTGACTGTGGGTTTGGGTTTATTTTTTAAGGGTTAAGGAAAATTGAGGGTGACTTTGGACTCTGGATAAAAACCCTAGGACCATCCCCTGAACCCCAGACTCTGCTTTTTGGCCCAACCAGAGATGAAATAATCACCAGCACTATACTGTTTGGGCTTAACTTTGTAGTCAGATGAGAGCTGCTCTGTGTGCCCTAAACCCAGGATGTGTGTTGAAGACAAGAAATAGTTTCCACATTTACTGTTGTCTGCTTATTGCTGAGCTTTGGGCCAGCTGGAAGCTGCCAGGCTGCTGGCTCTCCTTTAACCCTGTAGTTAGTTATAGGTGGTTCTGCCATGGGTATATTTTTAACTTAGTGGGCGGGTAGTAGCATGAAGTTTCTATTTTGTTTTATTTCCATTCTAGCATCTGAAAATCTGTCTCCTTCCCTGGAGCCTATCCTTGCACTATCAGAGGCAGAGTGGTTAGAAAATGGCAGAGTGGTTAAAAAAAAATCATTGCCTTAGTGGGGCTGGTGATTCACATAAAAAGGCTAACATTAATTAATTAATTAGTTGACCACGCACAACATTAACAACAATGAGAATCACACAAAGGAATGTTCTAGGGTACTGTGGAAACAATTGATGTTGATGTGTTTGTGACAAAATATCATTGGGAAGAGGAGGTGCCAAGTGCAGATGTATGAGACAAGTGTTGTAGGCAGAGGGAGGTGGCCTTTGACTTTGGTAAATAGCAAATCTGAAGAATTCAAAGAGCAGAGGCCATTGTTCCCAAATTAACCCAGTAGATCATGTCATGCCTAGATGGCCATGTACAAGATTTGGGTTTTAATCCTTAAATGTATGGAAACTTACTGAATGATGCAAAGTAGGACAATGAGGAATCATATCTGTGCAAAGGTAACTACCATAAATGGGATGTGTAGGGCCAGGTAAACCTCATTATGGCTTGTCTTGGTTTCATTTTCCATTGCTGTAATAATAAGATAACCCAAACAGAAGCAACTTAAGAGAAAAGGATTTATTAGGCTCACAATTACAGGTTACAACCCATCATTGATGGGAAGTTAAGATGGCAAGAATGTGAAGGAGCTGATCATATTACATTCACAATCAAGAACAGAGAGCAATGAAGGAATTCATTCATGCTAGTGTTCAGCTTGCCCTTCCAGGAAACGATACCACTCACTTTCAGGCTTCTTACCTAACTTTCCTAATTAAGAAAATTCCTCACAGGCATGCCTGTCTAACCTAATCTAGGTAGTTCTTCACTCATACTCCTTCCTGGATGAATCTACATCATGTCAGGTCAACAACCAAAACTAACATAGCTGTATTGGAGTTCAGAAGTGTGCATTGGACTGAGCTTAATTATGGGGACAAACAGGAAATGGGCAGTTTTCCTGGGATACATTTTGGGTACATAAACAAAAGGGCTTGGAAAGAAATGGGGTGAGAGAAAGGGGAGTGTTAGAGATTTCTCCAGGGTCCCTTATGGGCAGATGAATGGAGATGTCAGTCACTGATGAGGGGAACTCTGGATAGGATCCAGTTTTAGGTGGAATGATGATAAGTTTAGTTAAAGACTCATCGAGTGTGAGTCTTGTTTGGGACTTTTTGTCTTTTAGAGGTGCTGAGCGGACATCTGCATGTAGCAGAAGAGAATGATGAAGAGAACGCTGTGTGGAAGTCGGTAGTAGATACTTTATCATTTGAAGGTTGCATAGGACAGTAGCCAGAGACACATAGCATTATTCAAGACAATGTATCGATAAATACCTGGTCACCTCTGTTGCCTTCTGAAGCAGTATCAAGTAGGAGGAAACTAAAGAGAGCCCAGAGCACTTTTGGGAGAACATTTAGGGGCACAGTAGTGTCAGAAGCCAGTGGAGAAACAACTAGGAAGAAATGTTATTGAGTAGCTAGCAAGCAGTCATTCCAGGATCAAATACTGAAATGAGAAAGTTCATGATTACATAGGCAAAGCATGAGATTGAGGAGGAAGCAGAGCAAGAACACAGAACGAAGCTAGGGTGAAGGTCACACAGAAGAGAGCAAAGGACAATTAAGAATAGAAAGACCCTAAGGAATAACTCACTCAAAACCCCACACTATTGACGAGTAAGCAGAGGCCTAGAAATAACTTTGTCAGGGTCAGAAGTCACAGAGCTAGACCTGGCGCTGGGTTAGAACCACCATTTCACCAACACTTTCCCTGCCCACGTTCCTCCCAAGGACTCTACTTATTCCTGCACAGATGTAGGAAGAGGAATGAGGCTTGGTTGCTGGGCAGCACCTGACTCCCACCCAGAAATGTCAGCAATCTGTAGCTCACAGCAGGGGAATGCTGGCTGGAAACCACCAAGCCTCAGCCTGTAGTTCATTAGCACCTGAGCATGCTTCTGCAGCTTTTTGTCTCTTAAGGTTGTGCAGGCTTAGGCCACGGGGCTCTCCCTCAATCCTCTGTTGGCAGGAGGACTTCATAAATGACATTTGATTATGCTCAACACAGCAGCCAGGGGCTGTACAAAAACTGCAATAAAGATGGCAAACACTAGCGATCTTCATAAAACATGGACGCCCCAGGGGATAAAATCGAAGTCTTAATGTACAGATCCTTGGCCACTAAGGCAGATGACGGCAAAATGCGAACAAATTGTGAAGCCAATAATAATAAAATTCCTGCTTGTGCTGCCCAGAGGCACTCAGCTCTTCCTCATCAGCCCCAGAAAGCGCAGCTGGCTCTGTAGGGGGTCAATGCTGGCTGTGCTGGGCCCAGCTGGACCCCTGTGGTGGCTGAAATGGCACTGTGTTCAGTGGAGGGCTAGCCTTCTAACCCTGCCTTTCTCCTGAATAAGTCACAAGCAAATGTAGCCTCCTTCCTAAACCAGGAGCCTTTGAGATGGTTACTCTTGAATACAATTTAGAATTTCAATGCCAAAGCCTTAGGAATCAGTTACCCCCCCCCCCCCCCATAAGCATACAAACTAAGATCCAGAGAAACAGAAATATTCCTCCCAAATCACCCTCATGCCATCCTTGACCTGGAATCTGGGACTCTATATGTGCAGTCACCGCTCTCGGGCAGATGCCGTGGAGGGAACTGAGCATTAAATGAATTAGGAGCTAAATATAGATGCTCTTTTCCCTTTTTCCATTTTAGGGGATTCACAGCATTTACCTCAGGGGAAAATCTATTTTGTTTAGGAACACACTTTATCATTACTTTTTTTCTTTTTGGTCATAAAAGGCACAGCCTTGGGTCTCATCTCAAATGGGGACATTCAGTTGTCTGTAAAACTACAGCAAGCAGAAGTGCACTTCCTCCAGGGCCAAAGAGGTTGCTGTGATTCATCTGACTGAGGAGAGTGGGCTGATGGATTGTCTCCAGAGATGGGCTCTGGTTGGCTCACTGTGGCTGGAGGGAGACCATGCTAGGTCGGATGAATGAGGGCTGACTGTGGACCCCAATCGGGAAGAGAGCAGGGTGCAATCTCCCTGACAGGAATAGAGATATTCTTTAAAAAAATTTGTGCCTCTCCATTCAGTTATCAGGCTTTTAAAACAATGGACCCTAAGGAATTACAATTTTCCAGGAACCTTATTCTGGGAGAAGGAAAAGCCAGAGGACCAGCTTGGCTCCTGGAAGGAGACTCACATTCTGACTTTTCCAACTACTTTGCAGGAGAGATGGGAGACTGGGCCCACACCCAGACAGGCACTGCTGAGTATGCATATCTCTTGCTGTCCACTTAAACCTACCTCGTGCCAGGACCCTAAAGGTAGACGTGGGAGCTCCTTGGACCCTTATTCCTCTTCCCAGTGTGCACATTGAATATATCTTCATGTTCTGCTTTTCACCATTACTTTCTGCATCACCGTCTTACTGAGCAAGGGTCCCAGGCCCCTATCCTAACAACTTTGCTAACATGTAGAGCCAAGGAGGAGGCTGGAGACCTTTTCTGGGCAGAATATCTGATGCTGTCCTTATATTTTTCTCAGTGACCTTTCAAGGAAAGGTTATTTTCACAACACTGCATCACATTAACTGTGCTGAGGGAGGAACGCACAGCCTCTGCAGAGAAGAGGAGGACAGCTTTCTTGGCCTTTTCCTTCAAGATGTGTAGGTGGAAGTAGCCAGAAGGGGGAATTACATCCCAGGGTTCTGACTAGCAGGTGCGTGACACAAGGAATGTAAGAAACATGACCTGACTTGGCAGCAAGGGAGCCAGGAAGGACAGACTGGACATAAGGCAGGGTCTGGGGACACTGGACTGGGCTGGGAGCATGAATGGAAAGTGGGAGAAATAAGATTCCACTCCAGGAAATGAGAGACTAGACAAAGTTCAGATCTGCCCAGGGTTGGATGCTGGCTTTAACTTTATTCAATGACATTGTCATCATATTAAGAGAGGTTCAATTGTGTTCATCAAGGTTCTGACTATATGGGATCCTGTTTTAAAGTACCATGGAAAGAACAGAGTCCTTTAGCTCCCTTGCACTTCTGCCTTATGAGAACTCCTAGCTCACAGCCAGGGAACTGCACAAGTTCAATGTACCTTCCCCTCTGCACCCAGAAGTGAGATATTTTCAAAGAGCTGTAAGCAAAGGGATTTGGAGGAGAGGTGACTCTGTGCTTAGCCCTTTGCAAAGAGCCACAATGTTTCTTCTGTCTTCCTTCATATTTGTAAGTTTGGAATGGCAGAAGAGTGAAATATCTTCTCTTTGGAATTTTGAAGTGAAGAGCCCAGAAAATCCCTCAGTGTGTAAAACATTAACAAAGAAGAAAATCTGTTCTCATGACCAAATGCCACTGTTAGGCAAAAGAAAGTAAGGAATACTTTAAAGACATGGAAGAGGGGCATCAGAAAGAGTCCCAGTCCCTCATGGCGAGGTCTCTAGAGCTTGTGAGAAAACACCAATATGTATTTTTAAGCTGTGTACACCTTATTTCACTGTTTAAAAGGAAAATAGCAAACCTAAGCCACGGGGGGCCCAGACAGAGAGAGGGGGCCTTGGGGCGTACACATGCTCAATACTGTGACCTTCTCCAGTGTAAACCATCAGGAGATGAATTCTTTATGATGGCTGCTGGTGCTGAGATGGCTTCATAAATGAATGAATTAGGTTTGGCCACAGTAAATACAAACTGCATAAGAGTGCAAGGCCAGCAGAGGAGAAGCTGCATAGCTTTATAAGAAATGAACTATTTCTCAGTTGTAGCCTGTGCAGCAGACATTAATTTGTGTACAGTAGGTTAGCTCTAAAGAGAGAAAAAGATTTCTGCTCTTTAATGCTGGTGCCTTTGTTTGTCTGCCCCATGCTGCTTCTCTTTGCCATAGTGGTCAGGCAACCCTGGCTTGTTCAGGGTGACCAAAAGTCCTATTATTTCCCAGATCTCTCTTGCATGTAGGCCAATGAAATACCAATGGAAATTACTAAATGGAACTTCTGGGAAATGTCCTTAGAAGGGGTACAAATTAGCTGGCCCCTGCTTATTTCTGCTTGTTCACTCTCCTGCCTTCTTCTAGGAACTGGAGCAGGCCAGTCAGAGGATCATTTTGTTTCTTTAAGCCTAGAACTATTCTGAGACCATGGTGATGTTGTATTTCAAGGTGTACATGGAGAGAATAAAAAGAAATACTGAATACTGCATATTCTCTGTGGCCTTACCTGAGGGTGCATAGGTAGAAGTATGTAGACCCTCTGCCTGAGGCAGCCACACAGGGATGGCTGTCCACTGTGGTGTTTCCTGGAATCAAAGTTGCAGAGGGACCTCCCAGCAACCCCTCACTGCTAGAGTGATGTGATTTATAAAATACAATGCTGCATCAAAGCTAGAAACCTTGTTCACCCTCTGAGGACAAAATTTCAGGTAGATAGTCACACTGTTCTGAGTAGATTCTGCAGTCTTACTAGGTGTTTTCATGATCAGCATGGTAGATGGGATGGGATTTAGAAGACAAAAAGACTGTGCAGCTGCCCAAATGGCCACACTGTGGATGTCTAGAAAGGAGACCAGGACACGGCTTGAGGATAGCTGACTGTTGAAGATACCATTGCACCTGCATGCTTTGCTCATTCTAGGGAAGTCTTTCTGGTGTCTGAGCTTCACACAGGAGGAACTGACTACCGTTGAATTTGACAAGTCAGGCTCTACTTAAAAGAGTACGAAGGAATCTTTCCAGATTCTAGGAAGAACATTTTACAAACCATTCAAAGACCCCTCCTTTCTTAATTTGATGTCTTATCCCCACCCCATCCCCCATCAAGTTGTACATGCTCTGCATGTTTTGCTTTTCACCATTATAGCTTAGGTCCTCTTTAGTGGACATGCTACAGGTGATTAATTCTTGCTTTCAGTAACAGAGCATTCCCATGGAGCACCAAAGAAAACATCAGCAACTGAGCAGTTAAGGGACGTATATGACAGGAAAAATAGTAAAGGAAGCCAAACTCCAGAGCTTCCAGACCTGTCAATGTGCTCTGTGCCTGTGAGCTCAGCCCTAGTGATGAGGGGAAGACAAATATACTAACAAATCTTTCTCCAAATGTGGCAGCAAGGTGACTTTTTTTCAAAGGAAGCATATTGGAGATAAAATCAAGCGACCTTTTAATATCCTAACCCCAGCTGAGTTATTATGACTTGCTTTGTACCAAACAGCACCAGAAGCTGTGTCCCTTGGCAACTTCCCTAATGTTGCTCCCAGGCATCTCATTTGTAGATCTGATGGACACCCTGTAGAAAGGGCAGCTGCCATCTGAACAGTCCTATTCTGCAGGACGTCCCTCACACACACAACATGCACAAAAGGAATTAAAATTGATTTTCAGGGTTTTGGCAGCCACCAGAGACTATGATCCCTCCAGCAGCATTTCCCAAAGATGTCATTACTTATCAGAGCTGGTCAGCACCAGAAATTGCTCAGATAAATAATTTATGTGAGGAACTAATAAAATAATGGAGTACTTTGGGAATGGTAATAAGCCAGTGAGACCAAGGCCTCCTGGGAAACAGGACAAAGGCATGTAAACCCCAGCTTAGGTGTGCTGCTTACCTGGCTCTTGTTTCCTTGAGCCCTCGCCAACAAGGCCTTCCTGACTGTGTCTTATATAAGCCTTGTATAAATCCTCCTGTATCCTAATAACCAGCTCGTTTACACCTCTCCAAACATAGTATCTCTCACCTTCAAATCTCTGAAGTAATTTATTTATGTGATATGATAGTAATTTCTCTACTGCCTTATAGACATGTGAAATTCATGAGTATTTCTTTACTTTTAGCATTTTGTCATGTAATTTCCTATTTCAGAGTGATCTTGAACTCATGATCCTTTTGATTCTGCCTCTGAGTGTTGGGATTACAGAAACCACACCTCCATGCTTGCCTTTATTTATTTTTAATGGCCCTTGCCCCCCCCCCAAAAAAAAACTCTATTTTTTAAAATCTGTCTTCTTCTCCTCTCCCTCCTTCTCCCTTCCTCTTTTTCTCTTCTCTTTCCCATCTCCTCCCCTCTTCTCCCCGCTTTGAGATAGCATCTCACTGTATGTAGGCACACTAGTCTCGTACTCATTATATACATAGTTCAGGCTAGTCTTGAACTCACTACTCTCTTCCTTCATCTTTCCAATTGCCCAGACTATGGGCATATGCTACCATATTAGTTTAGATTATAAGATAATTTGAAGGTGGGGCATGTTGAACTTGTGTTTGCTGACTCATCTTAGGACAATATTCCTCTTAAAAAATCATTTTTTCTAACATGTGAGTATAACAAAGAATTGGGGGTCTACATGCACTGTATACTCAAAGCAAGTTCAAAGGCAAGAATTACTGTTTGGTTTTGAGGAAAAGAATAGTCTATGTAGGTCCAAAAACTACAGTAAAAATCAGATTAAACAGAAGGAAATTAGTCAAGAATGGGGGAGACAGAACAGCATTTAATCATTGTAAAAATTGTCCTTTCTATGATGTCTTTTTGTTGCAACTTACCTTGGGTCAATAGTGTGGCATCAAAGAGACAGGGCCCTAGAAGCAGAAGGCCAGTAATGGCACAGAGCACAGCTGGTTTCAGCACACAGTAGGCCTGGCTCCTCTGTTTGATATCTTCCTTGGTAGGCTGTCTGAATTCTCGTCTCTTACCTAGGGATCTTCTTTGCCTAGCAGGGATCTTTCACAGAATCTTCAGTTCTTACAAACATTGCTCTGTGGAGCCCTGAGCTGGTTCTCCCCTGGGGAAGTTTCCCATCTTTGCCTATCCAGGAAATCCCGCGGCCTTTGATGAAAGCAGGGTCTCTGATGCCCCAGGTCCTTTTCACCTCCACCCCAACCCTCTAGACCTACACAAGAGCTCTGTGTCCTTCAATATAGTGGGGGCATAGTTTCCTTTTGGGTAATAACAGCTCTTCCACTTCCATCTGTGTCTGTTGGTGTCTAGATTCAGACTAGCAACAGCATCCAAAATGCACATTGAATTGAAAGAAATGTAGAATATTCCTGTTTAGAACCTCAAATCTGCAGGAAAAAAGTGACAGCTGTCTTTGTCAATGAAGAGAACAAAATGTTAGAGAATTATATAGCTCTTCCTTCTTTTAAGAGACAATAAGGCCTGGGGTTATAGCTCACATGTATGAAGCCCTAGTTTCAATCCTCAGTAGTACAGAGAGAAAGATAAAGGGAGGTGGGGTGGTGGAATAGGGCATGTGGTCATGTGGTCCAAATGAACTTAAAGGAATCTCTCCTAACAGCAAATAGAAGCAACAAGATCATAATTCTTTCTCTTCCTCCATCTCTCCTCCCTTATTTTCCTCTCCTTCTTCCTCTCCCTTATTTTCCTCTCCCTTATTTTCCTCTCCTTCTTCCTCTCCCTTATTTTCCTCTCCTTCTTCCTCTCCTTCTTCCTCTTCCTTTTTCTCTACTGACATCAATCCTTCAGTCATATAACACGATTTATAAGGTACAACAGTCTTCAAACTGGCATTACAGGAAAAACATGGAGGCGGGTTGGGAATAATATTTTCAGTGGTATAAGATGGTTGGTGTTTTCTAAACAGGGCCAGGCAATCTTTCTAGAAAAAAAAAAGAATACATCCTCAATGATGAGTAGGAAGATGTTTTCACCAAGTATGACCTGACTTAGGTTTAGGGTATCATTTCTAGAGGAATGGAGAGGTTCATGCTCTGGTTTGGTTAAGTCTCTAAAGTCTAAGCTCTAGGTCACAGGCATTCTTTGATGTTCCTTTGTAATTGTCAGAGGAGTCTTTCATATTTCAAGATGTTGGCTTTGTTGGTCCGGCGTATATTATTGAGTGGCCTCCATACACTAGGCATTCCCTCATATAGAATATGTCACATGGAGCAAATGATTATTCTCTCTACCATTACTGAGCTCACAGTCTAGCTGGTGAGAAAATCTTAAGAATAATTAATAAAGACTGATTCTCACCTGTATGAAGAACTATGAAACTGGAAGGTGAAGATGTGTTGCAGTAGACACCTGGGAAGGGGCCTGGAGCAGGTTTGGCATTGTGGCTGACTCAGAAGCTGGCAGTTACACTGAAGGAGAGTGTTGTTGTTTCTTTTTTACTCTTTACTTTTTTCTCTTTGAGAGCCTGCCACCCAGTTCTCAAATAAATGCACACACAGAAGCTTATTCTTACTTATAAATGCCTGGCCTTAGCCTGGCTTGTTTCTTGCCAGCTTTTCTTAACTTAAATTAGCCTGTCTACCTTTTGCTTCTGGGCTTTTACCTTTTTCTATTTCTGTATGCCTTTTCTTTACTTCTTATTCTGTGTCTGACTGTGTGGCTGGGTGGCTGGCCATTTCTTTTCTCACTCCTTGATCTCCTCCTTCCTTCTATTTCTTCTCTTTGCCTGCCAGCCCAGCCTATCCTTTCTCCTGCCTCACTATTGGCCATTCAGCTCTTTATTAGACCAGTCAAGTGTTTTAGACAGGCAAAGAAATACAGCTTCACAGAGTTAAACAAATCCAATATAAAAGAATGCAACACATCTTTGTATCATTGAACAAATGTTTCACAGCATAAACAAATGTAACACATCTTTAAATAATATTCTACAACATAGAGGCTAGGATAGGTAGTTGCATCAAGAGTAGCAGGTGCACTGGGTTTCTAGGCAACACTACTCAGCCCTTCCTTTTCTGCCCATTGGCAGACATGAGTGTATATGTGGGTGGGGACTGTTGTCTTCTTGTATAGCTAGGAGATTTTATGGTAGAGTAAAGGAGGCTGTTAGAGAATGTGTTATCATCCATAATGGTTGGGGGTTTCAAAGGATTTTAGGGGCACTGGGAAACCTTGAAGAGAAAGAAGTCTTCCAGTAGTCTTGACACACAATGTCAGAATAAAGAGCTAGAGGAAGATGGTGGAAGCAAAGGCCAGGCTCTACAGTATGAAAAATGATTTCCAATGTCCAGATACACACATGCTTCACTGACCCTTGTTGGCACACTGGACATAGGTATGCTCTCTTTTTGAGTGGTAATGGGCCTGGAGAGGGCAGGTCAAGTTCAAGCAAATGACTTGAGGGCTCCTGCAGTCTCCCAAGGGCTGCCTACTGTCAAATGTGTAAGTTTTTCAACAACATCTAGATAACTGGATTTTCACAAACAATTAATTCATTTCCAAATATTACCTTCCATTGAAAAAAGCACTTTGAGGATTGAACAATACCCTTTGTGAGCTGTGAGCTACATGTCAACCCAGGGCTGCAAGTGGCATGGAGATGGGAACAGGACTTGCCTTTGCTACTGTGATCTCTCACGCCCCAGAGCACCTGAGACCACTGTCTCCAATGTATGTGGGTGCCCAAGCACCCCTCCTCTAAGCAGTTCGGCTCTGCCTATCCAGCCACACTTCTATAGTCTGAATTTCTATAAGATATCAGTTTAATAAAAGAGAGTCCAGAGAATTAACCCCCCACCCCACATTTGGAGGACAGCCATTCCAGTACTTGATTTCTTTCCAACTTAATCACACACCCCAATACACCCAGACTTCTGTGGGTCAGACTGAGCTTTCTCGTGGGTTCCAGCCTTTTCTTTAAAGCAGCTATGAAGAAGCAGTTATTTTTCCCCAGTCTGGTGTCTCAGAGCAGTTTTTACCAAACATGTAGTTAATTAACCCTAATTAATTGGAATTTCAAATGCTTTCCAAGTCTGTGGCAGTGTGAAGCTGTCCTTTCTCTCTAGTATAAAGATTCAGTGGGAAGTCTGTATTACCATTAAGAACATAGCATTCTTAAAGCAAGCTCTCATAAAGGGTATGAAATTGTTCAAAGGGAAAATCAGGAGAGATTGTCTCTATCAAGTGGTACAAAGCTATTTAGATAATGTTACTTTGTCAAGGCAGCTTTGCGCTGTTATCCTTTGTCAGATTTATTTTTTGCTTTGAGCATCTTTTTTTTAACACTACCCTACCCCCAATTCTTGTTTAAAAAAAAAAATCAATATTCTATAGAAGAACAGAGAAGAGAGTCTTTGGAAGACTCCACCTCCTGTTTGCTGCAAAAACATTAATAAATGTCACTAGCAAAGTTGGGTACCAGGGGAAACAGGATGACCTCATGAATATATTTTCTAAAGAGCTTAAAATGTCCATCTTGTATATTATTCATCCCTTAAAGAGTCTAAGAGCTATTGATCCCTTCGACTGCTGCAAAAAGCAATTTAAATGCACCAAAGGCTCTGTGTATGGATGGACAGAACAGAGCCAGTTCAGAATGGCTTTGGAATGCCTATTTTTCCATGTGCAGAGCCAGGCTACAGAAAGTGTGCCCCTTGGTGGGGCAAATGGTATTACTAGATCTATTACAGCAAAATAATGGGGAATTAGTGCTGCCTTTGCCTAAAGTGGTAACATTATATAGACCTGCTAAAATTCATCTGCTGATAAAAAGAGATTTAAAAAAAATTAATCAACTCCCATTGCAGGGCTATTTCCTGGTTCCTAAAGGGGCAGACATCAGACACTGTTAGCACTGTACCCACTGTCATGCACTCCATGTATTCCAGACTTGAACAAAGCACAGAGTAACATGAGTAAGAAGCCACAGACAGAGATCTGAGTCTTACAGAAGGCTAAATGGTGCATCCTTTAATTTTTCTGCTCTTTTTTTTCCAAAAAAAAATGCATACTGGGTTGCATACAAGCATACAATGAACTTTGAGCACATCTGACATACACCACTACCCCCCCCCCCCCTTACCCCTTTATCTCTAAACAATTTAGAAAATATGTTGTTATCACTGCAGAAGGCCTTCTCTAGAGTATGCTGGGCTACCTTTTTCACCTGCTTGGTATTTTCCTTGACTCAAAGACCAGCAGGAAGAAAGAAGACAAGTGTTTCCTGACATGAGTAGTGCATGTTTTTTCAAAGTGAGGCAACTGCTCATCTTGGCCCATAGTCCTTAGGGTAGAACACTTTTGTCCATCAGGAATTCTAAGGTGCTTTGAAGCAATTAGTTCTGGTTTTGTTGCTGCCATTTGAAAACCAACGGAGACCTTTTATTAGATCTAGGCTATTTCTGTTCCTTTATTTATAGTGACACATCTCAACAGCGATACACATGGAGACCTGAATTCCCCAGTGCCCAGTGATGTGAAGAGTCAGACATATTTCTTACCACAGTAGGGGTATACATGGCAATGATTATAAACCTGGGACTGAGGAGATCAGCGGTGAACTAGTTGAGTATACTTGGCTAAGCCACTGGTGTTTCTGTGGTTTGGATCAGAATTCTTTCTTCCTCAGGTCTTATGTGTTGGAGACTTGTTTCTCAGCAAGGCAGCACTAACAGGACGGTGATGGCTTAAGAAGGAAGACCTACCGGGAAGCCTTTAGGTCATTGTGAAGGCTGTCCTCAGGAAAAAACTTCTTTAATTTTCTGATTTTTCCACGTCTTGAGGTCATGCTAAATTAATTCTGGCATGGTTCCTGAGCCTTCAAAACTGGGAGCTAAAGCAGGTAAATCCCAAGACTTGAGGATTTTTTTTTTTAATAGTACCCGAAAAAGACTGATTCAGATATCAGGGAGATACACGTTTTTGTATCTGTAAAATGAACATTCTAATAAAATGGTGGGAGCCATGAACAGGAAACTCTTCTTTAAAAGATAGGCTAGACACAAACAAATATTCCAAAATATCACCGGGAAGAGTTTCTCACCAGTTCTGTGTGGCTTCTTTGTGTTCATAATTCATCCTTGATATTGGCTCAGCCTTTTATTCTAAATTTCTCCCTAAGCCCTGTTACTTCTACTCCTCCCCCAACTCCAGCCTGAGTGTGAAAACTCTTGAGTGCTAATAATCTTCTCTTCAGTAGCTTTTCAGCTTACAGTTTACTGAGCAGCTTACAGTTTGCTTCTGCAAACATGAATAGAAGTAAGCCCATGACCATTATATTTTATCCCCAATACATGCATTTGTTTTATATATGTATATTTAAAAAATTATATATATATAATTTTTTAAAAGGATCCTCAGCTAGTAGCCAAATGATTTTGCTCTGTATACTCTGTGGTGTCAGTCTCTGTCAAATGGTAGATTCTTTCTCACTGACCTTGTTATGCTGCCCTCCATATTTGCTACAGCTTTGACAGATTCCAAATAGCAGCTGCATACCTCTCACAGGCAATAACGTCAGGCTGGGCAAAGGTCATGCAGTTTACAAAAGTTCACCACAGGCAGAAGAGAATGCTTCCCTTCTGGAAAAGGGCTTTTGTTTTCTGATGTTGTGTTTAGTATGCTCATAGACCTCCTCAGCCCATGAAGGCTTTATTCCACAGGTGATCAAGTGGTGCAGCAAACTCTACCCACAATCCACAGGCCTTGCCTGGAGCCCAATATAAACCAAAATAAAACTAGCACATGTGTTACTCTGTCATAGTGTTCTAAGGTCATTGACCCCAACAGGCTGGGACCTTCATCAGTTCTTCTAATTTACTATGATTCACTAATTCATGAGATCATTTTTGAACACAGATTGTTGTTACTGGACTGGACATTGTTAATATATATAATGGAGTTTTTATATTAATCTGTCAAATGTTAATGGACTAGACATCGTTAATGTAATCTTGACTGTGTATATTGCATATACTTACTGGATATAATTTTTCTTGTATTAGTTATAAGCTTTTTAAAATTTTAGACAAAAAGAGAGGAAATGTGTTATTGTATTCCCCCAAATATTGTGCATGCTAATAAACTTATCTGGGATCAGAGACAGAGCAGCCACAATATTAAACATAAAGGATAGGCAGTGGTAGCACACACCTTTAATCCTAGCATTCCAGAGGCAGAAATCCATGTGTTCAAGGATACAGACAGGCATGGTGACTCATCATGCCTTTAACCTCAGAAAGCAAGCCTTTAATCCCAGGGAGTGGTGGTAGAAGGCAGAAAGGTATATAAGGCATGAGGACCAGAAACTAGAAGCATTTGGCTGGTTAAACATTTGGCTGGTTAAGCAATTCAGGCTTTCGAGCAGCAGTTCAGCTGAGAGCCATTGGGATGAGGACACAGAAGTTTCCAGTCTGAGGAGACAAGACCAGCTGAGAATCCGGTGAGGTGAGGTAGCTGTGGCTTGTTCTGTCTCTCTGATCTACCAACATTGACCCCAATAACTGGCCTCGGGTTTGATTTAATTAATAAGACCTTTTAAGATTTCTGCTACACATTGTTCTTTCCTAGGTCACATGAATCCCACAGGATAACCAACACTGAGCTATATTTCTAAAATGGCAGTCTGATCATGTTCTCTCACTGCCGAAGATGCCCTTTCATTTATGAATTCCTGAGTCTTACTTCCAGGACTACTTATTTCTGGGCAAGAACAACCCCTTGAAAGTCTACCTTTTGCCCTTGAGTCCCTTTATAGACACCTGTTTCTGTCATCCTGTTTGTTTCCTCAAGCTCTTCTCTGTCTAAAATGTTCTTTTGCTCATCATCTGATGACATAACCATAGTTATTCTTCAATGTCTAGATCAAATGTCACCTCAGTGTGAAGTCCAGTGACCCTACTCTCTCATTACATATTTCTAACTACCTCATGCCTACTTTTCTGTTGCTCTCATTCTCTTCAGTGAAAGTTCGTGTCATAGACAGAGACATTTCATATCTGCCTGGGTACCCTGAGAGCTAAGCTAAATGCTTGACATATAGCAAGTTCCAATAAATCTTTTGGAATAAAAAGAATGAGACTTAAAATTGGCAAACTTTGACTCTTGCTAGTTTCAGCCTTCCTTTTTAAGACTGCAGCATTAGCTCCTGCTTCACCTGTGTACCCCTCACAGTTGGCAGGTATCTCATGTGACACATCCTCTTTCACACTCTACAGTCTTTTAAAGGAATCAAAACACATCCCCTCCTAACTTTTTCTTTGCTTATGGTTCTAATCTTTCTAATTCATTTCCATACATTGCATCCTGTTGATAATTTTAGTTGTTTTATCTAGGGCTTTGGAATATTATGTAGATAGAGTTTTCCTGCCTTGCCCACAGTCAGGACAAATCTCTCTCACCCACCAGTCCCACAGCCGCTCAGACCCAACCAAGTAAACACACAGAGACTTATTGCTTACAAACTGTATGGCCATGGCAGGCTTCTTGCTAACTGTTCTTATAGCTTAAATTAATCCATTTCCATAAATCTATACCTTGCCACGTGGCTCGTGGCTCACCGGCGTCTTCACATGCTGCTTGTCATGGCAGAGGCTGGCAGTGTCTCCCTGACTCAGCCTTCCACTTCCCAGAATTCTCCTCTCTCCTTGTCCCACCTATACTTCCTGCCTGGCCACTGGCCAATCAGTGTTTTATTTATACATATCCACAGCAATATTACTTCATCATTTATAAAATGAGGTGGCTTAGGCAGCCTGAACTGATTGCAGGAATCCTAAGTGAAAGATTCATGGTTTGTATAAGGACACAGCATTGCTACGAGCTTATTGCAATGCCTTCTTACCCCTAAAGGCCATAGACTTTCTTTGGGAAGTAGTATCAGCATAACTCAGATCCCTTAACCATTTGCTAATGATTATTCAGAGCCCAGCCCTTAGAATACAGATGTTTTCCCTGAAGTCACTGCCTTATACTCTTTGATTGTGTGGAAACATGTCACCATCTTTCAACCTCCCCATGGTTTCTTCTTACTTCTTATGTGTAGGGCCTCATAGAAGGAGTCTTTTTGACTTGAAGAAATTCCTGACTATCTGTAGACATGGGGCTCTAACTAGATATTTTCTCTTCTACTTAATTGGCTAAAAATCTTAAATGAGAGCGATCAAGATACTAAAATCTTGGTGATCCTATTATTAACATTTTTATCACAGAATTCCCATTTATTTCAATCCTTTCACTCTTGGATCTATGCCAGTTCCCTGTCTTTGAAGAAAAAGAAAAGGAAGAAAGAAAAGGATCTCTAATTCAGCAATATTTTAGAAAGAAAAAATATTACTTAGTGTATAATTTAGTTGAAGGCTTTTTGGAAGTAGAAATAATTGCAGCTCTTAATCCTATTTTACTAAGTTCTAATTTATTCTTTCACAAACACCACAAGAACCAGGTTGCTGAGCCAAGCTGGATAAAGGCTAGATCTAGCTGCTGGTGGTACCACAAATATGCCAGTCACTAAGAGGGCCAGGAAGAAAGAAGGAGGAGAAAAAGGAAGAGCAGAGAAGGCCTAGCATTTGCAGTCTAGAGACCTGAGTAGGTGTGTGTGTGTGTGTGTGTGTGTGTGTGTGTGTGTGTGTGTGTGTGTGTGTACTTGTGTGCTCATACACAGAGATAATGAAGGAGACAGGTACCCATGAGAGGAGACTGATAAACAAGCAGCCCACAGACAGGAAGTAGAATCCTGGTAGGAAGAAAGTTCCTTCAAAAATGGTTACTTCAATGAGCTGGAACTTAAGTTTTCAAAGGGTCTCAATATACCATATTTGTATGGATCTATAAGGTTGACTTCTAAAGGTACAGATTTCTTAAGCATGGTTCTCCCTTGGTGAAACTGCAATTATATACTACCTTTTACTATTGAACTTAAAATCACTTAGCAGACACCTATAATTTGTAGGTCATTGTGGAGGGAGTGGAGATAGAGAGGATCAGATCTTTCTTGTGCTTTGCACATACTGAGGTCCTGTGAATCAGTCTACACATAGCACGGGCCTCCACCTACATCCTATAGGAATGAAGGCTGAGGCAAGAACTGAGGAAGTGAGAGTAGCTCTAACATCCTTCTTCAGGTCCCCAGGCTCTTGACAGGTAGTAGAGTAGTGGTTTTCAAACCATTTCCCAATAGAGGCCAAGGAGTCAGAGGAAGGAGTCCCAGGGATAGCCTCAGCAAGAATGCTCAGGTCTTTTGTCCCAACTTCAACTAGGCAGTTTCATATTTGGATGATACATACATTGGAATTCTACATGTGACATTGTCCTAGAAAGGTTTCCTTTCTTTACAAGATCAGATGTGAGGTAAAATTACAAAGCATTGTATGGAGTCCAAAAGAGTTGACAAAGGAACCTCCATAACAGATCTCACACTTGGAGATCTGGAAGGAACTCAGACACCCAGAGCTTCTTTGAAAAGAGCAGCTTTGGTTTAGGATTCATGAAACCATTGGGAACATGCATAGAATCTCAGAGTAGACTCTGTCCACTGTAGACCACATGCTCTCCAGAGGAAGCCTTTACCTTCATGCCCAGGAGCAGCAGATGATCAAGGGGGAACAACTTCTATTAGTTGCTGTGGAATGGTATAAGAAATGAAGTTCAGAGTGGTGAAGACTTTGGCTCAATGGCATGTGATAAAATAACTGCAGGTGGAGAGAAAATTTCAGGACTTGAAAGCTTGATGATACCCTGTTGAGTCAAGCAAGGAGAGCAGTTTCTACATGCAGCATCTCACTTCATATCATTTCCAGCCCTCTGCCTAATGATGAGGCATAAAGGCAGTCACATTTCCAAGTCAAGCTTGCATTCTGGCAGTTTCCATTAGTACTATGTGAGGAATGGTTCCCTACGTTTTGTTTTGTATTGCTTCCCCCTCTTGCTCTATGGAGTCAAGGAGAGTCCTTCCAGCAGCACTGCTGTATGGCAAACTGATCAGGAGATCAGGACAGAAGTTTACGAAAGGCTGGATGTGCTGGGCAAGGCTGCTCTATTCTACTTCCTCCTTGTTTTCCCTCCTCAATGGTGTTATTTATGATGCCAGGGTGTTTCTTTTTTATTTAGAAAAGAAAAAATTCAGCCTTGTATAAGAACAAGAGTGATGATTCAATAGGACTATTCTGTGCCAAATGACTTCCTGTAATCACATCTTTAACAGTGTTTCTTACAGCAGCAGGCTTGCAGGCATGCAGTGAAACCACTACCCAAATGCTCCTCTCTGCCACACAGCTCACTCCTAACACAGCCCCAGGATACCCCTCTGGCTTCGTGAGCTCAAGACAGGCTAACTAAGTAATTCTGATCCAGGACTAGGGTGTGTGTGTGTGTGTGTGTATGTGTGTGTGTGTGTGTGTGTGTGTGTGTGTGTGTGTGTGTGTGTGTGTTGGGGGGCTGATAGTAAGCCATCAGGGGTAATGAAATTTTGATCGAATCATTTTTTAGATGATATAAATATTAGGGTTTGGGGCAGTGTAATGCATCAGAAGATCATCATATTTAAGAATGTAAATAGCATTGAAAGGTACCTGTTTTAATCCTTTCCTGTCATAGATAAGGAAGCTGAGACACAAATCAATTCAGTAAGGATTTATTGACTTTCCTGCTGTGTGTAAAGGATTGTGGTCAGCCTATGTGGCCAAATGACTTTTTCAAAGGCCCTCCACTTACTAGCAACAGCAGAATGCTTACTGTCCTCACTTTCTTACAAAACTTCCTGTCATTTCTCTAAAATTTTATTGTAGCTGGCTTGCTATGTAGAATATGAGTAGAGGGAGATGCGGGGATGGGGTGAGAGAGACAGAGACAGAGACAGAGACAGAGAGACAGAGAGGGACAGAGAGAGGAGAGAGAGAAAGAGGACTGTAGCCAGGAGAGGTATACTGCATCTAAACTGAGAACAGTAAACCAGGGGTGCCAACTTTTATTTAGGATTATATAGACCTTGATTACATTTCCAGTCCTTCCACTTACTGTATAACCTTGGCTCAGTTTCACAGTCATTTTCAGATTTACCTTGTTATATAAAAATGTACAATAAATATGCTTAATGCTTAACTTTAAAAGAATATATGCAGATTCACACATGGTTTATTTTATTTAACATGTGCACATGCATGAGAGAGTGTGTGTGTGTGTGTGTGTGTGTGTGTGTGTGTGTGTAGTGATCAAGTCCAGGGCCTTGTATAATCCAGATAACCACTTTTCCACTGAGGTCTAGCCATGACTTAATTTAAAGGTATAGCCCAGGCTTGCCTTGAACTCACAATCCTGCCTTACCCTCTTCAGTATTTGCTTATTGGCATGCATTACCATGAATGACTTTTTTCATATGCTTTAATATCTTGGGCCTTTCTGACTCTGGAGAGACTGATGTCTCATTGCAACTCCACATGCCCATCACCTTTTCTGTCAGGCTCCCATATTCCTGGCTACTATTTCTCTGACTTTACCACCCCACCCACAAATTCTAGACCAATAGAGCCAGGGTCCTTCTATCCTTAACCCACAGAAATTACTCACACTAGCCAACCCTAAGCCCTTTTATTCCTCTGAATCCATTCTGTCCAAGAAGCTGGAGTAAAGGCTTTTGCTTATATCCTTCCATTCCTTTGATTTCTAGAGCCTTGGTGCCTTCCTTGTGTCCATGGGTTCTGTGTTCCTGTCTCTGGAAATCCATGAAAAACAAGTATAATTTCAATGGAAGCTGCCCCATTTATGGCATGGAAAAAATGGAAAAATAATATGATCTATACCACAAATCATAGAATGTCTCATAAAACACCACATGTATAAAGGCTCCAATGTCCTTCGTATATCACAAGGTCCCCATGGAATACTGTGTGTGAAGTCACTATATACACAGATATGAATAGTATCTATTTCCCTCTTTCAAGGCACCTAATCACAGGGACTTATCACAGAATGAGGTGAGAGGTGAAAATTTTTTTCTGTGACAGAAGGAAGAGTTTAAATCAGTAGTTCTCAACCTGTGAATTGTGGCCCTTTGGAGGGGGTCACATATCAGATATTTACACTATGATTCATAATGGTAGCAAAATTACAGTTATGAAGTAGCAATGAAATAATTTTATGGTTGGGGGATCACACAACATAAAGAACTGCATTAAAGGGTTTCAGCATCAGGAAGGAAGATTGAGAACCACTGTTATAAATGATAGAGAAACAAAGACTCAAATACAGTTTTCTGATGAACAGCCCAGAGTTGGGCTTTCAGTGGGACCCATGACTTTGGGTTTTAGCTTGTCTTGTCTGCAGAACAAGAGACAAAGCATGCTTGGATGCCCCTGACACAGCCTCTACCAGCTACCACTTAATATCTGGGATTCTGTGCATGCACTACTTGAGGAAAAATATTCATTTCTTTCTTGGCCTCCCTTCTATATTCCATATTCATTTATTTTCAATAAACAGCTTCAGATTCCTCATTTTTCCCCCTAAAGCTTACAAATAAATTTTTCTGTCTTGCCTTTCTTGCCACATTTACATAAAAGCCACAATGAAAAATTTATAGCAGTAATAGAAATCTTCAAGAAAACAAAATGTTCTTAGAACCTATGTAGCCTTAACCCTGTGCTAGGGAGCACAGTGTGTTGGGCTCACAGGCTCTCAGACTGCTCAGTTCCTTGGGAAGGTGTGGCTAAAGTGCCAGGTGTACCAACAATTGTTGAAATTGGGCCAGTTAGAGAGACTGGTATGACTTTACTCACCAATGTCTTCTAGTCCACCTTCTCTTATAACCATGCAAGTAAATAGAGTTTTACTTGCTAAGTTTTGAAGCAATTGTATAAAGTCTATGAAACTTTACTATTTGGGAATATTGAAAGAAGGTTAGAGCAAAATATGGCTTCATGGAAAATTTAAACAGCAATCCTTTATAAATACTTTACAAAAATTACATTTTAATTGGTTGGAAATATAACACATGTAAGACAAGAGAAAAATAATTCTTCCTTTTATCCATTGAAGAGGTAATAAGCATGCACCTAGTACTGAGGACTCAAGGCACTCTCTACTCCCAATGTATTTCCAGCTTAATGCTCATTAAAAGAAAATTAATATTAATAAACCAAATTAGTTAAGTTGGTAAAATGGGTTATTTTGTAGTATAGCATAAACATGAAAATGCTTGGCACATGAGGATTTGTTTCTTAATGCTTAGAAGTAAAAGAAAGCTTTCATTTATGGCCTATTCAATGTATAGAAGTTTCTGATTTTAGGTGGGAATCCATTTTATCCTGGAAAAGATATGATTTTGAGTCTTCTTAGTCAATCTAGTCACATAGGGTGAATATCATGACAGTGGTGCTGAGTCCATGTTATGTGGATTCTACAGGCTTGGCTGGTGCCTGCAATATTGCTCAGGCCTCAGTAAAGACAGGAGGTGGAGTCACTGGGTGGTTTCTAGCATTCCCTTCTTTAGACAAGAGAGTAGGGTAGATACGGAGTTTCTGAGAAGAGGAACAGAAAACATTAGCCTCTAATGGGCTGAATAAAACAATTAGACCTTTTTTTTTTAAGTGGTTAGTGTCTAGAACTTCTCAGTCCAATTTTCCTAATTATCCATCTCTCTTTTGACTCACCCCCCCCCACCTAACTCCAGCCCCTTTCTATAAAGTATGAGAAATTATTTCAGTTCATTGGAAACACAGCTAAGGTGTTCCCACCTTAGATGTGTCCTGTGTTCAGCATGGGCAGGTCTGAATGCTATTTTCTATGCTGGGGATAAACTAATGAGGTGTGCTAAGGAGAGGGCAGCTGGGCAACCAGCTGGGCAGAAAGGTTATATTCCTGGGAATGCCCATGGACCTTGCCATTGACAGGCTGTCTTTCTAGGAGGCAGCCATTACGATTGGAAGGAGGAGACTATGAGGCTTAGCATGAGTGTGAGCAGCAACAATTGGTACAACCTCTTGGGAGACAGAGTCACTGAATTACTGTTTTTTTCCTTTTGCTTTATGGCTTATGGAAAGTGGAACACAGAGCTATTTAGGCTACCCTGGACAATGCAGGAGAGGTTGAGTGATGCTCTTACTCTGTTTTCTTGACAGTCCTCAGTAGAGTGCTCAAACTGTCCTCTGTGTGGTAAATATTTTAATATAACCTCCCATACAGTGAAGATGTTAGTTTCCCACTCTCCTCAAGTAATAAATTTGACCTTTACAACAAGAAAAAATAGCACTCAAATAATCATTATTTGCTGGCCATCTTCTCTCCTATAAGGCAATGTGGAATAGACTCTATATTCTAAATGGCCGACTTTAAATTCCAGCTCTGCCATTTATTGATTGTATGAACTTGATCAAATTACCTAACCTGTTGGTGTTATATGACAGACTTTTCCTGGGGAGATGCACCATACACACACACACACACACACACACACACACACACACACACACACGCACATGCACATACAGGCACACACACACATGTTTTTGTTAGGAGTACTAACAGGAATGTATGTGAGGGGTTACTTATAGGGGCAGCGATGACTCAAAAGCAGCTGCATCATTAAAAAGCTTACCCTAACTCAGGTGACAATTCACAGAAAGCTGCATCCCTGGACTCTCTGCACAACTTGTAGAAAGATTGACAGGTTCAAGAATCTTCTCTAGGCAGTTTGGCTGGTCAGAGTCTTGGGTCTACCATTTCCATAGCCCTGGGGATGGGGTCCTTGACGTGTGAAGTTAATTATTTCTTGAGTCTCATAAGTCTCCCCATCTTCTGGAAGGAATGTTTCAATTTAGAGGAAACTGTTTTACAACAGTATATGCTTCTGATTGAGGACACTCTTCCTCATATAGTTGATGTGAGGATCAGCACTTGCTTTGAATGTGGTTGTCCATGACTATATCATTTGCAACTACCGTTTTATATATTCCTCACATCAATCCTGAAAGAGAATGTGTAGCCCAATAACATGATAAAGAAAATTGGTTCATGAAACTTCTATGGGTTCAAGATCCAATGACTAATAATTGAGAGAGGTAGAGGTTAGACCTGGGAGCCCCTCTGAAAATCTCTCAGTGTTGTATAGTCCTTTAACATGGCAGCTTGCACACAGTCCCTTTCTTTGCCATTCTTTTGCACCTATAATTTCATTTTCCTGGAATGAGCCCTCCATCTAGTTTATCAGATTGCTTCAACTTGCCTTGAGAATTGCTATCAAAGTGCCCCTCATATAGGAAGTCTTCCTCCCCGGCGTGTGCCTCTCCCATGGATGCTATACAGTATCAAGCTTGGCTTTCTTTTAATGCTGGTTTCTGTAGGAAGCCCTGAGCTTTATGAAACTGAGTTAGTGGCTTTTTAAGATTGTTTCCCTCTAGTGCAGAGCCTAAAGATATTAAGTGCTCAGAGAAAGACTATAGAATGACCCTTATACCAAGAACTATCATCTCCCCAATGCCCAGATGCTGAATTCTTTGAATTAGACTCTCATTTACAGACAGCAAGCCTAAATTGTACTTCGTAAACCAGTTGAAGGATCCTCTCAAAGACAGCCTCTGTCATGGTAGTCAATTGTGGTTCTTAGACCTTCCTTGGGCCAAATCCAAGTTCCATCCTCCTTGGTGGAGACTCTCAGAATGTACTAAGATAGGTGTATGACACATGTGACAAGTCAGGACTTCCATGCAGTGCATTCCTTGTACTTTCCTAATCCCAGAGGTGGATCTTATTTTCATGCTATCACTAGCAGTAACATAGGGCTGCACAATTTACAAAACTGTTTACCCATACATTACATCATTAAGCTTTCTGCTAACAGTTGTTGGTAATCAACTGTATTGTTTCATTTCTTCTCTATGTGTTCTACAGAAAAGCACCATGGTGAAAAGGCCTGGCAACAGAATGAGCTAGACTTCTGGTGGGATCTCACCTGGGGCACTTACTAGCTGTACATTTTTAAGTAAGTCAGTTAACCTGGGGAATTGCAGGAACCCTCTGTAGAAGAGTACTTTAGCCACACCAGATTGAAATTGTGATTTGACTCCATCCTTGAAACTTCAGAAATGTTTCAATCTTGCTGTAAAATTGAAATGGAAAAGACATAATGCTAATGAAAATGGGAAATGCTACAAATGATTAAATTGAGCAGCATGGAACATTGATCAAGGAACTAAATTGGTTTAATGGAGTGCACTGGAAACATCCTTTTTCCACAAAAAATATATTGATGTTAGCATAATTTTACTTAAAATATTTGTACTTAAAATGCAGTTGAAGGTCACCATGGAGTAGAGATGAGCACAAAGTCTGATCCCACTTGCTTACTGAGAACAACTTCAAGTACTTCGATCACAGTATCATTCAGCTATAACAAAAGTCCAGGGAATAGAATTGTCATGTGGCCCCATTTTATGGAGATGGAACAAAAGCTGGCTCTACCAAGTATAGTATTCTCTTTGATACTCTCCTCATCTTAATCTACCACTGTCTTATTGCCTCTCTATTGACATTGTATGATTTTTCAGCCCCATCAAATAAAATGTTAGGATACTGAAGTTCCTCCAAGGCCTCTGTGTTAAAGGCTTACTTCCTTGGGTGGTGCTAGTGGGAGATGATGGGACCTTTAGGAGGATGGGCCTTGTGGGAGGTCATTACGTCATTGAAGGTGTGCCTTTAAGGGGGATTGTGGGACCCTCATGTCTTCCTCTTATTCCTTGGCTTATGAGGTAAGACTTTTTGTCATATACCTGTGCCATGAAGTGTTGTCTCTCAAGAGATCAAAAGCTATGAGGTGAATCAATCTTGAGCTAGAACCTCCAAAAATATGAGCCCAAAATCCCTGTTTCTCTTTGTATGTTGACACAGGGTGTTTCTTTATAGTAACCTTAAGTTGACCAGTACCAAGTCTAATCTGGATGCCAAGATCTGAGGGCTTTGCTATCTGCTCCCAACTTCTTTGCTGGTTTGTCTTCTTATGGTTCTTACACATAGGATACTCTGCCTGTGTCCTTTTCTGACCCTATTTACAGAATGTTCATTCTCTACATGGGTTCCTGTTCTATCTCCCCACCTTTGATCAGGTAATAGCCCTGCCTTGTCACATGTGTTTACTCAGGTCACTTTTCTCCATTTCCTGGAGCACAGGTGACATTTTGACATTTTACATTTTTTTTTTTTTAGCAGAATATAATCCTGTGGGGATTTCTGGGAGAAGAGGGGTTCTCTCCATTGTGTTTATTGCTTTGTCTCTAGGGACTGGAACACCATCTGTTGCACAGTAGGTGTTTTACGGATAGTTTTTTTATTATGAAGAAATAAATGAATAGAAGCTCTTCATACACAAATCCATTACTAAGTACTACAGGCCCTGCTTCCAGTTGAAGAGGCCTCATAATGGACATATCAAATCCAGTTTGCCAGCACTCCTGCCCAGCTTTACTCTGACTACAGAGTTGCCCAGTACTTACGCTGTTGGTGAACTTCTTGACCCAGGATTCTCCTTCCCAGTCAATGTTCTTTTGTTCCGACCTGCCATCCTGAGTTGCATAGCTCCCATTGGAAGGAATACTTTGTTCCCATGAGTGTCTTTCCAGTACAACCATACTTTATTCAGTTAACAGATTTTTTTTGTTGGGATTATGGGAATGATTTTTGAGGCCTGCAGAGCATGTAAGCAACTTTCTTCTTTAGAGGAGGACTGAGGGCACTTTGGTATTGGTCCCTGTTTGCAGGTTGCAGATCTCATTCCTATTGACAGGTGTAGCATTGTGGATGTGCATGCTCCGTCTCTCAGGTGGAAATTGATCTCAATCAAGTAACTAGAAGTTGAGTTTCTCAATGACAAAATCAGCCCCCTTTTCTCTGCAGATTAAAAAGAAAGAAAGAATTAAGGGGTAATAAATGAGGCCTGTCATTTTGTAAGGAAAGAGACAATGATGGGTAAGAAGAGAAAAACAAATATCAGTTAAGATCATAGAACAATATTGAAAATAGAACAAGATCCTTTATTCTGAGCACAGTAAGAGGAAGAGTTTTTGAAAAGAAAGGGGAGCCTTGAGTAGGAGAGGAAAAGGCATGGCAGAATTAGAAGACAGCCCAGTGACTTTCACTTGGATTTTGAAATATTTATTTGTATAATTGAAATTCTAAAGAGAGACAGGAAAGAAAAACCAATCACAGATCCCCTGAAAAAACACAAGGAGAAGGATCCAGCTCAAAGTGAAGCTGTAGCTCTAGGGCTCATTGGATCATTCACTGTGTTTAAGTGAGTCCACTCTGACCTGGCTTAGGAGTGGTGTTTTCAATGTGTCTGGGCCACCCTGATCCTCTCCACATCCTTGGTTATCTCAGGAATCCACCAAAGTATTGTATCATAAACCAGCCAGTGGTTGGGGCCATGTGTGAAAGGAAGAAAGAAGAAAACACTGAGGCCATGTAGGAGTTCATGTAGACACAGGGAGAGATAATGGGAAGGGTTAAGGAGAACCAAGAAATAATTTGCTGCATGGTTACAGACATAGATGAAATACCCAGAGAAAGAGTCTTCTGGAAATAAGCAGGTAGAAGAAGAACCTGACATGGAATGTCAGTGGGCCACCTGTCTTGAGGTGGGACAATCCTGCTGACGGGGCTATCTTTTGGTCCTTTAAAACCTTTCAAAATAAATAACAGAATAAATTTAATAGCTTTTCTGCAAAGCTTCCTGTAAGAGGTTGTAGGGGTATCTTGCATATCTTCTATCTTGGCATGGCTCATTTGAAAAATGCCGATGGAACACAGACCCTTATCTCATCCTGTAAGCATCTCATTTATCATGTGTCTCTACTTCTTAAGCTAGGACACAAGCATCAGTGGGATGGGTATTGAATGTTGTATTAGCATAAAATGTAAGAAAATAATGATAGTTATTATTCTCATTACTCTATAGTGCTGGGAATCAAATTCTGAGTCTCTGACATGATCTGTAAGTACCTGTGAACTACACCCCAGCCCTAGAATTGTTTTTAAATGTACATATTTGAACCCAGATCTACCTGATATTGTTTTTGTTCTGTTTTGTCTGATTGTTTTATGGGTCTTAATTGTTGGGATCCGGGAAGCTCACTGTTGCCTATGGAATAGGAGTCTGTCTATTGTGACGTAGTCACTCGTTCCATGAATGTGTGTTCCTCCAAAAATCCATGTTGAAATTTAATCCCTATTATGGTGGTCGTAAGAGGAAGGGCCTTAGTAAAGAGGTTGTAGTTATTTATGTACCTATTAAAGAGGCTTGAGTGTAGCTTAAGTTTTCCTGCCTGGCCCACAGTCAGGACAAATCTCTCTCACCTGCCAGTCCCACAGCCTTTCAAACCCAACCAAGTAAACACAGAGGCTTATTTTGCTTACAAACTGTATGGCTGTGGCAGGCTTCTTACTAACTGTTCTTACAGCTTAAATTAACCCATTTCTATTAATCTATACCTTGCCACGTGGCTCGTGGCTTACCGGTATCTTCACATGCTGTTTCTCATCATGGCAACTGGCAGTGTCTCTCCGACTCAGCCTTCCACTTCCCAGCTTTATTCTCCTCCTTGCCCCGCCTACACTTCCTGCCTAGCCAACGACCAATCAGTGTTTTATTTATTGACTAATTAGCAACACATTTGCCATACAGAACATCCCACAGCACTTGAGAGCTGCCTGGCCACCATCTCTTCACCCGGTGTGTGGATATGGCCTTCCTCATCCAGAGGATTAACAACAGGTTGCAACCTCAGCAATGAGACTGAACCCCCACCAGACACATCTGCAGGTCTCTTGATATTGGAGTTCCAGAACTTTGAAACTGGGAAATGTTATTTGTAAGTCATCATTTTGGTATAACAGTAGGAATGGACTAAGGCCCCCATCTGCATGGGGCTAGCAGAATCTCACACTCAGCTATAAGGTGGGTCTCCTGGGCTCCGCCTGCCTCTGGCGTCTGTCCAGCAAGTGGCAGGTTTAGTAACAGATATATAACACACTCTGGTGATGATTCTGCATGGTCATTTGAAGGAAGTTTTTCCTCCTTGAGAGAATGATGAGAAATTATGATTTCCTTTTTTATCATGCTTGCTCAAACTGCAAACACCCATCCTTGTTGCTGGCAGCTGCTCTAGATGAATGGACTCAGAACTGAAATTTGTAGTGTGCCTGGCCAAACAGTTTGGAAATAACAAGTGTCCTTTATGAAAACCCTGGGTCATCAAATTAATAAATTCTGAAGTTCATTTCCCTTCATTTTTATGATATACACAGATACATTTTCTTATTTTTAAACTGATTAGATGTGGTCTTTTTACTTGAGGCTGAAATTATCATAATAGATAAACATATTCAAGCTTATCACTATAATAGTGCTACTGATTTCTTTTTCCTCAATAAATGTCCTTAATGGAAGGTAATGCAGTAGAGTTGCCTCTAATACATTAGAAAGGGTGTATGACTCTAGGCAGGTCCATGTGGTCATGGCTTATTGTAGCCACTCTCATGTTTATAATAACACCATCAAAATAAGTACAAGGTAAGTACTATTCTAACAAATTTAGAGACAATAAAAGATCACATTATAACAGGCTCCAAGACCTTAGTAGGTCCCAGATCATAACGTAACTGGTGCCATAATGGAAGTACCATTCAGGCTGTGGAACCAAGCATGTAGGCAGCAACAGTTACCAAAACTGAGAACAAAGACCTAATCCATCAAAGTCCATAGTTCTGGGGAAGTCCCTCCATGCACTAACCTTGGTTTTTGGCTTCTGTAGTTCCACTTTGGGCTAACTGTTCTTGCTAATTGAGGTGTGTATGTGTACACCCAGGATATGTTTTTTGTGCTTAAAAGCTCACCTTGAGAAAGGCTTGGGATTGCACTGGGGTCCTCGACACCTGGTGTAGTCACAGGCTGGCTAATAGTGACTTTCTATTGGCTTAAATCCATGTCCAAATAGTCTTATTTGGTAACTACCTCACAACAAAATTCATCTGGGAAACTGTTTATTTGCTGAACTGAATGAATTTGAGCCTTCTTTGCAATAGAAGAGGAAGATTTTCTTTCTATTTGCAAAAAAAAAAAAAAAATTTAAATAAAAAATAATTACCTAATTTCCTGCTCCTTCTCCTCCCTATAACATTCCCCATCACTTTTTCTAAAATTCATGGCCTCTTTTTCTTTATTACTGTTACACAGGTATATAAATGTAAAAAAAAAAAAAAACATTGCTGAGTCAATTTAATGTTGCTTGTATATATGAGTTCAGGACTGATCACTTGGTATTGGATAACCTATTGGGGGCTGATCTGGGAAAGACTAATTCTACCCTTAATTGTCTATATTCTTCATCTAGGGCTGGTGCCCAGTGAGATTTCATCTTTCCACATTAGCATGTTTATTGGTACTGTCCTTGTTCAGGTCTTGGTCAAGCAGCCATATGTTGATGAATCATGGGTGAAGCTTTCCTATAATTTCCAGGGGATATAACCTTGCAGAAGATGTCCTGGCCCTCTGGCTCTTACAGTCTTTGCATCTCCTCTTCCTCAATGTTCACTGAGTCTTAGTTTAAAAGAAAAATGGGTAGGACTTCTTATAAATTAGGAGATGAATTCTTGGCATTGGTCTAAAAAGCCACCTCAGGGCTATTTGAGGGGAGAGTCATATGGAAAGGGATTAAAGATAGTATCTGAGGGCTTTGTATGAGCTTGCATGATTTCACTCCCCTATTCACCACAAAGCCTAAGAACAATACTCTTGCCTATCAGTCCCCTTGATAATGTCCAACAGGAAGCTCATCTTTATCATATTAAGTTCAAGTTCAGAGCTGCTAATATTCTGAAATGATCATCTGTCTTATGGAGGAAGTTGAACTCATTGGCCAAATATGAGACTTAGATTTTCTGTGGGCCTTCCTTAACTTGATCACCTAACAAGTCCGAAGGGTAGATCCAAAGCTTGGACAAAGCAGTGTCCACAGCTCATGCCTTAAAGCCTGCCTAGAAGTCAGCGTAAGACCAACAGTTAAAATATCTCAAGATGAGCTATAGACCAAGTAGGTGGAGCTTCTTTGTCTAATGACCTTTCCCACAGAGTGATAGCAAACACAATGGGATGGCCTCATAAATCATACCTCCAGTGAGCATCCACACAGCCAGTTCCACTGTTTGCATATTCAAATGTCACCCTGATCGCAAGAGAAAAGACAAAACACTTTTTTTCCTCTCAAAAATGTCAGCATGGCTGGATTAGAAAAGATAATTTGGAAGTACTTCTAGACAATAATTACCTCTGGCACCTATCTGCAGTGTACTTAACGAATGGAAAGAGGACATTTTTTTAATTTTTAAAAATTATGATTATTACAGTAATTAATCAGCTGTTCCATGACAGCTTCCTTGAGGGGGAGAAAGCATCGCAAAGGCCATCATGTTTCGGTAGGGCGCCTTGTTGATCTCACATCGAGTATGCAAAATATGTCTCGTTATCATTAGCTGCTAAAATGCTGTGGCAGTGGAATTACCCTCCATTTCCTAAATAGCCAGGAAACTCGGAAAGTCACATTTCACAAGTGGAAGAGAGAAGGGAAAAAAATCCTAATCCCAAATGCTAGTTTGGAAAAAAAAATGTTTCAGACTTGCTCAGCTGTGGTTGTTAAACCAATCTCCTACTTAATTACATGCAAAAGGTTCCCAGTTCTAATTACAGGCCTTGGGGAAATAGCCCATCTCCCCAAACCAATAACACCTCATGTTCGTTCATTCGCTTCCAATCTTTTGTGCTTAATGTGCTGCCCTGGATTTCAGCTTCCATGAATGATCTGAGTTTTGAGTTTTGCACTTCAGTTCCCACCACACTGCTCCAAACAGGGTTAGGAGACTCACCTTCCTGGGTGACTCCTTTAGAACACCTTTTGCTACTGAGCACAAACCCTCTAGCCACAGCCACATCAGAGGCAAAGTCTTTCTTCTGGTGCATTCTTCCTCTCTCTGAAGCTTGGTGCCCTCTGTGACTGTGTCAAAGCCTTGGAGTGATGTGAAGGCAGCAGCCTAGTGGTGAGGCTCATTGTCCCAGCCTGGAGGTAGAGGGCTTCTAGAGGTCAGCTGTACCTGGGTTTGCTTCTCTGAACACTGCCTAAGCAAGAGCTGGCTGGAAGCAGGAACTTCACACCAAGAGCCAATGGAGGCTCCTTATCAAAGCCTTTGGATAAGTAGGGAGCCAGAGAATGAGCAAGGGAGAAAGATGTCCTTCCATCTTAGGGGCAGATAACAATTCAAGCACGATTCTGCATAGTCTGGTCTACACACAGATGGTAATGGGGAATGGTTCTCTAAACTGGATCATCTTAGACTCAAATTACAAGGTTGCATTCCCACATCAATAGAAGATGAATACATATGAGCTAATTTACTGCTCTGGTTCTGTGCTCTTTAGCTCTTCTGTTACAGAATTCACTTCATGGATCTTACTATTCAATGATATTGTTAACGAGGGTTCCAGGTATAAAAATCAACTTGTTTCCATTGTGTGTATTCACGGCACACAGTAATGTGCTACTTAAGGACAAGTATACATTGTCTGGTGATCACTACTCCCTTGGTTAGGTTTAATTGTCAACTGGGCCTGTGGGTATATCTATGGGGGATTGAATTCATTAAGCTAATTGATGTGGTAAGACCCAGATCACAGGTGAGAGGTCCTGAACTGCAGAAGAGTGGAGAAATCAAGCTGAGCATACGCCAACAGGTGAGCCTGCATGCATTCATTTCCTTCTACTCTTAACTATAGATGTTCCAGCTGTTAAACGTTCCTGCCTTGACTTCTCCACAGTAGGGGACTGTGACCTTGAACTGTAACCTTTATCCCCGAAGTTGCTTTTTGTTAGAGTGTTTTATGATAGCAACAGAAATGAAGTCAAACACCCTGCATCTTTCCTTCCTCCGATCCTCTCTCCTCTTTGTCCCCTAGACAAAGGAGTTTCACTTCTGCTTTCCTATCATATACACATGCATGATAGTGCATCTATATAAAACCTAGGACTCACAAGTGAGAAAATGACATTTGTTTTTCTGAGACCTGCTTAATTCATTCATTTATTATGATAACCTCCAGATGCATCCATTTGCCTGCGCGTGATATGACTTCATAACTTGTTGGACAGTGTCAATGGTTACATTTTTTTGCCCTTTATATGAAGCTGCTGCTTATTATTTTGTACACAGTAGGTGCTCAGCTCAAAATGGCTCAGAAAAATGTGTGAGTGATCTCATCCTGCTTACCCCTCCTTTCCTTACCCATCTGTACTCACTGCAGGCCAAGTACAGGATTTTCCTTCTCCCTTCTCTGCAGTAATGACTTCTGTGCCCACATCCAGTGTGTACAGGATATAGACAGTCCCACGATCACAGACAGTTTTCTGTTTGGTCTACTCTCCTCATGTGTTTAATTTCTTGATGAGTCTTAGCTCCATCAGGGAAGGTACTGTGTGTAATATTTATCTGTAGGACCCTCAGCACCTGGCACAGGCTTATTTCAAGCAAGAAATCAGTCCAGATGGATTGCTGCAGACACTGTGGTCTTCTGCAAAGCATATGGTTGTATACATATATGGGCTCTTTGGCTATATTTTGTGTTAAAAATTTATTTTGCCAACTTTTAGGTAAGTAGTAGATCGCAGTTGACTGCAAAGAGATAGCTATTCTTCAAGGAGACAGAATGCCTATGAGTCACAGTGAAATAACATACTAAATGGAGCCAAGAAATCCACAGAACACAGATTCAAGGACGGGCAGCAAACAGACATGATTGGGTCAACATTAGTAGCTGGGTAAACCCTCTGCTTGTAGAGCAGGATATTTGTAACTTGTTTCTGGAGTCAGTCTCCAAGAGATAAATATAGTCAGTTTCTGCCTTGGGTAATTAGAAATGGTAAAAGTGACAATTTACCATGGATTGGGGCACAGAGCACAATTTAAGTCAACAAATGTATAACAATTGACTAAAGCAAGTGACTAAAATTCTAATCTTTCTTTGTTCTAGAGTAACAAAAGAAAGATTTGTAAATTTAACTACATAAACATTAAAAATATTTGCCCTGCAAAACGTAATTTAAAAAAAAAACAACCTCACAGTTGTAAATACTTGCTAAGAACATATGCACACCATGGGCTGAGAGCTAATATATCTTAACAAAATAAACAACTTTTAAACTTGAGAATAGTTCCAAAAACTTGATATAATAATAATGATGATGATGATAAGTAAGATATGGTGATATTTTATTTGTATTAAAATGTTATTTGTATGTTAATAAATAAAGTTGCCAGGGGATCAGAGCTATTAGCAAGCCATAGGAAAGCAGGGCATTGGTGGCGTACGCTTGTAATCCCAGCACTTGGTAGGCAGAGCTAGGTAAGTCTCTGTGTGTTCAGGGATATTGGATACACATGCCTTTAATCTCAATACCAATCATAGAAAACCTGGAGGTCTATACAGACAGGCCGTGACGAGGCGGTCATGTGGTTGGGTTTACAAACAATGAGAAGGCAGAACAGGAACTCTATATAAAGACTTTAACACAGGGGTAGCTCTGGTTCGGAGAGGTAGGACCACCGCAGGAGGAAGGGTAAGGTTTTAGCTCTTAACTCTGATCTCTTGGCTTTCTTCTTTGCATTAGTTCTGTCTTTCTTATTTAATAAGAAGGTTGGTTACATCTACAGTAAGAGACTTGGGTTGTCTCATAGTGCGTGACATCATGGAAACAATACAACAAACAAAAACGCGCCCAGGGTGTTGCTTCTCAGCCGTCTGACAGGAGTGTTTCGAACTGTCCTGTTCTGCCACTGGCTGTTGGGGAAAGGCCTGCCATTTCTTCTGGGGGGAAATTTAACAGCATCTATCAAAAATATGTACCTTCCTTTTGACTTATACCAACATGCTCTGATCTTATTCACGGCATCTTAGGCATTGTCCTGGTTCATTCTGTGTTCTACCTGACACAAACTAGAGTCTCCTGGGAAGAGGGTACCTTGATTTTGAGGAATTTCTCAGATTAGATTAGCTAGTGGGCATGTCTGTGGGGCGTTTTCTTGATTGCTAATTGATAAAGGAGAGTCCCAGTCCACTGTGGGCAGTACCGTCACTAGGTAGGTGGTTCTGGGCTATATAAGAAAGCTTGCTGAGCCAGCTAGAGGAAGCAATCCAGTAAGCAGCATTCCCCTCTGATTTCTGCATCAGTTACTGCCTGAGTTTCTGACTCCTCTTAATGATGGATTGTGACACAGAACTGTAAGCCAAACTCTTTTCTTCCCAGGTTGTTTTTGGTTATGTTGTTTATCATAGCAAGAGAAAACAAGCAAGGACAGGCAGCCAGGAATTTCTGCATTTGCTGTCTTTCACAGCAATGAAAGGCATCTTGGTTTAAGGCTGAGAGCAGCTTTGACTCAACTTGGTTATAATTACCAGTTTTAATTTTTTTCACATCCTTACATTACTTTGAAATGTAATACATGGAATATTTTAACAATTTAGAGAATGCATACATTTTAATAAGAGCAAAAAAAAACTTTAATTCTCCTATCCTGAAATTTGGGCTTATTTCCATCAAACATTTCCCCCATGCTTTTAAAACCTTATTAAGATCATTCTGTATATTAATGTAATTTTTTATTCCACATTTTTGCTTAAGGTTATGATTTTTCCATATCATTAAAAACTCTATGTAAATATCATTTTAATAGCTGTTCAACATTCAATGATATTAGAAATTTCATTTTTAAATTTGACTTTGTGCCTAATATCAAAATGAATAATATTACTTTTGAGGAGTGTTAGCTGCCTGTATCCATGGCTTGGTGACACTCTGAGGTTCTGTTTAATATGTAACAAAATTTTCTTTCTCTCAAGCTATGGCCTCCATCCAAAATGGAACAGGAACTCTGCTGGATGATTCTAGCACTTTCTAGTAGCCCTTCTTCCTTGCAACTTCTGACACTAATGTACACTTGGTTTCCCAGCAACTGAGCCAGTAATGCCTTTAGAATGTCACTAAGGTCAGACACCCTGAGAGAAGAGAAGAGGTCCCAGACAACTGCCTGTTTCTGCCATGTACTGCGCAGTGATTAGTAAGCCATAATTTATGGCTCTAATTAATTCTTTTTATCATGGAGAGAGACTCACTCAAGCACACTATCCAACAAAGCCCTGATATCCTGCTTCTCTCAACCCTGGATCTCCTTGCTGGGAACTCATTTTGCAAAACACATTAAGCTGGCAGAAGATCCAAAGCACTAGGGAGGGAGGTCCTTCTTTTTCCCACTCATTCCATTTTATTCCACAAACAGACTAACAGTAAGCAAATCCCGCTATACCCTTTAATGGAGGCCAAATCTCCTTCTAGAAAGGCATTTGGGGTGTCATTACAGTAGGGTATAGTCAGGTAGACTCCTGTGGCTTCAGATATGAGGTAGCAGGAGATAAGCTGGCCTTCCAGCAAGCCCCTGCCTATGTATGCTCCTGTTAGCATCCTTGGTGAGCTGGATTGGACCTCAAGTACTACTCTAGCTCTGAACCTATTGACTGGATCCCAGTGGATTCACTTTTCTAGAACTTCACAGAGGGCCTTTCTATAATGTGGCTCACTTGTGATTAGCACCTAAACCGAGGAGCACTCTGTGTGAAATCTGCCCTTCTATGTGAGTGATTAGGACTAACTGAATACTAGGGACTGATTGATTCATTGCAAGACAGCTAACTGGGGTAACTGCCACTATGGCTAACCGCAGTAGATGTTCTGAGGGAAGGACATTGCCTTGTTCCCCACTGTATCCCTTTAACTTAGAGCACATACAGTTTAACAGTGTTGAAAGCATGAATTCCCATTTCACAGAGCTAAATATGTGCCACAGTAAAATACAAGATTTCTTCCATTCTGGTTTCATAGCACATACTCTTAAACCTCTTATGAGTATGTCCATGGGCTGAAGAGATGGCTCAGTGGGTAAAAGAACTCATGATGTAAACCTGTACCTAAGTTCAATCACCAGAATCCACATAAAGATGGAATGAGAGAACTGACTTCTACACGTGTGCCATGGAACACACACACACACACACACACACACACACACACACACACACACACACACACTACTACAACTACTACTACTATTTTTAAAAGACTATGTCCTTGACATCTTCAGAGGTTTGAATTTATTTCCCCTTTTGCAGAAGGATAAGTGTGACAAATGGGAAAAGGTTTTGAGGTAATGATGTAGTATGGACGCCAGGTGTTAATCACCACTGACACAAAGTCCTGTGGCAAGAGACAGGTAGGTGTAGCCGTCTGCTAACTGGTAACTGATGTGGTGCCTATATTGTTATTGAAATAATTGTGGTCTCCCACCAAAGAAAATGTTTATTTTTTTCCATCTGGAGCCACCCTGAATTATCTAAGTTTCCTTTCTTAGGACAGGCTTTTTCAATCTTCAGACACCTTCACCTTTAGACCTAAGGAAATGACCCATCTCTCCAACCACAAGGACATACCCCCTTTCTCACACCTCATCTTTGTTCATTTGCCCTCTCAGTGCAATTTAATTTAATTTCTTCTTGAATCTTTAGATTGATAAAAATGTTCTCCTCATCTCCAAGCCTGCCTGAGCTTCAGACAGTGGCCTGGGTGGACTACGTGAGAGAAACACCCAGGGCCATGGCTGAGAGAGAGGCATTATTTACATATTTATTAGAAATTCTGTCCTGCTGGCAAGAGACTCTCACTTCTGACTTTAATTCCGATAAGTAAACAACCCCATTGGCGAGGAAGAGGGGGAAACAAACTAGAATAGTTTGCACAAGATAATACAGTAAGGAGGAACAATACCCATAATGCAAAATCCATTTGCAGTGCAAAGCAAAAAAAAGAACGAGAAGTCTTTCTCTAAAGACTAGCTGAAGCTAAACACTCTGAAGAAATAATTGAGAAGTAATTCAATTATATTTGGTATCAGTTTCCTCACAGGCCAGTGGAATGACAATTAATCCCTTGGTGCTTTTCTAAAATTTTTAATACTTTGTGGTTTGTTCAGGATCACCCTCCAGCAGTTAGCCACACTCAGCAATCCTCTTGCTGATTGAGTCTGTCTTCCCCTCCTCATCCATCCTGGCCTGATAACGCTTTACACCGGGGAGCCATTCTGTGAATTCAGCCTTCTCTGACCCTTCTCTCAAGCTGTCCAGCATCTTACCATTTTGCTTAGATGCCCTCTTGCTTCCCTTAATTATATCACATTGCTAGAACAGCAATAGAAGGAACTTAACATCCTACAGCTTTCTGTGAACATCCAGCATTGAGCCCACATCATCAGCCCTGTGACAACACAATGCATTAAATCCTCAGCACCGCACGTCTCGCTATCCCCAGAAAAAAATTACATTTAGGAACATTAAAATGGACTGACTTTAATCCACAATAGAAAGGGAGCGGGAGATATGGCTTAAATCCTGCCTGATGTTCTGACCTGAACTTAACTCCACAGATAAGATCACACTGAATTCTTTGCATTTGTATGGCTTCTTTCTGTCAGAGACTGCAGGGCACTTTATATACATCAGTCAGGGGCTTCAGGGCTTTGCATACACAGAAGTAAGATGCACATCTTCTCTTGGTTGCTGTAATCCAGCTCCAGGATGGGTTGCTGCATCAGAAAACTGAAAGATGATGGGTGGAAGAAGACTGATCCAGGCAGCCTTCTGGACTGGCCCTGGTACAAATTTAAGGATGCAGGTATTTGGACAGCAATGCTCAATACTAAATTTGTAGAAATCATTGTGCTTCTAAACTGCCAAGCTATTTTTAATGCAAAAACAAAAATGGTGAGATGAGAATTTTGCTTTGTTCTTTGATGATCCCATGCACATGAACTCACAGACTTAGAGTGAAGATAATTTCTGCTCTTAAATGCTCACCTGTTCTTTCTTGGTCATCCTGGTGTCCATGGAGGACATATGTCTTTAATGATGTGATATTTCCAAATATACCACTGGATATAAAAATAAGGAAGACATGTCATAAACCAAACAAGTGGGTTTATGGGATGGGGTCGGGGGGCACAGAAGCTGAGTCTGTGTCCTGTGATGATAGCTGCAGCTAACTCAGGGGGAATGATTGGGCAGCTGCTGTGTTAGACCTGTTCTGTGCATTAATGTAATACTCCTAGCAACAGACTGAGTCAGCAATCTCATTTGCCAGACATGCACATCATCTGGATAACTTCCCCAAGTTTACCTAGCCTGTTAGGCAGAGCTGGGATTCTTTTGGAGGTGGTTAGACCCTGGTGTTAGATAACATAAAACATACATCTGGGGGCAGTGGGGGAGGAAGAGGGAGAGGAGGTCAGTGGGGGAGGAACAGGGAGGGGATGTCAGTGGGGGAGGAACACGGAGGGGGTGTCAGTGGGGGAGGAACAGGGAGAGGGGGTCATTGGTGGAGGAACAGAAAGGGGGGGTCAGTGGAAGAGGGGGCAGTGGGGTGGAACAAGGAGAGGGTTCAGATAGGAGTGACTTAAAATCTTTTTTAATCTTAGACAAGAGGATCTCCAGCTCCTGGAAGGAGTTTGCTAGAGCTTAGAGCTCTTTGTTTCAAACAAAAGAAAGGCAGTTACCTGCTGTGCTAGGAGCAAGTGTCCTGGGGGACTATAGTGCATAGGAATATGGGGCAATTGTTCTGCTAGACTGACAGCATGCAGAAACTGTGATGTATACATGGACCAATGGGAAAAACCAACAGACAAAAGCAGCTCCATTTTCCCTGTTAGCAGGGGATCCCTCACAAAAGTGGAACCAGAAGAACATATGAGTAGCCACCTTTTCCGCTGGTTTCTCTTCTCTATCTAAGGATATAATTCCAGGTACCACTCTGCATGCTGGTTTCAGTCTCTTTCAAGTTGTTTGAGTCTCTCTGGTTTTCCTTCCTTGTCTTTCATGGCCTTGACATTTATGAAGAACATCCATGAGTTATTTTTAGGAAAGATCTCTACTTGGATTTGCTTGAGTTTTTCTCCTGAGTAAATGGAAGGCACACATCTTGGGAAGAGAATCAGAGGGATGCTATGGCCATCTTACTGATTCCTTATGTGAGAATGTTGGGCAATATTATTTTAAGGTGCATTACGTTTGTTTATGTTGCATTTGTTTAACTCTGTGAAACGGTGTTACTGTGCCTGTCTAAAACACCTGATGGTTTAATAAAGATCTGAATGGCCAATAGCAAGGCAGGAGAAAGGATAGGCGGGGCTGGCAGGCAGAGAGAATAGATAGAAAGAGAAATCTGGGAGGGGAGATTGAGGAATGAGAGAGAAGGAGGAGGACTTCAGGGGTCAGCCACCCACCCACCCAGCTACAAAGCAAGCCACAGAGTAAGAGTAAGATTGACAGAAGTAAGAGAACAGGAAAAACCCAGAGGTAAAAGGTAGATGGGGTAATTTAAGTTAAGGAAAGCTGGCAAGAAACAAGCCATGCTAAGGCTAAGTGTTCATAATTAAGAATAAGCCTTTGTGTATGATTTATTTGGGAGCTGGGTGGTAGGCCCCCCATAAAGAGCCAAAAACAACAACAGTATCAAAGTATTTGATTTACTATGTCTTATGACTCTAATGTTGGGAGGGGTATCTGAGAGATCACATACCTGTCTTGTTATTTTGTTATACCAGGGTTTAGGTAGGATGTAAATAGGTCTTACTATACTAATGTTAACTTTGGTCACTGGCTGATGACTTGATCTCTAGTATTCTCCACTTGGATAGTACTGTTTCTGATTCCTTTGTAATGTAATAATTATTTTTGCATAATGATTTGATGCTAATGGGCTTCCTGAAAAGCAAAAATTTTTAAATGTGATTATATTTATTCTTTCTGGTGAACAGCGTTATGGGTTTTGATGAAGGTGTAGATGGTTTTGGGTGAAGATATTCATGTATCTGTCATAAGTTTCTTGCAGACTAGTGCCATCAGCTCCAAAATGTTCTTGTCTTCTTTATAGGCAACTGTTTCCCTCATCATGAAACCCCCGGAAGCCAAGCCTCCATTTTTCTTTCTTAGAGTAGTATGTACGTAGAATCATTTCATGGGGTACATTTTGAATTGAAGTTCTCAAACTTTGAAAAATGCATTTAAGGGTGATCCTCTGGTTTGTTAATCAATAGCTTGTTCCTACTTAATGGCTATGTAGTAGTCTACTGTTTTCATTTCTTTGGGGTTGATAACTAGAAGTAGTATGGTTGGATTGTATGGTAGGTATGCATTTAATTTTTTAGGAACTCCAAAACTTTTTTTCCAAAGAGGTTGCAATTGTTTCCATTCTCAGTGGCTATATGCTAGTGTGATAGTTGATTTTACTACTTGGTGTAGCCATGTTAAAAAAAAAAGTGATCAGTGGGGCTGGAGAGATGGCTCAGCAGTAAGAGCCTGCACTGGTGTAATGGAGGACACAGTTCAGTTCCCAGCACCCACATCAGGCAGCTCATGATGGCCTGTAACTCCATCTCCCAGAGACCCAACACCTCTGAGCTTCTTGGTTACCTGCGTCCCTGTAAACATACCCATGCACAGACACACATGCATACATATAATTAAAAATAAAACAAATCTTTTATAAATGTTCACTGTCTTGTTTTTTGACCTTTGCTTTTGCTGCTGTTGTTTTGTTTTTTTAGAGACAGGTTTTTTTCTGCTTTCACTATGCAGCTCAGGTACCTCTCATACATTTCTAATTTTGGTGAACTTTAAGCTTTCTCACTTAAGAACCATGCTTTTAATGGTGTAGCTGCTTTTTCCTCTAATACAAGTTTTCACAGATTCTTCCTGATATTTCCTAAGAGTTTTTAGTTTCATGTTTTATATTTATGTTTAGAATCTATTTAGAGTTGATGGCACATATGATGTGAGGTGAAAGGTGACATTATTTTTGCTTATTTGCAAGTATTCTGTACTTGTTGAAGACACTGTAATTCTTTTGTCAACGGAATGTGTACCTTCCCAGTCAGCCCACTGTGTTTTATTTTTGCCATCTCTTTCCTTTCTCTGTCTACCCCCTGATTTATGTGTCTATCATTTTTCTGTACTATGATGTGCCGAGTACTGTAGCCTTATAAAAAGTCTTGAGTCAAGGAAAATATGTCCTCTTCCTTCATGTTTTCTTTCTGAATCATTTTGGCTTCCCTGGTCCCTTTGCTCTCTTTGTGTTAGAATCACTATGGCAATGTTTACAAAGATATGTGCTAGGCTTTTGTTGAATCCATAGCTTGAACTGGGGAGAACATTTCCACCAAGCCTTCTAAGCTATTTCTATTGATCATGCTTAAACAGTTGTTAGCATTTCTACCCCATCAGTATTTTATAATCTGTAACATATAGATCCTATATATGGTTTTTTTAAATTTAGATATACTGTGGCATGATAGAGTAACATTCTTACTCATCTTTGAATTGGAATTGCTAACTTCAGTCTGTGACTTTGTCAAGCTCCTTTACTAGTCTGAGAATATTTCTAAGGAATTCTTTTGGGACATTTCTGCCTAGTCAATATCATACTTGTAAATGCACATGATTTAATTTTTTATGTCCTATTTTAAGTAGGAGCCTATATTTCCAAGGATATCCAGATGATCAGCAAAGCATTCAAGTTCACCACCCCATCTCTCAGTCATCTCATGTGGTTTTAGTTCTTTGTAAAAGAATGACTTCAACTTTTAAAATGACACTTAATGTAAAGTTGACTGAAATTTTAGATTACAATTATTTTGTGTGTGGGGGGTATAGGTATGCTCATGGTGCTCATGCTATTTGTGGTGGTCAGAGACCAATTTGTGGGAGTTGGTTTTCTCTTGAGTGTGCCAGGGACCAAGCTCAGGACGTCAGACATCTGCTGAGCATTTCACTGGCTCAGTATACATGGTTTCCTTTCTCTTTCTGGTGTGTACATTTTTACAGTTTTTCTTGCTTTATTATACTGCCCAAGCCTTGCAGAAAATAGTTGGGAGAGAGACTAGGCTTTTCCTAGGTAGGTGGTGAGTTTTTCTTCATTCAGTGTGATGTTCCATTAACACTTGTTGGGTAGGAAATTTTTCTTTTATTCCTTGTTGTTGAGAGAGTTTTACCATAAATGGAGGTTGAATTTTGTTGAGTTATTTTTCTACATTCATTAATGATTACTGGTTTTTATTCTTTATTTTATTGTTTCAGGGCTTTATTTTTATTATATATTTTTGCTAGCTTACCTTAGGCTTGGTTTGAGTCACTCCCCCAGTTTAAGGTAAAAGTTATGCCAGTGATTTGAACTTTTTTCATTTCTTTTAAAATATTTTTATGACATTTACTTATTTGGTGACTGGGTGTGGGTCTTGGGCATGCCATAGCATGTGTGGAGGTCAGTGAACAATTTATGAGAGTCAAGTTTCTTCTTCTACTGTTCAGGTCCTACTCTCAGACTCAGGTTGCCAGGCTTGGCAGCTGGTGCCTTTCCCTCATAAGCCATCTTGTCAGCCCTCCTTCTTGTGGAAGATACCTTGTACTACTACCACTCATGTCCATGTAATTGCTACTCTGGAAATATCCCCCACACTTGGAGGCATTATATGCTCACTTTTATTCACCTCAAAATAATTTTAGAAGTTTTTTTTTTTAGAGGTTCCTTCTTTGACCATAGGTTATTTGTGACTGTGAAGTTCATTCACAAGAGTTTGCAGACTACTAAATGACAGATAGGGGTGTAGCATGAATCTTAAAAGGTCTTATTCATGAAAACAAACCTGGATCCAGGTATTGAGGTAAACACCAAAAGATCAGAGAAACTGAACAAGCCACCTCCAACCTCACCTTGCCAATTCCTCAGCTGATCTTGTTTCCTCAAACTGGAAACCTCTGAGTCCTCACTCCAATGGATCTCAGCTGAACTGCTGCTAAAAGCCTAAAAGCTTAAAGAAGGCTCTAGTTCCTGGTCCTCACACCTTATATACCTTTCTGCTCCCTGCCATTACTTCCTGGGATTAAAGGGATGTGTCACCATGCCTGACTATTTCCAGTGTGGCTTTGAACTCACAGAGATCCAGACGGATCTCTGCCTCCTGAATACTAGGATTAAAGGTGTGTGCTAACACTGCCTAAACCTATGTTTAATAGAGTGACTGTTCTGTTCTCTGATCCCCAGATAAGTTTATTGGGGTACACAACATATCAACCATATAGGGGTAAGAATGTCTCTGGCTGCAGGTACGAGTCTGCCTCGTCCTCTTCCTATTGTTCACTTCTAGCTTAATTCTGCTATGGTCTGAGAACTGTAGCACTTGCTGCAATTTTTATTCTCTTGAGTTTGTGGAGATATATTTGATGGCTCAATTATGATCTTGCTTGGAGAATATTACATGTATAAAAATGAAAGTGTATTTTGCTCTTTGGTGATAAATGTTTTATCAGCATCAAGAAGGACTAATTGATCAATAACATCACCCCTTGTTCTTGCGGTTCTCTCTCTGAATGCTCTGTCAGTGACCGAGATGGGTGAGAGTGTCCCCTCCAGTCAGCTGTAGTAGTGAGTCTGCCCCTTGGGTTCTTGTGGGTTTACTTCCTGATATTAAGATCATGTGCATTTAGAATTATGTTTTCTTTATCCATATATAATGTCTCTCCTTATCCCCACTCTTCCTTTTTTTTTAAGTCTTTGCTTTGCTTGGTGTCAATGTATTTACTTGGCTTTCAGGGGTTTGTGTCAGGATCACGTGGTTTTTTTCCTTTTGTTAACTTTTAATCTACATTTATCTTTAAAATTGATTGAAAATTGATTTCTTGATGGGAGTATATAGTTGAGGATTGCTTTTTTTATTCAAACTGCCAGTCTTGCTGTTCAATTGATGCATTCAAGCATTCATATTTAATGTGGTTATTGATATGGTTGATTTTTTTTTTTAAGACAGGCTCTATCTATTATATAGCTGTCCCGGAACTCACTCTATAGACCAGGCTGGCCTCAAACTCACAGGAAACCACCTGCCTCTGCATCCCAAGTGCTGGGATTAAAGGTGTGTGCCACCATACCTGACAGTTGATGATTATTGATATGCCATCTTGCTTGGGTTTGGTTGTTATTGTTGCTTCTATGTGTTCTCTATTTTTAAAACCTCTTTTCCAGCTTCACATTGAGCATTTTTAAATTCCATTTCACTTCCTCAGTTAGTTTATTATTTATGCCACTAAAAATGCTTTTAGTGGTTACCCTATGTTTTGTAATGCATAGCTGTACCTGCATAAAATAAAGACAAGAGATCTGTAAGTTCACTGTAAGTCTCTTATTAATGTTGCATGCCAGATGTTCTAACACTTTACAGTTTATGAACTCATTCATTGCTGTTAGCAACACTAATGTAGATCTAATTGTTATCCCCATTAGACAGATAAAAAAATTGAAGCAAGAAAACCATTTCTTGTGGTCATTGTCTAGGACCAGAAGTCTAGTCCCCTACCTCATAGCTTTGCTCAGAAGCAGCAATTATGGTGCTGGGGGTGAGTTGGGAAACTGCCACTTGGAATTCTGAGAGCCAGACTCTCACCCTATCACAAATTCTTTGAGAGCATGTCTAAATATGAAGGAAGTTAGGAATTCAAGAATGTCAGTGAGGTAGCTTGTATACAGTCAGAGGTCCATACCCTTCAGAACCTGAGCCCACCCACAGTGACAGAAGAAACACCGTGAATGGAGAAGTCAAGCCAAGTTTATGGTCCTGATGACTTGTCATACATTGTCTGGACTTGGTTTTCATCACATTTGAGTATAGATTTTAAGTGATCCTGTTTTCTTGGAATCTTCACTGCAAGGCTATAGAATTGTAGGCTAGAGGAAGCAGAAATCAGATAGCTCACTCCAGCATGACCACATTAAACCAACAATGAACTGAGGTATTTCATCCAAGATAGTCTTACGGCATTTTTCTCTCAAGTAAACGATAAAGGTCATTCCAAGGCATCCCAAGCCATGGGAAGAGAATTTTAAAGGAAGCAGCCAAGGTCAGAGAAGTATTGATTCAGCAAAATGCCCAGTAGTGCCACACCACAATACCTATCAATTACTCAGAACATTTCTATTGCATAGAAAAGCAAAATGAATACTCAGAAAGTCCAATGATGTCCCAGCAAAATGAAAAAGGATGACTTAGCAAAATTCTGAAAGGTGATTTGGCAAACTATCAAATGACTCAGAAAACCATCAACTGATGACTTAGCAAACAACCAATGATGAGTCAGTGACCTAGTGACTCAGCGGGGGTCCTAATGATGACTCAGCATAAAGCCTAGTAACCTGTATCATACTTTCTCTGTGTCATTTCACTTTACTTTTTGAATGCTTTTTTAAGTGAACTGTTGACACCTTTTCCTTTCCTAAAAGCAGCACCATATTACTGTTTTTCCTCCTTTTTTCTTCTTCATCCAACTGTTTTTATATCTTAATTTAATATACATTATCAAATCAGAAAATTACAAAGGAAATCACTAGACTCAATAAATACAATTTGGTACCAGTTAGCTTTCTAAGGTCTTGCCTCCTGGGACCTTTAACTAGAGTAAATTCCAGACATGGTGGAGATCCTAGGGAGGTTCCACAAGTCCCTGCTAATGCTACTTCACCTGTTGGAACCTTGATTTCTCTAGGAATGATCTCAGATACCTACCTACAAAGATCAGAAAATACTATTATGTGTCTCTGTTATAAGAAGAAAGGATATAGAAAACCCTTCCTAATGACTATCCTAAACATGGAAATTTTAGTTTCTTTAAAAACTTTTAAGGATAGCAAACAAAGTAATGAGTTTTATCATGTCATTTTGTTTGTTTGTTTGTTTGCTTTGCTTTTTTAAGATAGGGTTTCTCTGTGTAGCTTTGCACCTTTCCTGGAACTCACTTGGTAGCCCAGGCTGGCCTCGAACTCACAGAGATCTGCCTGGCTCTGCCTCCTGAGTGCTGGGATTAAAGGTGTGCGCCACCACTGCCCAGCTTTATTTTTTGTTTGTTTGTTTTTTGTTTTTTCGAATCAGATGTCATTTTCTTTTGCAAATAATTCTCTGAAAATTTTATATGATGTATTTTGATCGTATTCTTCACCTCCCCCCAACTCCACCCAGGTTTATCCACATACCCTCCACTGAACTTTATGCTTCTCTCTCTTTTTAATGCTATAGAGTCCAATCTGTGTTGGCCAAATACTCTTGGGTGTCAGGCCTGTCCTGGAGCATAGTCAGTCACAGAGTGATATGTATATATGACATGCCTTCTATATCCATATTCTATTTAGGGCTGAGCACACTATTGTCTCATTCTCTGCATGGTAATCAGTTGTGGGTCTCTGTGTTAACTGTCTACTGAAATAAGTGTCTTCTCTGATGAGGGTTGAGAGATTCATTGATCTATGGGTATAGCAATATGTCATTTTAATGCTATGCTAATAATAGTAGTGGGTTCTCTCCTAGGGCCTATGACCTATCTAGCTGTAGTGCAAGGTATGGGTTGTACCTCGTCTTATGGAGTGGGCCATAAATTCAATCATAAGTGTTTGGTTGCCCTTATAATATTTGTGCCACTGTTACATCAGAAGGCATATCTTGACAGTACAGTCATTATTATAGCTTGTAGTGTGCCAGGGTTCACAGTTGGATATGATTCACAGCCATTTTTCTCCTTTAGTAGCCTGACAATGCCTGATCTCATCTAATCAGCATTTTCATGCATATGTGTCATTATACTTTGTTCTTATTCATTCCCCTAACCCATCTTTTTCCTCTTTGCCTTCCCCCATCTCCAGCTGGTTTCCATCCTTCCCCTAGATAGTCTTGCCTTCTATATAATCTATTACCATATTTTACACTTTCTTTAGGGTCTTTAACTCTCCTTTCATGATCACTTTTTCTAGTTTTGTTGCCTAAAACACATATATAAACATGTATACCAGGCTCATAAATTATGACCAGTATGGACTCTATGTATTTGAAAAGGAGAGAAAGAGGGAACATAAAGTTTAATGGGTAGGAATTATATAGATGAATCTTGGAGGAGTGGTTGTATTATCAAAATACATAAATATATATGTCTATATAATTTTAAATCTAGGTTAATTGTATAAGAGGAAACGAGGCTTTGTCTTTCTGAGCTTGGATTCTTTTGTTTAGCATGATGACTCCAGTTGCATCATTTTTCTGCATAGGCCATGATTTAATTTTTCTTTAAAATTATCTTCACACCATTTTAAAATTTTATCTCAGACATTTCAGATAAAAATTCTTAATATTAAGAAAGAGAAAGTGAGTTTTCGCAGAGAAGTTAGCCTACATTTCTGTGCTGAACTTTATAAATCAAGCCCTATTATTAAATTAGTGGTATCATAAAATGATTGCATTTTCTGTCACTTTATTTTAAAACTGAGAACTTGGATATAATCCAAAGCTCTCATTTTGCTGATAGGGAAAATAAAGCCCACGGAAATTAAGCCTTGTCTGATAGTGACGGTTGGATGTCGAACCCATTCTGCAGCTTTCCGAGTGCTGCTTTCGTCCTCTGCACTCCTATGCTATTATATTACATATCCACACCTCCTATTAATCTTTAAATTGCATGAATGGTAGCCTCTGTCCTCTTGACTGAATACCCTTAGCAACTGTCTTTATAATATACAGTTTTCTGAGTGAAAGATCTTCCTATTTTCATTTTGTTTCACATCCCGTCTAAGGTCAATCAATCTTCCATAAAACATAAGGAGCCCCAGCAATCTTCCTGATTCCATAACCTTAACACAGTATGGAACTTCTCTCCCACAGAAGCCAGAGTTGCCTCAGAACAAGGAAGGTATACCAGGACTTAATTGCATTATCTCCAAGTTGTTGGAAGCTCTGTCCTCTGTGGGACACAGGTCAGGATGTTCTGGATCTGTATTATATATCTAGAAAAGACCTGCCCAACCACACTTCTCACCCTCACCAGCTCCACATTGCTCCCCCCATGCCTGCAGCTGAATCCTTTGTCCTGGGACAGGAGCATCCTGTAGACCCCACAGGATCTCCATGGGAGAACAACCCTTGCCTTTGCTCATTCAGCCTCTGCTGTCAAACCTTTGAAAACTTTGAAGCTCACACTTGTCTTTGGTGTGTGCTTATTGACAGAAATGACAATGTGTCACAAATTGTGTGGACTCTGGTACTAGACAAGGCCTGGCCTGAAAAAGTATCAGTTGTCTTTTCTGAAGGTAGTTATAAATCCAGGCCATGGGGCTCAAACTCCAACTTCTTCATTTACTGGGAAAGGATAGGGAATTTTGGTTAATAATTTACTTCTTCAAGCCTCTTTCCCTCAGTTGTTAAAAAGGTATGATTTTTCTTCAGAGGAGCTTAATAACAATTATTGCCCAAGACTTTTCTAAGGGGTGGACTTAGATAGCACAATGTAAGCATTTAGCAAGTGCCTGGCACAAGGATCATTAATGTTTAGCTGCTGTTGTGGTTATCGTTAATCACAACATGATTTAATACACAGAAGAAGGGCTATGGTGACTTTTCATTTCACAGTTTTAAATGTACAATTCTTCAAACAATTTGACACATGACTGTCATTTACTTGATCAGCTCCTTAGGCCACCTGGATCAGGACTACTCAAAAAGAACTCCAAGTCTGTCAGAGGCCAGAAGGAACCTGAATGAGCCTTTGACCCTGTCCTGGGGATGGCGAAGTGAGAGTTCAGTTACAGACTTGTTTAGTAGAAAAAAGAAAAAGTCTTTGTAGAATAAGGGGCCATGTGTATGGAACTTGGGACCCAAGAAGCTCCGATTACAGGGCTTTGCCAATGAGACAGAGGTGTCAGAGGGCTAGGGAAAGCAATCCCTTGGGAGGCAGTGCCTAAGACCTCAGCTGAAGCAGAACTTGAAAAATGGAAGCCAGTCCACTGAGACTTGACAGGAAGCTCCAGGGAGCTCAAGGGCCAGTTTCAGAGCTGGGAAAGGTCAAGTACTTCTGGAGAAAGGTGTGTAAAGAGGAGGCCCTGGGATGCTGCCTCCGTTTTTCTGTTGTTTCACTCATCTCCTAGAGAAGCCTAGTGTGGTGATATTTTATTTGTGCTCTACTAGATAAAGCTTGCATGGAGATCAGAGGAAAAAGCCAGCCACTATATTAAACATAGAGGCCAGGCAGTGGTAGCACACACCTTTAATCCTAGCATTTGGGAGGCAGAGATTCATCCGGATCTCTGTGAATTCAAGACCACACTGGGAACAGAGGCAGGTGTAGTGGCACAAGCCTTTAATCCCAGTGCTAGTTAACCATAGAGGTCTGGAGGTCTGTACAGACAGACAGGAAGTGATAGAGCTGGGTGGAAAGAGGAAGTGATGTAGCTGGGCAGAGAGAGGAAATAAGATGGCAGGGCACAGAAAGGTATATAGGCATGAGTATACAGGAAATAGCTCTCTCTTGGGCTGAGGATTTCCTTGCAGTAAAAACATGAATGGTTTCTTTCTTCTTCTCTAATTTTTCAGTTTTCACCCCAATATCTGGCTCCAGGTTTATTTTTTATTTTTTTTATTAATAAGACCATTTAAGATTCATCTTATAGCCTAGATTATTACTGAAGACACAATGATTTCCTACATGCTTACTCAGTGGCTGAGAATGCCAGGGAGAGAGAAGAGTAAGAAAATCAGAATAAGCTGGGCAGTGGTTGGCACATGGCTTTAATCCCAGCACTCAGGAGGCAGAGGCAGGTGGATTTCTCAGTCTGGTATACAAAGTAAGTTCCAGGAGAGCCAAAGCTACACAAAAAAATCCATCTCAAAAAAAAAAAAAAAAACAAAAAACAAAAAAAACAAAAAACCCAGAAACAAAACAAACAAAAAACAAATAAGAAAAGAAAAATAACCAGAATAAAAAAAGAAAATCAGAATAAACAGCATCTTAGTCCAGTTTACAAGAGATCAAATATGGATTCCTAAGGAGCTATGGGTCATGCCAGTGTTTCTAGTGGAGCCCTGAGGAAGGCAGGGAATGGAGAGATGAGAGAGGGTAAGCTATGTTGAAAGGTGTGTTGAACCAGGAGTGAGGATAGAGCAGGTTAAAAGAAAGGCAGAGGACATGGCTTACAGTAAGTTTTCAATTTCATTTTGAATTTCATTGTATGGGTTTTCTTTCCCTAAGGCCTGCTGCTAGAATCAAAACTCTGTTGTCATTGCTGACAGAGTGGCTGCAGTGCCTTCATCAGTCTGCCCTGTTTCAGGAGAGCATTTATTCCCAGGAATGTTTAACCAAAATGAATAACTGCAAAAGCCCCAGGTAAAGTGTACCCCCTTCCTACATTTTATATTACATAATAAATATTTTTCTAGATGCACAAAAGTGAGTTTCCTAACTCCAAAGTTAGTATCAGCCTTAGGTAGATGTCCAAGGAACAACTAATAAATGGATGAATGATTTAAGTGAATGATGACCTGAGTGAATGAATGATATGAATTTTCTAAGTGCTATGCAGTTTCAAGGATGAAGGAGAGAAGTTTAATCAGAGGATTCTTCTAGTCACTGTGATGAATCAAGGAGAAATGGGAAACATCTTTGTAGTGCTGGGTGCTGATTTAGATAGAAAAGAACATGATGTGGCTAAATTTGGAAGCAAGATGGGAAGAGCAAGTCTTTGCCATCATGGTGGATTGGCAAACACATGAGGCACACAGGTCAGTGTGTCAAAGCAGAGCAAGCCACGAAGCAAGAACACCAACTGTCAGATGAGGGATGCTCAGAGAAAAGTCACTGTGAACTCCTTTTGGTTCAATAATACAGGAGAGAAGCTGGCTAGTTTTAGCTTAGATAATTGTGTGCATTAAAATTATAAATATAAATACTACTTGTAGAGAAAGGAAAACAGAAATGGGAATTAACTTCTCAATTAGCAAGAAGAAAGGGACAAAGTAAATGTGGCCAAACTGATAAAAGTGAAACAGATAGATGGAGGCTGTCAAATAAGATCGTAGAGATGAGAACAAATAACAGGGAAATCATAATAACTTTGAGGGAATATATTTACCTATTAAAAGGTAGATTGTAAATAGAAAAATTTGTGCTATATCCATGAACTCTGAAAATATGACATTAAAGAAAAATAAATGCAACAACTAAGGCTGGATGACAACTCAGCGATTAAGAGCATTCATTGCTTATGCGGAGGACCATGTTTAGTTCCCAGCACCCACATGGTGGCTTACCATCATTTGTAATTCCTGTTGCAGGGGATCTGATGCCCTCTTCTGGTCTCTGTGGGCATCAAACACACATACACATAAAAATAAAGATGAGTAAGTTTTTAAAAAAAATACAACAACCTTTGAAAATCAAGACAAGTGTATTTACAAACCTAGTTAAGTGGTAATCTAGAGAAATAATGCCGGGTGCCTAAGTGGGTGACCTGTCCCAGGTTTTTAAAAACATGTGTGCATTGCAACTAAAAGGAAGAATTTGGAGGTTATTGTGATGCTGGTTTGACTGCTTTGGGGAAAGATAACAGAATTATGAATTGGCTATTAAGAGTCAAGTGTGGTGTTAAATGAATAATCAGAGATAGGTCAGATTTGAGGGGTAACATGTTATAATTTTACAAAAATAGGAGTATCAAAAAGTGGTTGGGCTTAAGAAACCAAAAGAACATGTGGGAAGTAAATATAAAGTCACAGTAACCAGATGCCTCACTGAGGATTTTCAGACAGGTCTTGTATGCTAATAATACATATTCTTCTTGATTTCAAGTTAACTTTTAAAGTTTATATTAGCAAGAATAGTCATAGTTTTCATGAAGATTCAGTATTTTCTGGAATATTCACTAGAAAACTTTGGTCTTTATTCTGTACCATATTCACATTCACTAAAAGATTAGTAAGCTTTTCAAATTTGTCCATGAACTAAAGTTAATATGTTTATTTACATCTACATGCCGCAGCAAATGTTATACTCTTTAGCTGTTGCTTAAGGAAAGGAAAAACATATAGTCTTAAGAATTTTTACTAAAGAATTAAAAATAACACAAAAAAATCAAGTGTGAGTGTTGGAAGGCCCCATTTGTCTCACTTATGAGGACCAGGCCTAGGATATGATGATAAGAAGAGGTATACACCAAATAAGGTTATACTCCTACCCCTGAAAGTCTACATGCCATGGTCAGCACCTTGTTGGGGTATATGGCATAGGTTGATGCACCTGCAAATTGTATTCCCAGGTACTATTGAAGCTTGTAAGCCTTAAGTCACCCATTTCTCCCTGCTCAGTAGTCCTCTTGCCTTGCTTAGTGATAATGAAAATAGAGTTACCCTCTCCACCCCAAGTTCTGTCCCTGTCTCCCCTTTATGTTAATAAAGTAAGAGGAGGTAAACTTAACATGCAAGATTTTTTTTAGTAAGTACATGATACACACATAGTTACTATTTAGATGTTGTTATCTCATTGTTATTATACTCCAGCATTAATCATAGTCTCTTATTAAAGTATGGAAGGAGTTACAGTGACCATTCAGAACATAGCCTGGCCACATTGAATTCCCATATACCTGGGTTGACTAGGAAGAGGACAGTGAAATGGCAGGATGCACCAGCATTTACTAGCAGGAAGTAGTGTCTTAGTTAGGGTTTCTGTTGCTGTGATGAAACAGCATGACCAAAAAGCAAGTTGGGAATGAAAGGGTTTATTTGGCTTACGCTTCCAAATCACAGTTCATCATCAAAGGAAGTTGGGACAGAAATTCAAGCAGGGCAGGAACCTGGAGCCAGGAACTGATGCACAGGCCATGGAGGAGTGCTGCTCACTGCCTTGCTCCCCATGTCTTGCTCAGCCTGCTTTCTTATAGTACCCAGGACTACCAGCCTGGGGATGGCACCACCCACAATGGGTTGAGCCCTCCCCTATCAATCACTAATTAAGAAAATGCCCTACAAGATTGTGTACAGCCCCATCTTCTGGAGGCAATTTCTTAAATGAGGTTCCCTCCTCTCAGATGACTTCAGCTTGTGTCAAGTTGACATAAAACTATCTAGTACTGTAACACAAATTTTAAAAGGTCTTATTAATAAAAACAAACCCAGAGCCAGGTATTGGGGTGAATGCTGGAAGATCAGAGAGACAGAACAGGCCATGGATAACCTCACCTTGCCAAATTCTCAGTTGATCCTGTTTCCTCAAACTGGAAGCCTCTGAGTTCTCATCCGGAATGAATCTCAGCTGAACTGCTGCTAAAAGCCTAAAAGCTTAACCATGCTCTAGTTCCTGGTCCTCACACCTAATATACCTTTCTGCTTCCTGCCATCACTTCCTGGGATTAAAGGTGTATGTTACCATGCCTGGCTGTTTCCAGTGTGGCTTTGAACTCACAGAGATCTGGATGGATCTCTGCCTCCAGTATGCTAGGATTAAAGGTGTGTGTGTGTGTCACCATTTTCTGGCCTCTAAGTTTATTAGGATGCACAATATATTGGGGAAGACAATATCACCACATAGCACAACACCATTTCAGAGGAGCCTGCAATACCATGGTAATATAAATGTCAGTGTCTCTCTCAGACCTCCTTGGAGAGATCTACCGCTATTTACCAAGTAATTGTGTTGTAAAGAATGCAATATAGGCTGGGGAGATAGCTCTCTTGGTCAGTTATTTGCCATTCAAACCTAAGTCTGATCCACAGAACCCATATTTTTTTTTAAAGTGGGTGTGGTGCTAGCACTAGGGAGATGGAGAGTGGTGGACACCTAGAGCTCACCGGCCAGCCATCCTTGCCCACTTGGCCTATAAGAGACTATCTTCAATAACAAGGAGTGTCCTAAGGAAAGACACCTAAGCTTGATTTCTGTCTTCTACACATATGTATTTGTATATTTGCACCCCACCCCAACATACACAAAAGTAATATGCAAACATTTCAGGGATTATTGTATTATGTAGTCCAAATTGACATGGATACCAAAGTGTCATTACTGTCCCTCTGCCACACTGGAGACCTGAAACTCCCAGGGCCAGCTCAGAGGGGTTCTAACGTGTCTATGAACACACCCAGTTCATAGTTCATTTTTTATGACCATAATATACATGTCTAGCAGTTATCACAGCCTTCACAGGACAAGTGGAAACCTCCACCACTATCTACACCAATAACTTTAAAAATAAATCATTGTCAAATTTGAGTGATTGAAGTGAGTACCACATTAAAGTCTGTTGAATGACAGAGGAATAATGGTCCCCATTAACTTGCCAATATGAGTCCTGCAAAAACCACACAAGTTCATTAGGGTGAACAGCTGCAAACACAGTCTGAGTGTAGACCAAGGCAGACATGATGTCTTTGCTAGAGAAGATTAATATGGTGTGTTAGTGACTTTTCTCATTGTTGAGACCAAATCCCCAACAAGAAGCAGACTAAAGGAAAGGGTGTATTTTGGTTCACAGTTTGAGAAGGGGTGTATAGTCCATCATGGTGGGGCAGACATGGCTACAGCAGCATGAAGCAAATGGTCACATTGTGTCCATAGTTAGGAAACAACAGGCAGGAACTGGGGCATGTCTGTAAAACCTCAAGGCCCACTCCCACTGTTCCACTTCCTCCAGCAAGACTTCAGGTCCTAAAGGATCCTCAACCCCCTAAAACATCACCACGAGCTGGGGAACAAGTGTTCAAACACATGAGCCTGTGAGGGGCATTTTACATTCAAACCACAGCACATGGCACCAGATAAATGGCACATAACCACTGATCTAGAAAATACATTTTTCCATCTTTAGAAAGAGAAAATGTATAGGTTTCCATTTATTTAAAACAGACAACAAGATACATTATGAGTTTGCTCCAGGGCTGTGTTAACTCCTCTGCCCTTTGTTAAAATATAGTATGAAGAGATAGAGACCATCTAGAAGTCTGGGCAGAATACCTCATTTGTTCACTATATTGATAGCGATGTATGTTTACAGAACCAGATGAACAGGAAGCAGATGCTGGTTGGAGGCTCTGTTAAGTGTGTGGCCCGGACAATTAGAGACTGTTAATAGATCTGAAGACTCAATATTGCTAAGAGATCAATCCCCCCAATTCAATCTATAGATTCAACAAATCCCAGCCTATATTTTAATAAATGCTGCCAATGTGATCCTAAAATGTCTGCTGTTTGTAGCTTGAATGAGAATTATATGCCTTTCTCAAATCAAGATCAGATTACTGAAGCTTTAATTCCCAGCATGAAGAGGGAAGCAAAGTGCCTGGTGGAGTTCTTTGGGTTGGAGGAGCCGAGTATTGTATGTCTGTTTCTATACACTACATGACAGGAAGGGATAGGAGATTTAAAAGGGTCCACATTTTAATGGGGTCCATCTCCTAACCATCTTGGGGTTACTGTTATACAGTCAGAGGAGAGAAGTATTTTTAGTACCCAAGTGATACACCGAGTATCTTTTAGAACTCCTGGACCAAAATTTGATAGTAAGATTGAACTTCTGACTCACATCACAAGTAAGTCTTGAAGATCACAGATGTATAAAAGTAGACATCCACACTTTAGATAACAACAAAGTGGCGATGGTGATTACCACAAAACCTTTCATCCTTTGTGTTCTTCTATCAGATTGCTAGAAAAAAACTGGTGAACCCAGGGGAATCCACACAGCTCCCAAGTGTGGTCTGTGGTGAACACGTGGATCTACTACCAAATCCTTCTTCATTAATGAAGGGCTTGGGGCCCAGCTTCTGTGGACTCTGGTGGAAAAGTACTCTCATCCAGAAGCTTCTATAGGGATTGCATTGACCCTAAGCAACACTTTCTCCAGGTCAGCTCACATTGAATAAATAATTGTCAATGAAATATAAAGTCTTGGCACTCTTACCTTAACTCTGGGCAAGAATGAAGGACCATGCCAGCTCTAGTATCTTTTGTAGGATATTTGGCTTTTTTCTGTGGAGTGGTAGATAGATATCTGTTCACACTGACAATACACTAAACAAATGATTCTGCCCACATCTAGCTTGTTGAACCAATGAGTTTATTGGTGTTAACTTGCAGGAGCATCAGTTGAAGGACTACTTATAGAGGCTTGGGTGGTACAAAGCAACTGTATCAAGGAGAACTCATCCCATCATGAATGCCTACTCACAAAAACCCATCACTTGAGTCTCCCCAAGAGTCTCCTTTCCCTCAGCATTTGTTTACTGCTTCTGTGACCTCCAGAAGGGACACATGAATCTCAGATGTTTCCAGAGATTCCTGAGGTTTTGGGCCTCCATCTTTTCTCCAGGAAAGAATATTTAAGTCCAGAGGGAATCACTATACAACATGAGGTCATTTAGGTCTTATCTTTCATCTGCTCATCACTGTCTCAGAGTCTGCTTCTCAGAGCTCAAGTTACAGTAAACATTCTTCTGTACTGAAGATGTAACAGAAAGCATAGTTATGGTGGAAATAATATATATGCTTATATTTTCAAATTTGTTTGTTAAATTCTGATTAACACCAAAAAGATAAAACTATATGAGTGCTAGTTTTTTTTAAAAAAAAAAACACATTTCAGACATTAATATATCAAGAAGTTGATATAGGTAAGCTATATAAGGCTACATATGATCTGTAAAATATTGAATCAGTAATCAACACATTTCTCCCTACAAAAGGCATCAGGACAACACAGGATTCTGGAGAAAGTCAGAAATTCAAAATCCCTGCTTGATAAAATTTATTCAAATGCATAGACAAAAGACAGCAACAGCCTATCACAGGATATCAAAATTAGACAGAATACAAGAAATGAAATTGTCTCTCTGATATCATGGTGGTCCAATGAATAAATCACACCATTAGCAAGCCCAGGGTTACAGTTGAAGTTTGTTATGATGAAACAAAGTCTATCTCCAGGATACAAAGATGAATCAACATTCAAAAGCCCACACATAAACAGAGAAAAGGAATAAAAAAAAGAATGCATGCAGGTGAATGGATATAGAAAATATTTTGTTAAAAATATCCATACAACCATAATCAAGATACATATTGTATGAGAAAAGAATCTATTTTTAATTAAAAAATATAGAAAAAATCCATACAAAACTGGGCATGGTGGTTCACACCTCTAATCTTAGAACTTTGGAACCTGAAGCAGGTGGATTTCTGTGAGTTCTAGACGTTTTCATTGCTATTGTAAGACCTTCCTTCACAAAACAAAATAATAACAACAAAAATCTATCCAAAAATTAAGGGAGAAACACCACATTATTAATAGAAATATCTTTACCCTTATGAAGACTGTACCCCAGACCCCAGACACACTTTGTGGCCAGATTCTATGGCATACACATTAAACTCAGGACAAGATACTGTGGATCAAAGCCCTTTCTCTATAGCAATTACAGGATGTCCTGGTCAATAAAAAGTGATAAAAATAGGAATTAAAACTACTGAAAAGAGACACAATTGTGAATTAAAGATGACATCAGTGTTTATGCAGAACACAAAAGAATCCACAAACCAAACAAACAAAAAAGAATTCACAAATCATTTAGAATTAAAACTTTAAGAAAGGAGATAAATACAGGAAAATGGTTAGATTTTGATTTAACAGTAATTGGATAATAGAAAGCATGTTAAAAAGCATGCATTTGTGGGGCTGGAGAGATGACTTATTGTTAAGGACACTGGATGCTCTTCTAGAGGACCTGAGTTCAATTCCCAGCACCCACATGACAGCTCATGACTACCTGTGACTCCAGTTCCAGGGGATCCAACACACTTTTCTGGCTGCCTCAATAGCTGCATGTATGTGGTGCACAGAGATATACTCAGACACTGACAGATACACATTGGATAAGTAAATGTTCTTAAATAAAATTAAAAATGCCCATTTGCTATTGCATTTAAACTTCCATGATGCCTAGGAGAAATGACCAAAAAATATTACTTAGTACTTTTATACAAAGAAATTATGAAACTATTCAGGTAGAAAACTAATTTATGACTAAGAAAATTTAACTTGTGAGCATATACTATAAATTTAACTCAAAATTGATCAATAAATTCAATGTAAGTCCAGCAAAAACCTTAACAAATATTTTAAAGTACTTTAATAAAAAATTTCTAAATTCTTGACTATGAATAAATATTCAAGACTAGGTATGACAGGATTGGGAAAAGTTGCTTTCCTGGATATTATTTTAAATAGATCAATAAACTATTTCAAGGCAGTCATAATTAGAAGTGTGGTATTTTACAAGGTTAAAATATGTTAATTAGCTAGACTTGAGAGCTTAGAAATAGATGCTAGGGTCTTTGGGACCTAGATTTATGAGATAGGTGGCCTCACATATCAGAAACTTTTGTAATAATTAGTCATCTGTATGGAAACAAAGATAATTAGAGCTTCTCTGTGAAAATAAATTTCAGGTAAATTAAAGGCTTAAATCTAGTCAAAATAGTTTAGAAATACAATGTAGGGTGACAATTTTATAATTTCACAACAAAAACTGTTAATTATATCAAATAAAAGCATAAAAACAAAACATGATAAGTTTACATTAAGATTTAAAATACTTTCCTGATGAAGTAACAAGGCAGAAAGATATTTTGCAAAATGCTTTGTAGATGAGAAAGCTATCCCAACTGTATACAGAACATTTCCCCCATGCCAGGTACTGATGCTGCGTTACTCACTTACTATATGCTGCTGTCTGATCTAATTGGTTAGATTAGTCAATGTGTTTTTACTCTTTGAACCACTATAATTAAGCTACAAAATACTATTTTAATCTCCATTTTCCTCTTGAAGGGATTGAACCACAGAGAGGTCATATCACAACCAAATCCACACAACATATAAGTGACAAATTTATATTTGGAATTCCTGAATTCCTGTCAACCAGATATAGAATGACATATACATTCCAATCAAAGATAGAAGATTGGAACAGGTTGAAGTAGAGTAAGCCAGGGCTGCAGATGAAAACACGTCCAGTCTTATCCATTAGGGATGCAGTTTCTCAAGTTTCTCACCCACTGGACTGACAAAAGTTTCAGAACTCCTAGAGATGCCAAAGTTTGACCAATGCTTGATGCAAAATAGGAATTAAAATTCTTTCAACAGGGAGTATAAATTTACACCCAGACTTTAAAGAATGAGTTGACAAAAGCTGGTAAAGTGTTCACAATGCTGACTGGTGAACCAGAAACTTTACTTCCAAGAAAATGGTGACATGTATAAGGGCATCCATGAATTTCAAAATATATAAGCAAAGATTTGAGGAGAGTTAAGGGAATGTGAAAATAAATTATAATATATTGATAACTTGTAGTACTCTGTAATAAAAATTAATGAACTAAATGTTTTGCAACTTGGGTATTTCTCTAAGTCCTGACTGTTGAACAGAACCAAGGTGGCCAACCTGTGATTTGCAAGCTTCATGCTCCCTGGGATAGCCAAGAATGTGGCTCAACACAAAATAATAAACATACTTACAACATTATCAGATTTTTTTGCAACTTTTTCATTGTGAATGGATTGCACAGTTCTCAAGTATTGAATTGGTAGATGACAGTACCACATTGCAGTATAAAAGGTTGGACATGCCTGATTGTAGATCCTATACATACACAGAATGTGGCACCATATGAAGGACATTAGGACATATGAAATGTCATAGTGCATATATAGGCACTTCAAACATAAATACAGGGTACGAACTACTTTCATGAAAAAGACTGCTTTTGGAAAGGAGGGCATATGTTTAGGGGCTTCAGAGTTGCACAGAGGCTTGGAAGTCACATTCTTAATATTTCTTATAAACAAAGGCATATGGTGCTCAAGAGATGATTTTAGTTCTGGTGATAGGTGCATAGACTGATTCTGTTCTGTATATCTCAGTAATTTTTAATATAAAGGGGAACAGAATAAGCTGGCAAGATGATTAGGGCAGGCTCCTTAGCCACAGAGGACTCATGTCTAATCATTCTAGCAGAAGCTTTGTAAGTTGGCACAACTCCTCCAAACAGCAAAGACCCAAGGAAAATAGCATTTCCTGCCCACATAGCTTCTAGTGTGTCCTCTTGTGCTTTTGAGTTTTCCTGTGGGTAGCATGTCAATCAGAGCAGAGGCAAGGTACAGAGACCATCCAAGCATCTCATAGGATAGAGGAGAAGGCTGGCATTTGATCGAAGAATCACTTCTATGCTGTGGGATGTTCTATATGGCAAATGTGTTGCTCTGATTGGTCAATAAATAAAACACTGATTGGCCATTGGCTAGGCAGGAAGTATAGGCGGGACAAGGAGGAGAATAAAGCTGGGAAGTGGAAGGCTGAGAGGGACACTGCCAGCCGCCACAATGACAAACAGCATGTGAAGATGCCGGTAAGCCACGAGCCATGTGGCAAGGTATAGATTTATAGAAATGGATTAATTTAAGCTGTAAGAACAGTTAGCAAGAAGCCTGCCATGGCCATACAGTTTGTAACCAATATAAGTCTCTGTGTTTACTTGGTCGGGTCTGAGCGGCTATGGGACTGGCAGGTGAGAGAGATTTGTCCTGACTGTGGACCAAGCAGGAAAACTCTAGCTACACTTCTAGACTGGGAATCATATTACCAGAATCCTGATTCCAAGCCCGTAGACTAAATTAAGCCCATAAAGAGGGTTTGTTTGATCTATGCCTGGTGGTGTTATTTTGAATTAAAGAAATGTAATATTTCTATTTATTGTCTGTAGAGTAAGCTACAACCCTGCCAACTCCCTGTATTCTTCTGTGAGCACCATTCAATGTTCAACCTGGCCCTTCTGTTTGTGCTTTGATTCTCACCATAGAATATTTAACTTACAGGGACCTTAGAGAAGCCTGCCTTGTGTTCCCTTCAGCTCTTACCACTGCTTCTGCTAGTCCTACCAAGTGGGATTCACCTCTGCTTGGACACATCAGCCACAGAACTTGTACCTACTCATAGAGCAGCTCATTTTTTAATAGCTCTGACTATTGGGAAGTTCTGCTTTGTATGGAGTCAAATATGCTGCAGACTTATTCCCATTAAAGCCTGTTAGAGGCATGTGTGACAAGTAGAGCTGCTGCTTTGCAAACATCTGAAGACAACACTAACTATGGAACTAGCACATTGCTTCTTCAAAGTAAGGCCTTCAGATACCTTTGTCTTGTAGACATGCTTAGTTACATTCTTAGTTTATTCTTCTGACCTCTGGTGCTGCCTCACTGGGTGTGATCCAGCTCCTTGCCACAGGAAGACAAAGGAGAGATACTGCACAAGGTTACCATCCACAGCACTATCTGTCCACCACTGGATCATCCAGCTACCCACAGCCTAAAGAAGGGCTTGGCTTCCACGGTTTTCCTCTTTGTTTCCTCTCTGTTATCCTCTGCCATGTTCATAGAGTGTTTAGATTCAATGGCAATATACTCATGTAAAGTTCCCTAAACAACTTAAGAAGTGTAAAATGGTGTCCTTGTGTTATTTTATATCCTGCTTCCTCCATATGAAATATTTCACTAATGTCATCCCTTGGGAACTCCTATTTATTCCTCAAACCCCAGCTTTTATGTTGCTGTGTGGAGGTTTCCTGGGCCTCCAACCGTCTCCTCTTCCAACCTCACACCAGTCTAAAGTAATCATGCCCTCCTTCACACTGCCCTCCACACTGCCCTCACACTGTCCTCCACACTGCCCTCACACTGCCCCTCCACATTTTCTTTATAACTTGTTTGTATTTTTTGTCTCTTTATTCTATATCATAACCTCTTGGACAGAAGTGACTGTGTCTTACTCTGGTTTTGTAGCTACAACAGTCAGTCAGCCCTGTGACTGGACTTAACAGGTACTTAGAAAACACTGGTGAGTCGATGAGCTAAGGTGGCCCTGAGACCACTGGGTATTTTGCAGACTAAAGTTGTATGAAGACCAGCTTGGTTTACCTCTTCTTTAAGCAGGACTTATGCTTGTTTCTTTTGCTCTCCTAATAAGAAGAACAACTTCTATTGCCACTCAGATGTTTGCTGAATGAATAAAGAGGATTCAGAGGGGCAGGGTGTGCTGCTGCAAGCATTCTTGGGAATATTGTTTCTCTGGCTCTTCATTGTAGAGAAGGGAACAATACACACACAGAAAGATTAAGTTTATATTCATACATATGTGCTGTACACAGCACCATATGCATGTATAAATAAAGCCCTTGCCTTTGTGCTCTGCTGCTACATACATCTTCTGAATTGCAGTGTGCACCCAGCTTATTTGAAGTCCCACACAATGTGTCTAACCTTCCAGGCAAAGTTTCTTATTCATTTCCTTTGCCTCCACCAATGTGTGATTTATTTACAGAAACCACCATGCAGCAAATTAAACAATATTTGTTCTACCCAGAGGGAGATTTTCCCAGTACCACAGGATGGACATGCCCTGTTTCAGAGGATAGGAACAGAGCTCCAGCTCAGGACCCCAAGTCCAACTGTGTCTTCTGCCCTACTCCCAGTAGGTGCACTCCAGTGTCTGATTAGCTGGGAGAGGGAGAGGAGAAAAACAACAAAACAGAGATTGCTTGTGGTCCTTGAGCCTCTCCACTTTTTTTCCTTTTTTTTTTTTTTTTGTTATCTCCAATCCTCACCATGCCACAGGGATTTGCTCAGAAACCAATATGATTAACTGGAAGTCTTTTTTTCCCTATCTTCCCTCCACCTTTCAAAAGAAAAAAACTATATTTTTATTGCTTAAACAATGAATGCCAAACATTTAGCCATCTGTTTCAAAATTGTTGCACAGGAAAAGTCCTTGAGCCATCTCAGCCCCAACCTCTGGGAAGCTATCCAAGGGAGATAAGGAATGCATCCTACCCAAGTTTCACTCTTCTTCCTCACAATCCCAACCCAAATTTAAAAAAAAAACAAAAAAAAAACATAAAACAAGCTACGAAATCAGGAATGTATAAATTATTAAATATTGACAATAACATTCTTATCTGGCTTGCAGATATGTACCCTCTACAGCATAGCCCCTTCTACTAGCAGAAGGCAGCTTTGGTTCATGAATCCAGGGACTGTCAGAGCTTTGATTTCCAGTTTCTCTATGCTCAGCATCTTCAGAGATGTTCTTTGTTGGAGGATTACACCAAGTAGATAGGCTTGTGATTGGACATTGTGCATGTTGTTTCTATGCATCCATTTAGACAGTCTATGTGTGAACACTTGCTTCAAGACAACAAAAAAGAATAATAAAGATCCTGTCTTCATTCTTTTGGAAGTAGTCATTGCTTCATGGTGAGCTACCTAGAAGCTGCATGCATTTAAATTTGGTTACAATGAGAGAGGGTATGGTAGGGGTAGCCTGAGTCTCCCATGCCTGGGAGCTAACAAAACTCAAGGATAGCTGGGGATCACAGCATCTGAAGGTGTTTTCAACAGTGCTGTAGATGGCAGTGGAGTCTGTCTGTATCTAGGACATCAACTGGCCTGAAAGTCAGTCATCATGTAGTCTTGTGTGTTGGGGCCTTCCTCAGAACATGGGGAGTCTTGAGCAGTGATTCTAAGGGACAAAGTCCTAGCTCTGGTTAACTAGGACTTTGCCAATACACTACATCACTGCAAGTCACAGGCCAAGTTAGTCCTTGGGTGAAGATATGGATGCTTCTTTTTATAAAAATGATGTCAAGGTGACCTTGTCTTGGAACACACATGATGGGAGAGTTTCATGACTATCTGGAGAAAATGCAACATGCCACATGCAGCCACAGAACAGGGGAGCTACACTGGCAAACATTCCAAATCCAGAAAGACTTGTAAGGTGAAGGTAAAATCTGGAGGAGTGGTCACTCGTTTTCTTCTTTTTCATGCAGTGGTCAGGGTGAAACCTGAGTCTTCCTATGTGACTGCCTTCTATGCAAATGTTCTACTACTGAGCTACATCGCTGGCTTTTAACTTTTATTTTTATTCTTATTCTTAATTTTTCTAGTTTTGAGATAAGGTCATGATAACTGATGCAGAAGTCCTTGATCCTATGTTTGCCTCAGCCTCCCAACTGGGATTATAGGTAAACGTCACCAGGCTAGCAAGGTGGTAGATGTGCATCTTATGATGGGTAAATTAGAGTGTGTGGTGATTTGAATGAGAAATGTGCCCAATAGGCTTATGTATTTGAATACTTGGTCCTCAATTCGTGACACTAGGGGACATTATAGATTCTTATGAAGTAATGCTTTGATGGAGGAGGCATATCACTGGGGTTAGGCTTTGAGGATTTAAATAGGATGATTTCCTGTTCTCACCCTCTCTCTGTTTCCTGTGTGGATAAAAGGTACTTTTCTGTTCTGCCACCACACCATGGCTTCCCCACCATCATAGAATCCTAACCCTAGGAAACTGTTAGGCAAAGGAAACCTTCCTTCCTTAAGTCACTCCAGGCCATGGTGTTTATCACATAACAGAAAAGTAATGGATACCAAATATACCCATTTTACCGGAAGTCATTGAAATTTGGGGTTTTTAGGCAGAATGCACAATGAGGCACTCTTTTAGCAGAACATATGCACTTAACACATGCTTTATGTTAAAACACACAAATAAAACCACAGAAAGTCCTGTAATCATCAATGCCTGTCAAATCTATCTGTGAGTTGAAGAGCTAAATTTGAGGAGCAGTTGGAACCTCTAAGTTAGGGTCTGCCCCAGGGCTGCAGTGAGAAGAGGGCAGAATAAAATGTTACAGGGTACCAGGACAAGCATCCAAATTTACTGCTTAGAAGCTCCTGCCACCTTTAGAGGCCAGTAGGAGAAAGGTGGCCAGGCATGACTTACACCATCCTCCCAGGAACACACTTGGTTTCTAGCAGAGTAGATGTCACCCCAGGAGTCACCCATTCCAAGTGTCCAGCTTGATGTGTTGTTTGCTGTCTGAGGTCATAGGACTTGGTGACACTGTATAAGTGCCATCTTCAGGGGTTGAATCATAAAGGATTGGACCATTTAATGACCTTATTGAAGGGTAAGGTGAATCCTTGTAGTTTTGTGGGAGCCCAAAGGCAACCAGGAGAGGACTGAGCACCTGGGCATGAATGTCTCCACAGCATAGTGGAAAGCTGTCTGTATGCTTTGTTCACTTTGTGCTGCTGAAGAACATTGTGATTTGATCCTTGCTGAGCCTGGGCTTCTAACTCAGTGGAAATGAAATCCAACCTGTGTGAGCCTAACTTCCCCAGCACAGCAAATCTGCTTTTCTCTCTGTATCTGTCTCATCTCCCTGTCTGATGTGGAGAGATGCACAGCACAGCGCTAAAATCTGCCAGTGGGAATCCACTCTGGCAAGCTCTGAGATGTCTGAAGAAATGAAGGAGGGGCTTGCCCGGACCTGAGACAGGAGGCAGACCATGCCTTTCCCACACTGCTGGAATGGCAGTTTTCTATGTGCTTCTTATCTATACACATTCTTGTCTGCTCAAACACATAAGGAGAAAAGTGCCCAGCCAGACACTCCCTGGCTTATCACACCGTATCAGCCCAGAAGCAAGGCAGGTTTTCAATTTCTCCATTTCTAAGTACAGTGACTGCTGTGTGGGGACAAAGTGAACATTGGTGCAGGCTGGATGCTAGAGGTGGAGAGAATCCACAAGGTAGGTGGAAGGGTGAGAAGGTGTGAGGATCAAGGCACTCATGTCTGAAAGGTCTGGCTGGCCACACCAAGTATTTTATATCTGGATTTAGGCTAGCTCTCTTTGGCTTCTAAGCTCATTTATTACTTTCCTAGAACTTTGTCTCTGGTTCTCTACCCCCATTGCCCAAATAGCTTATCTCTTTTCATCGTTCTAAGGCCAACTCTACATTCAAGGTTCCATTTGATGCTACTTAATGTTTTTATTACATTTGTTTATGTGGCGGGGCTACATATACCATGGGGTTCATGTGGAAGTCTAGGAGAACAGCTTGCCAATGTCAGTTCTCTTCATCCATGTGGGTTCTGGGGATCTAACTTAGGTTAGGATCTAACTTCGGGATCAGGCTTGATGGCAAGTGCCTTAACCACCCTGCTGAGCCATTTAATTGGCAGGGATGTTCTTTCTTAACAGATGTCTTTTCCTGCTGTGCATCCTCAACCTTTGGACTTACTTCTAGTATCGTCTTACACGGCATTTAAGCTTTCTTTCCTTACACATCTGATTCCTCAACTAGTCAATTAACTACTTGAGAACAGGACACACTTTCCCCCAATGCAGCTCTATTTCTTTGCATGTAGAATGATCTCTTGCTCATTGCAAGAGCTCAAACAGAATTATAGTTAATAAAAAAGAATTAGCTAGAGATTATAGAGGAACTGATGGGCAATAGTTAAAAGTCCAATGAATGGGTCAAAAACTTTATTTTAAAGTTAGGATTTTATAATAAGATTTTAAAACAGAAATTGGGGTGATGTTTTTGTTTAGATGTGAAATGCTCTCCATGGAGTCATGTATTTGAATACTTGATTCCAGCAAGTGGTACTATTTTGGAAATTTCTGGAATCTTTAAGAAGTGGAGTCTCCCTGAGGAAGCAGGTCATTGGAGGTAAACTTTGAGGTTTTATAGCTGGGCTCCATTTCCTGTTTGGCTACTTTCTGACTGTAGAGCAATGTGACAACCCCCCCAACACACACACTCTCTCTCTCTCTCTCTCTCTCTCTCTCTCTCTCTCTCTTCTCACACCTTTGCCACCTTCTGGGCCAAAATGGATGTATCCTCTCAAATGGTAAACCCAAGTCAACTCTGCTTCCTGTAAGTTGCTTCTTATCAGGTATTTATATATAAATATATAAAACATTTATATATAAGCATATAAAAAATCAAAATGTGTATTAGATTGGCTGACATAATAAAATCCTTTAGACTGAGTGGCTTGGACAGTGGACATTCATTATGAAAGTTCTAGAGACTGGAAGTTCAAATGTCATGGGTGCAGTTTCTCCTGAGAGCCTTCTTCATGGCTCAGTGGACAGGGAGAAGCAGCAGCTAGCTCCAAGAGGGTCTTCCTACAAGACATTAATTTTAACATGAGGGACCCATCTTTCTGTCCTCGTCTAACCTTGATCACCTCTCAAAGATGCCCTTTCAAAATACCATCACATTGAACATAAAGATTAGGGCTTCAGCAGGACTCTAGATATTGATAACATTTAGTCCAGAAGGCAGGGACAGCAGTGCTGAGACCTTGGTGAAGCTGTCTGATACAATCAAATGATGGCAGGAAGCAGGCAAGATGTTTTCAAGAAATAAATTCTTCAAAATGAATAAATAATCCAAAATATTTATATTAAAATGATTCTGTAATCCTACTTCTGGGAATATAACCACAGCAAATGGTTTTAGGAATGGTTATATATGCAAATAGGATTCATTGTAGCATTGTTTATAACCCTAAGAAACAGGAAATGATTTGAGTAGTATAGGAATGGTTAAATAAGTGACAATATACTATAATAAAGTACTATATTATGTAACCATTAAAATGAGAGATTTGAGGCTTGTTCTGCTGCATAGAAAATATTTATTATATAATCCTTAGTTAAGCAATAAAATGCACCTTTACTATGGTTTAAATTATATAAATTATATTAAATTATGTCTTTGGGTAAGGTCTGAATAGGAATAAATGAAAATTGCTGTATTTATTGGAATAGCTGGACTTTGTTCAGTTCTTAGCTTCTTTTGTGTAAAGCCTTTTTCATGCTTTAATGTAATTTTTAAAAGAAAGATTATGACTGAGGAAGGTACAGGGAGCCAAATCACAAGGCTGACCAATTCTTACTGCAACCACCTCTCAGGATGGGTTTATTTCAGGTAATCTTGTCTAATAGTTACTGAGTCCCATGTTCTTTCTATGAGGGAACCTCAAGATTGAATCAGAAAGATTGGGCATCTGGATTTTCCATTATTTTGTTTTAATTTTAGCCTTCTAGTTGGCAGACTACAGTTTGTGAGTTCACTCCCCACTGTGGCACAATTGTTTGTCTAAATGCAAGGTTCTGCAAGGTCACATATGCAGTTATTACAGTGCCAACTGTGAATAAGCTCCCAGACCCAGGTCAATCAATTATTATTTGCTCAAAAACCTATACAGATCTTGAAAACTTTCACTCAAGGAAAGAACACATCAGAAACACATTATGGATGTGAAACATATTATGGATGGGGCAATCTGGCTAAGAGCCAGGAGAGAACTAAGATAGTGGAAAGACCTCGGGTCTATTGGAGCATCACTGTAAGAAAGCTAGAAAAATCCTTCTAGGTCCCTTATCTTCAGCTGAAGAATTTGGAGACTAGTATCCATCTTATAAGAATGTTAGCTGTTTGTCTCACATATTTGAGCCTGGCCTTGAACTCCTGATCTTCTGCTGGGATTGCAAGTGTGCAGCAACTTCCATATGTGGTAGTTTTTATGAGCCCTAATGAATAATGTATGTGCATATACACCTAACAACCTATTACACAGATTCTTCTGCAAGTGAACACATATTTGCAAGCACTTACCATATTTCAGACTCATTAGGAGGTGCATCAATGTTGCAGGACTCACAGACCCTGGCCTCTTCTCACAGGTTGCTTTGCATCCATAGCAAACTTAACATCTCCATTTAAGGATTCATGACAGCCAGGAGGCGTGCAGATGATATGGAGCCACTGGGACCCTTTTAGAGAGATATGGTAGCTACATCAGAGACAGATGAACATAAGGTCTGTGAGGGAAGAGTTCAGATGCTCTGTCTTTTCATCCAGTGGATAGTTCATGGGAGAGAACCCTGGACCCTGCAAATGAAGCAACCGCAACATTTACAGGGGCAAAATATACAATTAACAGATCCAGACAGTTGGACACATGCACCATTGACCTTGTTTAGCCTCATCCTGGGATTGCTTTCTTTAGCAATGACTATTTGTGATCTGTAGCTGGAGTTTTCCTGTGTCCACCCGGCTCCTGCAGCTGCTCAGACCCAAGTAAACACATAGAGACTTATATTACTTATAAACTGTATGGCCATGGCAGGCTTCTTGCTGTCTAGTTCTTATATCTTAAATTAACCCTTTTCTATAAATCTACAACTTGCCATGTGGCTCATGGCTTACCAGTATCTTTACATCTTACTTCTCATGGCTGTGGCGGCTGGCAGCGTCTCCTGACTCAGCCTTCCAATTCCCAGAATTCTCCTCTCTCTTGTCCTGCCTATACTATACTTCCCTACCTGGCTACTGGCCAATAAAATCAGCATTTTATTTATCAATCAGTCAGAGCAACACATTCACAGCATACAGAAAGACATCCCCAGCAGTGATCTCAAGTGTTCCATCCATACAGAGATGGAAGACAAGGAAGTGAGATAGCTGGATTAAGAGCCAATGAGAGGGCAGAACACCAAGGTAAACAGGAAGTAGCTCTCTCTCTCTTGGGAAGCTACAGCAGTATGGTGAGCTAAGGTTAGTTGATGACTCTCACCATTTCCCTGATCTCTATGGCTTTCACCCCTATATTTGGCTCTGTGTTTCTTATTTAATAAGACTTTAGAAATTTGTCTACAAGAGAGTCCTTTGCACATCCTCAGGCCTCCATTCTATGCAAATGAAAGGGATTTTGTTTATTGACAAGCAATAATGAAAAGGCATAATAGAAGACTGGGGAACTCTGGGCTTCTTTCTCTGCTAAAGATCTCCATGGTGATTTGATGCAAATGGGTGAAGTGTCTCTTGAACTTTGTGTTTTAATAGCTCATCCAAACTCCAGTTTGTGGGTATGGGAAAATAGTTCAAGGGGCAAAGTGTGCTTTACTTGGCTGTGCAGGTGTGTCCTCCCAGCAATTTCTTCTCTGTTATGATTTCCAAAAGTGACCGTGAAGACTCTGCTTTTCATTCATACAACTAGAGTTATGCAATCAAAGCTCATGACAACTCAGAAGTTACTCTTTATTTAGTCATCCTCTCTACTCAGAGACAAGAAATAAAAATTAATTGTATTAACTCTAGGGTGGTGGAGAAAAAAGAAAGCCCCTGCTTAAAGCTCTTTGTCAAATTTCCTACTCATTAGTGTGTCTGTGGTCTTGACTGGCCAGGACAGTCTGCATAGTGGCTCCCTGAAGGGGATAGGAACTGGGCTGAGGTCCTGTTGTTTCTTCCACCCACAGTACCAATGTTCCAAGTCCTGTGTAGAGTCAGGCTCTTATCTCCTGCTACCTAATCATTGCCCCTGAGTTGTTTGGAAGATAGGCAGTGCATGGGTAAAATATTTTAATAATATAAGTAAATTGTATCATTTTTACATACACACACACCACACTCGTACACACTCACACCATCTCTCTCTCACACACAAACACATTCATACACACTCACACCATCTCTCTCACACACAAACACACTCATATATACTCACACCATCTCACACATACAAACACACTCATACATACTCACACCATCTCTCTCACACATACAAATGCACTCATGCACACTCACACCATCTCACACACACAAACACACTCATACACACTCATACCATCACATGCACACACACCTGAATTCATTAAATATGTATTCTATGAATGTTATGTATATTTTATTCCTTCTTGGAGTACCTATTGTCTTTCTCTGGAAACCACCTGAAGAATTCTGTAGCACAAGTAGTTCATGTCTCAGAGCTAAGAGGGCCACTCACATGGTGGAGGAATGCCAGAGCAGTGAGAAACCTTCCAGGTGGCAGTGTTTCTTCATATCTACCCAGTACTATGCTAGTCCTCATTCCTGATTGTTTCTGTTTGTTCCTTGCTGGGAACTCCAACCAGTGATGCGTCTGATCTGTGATGCTTCCCAAACCCCTATCTGTCACAAAGATGACCAGGCTTCACACTCTATGTGGCTTCTTAGTTACACTAATTTCTGTTGATTTCCTTCTCTCCACACTGCTTTGACATTTAGTTGATTTCTTATTATTTAGCAGTTAATCATTACAATATGCATTGCACATAGACACAAAAAAACCTTGAGAATATTATAGGAGGTACAGTTTCCAACCCAGAATTCAGTTTCTTGTTTTTATGGATAGAAAAGTCAGTTCAACCAATGGTTATTAGTATAAGCAGCACAAGGCTTGTTTGTTCCTTCATATCAAAATCCAAGTGTGTATACCTCCATGTGGTCTAAAAACATCTTAACACAGTGAGTCCAAAAATGAACTGCTCCTTCCCGCCTACCCTGACTGCCCTAGGCCTGTTCCTCCCAGTGTCTCAGCTCAGGAAATAGCAACTTTATCTTTACAAACCCCTGAGGATGGGCTTCTCTTTCTCAAGTCTATGAGACCCACTTGTAAAAACTATAGTTCAGTTTTCAACAACACATAACAGGCAACCCTTCCCAGGGACTCCACCTCCTTCCTGCACATTGGAGCAACAACCTCTGGTCCAGCCTGCTGAGAACAACCCTTGCCCTCTGTCCCAGCCACAGCATGTTCCAAACAGGTTCATGGAATGACATTTCCCATGAGTCAAGTCACAAAACTCTGCCCTTCAGAAATATTCCTTGATTCCCCATGTCTTTCAGAGCTGATGTTTTTAAGCAGCTAAAGCCTTAAAGATAGACCTTGTGGTTAGTTACCTTCCTAATGTGGCCCCTCTTTCCCCTCAATATTCTGCTAATGTCTCTGTTATGGCTAAGCAAGAAGCCTGCTGCCACCCAAGGTTTGTCTTTGCTTTGGAATGCTTCCCCCACATCCAGGTTTTTAAGTCACCACTTCTCTCACCTCTGAATATTGTTCTCATGTTAGTAGCAGCTACTTAAATAAGCTACCTAGCCAGACAACTATTTGATTTTCAGTGCACATCCTCTTTCTCTACAGCTCTGATTACCGTCTGACTTATAATAGAAATTTAAATAAATTACTTGTTTTCTGCCTGTCTCCACCCATTAGAATATGACTCTTGTGTAGGCTCAGAGTAGAAGAGGGCCTGGGGAGCAAGTGCTCTCAATAATTCTTACTGGGCCAAGTATGGTTGGTAATGGCCAGACCTGTGTTCTTTTTACTCTAGCAAGAGGTCATAGGGTGTTTAGTTTTCTAAGTAGTTAACACTGATACAAAATTTTCAAGACTTGTCAAAGCTATATTTGTTTTATGTTGTGGTGGTTATTGTTCGGTTCAGGGGGTTGTAATACCATAACTTGAACTGGGGACCTCATACATACTGGGCACTCCATTGATGAGCTATGTTCCCAGGATTTTCAAAATTGTGTTTTGAAGCAAAGTCTTACCCAACTGACCAGGCTGGCCTTAAACTTACTCTGTGACCCTGGCAAGGTTCAAATTTGTGATCCCCCTGCTTCAGCCTTCAGAGTAGCTGAAATTACAGGCATATGCCACCACACTACCCAGGCTCTCCTCAATAAGTAAATTTCTTTGAGATTCCTTCCCTGGTGTGGCCAAGAGGAGATCCCAACACTTATACCCCAGACTCCTTGCCTTGCTGCTTCTGAGCATGTGCACTTCCTCATGTTTGTTCCCATGTGTTCCAGTGAGAACAGTCCTGGTGTGTCTGGGATCCTAATGGTGATGGTGGCTCCTTTTTATGCATACCCAATTGTTGCCCTACATAGGTCATTTACATACATGTTTTAGGAAGCCTTGTATTTCTCCATTAAGCTCTGATAGTGCATACTCCCTGTTTTGTATATTTCTTCTGGAATCCTTCCCCTCTCTCACTTTTACTCTCCCTCCCTGTCATACATTTTTATATGCACACTATTCCTGCCAAGCTTTCAAAGTATCTTCCCCTGTTGAATTCTCTGTGTTTTCTCTGGCATTCTGGAAGAAGCAAGGTTTTATTTTGCTCCTTTAAGTGCAAAGAAGCATCTGTTTGCTCCATTTTAAGCTGAGACATTATTTTCCTGTGTAGCCCCAGCAAATGTTTCCCTGTTGGCTGGAGCTGCAGACCATTGCTTTGGACTAAACTTGACTCCGGTGCTGTGGGATAAAAATAATGATACAGAGTTTAACGATAATCATGTTACTGCCTAGATTACAGGCTGCATATGTAAATATATCTGTCTGTCTATATAAGGTTCTGAGTACATCATCAATTCTTAACACATTTCTGCAACTCATGGACCTGTCGGGTTAGGTCCTCACTCATTCAGTCATTCAGTAGGCACGTGTGCACTCACAAGTCATTTTGTATACAACAGGAGTCAGCGCTCTGCACAGGTTTCAGATCCTCCTCTCACAGAGTCTGTGTTCCAGTGATAGAGGCTAGCTATGAGCAACAGGGAGGTTATGATGCAACAGGTCACGTGGAGATCAGTGATGGGGAAAGAAACTGAAGTGAGTCACAGAGATCAGGCTGTTGAGAAAAAAGAGATATTATGCTACATTGAGTATTAAAAGAGCTCACTGTGAACTGGAAAACAGACCTGTGGAGATGCTTGGGGAAGCAGTGAGCTATCTGGAAAGTCCCAACAGATGGAGAGAATAGCATGGGCATCTTTAACTGGGGTTGATGATTTTTACTCAGGGAAAAGCCAGAAAGATGCCATGACTAGCATGGGATAAAATAAGATAGAGATGATTTTATATATAAGATCATGGAGGTCATGGATGGAATGGCCTTGAAGGCTGTTAAAGGAACTTATCAAGAGACCAACCACTGGGCCTCTAAAAGATGAGCAGGAACTGACATTTTACTGTAATATTTTTTAATGTTGTACTGAGAATAAACAGAAGACTGGGAGAGAAGAGGCAGGGAAGTCACTTAATCAGTAATAAACAATTCTGATAATCTCAGGAAGGAACAGCACAGCTTCTACCAAGGTAATAACAACAGAGGTGATGAGGATGATTCTGACTGTGTGTGGGGAATAGAAAGAGAAGTGTAAGAAGTGATAACTCCACTTTGGCATTGATTAGAAATTATTGGCAATTATCAGATAGTTGTGTAATCTCAGGAACTATCAATCATGAGTGAACACCTGATGATCTAAGTGGGAGCTGAGAGGAAGTGGAGGAGGTAAGTGGAGAGGGACAGATCAGCTCAGGGACAGTTCACTCAGGCCATATATGCAGCAATGGGGGCAGATGAGTGATTGGGGATGCTTTACTGATAAATTCTGGTATTTTCCTTGAGAAGAGACCAAGGTCATCTGTCAAAGACAAGTGGAGAGGAGAAAATGGAAATTGGAAAAGAAAACAAAGAATGCAATGGTTACCTAGGAAAGAGGGAGAAAGACACACACTGGCAGGGAATTGTGCTGAAAACCAAGAGCTTAGTTAAGATCATGAATACAGTTAGCAAAATTTGGTGCTTTTCTCTAGACACATTTAAATGCTTGCATGGGACTTCTGCTGGGTGATTATGGTGGAGAGAAAAGGAGAAAAAGAGTCAAGGGCACAGAGGCTATGTGCAGGGGCTGATGATAATTGTTCATCATAGAATTTAAGCCCATGCTAAGAAAATAATTTTACAAAGCAGTGAAAGATACTGAAGTTCATGGGCTCAATAGAATTTTAAGTGTAGTTTGACAAGTTTGGGAGGAAGAATTTTTGAAACTGTGGCAATTTCAATGGCTTGGAAAGACAAGAGAGTTGTTGGACTATAAAATGTTTTAAATTTACATTAAGGAAGAGTTGCAGCTATTGATAGTGATGAAGTATGGAAAAGGACCTTTGGGTGGGATGACTGACACACCAAGTAGGTGAAATTATGGAATTAAGAGGATATGGAAAATACTGTTCCCTGCATGCTGAAATCAGGAAGAATTGTGACAGGTTGTAGTGGAGAGAACATCACTAAGGGGCCAGGGAAATGGCTCAGTCAGTGAAGTGCTCACCTTGCAGGCACAGGGACACTGAGTTTGATCCCTAGCAACTACATAAGGAGTTGGGTATAGTGGCATACACCTACAATCCCAGCACCGAGGAAGTAGAGACAAGAGAATCCTCAGAGCTCTCTGGTCAGGCAGTCTAGCCAAATTAGTGAGCATCAGGTTCAGTGAGAAATGCTGTTTCAAATATGGTAGTGTATAACTGAAGAATACACTTGATGTTGGCCTCTAGTCTCCACAGGCAGGCTTCTCTCTCTCTCTCTCTCTCTCTCTCTCTCTCTCTCTCTCTCTCTCTCTCTCTCCCTCCCTCCCTCCCTCCCTCCCTCCCTCCCCCCCCACACACACACATGAAAGAACAGTTTTTAAAAAGGCTGAAATCGAGCAGCAAAGAGACTTAATTCATCATTTTGATCTCTGTAGCGGACAGTGTGAGAGGTCATTATTTAATGACATGAATGTCAAAGCTTGGAAGGGAAAGGACAGAGTCAGCAAGCAGCGTAAGGGCTAAAGGTGTGGAAGAGACAACAAGAAGCACTACCTGTAGACAGTGTGACCTGTGGTATGGGGAATCTCAAGATTTCTAGAATTTTCCGAGTTAATCTACTACAGAGTAGGCAGTCTTTCCAGGAAGAGCTAGTGCCAATCAAAGCAAAAAGTTTCAAAGAAATGTTTGGGTAAATAGGATCCTTTATTAAGGTAGGAACGTTTCAGATTATATCAAAGGCCTTAGAATCTTTATTTAGATCGTAGCGTTCAACAGGCCACAGATTATATGTAAACCTGTAATAATAGAAGATTCCAAGTTGTCAAATTTCCTGGGTCATTATTTTGACAGTTCTGGTCCCTTATTGTGTAAAGAAAACTCTAAACAAGATACCCCTTTCTGCACATAGCAGCAGTACCTTCTCCGGCATTTCAATCTGGAAGAACGATCAGACTTTCCCCTAGAGTGTCAAAGCACCAGGAACTACGCTCTCCCCCTGGACTGGAGCCTCAAACCAAGATGGAAAACAATCAACTTTCAATTTTCTGTGCTTGTTTGCTTTGTACCCAGAACACACAGCAAAGGCAGTTGAGCAAACCTGTGGGTTAAGTTTTCAAGGACATCTTTCCTTTTCGCTGGCACAGGATTTGGGAGCCAGTTGCTCCTGGGGCCCTGGAGCTGTTTTTTTATTATTATTATTTAAATGGGGATGTCTTCACAGCAAAACAACCTCAGATGTTCAACCTAAGCCCCCAACCCACCACTATTTGCTAAATGAAGCCAAGCATCATAAAAGCCTTAATGGTGTGGATTTATCACTTAACTGTTGTTTTGAGATCACAACAAATCATTAAAATCGTTAACTGTTCTAGCTAAATTAGAGCTCAGCTCTCTCACAGTGCCTGGCCTGTGTGGCTCTCCCCATTTCACCCCCACCTCCACTCACTTAGGCTCCTCAGACTTTGCCTGTGTAAGATGAACTGGCTTAATATACCCAAGTCACAATGCTAAGCAGCTTTGTTCCCCCTTTCTGGTGTTTGATCCTCCCCTCCACCCCAGGGCCATTTGCCTAAGATATGTGGGCAGCAGACAGCCAAGCTAAGGGGTTTGGGTCAGTGCTGATGCTGGGAGACTGCGCTGCCAATTTCACGAATCCAGGGAGTTTGGGCTTTCCCAATGCTCCTGTGTAAGCAGATACCCTCAGCAGTACATCCAGCAAAGGTAAGAGTGTGTGTCAGCAGACATCTCTCTTTGAATGAAGCAGAGTAGAGTTTGGATTCATTGTCTGTCTTCAAAAGTTGTCTCTAGGCACTTCCTGAGCTTATTCAGCCCAACAGATCTGCAGGTAAGGAAGTACATCTCCCCTCTGTATATGTGGATGAGGGATAGGAAGAATATGCATCTTATAGGTTCTAGGATACTGATCCGGCCTCTCATGCCTGTTTATAAAGGAAAACTTCATATTCATTGTTCTGGAGATACGCCAACACAAGACTTGAACTTGGAGAGGATCACATAATCATCTCTAGGTAGGAAAAAGGACATATGTAGCCAAGATATGGTTCAGTAGGTCCAGTGCTCAGGAAGAATGATGAGTTAAAGGGGGTTTAAGTAGACTGGTTACACTCATATGGAAAAGAAGGCTAACTTAACTTCCACTGCTGAACTCAGTGACTAGAATCACATGTGGTTCAGTGATGGTGGACACCAGAAGATGGCCAATTAATGTTGATTGAACTAAAGAATACATGCAAAAATCTCCTTTTGAGGTCTATGGCTAAACTCACTTCTTAAGATTAGTTTTCATCTGGTTGACAGTATGTCCCTGATAATTAACACCATAGGCCCCTTGCAAAACTATCTGGTGAAAATGTCCCCATTTCAATAGTTGGAATTCAGGTGCCAGAGTTATACTCAGTGTGTGATTTATTCCCTGTCATGGAAATAGGTTGTGAATTTTATTTGTGTTGGGAAGGTCTTGCTTTGACCATCTGGCTATCCCTGATGGACCGGGGCTCTCAGACTTAATCTCACTCAGAGATGACTTCATTATTCAAGCTATGGTTGATAAGAACAGAGAAGTAGAAAACTTGATAGGAAAAAAAAAGCTAAAACTCAAATCTGACCAAATGAGTTGCTAAGAAACCAAGAGTCACTTCCATGGGTGAGCTGTCTCCCCACTTTTCCATTTGATTTGCCGAACTAGTAGGTGGGCTCACTGAAGCTCTCTTATGTTTTAATTATATTCTGATTGCAAGTACATGTATATGAAAGTCCATTTATCTTTAAATAGAACATCTTCTAAGCTCTGTCTTTGCTACTAGAAAATTAGTCTTTTATCAAGCTAATTCAAGGTCCAGATGAAGGACAGTGGAATATAAAGTGGATGACCTTTTATAGAGAAAGTCAGGAAGGGAGAAGCTATGGTCTGGGTGGAAGGCTTATATCCCTTCTCCACATACCCACATTAATGCTTGTAGAAGAGGAAATCCAGGATGGACACAGGAAAGGGACTCCTCACATTACAGGGCTTTGTGCTCACCAACAGATAGGATGGTCTGAGCCCAGTGCTAACACTGGAGGTCAGTCTGTGGACCACCTGGTAGCTCAGGCTTCAGAAGTCTCTTGTGGGAAAGTATCACATAGTGATACCTTCCTCGGATCCCACACTGTCTTGTCTATGCTTTTATATTTGTAAGAAAAGGCATGGAGTGACAGAGTATCTGAGCTCTGAGCAGCTGCAGCACATGGCTTGCCAAATCTGCTTTCCTGCTCATTCCCTGCCTTGATCTCTGGTCATTTCCTAAGTCACTCTGTTGCCTTTACATCTGAGCTATGACTCTGGGGAAGCCACCAGTGGCAGCTGGCGGGCTTTGTTTTACAACCCAGTTGTTTATACCCAGGCTGTCACTAACACAGTAAGGATCCAAGTGGGTGCTCAGGCAGCTGTCTGACTTTGCTTTAGAGCCTCTAGGAAGATTAGAATTAGTGTTCTGTCTTCTTCTGTCCCCATCCCTGCCCCATCCCCACTGTTCTCTCTACCAAACCCAATAAGCAACATGAAGAAAAGTATCAAAATAAGAGCAAAAAATGTTTAAATAATATGTATGCAAACTACTACTAGTATCTTTTACCAATTCTGTAAGATATTATAACTTGCATTTTATAATCTGGGAGTGGGAATCTGAAGTGGTAAAAAGTAAAGTGACTTGTATAAGGTCACAGAGTTTAGGGTGGAGCCAGAGTTTAAACCTTGATGGCAAGTGGAGTTCTCACTACAGAACTTTGACAGCACAGTGTGTGGCTTCGATTACTAATACAATGTGAAGATCAGCACCAGGGCTGGGAGATGGCACAGCCACTGAAGTTTCCCTGTTGCTGATATAAAACACCATGAAAAAAAGCACCTTAGGGGAGAGAGCATTTAATTTAGCTCACAATTGCAGGTTACAATCCATGATTGCTGAGAAGTTAAGGCAGGAACTTGAAACAACCAGTCACATGCACAGTCAAAAGCAAAGAGAGGACTTATGTATGCAAGCTTCCCAGTGCTTGATTCATTTTTCCTTTTCATTCAGTCCAAAGTCCAGCTCATGAGATTATGCTGCCCTAATCAGTTAACACAGTAAAGAAAATCCTTCACATGCATTGCCCACAAGCCAACCTCATGGAGACTCTTGCCAGGTTATTCTAGATTGTGCCAAGTTGACAACTGAAACTAACCTTCACATTGTGCAAGCACAAAAACCTGAGATTGGATCCTGAGCATCCACATAAAAAAAACTGGGTATTATAATGTCTTTAACCCCAGTGCTGAGGAGGGAGCAGAGACAAGTGTATGCTCAAGGCCCTCTAGCCAGCCAGGCCAGCATAATCATAAGCACAAGACCAAAAAGAGACTCTATCTCTCAAAAATTAAGGTGAAGAGGAATTAAGACACTAATATCTTCATGACTAGTTCTTCCTTCTCATGAGTCTCCCCTTCCTCCTTTATGGGGCTTCTCTTCCTCCTTCTCCATGAAACTCCTCTTCTTCCTCCTCCATAAGAATCTTCCTCTTTCCTCTTGGGACTTCTCCTTCAAGACCAAAGTCAGGCTCCCATTTGCCCTGCAGGGTTCTCTCACAGTCATCTGAACTAAACTTCTAAGAAATTGTCTGTGAACCTTAACTACATGCCATCTTATATTTTTATTTAATAGTTTCATGGATAACATCTTAAAAATTGTGACACTATCAATACCAAGCTCACAGAGTAAGTGCTGTCTGTAGTACCAAGAGTGGTAGCCCAGTGCTAAGAATGAAATTAGAATTTTAAAATATTCAAATTATATTAAATTAAGATTCTGTTCTAATCAAAGTTTACACAACACATTATTTATCAAGTTTGAATGCATGAACTCCCTTTAGAGAAAAAAATCTCATAAACATCCAATGTTTATTTTTATTGTCACTTAAACATATAAACATAAAACTAAGTATAAACTCCTAATAAAAGCTTAAGGTTTTTAAACTGCTATAAATCCCAAGTGAATTTGTAAAAATTAAATATAAATAATACCACAATACTGTAAAATTTAAATTAACAGTATAAGTTTATTGTGATATATGATGTTTGCTGAATCCAAGCTATGTAGGAAACTGGAATGATCAGTTCTTTGGAGCTTTGAGCTGTGTGTGAGAAATGTCTTAGCACTGTCTTCCTTTCAGCAGAGACCACATGCAAATCTTCATTACAACAGCGTGGTGTCAGGTCAATGGACATCTTGGAACAAAACAACATCATCATTATTAAGGCTGTTCTCTTTTCCAGACTTACACGGCCTTGTGTGGAAATAGACTGGCAGTATGTAGTCACCCAGAATTTGAGATACACTTAGTGTAGCTTTTTAGAATCATCACTGGAATTATAAATATGAATTGAAATAACCCATGAAGAGCATTTATCTTTAGGGCTGCTAAAATGACTCAGTAAATAGACCACTTGCTTCACAGATGTGGAGACCAGAGTTCAGATCCTCAGAACCCACATAAATGCTGGGCAGGCATGGCTGCCACCCATAATTCCAGTTTATAGAATTCGGAGATGGAGCAGAGATCCTTTAATCAAGCTGGCTAGCTAGACTAGCTGATTGGTGAGATTTGGGTTCATAGATAGACAGACCTTGCCTCAGTAAAATGGAGAGCAACTGAAGAAGACACCTGACAACAGCTTTGCACCTCCACACTCATCATACACACATGCAGGCACACCTGCCTGTACACATGTGCCCCCACACACATGAGAATACACATGCACACCACATATACACATGCAAAAAAATTCAAATTTAAAAAGCAAAATATATCTCCAAGACTGGGCATATGGTTTAGTTTGTCAGATGCTTGCCTATGACCAGGCAGCCCTAGGTTCAATCCTCAGTACTCCATAAAACAGGTCTGGTGGTGTAGACCTATAATCTCAGAACTCAGGAAGTGAAGACAGGATGAGATGTTCAAGGCTACCCTCAACTACATAGTGACTTTGAAGCCAACCTGATTATGTGAGACCTGCCGGGGGGGTGGGGGAGAGAGTCTGTCTGTGGATCCTGGCTGAGTAACATTTTCAACACACTAGTAGAAGAGGTGTATCAAGTAGAGGAAAAGGACTGCATTCACCCTTCCTTATTTTTTTTCTATTACCAGACATAGTCTTTTAAATTTGTTCATAGAATCTTTTTGTCTTCTAAGAAATCAAAACACAGATCAGAGGAAATCTAAAGGTCATGGATAAGCTTAGAAGAGAACCCTGTGTTCCCAGAAGCCCACCCTCCAGAGATCACACAGCAGTTAGTTGTTCATCTCCTATTGTGATTCGCAGGCCAGGAAATGTTCAAAGTGTATCGATGACAGCTTCACGGACTGCAGGAGTAAAACAGCATTGTGCTGTAAATGTTATTAGTATTCCTATTTTGTACATAATAAATTGAGGACTAAAGAGTTTAAGTTACTTTTAGATATATAGTTACTTTTATATAGAGAGGTATAGCAGGGTTCTAACTGAGGTAAAATGTAACCGAGTTTGAGTAAAAAAAAATGGTGTCATATATGAGAGCACATCCAGGACTTGGGACACTGCTTATTTTTCATTTCTTTTAAAAATACCATCTATAAATACCTTTTAGTAACCTATGGTGTCAGAGGCCTCAGATGGGTGTTTGTTTTACATTTTTAATTATTATAGACAATACTGAGGTGACTGCTATATTTGAGCTTATCCTTCTTTGGGAAAACACTTCTGTGTCTTAAGTATTTTACCAAAGAAGGATATGGAGGAAGAAAGCATACGGAGGTGTAGGTGTGCCCTGTAACTGTTGGTTTTATCTACTAAGTAAATGCCTGACTACCTATAAGGCCCAATTATATGTATTTGTTTCGCATTCAATCAAATTTTAAGTTTTCCCTCAAAGCTAATAGGCACTTTTCAACTGTAAGTACTCACAAGTGAATGAGAATAAAACACACAATAAACTTAAATGTGTGTCCTAAATTTTAGAAATTAGAAAGCCTGTATCCAGTTGTTCTAAGCCAGAAATTGTTGCTCCCCATGAGCAGGGAGCATTTTATTAGGTGGTTTAAAACCCCATTTTAGCCATTTGTTTAGGAGAAGGAGAAGGAATAGAATTTTCAGAACAGCCTTGAGCTGGCCTATTTTGTAAGCTGCTATCATTTGACCTGAAATGTTCTCAGATTTCATGTGTTGAAGGTCTAGTCCTTAGCTAGGTGCTTAGAGGTGAGGTGTTGGAGAAGTGATTAATTGGATCAGGAGTCACTGTTTTGGAGTTTTCATTTTCCTTTCTTTCCCTTTCCTCTTTCTTCTCTAACCCTCTCCCCTCTTCTTTTTTAATTTTCTTTTTAGAGTCTCACTGGGTAGCTCTGGATGATCGGGAACTCATTATATAGACCAGGCTGGCCTTGAACTCACAGAGATCTGCCTGCACCGGCCTCTTGAGTGCTGGGATTAAAGTCTTGCACTATCATCCCCAGCTTTGTCTTCCTTATTCTTTATGACAACATTGTTCCAATTTAATGGACAAAATATTTTCTATTATCATTCTGGGAATATCAGTCATGATTTAGGATTTTGTGAATCACTATTATTTATGTTTGTTCACATCTTTTGTATTGGATGACTCTTGCTTGTCTTTTCTAGTTATTACTGAAACACTAAAAGACTTTCAATCAGCATCAAGGGACTAGGTGTGTAGTGATGATAGGTTCTACTATAGGGTGACCTGTACTAAACAGGATCAGATACTGATGTTAGAGGTCTTCTGAAACTGTAGGGCTACTATTCTGCCATGAACAGAGGAGAAGCAACTGACTGGATGGCCAGGTTGGAGACTGGGACCCAACAGTTTTAGCAAATCCCTGACTTCTCCCAGTTCCTACCATCCTGAGCCTTTCCCACTGCCGGTGCTGAGGCAGCTCATTGTCTTTGGCAACACTGTATCTGTGCACTTGACTTTCTAGCTTGTTACCACTTTCACATCTTTGTGGAATCCGGCTGAGTTACAGGAGCTTTCACTGATTAAACAGAGAATTGATGTGTCTGTCTGTTGTTTGTTTTTGTGCATGTTAACACTTAATAGCTTTATCTACTTGAATCCAAGATGTGTCCCAAATGCTCAAGTTTAATGGGGGTGGGTAAAGAAGGCTCTTAAGAGAGCATTTTTGAGTCCTTGTTACAAACTATGGGAACAATATAGGCTGAGAATGGAATGGCTCAAAAGGAAACTTAAGCAAGAGAAAAAAAAACAAAAAACAAAAAACAAAAACAAAAAAACCTTGGGCAAGTTTTTGACCTTTGTTTGTTCTTTGTACCCCACCAGTAGGCATATGACTTTTATCTGTGCTTCAAATCCTTGATACAATGCCATCTCCTCCGTGAAGCCACCTCTGATGGATGTAGCTGACAGTAGCCTCCCAGGTCTCGGAACCACATGGTATGTGATCCATCATTTTCTCGTGGTAGTTACTCACCGTGTGCTGTGTGTTGTCACTATGTGTGCAAATCTCCAGCAGGAGGTTTTCTCATTAATTTATCATCCCTTTGATCTCTGAGGATCAGATTCATATCTTTCTCACCTTGGACTGGCTCCTAGTGTAGTGCCTGAAAAAGCAAATGCATTCAATAAATATTGAACAAATGTGTGAATGTGTGGAAGCCACAGCAGTGCTCGCTATTGGAAAAAAAGAAGACATATTTTAAGGCCCCTTCCCTACCTTGCTGTTAATTCCCAAAATAAACAAAGGCTGCAACAAGGACATTTCTTAACTGGAAGCTCTCCTGCTGTATGACAGGTGCTCCTCTCCTTGGAAGTTTTCCCCAGAAGTTGGGCAGCTTCTTCAGCATACTCCAGCAGATAGACCTTCCCTTCATTGCCTTCCTGCATACACTCCTCTTCTGCTTTTTCCAAGTGATCATGAACCAAGAACTCTCTTTAGAGCTCTTGTTGAATAATAATAGTTAAATATAATTTCTTAAGTTGAGCAGAGCTAGGTTTGAATTTTGCCTCCATCACTTTATGGGAGTGGTGATATGGATCTTAGCAAACCTGCCTCTAAGTAAACATCCTCGTATGGCAAATGGAGAAAACATTCTTTCCCACAAGGCTGTCAGACAAGTTAAATAACAAGTAGTAATCATTAGAAAAGACATGGGTAGATCCTCTTCGTATTTTCCTATGGAGGGAGAGAGGGAAGGAGAGAGAAATAGAGGTGAATTCAGAAAGAATGTCCCTTGGTGAGATTTCATGACTGTCACATCAAGGACTTCTGAGGTCTATAAAATGTTTTGTGTTGAATCATCATTTGTAGCTCCAGATCTTAGAGGAGAAAGCATTAGGAATTGCTTCTCTGAATGGAAGCAAGGCAGAACAGAAAGTAAAACCAAAAGAGCAAAGCAGACAGGACTCTCTGTTGAGACTTCACTTATGAGTGCTTAGTCGAAACAGATGATCTTCAGCTTCCTGCCTTTGTTTCTTCCATTATTGTAATGATTTGAGTATAAACTGTCCCTCAACACCTGTATATTGAATGCTTGGTCTTCAGCTGGTGGAACTACTTGGGAAATTATAGAAACACTGGGATTTGGAGCCTAGCTGGAGGGAACAGGTCATTGTGACTATGCCTTTAAAGATTACACCCAGTCTTAGTCCTCTGCTTGCTCTGCCTCCTGTCTGTCCTGAGGTGAGCAGGCTCTGCCACATAGGTGCACTGCATGATGTTCAGCCTTACCACGGGCCCAGAACCAACAGATCCATGGCTGAACTGAATCCTCTAAATAGGGTTGGATGAAATCCTCCCTCTATTGAAGTTATTTATGCCATGACTTTGTCACGAAGACAGAATAGTATCTAATACTTAATTTTATCCTTTACAAGGCTTATTCTTAGTAGAAAAGAATGGTGTTTCCTGAGCACCTATTCTAAGTACAGCTTTGATCTGTTTGTCCTTTTAAAGTTGGTAAGTTCTCAAATGATGGCAGTGGAAAGGACAACTTTGTACAAGAAGGCAGGCTGGAGGGTGGCTGCTGGAGTTGTAAGGACCTACTATACTTCTCAGAGTACTGGCATGCTCGGAGGAACTCATGCTTGACAAGATACATCTGGCTTCTGATTAGCTCTGCCAGGCGATCGTCCTCCTGTCCTCCAGCATGTGTGCAGACAGTTGCCAGGATGTTATGATGAGCATGTATTTTCCCTGCATGAAGGTAGAGTGGCTTAGGAAACTGTCCTGCCATATCTCTACAAGCTAATGCCAATTCCTGATAGCCTTGCCCACCTTTAACTTCTTGCTATGGCAGGAATGGAATGCTACTTCATGGCAACAAAGCCTATCTTATAACTTCAGTGTGAAAATATACAGCATTCCCTGTGGGAGATTCCAGATGCAGCAGAAAGGAAGTGGCATTTATCAATGTCTCTTATATACAAGGAGCTACCTATAAAATACTTGATCCTTTGAGAAAGACATTTGGAGTCACACTTCCAACATAAATTAACTCAGCAAGACAGAAATTTAAATACAGTAGAAGATTCAGAAGGGGGTTTGATATCTAGTTATGATTGCCAGCTTCATTGGGATAAGAGGTACTTATTATATTATCCAAAAACACTTTTGAGTGTGTTTCTGAGGGTATTTCTAGAGAGGATTGATTGACTGAGGGGGAAGACCCACCCTAAATGTGGGGAGCACCGTTCATGGGTTGGGGTCCTAGAGTGAATAAAAAGGAAGAAGAGAAGGGCGGCAGCTCAGTAGGTAAGTGTGATTGCCCTGCAAGCCTGGTGACCCGAGTTCCACCTCTGTAACCCACATAAAGGTGGAGAGAGGAAAAACTTGACAAAGTTGTCTTCTGGGCTCCACATGTGCACCACAGCATGCATGCCCTCAAGGATCCATCAACACACACACACACACACACACACACTCGAGAAAAGAAAGTAAACGGGAAAGCCCGATGGGCACTAGTCTTCTCTGCTTTCTACTTTCTGATCCACAGAGATGTGAGCTTGCAGCTGCCTCATGATTCTGCTCCACAGCCACTTACCACCACTCTGGAGCCAGAATCAATCCTGCTTCCCTTTCTTTTCATGTATTTGCTCACAGTAACTCAAAGAATAACTAATAAAGGGCTCAATTCAGAAACTCAGACTATCCTTTCTTTGTTAAGGAATTCCAGAATGAGATGAGCCAGAAGACCCCAGAGAATTCACAAAACAAATGTTTAGAGTTAGGTATAGATGAACTCCAGCTTTCTGCCCTTCCTGTGGCTGGCAGGCCTCCTGCCCTAAAGTGGCTTCTCATGAGCCTCTTCTTTTTCCTCACAGCCAAATGTATCACCAGTTGACTAGCAGCAATGTTTCCCCCTTCCTTCTTTTTCTCTACCTCCCTACAAGAAGAATGTTTTGTCTCCTAGAGAACAGACAGCTTTGCCACCATCTGGTCCCATTCCAGAGTCATCAGATTGCAGCATGAAATACCCAAGCTCCCCAGGATTCCATTTACTGTGCATGTTATCCTACTACCTTCAGAGCTCCCAACAGAGAACCTCGGCCCCCAAAACACTGAGGTATCTGGAGACCACAACTGACTCGTTTTAGCAATGTGTGGACCTTCTCTGTCGGAGTCACACCACCTGTGGCAACTTCTGTGTTCTCCATGAACTGAAGGGCTGGCTAAGCAGATAGACAGATAGCATCCACATGTTGTTTAGCTGCTAGTGACAGCTTAGAATATCTTTTGTACAACCTTTAGAAAACTCCAAACCTGGTCACATCTGCCAAGCCAGCAGCTGTGGTCCTTCCTGGTCCAAGCTAGCAGCAGTGATGGATGCAGAGCATCAACTTATCTTTCCTGGTTACCTTCAGCCAGGCATTGGCACAAGGCAGTGTTACCAGTAAATGGGCATTTTTGTGCCATTTGTGAAAATTAACTCCCCTAATTAACTCAGCTGTACAAATGCACTCAGGATGAAGACATTAGAATGATTACCTAGGAAATTACTGCCTTGGTAGAGTCCCCCATGCCCCCTTGTGCCGCTTAAATGTGCCAAGAACAAAATTGCCCTGATAACATTGTCAGATCTCTGAGAGCAGGTAGCTGATGAATGAAATCACAGTGCTGCATGCTGGTGATGTTAACCCTAATTTCAGCTCCTAGATTCTGCTCAGCGTGGGGTGGCCAAGAAATTATTTTCTCCATGCAGATGGGAGCACTGGTGAGGACTAGAATTGCTTCTGGGTGCATAAGCAAGCACCATCTTGAGTACTAGGCTACACAGCAATTATGGCTTAATAGGTTTTGCATCAATTAGGATGACTGGGGGGTACCCTAGAGGGAGATGTGGGAGGCCCACATCTAGATATAAGAGGCTTTGAAATTCCACTCATTTATACAACCTACAAATATAGTTTTATTATTTTTCTTATGAATCTGGTTATCTCTGCATAGAGCTCTAGAAATATGAGCCATTTCCTGTTTGGGGACTTTTCTTCTATCTCTCTGAAGTGCCCTATGAACCAGCATTGATCGGTCCTTATTACTGGTTTCCAAGATTTCTGGAAATTTTCCATTATTTTACTCTATCATACCATATGAGTGTGTTGCTCTTGGAACAAAATATTTTCCTTCTATCTCTTCCCCAAATGTTCTGCATTCTTTGTCAGGCCAGGCGTGCACCGAAGAGCTAAAGATAAAGGGTCCAGTTCCAGTTCAGGCTGTTGTAGATGGAGATAATGGTGTGTACTTACTGAAAACATTGGGGTGAGTTGAAATACTCAGTTTAAATTGATAGCTTCCAACTCTACTACACATTCAATTCACTTTTTAAAAGTATTTTTTTTTTTTTGTCAATGCCTGGGCTTCACTTCAAACTATTTAAATGAATGTTTCTGGGATGTGCAGTCAAAATATCTCCACAGTTTCCAGATGATTTTAATGTCAGTCAGGTTTCAGAATAACTAATTGATTTTGGTCACTGGTAACTCATCACTTTCCTATAGGTTGGAAATGATATCACCATCTTCACAGAGCTTGTATGCAGGTGGATTTTGATCATCAACAAACAAGATTAAGAAATAAATAGCATTCAAAAATTATAAGTTGATGGTAAATGCCAAGAAGAAAAGCAAAGCAAAGAGGGGGGAAATCACTTGTGAACCCTCAGCAGTGAAGTTTTGCAGAATGCCTGAAAAGGCCTGGGAGGCTATGACTTCGGCTAAGGATTTGCATAAGACTGAAGAAAAGGAGGAGTCTCCAGGCAGAGGAACTGGCACAAAAGGACCTGCCAGGCCCAGGAGAAGAGGATCAAAGGAGAGTGTAGAGTAGGATGAAACAGTCAGCTTGAGATGCACTGTCTCTAGGAGTAATGTACCCTCATGCCAGAAAATGCAGGTGGTGTCTCCTTAACATCAGCCAAGGAATAATTGACAGGAGAACTTGGTCAGCCTAGAGGAAATTGAGCATAGGAGTCCAGCTGCAGAGCCAATCCTAGTGAACAGTGAGCAGGAATAGGTTAAGACCACTCATTTCCCTGAAGAGCAGCCCTCCGGTCAGTTCCTGGTCACCCCAGGGCACTAGTAACTCACCTGTCAACAGAGTCCAGTCCATCTGCTTGCTTCAGTAAGGACAAACACACACTATTGAGGATCTAGGTATCTCTTGAGAGCTACAAGGAGCAATTCTATAGGATTTAGGGTAAGCTAAAGTTCAACTTTTGGTGGTCTTGTCTGGTATTGTGGGTTGCTTGGTCAGTGGTACAGTCTTTAGAACATGAGGATATGTTCATGGTCACTGTAAGGACTGTTTTTCTTTAGTCATATAGAACCATAGATCAGAAGGAGCTGGTGTATAAAAGGAGTTTGAGTGTAAATTGGGCTTGTGTGGTTTCCTCTATATTATTGGTTAGTGTGGGTGTTGTGGTCTATGAATAGTGATGTGTTTATGCTAATTATGGCTTTTGTCTCAATTCTAGTGGGTGAATACATTTAATGAGGGAAATAGATAATGGGTATGATGGAGGTGGAGAAGAAGAAGCAGACACTTGGGCATTCTGTGCACTAAGGGCTAAAGCAGCCCCTGCATGTATTTTTCTCTGAATTTTATTCCCCTTCCAATAATCTTTATCCCACAAACTATTTTCCATCAGAAACAGATCAATAACATCTAGGGAATGTTTTTAAGAGGTTAAGTGGGGCTCCTTCTCATTTTTATGACCTTTATAGAAGTCAGATATTGAGCAAAGGCTTCTTCTTTCCATCTCCCCCATCCTTAGGAAGAGATGAATACCACTTAGACTGGCCATTTCCCATGAATTTTGTTAAGGTTTATTTTTATTTTTTTATATAAATATATGTGTGTAAAACTCTGTGTGTTTGCCATGTGTGTGCAGGTTCTCTTGGAGGCCAGAAGAGGACATTGGGTCCCCTGGAGCTAGAGTTACAAGTGGTTGTGAACTCCCCAACATGGGTTCTGGGACCTGAACTTGAGTCCTCTAGTCTAGCAAGTACTTTTAACTACTGAGCCATCTCTCTAGCCCCAGGTTTCCCATGGATCTTAAGAATCATCATCCAACCATCTGGAAGATACCTACATACAGCCTGAAATTTCTGGTCTGTGTCCATCTTCATTCCCAGGAGATGTACTCTTCAGAATGACTCATTGCCTCTGATCACTGGCAGCTTTTCATTCTCCTCTCAAATGTTTTACTCATTGGATCAGAGAGCGTGACCCATGAAATTGACCCTGCACATGCTTTTGCTTTTTCCAAAGTTGGTGTCAGATGTGTTGGGTTCCAGCTTCTTCTTGTCCCCCCAGGCTGTCCATTTGAAACAAACCCTGAGACTTCAGCTGGCATTGATATAGGTTACTCTCAGATCTTTCTTTAGCCTCAGAAACACCCCGGGGATATATAGGATAATGTGGAAACCTGTTTGGGTCTGCATAACTAGAAGGGAAAAAGATACTTGGCTCAAATCTCAGACTGGGACCAGAATTATGGTATTGGATATATGCCAACTCTTCCATTCCTGCTTCAGGCCTTTTCTGACTCCAGACCCCGATTTGCTTTTCTGTATACATCACCAGAAACCACCCCACACTGAGAAACTAGATAATAATGACCCTTCTTGAAAATCCTAGTGGGTTTGTAGGAAGTAGGGATCTGGTACAGGAGAGAGAAAGTGAAGCATGGCTCTTTATTTCATCAGTCTTCCTGGAAGGATTTTGTTCAGGACCTCATCTGACTTTCTCCCATGTAACATGTTCTCATCATGAAAAGAAGTCTCCAATGGAGACATCTCTCATTCAGTTTCTCCCTTGTTTGTTCATATTTTTTTCTGTAGGATGAAATTTTCCTTTTAAAATCTCTTATGTTGGTGGTTGTGTAGCATAATACAAAAAACAACAACAACAACAAAACACTCAAGTGATGACACCTCCCAGTCTTGATTTTGAGTGTGCTCAGTGTGGCCAAATGACCATAGAGATATCTATCTGTCCCATGCTGGGTTAGCGGGGAAAGGATGGGGTAGCATGAGGTGGAGGATTTGTTATGTAGCTTGGAACTGCAAACTTTTTTCCTTTACACAACTGATTCCCTGAGCCAGGCCACATCCGATATGAGTGCAGAGAACAGAGACTTGTGGATCAGTCTCTGCAGCTAGATTAGTACTTCCTGTGCCTCTTAGGGATGTATCTTACTTAGGGTTTCTATTGCTGTGATAAAACACCATGACCAAAAGCAACTTGGGGAGGAAAGGTTTTATTTCATCTTACAACTTGTAGTCCATCATTCATTCAGTGAAGTCAGGCAGTAAGTCAAGATAGGAATCTGGGGGATGGAAACTGATGCAGAGTTCATGGAGGAGAAATGCTTACTGACTTGTTCCTCATGGCTTGCTCTTATACTATCCAGGATCACCTGCCTATGGATAGAATCACCCACAATGGGATGGGTCCTCCCATAGCAATAACAAAAAAAGCCCCACAGGCTTGTCTAGAGGCATATCTTATGGAGGCATTTTCTCAGTTGAGGTTCCCTCTTCTCAGGTGACTGTACCCTGTGTCAAGTTGACATAAAAACTAGCCAGAACAGGATGCTTCTAGATTGTCATCCAAGAAGGAGACACTGCTTAATATATTTCACAATGCACCTGAGGCTGCCTTGGAGCTCAGGGAAATACTTTCCTGAGATTCCCATTTGCAAATTTCATTTCATACATTATCCTTCCAAAATTACTTGATGATTCAAGTCATTCTTAATGAAGAAAAGAACTGGAGATAGTCTGGGTGACTTCTTCTGGACCTTATACACCCACCCCACATCCTCAGTTCTTGAAAAGAAGCTGTCATATAGGCCAAAGAACCCCTGGATGGGAGCCCAAGGTCTGAATTCCTCTGCTCACTGTGCTGTTGACATCTGAGTTACTTGGACAAGTTCCTTCATCTCCAGGTCTCAGTGTTATTCTCTCTGTATAAGTGAACTTCTGTGATTTCTAGATACCATTTCCAACCCCAGCAACAGCCCTGAGAGGTTGGGGCTCTTTGGGCCTTTGAAATACCAAATTAAGTAGTCACTTCACAGCTCCTATTCTGATAATAGCTGGGCAGGTGAATTTGTAGTTAGAAATTTTTTTATCATGAAAATAATTAAGATGTTGCTTTCATTCTTTTGACCTCTTGACTCTCTATTTCTGTTATGAAACTACACTGCTTATCGGTGACTAGGCATTGGGCAGTTCTCTCCCTGACCCATTATAGAGGTGGGGTGGGAAGAGCACTGGAGTGAAAAGTCAGGCAATCAGGGTCCTGTTCTGCTCTGGCATTAACTAGCTCTGTAGCCTCGGGCTTGTATTGGCCCCTGTCAGGGTCTCCGTTTCCTCCCCTATTAATTGGGGTTGACTGAACTAGACGATCTTTGTAGTCCTCAGTCCTTGCATCCTATGAATTCCAAGCAATGACATCTCCCTGGAGAGCTAGAGCTGAGTGGAAACCTTGTGTCACACCACTCCAAATGGCACACAATTAATTATGGAATTCCAGCAATCAGCTGCCTCCCTGTTCCCTGCCCCCTGCCTGCCTGCACTAATGGCATTTCTACAGCCTTCTGCTTAGAACATGTCAGTCTCAGACTAACTGGCATCTTTCCATCTGTGTCAAAGAGAGTGGAAAGGGCTCTCTGCTTAGAATGCTCCTAATTCTCTTCTGTAAGATTTGTCTTCAGCTCTTAACTTTCCTTCCCAGCTACAAAGCTGGTCCTAGTAGAACTTTCTTCTGTCTTTCACTTCCAGAGTATTTTGAGCTGCCCAATAAAAGACTGAATTTCTATAGTATGTAAAAATCGTGGAGTTATTAGATTTTTATTAATTAGTTATTACCAGCTTGTCATCACCTGAGAAAGACTCAAGTTTAAAAAGAAAAACAGAGGGAGGTGCTCTTTCTGGTTGGTTACAGCATTGTATGGTCTTGAGGGCACGGACTCTGCTGAGATGGGTATATTGAGGGTGGTATGGCCACAGGCCTGAGTATACTGACACAGCACAGACTTTGATGGATCATAGACTCTGCTGAGATGGGTGTGTTCAGGATGGTATAGCCAAAGACCTGAGTATAGACTCTGGAGACAGCTATAGTGCTAGAATCTGTTTTTACTGCTAGGTCAACCGTATAGCAAAGACAAACCAACTTTACCTCTGCTTTCTTCTCTGCAAAGCAGGGCTAATAAATGACAGACTAACCTTAGAAGCTTAAATGAAATTAGGTATGTGAATTAGTTTAATCAATCTAGTGTTCAATGCAGGAGTTTTTAGTATTAAAAGTATGCTTGACATTGACATTTAGACTATCCAGTATTTTCTGTCTCCTCTTCAACTGGTCAAATCGTGTTTTGTTTTTGTTTTTCTTTCTGGTGTTTGGTAGCCATCCATCCCAAATCCCCCAACTCCTGTGAAGCCTTGACCTCCAGAAGCTCTGAGCTCCTTTGTCAAAACTTTCTGGAGACCCCACTGTTTCTGAATGATGGCATGTTGGCTAGTTTTATGCCAATTTATACAAGCTGTAGTCATCTGAGGGGTGCCTCAATTGAGGAGATGCCTCCATAAGATCAGGCTGTAAGCAAGCCTTTAGGACACTTTCTTAATTAGTGATTGATGGGGGAAGGTTAAGTCCATTGTTGGTGATACCACCCATGGGCAGGTGGTTCTGGTTTCTATAAGAAGGCAGGCTGAGTAAGCTATGAGGGGCGACCCAATAAGAAGCACTCCTCCATGGTCTCTGCATCTCCTCCTTCCTCAGGGGTCTTACCCTGTTTGAGTTCTTGTCCTAACTTCCTTCAATGATGAACAGTGATGTGGAAGTGTAATCTGAATAAACCCTTTCCTCCCCAAGCTGTTTTTGGTCATGGTGTTTATAACAGCAATAGTCACCCTGATGAAGACAGATGGCTTAGGGAAGTGCTGTTCCTCCTGTCAATATTCCCTCACCACCTTGGGATGCTGCCAACTCCTGCCCTAATAACAAGACCACTCAGTCCCTCTGCTAGAGAGGAGATACTGCCCTCAGGATGGCACCACTCACCTGATGCACTCTCAGTATGCATGGAGCTTGAGATCTGCCCTCATAAAAAGCATTCCATTGTACTCAAATGGAGGGTCAGGCTTCCTCTGTGTAACTCCTTGAACTGAGGACTGTGCTATGTTAATTCTTCACTTATCAAGGCCATTTCTTCTCTTTCTATTCCTTTCCTTCAATACCAGCCTTGAAGCAGTGTAGCACACAGGAGACTTTTCTGCGGCAGGTGGCGTGTGTCTGTGTGTAATTTGTTTAATGTTTCTTATCGATTGATGGGTTCAAGGCAAGCCCAAGTCACTATGGCATCTTTACAGAAATTCAAAATTAATGGAACTATGACAAGGAGCCCATCAGCTAACAGACAATGGGTCCTCCCCTCTCCTCTTTCCCTACCTTCTCTCCTTTCCCCACTGCCCTTCTTTATCTTCTCTTCTCCTCTTCCTCTCTTTCTTTTTCTCTCCATCTCCACTTTCTTTTTTCTTTCTCTTTACCCCTCTGTTCATCTTTCTATCCTCTCCTTATTCTCTCCCACCATTTTCTTTCTGTTCCTGATTTCTCTCCTTTCCCTCCCTCTCCCCCTCTCTGTCCTCCCTCTCTCCCTCTGTCTCTCTGTCTCTCTGTGTGTGTGTGTGTTTCTCTCTGTTCTCTCTCTCTCTCTCTCTCTCTCTGTCTCTCTCTCTCTCTCTCTCTCTCTCTCTCCTCTTCCACCCACATTGTTCTTAAAGAAATCTCCCTTGGGCCCTTCCCGTGATTGCTCTTGGAAGACCAGGCTGGATAAGAGGCTAGAAAATGTTCAGATTATAGAATTCAGTGTAACAAGACTCCTGGATACTGGTAATGCATCCCTCTAAGTATACAAACAATACAATGAAACAATACTGAATATAAAAGTTGTCTGAATTGGTAAAGATATCTATCTATCTATCTATCCATCCATCCATCATCTATCTATCTATCTATCTATCTATCTATCTATCTATCTATCTATCTATCTATCTATCTTAGCAACAGTTCAGCAAATACTGCATACTTGGCTTCCTTTAATGTCAAGATGAGCACCATGATAGGGAACATCTGAAAAAGTCACTGACAGGCCTATAGACTGGAGACCAGTGACTAAAAGCCATCTCCAACTGCTGTGTAACCTAGGATATGGAGGAGAAATGCAAAATGGAATGAAAGTGAAGTCAAGCCGTGTGTAGAATTTAGAATTGTGTCTCTGTTCCAAGAACAACACAGGAGGAGTGGGTGAGGTGAGTGAGCCTGAGACAGTAACTGTAGCTGGAAGATGACCCAGTGCCTTCTGATGAACCTGATGTGCATCTTGGTAGTGGCCAGAAGTGATCTGCTATGTGTATCCAATAAATGACTACAAATACTTTTAGATGTCAGTCTGTCATGAGCCGTGGGTAGACTAAAAAAGGCTAGAGTCTAGGGAAAGGCCTGGGGATAGAGCTCCAAAGCTCAGGATTATTACTTTAGAACAAATTCTCTCTGCCTACCCAGAACTCTTTGATAAAAGATCAGCAGCTGGGCCCATGCTGACTGAGACAAGGAATGAAGACTGTCTTAGAGGAAGATGAGTTCCAGAAGCAATTTAGCTATGCACAGTAGTCAGAGAGGAAAAGAATTGGCAACTTACTACACATCAGGGATGTGTTGGTCTGTACAGAAAGTAAGATTTTTGTCCCAAGGAGTCCCTGGAGTTGGGGGTCCACCCCCTCTCAACTGTAAAAGTTGGATTCTCTGGCCAGTATGGGTAGTTAATTTTCTATGCTCTATATTCAGCCACTGGTCATTTTCAGGGGCAAAGACTGAGCTCCAGCCTGCCCAGAAGTCTCTGGGTACCTTAAACCAATTACAGCTCTTCATTCCTGTTACAGATTTCAAAATGTATCTGGGATAATGTCAAACAGCATGGAGAATGGGCTTCACTCCTCAAATAAAGCAGCAATGACCTTCTTACCCTCAATTTTCCCTGGATGTCAGCACACCCCTCCACTGAGGGAAGGAGTATATAAATTTAATCTGGTTGTTCATAGCAGAGTTGAATGGAGGGATGGGTCACTTGTCACTCTGGGCATGACAAGCTCATAGCCTTGTCAGTATTGGGCAGTGGAGCACAAGCTGCTGTTAGATTCATCCACATCACCAGAGGAAGGCAGGAAGGAGTGGAGGAGTCCCTACAGGCTTAGCTTCTGTAGAATGTAGAATTGCATACACTGGAGAGGCAGCAAATTCCTAAATAGTCAGCATGTCCAAGCCTGTTGCTAGATCCTAGAGGTTTGGCAGCTGTGACTTTCCATCTCCCTCTCCTCAGATCTCATGACACACGTTTGCCTAAAGGAAGCAAGATGTGATCCATGAACCAGCAACAGCCCCAGCTAACCCCGGGACATGTTATAAGTTCAGAGTCTCAGGCTGCCCCAGACTCAGCAGCCGGAGTCTGCATGTTAGCCAGGTTAACCTGCTGCATATTGACCGGGATGTCTAGAATAACTAGCTTAGAAATTTGTGACTCCATTGGAATAATTTTCCTGAACATATTTCTGAATATAAACTTTTTCAGTAAGTTCAGCTGGATGTAGTTTCCCATGGGGAGAACTTCAGTTTCCTCGACCTGGCAGTTGTAGAATACCATAGAAACCAAACACACATTGAATGGGAAGGAAATAAAATTCAGTTTGTCTTAGGTTCAATCCCTGATTTTTTTTCAGGCTCAAGGCCAGTTTTATTCTCATGGCTCAGTTTCTGCATGTGTATGTGTGTGTGTGTGTGTGTGTGTGTATGTGTGTGTGTGTGTGTGTGTGTGTGTGTGTGTGTGTGTGTGTGTCTACATAAACCCAAGAACTCTACAATATACTAGACAACAATTAGATAAGGCATGTGCTTCACCTCTTTGCAGCATCCTTCCCTTTCATTTCTCTAAAAATTATTATCTATGCTATAGATATGTGTGCTGTGTTTTTCTAGAGCAAACTATGAATAAGGTGAAAAGTCAAACTGATAAATTATATGAGCTTTCTATATTCATCACCACTTACTTGCTCCTTCCTATTCATCAGCCTTCCTCCCTTCTCCACCCCACTCACAATTGGAATGCTTATTCCAAGAAGGACCTAGACGTAGCATGAAGTGAGGACAGGTGCATTGTGCCATATCATTTCTTCATTTACAAGAAGCTAATGGGGCTGGGTACCCGTGGGGGCTTGGGAGAGAGACTGCAGTGGAGGTTCATTAGCTCTGGAGAAACAGAGCTGGGGTTTTTTGTGGAGTCAACTTTTGGGCTCCTTTCTCTTTCCAGTGTCTCTTTACTCCTCTGCCTTCTTGGTGACCAAGGTCCTGAGCACGGAATGTTCTACCAGCTACTGAAACCCAAAGAGTCATCATTTTCATTCAGTCAAACATAAACTGAACCCCAGTGAGAAATGAGGCTGAAATTTCTAAACACAAAATGAGTTAGGACTGAAGCCTCTGCCTCTGTGTGGGATGGTGAAATAACTGTGGGCTTTGGAACCAAAGTTGCTGAATTATGGACTTGATATTTCTTTGTTAAAGATACACAAGTAAGTTTCTTAACCCCTCCAAGCCTCATTGCTTCTGGGTGCTAAGTTTCTTCAAAATGAGATTCTAAGAACCTTTACTGTGATGGCCATAGCACATACTTCCCATATCAAGATCCTGTTAGGTACTTAATAAATACTGATTCTACCAAATCGATTTTGAATAATTTAAAAAATCAATATGAAATAGAAAAATATGAGTCCTTGCTGTGCTACAAGTAGCTGAAAGTCCTGAAACAAACGTCAAAGGTTTACAGGTTTACACACACACACACACACACACACACACACACACACACACACACACACACACACACAAATATGGAAAAGAATTTTTGAACTTTTAAGGGTAGCATTTAAAGTCTCTAACATGGTTTTTCCTTTGAATTTCAAACTTAGAAGAACGTTGTGTTGCTGTTCTACAATAAATGATGTGTTTACAATTCTCTAAAATTTACATGGTCATATAATGCCTGTGTGTAGCCTATATACACATATAATAATCTGTATTAACCTGCAGTCACTTTATGTATAAAGATAGAAGTTCACAATATATGCAGTAATTAAACAAATAGTATGTCTTCGAATAAAGAGGACATCAGACTTGCTTAAACCAGGGCTCCCCAAGCTTATTTTAGCCCCTCACTTTTTAATAAAATACCTACTAATGTCTAATCAGAATTCAACTCAAAGTCGCACCAAAATTCTTGGCTTTCTGCAGAGCGTCTGTTTCTACCGTTTGCAAATCACCTGTAAGTATCATGCCACATAGTAATTTTAACCATGAATTTCTTTTTAATTTTATGTTTTTAGTTAGCATACAAATGCGTTTCACTGTGGCATTTCATGCGGCTGTGTCATCACACTTTGTTCTTACTCAGCCCATCCACCACACCTTCTCTGGCTGGTTGCCTTCTTCCCAGAAAGTGGTTTTCTTTCTGCTTGCATGCCACATTATCCCATTACTCCTTTCTCTCTTCCTTATCTCTACCTTAGAATCTTCTCCTCCCTACAGTCTCCTCTCTGCTTTCACCACACACACACACACACACACACACACACACACACACACACACACACACACATATGCACACGCACACGCACACACACACACACTTAAATCTGGAGCCTGCACATAAGTGAAAACATGTATTTCTGGGTCTGGTTTATTTAACCAACATAATGATTGACTTGGATCCATTTTCTTGACTTATCGCCACTTCATTTTCCCTTATGGCTGAGTACAATTCCATTGTGTTTACCACATTTCTTCATTCATCTTTGGTGGGCATGTGGGCAGGTTTCATTTTCTGGCTATAAACATGGATGTGCAAATATCTAAGTGCTGTGTTGACTTAGAGTCCTTGAGGTTTGTACCCAGGAGTGGTACAGTTGCAACAGCTGTTCTGTTTCTATTCTTTGAGGAACCCCTGTACTGATTTACAGTGGCTTGAACAACAGTGAATAAAGGTTTTCCCCCACATCCTCACCAGGATTTGTTGCCATTTGTCATCTTAATAATACCCATTCTGACTGGGGCAAGATGGACTCTCAAGATGCTGAGCACTTTTTAAAGCATTTTTATATTTGTGCTTACTGATTGGACAGTTTGGTTTCTGATATTTTGTTGTTCTAGTTCTTTATATATTCCAGATATTAGTTTCCCATCTGATGTATAGATAGTGAAAATTTTTTTTCCAGACTCTCTCTTCACTCTGTTGGACTGTCTCCTTGTGCAGAGGCCTTTTAATTTCATGAAATTCCAGTTGTTAATTATTCCCTGCACTTTTGGGGTCCTCTTTTTAAAAAAACAAAAAATAGTCCTTGCCTGTGCCTACATCTTTCTGTGTTTTGGCTACATTTTCCTGAAGAAGTTTCAGAATTTTAAGGTCACTGAGACATCTTGAGTCAATTTTTGTACAGTATGAGATATGGACCTGATTTAATTCTTCTATAGATGGATGTCTAGTTTTCCCAGCACCATTTTCTGAAAGGGATGCTTCTTATATGCATTTTTGATACTGTCAAAACTTGGTGGTTGTAGCTGTATTGGTTTCTTCCTGGGCTCTTTCTCCTTGCTCTATACCATTGGTCTTCATGTAGTCATTTTTAATCTTTCAAATATCTTATAAAATGACTAAAGAACACAGATGGAGTTGCTAGGGTCCTGTTCACACTCTTGCCACTATTCAGACATGTTGTCTTCCTCCTTCAGCCTCTACCAACAGCTTCCAATGTTGACACATTTGGTACATTGTGCGTTCACAGTGGCATTCCACTGCATTCCTCAAGGACATGAGAGTTAAATGTAAACATTTTGGATTCAGCCTCCTTGATCCACTTTTCACTTAAAGGCACTGAGGCTGTCTGTTATAAGAGATGCTGCAGACAATGAGCAGGGAGCCCATTCCAATCTCTTCAGTAAGAGCCCAACTTTTCTGAAATGTGAAATGTGAAATATTTACCAGTGAGACACATAGTGATTTTTGAAATGCTGACAGTTCTTATTTTAGAGGTGACCTGGCTTCAAGGCACTAAGCCTCTCCCATTGATAACCCCAAATTCATCCTGGCATCTCTGCCAAGATGAACATTTCAGAAGGAATGAAATTGTTTACTAATGACTTCTGTGCCCAGGTTTGATATCACCTGAGGGTGCAAAACTTAAAGGTGTCTTTGGTAACAGAGCCAGCCCACTTCTGAGAACAGTGATGGGAATGGCTGATCCACATCTCTAGTGGTCTCTTCTTAGTGATTCCCTGTTCCTTGTTTTGACACAGTTGACTCTGGAGATGGCTCTTGGTGAGCAATTACAGAGAGTCATGGGAAGAAGAGGCTATTTTTCAGTTCAAATAATATAGGCCTGGCTGGAGGTGAAGGCTGTTTATTGGCCTCTACTGTTTAGCAACTAATGAAATTAATTTTTAAAGAAGAGTTAGAAATGAAGTACTGAATTTATTCTGCATTTTTCTGGTTCACTGGGATATGAATGAGGCAGCCATCGGTCTGCAGAATTCCCCCCAAGAGATTATTCTCACATAATCAAGAGTAGATGGTGCAGAGATTATTATGGTCTCTCAACAGAAAGCCTGAAAAATGCTTGGTGTTGTTTATTGTGTTATACCCAGGAAACATGCCACCAAAAGTCCACAACAAGCCCCCTGATTTCTACATAGCAAATTATAGTCACTGAACCTAAATGCAGTATGAAATTGAAACTGAAGGACCGTGTTCATTGCAAGTTAGTTATTGATCTTTAAGTGAAGAGACAAATCCATGACCACTAGGGCTCAAGAAGTCTTGCAAAATAGCCTCCAACCATTTAAGCTACTCTGGTCACCCAAAAAATTACACTGGGCTGATTAATAGTGGCTTCAGATCACAGAGATGGTTTCATCTATCACAGTGGTGATTCTACTTCTCTTTATAATATTACTGAGGATAAAGATGGTGGTATTACACATGATGAATGGAGATAAAAAGGGCTGGATGAAGTTACTGGTAGCACAGGTAATATAGAAATGAGATGCTAAATGGGCAGGATAGTTCCACAGTTATTAGATTTCAGCCCCTTTCATGAGAAAGTAAGACTAAGAATTATTCAGAGCTGGGCACTGATAAGACTACTTTCTGGTAATAGGTTTTCTTTAAGGGCAACGAGATTACACAACAACAACAATAAGAAAGTCTAAGGAAGAAGATAGAGAGCCTGCTATTTGACTCTAAAATGAATTGCTGGGTAAGTTGGTTATCCCCCGAATAAGGATTTGTTCTTGTCAGATGCAATTACCCTAGTTTATAATTCCTTAAGTCACAAATTATTTGAAATGGATTCTATGCCTGCATGAGGGCAAAACTGTTTTTTAGTTTTAGGCCCAAACTAGAATCCAAACCAATGAAAAGGGAAAGCTGCTGATGTGAGCAGGTCTATGTCTCCTTCTGCCAATACTTACTTGCTTGATTCAGATTTAACATTCATTATTCAATACAGTCTTATTAAGAACTGACTATGTGCCAGATTGTCTTTCTGCCTGAATATTCAGAAGTTATCAAAAAGACAGGATGACATCTTTAAAAACAGAAAAACCTATGGTTTGTAATGGAAGGGGAGATAAGATGCCTGGCAACACTCACAGAAGCTAGTCCCAAGCTCCAAGAGAAAAGTAGGTCACAGGGAGTTATGAGAGATCCAGCTCTCTTAGGCTATGTGGTCAAGAAACTTCTGGGTCTAGTAGGATGGTATAATTTTCAGTTAACCAGTGTCAAACAGACAGAGAAAAATACTACTTCCATGACAAAACCCATTGTGTAAGGACACCGTGGAAATAATAGAGCCATGACTAAGTATGGCTAAATGTCCAGAGACAGAAAGAAAGAAAGAAAGAAAGAAAGAAAGAAAGAAAGAAAGAAAGAAAGAAAGAAAGAAAGAAAGAAAGAAAGAGACAGAGAGAGAGAGAGAGAAAGAAAGAAAGAAAAGAAAGAGGGAAAGTAGAGACAGAGAAACAGAGAAGAACAAGTACATGAGCTAATGACTTGATGGTCTCCCCTAGGGCATTTGCAAATCCAGACATGAGAAGTAGCAAATATAGTCCCAGCAATGAACCCATTGCTTGAGACATTGGGCCCATCAAGTTTTAAATCATTATTTGAAACTGAGGTAGACAGATTGGAGATTTGAGGGTTCTCAGCTACTTTGTTGGGTTCCTCTTCAAATTTTAAAGTTATTCAAATCTCTTGTGCAAAATCTTCATCAGCTCCTGAAAATCAGGAGACACTGTACTGTGCCAAGAAGTTAAGAGTTAGGGGTTATCATCTTGTAGAATATGAGCCCTGGTAGTTCATACATTCCTCTTTAGAGACAGCAGCCCTTCAAACACTTGTACTTTTTAAAACACTCTTACTCTTTCTATTTCCCCACCATCACGATATTGTAGCATCCTCTCAGGGTAGCAGAGGTCCAGAATGCCATCAGACAAATAGGACTGGGTGCTGTGAGCTTGCCGCTTTCTCAGTCAGTCTCTCCTCATCTCAAAAGTAAAACTAACCAGTTCTGTACTCCTGGTTCCAGCCCCCAGCCTCCCTTTCCTCACTTTTTCCTGCACTTGCTTCCAGGACTGTTAATAGTTTGTATTACAGAGTCCCCCAGGGTTGTGCCCAAATTTAGTCTCTTCAGAAAAAGAAACAAGATTTACATGTGTCAGTATCTGGGTGACCTTGGTGTGTCAGTCCTGGAGGTCTATGAGCAATGTAGACAGGTAGAGGGAGCTTTTGGGAGTGGTAGGATGAGAATGGTTCTCCTGAAAAGATTTCATTTGATTTGTCCTATTTCTCACTTCAATTTCCTTCTGTTCAGTTCAGTTATCTCCTGGCTTCCTAGGGTTCCATCTCAGCCATCCCTCCAGCAATGTCCTGTGTGGCATGGTGCCAACATCTTCCAGTCAGATGCTTCCAATGGGTGGCATGGTTTTACAGGTTAGAAAGCCCGCCCCCCCATTGCCCTATACATAACTATCTCCTTGCTCACTCTGTGAGTCTAGTGCCACTCTGCTGGGTGAAAAACAGAGCTGAGGGCCTGTAACCTAAAGCCACAAGTGATGAAATGAGTGACAGTCTAGACCAAAAGCAAATGAAGGAGATAGACATTTGGATTTTCTTGCAACGAGACTGCTCCTTGTGTTCTTCCACAGGTTCAGTTTTTGTTGTTGTTTGTTTGTTTGTGAATATGTTTAATAATTGTAGCCAACACTCACATAAAGAAAACTGACCACTGGGAGGTTCTGGGATTATTTTTCAGCTCAGTTGGTCTCTATGCTAGCCTAGTTCTCTTTGACTATTTGGAGCAGCTGTGGAACACACTCTAAGCATAGGGCGACAGGTTTGCTGCCAAGCAGCTCCAGAGGCCTCTGCAAACCACAGTCACTGAAGATGTTTCCCAGAAGGCATTAGGAGTACAAATCTCTTTAATTAAAATGGGAAAAGCCATCATGAATGAAGTGAGAGAAAGTTGACTGAGAGGGGAGGGGCCAGGGAATGAAGAGAAGAAATAAATATTTCACAAGTGTTTTCAAACACTGGCTGTCCAACACCCAGTGGAAAACGCCACTTGATGGATGATATTTTGGGTTGGAAAGTGAGACTAATTCAATGTAATGAGAGGTGAATGGGACTTCAGGCCCTTATCCAGCCACAGGAGACCCCTTACAAAAGAGCCTGCTCTTGCAGTCATTAATTTTTTATGAAGTTTAATAGGCCTGAGCCTAGAGACCTTCTGTGGTGTTGATTAGCTTCATATTTCTCTCATTAATGTAGAATCTGATTAGCTCTTATAAAAAGCATTTCATCTCGGGTCCAGGCGTGGCAGCTACATTGTTCCATGTTAGGAATTGTGGTTTGATTCACTTGAGGGAAGAAACATCCTCTGCATTGAATGCAGTGGCCTCTCTGCCACGAGAGGATAAGTCACAGGAGACTTGCTGTTGTTGGAGTTTTGCTGACTGTGGGAAGGGACTCTCTGCAGTGGGACTGTGGCAACTTGACTGGAGGAGAGCAGAGCCAATACATGGCAAAGATGATGGAGCAGGCATCAGCCAGAGTACCAGTTAAGTCTAGATCAGAGAAGCCAAAACACTGCATGATACGAACCAAGGGTATTTTTGTAGAGATGAGCTCTTCTGTCACTGTTCGAGCTGGCAGAGCTGCTTGCTGCCTGGCTTTTGAAGTCAGCTATGAAGTTGTTTCAGGCCAGCCAGACCAGCAGACAGGAAAGAAAGCTGCCTGTGGATGAGAGAAGAGGGAAGCTGGGACACTCAGAGCAAGTATGAACCTGTGAGAACAGCTTCTATTTCTTACTACTGCTAACCTCAGTGTCACAGTCAGCCACAGAGGAATGGCTGTCTCCCTTTGCCATGGAGGTATATCTTTATGCTTCAAACTAAAGCTGATGAGATTTGTGGCTTCTCAGGGAGCTGAAGACCTGGAGCTAGGTGGACTAGTGGATCAGAGCAACTTGGAGAGATTACCACAGTAAGGGATTACAACAGTGAAGGGGCCACGAAGGTGATGGGTCAACGCTGTGAAAGGGCACCATTACTCTGGTGCCCTGATTAGACTACAGATAATGAAAATGGCTGCTCCCTTCTTTCTGCCATCCAAATCTCACAATTCCTGAGGATCACACTTGCAGGGAAGTGGATTCTGGGAAGTTGCCCAGAATAGCTTATTTGGCACAACACACAGTCAATCCAGGGTAAAACATCAATTAGAATGGGATAATACCTGTGGTCCCCTGTGGTGTACAGGGAGAGAACTCATGAGGAGGGGTTTAATGAGGATATAGTCCTTGGGAGAATTTAGGCTCAAAATTTTCTTCTGTCAGTCAAGCTTATGAGGTCCCTACAACCATCCAGGGCCAGAGAACTTTAACCCAAAACAACAAAAGCAGCAGCACCAAGAGTGGGAAAACCATCAGTATTTTCTCTTCCAAGTTCATCTTATTTATTCCCTGCACATCTTCTTCCATCCAGACGACAGCTTCATGGAGGAACTGGAGGTGTTTGATCATCTCTGCCTCTCATCAGCTTGTCCACTGTCCTTGCTCCCATGCTCTGTGAGTACCTGCCCTCTATCAGTCTATGCCTAGCCACTGCTAAGCCAGCACTGTCCCCTGGCTCTCTCCCTTTTACATATATAAGGTCCCAGCAGGTTTCCTTATTCCCTCTGCTTCATTAGTTTTTCTCTTGCTAGTTGATCTTTGTCATGGCTTACAAACAGGCTATTACTATCTCTCGCCAGCAGAACGAAACTTCCTTTGCTGTGGACTGTACCTGTGATGGATACTAAGGACATTCATTCAACTTTACAGTCTTCTAACTGTGGAATTGATTGACAGCATACTCCTGGTGAAATTCAACATTCTTTTGTTCTTTGATTTTTCTAAAAATTGACAGCTTGATCTAGCTGGTGTCTGATTCCTCACTGAGACTAGATGAGGTGGAGTTTTTTTTTTTTTTTTTTTTTTTTTTTTTTCACCAGGCAGCATGTGTTATCTATTTGTATCGTTTTTGGTAACACTGAAAACTACTGATGTTCAAAGTCAGATATATGGATTCTTTAGGGAAAGATGGAAGGAAACCCATAGATTAGAAGTGATTTTAAAAGCACAATATTTTTAAGCAGGCAAAGCTGAACTACAGTGGTTGGAAATATATACCTGATTGATAAAATAAAATATCATGACAGTGAATGTGAAATGGGATGAGACAGAGAGGCTGTGGAATGGATAATATGGCATTTATTTGCCTTACAAGAACTCGTTAAGCCATGTGCTTTTGTTCAGCTTCTGTATTTTCCTTTTATTTTAAACAGTCTCTATTAACATGATGCCTTTTCTCTGTCAAACTAAATCCAACCAGGGCTTTACACCCCCAGCCTGCCCAGTCACTGGACATGTCTGTCAATCAACTTCTTGCAATTGTTAAACCTGTACTTCTGTCTCAGTCTCCTATCACCCACCCCAGCTCTTGGCACAATGGCTCAGTCCTTTTCGTGTAAGCTGCTTTCCCCACTAATGACTGACACCTCATAATTTTGTTAATGTCTGTCTGTAATCACCTTTTCCTCTGTGTCCTCACCAACTTGGAAATCATATGGCCTCATTCCTTGGCATCTTTACCTTGATGCTATTACTTTGGTGATCTTACACAGTGCAATGACTTTAAATGATACCTGTATACTGACAGTTCCTCCAAGTATCTCTAGGTAGGACATTATACTAGAATATCCAAATGTCAGCCTGCTCAACAGCCTTACCTGGGTGGCTAATAGAATCTCATTTAAGAGATCACTAAACAGAATACTTATTCTTCTAGGAACCTATCAAAGCTGTTTTTTCCCTTTCCTGCTCACAACATATTCATGCTTCTAGTTACTCAGGAAAACCTCTTAGCATCATGAAGAACTTCCCTTTGCCCTCTCATTCCTCATCTGATCTAGAAGCAAGTCTTGCTGGTGCTGACTGCAAGAAGTAAGTGTTGACCAGGTACCTGCTTCTAATCTGCTACAGTCTCCTCTCTTTCACTCACATCAAATTTCTCTTTTCTCACTTCACTTTCTACCAGAAGGAGCCATGGATCTTCCTTTCCATGTCACTTCCCCATCCCTCATCTCCTCACCTCTGCTTTGCATGGAATGTCACTTGCTTACACCTCTTGAACAGGCCCAGCACATTCCCAGCTGAGGACATTTAGTCCTCTCTGCCCCTCTGCCGGAAGGACTCTTCCTCAGATGTCCACATGCCCCGTTTTCAAACTTTAAGTTTCTGAGTGCTGGGTCCTCTCAATGAGACCCTCCACAGCAGCCTTTATGTAGATCCTCTGGTTCTGCTGAAGCCTCACACCCACTTCTATGACTTTCGTGATATTTATCAGTCACCTTCCAACATATGGAATCATTTTATTATGTAGTATGCTGAGGGACTGACATCTGTCTCACCACATAGATAGGCCCTGCAGTGGCAGATCTACTGTGTCTTTTATTCTCTGGTCATCCCCAGGTGATGTTTACCACCTAACTTACATCTGAAATGCACAGTAGTGAGGAAGCAACCTACTCATCTCGTGTTTCATTCTTCTTTTCTTCTTCCAGACTGTCAGGAAACAAAAGAATAGTCTTTATCTCAGATTTCTAAAAACCGAAGGGAAAAAATAGATTCTACCACTTCTACGGATGTAACCGACATGTTGTTTCTCTAATGGCTTGGTCTGTGATCTCTCAGCTTGCTCTTTCTGTAAGACAAGCACACATTTAATGAGCACTGCACCCGTGTGCATTCCCATGGAAGTGTGTCTAAGAAGGTAAATTGGACATTATGATTGGAGACTGTGTTTTCCCCCGCCCCCCAGGACTCATACTAACATACTATTAGTGAATGATGTTATTTAATTGCTAGTTATGCTTTTCATTGTTTTACATTTGACAGGTGTATAGTCCTGGCTGGTCTGAACTCCTTATGTAACCCAGGGTGGCCTCAGACTTGTGGATAGTCTTCTTGTCTAGTCATATGCCACCATACCTGGCTCACTGATTATCTTTATTTCATGTAACTTGTCTTTTAATTTGAACATTCTATTCTATTTTATTACTTGTTATCTTTTTACCAAGTCTACCATAGTTTTTCTGTGTAATGGACTGTGATCAGAATAAAAATATCTTTGTTGCCTTATGACAGGGATGCTGAAATCTGTGGAGAATGGGGAAGATGAAGCTATATGCCAGAAAAACAAAAGGCATGTTTGGAAGGAAATGGTTCTGTTGCCTTGCTCCCCAGCCCAGGAACAATCACACCTCTATTTCATGTCCTTCAGTGATGTTTTTATCCTCCTTCAAGATATTTTTGTCTAAATATAATCTTTAACCTACCTCTCTTTGTTCACTTTCAATGGATGGAATAAGTTTACCAAGCCTACCATGCCCTGCCTCCTCTGCTCTAATGACGACACAGGTCCCTATATAACACAACCCATGGCTCACAGGGGTACCTACTACAGGGAGTTAGCCTGTCAGTCTCATTTTGGATTTAGTTTAAATTAAATTTATTTTCTGATTCATGTTTTTTGTTATCAATTTATTAAACCAGATAGTTATAAGTTTGACTGAAACAGTGGTAAAACATCTCAAAACAGAAACATGGAGTATTTGCTGCTTTAAGGGAGGAAAGAAAGGATTTTCCTCTTCGTTTCTCATCCTTGAGCTCTGAGGAACAGAAGGGCTGCAGTTGGGCTCCAGCTCCTGATGCATAGCTCTTTAATCTGTTCCTGATTCTGCATTTACTCTGTGTCTCTGGAAGGGATACACAGTTTGCTATAATGAATGACCCCAGCAATTTCAGCTAATGGCCAGAATTGAAACCTTTGATAATCCCAGGTGAATAATGTTGTCTCAACAGACTGAAGGAGTCTTTTACCTGCCTGACACAATGATAGATGTAATTAGTTAACAGGGACAGTCAGAGGTTTTAGTGGAGGCATTAGCAGAGATGGCTAGGGTCATTCTTAATTATGCAAATTCTGTCTTCTTCAGACAGAATACAAAAAAAAAAGAGTAAACACAGCTGGACAAAAAGATTTCAGGGAAAGCAGAAGCTGGAAAACTCATCAGAGGAGTGATTATGCATCCCTCAGGCTGGGGAGGAGAGGAAGCCTCCACTGTGGGAAGCCTCCACTTTTAGCCACAGCAGACAGCTAAGATATCTGCTAAGAATGCTTGTCTTAAGACATGTCACCTTGAGCAGACATGACTGAAAAGAGCATGATTGTGGGTAGATTTAAGAAGTTCCTAAGTATCAGGCTTGCTCCCTAGAAGGACAAACACATGATGTCATCTTTGAGACAGAGGACCTGGAGAGCAGTCAGCTCAGCCAAGGAAAGAAGGTGAGAAGTGCAGAGAGAAAGAGAGTCCCCCTAAATCTAAATATCTGGTCATCTCTGAATCTAATGTCCTCTGACTTTTCTGTCATTCCAATTTGAGATCTTATGTGTTTCATTTCTGCTTCCCAGCAAATAGCCCTAGCTAGTGTCAGATCTAAGGGAAGGTGCGTAATTCGACATGTCATTAAAAAACAAAAGGCTCTTTGCATCAGATGTGTTTATGTTTCTTGTAAGGCTTTGACACATCAATGGTTATCACCTGTGGTTGAGTAAAATCTTGGCATGAAATCAATTTGATGCGCAACACTGAGCAGCTTTCTTTAATGTCTTTGGATGAGACAGGGCTTGCATCCTTGTGGAGTGGCAAAGGAGTACCTGGGCCTATCACTCCATCCTGACAAGGATCCAGCTGGTCCCCAAACATAGTCAAGAGAAGCAAATGTATGGGCAACAACTCATGCTGGTTGGCTGGAAAAGCTTTGGAGTACAGCTAGGCCTAAGGTGCCTCTAATGATGGGCTGGCAAGTGGGGTGGCTAATTCTAGGCCTCCACGTTTTAGCTGCTTTTTCTATGCATTTTTGTTTTCCTTCTAAAGCAGGAAGAACATGTTTTACATCTTAGAGAACTGACAACCAAAACAACAATTTATTTATATTTGTGTATGTATATGTGCTCACATGCATGTGTGTTGGGGTGTGTGTGTGTGTGCGTGTGTGTGTGTGTGTGTGTGTGTGTGTGTGTGTGTGTGTGTGTGTGTGTGTGTGTATGCAGACACTTGTACACATGTGTGCGGATACATATGGAGGGCAAAGTTAGATGAGAGCTGTTACTCTTGATTACTCTACACTTTAGTTTTTGAGACAGACTCTCTCATTGACCTACAGCTTGCCAATTCCATTAGGCTGTCTGGCCAGCAACCCCCAGGGATCCTCCCCAGCACTGAGATGGTAGACACATACTGCCATGCTCAGGTTTTATGGGTGCTGGGGACAAACTTTACAAATGGAAACATCTCCCCATCCTAAAAATACAATTTTAAGAGACATAAGCAAATGCATATTGGGTCTCTGTGAGGCAGGATGTGGGAGAAGTAGTGGCCCTGAGGGTCTGTTTCCCTGGGCTTCAGGCTTGTCTCCATTTTGCTTTTCTAGTTGTTTGGCCTCATAGAAATTACTATATCCTCTGAGAGATTATAAGAGGATTAACTGTGGCAGAGTTTCACACCCTTAGATCCCAAAGCAGATTTTCACAGTGGTTAAAAAAAATATAAAGCTACATTAGAGACTGGACAAGTCCTTTATATGTCTTGTTGGCTCTTCAATCTCTGTTTTACATGATGGTACTCACTCCAGTCTCTGCTCCTCATGATGCCTTCCTCCTTCTGTCTCACCTCCACATGACAATGAGACTTCTGCCAACCTAAGTGTAACTACAGTTTTCCCTGTGTCTTTGGGTCTTCATTTCTGAAAGCTTCAATCATGATGAATTCATTAAAAAGACCTGTATACTTTCCTCTTGTTAACCTGTCTTCTGCTGCAGGAGTCTCTACAATCAACCTAATAATGGATTAGGGAAGAAATCAGATGTTACTACTATCCATTTTTGAGACATTTTCATCATTCTATAAGATATCCATTATCAGCGACTTCCCACCCTGCATCCCCTGTGCCCCCTGACAAAGACCAGTCTGCATCTAAGGGTTTTGATTTTTTTTTTTAGACATTCCATGCATGTGTTTTGTGATTGGTTTCTTTCCTTTAGCACCATGTCTTCAAAGTTCATCTGTGCTGTAGCATGGAACTGTGTTTCATTCTTTTTGAAAGCTTAATACTATTCCATTGTATTGACATACAACCTTTTTATATCTATCAATTGATGGGCATTCAGGTGTTCTCCCTTCTTTTTTTGTGTACGGGGGTGACATTTGTAAAGGACAAATGCTAATTCTATAAACATATGCTAGAATTCACTAAGTGACTCAGGCTCACATATTCTCTACATTGTGGATAATTGAAGAGTACCCTAGGATTTACACTGTTACCTAGGAGACTAATGGAGATGCATACCCTCAAAGTCTACCTCTGTTTATTTGAATGAGAAGCTCAGGGTTGGGAGAAGCTATGGCTTAAGGTTTCTAGGTGACTATAAAGTTACTAGAGCTTCAGCAGCACAGCTTGAGTCAGTGTAGAATGTTCTATTAAATGGTAGGGACTAGGGGCCTTCTCCTTTAGATCAAGCCCTTTTGCTATATGTCTGTTTAGCCTCAAAATGTCTGAAAACAATCAGACTAACATACCTGGATGTGGACTTCTTGTCAACACCCCACGTTTCTCTGGTAAGGTTTAGTGTGGGGGAGCTGGAGATCTCTATCAGCTTTGTTCTACTGTATCTCTGGCTCCTGTAATAGTAACTGGCACATCACACATACTCAGTAAGTATTTATTGAATTATTAAATGACTATTCCTTGCACATCAGATACCACAGTGCATTCAGTGCATTGTACAGTTAACATTTGTCACAGAAACCTCCTTTAAATGAGTTTAAGCAAAAAGATGGCATGTATCATAAAAAGTATAGATGTTTTACAAGGAAATTCATTATATAAATGGAATGAGTAGATATGCGGACTCCCTCTGTGTCTCTCAGTTCTTCCTTTTTCCTGAATTTATGAATCTCCCATCTCTAATTCTCACAACTGACCAACTTCTTTCTCTTCAGAACACAATGACATTCTCTACTATATATATATATATATATATATATATATGCCTGATATTAAAACTCACCATTGAAGAATTAAGACAGACCAGATAAGTATAATCTCAGTTTTGATTCATTACCAAAGGGGAGAATTCTATTTGCCCAATTAAATTGCTACTCTCACCCAAATCACCTCTGCTTTGATCAAGGTCATGCAACCTTCATGTTACAGTATGGCTGCCTCTGCTCATCTTAACCATGTGGACAAGGATGCTGCATGAAAACTAGAGAGGTACAGAATACAGAAAGTGCCATCTACTTTATGCCTCTTCATCAATTGGCAGCTTAATTACATATTTTTTGGAAACTATTTGGTACAATGGTCTATGTATCCCATGTACCCAGTGCTATGAGCATTAGGTGATATAAAAACTGTGTGTTCCATGGAGAGAGTGTGCAGTTTAAAGTTTGAAACCTGAACACAAGAAACTTAAGCCTGTAGCCTGGACTGCACATGACAGTTATTGTGTGAGGAGTGGATGGTAGCTGTTAGTATGGCCTATATTTTCAACATTGAAGACCATGGCCATCTTCAGTCAGTCCTACCACCCACTGGGATTTCCTGTGTGAAGACCTTATCTTTCATGTCACTATCCATTCTGTCTCTTTAAGAGTCACCTTGGCATGCTTTTATTTCCACCTTGGCGTCACAACGACTGTGCAGCCTGTGCAGTGAGTGTTGTGTGATAATGTGGTGATTCTCAATTTAACTGGAGATATAAGGTCTGAATACCTCTACCCATTCTGAAGAACCTCATGGTTTGCATGGCATACATAAAACTTACTGCCTGCTCTGCTGTCTTTTCCTCTACTGCTTTGTGGCTCCCCTGAGTTTCCAAGCATTTTGATTTTGACATAACAGTTGGGAAAGCATGTTTCCATATACCATGTAGTCTCTTTCTGTATGTTTTTTCAAGGCTTTTTTTTCTGAAATAGAGTGTAACCAACTCCAAACCCTCAACTGCCTTGTGGAGCTTTCAAGAGGCAGTGCGAGGGGAGGCTTGACTTTGTGCATTGGTCCCCCTCCAGGTTGCTGCTATCTGTGTCAGAGCAATATGGGAAAAGACAGATTAACGGGGATTAAAACAGGAAAGGGCAGATTAACAAGTATTAAGTTATTGGAAACCTTTTGCTACTTAATTTTATTTTTCAAACTCAGAAACATCTCTCATAGGAAATAACATTTTGTGCAGTGCTATGGATATACATGCTATTTAATAACCAGGGTGGTTGACCTCAATACCTAGGTTCATTAGGTGGTATAGACATGACAGATTTTAGAATAATCTATAAACAGCAGAATTGCTTGAGAGGGTAGTGTGTGGGTAAGAGAACTGGCAAACTGTGAGGAACAGGTTTAGGTTTGGCACTTTCTGTGGAGTTCACTCTGCTGTCCACAGCAGCTGTGTCTGGTTAGCTCAGTAAATTACAGAACAGTGCCAGAGACTCCAAGGTCATGCGCTTAAGGCCCTGGTGGACTCCTTGACTTTGTTCCTGTGCCGTGGCTAGAGATTTTGTGTTCCTTGCCATCTGTCTCAGGCATGTGTATGGGCTGTGCAAGAGACTGCAGAGTCCATGGGAGAGAATGGACTTGATAGCATACTGAACCAAAGTCTTCCTCAAAAAAACACCTCTGGAGAACAAGGATATCCAAGTTATCATTCATCATCATAGGTGACTACCTATGGGCCAATTCGGCGCATGTGTGTACACACACACACACACACACACACACACACACACACACACACACACCAGGACATTGTTTCTCTACCTCAAAAGTGTACAACACTGGCCTCAGGAAGAACTGGTTGAAACAGTAAACATATCAGTACAGTTCACTTCCACTATGGAGGGGCCCCCCAAGCCAAATGGCTTTGGAAATGGCCATTACACCCCCTTGCCTTCTTTGCATGCAGAGACCAACATCAGTTTCATTAAAGTGAGGCACCCAGAGTGTGGCCGGTTCCTCCTGTGGATACACACTCTGGGTCATCAATCAATTCTCATTTGATTCCACAAAGCCCCTTTACTGAAAAACATCCAGGCCTCTCCAATGGATGTGGCTCCTGGGACACTTCTGATTAATACCAATCAGGTTAATGGCTTAGCTATAGTTAATGGCACTTGCTCTGTAGCTGCAACAACAAAAATTAATAGCAAATCCTCCATTCATTTTTGCAAATCAGAGGAAAGGGACACGGAGGGCCTGACAAGCTCTAATCTTTATGATTTAATGGAATCGTGTTAGAGGACACAGCCCTCGGAGACTGGGAAACTGAAAAGATTCACTGTCATATCCCTGGCTTTAAAGATCTGAGCTCTTTCTAATACTCTGTCAACAGCTTTCTGTCACGCGGCTTTACAGGACAGGACAGCCTTGGAGACAAACCATCTAGAGGAAGGATCTGGGCACAAGGGGGTCATTAGTGTTGCGAACACACGTGAGCTTCATCTCCATGGAGGGGGCACAGCCTCGGCAGGCATCTTATCATAATGAGCTAGTCAGTGTCTTCCAGGCACCAGATGACTCACTTTGTCTCTGCAGGTGACCTTTATCAACTCAATGTCACAGACATTCCAAATGCTGAAACAGTCAGTCTTGGAAAGTCCTTGGGACAAGGAACTGGGGCTTTTTGTAGCTGAATCACATATCACAGGTCACTAAATGTCAGGCATCAGCACAGCTTAAAAGTGTGCTCCAAGAGTTCCAGAGACACTTAGCATTGAGGGTCCCCATGCATCCAGCAGCTTGATTGCAGGGAAGGTGAGGATTAGGGCAGCCGCTGCTGGTGAGAGCAGGAGGAAGAAGAAACCCTGTGTGATTAGGGACTCAGACCTAACCTAGAGTTAAGACATATATGGGGATGAGAGGAGGTGCACACAGGACTCCATTAGGCTCTCATTGAGCTGTGGTCTTAATTTACATTTTAGGGAGTCGGTATTAGTCTGGCAATCAGCAAACCTCCATTGTGTAGGTATTTCATTTACTTTGAAACATCCCATTCTTGAGGAGGCTTTAAAAACTCAGAAAGAGAAAGAAACGTGTAATGCTGAAGAAGCACACAAAGTCTTCAAGTCTCAAGAAGCTCTGGAAACAAGATCATATAAACAGTGACAGTGATGGGAGAGAGGCTACTCTTCCCAGCCAAGCTGCCTGCAAATCATGCTGGGGGCTCCAGGGACATAGCTCCTGTGAGTTGGCACCCATGCTAGAGTTGGTTTTTTGGTGACACATCTGCCTCCAAGTCATCTATGTTCCCATATTCTCATATTCTCCTCTAATCCCAGTAAACTCACTGGTTCACTAAACTACACTTGGGTGGAGTAATTTCTTTGGTCTGTTATTAGTTCCCTAACTGGGGTGAATGCACAGTTGTTCATGTCTCCCCAGGAAGAGCCACAGAACACTCAGCAAGAGTCAAATCCTTGAGAACATTATGGCTTGATCTGGGGGGTGGGGAGAGATTCCAGTTCTTATTTGGAGAAAAAGAGACAAAATTCAGTCCAGGAGGCAAGAGACAAACAAACTTTGAGTAAGAACAGAATGGCTGGCAAAGAATTTGGGATTCTTATAGGAAAGGAGAGCACTGAGGCCTGCTCCTATAAAGTAGCTGGATAAACTTGTTGGGAGGACAGAAACAGCCGACCCAGCACAGGCATTGGGTACCCTGGCTCAGCAGAAGACTCGGTATCAATTAGACCTGTGTCTGAGGCAAGGTTCCTGCCTTAGCAGGGGACAGAGGGGCAGAATCCAAGGGTAAACAATCTCAACCAGGGGCTGAAGAAGGCAGAAGTGTGCCATAAACACGTGTCTTCTTTTCAGAGCTGATGGACAACTTGGTTGGATCAAGAAACATGAGGAATACTGACCCTTGCCTTTTGGCCTTTTAGTGTGTCTGCGAGGAAGTTCCAGAGAGACACAGCCAAGTACCAGCATCCACCATTCTTTGCTTCCTTGTCCTCTGAGATGTGAGGAAGCTCCCACCACCATGGACCCATTTCCCACCATGCATGCCTTCCTCCCACGATGGACTGTATCCCCTCCACCTGTGATCTGAAATAAATACTTCTTCTCTTGGGTGGCTACCTGTCAGGAAAAAGCAACCAACACAATAGACAGCAGCTATTTAAATTAATACCTTGGGTAAAGGTAAAGGTTTTCCTCTCCCATGAACCACATGTCAAAAGCTAAACACCCACAAGTAGTTCACAGAGAGAAACACACCCGAAAGTACAGAATAACAACTTTCCACCTCTATAGAACATGCCATCAGACATCATTGACCCATCTTTGAGCACTCAGCACCAAGAGGGTTTGTTGACTATTTAGTCCAGGCTTGCTTTGGTAGAAGGAAGATCCTTAACTTTAGTATGTTTTACACAAGGTCATGCAGTTATGCTGTGCCTAGTCTTTCCTTGTGCACATTAGCTCTTCCTGCCACTGCAGGAAGCCTTGCTAGGGGTGGGTGGACTGTAGACTTTCCTTCTTGTTAACTGATGAGTTGTGGTGGGACAGTGGCAGAACAAGTTCTCTGATGGGACTAGTTTTCTAGGTTTCTGGCTTTCAAATGTCCCCATAACATGAACATCAAGGTTCCTCACAGCAGATATTTCTGGTATGATACTGATGTGTGCAGGCAGTGCAGTGTTTTGGGGTCTTCAAATGCATTCCACAGGATTGCCACAAATGTCAACCATTCCCTTCTTACTGGTGGGCAAAACAAGATGCAGAGTTCAATGCTACACAAAGTCACAAGAAACGTCAGAAGCTGTGATGCTAATTACTATCTTCAAGAACAACTGGAAATGAAGAAAACGAGCTAACCCTCCAGATCTGCAGGTGTTTGTCATTGTTGAGGGTTTGGGTGAACTATTCCCCAGGCTCCTGTGTTTGAACACTTGGTTTCCAGCAGGTGGTGGTGTTTGGGGAGGTTGAGGAACATTTAAGAATTTAGGGATGGCTAGCCAGAGTATGTCACTGGAGGGTGGGATGGGGGTTTGCGGGCATGTGGAGAGGGTGGGTGCGTATGGGGGGGTGAGCTTATAAGTTATTGCTGGCTCTGGTTCCAGCCCAGTCCCATTCTTTGCTCCCTGATATGAGATAATGCAACAAGTCGCACTGCAAGCTTCCATTGACATTGAGCTGAAATAGAGCCTACTTCCTCTAAATTGCTTCTTGTCTGGTATTCAGTTGCAACGAGAAAATTAACCAGTAGAGTTACCTTGTTCCTTTTTGTTCTTTCCTGTTTTATATTCCTGGTTTGGGTTTCTCTAGCTTTCAAATCACGGAAGTGTTAATCTGGCATTGCTAACGTTGAGAAGAGGAATGGCCTTCAGGGTGCATGGGAGCCAGTCTAACCCCAAATAACGAGGAGTAAGGATACAGTCCTTCATAAACCATTAGATGAGAGAAACCACACAGTTGGTACTTTGATCACTCAGACATAGACATGCAAACTTATGGCTTAAGGGTTTCCTTCATTCCTTACCATATTCTAAGGCTATTTTTATCAGTTTTAACCTACCCAGGTTAAAAAGGAACAAAGATGCAACATCAGTAAAGTATTTCAAAAAAACATTTCCCACAATGTATCCAGTAAAGCTGTTTCCTTTCCATATCTGAACTATCTAACATCCCTCTGATGTTTTTTCATCATCCCCATTCATTAGCCAAACCAATGAACAGGAGTCCACAGGAACTCCAGTGTGAACCAGAACTATTAAAACTATTAATAATAATTAGTATTTTGAATAAAAGATTCATCCATCCAGCAAATATTTAATGAATTCCCATGATTTACTTAATACCTTCTGCATGGTTGCTTTCCTGACTGATTCAGAGAAATAAAGCCAGAGAGACTCAAGTGTTCATTTCCTCTTTCCTTAGTATAGACTATCCAGGAATGCCGTCACCATACCACCTCAGGGCACCTTGCTACTTTGGGAATGTAGCTCAGTGATGCAGTGCCAGACTTGCTGATAAAGATTTATCTATAAAGCTGCAGATATAAGGAAATGGGGAGCAAAGCTCTGTACTCCTCAGAGGTCCCCTAAGAGCGAAACCCAAACAAAGCATGAAGGAATGAACATCATCTCTCATCAAGAAATTTGTGTTACAAGATGCAGGACTGAGGAGAAGCCCTTACATAACAGTTTCTAGGATGACATGGGATCCATTAAACACCCAATCCTGATGTGCCTTATTAGCTCTCTTAGAGACCCTTTCATGCCTCTGATTCCCAGATCCTGGAGGCCTCCAAACCAGGGGAAAGTGCATTAGTCCAATTATGTCCATGTGTGGCTTATTGTGCAACAAATCTCTGCAGTGTGTTTCTGCTAATTACAAGCATTAATTATAAGGGAGCCCAGGGAGGTTATGTCCGTTCCAAAGTCCACCAGATCTCACCTTAAAATCTAGGAGGGGTGAGGAATAGCTAAGAATGAAGCAACTGTGAATGCCAGAAGCACAGGCAGGTACCCTGTTAGTTTGTTTAAATGGACATGGATGAGAGCTCAACATAGCTAGGAGCCCCTGAGGATTTTTTCTTGAAGGTCAGGATTGGTCTGAGATACAGCAGACTGTGTCTACAGATGGGGCTTAAATGACTTTAGATGTGGGGATAACAGAGTTCAAGATCTGCACTAAAAAATGATTAGACTCAGAAATAAATGTGGTGGTTTGAATGAGGATGGCCTCCATAGGCTCACATTTGAATGCTTGGTCCCCAGTTGGTGAAACTGTTTGGGGAGGATTAGGAGGTATGACCTTGTCAGAGGAGGTGTTTCACCATGGGCTGGCTTTGAGGTTTCAAAAGGCTCACACCATCTGCATATTCTTTCTCACTCTCACTCTCTTGCTCTCTCTTCCCTTCCCCCTTCCTTGTGGTTGTAGATCAAGATATGAGAATGCATCTCTTCCTTCACTCCTCCATGATGGATTCTAACCCTCTGAAGCTTTCTTTTACAAGTTGCCTTAGCCATGATGTTTTATCACAGATAAAGAGAAGTAATTAAGATAATAAATAAACTATAAAGATATCTTTAAAAAATATCTATTCCCACTGCACTCAGTGTGCTCTGTTCTGTAGCTGGTAACAGTAGTGCCCACCAACCGTGCATTTACAATATGTGTGATATCATTTTACCCCATCTTATGGCAAGCCAGGTCCTTGATGACCTGCAGAAAAGAATTTAAGGAGTCAGTGGAGCAAAATTAATGAGTTTATGATACAGATGTAAGAAATAATACATGCCTTAGGTTTAAGTGCATGTGGACAAAGAGAGCTTTTCTGTACAGTGAAGGATTGGAGTATGTAACTGAGATGGTATAGACTTCTCAAGACAGAAACCACCCCTAACATATCCTGACAATGTGACCATGTGGCTCTTGGAGTTAAATTGTCTAAAAGATGTTATTACAACCACATTCAAAGAGTAAGCAAATTGTAAAATTAAATGAAGTGTTAGAATGAAGTAAAATATAAGTTGGTTTACTTATTTCTTGTGTCTATAAGAATTTCCCTTTGTAAATGGAAGTGTGAAGTGGCCTCATTAGATGCACTGTTCAGGTGTAGAGAAGAGAGAGGGTGATGAGGTCACTTGTGCTCTGGTCATAAGCATGCTCAGTTCATTTGTTCTTCATTGCCTTGTTTGAGATGTTTCTTAGAAAAAGAAATAGTGTCTCTGTCAGCATACTTAATTTTGTCAATTATGATAAAGGCTTTCTTGCCAGCCAGTTGGAAATATAAACTAGGTTCTGGTATAAGAGGCCTCTTTCCTTCTCATGGTCCCTTAATTTTCCCTGACTTGTATCCTGCCTCATTATTATCAGCATTTATCAGATGGGGGATGTAGAAGCATAGGAAAACAAATTGTTTACTCATAAGCATAGCTAGAAAATGTCTAAGTGTCAAAGGTGCCTTTGGAGTCAGTTTTCAAATTCAGAATAACCAAAGCCCAGAGTGAGTGCTTTGTGCTTGACCTCAACTGAATACCAAATGGTAAATAGAGGGTCTGAGTAGGTGGCTGAGAGTAAAACACTTGCAGTGTAAGTGTTAGGAACTGAACTTAGATCCCAAGAATCATGTCAATGCTGGGTGGGCATGATGGTTGCCTATAATTCTAGCACCCAGAAGGCAAAGAGAAGGGATCCATGGAGCAAGCGGGCTAGCAAGAATAGACAAGTCAAGTTCTAGGTTTCATTGAGAAACTGCCTCAGTGAATGAAGTGGCTATTAATCAAGGAAGACAGTGTTAACCTTAGGCATGTACACACACACACACACACACACACACACACACATACACACACACAGCTGTTCCTTGAAGATATTCAACAAAAGAAGCTTAAGGTGATACCAGACAGTGGCCTTTGTATTAAGGACACAGCTGTGCCTTGATATCTGTGAGGACTCTCCAGAGCCCACATAACACTCAGATTCTCAGATAAAATGGCGCAGCATTTGCATATAACTTATCCCTCTCCCTTTTTATAAGCTTTCAATCACCTCAGATTGCTGATAAGATCTAACACAGTATAGATGCTATACAAAAAGTTGTCACACTGTATTGGTGAGGGAGTAAAGAGAAAAGAACTTGTTTGTGTTCACTACAGATGCTACTTTAAAAAAAATCACTTTCAATCCAAGCTTTTGGGAATCTATAGATACCAAACCCACAGATATTTAAGGCCATTCTTATTTTTTTGTTACCAAGTAAGCAGGGACATTCAGTAATGATTAAAAGGCCAATTCATGGAAAGCGCATGATAGTTTTAAAGAAATATACATTAATAACAGAATCTCAAAATAAGTAATTATATAATGCTACACAAACTTACAATACAGTTGGAAATTGATAGTAAGCAGTTAGTAGGTGTGTGGAAAATATAAACAGTATTGCCCCCATCATGACTTAAGTGAAATTACCAAAATTAGAATGAAAGAGAGACATCACTACAAATTCTACAGATATTAAGAAAATATAATGATCAACTTTAAGTAAGTAAGTTCAATATAATAAGTTGTGGTTAATATATTGTGTACACTAATAAAGTTTGCCTGAGGATCAGAGGACAGAGCCAGTCACTAGATTAAACATAGAGGCCAGGCAGTGGTAGCGCAGACCCTTAATCCTAGCACTCCGGAGGCAGAGATCCGTTTGGATCTTTGTGAGTTCAAAGCCACCCTGGACTACATGAGATTGACTCAGTCTAGGAGAGAAACAGAGCCAGGCAGTGGTGGCACACATCTTTAATCCCAGCACTTGAGATCTCATGTCTTTGCTTGGGAAGTACACATGCCTTTAATCCCAGGAAGTAATATAACAGGGCAAAGAAAGGTAATATAAGGCATGAGGAGACAGAAACTAAAGGCTCTTTTTGGCTGAGGCCTTTCAAGTGAGGACTCAGAGGCTTTCAGGATCGGCTGAGGAGTTGGCGAGGTGAGGCTGGCTGTGGTTTTCTCTGATTCTCTGATCTTTCAGCTTTTACCCCAATATCTGGCTCAGGGTTTTCTATTAATAAGACCATTTAATATTTGAACAACAATAAATCAATATACAAAGTACTTGATAAATGTTACCAAGACTGACTCAGGATGCGATATTGTATCAGATTAGTAATACATATATAGTAATATAAAGTGTATAATATATACACTAGTGGTTAGTGATGTTTTATATATTTGCCAATGTTTCATATATGTGTATATATATATGTATATATGTATACATACATGTATATGTGCATATATGAGTGTATGTGTATTCATTAATGTCATAGTTTCATTTTAACTAAGAAAACTATCATTCTAAGTGTATCCACCTGTAATTCTATCAAACATGTAGGGTAGAAATACTATCAATATTAAAATGTAACTTTTAGAAAGTAAAGGAGTTCTTCCCAATTTATTTCTCCACAGTACTCGGCAACAAAATCAGACAAAGACACCACAGTGAGAAACTGTGTATGAATACAGGTTGAAACAATTATGGGAGCAAGATTTCACTACACAGTCCTGAGTGGCCTTTATCATCCCACCTTTATCATCCCACCTCAACCTCTCAAGTACTTGAATAATAGACATTTTCTACCATGCCCAGATAGATACCAGCATTCTTAAACTTTAGCCACTGAATCTAATAATATACAAGGAGGACAATGACTAATGACTGACTAATCTAATTCCAAGGGTTTTGGTTTGATATAATGCTAGATGGATGTAATGTTGGTTGGATGTAATGTTAGAATCCAGACCAGACTACTGCTCAGGTCACAGTACCTTCAGCGGCCCCTCTCCTCTCCCAGATGCTATCAGAAACCCCACTGGGGTCACTGTCTGTGAACCTCTAGCTAACAGATGTCCAGGTATCAGGATTTCTCAACTGTGGAAATGAGTTCGCATCAAAGGGGTTATTGATGGGCACACATCCTGCTCCACACACTCTTCCCATCTTACTTGGGAATCAGAGAGTCTGTCTGAAGGTTCCTGCTGTAAAACCACTTATTTACTCAGAGGTATAAGAAGACACCCCCACTTCTTTGAGGGCTCAGATTCCTTTCTTCAAGCCCCCTGCCACACTGTTATGTGTCTTCCCATCATGTTAATAATTCTTCTAATAAATTTATTTTTCCTGACAATTCATCTCAGTGTTCCTTCTGAACTGATGACTTGAGACCTTTCAGTTGGAATTTTTAAAATTCAAAAGGCAATAATTGTTTTAGCTTTAATAACAAAATAAAAGAGAAAATAACATGACTATTTAAATAGATGAATACAAAGCATGTTAGCTTCAATATGAAATTATCATAGAAGTTTTCACCAAGTTAAGAATAATGAATAAATTTCATTACCAAGACCTTCCATTAACTTCACATTTAAGCTAAAGTGCTGCATTCTTTTCCCTAAGATTGATTTTTCTCATCCTTCCTCTCTTTTTGCTTCAACATTTCTCATTTAAATTATTATTGTTACATACACATATATGCATAAACATATAAATGCAACCTTCTGAGTCCATTCAGTGTTGCTTGCATGTGAAGGATTTCAGGGCTGACTACTTGGTATTAGATAACCAATTGGGAGGCTCATTCCTGGAGGAAGACTCCTTCTGCTTCTTGATCTCAGCATCCCTTCGTTGCCTACAGTTCTTTGTTTATGAGTCAAGACCCTGTGAGATTTCCCTCTTCCATGTTAGCATGTCTATTTGTGTTGTGATTCTCCAGGTCTTATTTAGGCAGCCATATTATTGAGGTATCATGTGTGAAGCTTCTCTGTCATTTCTAGGAGACACAATCTCATAGCAGATTTCCTGGTCTTTTGGCTCTTAGAGTCTTTCTATCCTCTCTTTCTGGATGTTCCCTGAGCCTTAGGTGTAAAGTTATATCATAGGTGGATCCACTGGGGCTGGGCACCATATGAAAGCTGTTCTCTTTGTCCAGTGTGGTTTTCTGTAATGGTCTTTGCATGTTGCAAAGAGATGCTTCTTTGGTGAGGGTTGCGAACTACACTTGTCTATGGGTATAACTCTTAGTGTTTAGAATGCAGTTAGGAATTATGTTAGTTTTCTAAAGTGGTCATGCCTTTGTCTTAGTCCTTAAAGCAGAGGAGTGAGAGGAAAATGCTAACTGATCACATGCTGGAAATGGAACAGATACAACTTATTTTATAGGATTTTATATATCCCTGATATTATTCATATGAAACTCTAGAAAAATTATAATGTAACAGTTTCAGAAGCAGGTGGTAAATTTCTTGATCTGGAATCAGGAGAGGAGGAGTTGGGGTGAGGAAGTATTTTATACATTGTATATTCAGTGTTACACTCTTAAGGTGGAGGCTCTGACCAGTGCAAGTTATATCTCAAATTGGTGGAAAAATGCCCTTAAATATTATCAGTGAACAGAAAGTAAAAATTATAAAAAGCTCATTAATGAACATGATAAATAAATCTTTCAAAATACAGCAAAATATGTAAAGAGGGAGGTTAACAATTAATTGGCAAGGATGTAATAATCAACCTGTTACACGAAGATCAAAATTCTCTGATAAAAAAGAAAATTTCAAGGTAACTTTGTGATAAATGAAGTTTTTTGGAAGTTGATGAAATAAAATGTTAAGACTGGTTTGACAAAGCAAAGCCTTTGCATGTGTTCATCAGTATACACTGGCAAACAGTGAGGTCATCAGTACACACTGGAGAGCACAGTGAGGTCATCAGTACATACCGGGAAGTGCAATGAGGTCATCAGTGCATACTGGGAAATGTAGTGTGGGCTTAGCCCAAGTCTGGTCAGAAGTATCCGAAACGAGGCCAGCCTGGAGACAGATGCCTGGTCATGGGTGAAGCCTGTGACATGTGGCATTTTAAGCTGGTGAAACCAGCAGAAACAACAGATGATGCAAGGATTGCTGATTCCACATGGTGAAATAAATCAAATGATTCCTGAGCTACACCATTCATAAAATCTCAAGTCCACATACACTTAAAATTTAACACAAATGTCAAAATTGCTCCTGGAGTTCAGTTGAAGAAGGAGGAGGGATTATAGGAACAAGTGGGGGAGTAGTCAGGATCATGACGGGGGAAAAACCACAGAGACAGCTGACCCAAACTAGTGGGAGCTCATGGACTCTGGACTGACAGCTGGGGAGCCTGCATGGGACCACACTAGGCCCTCTGAATGTGGATGATAGTTGAGTGTCTTGATGCATTTGTGGGTCCCCTGGCAATGAGACAGGACTTATCCCTAGGTATGCGAACTGGCTTTTTAGAGCCCATTCCCTGTGGTGCGATGCCTTACTCAGCCATGATTCAGGGGGAGGGCCTTGGTCCTGCCCCAACTTGGTATGCCAGCCTGTGTTGACTATCCAAGGGAGGCCTTACCCTCTATGAGAAGGGGATGGGGGGTGGGATGAGGGGAAGGTGGGGGGAGTGGCAGAAGGGGAGAGAAGGAGAACGGGTTGGTATGTAAAATGAAAAAAACAAAAACAAAAAAATTTAGAAGAAAATACAAAAAAAATCATTATAAATTTGCAGTAGAGGAAGGGGGTAACATAAAACAAACTGTAAAGGGAATAAATAGTCAAATTAGACTTCATTAAAGTTAAAACTTCATTCTACACAACTAAAAATACTATAAAGAAAATAAAACTATTTGTATATATAAAATTATTGACTAGAATACACATTTTCAAGAATAAAAATAATTCACTAGGAAATAGAAGTCATATTTGAACTTGTAAAAACATTAAAGGAAGTTTAGTGTTGTTTGCATTAAAGAAATCTAATGAGAAGCAGAAAGTGCAAATTAAAACCACGGCTCAGGGAGATGAGAATTATCAGTCTGTGCTGGTGAGTATGAATTAGCAGTTTGGAAGGTAGTTTGGTATTCTCCACATAACCAAGGACAACAATTCCTGGTAGCCCAGGGCCACCCTCCACAGGGTGTCTTGCACATATACTACCTAGATGTGTGCATTAATGCTTATTGCAGGATTGTTTTTGACAGCAAAATTGAAATGAATGTAAATATCACCAATAAAATTAAATAACTGCACTGTAGTTTTATCATACATTGGAATTCCTGGCAGATAATAAAATAAATGTGTCTCTAGTGACCCGAATTAACCCAAAAATGGTCCATGAAGGAAAGCAAATTGCTTACAAATACGCACAGGTTACCTACAAGTTGCATATTCAAATAAAGTCTGTAGACAGAAAATATAAAAACAATAACATATGTTGATTATAGAAACATGGGTATGAAGCAAAAATTCCCCAAATAGGCTTATAACGCAGCCTCAGTTTCAGAAGAGGAAAGGGAAGGAAACTGAGTGTGTGTGTGTGTGTGTGTGTGTGTGTGTGTGTGTGTGTGTGTGTGTGTGTGTTGTCATTAGATAGAAATACCACCTCACATTTCTTTGAAAATAAGAGATAAGGAACAAATGTGTTAATATTTAAATGTTATACCTGATAAATTTTGATGCCACATTTATTGGGTTTCTTGTGTTATTTCTAATATCCTTTGTTCAGTTGAAATTTTTCTAAATTGAAAATACAAAATTTGGAACTGAAAAGTCCCTTTGGCTGTCCATAGGCCTGGCCTGGGTGGAGGTCAGCTTCCAGCGAGTGGAGGGTTGAACTGGGTATGGTTGGAAATGGCTGCTCTGGCTCCTTGAATCTGCCTATAGTTTCTCTATCCTGGTTTCTCCCACTGCCTTATATTCTGTGAATGAGCATATGGGCAGAATGTGGTTCCCAGGGTGACACCAGCTGCTTTCTTAGTGGGGCTGTTGGATGAAGAACTCTGGTCATTGTGTTACCAGGGTTGTTAGGGTCAGTGCATAGGTCCTGGAAGCCTTAGCAAGCCAGGTTCAACCACCCATCCTCACCCTTGGTAGGCTAATTAGACAAGCAGTGAAAAGCAGAGAAATATTTATTCAATATGCTTTGTTAGGAAGAGTAACCAACAGGTACAGTGACATCCCCCAAGTCGATCTTTAGGGTCCTGACACAAGTACAAAAGAGGACAAGGTGTGGTTCCACTCGTCATCATTGTCTGGGCTCCAATCTTCTGCATGGTGGTCTAAAAAGCTGTCAAAACTGTGAACTATCATTCTGGGAGACAGGCCCTCCCCTGGCTGGCACCAGACTTCAGCCTCTGCCTTCTCCAAGCTAAGATTCCTGGGAAATTCCAGTTCCTTAGGGATCCACTGTCTTCATAGTCTGATAACCACAGGAAGGTCACAGTGTCTTTAGAAATCTTCATTCCTGATAGGATGGTTACATTTTCATTTACTTTATAGAACAATAAGTAATTAGCTAGATATCCCTGTGTCTAGGAAAACCAGGTTCCTAAGAACAGGCTCTCCTGTTCTCCTGACTGTGAAGAGGCATATTTCTCTCCATCTATAAAGAAAAGCAAGTCCAAGCTGACTTCCCAGGCAGCTCTCCTGGGGTGGAATTCCAATCCTGCCCTTTATTAAGGACCTTGGGAAGAATTGCCTAACTTCTCTTGATTTCCTCATTTAGAAAATGATGCTGAAACGCTTACCTCAAGGGGTGTCCGTGAAGGTTAGATGAGACAGTGCCCAGGCTAAGGCTCTTCAGAGGTGAGGAGGAGCCTTTCCTAAACACTCAGGAACCTGAGTTGTAAGCCCTCACTAGCTCCAGGTGGGTCGTATGGTTGCTGGTGTGGCTGGTAGGCTCCTTTCTCCCACCCTGGTTTTCTTTGTCTCAGATCAACCCAATTGCCACTTCTTTTACACAGAGCATCCTAAAGGAGCCACTGTTGTAATAACAACAACAAACAAGTTAGGAGGAATTACCCTCCCATTTCTCTTGTAAATGTCGACAGGTTCCATCGTTATATTACAATCCCAATTAAAGAGAAATTCCCCACTAAGCCATAAACCTAAAATGAAAAAAACCCTATAGGGATGAATCAGCCTCTTCCGTGAGCAAACCTGCTATTTATCCTTTTGTTGTCACTGCGAAAGTGTGCTCAAATCCCCACTGAGCCGGCCCTGCATGCCGAAGAAGACATAAAGCTCTGGCATCCTTCGCTGGTCTGTCAAGACTTTCCTTGTAACGAGTCTCCCATGGATTTGATTATTATTGGGTATTAATTATTAATGGTTTCTCCTGCAGGAGGCCTGCGGGGGCTTCTTTTCTCCTCAACCTCTATTTTGAACTGGAATTAAAAAATAACCAAAAATTCCCCCAGAGGATTGGGGAGGAAGAGAGAGACGAAATCAAGTGAGTCCCTGGCTGGTCTTCATCAAGCCTCCTCTTGATATTCTGGGGCTGTTCTCCTCATTAAGTGTTGGGAGAGCAGAGCTGCTCCTGTTACAGCGTCCTCTAGCTGCCTGCAACCTGCTCTCAATCACACAGGAGAAACAAAGCGCCCTTCTGCCTACCTCTTCTCCCTCTACCCTTATGATCCTCTCTAACCCTGTCTCTTTTGGCAATTAATTTCCTCTGATGGTTATGTTGATTTTGATGGCTTCCTAATGATCAGAAATATTTGGCAGATTAACATCATTTAACTTTCCTCTCCCTGGGGAAGCAAGACACAGGGAGGAGGCTAAATGGTGCGAAACAGCTGGAAAAGGCAAGAGTGAAATCAGAATTCTGTGCCAGTCATGTCAATGGGACAGTGAAAGATGGGAGAAGCTAGTGGAAAGTGAAGCTTACTTAACAAATACTTACCAGGCTGAGAGATCAGAGGCAGAGCCCTGCACCCACTAGTCATGGCTCTCTCTTTTATTCACTGTCAACCACCCATATGTGCTTTCCTAGTGGCGTTTTAAAGATGACTACACCTGTCAGGGTGTCTGGGAGGTGAAGACAGAGCAGATGTTGAGATTTGTGCCAAGGAAGAAAAAAAAAAAAAAAACAAGGCAAGAGAAACTTACTGTGCCTGGGTATTCTGGCGAGCTCCCCCCTCCACTGTCACTCTCCCCTGTTCCATAAGGCGACAGCCCCGGCATGGTGCTGCAGATGGAAAGATGGGATTTAATTTTACTGGCATTCAATCAAAACAGAATAATGTGTTTAATATCCCTGCAGTGTAAGTGAAAGGGAGAGATTCATGAGCTCTTGGGAGGCATGGGGTTCCAAGCAGTGCTTCACTGTTTCCCTGTATATAAACACAGACATTATGGTGGAAGCTAGGGATACTTCCAAGCTGCTATTTCCATCCCACACTCACATTGCTGCTTGAAGTTCGAGCCTTCCTAATAATGATATGACACTCAACAAGAGACCAAATGAATTAATACAAAGACAGGCATCCAATGCTGAACCTCAGAGGAAGGTGTCTTGTTACCTGTCATTTGGAAAAGAGATGCTTCTGGCTTTCAGGTGGACGAAGGACATAAAAGCCTAGAAATGCCATCTAAAGTTCTATCTAAAATCTCATGGATAGTAATCATGGAGCTGTAAATGTGTTTATAAAATTGCAAAAATCTAATGAAACATGGGAACTAGGTCTGGTAGTAAATCTCCCAAAACACTGAGCAAGGCTGATATAGGAGTATAGAACTGTGAGTCATTGTTGTCGTTTGTAATTTTCCAGTGCATATATATATATATATATATATATACATATATATATATAGAGAGAGAGAGAGAGAGAGAGAGTGAGAGAGATCTAAATAATATATCTATCATCTCTATCTGTGTCATTATTTAACTATCCACACATATCTATACTGATGGATATCTATTCACTGTGAGTGTGCTTATGTGTGAGAGTCTCTGCTCTCCTGCATCAGAAATCACCTTGGAAGCTTATTAAAAAATGTAGATGCCAACAAAAGAGGGTGATAAAGATGCAAGGAAGACAAAACATTATACACTTTAACTCAATCTCATGCAGATATACATTTAAATATATGCACATATATTCATACATATACAAACACACATGACATGGAGGAGAGCAACTTACCTGGACCATGGGGTCCACAGGCATGGGGAGGAGAGCAGCGAAGAGGGGAGGGAGAATATAAAGAGAGTATAATACTTTATTTACATTTATGCTGTGTATGTATGTAAATTTCAGGTAAAACCTGTTATTTTGCATGCCAACCAAAAACATACTTTAAATAAGGAAAATGGCATCTGAAAAATGGACCCACTTTAGAGCCACAGAAATAAGTAAATAAATGAAATAAAGTACATGAGAGGTAAACACCTGTCCTCTGCCAACTAAGCTGGCGCTTCTTAGGTCTGTCTGCTTGGTGTTGCAGTCTCCAGAGAGCTGTCCCACAAGCCCACATTATATTTATTTTGGCCTCCGGAGCTTACTCAAAGAGAACACTCCAATTCCTATATGATTTTTCAGAAAACATTTTGTGGTTGTGTATATATTTTATTATTTTCCATTTAAAAACGTAAAAAATAATAACAAATCCCAATGTCTGCCAGAACCTCAATTTGTTCTCCTTTTCTATAAAAGTATACACATTCCTCACTCACCGCAGCCAGGAAGACTCCGCACACAGTTACATCACTGTTATGCAAATTTAGTTAATTCAGTAAAAAAAAAATCAAAAGTTAATCAAATTTGTGGTTGATTGAATGAACCATTTGGGAGGATAAAAAAAAGGTCTTCAGTCGGCATCATTATCAGTCAAGAGAGTTGAATCAGCTCATGTTGAGAATATGAGTACCACTGCAGAAGGCAATTTTCTTAGTTTAACTCTCTTGTGACAGAGCTCAGTCAGAGAATATGCTTTTCTTCTTACAATTTCTGCAAGTCCAGCTAATAACAGCCATTGTATTAAATGGAAAACAACAACAAATGTTCCTGGGTTACAGAACAGCCTCAGGCATCATTGATGTTACCTACATACTTACGATCATACACTTAGAGAATACATATTACTTAGGTCTCTAGAAGCTGCTGATACATTTGCATAAATCTGTAGGTCCATGGGACTACACTCTTCAAAGACATCCTTGATACGACTGGATCTGTCTCCCTGGCCTTCCCAGCTAGCTGCCCAGCGCTGCAAGAATATGCCAAGATACTTTATTCTTGTTTAAGCAAGAGCTACTGGTGTACAAGAGCCTATCACTTCTGCTTGTTCTCCGTGCCACTCAGTGACTGATGCTACACAGTCAGCTGGCTCTTGTGCCAGGACTGGCAGCTGTCCACTCTGGACCAGGATTAGTTCCTGGAACTGGGACACAGGCCTCCACAGTTCCTTAAGAAGGGACTACCATTGTCTGCTCTGTAGAGAACAAGTTCTTTAAATTTGCCTGCTGCCCATTTCCCCAAAGCCAAGCCTTTCTGGATGGCTGATGCTTATTCATAGCAATAACTTCTCATACTGAGCATCTCTGTTCTGGGAGAACATGTCCTCGACTACAGCTATGGTTTTGGTTGCAGTGCATACTTGAATGTGCCAATGCCTTGGCAATTCACATGTCATTCTGTGATAGGCTAAGTAGCAGTCTGGCCTTGGAGACTAGTGCCTGTTCATGTGTTCTATTTCTCAGTCATCTTAGAGGTCAACAGGAAAACTTTCAAACACAAATTAACAAGCAAAAAATATATAAATTTATTTAATATAAGTCCTACAGGACACAAGAGACTTCAAAAGGAAATGAAAAACAGAAGAGACAAGTTTCTCTTGAATATTTTCATGGCTTTGCTGGGAAGTGCTCAGTGGTGGAAAAATGATTGGATGAAGATGACATGATAAACTCATCAAGACTCACTCAGATTAATCTCTGGACATCTAATATGCAGAGAAAGGCGACCTCCTCCAGGAAGATAAGGGCATCTTTCTCAGTAGAAGTGCTTATGACATACTACTGGAGAAGATCAGAAATGCTTCTAGCTTATGACTTGGGGAAGAAGAATGAAAAGTCAACAAGAACTTCCTGCTTTTGTGAGATTCTCAGATTCTCTCAGCTTAAGAGGCTTAGTACATCAAGGGTCAGGTTTGGAGGTTTCAAACATGAGCCCCATTAACATCAACTCAAGACCCTCTGTGACTGAAAACACTCTTATCTATTTGACATCCAACTGAAGTTAGTTTCTTTTAAGTCTAGATTGCAAGAATGTCCTTCCGAAGCTTCTTCCATGATTTTGTAGTACCCTGACCCTGTGACACACTAGTAAAGAACAGGTCCATAAAACCCTGAGTATTGTTGAATATGCACTGTGTGCAATCATTTGCTTTTGTGAACGTTCACAATATGCTGGGAATTCACTTGGCTTGTATTCTTGCCTTTAAATTGTTTAAAATCCCTCGAGTGGATGAATCTGACTCCACTTCAGATGACTAGAAACTGAGGTTAACAGTCCTAGAATTTTGCCTAGAACACATTTCATCCTCCTTACCAGTAATTTGATTTCTTCCAGAATACCTTTAGTTCTCAGATCCAACCCTCTAGACATCAACCTCTCTTCTTTATGGAACCTCGGTGCATCATTGCCCTTGTTTCTCTCAAGAACCTTCTAGATATCTCACTTAACTGCCACTTTGAATGAAGACACAGGAGTACCCTCCACTGTCTTCCCTGAAGCGTAATCCCTAGAAACATATGTTTGGATTATACCTAATAGAGTCTAACCTTCATGTGCACTGTGACTTTGCCTTTGTGTGTTGTATGTGCAGAGGTAGGCCATGCATCCTCATCTCTGACAGTTATTGTCCTGAAGAAACATCTAGAATGCACAAAGCTAACATGGGTAGAATGACTTATGCTTTAGTGGGTGGTATTTAGACTCAAAACCATGTTATTAAAAAATCAATTAGCTATAAAAAAAATGTCTTAGCTCCAAGTTCTCTTCCATTTACATCTTGGCAGCAGTGGCCAGTTAGCATCTGGGTGTCCTCGAGACATTCGGAGCCTTTCATTCGTCATACATGGCATTTGCATATTGAAAATATCATACTTTATGCACATGCCTTCCAGGCTGCTTTGGAGACTATGATTGCTGCCTAATCCTCACATAAATCAATGCACCAGGGAGTGCACTTCTGAGCACAAGGAGAATCGTGGATGCTCTGCTTCAAATGCTTTCTGGGACCGGTTCACTCTCTCCACATCCCCAGTAGATGCAGTGCCTTCATTTCCTCTTCTTTCTTGTTGCTATTAAAATTCTATTAGCCATTTGTGAGTATTATTTTATGCCATCTGCATTTTCTCTAAGTTATGACAAAGACAGCTGTAACCATCTGTATGCATTTTCAGTGCAGGAATTCTTTTTGTGGAAGCACAAAACCTTTCCTCTGCATGTTCATGTATCCAAATAGAAGGATGGATTGTTTATAAATCTTTTTCTCTTTCAAACATTGGCTTATTTGCTAAGGAGACAAAAACCAAAAGATATTGAAAGGAGGAAGGCAAAAACATTTGATCTCAAATAACAAAGTATGAGCCTGCTTTTTTCGTAGGCACCTCTTAATCAAAGTTGACCTCACAACTGCTGCAAGACTGTGTTCAGTTTTGGATCTGAAGGCATTCAGGGTGTTTTCTCCATTCAGCTGCTGTGTTTCAGTTAGGAGCACAGCACGTGTAGCTAGTCTCTTTCCTATTTCATCACACAGGAATAGATTCTGTTCTTTGTTAGTGAAGGTGTAGACTGATTAGAAGACCAAACACTTTCTCACCCAGGGAAGTCTTCTCCTGGCCATTGCTCATCTCACCCAGGGGAGTGAGTCTTTTCTTGGCCATTGCTCTGGAATGGAAGAGCCATGACCCAGAAGTAGAACATACCCCATATTTTCTCTTCTCTTCACTTATGTTTTTTTTCTGTCTTTTTAAGACACGTTTCATGTATCCCAGGCTGGCCTCAACTTGAAATTTAGACAAGCATGACCTTGGATTTCTGATCTACTTGACTCTAAAAAGTGCTGGGATAACAAACATGTACTACCACTTCTAGTTTATGTAATGTTGGAGATAGAACCCAGGACCTCATGCATGTAAGGTAGTCACTCCAACAAATGAGCTAAAAATTCACCCCCTTTTGAGGTACCACCCTACACAGCATACAAAGTTAAATACTACTAAACTTCACCTAAGAATTTAAGGTGACATAGACATGGAAGTTTCTAGAAAGTGTTCCAAGGAAGTTACCTGAGGCCCATTCCTCTTACATTCATCTAATAAAACCCCGGGGAGTATTTATTAACATGGTAGCCATGTTCTTTACTCTGATGTTAATGGTGGCTGCTGAGGTGGCTTTCTTATGGAGCTTTTCCTGGTATCATCAGGAAATGAATGAGCTTTCTTCTGATGAGGTATGTGAGGAAAACAGGGTTTTGTTGTTGTTTGTTTGTTTGTTTGTTTGTTTGTTTTTAACAACCAAAGTTTGGCCTTCCCCCCAAAGTAGTTCTGGCTAAATTCCCCAGAATAATGTAAAGGTGATACTCTATCTGAGCCTGCATTTTCCAAAGACAAACAATAAAGTGTCATTTAAGAAAATGTATTTCTTCTAGTTGCATAGTTTGGTTCCTCATGGAATCATAAACTACTTATGTGTTTCTCCTGAGGAGCATAGCACCTCTTCCTTTGGCTACTGTTCCACACAGTATCTGCCTTAGCTAAAACCAACTCTGTGTGAGACACCTGTGATACAGAGGTAACCTCTGACCTCCAGACTTCTTTGATGGGATGGATATGAGTCTCACCACCTCTTTGTTGGTAATAGCTGTAAAGAAAGGAAGTGGAAGTTAGGGGAAGAGACAGACGATATAAAAGAGATTAAAAAACAACGACAATAATTTTGCAATGCCTCAAAGCAGATATAAAGAAAATTGAATGAAATCACATGAGAACCTTGAGCCCTGGGCTCCTGTGGTGGAAAACAAGAAGCTGTCTATTATTCTGGGATGTTTCAGCAGGTTGCAGAGCTTTGATGTGTTTTAATAATGTTGACACTGAGTTATCTTTTGAGGGGACAGAGATTGAAGCATGCCTGGAATGCACAGAGGCTTCTCTAGCTTCCCAAGCTAAGCCAGAAGACATACTCTTCAAAATGATCCCCACAGGAATAGCCCATCAGTCTCTGGCTCATCACCTGTGAGGATACTTGGGAGCAAGGAACCAACAACCACCAGGGGCCCAGCCTGTAACTTAAGCAAAGAAACGGCAAACTTCCAGGAAGGACCAGCACCCTGAGCAAAGGGCCTGTTCCTGGTGTGAGAGGGTGATTGGACTGACCCCTGCTGTCTTTCTGAGTGCTCACTGAGTCTCCACGCTGCTTTCAAATATGGATAAGAAAGTATTCTATGGGCTATGGAGCCTGATAACAATATGAGCAAATGAATTAAAGTAAGGCAGTGCATGTTCTAGGTAGCCAGGTGTTGACTATGCTAACGGAACTCAGCTCCTTAGTCTAAGATCACAAGTTGATGGTCTCATATGCTGATATTAACTATGCCTGATGGTAAGGCTTGTCTGAACTCAACTCTGTGTGGAAGCCATCAGTTCCAGAGAAGGACAGTGACTCTCTAGGAGGCAGATGTCTAACCTAAGTCAGACTATACTATGCTAGACTTCCTTGAAGCTAGTGGTTTCAACATGACAGAGCCTGGTCATTGAGGTATAATTATACTTCAATCTTCCAAGATCTGAGCTGGTTACCAGAGTTAACATAAAATACAGAAAGCTTTGCCTCCTTAGACCTTTAAGAAAGCCACAGATAGTGTTCTCAAATATTTCATGGGAAATATTGAGGCTGAAAAGTTACTTGTTATTTGTCCAACATTTAAATCTAACTAGACCTCTTAGCTTTTATTTGCCTCTTGTTTAATTCATGCATGTATTTTTGCTTAACACATAGCTTCCAGAATCCCCTCACTTTTCTTCTCATCTTAACATCAAAGTACAGTTGGCCTTTGGCATTAGCAGGTCCCATGTCCTCAGAGTCAACCAAACACAGATTGAGCATACTCAAAAATAAAATGTCTGCTCTGAACATGTACAGATATTTTTCTTGTCATTTCCCCTAAACAGCAGAGCATCACAACTGTCTACACAGAATTTACATTGCCTTAATGTTATGAGTCATCTAGAGATAGTTAAAAGCATTCAGTATGATATGCATAGGTTTTATGTGAACATTATGTCTGTGTATGTATAACATATGTATGTGTGATGCAGGCACTGGGTGTGTCAATGTGAGGGTGACTCCACATGCAAGCATAGGTTCAAGTAGTGTATCTGGTATCTTTCTCTATGGTTCTCCACCATATTCCCTTAAGGCAGGGTCTCTCATTGAACCAAAAACTCTGTATTTCAGCTAGCCTAGCTGACCAGCAAGCTCTTTAAGTCTGTCTTTGATCTCGAGTGCTAAGATTCTTCACACACAGCCATGCCTGTCTTTCTACATGGGGACTGGGTGTTAGATATCAGGTCTTCATGCTTACCCACTGAGTCATCATATTTAAAACATCCTGAGTTTTGTGGAGTTCCCCTCCAGGATGAAATGTTTCAACTCTGAGAATATTGCTATACAACACCTGGGCAGAGCAGACACTCATAGGCTAACTCATGATTTGACCCAATGGATTTTCTGATGTTTTCTTTACCTTTAAAATGGCATTGAGTTCTCAATTTCCAAACCTTATCTTCTTGATCCCGATGACTAATCTGATCTTCATCCTTCTTGTAGTTCCCTGGCTTTCTTGGGCATTGACTTAGGTCCTTAAGTTAGATAGACCGTGTGAGATGCCTTCTAAAAGCTTCTCATGAGGTTTGCGTGAGGTGAACTCAGTGTGCCAAGAATATGGTTGTTTGATTCTTCGATTTTCCAAAAAGTTGGCTCTGGCTAAGACTAGAGCATCTGTTGGGCTCTGAGCTTCAACTTCTGACTATGGTTTGTTTCCCTTTATCTCTGGTGCAGACTTCCAGCCTGCTAGGAGCTTGGGGTTTTGCTAAGAGAAACACTGTAGTGTTTTCTCCAAACTTTATCATCTTTTACGGGAACCTACTTTCTAGGCTCAACTACAACAGCCCATGCTGGTTGATGTGAACTCTCTTCTAACTTTGACCCTCTGGTCTTTTTGGAGTCCCAGATCACTTCTGTGTGCCTCTTATACCTACAAAGTCCTCTCGTGGAAAGCATATTCTCTGCTTCTAGTCTTGCCTGGAGTTTGTACTAGTTTTGGATGGAGAAGCTTAGGGAATTCTTTGTTGTCCTCCCACAGCCTAAGAGCAAATATTTTTCTGTGGCTACACTGTATGTAACTAGCTCTTCTGAAACAATCTCCAAAGTCAAGGTGGTGCAAGCATGGCATTCTGCATACAGAATAAGAAAGTTATTTATTCAACTTTGATTGCTAGGTCATCATTTGTTGAAATATCAATGACCTTCATGCCCTGAAATAGAAAGAATAACTGTTTCCTCACAGAAACATTATTTAATTTGTCCTTTCACAGAGAAGAGGAGCATTCAGATTGAGAGGAATCACATTAAACCATTTGTTCACACTGGCTCTTTTCAGTTTCTATCCCAGGTTATCTCTTCTCATCATTTTCTGTGCTCTCCATATATTAAAATTTTGATCTTTTCATCCATAATCAGGCTCATGACATTCAAGCATGGACAATGGAACCTGGGGCAAGCTATCAGCTCCTCTGTTCTTGAACTGCTCTGTGTATGAGACCATTTGCCAAAACAGAGTCAATCTATGACTCTTTGAATTCAGTATGTTTTCCCTAAATATTTAAGCCAACATTTTGGGAACTCAACATAGGCATATTCTCTGAAATATGTTGCTTTCATTGGGAACTATAATCCATTTTTTGAGAAGAACCTTAAATTCTAAATCTGCCCCTTATATTATAAATCCACAAATAAAATTTTATTCTAGAGAAAATTATAATGCTTCTTAGATTGTCACCAATAAAGGGTAAAGCTTACTAATTTTTAATTTCCTTAGCATTTTCTTTCTAAATTAGGAACAGATTGTGGAAGGAAAAAATTGATAATCATAGCTTGCTAGCTGCTTTGTTAGCACAATCTATTCCTGAGATTTTATAAGATCTGGCTTACAAAGCACTGGTTGATAAATGATTCAATATTTAACCATGATTTACCTGTACCATGTGGAAGAAAATTATGCTGATGGTGCTAAAATCATTGGAACAGAGATTTTTACATCCCACAGAACATGTCAACACAGTGTTGAGTGTGAATTGCTCATTTGGGACATCAAGTGTTCCTCTTTTTAGGATATAGGATTATATCTCAATATAAATGGCTGGTAGAAGTAAACAAAATGAGTCCCGTGTCTGCCTGGTGATAAAGATTAGGAGTGAGGGATGGAAGGGCTCCCTTGCCATCTCTAGATGTTGAAGAAGTAGATTTCAAACCCAGTGGGTGGCATGAGCCTGGAAAATAGAGAATCATTCAGACCATGTGGAAATCAACAGAGCTCCCTGAAAGGAAAGCTTTTTCCTTTAAAGGAATGACTCAAAGAGGGAATGTGACACCTAGCTCCTCTCTGAGGTCTAGCTACCTGTATATGTATCAGAAAACTTTATCCAGCTAAATTAATAAAACTGAATGTTACAGTTTAGGAGATTTTCATCTGAAACTGCTTCTATAGACATTAGAAAGGCAATACCAGCACAGAATTGATGAAAATTAGCACAGAGAATCAACAAATGATTGTGAAATTTACCTTATTGAATCCAATAAGCCAAAGAAAGCCAGCAAGAAACAACTGGAGATGGTGAGTCTTATTTGAGCTTAGGGTAGGTAGGTAGGAAATAGCTAGACTTCTGCCAAGTCAGCATTTGCCTATGCAGGACAATAAGCTCTACATACATAGAAGCACCATTTTATCTGATAGGAGGTTTGGAGGTTATCCAAAGGAGGTTTTCAATAAATAGATGTCTTTGTGTGCACATGTGTGCATGTATGCACTCATATATGTGTGTGTATGTGTGCTTATACATGTCACTAGGAAATGCACTGAATTTGTTTACTTCTGTGTGTGTGCACATATGTATTCATTATATATGTTTATATACATGGCCTGGCTCTTTAGGGAAAAGGTTTGGAAGCAATATGGATCTATGTAAAAGGTATCATGAGGCAAAGATGGTGAAATGAGAGTAGTTACTCATCTTGCTGGAGAGGAGGCCAGGGAAAATATTCAAAGTCCATATTCTATTGTCCTAATATTAATCCTCAGCAGCGAGGTAGTCTTCCTGTCCACTCTAAAGACTGCAGGCCAAGCGACTACCTTGTGTGTTATTGGCCTGATGCATCTATGGCCAACAGCAAAATCTGGCTTTGCTTTATCTCTTTTCTATAAATTCCCATCAAGGTAACCAGATTTGTAGTCTCAGCCAATAAATACACCATACTCTGGTCCTTCTCAAGGCCCAGGGCATTTTACTTGGTGTCTGGACCAAGAGTTAAAATGAGATTTCAAGCCCCTTAAACTGATTCCAGGCCTTGCAGTTGGGCTGACAAATGACATTATTCTTGTAGAATCCAGCAAGTGCCAAGGTCCTTATCCTCAAAATCTGATGGCTTTGGATTTATAGGAAGGATTGCACGTCCTAGAGGCAATATAAGCAGCACCACCCAAAATGCCTACTTATCATCATGTCGGGCATATTTAGTGTGATTTTCCTTCAACTTTGTAGAGTGGCAGATAACTTGAAAATTCTAGTGTTCTTTGCATAATACTATGAAATATGAATGTGTTTAATTCCACCATTTGAACTGGGAACATTTTTACTAGCAGAGTAACTATATTATAGGTATGCAACATAAAATCACAACACATGTGCATCCAAAAGCAAGCTCCAGGAGAAGCGTGGGCTGACTTTTCTGAGTTTTGCCATTAATATTCATTTGCTGCTTGTTCATTTGTTTTGTTGTCTGCCTTGAAGACAAGCAGCAGAAGCCACCAAACGTTTTAGAAAAATTTATGGGGGGAAAATCTAAATTTGAGAACATGCTATCCATTAAGTTATTGCTTCCTTTAAATTGGCAAGGGTTTCATTATTCAGTTTTAGAAAGGAAAATTCTTGAATTAGGGTATAAACTGTCTAATGTTTGGGAAAGGAAATTTGGAATACAGAAAGGCTTCTGTAGGATATGGTTTAAAAGCATGCAGCTGAGGGTGAGCCTGTCCCGGAACTGCATCTTGGCTCCTTCTTCCCTTCTGTGTCATTTTAGGTGTGCTGTTTTTCTTTCCTTTTTTGTACTTTCTTCCTCCACAGAATGCTTAGAATACTGTCTTGGTATTGTGTAGGTCTTAAATGAGGTTGGATTTCTTTAAGAATGCTATGGCTTGGGGCAGACAATAAAAGTTTGAGGTAAGTTAAACAAACTAACTTCCTGAAAGATACTGGAGCTTTATAAAACCCATAAAACCCTGAGGAATCAGGTGTAGTAATGATATGGACCCGAGCAGAGGCAGACACGGTAGTAAAATTTAGTAACTCCATCTCTAGTCTGATCAGGCTGCATCAAAGGGAATAGATCTCCTCTACAACTGGCCTTGCTGACTCTCTGACTGTGTCTGAAACACCAACGAGAAAACATCTGGTTGCCCTGAAGTGGCCATAAGGCACATCCTTGGTTAAGGGTCAGAAACATCTCTGACTACAGTTTTCTCGAGGCTGTATACAGTGAAGAAGGGTCATCATGACAGTAATGAATAAGATAGTTCTGGAAGGGGAACAAAAGCCAGATATTCTAAAGGAACTGTGTCTTCTACAGAGGAAGAGCATATCTTACCCTCAGTAACTGCCAGGCATGGACCTCTCCTGACCTTGTTTAAGGCAATGAGATGGTTCACACCAGCTGGGGCTGACTTGAAATAGTGGGCATTGCCTTGTAGTGTTCTGATATTAGACCAAAAGCTTTTAAAAATATCAGAAGGCCAGATCTCAGTGGTTTCCACCTGTGTGGACTGGGAACATGTTATGGATTCACAAGGAAGCTCTAGATCCAACCCTGTTATGAGAAACCCAAGGAATTCTAATGATGCTGTTCTTCAAAGTTGGGGTTCATAGAGACAGCTGAGACAATCAGCCCAGTTGACTATGACTAAGGCTAGACAACAGCATTTCCTGAATATACTTGAAGATCTATCTTTGGAGTCTTTTAAAAAGAAAATTAGTTCTATGATCACATTTTTGTTAGTCAAATCACACATCTCTTGATAGATATTTCAAAATTATCATGGATTAAAAATAGTGTGTTCCTTCTTTTATCTCTGCTGACTAAAGATGAAATCTACAAATATCTAAGAGAATTTGTGGAATCTGAGCTAACAGTGTGGTAATTTCACTACTTCTCCTGTAGTGTCTGGGTCTGTTTGATTGCAGCTGGACTTGGATTCTAACCCTGCCTCATTTCTTGTGCAGCCTATTTGTTTGTTTAACCACAGTCCCACTTTATTCTTGGACTATAAATATTCACACCTTCAAAGAGAACACTGTTACTGGCTTTTAGGAAACTCCAGCCATGAGTATTCTTGGACTGACTGTAAAGCAGGTGAAGTCCTCTCCTTCCAGTTAGAATTGGGGTGACAGAGTATGAGGGACAGTCTGAGGTTGCACTGTTACTTTTTTGATTCTCCTTTATGACCCAACTCCTCGCATCATCTCAGAGTCCTTTATTACATCATCAAGTCCCCACTGGGTTTAGGAATGATTTGATAGAGGACTTGGAAGCTATCTGCACCCCAGGATGTATGCACATTTTATTTTTCCATTTTTTTTCTGCTTTAAATCAGAAAATGGCTTTGGCTTGTCATGGCTGACCCATCTCTTCAGAGTCTGCTCCATTAGCACTTTCCATAGTCCAGGTTAAGTGCTCCTGTGAGGTTCAAACCATCTCTCTAGCAACTACCTGGGGGTTCAGGGTGATACCCTGGCAGCATAGAGACAGAAGGGAGAGGCAAAGAAGGCTGGCGCCCGAGTCTGAGGTGGCTGTGCAGCTGTCAAAGGGGTGAGACTGAGGCGCTACTCCCTCCTCTCCACACTGCTGTTAAAACGTTCCTGTTCTTGCCACCCTCTTCCACTCTGGCCAGATGCAGAAAGTGTGGAAGGGCCACCCCTTTGTAGACTATGTAAGAGGTGCTGGGAGGAATCAGGTCTTTTCCATATTTCCTTTCCATACCCTTGGCTGAAGTCCAGAGTCCCACAATTAGTAATTCATTCTCTCAATTTAAGGCTTTGGATTTTCTAAGATTCTCAGCAGAAATAGCAGATTGAGTTTTATGAACCATTTGCATCTCAGAGGAAATTTATTTCATGCTTAGTAGATAACAGAATTGGAGTCAGGAAGGTGAAAACAGATTATCTCATGTCCTAAATTTGTAGAAAGATGTGACTAGAAGACCAGAAGTTGACAACATCACAGAGACAGCGTGCCTGGTTCTGTGGCATTTAGCTGAGAGCTGACTACCTCTATCCCCTACACCCACATGTTGTCTGATCTTTGTCTGTTTTCTAATTCTTGACAGAGAATATTCACTAATTAGTCAACATGTGCCCCACACAGAGTGATCTTCCTTTGGGGAACAGTAACAGGGTTTAGGGTTGTATTGGTGAGGGAAAGAAATTGTGAAGACTTATGTGAGAGAAACAATGGTACTGCCAGCTCAGATACCCTGAGAAAAGTAAAGGACTTAAAAACCAAGGAAAGCTGGCTTTTACTTCCTGCCGTGATATGGTTACTAGTCCTGGGTTTGCCCTCCAAACATACACAGAGAACTTAATGAAATATATGAAGCAGCCCTCCTCACACATTAGACAAAATTCAGTACAGAGGTACAGTTTCTGAAGAAAGGGAACCAAGGAGAAGAGCCCCACAGTCGTCCTGGGTTTGCACATGAAGGCAATTTTAGCAGAAAAACAGAGATGAAAACAGCTCTATAAAAATAGAGCTTACTCAGAGTGGGATATAAACAACTGGAGTCCATGACAGACAAAGCAAAACGTGATGGGCAGAGCACTGGGGAGGGGGAAATAAAGTGAGAACTCCCAAATACAGTGTGGCAGTTCCTTTGAGTAGCAACTCCTCTGAGCCACTTCACTGAACTAGGAAGGCCACCATATTCTCTGAGACTTGGAAAAAGGCACAGGGATCAACAAGCTTGCCAGCCCCAGATCCAAGATGTAGACAGGCTCAAGTTCCATAGCAGAGTAGTCTCAGTTTAATGGTAGATACAGCAGAGGTAGGGGAGGGGATAATCCACATACTAAAAGCTGCTGGAGCTGCCTTACAAGGATCCAGAGGGTGCATGTATCTCCAGCCTGTCAAAATAAATCCAGCACTCTCTGAAAGAAGGCAAACACACACATGCAGAATCAGGTCTAGGAATGACATAAAAATCAGCAAAGAGCTGTTATAGATAGAAAACTGTCACAAACACGCTGAGGGACTTAAAGAATAGGGCACACAAAGGGAAATATTAAACATACATAAATTAATGACAGAATTTTTAGGACTGGACAGTGTAGTGTCTAAGATAAAACAATTCATTGAATGAGAGTAATTAAAGGTCACAGGAACAGGAGAAGGAGTTGGAAACAGGACAAGAAAAAAATTCAGACTAGCATGAAAGCAGAAAGAACAGTCTACTATGTGTAAAGAGTATTATCAGAAAGAGAAGGGGGATGGGAAAGAATGGATTTGAACAAATAATCTACAAATTTGATGGATACTAAGGGGCTCTAGTCAAACCCAACAAAACCCAAATAGGATAAACACAAAGAACCCACATTTATAATAACTATGCCAAATGACTGAAAAATAGTAATAAAACCTCTTTAAAATATGTTATTTATGTATTTGTCTGGTGTGTGTGTGTGTGTGTGTGTGTGTGTGTTTTGGTTGGCCATAGCATGCATTTGGAGGCCAGAGGAGAAACTCCAGGATTTGGTTTCCTACTTTACTATGTGTGTTCCTGGATCAAAGATAGGTTTCAGGCTTGGTGGCAAATGCCTTTATCCATTGACCCACCTTGCAGATCCTCAATAACAAAATCTAAGAAGCACTGACATAGGAAAAAAGACTATGGGTAGAGGAAATCAAAACAAATAAAGAAACAATATACTCAGAACTTGCTACCACCACCCCCCAACGTGTAAGCAGTGGACTGGGGTGCAGCTAAGTGGTGACACATTTGCCTTGTATGTATGAGGCCCTGGTTCTACCCTACGAAATGAAACATTAATAATAAGAATAATTAAAAACAAGCATCTTTAAAGTGCTATAAGGACAACAACAAAATCACAAATTTACCTTTAAAGCCATAAGCCTAAATCAGTGACTATATCTGTTAGTCTACTTTCTACTACTATTATAGAACATTACAGGCTGAGTAATTTGTAAGGATCAGATATATTAGCAACTGGTTTCAGAGGCTAAAAAGTCCAAAATCAAGGGACTATGAGAGACTATGAGACATTCTTGACATACCACAGTGAAGGGCAATTATAGGTCCAGAGAAAGAGACCAAGAACCAAACTCATACTTGCATAAGGAACACATTCCAACAATAATGGCATGACCCCATTCATGAAGGTGTTACCTCATATACCTAAATGTAGTCATTTGAATGAGAATGGCCCCCATGAGCTCATATGTTTGAATACGTAGTTCCCAGTTGATGCAACTGTTTAGGGAAGATTAGAAAATGTGGCCATGTTGTAGAAAGTGTTTCATGAGGTGCAGGCTTTGAGATTTCAAAAGATTCCCATCATTCACAGTGTTATCTCTATGCCTCCTGTTTGTGGATCAAGATATGAGCTCTCAGCTGTTCCTGTACCATGCCTTCACTCGGTCATTATGGAATCTAACCCTCTGAAACCATAAACTCAATTAAAACTTTGTTTTATAAGATTGTTTTATAAGTTGCCTTAGTCATGGTGTTTTTTCACAACAATAGAAAAGTAACTAATACACCAAACACCTCCCAATCACCATAATCAGCACTACCACATTGACTTCAGGGAGCATATTCAAACCATTGCAATATCATTTAGGAATGTTAGTGAACGCTTAGTATACAAAACTGGGTGAAACACAATGGAAATGGTATGTATTTGAGTGAATACTTACATATATTGATTTAAAACTTCCCTTGTATTGTATCATCAAATTTAAAGATTTGGGGTGAGGATCAACAAATAAGAGAGAAATGGTATTTGTCCTTCTGGGTCTACATTATTTCACTCATTATAATATTTTCCAATTCCATCCATTTTGTTGCAAATTTTATGATTTCATTTTCCTTTACAGCTGAAAACTAGCTTTGGGAAGACCATGAAGGGAGGGTAAGAGGGCGCTCTAGAAACAAGGTATGACATCAATGCTATGAAGTAGGGAATGGGAAAATGTGAAGGGGAGATTTTAACTGTGAAGTGGACAGGGTGGGTAATACAGAGGGAGAGGGGAGAAAGAGAGACAAATAACACAAGATGCCTGGAAAAGCCACAAGGTAACATTGATTTATAAGCTTACTTTAAAACATGCACACACACACACACACACTCTCTCTCTCTCTCTCTCTCTCTCTCTCTCTCTCTCTCTCTCTCTCTCTCTCTCTCTCTCTCCAATGGTGTAATTGTGGCACTTTTATCTGGAGGCAGCCAACAGCTGTCTAATTACACTTATGGCCTTCTCAATAGGAGGGAATTAATGCCTGGCACTGTAAACCTGTCCAACTATCAATGAAACTATAGAGGAGAATCCTCTACTGCTATTTTCCTAAACCAATGTGTTTTTTAACTATATTCTAAATATCCTTATACCCACAAATAGGTGTAGCTCTCACCCCTCATCAAAGAAGTTTCTTTTTGCAGCAGGTAGAAGCTCTCATAGAGATCTAGAATAAGTTAGCATGGGGTACCCAGCCCCAGTGGACACATCTGCAACCCAACCCTTACACCTGAGACTCAGGGAGCATCACAGAAGAGGGGTAGGGAGAGTGTGAGAACCACAGGATCAGGGCACCTGTTGAGAGTTCATGTCTTCTGGACATCACAGGGAAGCTGCCCCCGTGATATTTTGTTGATATGGCTGCCTAAACAAGACCTGCATAATGACAATTGGCATGCCTTCGAGGATGGGAGACTTTCACAGGCCACATCTCTCAATAAAGATCTACAGAGAATCATGGGTCAGGAGAGGGAGAATCAGTTTTCTCCTGGTATGAGCTTCAGATGAACAGATTATCCAATTCCAAGTGGTAAGCCCAAAATACATGTACATCCAAACAACATTAAATGGACTCAGTAGGTTATATAGAGAAATATGGATATAGATGCATATATTTGTATATATAATAATGAAGAAGAGGTCATGAGTTTGAGAGGGAATGAGGGGCACAGGAGAAAAGGGTGGAAATGACAGTACTCATGCATGAAATCTAAAAAAAATTAATTAATTAAAAAATTAAATAAAATTCCAGGAAAATAATTAGTTCTAAGTATGATACAGAAAAAAATTAATAAATTTTTAATTAAAAATTCATCCAACTGACTATTAATAATTACATATTTATTAATGCTATATTTGGTTTGGGGGAATTATTTCAATACTTTTTATTTTATTTTGCCTTATATATTAAATATCAAAAAGTACACATATTAATGGGGTACCATGTAATGTTGTTCTGGAATCTTTAAATCAACTTAAACATACTTATTTCATCCTCAAACATTTATTATTACCTTATGATGAAAATATTTTAAATATTTTCTTCCAGACTTTTAGAATATTCAGAATATCATTATCATATATTGAATTTTATACTTGAATGAAGCAATTCTTTAACGTGGAAAAAAACTTTCTTCCAAGGTGATTGTCTATTTAGAGCAAAAATATTAACAATGCATACTAGGTTTAAGATGTGTGCACAAATAAAACCTATGACAACAATAGTACAAAGCAGAGGGCTTGGAGATGGAGGTATTCTGCAATAATTCTTATATTATTAAAAAATCAATATGTATTCACATGCAGATTGTGTAAGTAAGGTGTACATTGTGCACCCTGAAACAACCATTGATACTTCAATAGTAATCTTCCAATAAAGATATTAGCATGAAATGCTAAGGCATATTCAAATTTCCAAGGAACAGACAGAGGAAAGAAAAAAGAAATACAGAATAAATAGAAAACAAATGTTAACATGAGGGACTTGATTCAATAGATAAATTAAATACTACAAGGGAAAGACAAATTGACAGTTTGGTTTGACAACCAAATCTAATTAAATCATACCTAGAAAACTTCTCTTTAGGAGGGGAGCACGTGGGGGGATATATGTTCAATATACAATGTATACATGTGTGAAAGCTTGAAAAATAAAAAACAAGAATAAACTTCCTTTTAAGTACAAAAGTATGTATCTATTATCTGTATATCTACTTATATATCTGCAAAATAGAATCATAGCAAAGCACAGTGTATACACTATTGAAAGACAAAGTAGATGAGGGCAAGAAATATAGTTGGTGAGAAAATGAGATATTTCACGATGATAAAAGAGTCAATTAATGAAGAAAAAATTCATCTCAAACATAAGTGGAAAACTCAGCACTTGGATAATTGCAATTGGATGTGTCTATCTCATCACTCAGCAACTGACAGACCACACAGAAAGTCAGTGAAGGGACAGCAGGCTTATGATGGTAAGTACAACTTGGGCTTATCATGTAGTATGCTAAAAAACAAAAGCATGTGTACTCTTTTAAAGTATAGATAAACATGTATCAGGTTAGATCATAGTAACAGCTTCGATGAGTTAACCTGTGTTAGCTGGACACACTCTCCATCATCTGGTCATAGCAGTTAAACTGAAAGTAAATAAAAACATTTCTCCTCTCATACCAGTTTTTAGAAAATGAGCACTAGCCTTCAAAGGAACATTACGTTGAGGAAGAAATCATGGAAAAATATTTTTAAGCTAGTAAAATCATAATATATTACATTTTGTGTAAAAATGTGTGTGTGTGTCTGTGTGTGTGTGTGTGTCTGTGTGTGTGTGTGTGTCTGTGTGTGTGTGTGTGTGTGTGTGTGTGTGTGTGTGTGTGTGTGTGTCTATGTGTGTGTCTGTGTCTGTGTATATGCACATGCACTATGTGCATGCAGGAACTTGCATACGTCAGAGAAAGGGAGTTGAATGCCCTGGATCTGGAGATAAAAGGTAGAATAGCTGGCGTCTAGTGGAGACATATTGCCCTGACTGTTATTGATAGTGTTCTCATGCTTGTTTCTGGGCATCTGGGTTTGGGATGATTATAGGTCTAAGTGCTGATTTCTGGGTTTGTCTTTGTTGGGTGGGTGTTTTGTTCCTTGGTTTCTACTACCTCTTTGGATTTTCAGAGAGTGTGATAGCTGTGTGTTGCCTTTTTTACTGACCTTCTCAGCTGGCATGTTCACAGGGAATGCCCGCTGGTATTGAAGGCTGGGATACAGTTGTGGGGAGGGAAGTTAGAAGGGGATGATCTATGGAATCCACAGGAGATGTGGGTAGGGAGGGGAGGGAAGCTCTAGCTAGTGATCTATTGCAGCCCTGTGGACAAGACTGAGAGATTGGGTTTAAGAGAACAGAGAAAGAGAGAGGATAATGTCTGTGGGCAGCCTGTCTGGTTTTCTGACCAGACATAGCCTGTTCAAAATAAATAAATCTTTAAAAAATAAAATAATATGAATATATCAGTTGACTAAGAAAAAAAGACAATTTATGAAACTTTGAGTAGAAAAATGTCTCAACAAACTTAGATGGTAACTTTTGTAACAGATAAAAGGACCTGTGAAAAACCTGCACCGAGCACCAAACAGTGCTGTAAGACTGCAGAGTTACTTCCTAAGATAAGGAACAAGGCAAAAATGTTGCCACTATTTTTTATTTGCTAGTGTAGTAAAAGTTCTAAACAAAGCAAGAAAGCAAGAAAAAAAAGAATTGAAGATGGGGATGGACAGAAGAGTTGTCTTAATATACAGATGTTATTTATGGACAGAAAGCTCTTAGAATTTACCAACATTGCTACTCAGTATTTGCTAAGGCCTCGGGATTTAAGATAATTATACATAAACAAATGTTATTTCTATGTACTAGGAATAAATAACAAAAAACCCCAAAATTTGAAAATTCATACAATTCACAATAGCATCAAAATAAGAGAAATTTTGATATGTATTTAACACAATTTTAAAATTTTTCATTCTGAAAAACTTAAAACATTGTTTAAGAAAGGATCCAATAAACAAAAATGTACCTAAGAAATGGAGACACTTATGAATGAGAAAATTAAATATTGTTCTACAAATTTATCTTGGTTTTATTCAAATTTTCTACCAAACTTTTGAAAGAATCATTTATAGTCTAATTCTAGTGTTTATTAACAGCTTGGAATATTTGGATTATATTTGAAAGAGAATAAAGTTTTATGGCTTAATAATACCTGAGACCCAGTGTAAGTTACTTATACATAAGGTAACATACTGTGACGCAAATGTATAGAATCAACTAATAAGGTCGAGTAGAAACTTAGAAATTAATCCAAAGACACATGGTCAGTTGATTTTGACCAAGTTTCTAAGATATATCAAAAGATGAAACAACTCACCATCATAGAGAAAAATAAAAACTAATTTTCAACCCTTGCCACACATTATACCCTAAACCTAATTCAAGATGGACCATAGATCTAAAAATAAATATGAAAACCCCAAAGGTTCTGGGAAAATTCATAGAAAAAAACATTTGAAACTTTGGGGTAGCCACATGTATTTTTAATAAGGGCATACAGATTTTGAAGTATAACGAAAAAGAAAAGAAATTTGGACTTGAGCAAACTCCAAGAAAAGGTAGATCAAAGAAGGAGACTTACATTTGTAAAGAAGCTGCCACTAGACTGACTCCATTTCTTCATAAAACATGTGAGAGGTAAAATGGAGACAGAAGAAATAAGCCTCATTAAGCCAAGGTACAGCTAAAGTTTAAAATATCAAACTATAGGATGAGATAGGTTCAAAGGGGAAAATGACCAGGAACATTGTTTTTTAGGCAAGAAGCCGTGGCAGTTACAGGTGATAGGCAGGATGTCTGTTTCTGTTTTCATTCAGCACCAAACCAGGCAGACACAAAATCAGCTTTATCAAGAGTAAAGAACTGCCAGGCAATGGTGGTGAACACCTCTAATCCCCACACTCTGGAGGCAGAGGCAGGCAGATATCTGTGAATTCAAGGCCATTCTGGACTACAGATTAAGTTCCAGGGCAGCCAGGGCGACACAGAGGAACAGAGAGAAACCCTGTCTGGAAAAACAAACAAAAAAACATTAAGAACCTAGATATGTCCTATTTTTCATCGCTTCTAATCCTTCTCTCTCATCTCTCTCCCACTCTCTACATCCCTTCTTCCTTTCTTCCTCTTAAGAAAAAATTTATGTTAATTTTTATTTATGTATATATGTCTGTGGGTATATGTACCTAAGTGCACAGATGCCCATGGAGGCCAGAAGAGGGTAGCAGTTCCCCTTGAGAAGAAGGTGTAGGTGGTTATGGAGACACTGGGGGTGTGTCTTGGTCCTCTGCAGAAGCAGCCAGTGTTCTTAACTGCTGCTTCATCTTTGCAATCCTCCTTCCTGATTTTTTTTTTTTTGGTTTTTCAAGACAGGGTTTCTCTATTTAGCTTTGCACCTTTCCTGGAACTCACTCTGTAGACCAGGCTGGCCTTGAACTCACAGAGATCCGCCTGCCTCTGCCTCCCGAGTGCTGGGATTAAAGGCATGCACCACCGCTCAGCCTTCCTGATCCTCTTGCTCTCTCCAGAGTCATAATTCTTCTGAGGGTGGGAATTGTATCTTTCCCTTTTGTTCTCTCTTCAGGAGGGTATAGTGTGGTGGTAGAATCACACAAGACACTCAACAAATTAACAGTGAATGATGAATAAAGACATTGACACATCAGAGGAGAGTAGGACAAACTACACATTAATGTTTAAATATACCAATACGTAGGCTCCAAACCAGAGATTTTAGATTCATTGTTTGCAGACAGGGATCAAGTGTTGGCTCTGCTATAGTGAAGTTTATCATTGACTTCTTTCAGACTGTCCTCACCTGTGTTAGAAAGGGAATATTGAGGTGTGGTCAGCCTGAATCCTGTTAAGACAGAGTGTGTGGCATTAGAGTAAATGAGACAGAAATGAACAGTGCTTCTGTTCCTAAAGTCTCTGGTGTTGGCATGGGTGGGCTGTGATAGGGATGGAAAACATAAGGAAGATGACTTCTCTCCCTTGTCTGTGTCATATTTGCAGTAACGCTGTCACTGAACTCCTTAGCATTAAAAACCATTTAGCAGGGAACACTAATGAACAGTAAAGCAGGCTTGTGTCTTTGCCACCTGCACGGCATGCATACCAAACAGGTGTCTTCTGGTTAATCCTGGAATCTCTGTCTGGTGCACATGGGAGAGAAACTAGGGGGAGGGAGGGCCTGTGGACTCTTTACAGCAGTGCTGGTGAGTAAATTTTCCTGGAACTCTTCCAACCTAGCTTTGTGCCCCTGCCCTTGTGTGGTTCTTCTAGGCCTAGAAGCCCAGAGCTTTTCTTTAACAGCAACAGCTGCTGAGGATTCCCTGCAGATGAGAATGAAAGTCAAACTTGCTTGCACATTCAAAGGGGATTATTAACAAAGTATGTGGATTTCTTCCCTGGATCTTTGCAGCAAAAAAGCGTATGTTTTTTGAATAATAATGACTTCCCTCTCTTCCATCATGTCTTTCTGATCAGAGCTCCAAGACATTGTATTTTGTCATTTGTCCACTTATGAAAAGGAGAGACGAAAGAACATGAATATTTCCTAGAGAGATTGACCATTATATTTGGCCTGGGATTAGTTCTAAGTCTTCTGGCATCCCAGGATTCCCCTCAGTCAAAGGCCTACAATGGGCCACACTGCTTCTCCCAGTGTCAAAACTGCCCCTACCAAATGCCTAGGTAGAAGAACCATTTGTTGTTTTTAAACATATATGACACAAGTAGTATATGCTTGTTAAATAAAAGTTAGAAAGCACATATACAGAACATTTATGTGTTTACATGTACCCACAGCAAACTCAAACCAGCAAATAAAAACAGGATTCATTCATTCATTGTGCAAATATATCATTTGCATTTTCTAGGAATGTAATCACACTACACATGTCTGAATTTGTGAAATTGCATGTTTATGTACATACACACATCTGTACACACAGAAATGTAGGTATGTACTTAGTGCTTGTTTCTGTTTTTGCATTAGTGTGGGTGTCTTCATGAATATTCTGCCTATGGCTCTCATTATTCTAAAATATGTACTATGTGCCATTGCACCATTTCATGTCAGTCTGCCTATCACTAACGTTATGTTCAAGGTTTTCTTCCTCCAACAGCATAGCTACACAAGATTTTCAGCTTTAAATGTGGATCTGAACGTACTTCCATGTGATTAAGACTTGCATAAATGTTCCCTTGGTGATTTCAGTGTCCACAAGGCTTACCCTTCCAAAATTACCAATATAGTTCATTTGATTTCTTTCAAACTCATCAACCTGGAGACAAAGATTTGGGTTTGGGTGATTTGTTTGGCAATCCCAGTTAGTAAAGTAAGATGAAGAAAGAGAAGCTAAAAGTTGCCATCTTGGGACCTGGGGTTCAGTACCAGAGACCTTCAGAGAAACTAGAATATGATTCAGCTATATCAGAGAGACCAGGCAGTTGGGGTTTTTATTTCTTCCCATAAAAATTTGAGAGTTACCACTGACAAATTAATCCACTGCCCTCTGAAGACCAAGGAAACGCCTGTGACCAGAGAATATCCGTAAGTATCGACCCAGGGAGCCATTAGCCCTTATGAGAACTGTCTCAAATGATCTACAGAGCAGACCAAGGATGCCCTGGAGGGGACAAGCCATGTTTTTCTCGGTGCCCACTCGGTTCCTCAGCTCTCATAGTACCTGCTTTTCTGGTACCTGGATTGTCACCGTACTATCCACTGTTCAGCTTTATCTTTTCTTTTTCACTCTCCTCTGACGCCTTAGCACAATTCTTTGCCACCTTGGAAACTATAATACATGAAAACATAGCCACAGCCATCTTTTCTCTGTCATAGTCTTCACGCCATCATCTATCACTGGCTGTCATAATAATCACTCACTTGCTTATTTCAAAGGTCATTCCTTAGCTAAACCCAAATTTTCTTCCACTCTATATTTGTGTGTGCTGTCTTGTAGACAATCACTTCCTACCACAGTCTCTCAACCTCTAACATCCACGTTCATCCTGACATTCAGTTGGTTATCTTTACTTCCTGTTTCTTTTCTTAAAAACAAGAAGAGAGAAAGAAAGAAAGAAAGAAAGAAAGAAAGAAAGAAAAAGAAAGAAAGAAAGAAAGAAAGAAAGAAAGGAAGGAAGGAAGGAAGAAGGAAGGAAGGAAGGAAGGAAGGAAGAAAGAAAGAAAGAAAGAAAGAAAGAAAGAAAGAAAGAAAGAAAGAAAGAAAGAAAGGAAGAAAGGAAGAAAGAAAGAAAAAAGAGAGAAAGAAAGACCAAAACAACAAATAAACTTAGCCACTCAGAAGAAAACATACAAAGCTCTTCCAACAGCAGCCATCCTTACCTCTCAACTGCCAATAGCTCCCCAGTAAGGGGTGGAGTCTGAGAACATTTACCCCACTTATGAGAGTTTTGACTGTCTTTTTTTTTTTAATTAAAATACTGAGTTTATTTCACATGTATATTTGTCTCCCTACCATTTCCACATCTGACAACCACTGTTACTATGTCCTATCATAACATTCCATACATACTTAAAACCATGTAAAGGGTGGATTTTCATCCTTGAAAACTAAACAGGCATTTTAGACAACACATTCTTGGCAATGGAACCTGGATAACATTTATCAACAGTAGGGAAAATTCTCACTTTGCATTATAAAAAGGACAGCCAGGTATGTCAACTGTTACAGAAATTAAGTAAGATGGAATTATTTCAAACTGTTTAAACCATTTTCTTAAAGAGACTTTCTCCACTGCCAGAGATCTTGAATAGCCTCCTGGTCAGTCATCCAGAAGCAATTCTTCACATAATTAATGAACTTGGCTTCCACTTTGGGAAGAGAACCACCTTTTTCTATACTTGCTTGCATTTTTGCCTTAATGTCTGTAACTAGAGTTTTCCTGCCTTGCCCACAGTCAGGACAAATCTTTGTCACCCGCCAGTCCCACAGCCGCTCAGACCCAACCAAGTAAACACAGAGACTTATATTGCTTACAAACTGTATGGTCGTGGCAGGCTTCTTGCTAACTGTTCTTATAGCCTAAATTAATCCATTTCCATAAATCTATACCTTGCCACATGGCTCGTGGCTTACTGGCATCTTCACATGCTGCTTGTCATGGCGGCTGGCAATGACTCCTTCTGCCTTCCTGTTCTTTCTTTTCTCCTCTCTGTTACTCCCGACTATACTTCCTGCCTAGCCACTGGCCAATCAGTGTTTTATTTATTGACCAATCAGAGCAATTTGACATACAGACCATCCCACAGCAAATGTCTTCTACAGAAGGTCCTTTTGGTGTTTTAGGAGTTTTTCCCTGTTTTTTGAAAGACTCTTGACCCTTTGATCTTGGTGTTGATGGTTTTAAGTCTTTTCCATTTTGGTTTGATTTTTGTGCATTTTTGGCTGAGGTATCTCGTACAGATTTATTCACTGGAACTTTTTCTTCAACTTCCTCATCATCAAAATCATCATCATCATCATCATCTTCATCATCTTCGTCAAATTTTACTTTTTTCTGCGGAAACTTGTTACCACCTCCAAGAGCAGATCATTTTCCAGACATACTTAAGAGTTTTACATCCTCTTCGTCTTCATCTTCTGACTCTGCATCTTCCTCTACAGCTACTAGGTGCTGTCTACTAATGTGCACAGGCCCTGAACCACACTTCAACCTTAAGACCACAGGTGGTGTAATTTCAAAGCCCCCAAGAGAAACTGTTGGTTGTACAGACGTTTTCAAAGTTGCCATTGTTACTTTAATTGGACTGCCTTCATACTTCATTGCTTCTGCCTGTAAGATGTATAACTCGTCTTTTGCCCCTGCCCCTAAACTAACTGTCTTTAGTGATAACTGGTGCTCATTCTCATCATTATCCACCTTAAAGTGATAATCCTTGTCAGCTTTTAGTTCACAACTGAAAAGGTAGTTCTGAGACCTGAGAGGGCTCATGTCTGTGTCCATCGAGTCTTCCATGAGGTGGAGGCGTGCACTTCTGTGTGAGAGAAGTCGGACAGAGGAAACTGCCTACTGCTCCTCAGAACAGACACGCAGGATGGAGTCACACCAGGGTGATTTTGACTCTCTTAATCTTGTTCAGGTAACCCCAGATGCTGTGAGTTAATGAGTGCAATGACCATGCCATATTTAGAAGACAGCATTTTGTAGCACTATTTCCCATCCTCCAACTTTCTTTTTTCTCTCCTCCTGTGATGTTTCCTGAGCCCTGGTGGTGATAGCGGTGATGGTGGTGATGGTAGTGATGGTGGTGGTGGTGTGATATAGGTACCGCATTTAGTGCTGAACACTCAGTCTCTTATTCTCAGTACCTGGAGCAGTTATTCATCTCTCCACTGATTGTTACCCACTGCAAAAAAAGAAGTTTCTCTAACCATGTTGACATCAGCTGAAGTCCATAGGTGTGAACATAAACGTTTAGAAAGCCTTTTGACAACTTGAACACTTAGCAGAATATCAATAGCAAGGTCTACCCTAATGCCTATGACCAGACATGACATTCCTTCTTGTGGATCAGGACTCCAATCAGAAAGTGATTAGTTACTTCTTAACAGTCATGCCATGATTGTATCCACAGGCACATTTTTGCCTGCCAGATCAGTTACAGCACATAGTGCGCAGCACTGGGTGAGACCATTGATATCTTTATTGCAACTTCTTTTATTGTTTTATTAAAAAATAAAACTTGGGAGTTAAGTATTAAGGAATAAACCATGGAGCGATGGAGAAACAATCACTTGTTCTATTCTCCACTCTCCTGGATTGAAAAGGCCGCACATCTCCTTAGGCTACTCCTTATTCCTCCTCTGTGTCTCTCTAGCTTCTTCTGAGTTCTCCAGAAGGCTCTGTGGTCCACTCCAGACAGCTTAGTGTGGACTCCACCCTCCAAACCAAGATCTGAATCCATTGACAGTCTTGAAGTGGCAACACAAACAAATCTCCCTCAACTTTTCCCCTTTTTGTCTAAATTTAAAAGGAAGGATTTTAACTCTAACATAGTAAAGCTATATACAGTCAGAACAATTATCAGTTATTGTCTAAAAAAAAAAGAAAAGCTATTAACTTTAACAAAATGAAACTATATACAATAAGAACAATTATCAAGTAAGAATCACATTCACAATGTCCAATCCATTTGTATTTGGTAAATTCAGAGAAAATACTCCATTATCTATCCTCTCTTGGTGAGTCAAAAGTTTTGTACCTGATTTACTTTCTATCATAATGAAGGAAAACTGTTAACTATAAATCTCTAGTCTTCAACCCCATCAAAGACCAGAGAAGGATATAATATTACCTGAGTAAACAGGGAGTACAGAGCAAGCAACTTCCAAAAATATAGAAATGGCAGAAAAAGCTGGCTGCCTGGACACTCACCTGAGATTCCTCTGCAATGTTGGGGCATCCATCTTTGGCCAACAGGCCTGGAATATCTGACAGACTTTTCTGTGAAGCAGGAATTTTGAAGGACTGTCCTACCTTGTCTTGGAAAAATTTGCCAGCTGCCTTCTTTTGTGTCCTGCTTACCCAATTAGGACAACATACTGTCAGCAGTTGAGGCAAGGGCAGTTTCTTTGCTAGATTTGCCACATTAAAAGAAAACTACATAAGGAGGTCCTTCGATGCCCATCATCCTTTTTTGAAGTAAACTGGTGGTGCCAGGAGCAGACATGTCTCACTGTCATAAAAAGCCTTATGTTATTAAAACATTTTAAATGCCATATTCTGTAGGTCTCTGAAGTGGATGAAGACCATGTATCTATTTAAAATATAAATTTTGTTTGACTTTGAAAACATATCTAATATGACTATAAATTTGATTGCTATAGATGACTTTTCACCTATTTATTATCCTAAATAGCATTCAAGGACTAGAACTTTACCTTTTTAAATGAGCTGCATCAGTATAATACCTTAAACAAGAATAGAAATATATAATAGAGTATAACAAAATGACTTTAAATTTGTGTCAATATACAAAAATCCAAAGCAATGTAAACTATTTGAAACTAGTAATTGCTTTTAGTTTAAAAGTAGATTCAATATTCTACCTTTTTATCCTATCATTTCTTTTTTTAAAAAAAAATTTTATTTATTATGTACACAGAAGAGGGAGCCAGATCTCATTACAGATGGTTGTAAGCCACCATGTAGGTGCTGGGAATTGAACTCAGGACCTTTGGAAGAGCAGTCGGTGCTCTTAACCTCTGAGGCATCTCTCCAGCCCTTTATCCTATCATTTCTATATCCTCCCTTTTTCTTTTAAGAATGAGATCCCTGAATCTAATCTCCTTTGCTTAGTTTCCTCCCTGACTATGACAAACAACAATTTGTAGCCAACCTCCCTAAATGATGACAAGCATCTACTGAATGACCAAAAACCACCCACCCCACCTCTTGGGAATGTGGGTGTCGTGTTCTTAAAATTACTTCCTGTTGTCTGGGGAGTGACAGCATCTTTTTTTTTTTTTTTTTTTTTTTTTGGTTTTTTCGAGACAGGGTTTCTCTGTGTAGCTTTGCGCCTGTCCTGGAACTCACTTGGTAGCCCAGGCTGGCCTCGAACTCACAGAGATCCGCCTGGCTCTGCCTCCCGAGTGCTGGGATTAAAGGCGTGCGCCACCACCGCCCGGCTGAGTGACAGCATCTTAAGGGGATACTGAAAATATTGAGATAAAGATCAGGTCTTGGGAAATCTAGCTGTTGTCCAGTCTCAGTGTGATGGGAAAGTGCAAGGCTTATCTGAAGTCCTGGCTGGAGTAGTCTGTGATTCTGGGCCATCTTAACTAACTGCTTTGAAATTGTCCTGAACAGTTTGTAGTCCAAAGCTGATCTTTGGGTGATATTTGTGAGCTTACTGGCATTACCACAACTCAGGTGGAATTGTCATTGTGAGCTTACTGGCATTACCACAACACAGGTGGAATTGTCATTGTGGGGTCCCATCATTTTTTTTGAAATTTTAAAGGTTGCTGTTAGGAATGGTCATGGTTTACTGCAGAAAACTTAAAAATTGTAAATGTCATATGTAGTAGATCTTGGAGAGGTTAAAGGACCACAATCTATTAAATAAATCCAGGGTACACAAACTTAATTCCTAATTACCTACTTCATACTTAAGCCTAAAATCACATATAGGAAGCTAGATGAAGCCTAATTCTAGACTTAGTACACTATATGACCATTAATAATAGCACAGAAAATTTATATCTATCAATCTATCTATCTAAATTAATTTTATAAATTTTGAGATAATATTCATTCCTTAAGAAAAATTTTAATGAATCAAAATAAATCCAAGGGATTATGAGATTCATAACAATAGAATAGTCCCTTAATTTTGTCTTTTTTTTTTTCTGACCCATACCAGGTGGCTCTTCTGACATGAGACAGAGACTTTGGATTTTCCTTTAACAAGCATGCTTGGGTTTAGAGAAGGAGAGAGCCAAGCTCCAAATGCAAAGCCAGCTTTATATTGTAATTGAGTTGGGACTACAAAAAGACCATTTGCCTTATATGACAGCAGAAACAAACATTTGGGGAGATTTATAAATTTTTTTCCTGTTGATTGCTGTGGATATTGCTCTGTATAAATAAAATGCTGATTGGCCAGTAGCCAGGAAGGAAGTATAGGCAGGACAAGCAGAGAAGAGAATTCTGGGAACAGGAAGGCTGAGTCAGGAGATGCTGCCAGTTGCCACCATGAGTACCAACATGTAAGATACTGGTAAGCCACGAGCCATGTGGCAAGGTATAGATTTATAGAAATGGGTTAATTTAAGATGTAAGAACTAGATAACTCGAAGCCTGAACCATTAGGCCAAACAGTTTAAATAATATAAGAGTCTGTGTGTTTATTTTATAAGTGGGCTATGGGACTGCCGGGGCTTGGCAGGACCTGGAGAGGAAAAACTCTAGCTACAGTTGATATATGTGATATACCATTAAGCCAAATTACTCTTTTTCTGGGGACATTTTCATTGGATGATTCATCCTTCTTCTTCAGCTACCTTATTTGTTCAGTGGTCTTCAGATTCTTTAGTTGGATGCTTTTATTCTCTGAAAAGACAAAACCAAAATCCTGCCCCAACCCTAATTTTGCGGAGCTTCTCTTTTTGGCAGGTTATATCTGATCAAATGAAAGGCATTTTTTAGTCTTATAAGTTAGTTTAGGTTGAATGACCAAGCTGTTTGATGAACTATTACCTCTCCTAATCAAGAGGCAAAACAAATCAAATCTAATCTTTATCAATCTTGACGGTATCTATAGCTTTTCTTCTCCTGTGGAAACAAAAGCAAGCCTCTTTTCCAAGGTAACACATATCCTGGCTTCCATTTTGAGGTCAACACATCTTTCAAGTATTCAGAATGATTTAATTCAGCTGCTTTTTCCATTATTTGATGTCTCTCCACAGCTGTTGTTCCCTTTTCATTAGCATTTTACAAAATTTAAAGTTAATAAAGTATTTTGCAATCAATCTCTTGGGGTCTTTATTACCCTTTTCTGTTTATTAAGGATATCTTTTAAAGTGTGATTAGCTTTTTCTATAACTGCTTGTCCTATAGGATTGTGTGGTATGCCCGTAATATGCAAAATACTATTTCGTTTTACTAGAGAGATATGCTGGAGCATTGTCAATCTTGATTTGTACAGGTATCCTCACAATGGCTATAACTTCTAATAAATGTATAATTACAGAATCAGCTTTTTCAGAACTCAAAGCAGTTGTCCATTGAAATCCTGAATAAATATCTATGGTATGGTACACTTACTTTAATTTTCCAAACTCTGAAAAATAAAACACATCCATTTGCCAAATTTTATTTCTTTGAGTACCCTCTGGGTTACTTCCTACAAGTAGTAAAGTTTCATAATACAAAGAACAAGTAGGACATTTCCTTATAATTTCCTTGTCTTATTGCCAAATAATAGAAAAATCTTTCTTCAAACCTTCGTTATTAACATGGTGTTTGTTATGAAATTCTGAGGCTTCTAGCACATTCTCTACTGATAGCTGATCAATTTCATCATTACCTTGTGCTTGAGGGTCTGGTAGGACTGTATGGGATCTGGTATGTGTTACATACAAGGGATGATTTCTATTCCTGATTATTTCTTGTAATTGAATGAATAACAAAGTTAATTTTGAATCATCTGGAATAAGTTCAGTGGTTCCAATATGTAAAACAACTTTTTTTTCATATTGAAAGTCAGTAACTATATTAAGAGGTTCTGGAAAAATCTAATAATACCATAAGAATAGCATGTAATTCAGATTTTTGAACTGAATCATAAGGGCTTTGAGCCACTTTACCTATTTTTCTGACTTATAACCTGCTTTTCCTGTTTTATTTGTATCAGTATAGAATGTAGGGGCTCCAGAAATTGGTGTTTCCCGTACAATATGAAGAAGAATCCAGTCAGTTCTCTTTATAAACTGAAATCTTTTGCTTTTGGAATATTTGTTGCTAATCTATTCCAAAAATTATTGCAAGCTCTTTGCCAATGTCCATTTTCTGTCCATAATGAGGCAATTTCAGCATTAATAAAAGGTACCACAATTTCTGTAGGATCTATTCCTGCTAACTGACAAAGTCCCAATTTTCCTTTCAGAATCAATTCAGAAACCTTTTCTACTAGGTCTTTAATTTTTAACTCTATGTGGTAAAAATATCCATTCTAAGATATAATCTTCTCTCTTCATAAGAATTTCTGTAGGAGAATATGTAGAAGGTAAAATAACCAGAATACAATCAAGTTCTGGATCCAAACAATCCATATGCGCATCTTGTAATTTCTTCTCTACCAAAGCCAATTCTCTTTCAGCCTCAGCTGATAGGTTGTTTTTTTTTTTTTTTTGTGCTATTTAAGTCCTTATCATCTTGCAAGATTTGAAATAAATTACTTAGTTCTTGAGTTGTTAATCCAGTTGCATGCTATAGTCAGTTAATATCTCTCAGCAATTTTTGAAAATCATTAAAAGTTCCTAATTAATCTCTCCTAATTTGTACTTTCTGTGGTTTAATTTTTTTGTATTTTATATTCTAGGTAATTAATAGAATCTTCTCTTTTTTTCAGGAACAATTTGTAATCCCCAACAAGTCAAAAAATTTACTTCTTCAAACATTTACTCTAAGGTATCTGTGTTTGAATCAGCTAGTAAGGTATCATCCATACAACGGTAAATTATAAATTGAGGGAACTGTTTATGAATTATTTCTAATTGCTGTTTTACAAAATATTGACACAATGTGGGGCTGTTTAACATCCCTTTTGGAAGAATTTTCCAGTGATACCTTTTAACATGCTGAGAATTATAGTAAGTAGGCCCTGTGGTGGCAATTTTTTTTCTATCCTGTTCTTGTAAAGGTATAGTAAAAAAGCAATCTTATAAATCAATAACTACAATAGATCATCCTTTGGGTAATGTAAAGAAGGCAAGGGAATTCCAGGCTGCAAAGAGTCCATTGGCTGAATCATCTTATTTATGGCTCTTAAATTTGTTAACATTCTCTATTTTCCTGATTTTTTTTAATGACAAATATAGGAAAATTCCAAGGACTGGTCAATTCTTTAATATGTTGAGCATCTAGCTGCTTCTGTACCAGCTGTTCTAATGCCTGTGATTTTTCTGATGTCAAAGGCCACTGTTACACCCACATAATTTTGCCAGTTAACCATTTTAAAGGTAGAGCTGCCAGGACCCTTGAAAGATCACCAGCTATTGTTCCCTCCTATGTACAACCCGAATGATCTGTGACTGTTCTTGGTAATACTTTTTAATATTTCTCTCAGAAGAATTCTTTATTTTATGGTTTGTTTCTGATATTGGAGAAATGCTAATCAGTGTTTTCCATTGTCACAACAAATCATGTCCCCATAAATTCATTGCTGTTAGCCACATATGATTTTAATTTTCCTCTTTCTCCTCCTGGCTCTATACACTTGACCCATATTGCACTTTATTTTATCTGAGATAAATTTCCAATCCCAGGAAGCTGAACATTTTCCTTCTGAAGAGGCCAATCTAGATGCCAAGATTTTGGTGAAATTATTGCATCTGCACCTGTGTCTACCAAACCCTCAATTTCAACGCCATTGACATGTATTTTTAGCTTTGATCTCTGATGATTTATAGCAGTTTGCCTAAATACTTGTTTTCTTGTCTCTCCTGAACTTTTTTGTTGTATTTGTATAAGTTGTTTTGTCTTTGGTCACATCCAGAGCAGTGTGGTTTTTAACAACAGGTATTAAGTCTTTTCATTGCTCCGTAGATGAGTTTCTCCAATGCTGATAGGGAATGATTAAGCCAAATTTTATTTGGGGGCCTGTGGGAGTGGATCTGCATTCATTAGTCCAATGCAGGCCTTTGCCACACCTTCTGCATACTCCAGATGGCTGGAGACTTCTGTTTTGATTATCTCTAGAAAAAATATTGTTTCTATCTGGGAATGTCTTGCCTACAATCCCTTTTCAAATGCCCTGGTTGACCACAATTAAAACATCTGACATTTTGATTTTTCTTAAAATTTCTCGGAATTACTTTTTCTATCAAAGCAGCATCGTAAGTGTGAGATCCAATATCAGCCATATTTCTAATCCATTCATCTATTGGTGCTGATCTTGACTTTAAGTACCTAATTAGCATTTTCAAAATGCAAAGCTTCAATTAATATTTATCTAACTTCTGGATCTGATATTTTATTTACAACTGAAGTAAAAAAAAATCAGTGAAAGCTTCTTTGGGGACCTTGTATAATTTTAGTAAATGATTCAGTTATCTTCCCTGATTCTTCAATCCTGTCCAAAGCATTCAAAGCTGATGTACAGCATAGAGCCATGGTGTGATCATCAAATGGAAACTGTCTTTGCAAATCAGCAAACTGGCCTTCACCAAGAAGCTGTTTGGGGGAAATTTCAATACCTCTAGCCCTACTTCACTGTTCTATTACCCTAGCTTCATCTCTTCATCATGTTTTCCATTGAGGACTAGCTTCCAATATTGCTGTGGCTTAATCTTTCCAGTCTTGTGGAATAATTCTGTTCCAAGTTGCCCATGAATTTAATATCTACTTCACAAAGGACGAATGCATACCATATGAAACTACTGCTTTATTAAATCTCTTCAAATCTAACATTTCTACAGGATCCCAGTTAATTTCTGCATAGCCTTAGGGGTGTCTGTCATCTGGTAGTCATTCTTGTATGGTAACTGAATAAATTAACATTGGTTTTCTAATAATCCTAGGCCACTGCTTTTCAGTTTCATAATGCAATGGTTTGGTAGGTTCTGCTCTAAATTCCTCTGTCTGTGTCTGAGCATTTTTCTTATTTTCATTAGTAGGTCTTTCTAAGGCTTGTATATTGTCAGTTAAAATTTTGTTATTTTCATTAGTAAGTGTTTCTCAGGTTTGTATCTTATCAGTAGTCTTTCTAATGCTTGTATCTTATTAATAGTAAGTCCTTATAAGACTTGTACATTATCAGTCAAATTTTCATATTTGGCACAGTTATCAAACCACTTTTTAAAGATTAAAATATGAATTACCAAACTGGTAGTAATTAAAATCAGCATCAAGTCAATCCCAGATAAATGGTTTATCCCCTCATTCATTTTTTTTTCTATCTGTAAGTCATCCATAGTAGCACTAAACAGGATCCTAACTCCCTACATTGTGATATTTCCAATTTTTTACATGGGAAAGATTTTTTCCCTTAAAAAAACAAACAAACCCAGTTTTCCTTTAAGAATTTCCAGGTTTCTCAGCAGATCTGCTGATGCCAACAGCATAGGTGGAACTGTGTGGGGATAATCAACGCAGTGATGATGTTTGACTTCTCAGGCAGGGAGGGAGGGGTGGAGGGGTACCCCAGCCATGCTAATTGCATACCTTGGCTGGGGGCTATTGTGGCTGCTTACATGCTGTGTGAGCAGCTCCATGCTGCTTCGGCATGATCTAAGGCCATGCGTTGGATGCCAGAGACTTTGACTTGAGAGTTAAATATTAAGGAATAAACCATAGAGCAACAGAGAAACAATCACCTGTTCTCTTCTCCACCTTACTGATCAAAAAGGCCATGCATCTTCTTAGGCTACTCCTTATTTCTTCTGTGTGTCTTTGTAGCTTCCTCTTAGTCCCCCAGAGGACTCTGTGGTCCACTCCAGCTATCTTAGTGTGGACTCCACCCTCCAAACCAAGATCCAACTCTGTTGGCAGTCTCTGAGTGGCAATACAAACAATTCTTCTGCAACATTCCCCCCTTTTTGTCTAAATCTTTTCTTCCCCAACAGCTTGAATAGAACCACTTAGCACTCTAAAAGCTAGACAGCAGGGAGGAAGTTTCCCAGATGGGTTGAGATGGATTTCTCTATGTCCTATAACCAAAAGTGTGTGGTGTCTTCAGTAATAGCATCTTACCATATAGTTATGTTGTGTAACGAAAAACAATGGCAATAGCCTATGTTGTATTAGGGGACTTCCTAACCAGAATTCACACACTTTAATTTTCATGTAATAATCCACATTTCCTGGAAGCAACATTGTCCACCCATACAAGATAATTCTGTTAGAATTCTTCTTCAAAGTTGTATTGTGAAATTAGTTTACTAACCAGTGGATTTCCTTAAGGCTTTTCACATATCCTTAGCTTTGGTTAACCCACCCACTATCCCCCTTTCTCTTCCATTTCCCTAACCCATTCTGGCTTAGTCCTTTAACTGTTGTTTTATTTCACAAGCATTCTATTATTCCTCCAATTGTTTTTCAAACTGAGTTGTGAGATAGTAGGCTAACTTTTCATATACCCTTCCTTGGGGTCAGCCCTCCCTTCCATATGCTGGTATCCCCCATACCCCTGCATACCTCTCTCATTTTTTGTCTTATTTGCTCAAAATAGTCATATGAATCATTCTTCCTTATGGAATTTTCTTCCTTATGTTTTCCTCTAGATTATTGCCTATAAAGCTTCTATCACCACTCCCTCAAACTTCTCTTGTAAATGCCAACAACGATGCCTACACTCTCAATGATCCTTCCCTTCTTCATCTTTACTATTGGCTGCATTTGAGTCAGCTCATCACTTTCTTCCCCCTGATGTATTTATGTTCCTTACTTAGGCTTCAGAGATATTGTGTTTTTTCTGGTGACTCTCTGACTACTTAAGTGTAAATTTGGGGATTCCTTGGGCTCAGCTCTAAACCTTCATAACTCTCTATTTGTACTCAATTTCCACCTCTATTCTTTACAACCATGTCTTCATGAGGCTGATGGCTTTTAACACCATATGTCTGCTGCCAAACTCCAACTTATATCTTTAGTTCTAAACCTTTCCCTGACATCTGGAATCATATATCCAACTTGTACTCAATGATTCTCCTTTGACAGTAAAAAGGCATATCAGATCTGAGCACTCAAGCTGGAGCCCATCTTCTTATACAAACCTGTTGAGACTTTATTCTCTCCATCCTAGTAAATGACTCCATCCTGTCTTTCTTGATGCAAACCCTGGAGCATTCACGTGCTTATGTTTTTCTCCTACATTATAACAGATCCAACAACAAGCTTTTTAAGCTCCAACCCCCAATTATGTACAAAGTCAACAACCATCTTGCCTAAGCTTCTCTTATTTCTTACCCATTGCCTCTTGTTACTGCCTCCTAAGGTAGTCTTGGCCTTTCCTCTTACAATGTTTGATATCAGTTCCAGATCCAAAGTGTTTCTTTAAAGATTAGAGTTGGATGAGTTACTCTTCACTTAGAACCCACCAGCACCCTCGGAACTCAGTCACGGAAGACTTCAGGATTTGGCTGGATCTTACCATATAATCTTTATTACCTCATTGTCCTCTTGGTCTTTGTCCCTGCTGATACTCATATTTTTTACTAGCTCATCTGCTAAGCTCTTTTTTCCCAATTCTACCTCCCTGATATTCCCTGATCACCATGTGTAAAATTCTGACCGCTACAACCCATGTCTTCCCACTCCTTCTATCCTTCTGAACCTCATCTTGTTTTATGATTTTGTTTTTGTTCATTTTTGTCTTGTTTTACTATTGCACCTATTGTTAACATGTGATATAATATTTTTGAAAAGTGTTCATTTATTTCTCTTTTGCCTTTTGTGCTAGGATATAAGGTTTACTTTATTATTAAGGAGCATTTTTTGGAGCCAACTCTCCTCCAAAAGGAGAGGTTACCAAATTCCTCAAAATCTGCACCATTTGTTTCTTCTACATTTTCCTTCCTACTGGTTTCTTTCTGATAGTCTCACATTTGTTCTCCATTTTCAATGTGTGTTTTTCTATCAATAGCAATCCTTCCCCTGATATATTTTATTGATTAATGTGTGTGCATTGGGCCTAGTGTAAAACATATCCAGACTCCCTCTTTCCCTTCCCTTCTCTTCCCTTCCCTTCCCTCCTCCCTTCCTTCCTCCCTTCCCTTCCCTCCCTTTCTTCTCTCCCCTTTCCTCCTCTCCCTTCCCTTCTCTCTCTTTCCCTCCCCCCACCCTTTTCTTCCTTTCCCTTTCCTTGCCCTTCTTTTTCTTCCTTTTCTTTATGATCTAAATAACTACCTATAACTAAAGACTGACAAGAGCCAGGAAGATGGCTCAGCAAGTAAAGAAAACCACCAAGCTTGATGACTAGAGATTAGTCCCAGGACCTATATAGTAGAAGTAGAGAACAAATTATTCACAAAGTTGTGCTCTGAAATTCACATGCATGTGGTAGCACATGTGTGCCATACACAATAGAGAAATAAATGTAACAAAATATATTTTTTAAAGACTAACAGACTTTCAGAGATACTTTCCCAGGAGCTTGGAATTTAATTATAAAACTAAAATGCCATCTGACATGGGACACAAAAGCCTCTGATCTGGTGTTGGATATATGCAGGAATGAATGTCTTAATTACTACAGACTTAGAGAAAAGCCCCTTGAAAGAGGCAAGAATTTTAACCCTGAAGAATGAGTGAGTATATTGTTTAGAGCAACTAATGTTACTTCAGCCACACACAAACCCCTAGATAATTGGTTTGAACACAGTAACTGTTTGTTGTTTATGTTAGCTTGATGATGACTATCAGGGCTCTTTCTGGTCAGTGCATCCCACTCCTAGCAATCATGGTGTTGTCAATGTGGCTGCAATTTCTTCCCTGTAAGATCTAGCCAGGGATAGAGAAAGCTTGGAGATTCTTTTAGATAACCTGATGTTGAGGCCCAGAAACCATAGTCATCTCTTTTCTGTATCATCAGTGGAATTTGGGCAGCAGGACTCACTTGCCTATATGGAGGCTGGTTATTTGGTGAAAATGAGGGGTCTCTGCTGGGGGTTTATGCAGATAGGAGGAGAGGGCTGTTCAGCAATCAAGTTAGTGGCAACCAAGGCAGAGAGCCAGGAGGAACAGATGGTTCAGGAAGGAGCAGCCGAGAAGCCAGCCTGTGGGAGCAGGGTGGGGATTGCAGAAAGACTGTTCCTGACTACACAATGGTATTTCTATTAGAAGACTTCATGGTTAGTGAAGAAAACTTGGAAATATCCTAAAGACTATCAAATACATAAAATTACTCATTATCTTCTGCAGAAAGAAATTATTCTGTTGGTTATACTTAGTTTGTTTCAGGATATTTGTGATACATAAAATTAAATTTATGGTCAGATTATGCATAATATTTTTTAAATATGTATGTATTTATTTTTATGTATATGTACCTGTAGGAGTTTATGTGCACCACATGTGTGCAGGTGCCTGTATACTCCAGAAGAGGTCATCCGATTCCCTGAAACTGGAGTTAGAGGTGGTTATGAGCCACCAAGGAAGTGCTAGGAACTGAACCCAAGTCCTCTGCAAGACCAGTGAGCACTCTTAACCTGTGATAATAATATTTTTATCATGTGTTTCTCCACTGGATACTGTATCTTTTTTGTGTGTGGTGGGGGTGAATTTTAAGACAGGGTTTCTCTGTGTAGCCCTGGCTATCCCAGAACTTGCTCTGTAGACCAGACTGGCCTCAAACTAAGAGATCCACTTGCCTCTGTCTCCCAAGTACCAGGATTAAAGGTGTGCTCCACCACCTCCAGGCTGGATATTGTATCTTTAGTATTTACCTACACTAGTAAATGCTACCAAATTGCTATTACTTAAAGCCTTTTTTATTCATTCATTATTTCATTAAGTATTTACCAAATATCTCCTAGTGCAGGTATCTTAGTCAAATCTTAGCACACAGTGAAGAAGCACATTCCTAGAACTTCAAATAACTTACAGTCTAGTTGGGAAACTGAATTTAAAAAGTAAACATACAATAGACACACAGCTCCAGATTGAGCTAAAAGTGAGGGAGAATGATTGAGGAAGGGGTTCTTAGTAGGATAGCTTCAGAGAAGGGAACTTTGTGCAGAGTTTTGACTTGTAGTTCTCAGTCTGTTGAGTGGGGGGAGGAGGGAGGAGCATTTCAGACAGAGGGAGCAGAGTGTGTCCTGCTAAAGGGACCTTCTGCTACTACCCAGGCAAAAGGACACTGACATTTTGTAAACTTGTAATAACATAATTCAGGCTATGTTTGTAAGGTGTCTCTAACAGCTGTGTAGTAAACTGATCAGAATGAGACAAGAGTGGATAAAGGGAGACCTGTTAGGAAGATACTGTCAAGGTCCTGAGAAAGCAGATGATGGTGGAGGCTTCAACTGGAATGAGGCAGCAGACTCGAATCAAAACAGTGGGTGTGTGGTCAGCTTGTGTGGATTGAACACCTCTAGAAGTATGTGATTCTGTGTACTTTGTCTCTGCTGGTTCTAGAATACAGCATTTTGTAGGGATGGTGCATGGATTTGATTCGATGTGACCCTACTCAGGGTATATTGAATGTATTCTCAGCCACTCAGGGGCTATGAGAATACTTATGACTATGAATTCCTTTTGACCAGCCTGCAGAGTGGGATCTGTGTTCTTCAGGATGTTGAATTAGGGAACAGTGGTGGACCATTCTCAATCTCATTATTGCTTGACAAGTCAGAACATTTCTGAGACTGGAATGGAAATATATAGCTCTGTTGAGGAGACAGAAACATCTATAAATCAGACAAACAGGTGTGCTTGGGGTTACAAGTTTATTAATGAAGCTATGGACCTTTGAGAGCAAGAGATTGCATTTCAGCAATTGTCATAAATAGGTCTGTTTACAAGGATGATGACCTTGGAGCTGACACGATAGCACACTGTGTCTTTTGAGATTACAATGAGTGCTATTCTGACTCTAATGAGCTTCAGGCAGACTGTAAAGGAAACTTCGTGGTCCCCCTTTTCTCTCAGAAGATCTGTGCAGGAGATATGTTGGGACCAGCTCATAGTTAGGATGTTACTTAAGAGTATTGCTGCTATAAAACAAACAAACAAACAAAAAACACATAAGAAATTTCCAAAGTTAGTCCCCTTAAATTTAGAGGGGAGCAGTGCATAGCTATAAATATAAGCAGTAGTTACTTCCTTTTTGTCTCTTTATCTTTCACCAGTCCCTCTGCTTTTTCTCTGGTCTGGTTTCTTTTTCCCTATGGGTGTGGCCCTGTCATCTCTCTTATTGGACTTTATGTAGCTCTCCTGAGGCAGACCTCCTCTGTCTCCTGTGTCCTGCAGACTTCAATGAAGCAATAATTTATTCTATGTTTTCTTGACATTATGACAAACCAAAGAGAAAGAAACCCAACCCAAAGCTTTAATTCCACCATGTCTATGTAGGGGTGGTTGTCTGTGCTTTGCCCCTACATGTCTATAAATACGAAGAATTGCCATAAAGAACTGCATCATCCAAACTGAAGACTTCTAGTGTGTGTTAAATAAGCCCAGTGACAAAGTTGTAATTTCTATCTCAGACTGGCCAGACCCAGATTTCACTCTTAGCAACTTCTGGATACACAGTGGCCTTGTTTGATGTCTCTTTAATTTCCCACTGTAAGGTTCTTTTAGAGAAGATGAGAATCTGTCTTACTCTGAGCAAGGTTTTGAGAGGTAGTGTTGTTCATCCCCATTTTGAAAGCAAAGCACTCAGAAAGAAGAGAGACATGGGATTCTTCTTTAGACCAAGTCCTTCTGCAGAGAAGAAAGAAAAATTGATATCAACTTGGGGGCAACTTTGTAGTATTTCACATCTATTAAACATACATGCTAGGAACTGAACTAAATGTTTTACACACACCAGTTCATTTAACAAGATAAGCAATAGTTTCTTCTTGCATACAAGGAAACTGAGACTTCGGAAAGCTACTTGTTTGATGGCCCACAGTAGGCAGGACACAGAGTCACAATTCAGTTCTGTGCGGCTGACCCCATAGTCCAAATATGAGCCACTTGCTTATTCGTTGTAGCTGCTTTTCATCTCCAGACAGTCCTCCAGGGGAAGCACTGTGATTCCCACTTTATGAGGAAGGAGACTGAAGTGGGCAAGTTTAATGCAGAAATGGCTCCATTGGTAAAGTGCCTGCCATGCAAGCATGAGGACCTATGTTTGGATCCCCTACATCCATGTAAAAAGCTGGATATGGCAGCTGAAGCCCTAGTGCTGGGGACAGAAAGAGAGGAGGATCCCAGGAAGGGGGGAGTTTGGCTAGCCAGTGTATCCAAAACACATGGGCTTCAGTCTCAGTGAGAGACGCTGTCTCAAAGGATAAGACAAAGTGTTGATTGAGGAAGACACCTGATAAGGGCCTTTGGCCTCCTCAGGCATGCATGCACATGCACACATGCACTTGTGTACGCATCTGCAGATAACCACATGGACAGGTACGTATACTACAACCTACCACACCTACACAGAGTTAAAACACAGTTAAGTGTTAAGGGAATGCTGCTGTGAAGGGCAATTTTGCATTTCTACTGAGGCTTCTTGAGTACAAGGTACTTCCCTCCTTGGTGGAATGTTGGAGCATGTCCATGAATGCAGCTGTGTGAGGAGATTTCGGGGGCCTTGTGAGAAAATCCCAAGTAAACAACACAAGACTCTTATAACCTCTGTTCCTCTATAGCATGGGTTTTTCTTAGAATGTGCTTTCAAGCCCTTCCCAGGTGTAGTGGATAGGCGTGAGCTTGCTTCAGATTATTCATTACAGCTGGCTATTGTTGTTTATATGCCTTCACAGAGAAACTTGTTTTGCCATGTGAAGCTTGTTTTTGCAATTGTATACTTTACTCAGGTGACTCTTCTTAACCCCAAAGTATAAATTGTCTGATGTTCTGAATAAAGTTGGCCATTGCGTGAGACTTGTCCAGTCGGCCCCATTTTTAGGCTCCATTCTCCCAGGTTCACGGTGCCAACCAGTGTGGTAAACAGAGCAGCTCTCTCATTTCTCATCTTGTCACCTCCAAATTCCCTCCAGATAAGCTTTTATGTAAATATTACTCAATCTTGTTCTTCTGTATTGATCACAAAACTAAAAGTCATTTGTTGAGATTTTAATGTCTAGAGCTCAGAACAAAAGGAGATAGGTTTATAAAGTGAAGATTTCAGCACCAGATGTGTAAATGCAAGGACATGACTGCTACAGAGTGTGATTGGGAGGAAGATTTTTATTGTAGATATGAGGGAGAATACAAGCAGAGGAATCTGGAAGAGTCTAGAGCAGGGAGAGAAAGTGGTACACTGCAAAAGGCCAGCAGACTGAACTGGGCCATGAGAGGGGGTGGTGGGAGCGAGAAGGAAGAGAAAAGAGAAAGGACTGGGAATGGCCATGGCTGAAAAGGAAGGGTTATATAGGAATAAGAAGCTAGGGGAAGTGAAGCCCATGAGTTGGAGAAGTTTAGGGTAGGAGGTAGGGTGGGAAGAGCCCCAAGCCTGGAGGCCATCATGCTCGTTGGTATGCTAATAGGCACCATAGATAGCCATTTGCCTCTAGATTCCTTTGGATGTGACAATAGGAGGATAAAGAAGGAGCAGGCCTGCCCTCCTGGAGCAATAGTCTTAATTAGGAATGGAGAGTCTTGTGATGGATTAAAATGGCATTTGAAAGCATAGTCAAAGGCAGGCATGGCAAAGACTTGTTGAAGGGATGATGTAGGTAGCAGGATCTGAGGGGTCTCAGAGGGGAAACAGTAGCAGAGAGTCACCTCTCCCTACTGTGCCTCCATCATCAAAGCCTTCCTGGATTCTTCACTGAAGAGAACTCTTTCCATTTTTTCTGGACACTTCTCTGTACCCCATCTAACATTCTTCACCCACCCACATTTGTCAGAGAAATTGGAATATGAAAAACAGTTCAGCAGCATAAGTGAAGTCATTTTTGTCTTTGAGGTTCTCTGTGAACTACACCTGCTATTTAGACCATAGGAGAAGTCACAAGCAGTAACAAAAAGCAACCAAGAGGTCAGTGTAGAGGCATGGGCACATGTCTCCAGCAACTTTTGACCGGAGTCTTATCCTTTCTATCCAGGAGATTATAGCCTTTCAGACATCCTCTGACACCTGTGCTTGACTGTTCTAACCTGTACAGGTCTGGGGCTAGGTCTGTGGGTGAGACAAGGGAGGACAGGTTTAAGAACGAGAATCCTCCTGAGAAACAGAAAGAAATCACAATGTTTGAAGGGAAAGTGCGATGATACAACTGGACAGCTCACACTAAGTCTGACCTGCCTCCCAAGATCAAACCTGGTGAACAGTTCACGGCTGGGGGTAGCCACAGAAATCATCATCATTGTTTTATCTTTCATCCTCCAGTCAAATGTCAGACACAAATCTTGTGGGACCAAAAGGTTAGGCGGTGGTAAATGCCCTCTGTCTCTAATCAAAGGTGACAGGAGATAAATAGGCTTGATAACCTTGAGGAATTCCATTTCCTGAGCATCTTTCAGGATGTGTTTCATGACAGATGTCCAGAGTCACTTTCCCATCCCCTCTGCTGTCACCTGATAAGGTCAAACCATCTAGTTGCCAGAAGACAATGCTCTGTGAAGAAACTGCAACCCACCTTTGCCTATGGTATTAAACCTTAGAAACTTCCCCAAGAGCTTTTAGTTCCCTTCTCTGGGGCTTCTGTATCTGTAATGAGGAACCCTGAAATGAGCCTTCACGCTCCACAGGGCTTCTGGCCAAACAAACCTGTGATTCGTGCATGCAGGAAGGGATTCAGCTAGGCCTTTGCAGAGAAAAAACAGCAGCAAGAAGGACCTAAAGCCATAGGCTAAGACGTGGCTCCATAGTAGAGACTTGGCCTAGCAAGTACAAGGCCTTGGTTCAATCTCTAAAACAGAAAAGGGGAAGTGAGGGAAAGGCCGGGGAGATGGGCACAGGGACAAACAAGTAGGAAGGAGAGGAAGGGAAGAGGGAGGGGAAGGGAGAAAGGAAGGCAGGTAGACAAGGGAAGGAGGAAAGAAGGAATGACATGACCTGCAGTTACACCAAGGGAGGGAGGAGGATTTAACTCTTTGATCCTGGGGAGGAGACTTGCTATTATCATTTAAGTCCATTGCCTTTTGGACCTGCTGTCTTGCAGCATACAGGGTTGATGACATTATTTACATATCAGTGTGTATATTGTGACGTACAAAAGCGTTTCCTGCTTGAGAATACCAGGTTTACAGCAAATATTAAAACATAGTTCCTGAATCTGTGTCCCACTGACAAAGGAGCAAGGAGTTTGTGGGATGTGGGGCGCCAGGAGAATAACCAGAGGACCATGTGGTGGCATTGGGAGAGTTGTGCAGAGTCTTTTCATTTTGCTGCCAAGTTTGAATTTTCATGGGGCCTGTTACTCCAAACTTGGTTTTAAAAGGTGCGTGCTATGCATGTAACAGTTGCTCATTAAAGGTTATATGGGAGACTGAGGGATGGGCGAGTGACAGACTCACTTCAGGAGCTGGTAGTTATTTTCCCCAAGTGGTGGCTAATCAACCATAGCAGGTTATGTCTACTGACCACGGGGGTGACCCTGTCCAACCATGACAGCAGCAAACTGCCTTGAAGTACGTCAGCCTGGAGCTCATTTCCATCTGAGACTCCTCACAGTCTGTGCTCTCTGCATTTTTCACAGCCCCATCCTCTTCTGCTCCTGCCTAACCTCACTGATGCTGGTTCGATGTGGAATCTCTCTGGCTGTAAGATTACTGATGACTGACAGCCCTTCCCTGAGAACACTGGGTCTGGCTGTAGCTTGGCTGTGCATGGATGGCTCCCGATGACAGGATTAAGCGCTGACATTTCTCCAGGGACAGCCCATGTTCAGGATGTGTGTCTGAGATACTGTCAGACATGGCAGCCAAGTGATGGCATGTGGGAGTGATGCCTCCTGAGAAGGAAGGGAATCACAGAGACAAAGTACAAGGTCCACCCTCACCAGCTCCTGAGCCCGTTGCTGCTGAGGCATGGCCTCAACCCTTGTCTGTCTGGCCAAGAAGGTGTTGGTGGGAAGTAAAAGACCCTGTCTTCACCTGCTTTATTTGTATGGTGTTAGTCCTGTAATTAAACATGTTAAACCCTAAAAGCAGCTGGATGCCTGGTGGACTTACAAAACCTTAGGTCTAAGTCCAGGGATTCAACTTCCTGACACCAGTGCTTGACAGGAAACATGAGAAATACAGAAGTAGGAAGGTAACTGAATGCTTGCAGCTTTTGGAACCATGAATACACATAGCTTTGGGTTACCAGTAGAATCAGTGGCCCACTGAATTCATAAGCAGGATAAAAACATAATTTCTTAACACTTGAAAAAGACAGATTCAGAAGAACATTCTAGTCTTAGGTATGTCTTTGCTAAGGCTAAGAAAGATACAGGCCTTGATTTTTTTTTTTTTCTGCTTTGAAGGGATGAGAGAGTCATCCATTTCTCCATGGTGACAGTCTTAAATGGGGCTGGACCTGGAGGGAAGGGCTTAGCCTGGAAGGTAGGAGTTAGAAGCCAGCTTCTGCTATTAGCCTCCTTCTCTAACCACTCCTCTGCATTCACCCTGCTGCTGCCCCAGCCCTCCAGCGTTCTGTTTACCTCACCCTAAGTAACTATTCCTCTTCCACTTGGCAGCTGGGGGTCATGGGTCCTCAGAAGAAAAGAAGTGAGGCCTTCTAAAGGAAGCTTCTGGTTGCTGTAATTAAAGCTAGTTACAGGAAACAATAGATCTGGTAACTGAGGCAATTCCTCTGCTTTAGATGAACATGAGTGGTCTGTGTCCCCTTGTGCTGTCATCTTTCTGTCTGGGAAGGGCTGAGCTAGGCAAGCAGCCTGTCTCTTGCTCTGGGGCCCCCAGCCATGCAGTGCTAGCTATGGTTATTGATGGTCCTCTCCTTACCTTGGCCACCTTCCTGAACTCTTTAGGCACTACAGAGGTGGTGCTTCTTCCAGAAATCCTAGTGTTAGTACAGGCCTGTTGCCAGTGACTCCTGTGGACAGACGGTCATTAAGAATTGTACTATGGTAGAGATAGCTCACAGTGACGCTTCAGTTTGTAGAATGGGACACAGAAGCCAGAGAGCCAGAATTCATTCCTAAATTCCAAGGGATGATCAGGCTCCCAGATCACTGTTGGCTCTGGTCAGTCAGTTGCCACCAGTTCCTCTCCCTATTCCTACTCCAGGCTCTGTGATAAAACTCCTGTTGTCCCATGTTCAGTTGCTTGGGGATTTTGCAACTCATTTCTTATCTACCTTGTTTTTTATAATCTCTGTGCCTCCATGTGTCCTTGTTCCTCTTCCCGCCTCTCCTGGCTTCTTGAACATCACTCCATGTTGTTCAGTCTGCTTTAGGAAGATGCACAGAATAGAGAGAACAGAAAATAAATTCGTTCCCTTGCCACCGTGGCCTGAGGGAGGCCATTAAGAAGCAGCTCATCCTGGAGATATTTCTAATGAGCCTGCTATAATTGTGGCTGAAATTTTAATATCAAAGGTTAAAGAATCATGGTTTCTGTTATACTTTCTTTTATTTGCAATTACTATTGGGAAGAGAACATATTAGACCCTGCTCAGGGCAGCACTCCTTAACCCAAGCTGCCCTTCACAGTGGTGAGCTATTGAAATGTACTATCATGGACTCCAAGAATGCAAAGAAAAAAAGAAAAGTGAATGTGGTGGACAGAGAAGAGCCCAGGAGAAGCTAAATAATGTTGACATGAGGTGGGTAGACTGCAGTACCTAGGTAGTAGAGCTTTCCAGCTTGAGAATTCTAGTTACAAAATTTGGATTCAAGAAAAATAGAAATGGATGAGATATTTGTGGTAGGAAACTGGGTAAATCTGAGAACTCTCTTTAAAGGCCCAGACAATGGCTTTGAGAGCAGAAAGACCGGGGAGCAGGATTGTGGGACTGGGACTCAGCAGGGCTGGATTAGGACTTTCAAATTACTTCTTTGACTTGGCCATGTGATTCTCCTTTTTGGTCCTATGTTAAACTACAAAAATGAAATGATTATCATTGAGGTCCCAACTCTGATGTTAAAGCTGTGCTTTCCCATCTTGCAAGATGACCTTAATCAGTTTGTACAGACAGTTTCTTTTGTCATCATGAAGTATGGTGATCTCTTCTTCTCCCACCTGACTCTCTTCCTAAAAGTCAACCCTTTTGAATCTTTGGGTCAAGCAAATCTAAGCATCATTTTGAACCCTCACTTTGTTAAAGGAGCAAAGCCCTAGGAACCTCAACCTGGGTAGCACCCCTGCTTTGCCCCTTCCCTCCCTTGCTCTGACTCAACCCCCAAGCCTAGCAGTTGGGCTCACTTTGCAGCAAATGATCACAAATCAGGAGCCTCCTGCTGCTCATAATGGTAACACTTCCTGTAATTTGCATGATAAAATCCAACTGATTTCAGATAGCATTTGTCAGGACAGATAGGGGACACTATGCTGGCTCCATGAGGGGAATAAATTACCACCTCAAGTTCCAGGCCAGAGCAGTCACGGATTTGGATTGGCTGACATTCAGCCCTAAACAAAAGCACAAAGTCTTGTCTAATGGAGCAGAGAAAAAGGATATCTAGGAAATATTAACAAGTTTCAAATGGTAATTTATGCAAATACACGCCATAACTCAGCTGAAGAGGTTCGGCCTGCACCTAGAGTAGGGAACAGATACCTCATTACATCTCAGAGGAGTGGGCTTCCATACAAATTAGCATTGGAGAGACCCAAGGTGGTAATTAGTCCTCAGACCACCTGCACCAGAGTCACCACGGGGTGCCCATGCAGTGCAGGTTTCTGGCTCAGATAGAGAGCCCTTAAATCAGAAGTCCTTAGAACAGGGCCTGAGAGTCTGAATTTTGATGTGGATTTATTGTTTTTCCCCTGGTTAGTTTTTAATCTAGGCTGGGTTAGTCTTTCTGAGCCTGCACCCGTCACAAATCCAGGCTGCCTGCATCTAGAGCCGTGTGTAGTGGCCACTGTCCTCATTGTACAAACTAGAGAAATCATTTGCCCCTGTCAACCCCAAGGTGATCCCTCATTTATAAGATGAGGGTAGGCTGAATTGCTTCTTAGATGTTTCAGGCCAGGATTCTTTTTGAAGCGTGAGCCAGTTCCACAGGCCAGACAAACCATACTTGCAGGTGGATAGATGGAAAGCTGTCCCAGATGGACAACACATTCACAGCTCTCTGGAATTATGCTGCCTTTTGGGAACAAGCACCCCACTTCCATGTCTGTGTCCCCACACCAGCTCTTTTAGTTTAGAAGCCATGCTTTCCTATTGCCCCTATTAAGGTGTGTGTCTAGACCCAATTCCCTTTTCTTACCACTGGCTTAGGGGTTCCAAATCAAAAGCCTTTCTGCCTTAAGTTAATTTGTTTCTCATTAGAAGACCACCCATATTTCCTACTTAATGGTGTCTCTTTCATCTATTAGTTTGTATAGTTTGTACAATATAGCCAACACTGACAAAGGTACCTGCCATATCATAGATTCTCAATAAATAGTCACTGAATGGAAGAGGATTGGACAATTCCCTCTTAGAATAGGCGATGGGGTGGGGGAATAGAGAATGGCAGCAATATGTCACAATAGCTCAACACATAAAACTCATAGCTATTTATCCAAAAATAAGCTTAAGATATTTTCTTGATTTCACATTCGTTTCTTACTGAAATGGTTTGTATTGATCATCCAATTGACAGGATCTAGAATTCACTAGGAAACAAACCTTGGGGCATGTCTGTGAGATGTTTTTTAGATTAAGTTAATTGAGTTGGGAAGACTCATCCTAAATAGGGGTTATATCATTGTATGTGCTGGGGTTCTTGGCAGAATGAAAGGTAGAAAATTAACTGAGCACCTGTACTCTTCTCTCTCTGCTTCCTGATTGTGGACACGATGTGACCAGCCCCCTAAATCTCCTGCCACCATGGCAAAATAAATCCTTTCTTCCTTAAGTTGCTTTGGTAAGATATTTTGCTAAACAACTGGGAAAATAACCAGTGGGGAGTTTAGCAATATATAGATTTTACTCCAGGGAACAGGTGTGGAAAGGTTACAAAGTTTACACAACTAGTTATGCCAAGGAGTTTCACATGGGGTCCATACCAGGTTTGTCTTAGAATATACTCCCATGATATTTCTCAGCCTGTGTTTCTCATGGAAGACTCCAGTGAAAAAATAACCAAGTATTTTATCTAGGTAGTATTCCCCCACCAGCACTTCATTATTTTTATCCATCTGAAAATGTTTTTTCACTTTCTTAAATGGTTAAAAACAAGACTGAAACTTGTTTTTATTGGATCTCATCAGAGCACCTGCTCTGCTGTTGAATGGGGACGGGTTCAGGAGAGCCACCTGCTCTGCTATTGGATGAGGACTGGGGTTCAGGAGAGCCACCTGCTCTGCTATTGGATGAGGACTGGGGTTCAGGAGAGCCACCTGCTCTGCTATGATGAGGACTGGGGTTCAGGAGAGCCACCTGCTCTGCTATTGGATGAGGACTGGGGTTCAGGAGAGCCACCTGCTCTGCTATTGGATGAGGACTGGGATTCAGGAGAGCCACCTGCTCTGCTATTGGATGAGGACTGGGGTTCAGGAGAACCACCTGCTCTGCTGTTGGATGGGGACTGTAGTGTAGCTCGAATCCTATTGGTCTTAATAATAAAAACCTGGAGCCAGATATTGGGGTAAATGCTGAAAGGTTAGAGAAACAAAAAGCAAGCCACAGCCACCTCATACCTCTCCAACTCCTCAGCCCGAAAGACGCGAGCTTCTGTCTCTGCCCCTTTATCACTTCCTATCTCCATCCATATCACTTGCTGTTTCCTCCTCCCAAGTGCTGGGATTAAAGGTGTGTGCCACCACTGCCTGGCCTCTATGGTTAACTAGTGGCTGGCTCTGCCCTCTGATCTCCAGGCAAGCTTTGTTTGTTAGAGCACAAACAAAACATCACCACACTACAGCTCAGGAGAACCACCTGCTTTGCTGTTTTGTGGGGGCTGGGGAAATTTCCTAAGGCTTAATTTCTCTAGACCTGACACTGTCTTCCTTTATTTTCCCAGAGCTTTTCATAATCTCCTTTTAGCTGTGCTTCCTAGATACTGTTTCACACATATTCTTGAGGTGTTTCTTCCTTCACATCTCATAAATTCCCAGATTACTCATGCCTCAGGAATGGTGGAAGATAACAAAGAAAATGAAAGAGATTCTGGGCAGAGGAATCTACTTGGGCAAATCTCCCATGTGGCTTTCATAATGCTGGTGATTTAACAGAGAAATTGAAGCATCCTCAGGCATTTCACCATCCCAGATTCCCCTTTCCTTTCTTTCTTCCTTCTTTACATCCACATATAAGATTCCCCAACACAGCCTTATTCAGAGCAAAGCACTCTGGCCCTCCCAGGCATGACACTAGGTGCTGACTTGCAGGGTGACTTCTCATCAGGAGGGTTATGTACACTGTGGGCCCTCAGTGTTGAAGTTTACACTCTGATGTCTCCTGCTTCTCAGATGAACTCAGCCGATCAGACCACATGAGCAAACATTGCACTTGGGCAGAAATGTCACTGGGAAGACAACTGTGTGAGTGCAGATGGAGCAGTGGAAGGAGAAGTGGGGAGCAGAGGAAGGATCATTGCATAGGCAAAGTACAAAGACCAGGAGATGCCAAGGCCACCTCACTATATTGAGAAATGTCTTTGTGTTCCCAGCCCCTGAAAACCACATGCAGCCCATTTCCTGAAATGTTGCCTCCTCCACAAGGCATCATAAATGCCAGCAGATCTTCAACTTGTAGCCCCACTCACGATTGTTTTTAGGGGAAAAGGGGTGTATCCTCTGCAGGAGGCATTACTGGATGGAGTGGAATGACCCCTCTAGCTTTTTGTCCATCCAGTGCAGACCGTGGCTTAAAGCATTCTTCTTTTCCTATGAATTCCCTTCCCCTCTTGTCCCCCATCAAGGCCACATGCCATCTCTTTTCTGTTCTTTAGGTCGTATTCCTCAGGCTGCAGTAAAGTTCACTTCATCACTTTCTTCCTCAAATCTTTTCTGTGGCTGTTCTCTTTGCTCCCAACAGGCCCTCTGCAGGGCCCGTCTTTGTTCTTCTCACAAAGGGAGTTGTCAGCATTGAAGGCTCTTTTCAGGAAGGCAGGGAGGAGGCTCTTGTTTTTCTAAGGCACAATCAGATGCATTCTTTGTGCTACTAGCCTCTTTCAGGCCCGTGACACATAAATGTATGCAAGGTATCACATATTCATAGGCTTTGGATGGTACGCATGTGGTGGGGGTGGGGGATGGGACAATTCACCACAGGATGAAAATGAGGCAGAAACAAAGGGAAAAAAGAAGTGAGAGAAGGAGTCTGAGCCAAGGAGACCATTGGTAATGGTGCCAGTGGCCCCAGGAGTTCTGTCTTATCCTTGGCTTTTAATGTCAGAATCTTCCAAAGTCTCTTTGGCTCAGGAGTGTGGGTGTGTGTGGCTGGGCAGTGCAATCCAGTGTGACATAAGAATGACATCTGCCAGATGCCTTTTTGGGCTTCCTGGGGGACTGATTGAGTTTTTTCAGCATAGAAATAAGCAGTGCCTAGTGGCTGTGACAGAGTTGCCGGCCCCAGGAGCTACAGGCACCACCTGCTCTCTCCCCTGGGCACTCCCACCAGGTTCCAAGCAAGGCACCTAAGGGCAGTGACTCAGCTTTCACTTCCCATTTGTCACTTCTGTTTCATCTCTGTCCTCGTTAAAGTGGTCTCATGACAGAAGTGTGAGATGGTGCCCCTGCTGCAGACTGGATGCCTAGTTCACACATCGCCATCAGGACCCCTTTGGCTTTGCCTGCTTCTTCATAGCCTTGCAGCTTCTTAGAACCCTTTGAGGAGCCAATTTTGATTGACTGGAGCTGTGCTAAGGGACTGGCATATATCCACGTGCACTTACTGGCCTGCTCCAGTAAGGTCAACTAACACTAGCCACTGCTTTTCTTCCCCACGCGAGCAGCAGCAGGTGTGTGTGGAGAGTAGCTGGCTCTGTTAGGCAGGGACAGTCCAGCCTTGTACTTCTGGGGTCAGGCTTCCGGGTCAAGCAATCAATGAGCTGAGAAGGGGACACAGCTTGAGTCCCAGAGTGCAGAAATTTAGGAAATGCTGGTTTGGTAACAGCACCAAATTGCAATGCCTGACACATTCTCCCCCACTGGATTTAGCTCATGATTCTGAAAGAAGAGCCATTTCTTTAATGTGCAAAGCTGCAGGGGCACCGGCCAGCCATTAAAGCTAGGCATGGCATTCACTGTGTGACTTGGGGCTACTCTCATAATCCTACTAAAAGATAATTTGTCTAGATTCAGTGATAACATCCAGTAATTTACTGCTGAAGATCCGGATCCATTATTTAAGATATTAATTCCTGTTAAAAAGCAAAGACCCCAGAGCAAGGATAAAGCATTGAACATGGTGAGCTAATGTGATCAGAATAATCAATGAAAGCCAATGTTGATCATAATATCACCATCACCAATGACCACTACCACTGAGCAGTTAAAATGTACTGAGGTGTTGTTTCCACACAATGTTTGGAACCATTTATCTTCCCCTTTCAATGTAGTGCCCGGAGGTCAGCACTCCTAATGTTTGCTTTTTGTAGACCTAGAAACCGAAGCTTAATATTTAAGTGAAGTTGGCTGAGGCTACCAGCTAGCAGGTGTAGGCTCCAGAATTCTAATCTAGCTGTCTCTTCTAAATGCCCCAGCATCTGTGATACTAGCTACCATGTTGCTGGAGTGCAGTAAACAGATGGGTCTCCATTTCTACCCTGTGGCTCTATGGTTCCATCTGGCTTCTCCATAGAGGATTCCACTTATGAAAGCAAAACACAAGTACAAATAGGATGGGGTGGGATTGGGGGGCCAAGCTGCAGAATTGAGGTGGATACAGGGTATAGGCATCATTCTTCCTCCCTGGACCTTACATGTAATATGTTTGAAATGAGGGGTCTGACAAAATGATCCACAAAGTCCCTTCAAGCCATAACTGCTATGCTGGAGAATTTTGCTCATAAGTCATGACCTGCCTGCTAAAAGTCTCTTTTGCTGACAGGACATATGGAGGAGCAACTTCAGAGGGTCAGGAAGGTTCCCAGGTGCAAAACTTAAGAAGGTACCACTTGTGGGATAGCTCAAGCATAGGCCTTACTCTCAGCATCCTGACATGAACACCTCTTCATTTGCATCCTGAGCAAACAGGTGTTTCACTAGCCTTTTGCTAGTGTTGGCCTTATTACAAAGACTAGTTTGGAGGAGTGGCAAACAGTGAGTTCTTAAATCCTAATTTCCTTTTTCTTGAGACGACGGTTGATTACAAGAAAGAGAAGAGACCACAGAGGCCTCTGGCCTTGGACTGGGCATGAAGGGGGCCTAAGGTATTTTGAGGGCACACATAGCAGATCTCATGAATTGGTTGGACCTGTTTTGCTCCTCTCATGCCCTGGCTTGGTCCCTCTGTAAGAGGTGAAGGTCTCATTTTCAGGTGGTGGGGAAAAAGCACCTGTGGTTGTGTAGAAAACCATCTCCTGGGTAGATTACATCTTCCTTTGCTGTGACCAAAGGAAAAGAAGCAACTTAAAGGAAGAAGGGTTTAATTGGTTTTAAATGCAAGGGCACACCATCCAGCATATCGGAAAGGCCTGGCAGCTGAAACAAAAGAGGGCTGGTTACATCACATGCTTGGTTGGGAAGCATTAAATGATCAATGCTCTTACTTAGCTTGCTTCCTCCTTTTGATTCAGGCCGGGACACCAGCACATAGAATGGTGCCACCCACACTAAGCTTGTGTCTTCCCACCTCAATTAACCTAATCTACAAACACCCTCATGGAGACATGCCCTGAGGTTTGTCTCCCAGGTGATTCTAGACCTTGCAAAGTTGACAACATTAGCCATTACATATGTCCTCACATTCTATGGAGCCTCTTTATGGTCTTTTAGTCCCTCCTGCCCCTCTGAAATTGCTGCCACATATTGTCCTGTCAGCAAAAGAGACTCTTAGCAGGCAGGTCATGATTTGTGAACAAAGTTATCCTTCAGAATAGGAGTTCCTTTTTGTCAGACCTCCTCTTTTAAAAACATTACATGTAAGACCCAGGGAAGAAGAAGGGGCTATATGCCACAGCCCCTCAGTTCTGCAGCTCTGGGTTTACATAACTTTCTGCACCAACTGCATGTCCCTCCATCAAGGCTGGAGTGTGAGCTCCAGGACTGGACTTGGCTCTGAACAGCACAGTCTTTCTCCTTCTAAAGAAGACAGCTTGAAGGAAGTGCAGGCACAGCCTCCCCTCTCTGCCCTTCTGTGACCTTCATGAAAGCTTTGTATCTCACACCCCTTTGTGTTGGGCTGGGAGTGGAATAAGTGAAGTATGTGTGTGTGTGTGTGTGTGTGTGTGTGTGTCTGTGTATATGTATGTTAGTATATGTATGTTCATGAGTGTGTGCATGTGTGAGTATGCATATATGCATGAGTGTGTATATACATGAGTGTGTATATGTGAGTATATAAATGTGGCTGTGTTATGTGTGAGATATATGCATATATATGTGTGAGTGTGTGAGAAATTACTTGGTACTAGCATGTAACAGAGCAGTTTCTTTTTCTGTTAAAGTAAATTGCAGCATTCCCCATGCCAAGGACCTAACACAATCCTTGCCACTCTCCATGCTTGATGTGTGAGCAGCTCTGTGGCCTCTCCTCTGTCTACACTCCCAGCACTAGAGCCCTAGAGAGAAATCTGGGCTGTTCTTTACTGTAGGGATCTTCTAGTATAATACATAATGACACTTTAAGGAACCATTGCCTTCCGTGAATCCCTCCACCCAACCAATTTCTCTAATGATGACATAGTCCGTGGTCACTTCGGTTCTCTTTTCTTTCCAGTCACAAAGTGGCTCCTTTTAAGAGTCTGATTACTTGATAATAACTAAGAAAATGTGGTCTGATGGGAGCTCCCATTCTTAAGGGTCTTCTGACCTACCAAGGAACAAAGCTGTGGATTTAGTATCTAGGACACTGTCCCCGATGAAGCCTTGTCTTTTGGGAAAGTGAGAGTCATCATGAACTCCAGATAGTTCTGACATAAATGCCTAAGACCATTGTCCCTCTCAGATAACTTCTGGCCACAGTGACTGAATAATCCAAACAGAAGTGATATGGAGGCCTGTGGGGTAGCAAGTAAACTGCGCAATTGGTTTTTGTTTGTTGTGGCCCTGAATTGTCTTAGGAAGCAGGGATATGTCTGTATGGGTTCCATTCATCATTTATCCAGACATCTGTGTTAGGGTGCACACTGAGCGACTTATTTGGCCTTGATAATACAAAATTAATTTTATCAACATCATTTCATTTTAACTTTGTAACATGCCCGAGAGGTTATTTATACCACAGCTAATAAGAAGCAGACTTGGGACTGTTGCTGTCAGTCTGTGCTTGCTCGGTGTTGTCAAACTTGCCTTTAGATATCCCCTCAACATGTGCTGGTTCTTGTTCCTCAGTGTGTGGTACACAGTCAGGCAGCACAGCCACGGGAAAACAGAATTTCAGCCTTAGCTCAGACTTGCTGAATTAGAACCTGCCTTTCAATAAGACTCCTGGGCAGGGTTAGGAAGATGGCTCAGTTGGTATCTTGCAAGTACAATGTCCTGAGTCTAGAACCCATGCAAAAAGCCAGGGGTGATGGCATGTGCTTGTAATCCCAGCAGGAGGATGGGAGAGACAGACTTGTTAGCCTAGCCTAGTCAGCAAGTCCCAGACCTGCAAGAGTCTATCTCAAAAACACCAATGTGGATATATCCATAGCACCTGAAGATAACTGCCAATGTCCTCTGGCTTTCACATACATATATGCATGTACATATATGTGAACCTGTACCACATGAACACACACACACAAGGTTTTTGGGTAATTCTGCAAACTCTGAGGTGAGAGAGCCAGTCTTATGTGAGAAAGGCACAGGGTACAGGGCGCATATGACTTTAAACTTTCATGTAGTCATATTTCAAAGTAAAAGCAAATGAGTGGGAATTATTTTAACTTTAGCAATCTATTTTAACCCCAAGTATAGCACAGATTTCATTATTGATGAGGAATATTGCATTCTCATTGAGTCTTGGCATCTGATGTGTTTGACACTTACACATCTCAGTTGAGAGCAGACACATTTCACTGACTGTGTGACACTGACACTCTATGGGTAGGCCAGCTTCAGAGCAGGGTTCTCACATGTTGTCAGGGATTAGAGCCAACTACAGGGCTGGTCAAAACACACGCTGTGTCTTCCTTCACTTCCCATTCAGTAGATCTGGGTCTATTGGCCATTGATTCCACTTCTGAGAAAGTCTCGGTGGTGCCCATGCAGCTGGCACTAGACAGCACTGGTTCCACTGCTCCAGAACTGTGCCTGACTTACCCTAACAGGCACAAGGTTCTGCAATTAGGAGAGAAACAAAGAAGAATGGAGCATATGGGGAAAGAGAAATGACAGCCATGTAAAAGGAGGCTTTTTTCTGTCCTGTCCTGTCCCATGGCCTCTTGTAAATAATCATTCAGAGGCTTGATATTAATTACAAACTGTTTGCCCTATTGATCAGGCTTATTACTAACTAGCTCTTACAACTTAAATTAACCCATTTCTATCAATCTATATTTTGCCATGTGGCCGTGGCATGTGTCTACTGACATCTTACTCACTGGGTGGCTGGATGATGTCTGTGCCTGACTCTGCCCTTCTTCTCCCTGTCTCTCTCCTTGGATTTCCCACCTGGCTCTTATCCTGCCTTGCCATAGGCCAAAGCAGCTTTCTTTATTAACCAGTGGGAACAACATATATTTACAGAGTACAGAAAGACATTCCACATCACAGCCAGGACAAGAATCTTGACTCCTCACTTCTCAGACACATGGGAACATTCTTTGGAAGCCAGATATAATTGCCCACTGGAAGATAAACTAACCATCCTGGCAGAAATGAATATTTTTTGAGACACTTGTCCCTGTGACTATTAGACTATAAAGACAATGACCACAAGGAATTGGAATTTCCATGATGGGAAAGAAAAAAGATGGGGCCTTGTGCTTATCTCACACAGTTCTGGCAACTTGTCAGACCACCTTGCAAGAGAGACTGGAGTCAAGGGTTGTGGGTTAATGATGAGCAGGACCAAATCTTAACCCAAACTGCTTAGTTATGCATACCTCTTGCCTTCTATTTAAACCTAAACCTTATAGTAGGACCCTGAAGATGGACTTAGGGGTTCACTGGTACTCTGTATTTGTTCCTCTTCCCAGTGTGGCCACATTGAATAAATCTGCTTTCTCTGCTTTTTTTTTTTTTTTTTTTAACTATTGTTTGTCTCTTTAGTTGGACTATTGCATGGCTGTTTGTTAGGGCTGCAGGGCCCAGGCTCTGACCCTAAACAACTCTCATAACAAAATCAGTAGACCAATTTGATCTTGTGTTTACTTGACTGAGAAAACAAAACAAAATCAAAACTGTGTCCAGATGACTTGGCGTCACACCCCATGCCCCAAGCTAGGTTCATTCTCCCATCCTCAATAAGAAAAGGGTGAAATTAATAGTAGAATGCAGAGAAGGGAGATTTATTCAATGTGACCTCTTGGGAAGAGGAACAAAGAGATCCAGCAAACTCTCCCAAGACTATCAGTGTCCTGAAATAACAGTAAAGTTTAAACAGAGGGCCAAGGATATATACTACTAAGCAGTCCTGGTCAGGTGTGGCCTGGCCCACCATGGATCCATTATTGGCTGGGCTTCAGTTTAATCCAGTAAGGAGGGCTGATGATAAGGGTCTAGGATTTAGATAGATTCCCTGACAGACTGACAGAGAGGGAAGAGGGGCTATGACTAGATAATAAAGACGGCGAACCTCTGAGATGTCTGACTTCTTCTTTACCCTCCTGACTTGGGACAAGAGCTTGGTGATCTTTTTCTCTGGCTAGTAGGGCTCCCACTTGTGGGTGGTCCAGCAAGTTCAAGGCCAGACCAGGATGTGCTTACCCCAAACTTGTGGACCTGTCAGCCTCCCTGTGTTTTTCAAACTGACCAATCATAAATTGGGGGAGGAAGACCCCCTTTAAGACCCTTCAAACTCCCAGCCCTCAAGGAGATATGGGGTCTTTGGCTTCCTGAACCCCCTCTGCAACTGTGGAATATCTTTCTCTCTTTGTGCCTTGGTGTGTGTGTGTGCTTTTTATTCCTAATAGAAGCCTTTCTTACAGGCCGATTCTGTTTGCTGTGCCCGAGATTTCCTGCTGCTATCTGTTACCATCAAGATTTTCCCTGCTTTTTAATTCTTTAACTGGCAGAGAAAATGAACCTGATCAAGGTCTCTAGCCAGTAACAAATCGTTTGAACTGTGTAAAATCTCTTTTTAGGTAGAAGCGCTGCCATGCCCTCCCCCCACCCCACCCCACCCCAGTTGGGGGTAGGTGGGCTTTTCCTTCTCCCAGAATGAGATTCCTGAGGAAATTCCATTCTTTGGGGTTTAGTGGTTTGATATGTTGGAGCCCAAGTGTCTCTTTAGAGTACCTTCGTTTCTGTCAGTCCAATTACAGGTCTAGACTCACTGACTGCCGCACAGGAGGTTTTCTGCAGTGTCCAGGGCATATGTGACACTTTTGACGCCTCCTCTTGCTGTGTTCATTATCTTCTTTGAAAATTCCCTTGACTCTCTTCTTCCTGTTCATCATGTTCAATCAAATGTCCTCCATTCTACGGAGGAGCCCCCAACCAGGCCTATCTGCTCCCCAACTTTCCTTATCCTCAGTTCACCCTGTACACTGCCACCAGGAAGACCCTTTGTGAAGATAAGCCCATTCAAATCTCTCCTTTGATTTAGATAATGAAAAGCTTCCCTTTACATTCAGAATAAAACCCAACCTATTGTCCTGACCTTTGAGGCTCTCCATGCCAACCCTGCCCACCCACTTCAGGACATTGGCCATTGCGCGCTCTCTCTCTCTCTCTCTCTCTCTCTCTCTCTCTCTCTCTCTCTCTCTCTCTCTCTCTCACTGGATGAGCTCTTATCTGACCCTTGACCTGCATTCAGTGATCCCCTCTATTTAGAGCCTCCTGTCTGGACCTGACAGTACAGGAAGAAGTCACTACAGGACCCAACAGAAAGCAGTATGCACACCCTGGGACTCCTCAGTACCTAGATCCTTCATACCACTTACCAAGTTTTGTTACAATGTAGTTATTGGTGTGTTTACTCCCTCAGGAGGAGCACAGGAAGAAAGGGGACAAGAATTTGGTCTGTTTCACACTCCCTCCCTCTCAGCCCAGAGCCTGGCACAGAGGGAACCATTTCCTGCCTATGATCTAACTGGACAATTCTCCCATGCTAATTACGAGGATACAACAACATTAAAGACTCTCTCTCGAATGTGTTTACATTTGCTCAGGGCCATTGGGTAATCACAGCTGAGAAAAGGAACTCAGTATTATTGATATGAACTTACTAGAATGTTCAGGAAGGAACTAAGAAGACAGAAAAGGGGACTGACCAGGTTGGCTACACCACGATGGCCAATGTCTAGAGGAAAATGTATCAGTTATTCACAGGAAAACTCACCAGAAGATCCAAGATGATGGCACAGAGGACAATTTTCGTTTTCTCTATTTATGCAAGCTCCTCTGCCATTTTAAATTAAACTGAATCCCATATGGTTGCTTGCTGTAGAATTTATTTTTAGGCTTCAGCTATCAGCTCTGGGATGTATCCTGTTTCTTTTTATAGCCAGACCACAGCTATTGATTCCCAGGGTCGCTGCATCTTCTTTGTTTAGGTGCAGACAGTCCAGGCAGCAGAAACTGCTCCCTCCCAGGGAGCTGCCTGGAAATACCAGGGGCAGCTCAGGGCGGCCTCCCTCTGCTGCTGCTGCTCCATGCCTGCTGCAGGGGACCGGCTGGGGGTTTCATTGCCAGAGAAACTGATATATCAGCTGGAATCCCGCAGAGGAGCCCCCACCAATTCAGACATTTACATGTGGGCAGACCAGAGATGCAAACCCATTCTTCATCCTGCTGGGCGCTTCCCCGCCGCTGCAGTGGTATCTTTTGTTGTGCCTGCGCTAAAGGGAGTCCTGGAGCCCCAGCTATTGTGAGCCTCCAATCTGCTATGTGTATAAGAGGAGTGGGGGGTGGGAGGCACACATGCTCATCTGCCTTTCCTCCTTCTTCTTTTTATTATCATTAATAATGAAATATCGAGACCGGGCTGCTAATGAGCCTAAACTCCCTCCTGTTAGTTTATTTTTTTGCCTTCATACTGTCACTTCAGAGTAAATTACTTTTCTCTGCATCTTGTTCAAGGGACATCACACCAGCATGACCCTCCCCCTCCCACCCTTGTTCTAATTTCAGGGTTATTCAGTTTCTCTCACTGCAGTTTACTAAGCAAGGGAGGTCGTCCCATCTATCATACTTAAACCCGCGCAACATGTCTTCTCCTGCAATTGAGACATCATTCTTGTTGCACCGAGTTGCCTCGGGTTTTAAGCACTTATGCAATACACATAGATGTAACCTATAAAAGAGTAAATACATAATATATACCGATATCTCTGTGTTATGAGTTTAATGGAAAAATATTTAAAGACTGGGAGCACAGGGAGACCTGTTCTGGGGGTGGGGAGCTAAATAAACAGCCGCCTGCACCATGCAGCCACATCTGCTGGGCTCTCCATCCTGCTCATGGCATGCTAAGCACTTCCTTGTCAATTGGGAGATGTCAGGATGCGAAAACGACCAACATTAAGTAGAGATTTTGTGCCAGGACGACAGTGAGCATCTCCAATATGCTTTTGTCTTCTGTTCAGAGATGCTAAACTGGCCTTCATCACTCAGCCATTTCTTCTAGTTTCCTGGGTGGCCCACCAATACCGAGCACCCAGTGCTGTTTCCTTCCTTCCCTGGTTCCTTCCTCACCTGCCTCAGGCTGCATCCCAGCTTTGCTCTTCACAGTGTGACCCTAGACAAAGATCACACCCCTCCCATGTGGCAATGATGTTTACTTAGTAGTGTTTTGGGGATGGAATGAGTTAATGCATGTGGATTGCTTACTAGCCTTTTAAACTTTTCCCTACTAATTTCTGCCTAAGAAATTGTTTGCTATCCCAGTAAGGTGTAGCTAGAGTTTTCCTGCCTGGCCCACAGTCAGGACAAATCTCTCTCACCCACCAGTCCCACAGTCGCTCAGACCCGACCAAGTAAACACAGAGACTTATATTGCTTACAAACTGTATGGCCGTGGCAGGCTTCTTGTTATCTACTTCTATCTTGAATTAACCCATTTCTATTAATCTATAAGTTGCCACGTAGCTCGTGGCTTACCGGCATCTTCATATGCTGTATGTCATCGCAGCGACTGGCAGTGTCTCTCTGATTCAGCCTTCCACTTCCCAGCTTTATTCTCCTCCTTGTCCTGCCTATACTTCCTGCCTGGCCACAGGCCAATCAGTGATTTATTTATTGACCAATCAGCAACACACTTGACATACAGACCATCCCATAGCAGTAAGGTATCTAAAATAAGTATATAAATCAAACATCTACTGATAATAAACCATAAGAAAAGTATTTTAAACCAATTCTTTGGTGTGCATATAATTTTACCATTTATTAAAGATGAAAGCATATTTGCATACTAATGAGATGTATGTGTTTGTATATTTTTACATAAAGAATTAAATCTTGCCAGAATATTCAGTAATACAGGATGTTGAGTATAATTCAACATTTTACAGAGTTGATCACTATTTTAATTTTATAATCATCAATGCTGAGTGTTGCTTTGCATAAATACATAGTACATAATGACAGAAGTATGCTTAGGGACACTTCTGAAGTTGCTAGAAATTCTGTTCTAATCCCAAACCAAAATTAATTTAGAAAGCCGGGCGGTGGTGGCGCACGCCTTTAATCCCAGCACTCGGGAGGCAGAGCCAGGCGGATCTCTGTGAGTTCGAGGCCTGCCTGGGCTACAAAGCGAGTCGCCAGGAAAGGCGCAAAGCTACACAGAGAAACCCTGTCTCGAAAAACCAAAAAAAAAAAAAAAAAAAAAAAAAAAAATTAATTTAGAGTTTTTTTTTAATGCAAGTCAAGTCAGCAACTCAAACAGCAATTTTTAAAATCAAACATTTTAACATAATTCAATTCAAAGATGTACTAATTTGGTACTTGAATGCTGAGGAATGATGTCAGAAGAATATTAAAAATCTTTGTTTTGTAATTGAATCATTATGTTCCTGTAAAAGCAGAACAGTGGCCCTCTCAAACAGTCTCTAATCTGAGCTTAGGAGTTCCAGGTGGCTTTTGTTGTTGTTACCTGACGGTGTGCACCCTCCATGTTCAGAAAGGTGACATGCAAAGTTTTTAACTCAGCATGGTCGAACACTGCCACAAATTCCTCAGACTTATTACACAATTGATTTTAGGTTAAGTTTTGCTCATTGTGCACTCAGAAACTTTTTGCTGTGACCCTCAAATTCAGTAACCCCAGGTAGGGTTGCAAGCCATAGTTTAGGAATATGGGTTTACCACAGTGCCTCATACTTGGGAAATGCTCAATAGATTTTTATTCTTTGGCTTTTTTTTTTTTTGTATTTGTCTCTTATTCTTTATCAGTACAAATTCTGACTCAGAGAGTAAATGTTCCTCAATCACGCCTTGTCCATTCTGTACAAAACCGCACATATTTTATGTTGTGGTTGATGAAATTGTCAGAAGCTGAACAAGATGAAGGAAATCAGAAATTCCAAGCCAGTCTTTATTTAAATTTTTAGTATTTTGTTTATTGTTAATTTTCTTGCCCTGAACTTTAAAATTCTGCATTTTGAAACTATTTTTCTTAATTATGGAGCTTTTGGCAACACTCTGGCTCTGTGCCTGGGATGAGCGAGTCCTGGGCCTTAGCTGCCTTAATGGACTCCAGTTCCCACTTCAGAGAAGCATGTCTTTTAGTTTTCCTGGCTTCTCCTCTTCTGTTGTGTGTATGCTCTTGTAACATTAGACACATTCTCTTTAAATTTATTTATTTGTGATTTGGTGTATGTGTGTTTGTATGTCAGTACAGAGCCAGAAGGTGTCAGATTCCATGGAGATGGAATTGTGGCCAGTTATAAACTACCCAATGTTAGAACCAAACTTGGGTCCTCTTCAGGAGCAGTACATGCTCTTAACAACTAAACCATTCCTCCAGCCCTGTCAGTAAGCACTTTCTGGATAAAAGGACCACCTTCTTTGTACTGCCATTGGGGGGTGGGGCAAGGGAAGGAGGAGTTAGTTTAGCCCACAAAGGAAGAAGTCACTGGACTGAGCATTAAATAAAAGCTGGCAGAAAAACACATTTGAGATCTCTGTGATCCAGATGTCAGGCTTTCAAATCTCCCCAGCTGATCCATGAAATCTCATCGGCCTTCCCTTGATAAGACAGGACTGACTAGGGACCAGCCTAGAGGTGGAATTTCTTATGAACATGACTGTCTGGGTACAAGATGTCCCAGTGAAAAAATTAGGCAGCAGAACTCAAATGGCGTAGATTTTCTATTCTCATTTCCGTACATGCTACTAGGGGGACTTTTCCCATGTTCTGTGATCAAGTAAGGGCTATACAGTATTTATTCCATACAGTACTTTTGGTTTGAGGATAAAGAATAGCTATTAATCACAGGACAAGATGACTCTGGACTCCCAGAACCTTTTCCTAACAGGATCATGTAACACAGTTCTGTGTCCACCTTCCATGAACATTCAAGATACTGTTGGAAAAATATGCAATTATTTTCTAAGCTTTGTATTTCTAGAGGAGTCCTAGCACTTTTTCATAATTTCCTAGATGAATCTACTTTCTATTAAAGCTAAGAATCTTTTAGTCCCACATAACTCCTTTAGCTAACCCTATCCTACTGGCCAAAGCCAGCCAGTGCTCAGGCTCAGCTCCACATAAGTTACCAAGCAAGCCTAAGAGTCATTAACCTGATACAAACTTTTTTCTTTTTCTTCAAATTTATTCTGACTTGAAGCAAAGTGTCAGTAGCACTTTTGTTCCAATTTGTTCATCCAATGTTTGCAAATATGCCTGAAGAATATATTAAAATGTCACAGCTTGAAGTGTCAAGCCACTTACCTCTATAAACATGTTTAAAGATCTAGGCTGGTGTCAGAATCTTATTGGTATGTGGTCTTCAAAATTCAGCAGACAACAGAGAGATCCACCAGGAAGAATTGTTGTTCCAAAATGGTTCGGATCCACACTCTGATGTAATGGGTCTGAAATGATATCAGAAAACTGGCATTTCCAGCATGTGCCCATGTGGGATGGTTAGTTTTGCAGCATGTGTCCATATGGGATGGTTAGTTTCGGTTGTCAACTTGACTGATTGGGAGATATCTAGGAATATGGTGTGGAGAAGAGTTCAAAAACCTTTGGAATTGGTTTGTAGGAGGAGTTTGGGAGATTTTGGAGGACCAGCTCAAAGAAAGATTATAATGCTGTAAGCAGAACTCAATGTTTGATGGTATTGAGAGCTCAGAAGAGGAGGACGCTGGTAGGAAATTGACAGTCATGGTTGTGCTTGTGAGGTTTCAGATAGAAATAAGAACTCAATTGGGGTTCTAACTATGCCACCCATGTCACAATCCTGGCAAAGAACTAAGATATATTTATCCATGCTCCGAGACTTTGTAGTAGGCTTAGTTTAAAGGTGCTGGATAGCTTCTTGGTGGAAGAAATTTCATGGCAGCCCAACATTCAAGAAGCAGACCAGATGTTTCCATCTGCCTTGAGCTAGATTTGCAATGAGAATCAGGAACAAAAACCAGAGAAGAAGTATTTTTAAAATGTGTAGCTTGGACAGAACAGAAGTATGTGTAAATTTTTAGTTTAAAAAAGGCACAGTTGTTAAAAGGAGTTATATCATTGATGAGAAGTCAAGTAGACTCTCTGCTGGAACAAAAGGGAAGATGTCTTGAGGAAATTATCATGACACCCTTGCTCCAATACAGTTTCAAAGGTGTGAAAACTTGCTCTCATTTTAAGGGCTTTCATTAGAGCAGAGAACTCTAGACCCTGCTTGTACAGGGCTACCTAGAAAATAATTTTAGTTGGATTCATTTCTACATGTTCAGCCATAGAGGCACAAAGGCTGTTTCAGACATGACTCAAGTGGCTTGAATACAGTTTGCATTGGTGCAGGCATTGGTACTATGCACATGGTGCTAATTCTGCTAACATGCAGGATATAGGAGTTAGGGGATCATGGAGGCTTCCACCAAGATTTCAGTGGAAAGCACAGGAAGCTGGGCAGCATATGATAATGTTCCAAGATAATTTTTGTGACTGTGCTAAAAAGCCCTGACCAAAAGCACTTAAGAGGGAGGGGGGTTATTTGAGCTCACAGTTCCAGATTCCAGTCCATCATGTGGGGAATTCAAAGCAAGAAGAACTTGAAATAACTGGTTACAACATATCTACAGTCAAGAGCAGAGATAAATGAACTTGTGCATACTTACTTGCTTGTGCTCAGCTTGTTACACAGTTCAGGACACCTGCTTAGAGAATGATGCCACCCACAGTGGGCTGAGTCTTCTAACATCAATTAATTTATTAAAACAATCTGCCACAGACATGCTCACAGGCTGACACATTGTAGACAATCCCTCACTGAATCTCTTCCAGGTGATCCTAGGTTCTGTCAAGTTGACAACTGATGTTAACACAGTGTCCTGAAGAGATGGCTCAGCAGTTAAGAGAGCATTCTGTTCTTGAAGAAGACCTGGGTTCATTTCCCAACAGCCATGTTGAATGATGCATAACCACCTTAACTCCACCTCATAGGGATGTGACATCCTTGTCTGTGCTCCAAGGGCACTGCACTTAGATACACACATTCTCTCTCTCTCTCTCTCTCTCTCTCTCTCTCTCTCTCTCTCTCTCTCTCTCTCTCTCTCTCTCACACACACACACACACATACACACACACACACACACACACACAATTAAAAATAAGAAGAAAATCTTAAAAACCTATTTCAGAAGGATTAGGTTGCCCAAAGGCAGACTTTGAGAGGATGATTTGAGTAAAGTCAAGCAGAGGCCCCAGGAAGTTAGGGATGACAGGCTTATGGAATGCCTTCTAGGGAATCCTAAGGGCAGCCAGAAAAGCAAACCCAAGAGTGTGTCCCTATGGGCTTCAGCCAACAAGGTCGTGGGGGTAGGACTTCCTAAGCTTTTGAAGCTTACACCATACTACCTTGTGTCCTAGATAATAGACAGGAAGCTACAGGAATAATTCTTACACTACTGGGTTTCACTCTTGCTTCTGTCTGGTTCTGGCTTCCCCTGCCTCTTTTCCTACCTTCTGGAAAGAGGATGTTAATGACATGTCTTTGTGTCCTGAAAGTGTGAGGCATTGAGATGGGCTCATAGCTGATTTTGCCTTGAGTTTCAAAGGAGATTTTGGGCCTGGGTTTTCAGGAATGCTGGAACAGTGAAGACTCTAGAGAATCTTTGAGGTGAACTAAATTCATTCTTCACTGCGATATGGAATTGTGCCTTGGGGTCTAGGAGAAGAATGCTACACTTTGGGTCCAAAATTTCTACCAAAGGCAATGCAAGCAAGCATTTTAACTCATGGGCTAATTCATGAGGAACAAGTTACTTACACTAGAAGGGTTACTGTGTATCCTATGAATTACTGGTCAATGGTATAGTTGGTGGTGCAGCATTCAGAAGGTGGAACCTAGTGGAAGGACTTTCAGTCACTGTTGGGGGTAGGGTAGTGTGTACTTAAGAGGGACATTAAAATGTCTTCTCTCTTTCTCTTTTCCTGGATAACATGAAGTGAATAGGCTTCCTCTGCCACATGCCACTCCATAAAGTATTGTACTTTCAAGAGACCATGGGATAATCTTTCTGAAAAGAAGAGCCAAAGTAAACTTTTCCTACTTTTAACTTGGTTATTTGGGTGTTTTATCATAGCAGTAGAAATCTTGTGACCAGCACATTAGGTGATGTGCAGGCTGATTATGTGGAGACTGTGATCTGAGGACTATTGGTGTAGACTCTGAGTATATCAGTGCTGTCACTGACATTTGGACAATCCCATAAAGTCAACGTAAAGAGACAATGTCCTTCTATTTTCCCCACTAGAGTGAGCTGTTCTGTTATTCTCATGCAGTCCTTTCTGGTGTCTTATCCTGTGTTATCCTCAGTCTTCTCTTTTCCATCCAGCTGATGAGTGGGGAAAATGGGGAGGGGCAAGCCTGTCTAACACTTAACTGTCTTGTCCCATAGGAAGTATGTGTTGCCAACAACAGGGAAGATCCTGTTGTCTAGATGGTGCCTAGGAGGAAGCAGAAATGTGTTCAGGTGACTTCATAGCTCCTGTGACACACCTAAAGGATCTTTGGATTTTACTTTGTTTGTGAATTTATTAGTTGATGGTCTCCATTTTCTACTTTGCATCAACACCAACTACATCCAATCATTGTTTCTGTGGCCTGTGTTCCGTTCCTAAATAATTGCTACCTTGCCATGCCATCTCATCTTTGTAGAAAGTAGGAGCTCTGACTGTGCAGCTGGGGTTTGAGGAAGGATGCCAGGAAGGGAAGATGCACATACTCCTTCAAAGAGCCGCAATCCCCTTCTGTAAGAGCTCCCATATATAGTGATGCCAGAAGCTACATCCATAAGTCTCACCAACATGACTGCCTACACATAAGCATAACAAGGACAACAACAATAGACATGGGGAAAGTGAGCTGGATCAGGGAAAGTTCACAAAGCCTCAACCCTGCCCCAAACTACCAGCAATTGAGAAATGCTGGGAGTAGAAGAAATAGCCATGCTGCTTTTGTTTTTGTTTCTGTTTTTATGGGGAAAGACTATAAGCAAACAAGGTGTGGAAAAGAGGAAAAACAGAATCAGCTTTTCCTGCTCATTTTACTTATGTTGTTCCTTCATGCAGTTCCACATGGTTGATGTGAGAACTGGAAAATGAGCATCTGGCTGAAGTTAATTTTTGTTACAATCAGGATTCTGACAAACTGAATGATGCTCACCTATCTATGTTCTCAGAGATGCTTTAAAGTAGCCCTGCAACCACCACATGCACGAAGATGCATTATGCACAGGAAGAAAAGATGGCATTGTGTGCCAAGTAAAGTTCAAAGGAAGACATCCATCTTGAAATCAGTTTCCTTTCTCTGCCCAGAGTTTACAGGGAGAGAGGAAATAGCTGCAAAGTCTATTCTAGCAGCTGCTTATTTATACACATATCCCTGTCCCTTTTGGGATGTCTTCTATACAGAAAGCCTGAGCCACTGAAAGCATCTCTTCTGCAGAGATTTTATATTACATAGCTATCTTAGGAGCTGGTGTGCTAGTCATTTTAGATAGCAACCAGCTACTATATGTACACAATACCCACTTTTCATAACAATTTTACACAAATCTTCTTCTTTGGGGCTATTTATATATAGTTTTAAAAATCTCACATATAGAGCAGGTACTCCTTGTCCTCAACTTACTCGTAGAAAAAATGCCCTGCAAAGGCACACAGTGACTTTCCCAAGGTCCAGAGGAGCTTGAAACTTAAAATGGTCTAGAACTGACAGAATTCTGCTTCTCAGAACACTGAACACATGTTTATGTCAGTGTACCTTCAACCCCAGCATTAAAGGGGCTTGTTCTTCTCTCTTCCTACAGTTTTCCTACAGCAAGAATGATTTGTCAAGTTATTTCTTATGTAACTCCAGTAAAATTTAAATCAGATAGATCCTTGTAATGACAAATTATCAATGTGCCTAATATTTTCTTGAATAAATTCCTACATGATAAAAACACATGGCAGACATCAAATTATTTGTCTGCAATAGCATTGATCATATCCAAAGTTATCCTAGAGATAACTTACAGGGGGAAAATGTGGTGGTATTGTGTTCCCCAAAATATTGTGCACTCTAATAAACTTATCTGGGGTCAGAGACAGAACAGCCACAATATTAAACATAGAGGATAGGCAGTGGTAGCACATGCCTTTAATCCTAGCATTCCAGAGGCAGAAATCCATCTGTTCAAGGATACAGCCAAGCATGGTGACTCACGCCTTTAATCCCAGGGAGTGGTGGTAGAAAGCAGAAAGGAATATAAGGCATGAGGACCAGAAACTAGAAGCATTTGGCTGGTTAAGCTTTCAGGCTTTGGAGCAGCACAGTTCAGCTGAGATTCATTCTGGATGAGGACTCAGAGGCCTCCAGTCTGAGGAAACAAGACCAGCTGAGGATCTGCGGAGGTGAGGTAGCTGTGGCTTGTTCTGGTTCTCTGATCTTCCAGTTCACCCCAATACCTGGCTCATGGTTGTTTTTATTAATAAGAACTTTTAAGATTCCTGCTACAGGAAAAAGTTTCCCTTTGTGCTTTCTCTTGGCCTTTGTGTTTTCTGAACACCTCATGTATGTGTCTGTCTTGTCATTCGATAAAATTTCTTACTGTATCAACAAGTGTTTATCACAGAAACTTCCTATGATTTAAATATCCTGACAGCTCAGTGAGATTTTCTCTTTCTCCAAATACCTTATAACTATGATCAGTAGAATCCATTCTGCTATTTTGAATTCTAAGCTACAGCGCTTGTTCCAAGAGCAAGCCCTGTGTTAGCAGACATCTAGAAATGTCTAACAATGACATCATCATGCAAGCTGAGTATACACTCTTAGGGGAAGTACTTAGTTATCTGTCTTGGTGACCAGCCAGACAAAGGACAGGAGAATGGCATAACACAAAGGTGGAACACATCTTTCTTTCTCTCCTTTCTCTAGAAAGTACTGCCTTTTAGATGCGTTTACTAAGGACTCTTCCCCAAGTTGTTTTTGTGTCACAACAAAGTGGTAGGGAATCTGGGGCACCAGGGAGCATGCGTTTGCATTTCCTGTGACTTCTCTCTCCAGCTTGGGTTTTGACCTCACAGCATTGGCTGACAATCTGGGTTTCATTCAGAGCAAAGAGCTGGCATTGTGATTACTTTTTTATTTTTGCACATTTGATCTCACTGTATTAAACTACAGATTTTTTCCCCTACACGTTGCTAAATTAACATCCTGAACATTTTTGACCCACTTGCATTTCACCGTGACATATCACAGTAGAATTATCACCCGGCAAGGGGATTGTGTGTGATCTTCTACTTTTATCATCCCTTTAGCTTTCACCTTTGTGAAATTAAGCAAGGAAACATGGGAGTCAACATCTAACGAAGACCCACTGGGTTTTTAGGAAACTATATTCCTTCCAGGAGGGAAAAAATACTACCTCTGTCTGTCAACAGATTGACATGTTTTATGAAGTGCAAGTGACAGCCTTTCATGCAGGCATTAACTGCATTACTAGTAGAGGGCTTTTAAAGATAACTAATATACTTTATGACATGAAATATATTAAAATGTCAGTGTTTTAACCAATGTTTATAGAAATATATTACAGCCATTTATTGAGTTTATTAAATATGCTATGGACTAACAAGATAAAAGATGATTTACAAATAAAGTTGCTATTATTTAGAGTGGGTCTGATATCTGAGTTTACTGAGCATAGATTCAAGGCATGCTTGATTTCTTTTGAACAGAATAGAGCTACATTTTTGGAAAATAAATAAATGTGCTTTAGCAATGCTCAGAACTCATTTAGTCAATTTCATCTATGCTTTTATACAAGTACATTGATGTGAAGTCATGTACACTTTGAACTATTTTGGAATCTCTCTGAGAAACTGGTTCACAAACTCAGCCTACACACTGTAATTGTTGGGTGTTTAGCTGTAGTCCTTACCCAACTCCTAGATCTGAATCAGGGAGAGGGTATGATTTTCCTCTGTAGTCTCAGTGTCTGGATCAGGGAAGGACACATAGTAGGCAATCAGAACATATTTCTTGAATAGATCATGAAATAACAAATGACTGAACTTCTATTAAGATCTGTTGGCTTACTCATAACCTTGAATGGCCAAGACAATATATCTGTTGTAAAGAATGGCTTTCTCAATGAAGTTACCCTTGAAGAAGGAGACTTTTAAAGTAGCCATGATTAGCCAGAAAGCCATGGTCTCAGGCATTCAGTATAGTAGCTTGAATTCAGCATATGACTGTGGGTTCTCTCTGTGATGAAAGGAGATTGCTGAGTGAAGAACCTCTTGAGTGGAGATCTGCATGGCAAGTTGGGCTTTATATGTCAATAGCTTTTCTCCTAAATTCTCAATATTTTAATGCAGAACCATCAGGGAGTGGGGCACCTTGCCTTGCCTTATCTTAAAACACCTATCTAAATTTCTGTACACCCCACCTGCTTATCATGCTTCATTTCCCTGATTCATTTTTCTAGAAAACTCTTTTCTCTCTCCAGTGTCTATACAACTCCAATTCTAAGAGGAGTGAAGCATGCTTTAAGCATGGAAGATGTTTTATTTTTCTGAGAACATTCAAAACAGGGAGACGTTGTAGATAACTTTGAATGAGTCAAAGTGGAAGGCTGCCATCTGTGAGATTCTAAAACTAAACTTGGGCTTAATAGGGCTGCTGACTCAAATGAAGTTTATCCGAAAAGTCAATTACGATTTAGAAAAGTTGAAAATTAGAGTAAAGTATAAGAGGGAACAGTGTTGCGGTACCATAATCCTATCCCAAGCAAGTGTCTACTATTCATATTGCCTATTCATATATGTAGCATATCTATTCATACATATGTCAAATGCACAGACACTTGTAAGTACACTTTATTGAAAGGTATGTTTGTATTGTTTATATCATTTTGTATTCTGATTTTACTTTTTTTTTTGTGTTTTTTTTTTTTTTTATTAATTTATTTTGCAATACAATTCAGTTCTACATATCAGCCACGGATTCCCTTGTTCTCCCCCCTCCCGTCCCCCTCACCTACCCCCCAACCCCCCCCCCATTCCCATCTCCTCCAGGGCAAAGCCTTCCCCACAGACTGAGGTCAACCTGGTAGACTCAGTCCAGGTAGGTCTAGTCCCCTCCTCCCAGGCCGAGCCAAGCAATCCTGCATAGGCCCCAGGTTTCAAACAGCCAACTCATGCAATGAGCACAGGACCCGGTCCCACTGCCTGGATGACTCCCAAACAGATCAAGCCAATCAACTGTCTCATCCGTTCAGAGGGCCTGATCCAGTGGGGACCCCTCAGCCATTGGTTCATAGTTCATGTGTTTCCATTCATTTGGCTATTTGTCCCTGTGCTTTATCCAACCTTGGTCTCAACAATTCTCGCTCATATAAACCCTCCTCATTCTCGCTAATTGGACTCCCAGAGATCCACCCGGGGCCTAGTCATGGATCTCTGCATCCAGATTCCTCAGTAGTTGGATGAGGTTTCTAGCACAACAATTAGGGTGTTTGGCCATCCCATCACCAGAGTAGGTCAGTTCGGGCTGTCTCTCGACCACTGCCAGCAGTCTGTTGTGTGGGTATCTTTGTGGATTTCTGTGGGCCTCTCTAGCACTTTGCTTCTTCCTATTCTCATGTGGTCTTTATTTACCATGGTCTCCTATTCCTTATTCTCCCTCTCTGTTGTTGATCCAGCTGGGATCTCCCGCTCCCCCAAGCTCTCTTTCCCTCAACCCTCGCCTTTCATTACCCCCACTCATGTCCAGGCTGTTCATGTAGATCTCATTCCATTTCTCTGTCATTGGGTGATCCCTGTGTCTTTCTTGGGGTCCTGTTTTCCAGGTAGCCTCCCTGGTGATGTGAGTAGCAGACAAGTCATCCTTGTTTCATGTCTAGTATCCTGCTATGAGTGAGTACATACCATGTTTGTCTTTCTGAGTCTGGGTTACCTCACTCAGGATGATTTTTTCTAGATCCATCCATTTGTCTGCAAACCTCATGATGCCATTGTTTTTCTCTGCTGAGTAGTATTCCATTGTGTATATGTACCACATTTTGTTTATCCATTCTTCAGTTGAAGGGCATCTGGGTTGTTTCCATGTTCTGGCTATTACAAACAATGCTGATATGAACATAACTGAACAAGTGCTCTTATGGTGTGGTTGAGCATTTCTTGGGTATATGCCCAAGAGTGGTATAGCTGGATCTTGGGGGAGATTGATTCCCAATTTTCTAAGAAAGCGCCATATTGATTTCCAAAGTGGTTGTACAAGCTTGCATTCCCACCAGCAGTGGAGGAGAGTTCCCCTAGCTCCACATCCTCTCCAGCATAAGGTGTCTTCAGTGTTTTTGATCTTAGCCATTCTGACAGGCGTAAGGTGGTATCTCAGAGTTGTTTTGATTTGCATTTCCCTGATGATTAGGGATGTTGAGCAGTTCCTTAAATGTCTTTCGGCCATTTGAGTTTCCTCTGTTGAGAATTCTCTGTTTAGTTCTATAGCCCATTTCTTAATTGGACTGTTGGGCATTTTGATGTCTAATTTCTTGAATTCCTTATATATTCTGGATATCAGTCCTCTGTCAGATGTGGGGTTGGTGAAGATCTTTTCCCATTCTGTAGGCTGTCGCTTTGCCTTGTTGACCGTATCCTTTGCTCTACAAAAGCTTCTCAGTTTCAAGAGGTCCCATTGATTGATTGTTTGTCTCAGAGTCTGTGCTACTGGTGTTCTATTTAGGAAGTAGTCTCCTATGCCAATGCGTTCAAGACTACTTCCTACTTTCTCTTCTAGCAGGTTCAGAGTAGCTGGATTTATGTTGAGGTCCTTGATCCACTTGGACTTAAGTTTTGTGCACGGTGATAGATATGGATCTATTTGCAGCCTTCTACATGTTGATATCCAGTTTTGCCAGCACCATTTGTTGAAGATGCTTTCTTTTTTCCATTGTGCACTTTTGGCTTCTTTGTCAAAAATTATATGTTCATAGGTGTGCGGATTAATGTCAGGGTCTTCAATTCGATTCCATTGGTCCACATGTCGGTTTTTATGCCAGTACCAAGCTGTTTTTATTACTGTAGCTCTATAGTAGAGCTTGAAGTCAGGGATTGTGATGCCTCCAGAAGTTGTGTTATTGTACAGGATTCCTTTGGCTATCCTGGGTTTTTTGTTTTTCCATATGAAGTTGAGTATTATTTTTTCCAGGTCTGTGAAGAATTGTGTTGGTATTTTGATGGGGATTGCATTGAATCTGTAGATTGCTTTTGGTAAGATTGCCATTTTTACTATGTTAGTCCTGCCTATCCATGAGCATGGGAGATCTTTCCATTTTCTGACATCTTCTTCAATTTCTTTTTTCAGGGACTTAAAGTTCTTGTCATATAGGTCCTTCACTTGCTTGGTTAGTGTTACCCCAAGGTATTTTATGTCATTTGTGGCTATAGTAAAGGGTGATGTATCTCTGATTTCCTTCTCCGCTTCTTTGTCCATTGTATATAGGAGGGCTACTGATTTTTTTGAGTTGATCTTGTATCCTGCTATGTTGCTGAAGGTGTTTATAAGCTGTATCAGTTCCTTGGTGGAATCTTTGGGGTCGCTCAAGTATACTATCATGTCATCTGCAAATAGGGAAAGCTTGACTTCTTCCTTTCCAATTTGTATCCCCTTAATCTCCTTATGTTGTCTTATTGCTCTGGCTAGAACTTCAAGTACTATATTGAATAAGTATGGGGAGAGTGGACAGCCTTGCCTCGTTCCTGATTTTAGTGGGATTGCTTTGAGTTTCTCTCCATTTAATTTGATGTTGGCTGTTGGCTTGCTGTAAATTGCCTTTATTATGTTTAGGTATGTTCCCTGTATTCCTGATCGCTCCAATACCTTTATCATGAAGGGGTGTTGGATTTTGTCAAATGCCTTTTCTGCATCCAGTGAGATGATCATATGGTTTTTTTCTTTGAGTTTGTTTATATGGTGTATTACATTGACGGACTTTCGTATGTTGAACCACCCTTGCATCCCTGGAATGAATCCTACTTGATCATGGTGGATAATTGTTTTGATGTGTTCTTGGAGTCTGTTTGCCAGTATTTTATTGAGTATTTTTGCATCAATGTTCATGAGGGAGATCGGTCTGTAGTTCTCTTTCTTTGTTGTATCCTTGTTTGGTTTAGGAATTAGGGTAATTGTAGCCTCGTAGAAGGAGTTTGGTAATGTTCCTTCTGTTTGTATTGTGTGGAACAATTTAGAGAGTATTGGTATTAACTCTTCTTTGAAGATCTGGTAGAATTCTGCGCTGAAACCATCTGGTCCTGGGCTTTTTTTGGTTGGGAGACTTTTAATGACTGTTTCTATTTCATTAGGGGTTATTGGACTATTTAAATAGTTTATCTGGTCTTGATTTAACTTAGGTATGTGGTACCTATCCAGAAAGTTATCCATTTCTTTGAGGTTTTCCAGTTTTGTCGAATAGAGGTTTTTGAAGTATGACCTGATGATTCTCTGGATTTCCTCAATGTCTGTTGTTATGTCCCCCTTTTCATTTCTGATTTTGTTGATTTGGATGCTCTCTCTCTGTCTTTTGGTTAGTTTGGATAAGGGCTTGTCTATCTTGTTGATTTTCTCAAAGAACCAACTCTTTGTTTCATTAATTTTTTGTATTGTTCTCTTTGTTTCTATTTTATTGATTTCAGCTCTCACTTTGATAATTTCCTGGCGTCTATTTTTCCTGGGAGACTGTGCTTCTTCTTGTTCTAGAGCTTTCAGGTATGCTGTTAAGTCTCTAGTGTGAGATTTCTCCAACTTATTTATGTGGGCATTTAGTGCTATGAATTTCCCTCTTAGTACTGCTTTCATAGTGTCCCATAAATTTGGATATGTGGTGTCTTCATTTTCATTGATCTCTAGGAAGTCTTTAATTTCTTTCTTTATTTCTTCCTTAACCCATTGGTGATTCAGTTGGGTATTATTCAGTTCCCATGAGATTGCAGGTTTTCTGTAGTTTTTGTTGTTGTTGAAATCCAACTTTAGACCATGGTGGTCTGATAGAACACAGGAGGTTATTCCAATTGTTTTGTATCTGTTTAGATTTGTTTTGTGGCCAAGTATGTGGTCAATTTTAGAGAAGGTTCCATGGGGTGCTGAGAAGAAGGTATATTCTTTTTTGTTAGGATGGAATGTTCTGTAGATATCGATTAAGTCCATTTGAGTCATGACATCAGTTAAGTCCTTTATTTCTCTGTTAAGTTTCAATTTGGGAGATCTGTCCAGTGGTGAAAGTGGGGTGTTGAGGTCTCCCACTATTAATGTGTGGGGTTTTATATGTGATTTAAGCTTTAGTAATGTTTCTTTTACATATGTGGGTGCCCTTGTGTTTGGGGCATAAATATTCAGAATTGAGACTTCATCTTGGTGGATCTTCCCTGTGATGAGTATGTAATGCCCTTCTTGATCTCTTTTGATTGATTTTAGTTTGAAGTCTATTTTGCTGGATATCAGGATGGCTACACCCGCTTGTTTCTTAAGACCGTTTGATTGGAAAGTCTTTTCCCAGCCTTTTATTTTTAGGTAGTGTCTATCTTTGAATTTGAGATGTGTTTCTTGTATGCAGCAGAAAGATGGGTCCTGCTTTCGTATCCATTCTGTAAGCCTATGTCTTTTTATAGGTGAATTAAGTCCATTGATATTGAGGGAAATTAATGACCAGTGATTGTTCATTCCTGTTATTTCTTGGTGGTGATGTGTGGGTACTTCTATACGTTGGGGTTTACTGCTGTGGCTTTATCTGTTGCCTGTGTTTTCGAGGGTGTATCTGACTTCCTTAGATTGGAATTTTCCTTCTAGTGCTTTCTGTAGGGCTGGGTTTGTGGATAAGTATTGTTTAAATCTGGCTTTGTCATGGAATGTCTTGTTCACTCCATCTATGGTGATTGAAAGTTTTGCTGGGTATATTAGTCTAGGTTGACATCCATGGTCTCTTAGTGTCTGCATTACATCTGTCCAGGTTCTTCTGGCTTTCAAAGTCTCCATTGAGAAATCGGGTGTTATTCTGATGGGTTTGCCTTTATATGTCACTTGGCCTTTTTCCTTTGCTGCTCTTAATATTCTTTCTTTATTCTGTACGTTTAGTTGTTTAACTATTATGTGGCGAGGGGACTTTTTTTGGGGATCTAGTCTGTTTGGTGTTCTATAAGCTTCTTGTATCTTCATAGGCATTTCCTTCTTTAAGTTGGGAAAGTTTTCTTCTATGATCTTGTTGAATATATTTTCTGTGCCCTTGAGTTGGTATTCTTCTCCTTCTTCGACCCCTATTATTCTTAGGTTTGGCCTTTTCATGGTGTCCCAAATTTCTTGGACATTTTGGTTCATGACTTTGTTGGCTTTAGTGTTTTCTTTGACTGATGAATGTATTTCTTCTACTGTATCTTCAACGCTAGAGATCCTCTCTTCCATCTCTTGCATTCTGTTGATTATACTTGCATCTGAAGTTCCCAATCGTTTTCTCAGATTTTCTATTTCCAGCATTCCCTCTGTTTGTGTCTTCTTCATTTTTTCTATTTCCCTTTTCAGGTCTTGGACTGTTTCCTTCATTTGTTTCATTGATTTTTCTTGATTTTCTCTCAGTATTTTATTGTTTTCTTCCAGGACTTTAATGATTTCTTCTAATTTGCTGATTTTACTTTTTTATATTTACTTTGTGTGTGTATGTGTGTGTGTGTGTGTGTGTGTGTGTGTGTGTGTGTGTGTGTGTGTGTGTTTGTGTGTTCTTGCCACACAAACCTCTTGTGGAGGTCAGAGGACAACTTGTGGGCACTATCTCCTTCTACCATGTGGGTTCCAGGTATTGAACTCAGGTCCTTAGCCTTGGTGGCAAGCAGCCAATGTACCTTCAAGCCATCTCAGCAGTTCTGCATGCTCTTTTTTTAATCCACCTAGATTAATTGGTAATTAAAGGCTAGGATGGATTTAGAGCAAATTTATCTGTTGACAGAAATGTTGTCATTGCAGATTTAGAATTAAGAACACCTAGGGTTCAAAAGCAGCTTAGAAACCACTTACTTAAACCCATCTCTCTTCCCCACTCCACAAATTAGGAAAACAATCATCTGGCTGCCATCACCTATCCTTGTGTGTGCAGTGCTTTTCTATGCACCATAGAAAATGAGCATAGGGCATGGGGCAGTGTGCCAGCTCTCAATCAGAGCACTGTTCACAGCCTGAAACAGGTGCCTGTTAACTTTGTGGTACAGTATAACATTAAAATTATGTATACCACCCTCTTCTTCACACAGGGCAGAGAGAACAGTAGTCGCTACTGGAGGGTTGATGTGGAAATTAAATGAGTAGTAGGTACATAAAAAGCACATGAACAGAGGCTGACAGAGAACATGTGCTTAGTAAATGTTAATGTATTAGTCTGTGTGAGAAAATATAATGGCAAGTTCATGGTCATGTTGAATGTCCTTCAGCTCTCAAAAGACTGACTGTAAGCTATAAGCTATAAGTCCATCTGTAATCCCAGCACTTCTAGATGATGAGACAGAAGTATTGCCATGAGTCAAGGACAATATAGGTTACATAGAAAGTTCCAGACCAGCCAGAAGTACGTTGCAAGACTGTTTCAACCCCTTCTTCCCCCTTACCAACAATGTGATTTTGTAATCAACTTATCAGCTAATCAGAAAAACACAATGAGTAAATGTAGTAATGAACTAGGCCTCATGGCTTACAAATTTTACTATAGAAGCAAAACTTAGAGATGAAGTAACCTTGAAAATTTTAATAATTGTGTCTAGCCACATATGTTCACCCTTGTGGAGAATTGCATATTATTGATTTTGAACAGGGCCTTTATCTATTCTAATGGCTCCAGTTGGGCCAAGAAAAGACAAAAGTGGCATACTTGCTTAGGAACTGAACCACCAGAAAGGTGGACTCCTAGCCCAATGCTTGGTGACTGCATTCATGTGACAAAGTGCTCTGGTTTGAATTTGAGATGTTCCCTACCGGTCTTCGTGTAACAAGCTCCATCCATACCCATAGAGCTATCACAAAGAGGTGTGACCTTTAAAGGTTGGAGAATATTGGCAGGTCCTGCCCTCCTCTTCCTCTGCTATATCTGTTACATGCTCCAGCCATAATCTGCTACATAGCCTCATGTGCACAGCCTCAAAAGCAACAGAGTCAACCAACTATGGACCACCTCCCCTCAACTGTGAGCTAAAATGAGTTTTTCCTCTTATAAGGTTGATTACCTCATCATATTTTATTTATAGTTGTAGAAAGCTGATTGGCATATCAGTTCAAAGGACAGGGAAAACCAGCATCATGTCACTCAGAAAGGAAAGAGCTCATGGAAATAGGATTTTAGTTGGTCTTAGAAGAATGGCCTGGAAGCAAAGCTGTAAGTGGGGAGCCACCCAGACATAGAGAAGGCAGAGTGGGGCTCCAGTATAGTATGGTGGGGATAGTAGGGTGTAGGGTGTGTCAGAGGACAAGGAGGGCATGAAGCTCAGCAGGCTTTACCTCACATGGACAGAGATTTTGCTTTTAGGGATCTAGTTCGTAAGCAAGGTCCTTGGCAAAGAATCTAGAGACATCCATCCTATGATGAAACGAAGGGCAGTCATATCCATTCAATCATTCAGAGCTAGCAGTGAGCAAAGCAAGGCTGTCTCCACATTTGGAGATAAAGAGACTTGAGAGCTTTAGAAATTAACAGATGGAAGCAGCATGCTTGGACATCCTGGAAGCAGAGTTACTGGGGAACCTCGCCCACTGTCATATATACATCTGTCCTACAACCACCACATTGCACCACCCTGCTTGTTTGTGCTTTTCTAAGAGGTTCATATGTCTGTGCTTTGTAAGCTGCAAAGAGTTGACCTTTGACTGACACAATGTCTGCTGCTTTGCCCTTCACCCCGGTGACCACAAACCACGCTGGCTCAATTCACATGTCTCTCCTAGGACAGCTGATACCAGCTACGAAACAGCTGCTCTGAGCAATTGGGAAGCTCCTCTTGGAAACATAGCCCATGAGCTGCACATGCAGCACAGTGACTGATTAAAAATACAAGATGAAATATTGCAGCCATCAATCCTTCTTGCACATGACTGCCTTCAAATGAAAGGGTAGAGCTTCCAGGGAGAGAAAAGAAATAAAGAAAAGGGTTTTATCAATTTCAGAGGAACACTTTGATACAATCCTGAAAATTTTTCTTGGTGAAGTATTTTCTTTTATTGCCCTCCATCATACAGCGTCTGTTTAATTTCCCCTTTTCAGCAGGTATATATTTCAGTTTTTAATTTAAAGAAAACACTGTTGCTCCTCATTGGTTTCCCCACTTCATTTCATTTCCTATTTGCTAGCTTCTCCTTAGAAGTTCTGTACTTGTTGTTGCTAGAGATGAGCAATTTTCTTGTGATATTTTGTTCCCCAAAACTTTTGTTTAAAAGGGAGAATATGACCACAGGCAATTTAATTTCCCCAGACTTCAATTTCCACATCTGCCAAAAATATGCAGTTTCTGCTTCAACCTCCAACACTTACAAGCATAATATTACCTTTATTAATATGTCCATATGCAATATTAAAAATAAAACATCTACAGTACAATTATGTCTGGCAGTATGGGTGTGAGGCAAGCCCGGGTTTTGCTAGGCTGAGTCTGTTGGGCCGTAGTGGGTTTTATAATAAAAGAACCACGAAGGGTTGGGGAGACTGCTCAGTCAGTGAAGTGTTTGCACTGAAAGCTGAGGACCTGAGCCACATCCTCAGAACCCACATGAAAAGCCAGGCTTAGTGGCACATGTGTGTAATCTACATTCAAGGGAGGCAGACAGGCAGATCCCTGGGGCTCACTGGCTAGCTAGCCTAGCCCAATCAGTAAGCTTCAGGCCAGCAAGGGGTGTTCTGGTGGAAGACCTACCTCAACTCCCCTCCCCCATTTCTCCCCCAAACCTGCCTCTTCAAAGCTTACCAAACACAGCTCCTCCCCCAGAGAGGCTCAAGACCACTCCCACAGGGTATATAAGCTGCATCCCAGGAAACAGACACATGGTTTTCCAGTCTTTCATCCCGTCTCCTCTCTGAGGGGCTGCAGAGTCATCCAGGAATACTTTACCCATTAAACCAGGGCTTTTCTAATTCAGCCTGATTTGGTCTGATCTGGATAGCTTCATCGGTGTAGAAGCCTATCAGAGTGCAAAAAACCTTTCAAGAGGCCCTGTCTTAAAAATAGGGGTGGATAGTTCCTGATAAAGACACCGCTCTGACTTCCACATGCACACATACCCATGTACTCAAACATATATAGACAAACATATATCACATACACACAAATAAATTTATAAAAAGATGTGAGGCAGTGGCCCCCACATCTTTCTCTTCATCCCCTTTTCTTTCCCTGGTACCCAGTATGTGTTTATTTATTTTATATATGTATACGTGGGTGCATTGTCTGTTCTTGTGTGTAAGTGTTCAAATGTGTGCAGGCACATGTGCAGATACACATATATGTGAGTATACATTTCTGTGAAGGTCCGACTTCATTCTCCATCATTCTCTCACCTGAACCTGAGCTCTATTATTCAGCTCCCTTGCTAACTAACTTGTTTACAGCCTAGTCATCACACTTGGGCATCAAGCACATTACCCACTGAACCATCCTCCAATACTATGTGTTTATTTAAATCAGTGCTGAAACACCTTTGGCGTTCCATGTCACATGATTTCTGGCACACCAGATACTGTTTTAAGTGGTATCTAATGTTCCTTTCCATAAATGAAGCCTTCTTAGTGTTCTGTGTAGAATTTACATTTTCCTTTGAATGAGTTCTATTTCTAGGCTAGTGTTGGCAGCCACGGGTGACCCATGGAGGGTCTGTCTGTTTGCTGACTCAGTTGTGGTATCCTCCATACAACACAATGTTTTTCAAACACAACATTCTGTTGCTGTCCCATTCTTCAAAACTCAGACATAGAAATAATTGCTGAGAATGTGGTAACTATAAGGCTTTATTTGCTTCTGTTGCTTTCAACATCTTAAGAGAGGCCCAAAAGGTCTTAAAACACCTTTTCCCATTGAGGGCAACATAGGGGGCTCCTCTGTGAATGGAAACTTGGTACTGGAAACTTGTGAACAGGAGGTTGTAAAACACATCCACATGGAACCGTGTTTGTCTTCACAACATGCCTATTGCTTGTGTATTCACAGGTGATGATTGATAGATCTGTGCATGTTCGTGCAATTTGGGGCATTCAGCCACATGCTTATGGGTGTGAGCATATTTCACAGAAGCAGGCTGGGCCATAAATGTTGAAACTTTATCCTCATCTTTGGATAGAGTAATAAAAGTTTGTAGGCTTAAGAAAGCAATATTCCCTAGAATGGCGATATATGGGCATGATGAAACTGAGCTAAAATGTACAGTAATCTCTGAGGCTGACCCAAACCACAGAGGTGCAAAGTGAGAGCCATAAAACAGAATTTAACACCCGCCACACTAAAAGTCACTTTCAGCCTCTGACCAATTTCACACAGAATTGGGAAATATGACTGATATCAGGGCCTGGGTCCCTGGGGGTGGGTGTTAAGAAGGAGCATGCCAGTAAGAAGAGTGATGGCCCATTCTTAGAAAGACCAATGAAAGATGCTTACTGCTTAACCCAGAGTCCCATCATGCCCCCAGCAGCATACTACTTTTTCCATTCTGGGATTCCAGCTGTTCTGCAAGATGGGATTTGCAAACATCCCCAGGAGATTCCACACTCTGAGGGCTGGAGATCTAGCTGCTGAACAGGTCTCTCTCTTTTCAGGGACTTCAGTTCAGGTCAGAGGAGAACAGAGCCTTTCCCACATGTACTGTGGGTATGGACATCTCCCTAATGATGACTGAAGAGAAGCTGACAAATTAACCAACCTTGAATACCTGTGTAAAGAACATGGTCAACAAAGTCAAGGAATCTAAAGTTCCCTTGCCTGCAGCTCTTCTAAAGGCCAGAGTATGCCTTATATTTCATTTTTTTCTGGATTTAACTGGATAACTATGCTGAGGACTCAGAAATAGGTTTCTTCTTTTCTCCTCCCCTGACTTTCCTTCCTCTCCTACTCTCTGCATTTTTCTCATTCTAGTATAAGACTGTAGAGCCAGTAAATTTTGTGTTCAGTTTGACCATCCCTTTCTATTTGTACTGCCAACCTCACCTACCTTTGACAATGGTGCACACAGGCATATGTGACCATTCATCTGCTCTGGTTAACTAGCACCTATGACTCATTGTGGGAATCATTGCCATGACAGGAACATGTCAGCAGTGGGTGATTTCTACTGAACAATGACTCCTGTATTGTGGCTATGCAAGCAGAGCAAGAGAAGATGAGCAATTATCTGTGGATATGATCCATGGTGACAGCCGATCTGGATAATTCAAACAGAAACAACTTTCTGCTTGCTAAACGTTTGGTGCTTGATTTAGCGAGATCATTGTTTAACTTTCTTTGCCTGTGGGAAGGCAGGGCATGTGTTGGCTGGTTAAGGGAGGGGTTTAGGGTCCTAACCATGGCATCTGTTAATCTGACATGCAAGGTTCACTCTGGTTTTGAAGCCCTGATGTCTAAAATTTAAAAGTAGCAGTACATCCCTAACTCCCAGCTGTCTGGGAATCCAGACTGCATATGCTTCTTGGTTTTATAATCTGCCCAGAGAAATAAAACCATCACCTGAACCTGAGTAGTTTGCCTAATTGGATTTTTTTTTCTAATTCTAGAGATGCCGAAAGTGTATCCTAATGTTGTCTTGTCTGAGTGACATTGCAAGCTGAGCCAGACCACTTACCTAGACTTGAAGATTTACATTTTGATGTTTTGTAAGTGCTGTTTTATGTAGAGGGAAACAGCAACGATTTCAGCAGCTGCAGAATTCCTCCTACATCTGCAGGAAGCTTTCTTTTTCCCCAGGGCAGGTGGCAGAGTGGGATGACCTGTCTGTTTTAGAGTTCATTTGACCTGGTTCAAAACCCAACTCCAAACCTCACCAGGCATATTATCTCAGGCAGGTTACTTCCGGCTCTGTGGCTTCAACTTTAAAAGAGAAGGGCAATCATTGTGATCACATGGAAGCTGTTTTGGGGATGAAAGTTTTCTTTTTCACTGCACATTTACTGTGCCTTAGAACAAACACCATGAGGGACACTGGGAAAATAATGATGAGCAATGCAGACAAAACACTGCCCTCATACGGGGCAGCTTACTGGGCAAGGAAGATAATAAGATTAATCAGGAAAAGAAATAGTAAAAGGGACAGTTGAGAGTATTAACTCTGGCAGAGGGATAGGGATGGGAGCAGAGGGAAGAACCAGGTTCTGTGACAGGGCACACAAGTCTTCACTGAGAATTTGTGCAGACTGAGGTGAGAGGGGAGTCTGGGATGTTTGAGAGAATAGATACAGACTAGTCTGTGTATTTCCCAAAGGATAGATTGTAGTTCTAGCACTTGGTAACTGAAATGGGGACCTTATTTTGAAATACGGCCTTTATTGAAAAAAAATCATGCTGAAATGAAGCCACTATAGTGAGTCCTCATCTAATACAGGCTTTCTCTTTGTAAAAAGGTAAAATTTGGACTGGGGAGATGCCTCGGTCAGTACTTGCTTTTCAGCATGAGGACTTGAGTTCAATCCTTAGCATCTATGTCAAACTGCTGCAGGCCTATAACCCCAATCTCCAGAGGTAGAGACAGGAGGATCCCTGGTTATTGCTGGCCAGCAGTCTAGACAAATCTGTAACCTTCAAGTTCAGTGAGAGAGTGTCTCAAAAATAAGGTGGAGCACAACTGAGAAAGAAACTCAACATTGGTCCCTGACCTACACACACACACACACACACACACACACACACACACACACACACACACTTCCATGCTCATGCACCCATGCAATTGTGCACGCACATGAGCATTTACTTCTTATGTATAACTTGATGATGTAAAAAAGGCACAAGGGTAGATAGAGTAGAGTGGGTGAGAAAAAGGCAGATGTAGGTCATGTGTGTCTTTTCAGCCACCTTCAATCAGTTTTTATTCTTTGTGGTAGGAAAAGCCATGGGTGGGCTGTGATCTGATTTGTATCATGAAGTTATATATGGGAAGTTCGTACAAGTTAGCAATTTAACAAATTGTTCACTTATCCAGCCCACTTTACTTCTGATAAACACTGGCTGGAAAATGTCAGGGCAAGATGGTCACTGTTGTTTACATGCACAGCTGCTTCTTTGCTGCTGTGGGAACTTGCATGCATGTTGATTGCCATCAGCAGTTTATGGTGACAGATAGCTTGCCTATACCTGCACCACACAAATGCCACTTATGCAGGCCCAACACACAGGAGGATGATTCATTTAAATAAATCTGTTTATTTTGCTTTGATTCTGTTTTGCATATGTATTTCTTTGGCTTGGCTTTGCGAAGATAATGAACCTAAATTGGTTTCTGCACGGCTGGTTGACCATTTCTGGAAAAACAGAGAAAAGTTTCAGAACACAAGATAAAAGAGCAGTCCTTGACTTGTTTGCTGGAGATGTCTGGGTTACTGATGAGTGAAGAAGAGCTGGAGAAAGGAGGTGCAGATGTTCCATTACAGTATTTAGTAGAAAAGCCCACTGTAGTGGTTTGGGCAGGGTGATGGACAAATTTCACTCATTCAATCTATATTTAAATACCAGGAATTAATAAGTAACTGAATTTGACCCCATTCATAAGTAATTTTGCCAGTATGCTGTCATATGAATGTTGACTGCTTTGTTTCTAGTGGGTGGCACTATTTGAGGAGGTAGTAGGAATTTGGGAGGTGGGGCCTAGCTGGAAGAAGTAGCTAATTGCGGACAGGTACCTGTCGTATCTTGTCCCCGGCACCTTTCTAGTTGTCTTTTCTCTTCCCGTATATCCTGAGGTGAGCATCCCTTCCCATCATTATTCTGTCAGGATGCATCACACAGGCTCGAATTCAGCAGAGCCAAATAAGTATTTGTCCCTTTAAGTCATCTGTGTCTGATATTTTGGTCGCAGCTACATAATAGTCACTAATACAATGCATCCAACAAGAAAGGAAAGCACAGAAGGGGAGACTCCTTGGTTCTGCTCTGGTATTAGAGAAATCAGAGTGTATTACAAAAACCCAGGGAGAATGTACCTCATCAGCCACACAACTTCCAAAAGCTGAGAACTGAACTGGGGTATGTGAGTGATGAACAGAGCATGCCACAGAGAATTATTGGAAGTCCTCAGTGATCCAGAGAAAGCAGAGGGACATCTGGAGAATGCCTTAACACAGCCTCAGATACAGAATTGAGATTGAGAGAAATGATTCCATCCCATGTGGATAGTGAAGAGAGAGGTGGCAAAGATGGGCAACAAGTGGGAATGGTAACAGCAAGTAGGACATATCCTAAGTATGATGCAGATAGATGGGGATAGATGATAGGGAACTAGATAGATGATATAGTTATAGATGATCTAGATATAAATATAGATGTTATCAGTAGTACAGATGATGTAAGTGATAGATGATGACACGTGATATATATGATATAAATATATATGGCATAGATAATATGGATGTTATAGATGGTTAAAGATATAGGTATAGATATAGATTTTAAATACAGAATATAGGTAGTCTGCTGGTTATCAATAGTGAACTTGAATAGGTATTCAGGTCCTGGAAACAATTATCAAAAAAGCATGAAAAGGTCAGAGTCACACTCTAGTCTGAGAGACTCAGATGCTGCAGTCAGATGCCTAATACAACCTAGAGTGGGCAGAGTTTGGTCAGCAGTGGGTATATTGGGTTATAAAATAATCTTACAGGATAACCACATGACTCTCACAGAGGAGAAAAGAGAACTCTGCCTGATGTAGTGGCTTACTGCACTTGCCATCACAAACTACTTATGTTAGCAGGAAGCAAATGGTTGGCTGCAAAGCCCTTTCCTATTCTCTCTGTCTGAAACAATGGAACCTTCAACTCAACTCAGTCCAGCTGCTTATTTAACTACACACACACACACACACACACACACACACACACACACACACACACACACACACGTACACGCACACGCACACGCACACTCTCACACACACATACACACACACACACACACACTATTGAAAAAGGGCAAAGGACAGTTGCAGTCTTTTCTGGTCTGTGTCTTGATTTAGATTTTCTTTTTTTTCTCAAGTGGCTGGAGAGGAGAAAGAGCCTCTTAGACGTAACCACTATAATTTAAATAACATCTTGGTTTTCTTCCTGGCTTAAGGAGCAATTCTGGAAAGAGAGTTGCCAGCACATGCTCTGGTGGTAAGAGATAGGCAGTATCTCAAGAGACTAATCAGGAACCATCAGAGGCCTCAGATTAAGACTTCTCTTTTAGTTGGTGTTTCTATTGCTGCGAAGAGACACCATGACCATAGCAACTCTTATGTAAGAAAGCATTTAATTGAAGTGGTGGCTTACAGTTCAGAGGTTTAGTCCATTATCATCATGGCGGGACATGGTGGTGTGTGGGCAGACATGGTGCTGGAGAAAGAGCTGAGAGTCTCATGTCTTGATCCAAAGACAATAGGAAGTGCACTGAAACAGTGGACATGGCTTGAACATATATGAGACTGCAAAGCCCACCCCCACAGTGACACACTTCCCCCAACAAGGCCATACCTACTACAGCAGGCCACACCTCCTAATAGTGCCACTCCCAGTGAGCTTATGGAAGTCAATTACATTTAAACTATCACACCTTCACACAGCATCAAAACCTTTGCATGCTGTTCAGAGATCAAACTGCCTGTGCTGATTGCTGGCTTTGCCTCCTACCAGGATGTAACTTTGCAGGATGACTTCATCTCAGTTTCCCCATCTATGAAATGAAGATATAGAAACTATATGATCTATTAGACAGAATAAAAGAAATCATGCTCATACAATCTCTAGAACACTCATTGGCACCAGTTAAGTGCCTGATGCCCCCTTGCTGTTGGCATCACTGTTGTTATTTTGATGTGGACCTCATCTGAAGGACCTTGAGTGAGATACTGAAATTATTGGGGGGAATCATTTGTGAAATGATTGGCTTGAAAAACTAAATCCCTAAAATCTTTTCCATTCCTAAGTCTTGAAAGTTTGGCCTGGCAATGTTGCCTTAAAAGTAAAATCAATAGTTAATGTTTTTACGTGAATGACAGTATTTCCAGAATCTGTGCTTTTGGGGTTTAAAGACGAATGTTATTGATAATTGGAAAATGTTCTCATTTTCATGAATGATCTTCTCCATTTGCTCCTTATTGCTCATAAATCGAAAAAGTTGTCTGGAACTTCAGTTTTATAAAATGTGAGTGTTAGTGAAGAAATGCGAATATAAAGGCTGAGACCATTAGCTTTCCTTTGCCTGCTCTGGTTTCTGTGCAGAGTGTTTACAGCCTGCTGGCAAGGAGAATCCATCTCACTCTGACCCTGACCTTTACATAATATTTATTGGATTAGAAAAAACAATCCACAGAGCAATAAAGATATCTGGGCATGCATTTATTATACATGAAACTGTACTTCATTTTGGAGAAATCTGTCCCAAACCTGCTCAGGCAAATCAGGCATAAGAAGGTCACTGCAGACTTAGGAGAAAACCCTACAAATGTCTTTTGCTTTGGCCACAGTGGTGGTGACAATGAGAGGAAGAGGAAACAGAAGCAGGGTATTTTGCTTGGAGGGAGGGTAACTTCAGCAGTGAGCAGAGAAAATAAGACCATTCAAGGTGACCTTGGTCAGCAGTCAGTTATGTCTGGGTTCGACACCAGTCTTCACTCACAGGGCTCATTCCTTTTCCTCTTCATACCCTTTCTTGCCTTTCAGGTCTTTTGACAAAACTCACACATTCAAATCTTCTTCTTACCTGCCTAGGGATCCCAGACAGGCTGGCATATTGTTGGTTGTTTTTGCTCTTTTAGGGGCCTACTACTTAGCTCCCAAATAAATCACATATGGAGGCTTATTCTTAATCATAAATGCCCAGCCTTAGCTTGGCTTGTTTTTTGCAAGCTTTCCTTAAGTTAAATTATCCCATCTACCTTTTGCCTCTGGGCTTTTATCTTTCTCTTACATCTATAAATCTCACTCTCACTCTTACTCCGTGGCTGGTTGTGTAGCTGAGTAGCTGGCTCCTGATGTCCTCCTCCTCCTTCTCTTGCTCTTTCTTCTTTTCTCCTCCCAGATTTCTCCTTTTATATATTCTCTCTGCCTGCCAGTCCTGCCTATCCTTTCTCCTGCCTTGCTATTGGCCGTTCAGTTCTTTATTAGACCATCAGGTGTTTTAGAGAGGCACAGTAACACAGCATCACAGAGTTAAACAAATACAACATAAGCAAATGTAATGCACCTTAAAACAATATTCTCCAACACCAGCATCTCTCCAATCTCCCAAATCTAGCCAAAATTCTGGCAGCCACCATTTGCCTCTCCTCATCTCTCAGAAGCCTTCTCCATCTAAAGCATTTGTCTTTCATTTGGACACTTCTTAGACTGTGGATCTCAGAGGTTTGTTCTTACCTATTAAAGCAGATGAACAGTTCTCATCCTGCCATTCTGCATTATCTATGACAAAATGTCTGACAAGGCAATTTTTAGAAAGGACTTATTGGTTTCCAGTTCAGTCTACTGTGGCCAGAAAGTCTTGGCTGCAGGAATTTGAGGCAACTGGTCATGTTGCATCTGCCGTCAGGAAACAGAGAAGGATGGTTTGTGTTCAGTTTGATTTTTAGTTTTCCTTTGGTCCCAAGCCATAGCCCATGGAGTAGTACTGCCCGTGTTTAGGGTGGGTCTTCCCACCTCTGTGAATCCAAATATACACTCCCTTAAAGTGCATGGCCAGAGGTTTATCTCCAAGGTGATTTTGGAGCCTGTCAATTTGACAATGACACACTTGTCACTTCCCATCAACTGGCCTCCAAACATTCAACCAAGCTATTTCTGGGAGTTCTGCAAGCTGCTTCCTCCCTTTAGTAAGTTCTCCCTCCATGCATCTTGTCCTCCTCCAGGTTCCTCCTCTGTGTCCTGTTAGGTCTCCAGGGAGCTTCTCCTCTTTGACTTACCTCCCAGAGGCCACACTTCCGCTCAGTAACACCACCTGGGACCAAGTCTTTCATTACAGTGATCATAATGACCTCAGGAGGCAGACCATATTCTCATCACTGCAGGCACCACCCTTTTCTGTTATTAATAACGTGTATTCTTTAAAGTTTTAATTAGTGCTTATTTCAAGTTACACATATTATTTATCTTTTCAAAGAGTAAACTCTTGGCTTGTGGATTACTCTAGTTTGTTTCATATATTACTTTACTCATATCTATTATTTCTATCTACCTCTTTCCTTTAATTTCTTATACTTTTGTCTAACATTCTGAGGAAGTTCTCTAGTAGCTATAAAATGCAATCTGTAGCTTTTCTCTTATCTAGTATAGATCCATTTAAAGCAGTACATGTATCTTTAAGACTGGCTCTGGTTTCATTTCACAAATTTATATCATTTGTTTTTAACCATCAGTTAAATGTTTTCTAATTCCTTTAGTAGCTTCTTTCCTGGTCTTCTCTTTCTTTTCTTTTTAAACCGAAGAGCCATTTGTAACTTCATTGCTTGATAATTAAATATTGGAAGTTCTAGTTGTCATAACATTGTTTAGAATCTTAATCTTTATGCCTTTGATGGCAGGAAGACACTGTTTGATTTCACCCTTTAAAAGTTCTTTGATTATCTTCTGTATCACCATATGCTTAATTATTGGTAAATTATCACCATATTGGTAAATTATTGGAACTTGGGAAAAGCATGGATTCAGGAGGTCTATAGATGTTGATTGACTGTTGATTGTGTCATCCAGATCTCCGTCCATCCTGGCTACATCTTTTCTGCTGTCTCCATCTCCTGCTAAAAGAAGCCAGCTATGTTTCCCAACTCTAGCTGTAGACTTGTCTTTTCACAGCTTCAATCTTGTCTGGTTTTACATTAACTATGTTGAAATTAGGCTATTTAGCATGATCAAGTTTCAAATTTTTTAAAACTCTGGCCCCTTATCACTATGAAATTTTTATTTGTACTAATACCTTTCTTTGATATTTATCTTTTTGGATATTAATGTAGCTTCCAATTTTGTATTTTTTTGTGTATGTCCTTTATAAGATTTTCCATAGCATTTATTACTGTTTTTATATTTTACCTACTCTAATAACCTTGGTTTTACCTGGGACATTCATCCGCTTGCCATTAAGAGTGATGTTTGTACATACCTGTAGTCACTGTTTCCAGATTGCACATCTGTTTCTTGTGCCACCCCCCTTTGTCCCTTTCTTACTTCACCTTTACAACACCTTCAGGGTTGACAAAGTGCATATATTATCATACTGTACTTTTCTGTTACTGTATTAGTCACATGTTCTTTTACTGTTCATTAGTGGTTACTCTGGAGCTTAAAGCCTGCATACTCAATTTATTAAGGTGTAGTATAAATTAATTCCTTTCTCACATACCACATGCAACACAAAAGCTTAAAACCTTTGTTTTATTCTGCTCTTCATTTCCTGCTTTGTCATGAATATTCATATATATCTTAACTTCCTAAGTACATTGTTTTTCTTGCTCTATTCTGTCTGTATTTGCTTACATTTCCCTACAAGTTTACTTCTCTGTTGTTCTTCATTTTTGTGCTTCCTCCTGGGATCACTTTTTTTTTCTTGAATTGGCTCTACTTCATGTATTCATTCCAAACAATAGGGATTCCCACTAGCTTGCTTTGAGTTTATTTTGGAGATCATTAAAAACACAGTAGTTCTAGTCTTTGCCTGGTCGGCCCAGGGTCTCCTGAAGGCAGGGGTTATTGCTCAGTTTTCTGGTTCCACAAGTTGAGTTCTTTCTCACCTAGGCTGGGAGCTCTCTCTAATATGAACTGCCCATTTTTCTGCCTTTGGGCTCTTATAACAACTGTTTCCACATGGCCAGAAACTTCCATTCTTCTGGGATTCCTGAGGCAATAACAGATCAGTGTGGATCTCAGCAATAAACATTCTGGCCAAATTCTCATATATGCATAATCTCGTTATAGCTTTACAGAAACATCATGTTCTACATGAGAGAGAATGGAAACTCAGAAGTGTTAAATAATTAACAGGGATCACACAATTACTACAAGATGCTACTAGAACTCAAACCTGCCCACTTCTAGTTTAGTTTAAAGCTGGAACAGTTAATATTTACCCTTAGTCTCTCTGCATTCCCTTCCCACTGGGCCATCTCTACCCACACCAGGCTTGGCTTCTCCTAGAATGAGGGATGGAGGATTATCTCACGTAGGTGCCTGTGCTGTCTTTAAGTCCAATATATCTGTGTCCTGGTTGCATTATATCCCTGTTACTTCCATGCTCATACTCTGCTTCTTCATGTTGACAAAAAAAAATGCCAACACAGAATGTTTATGGTGCTGAAACTACAAACTCTGATCCAGGTGACATGGTGACATGTTTCTACTACCCAGTGTCTGATGACTAAACATTAGACAAGAGAAAGCAGGCTCAGCACCTGCCGGCAGGGAGTGGCCCTGAGTTGGGGAACACCTATGAAGAGGCAGACCATTGCTCAGACTAGAAAGGGCTTCTCTATCACTGGGGCCACTTAGTGGCTATGATTGAGTCTAAAGAAGTGACTCAGATGTGAAGAGCCAGGTGAAGCTAGCCTGAGTATGAAGCATATGAGCAGATCTCTGCAGGTGACTACTTACTGTTCAGGTGCAACGTGATGGGGGATGAATACAGAAGAGAAAGCTGTGTGGTAGATAAAAGCAGATTTGCAATGTGCCAGTAGTGAAAGGAAATATAGTTATGTTTGAAGAACTGAAAATATGCTAGAATTCTATGAGCAGGAGTTAACTGTGAGTAACTGTATAAGATAGAAGGTATGGACCCCAGACTGATCTCACATAGCCACCATCTTGACAATTTTACCCTTAAAGGCAATTTTAAAATAGAGCTAGGTTTTGGTGGCATAAACACATTTGCAATTTCAAAAGATCACTTGTCTTTAGAAAGAGACATAAAGGGCATGGAGAGCTTGCAGAAGGATTTGCCTGCACCCAGGAGACAGGTAGCGGTGGATAGACTGAACCAGAGAGACATGAAGGAGCTCACATGATGACAAAGGGAGTTGCCAAACCTCCTGACTGGCTGAATATGGAGCAAGAGGAGAAGGCATCAGAGGATACCAAGACCAGAGAGGAATCATGCTGCCTTGTTCAATCCCTATTTCGTGCACTTGAAATCATGCCTGGCAGGTGGCAGCCACTTTAGAAACACATGTAGCTATCACTACTGTCTGCAAGGTGTCCTTGGAGAAACAGGACAGGAATACTACTGATAGAGCAAAGCCCAGGAATGGGAGCAGATCAGATTAGAAAAGATGTTCCATGTCATAGTTTCAAAGGTATAAGCAGAGGGAACGACTGGATAGCAGAGTCTAGAGCTCAAGAAAGAAAGATCTGAGTTGACTGTGAGGAATGAGGATTCACCAGCAGAGATATGGCCCAGACACCCTCTGAGATGAATAGCTCAGGAAGAGTGAGTTGCACAAATAGAGGATGAGAGAAGACAACTAAGGACCACAGGGACGTCAACAGTAGAATGAAAGAGAAGACAGATTCCCCCAAAACCTGAAAAGTTGTAGGGGCAGGGGTGTGTGTAACTCACTGGAGCAGAGAAGGGTGTAGGAAGAAAACAAGACACTGCAGACTCTGTAGTAAGCTTGCAGAGAGAAAGAAAACAGGGGTGATGAACATGTGAGGCTGAAGAGGGGTCTTAAGTAGCTATCAGTGCCTGCATGTGGACTGGGTATGGGCACTAGGACATCAAATATGAACTATTATGGAAAAACTACAAGGCAAGTGCCAACAGGAGATGAGAACTCTAGAACCACAGGATCCTCATGATCTGTAACCAACCAAAGGACATGCTGTTGGAGTGAGGATAGGAGGGGTGGTAAACCCCTCAGGGTGTGCCTGCTGGCAGGAAAGGCTCCTAGAGGAATTTCGGTACATCCTCTGATGATCATAACGGGAGAAGTGTTCCATACTTGTGTCCTGTCCCACTTTCACAAGCTTCTCTAGTCCCCGAGGGGATTGTCTCCATTTCTTAAAGACTAGTGACCAGAGAACAGATAGCAAAGACAACTGAAATAATCTGAAGCAGGGCTTCATGAGGCAGAACAGCAGCTCCCAAGTGTAGACCCTGGAAGAGCAGGACCAGAAATGCCTGGAGACTTAAAACACACCAAGACCTTCCAATTCAGAATCCCTGGAGACAGAGACTGGCCCTCGGCACAGGTTTAACAGAAACAAATTGCCATAAATGGGGTTACTAAAGTGGGAGTTTATTGCCTCACAGTCTAGAGGCTAGAAGTCTGAAATAGAGGTGCCAAAGACAAGACTCCCTCTGAAAGCTAGAAAGAGAATCCTGGCTGCTGCTTCAAGCACTTTCTGGACACAGGTGCTCATGGCTGGTGGCCATCACTGCCATGCCTGCTTCCCTCCCACTCCGGGCTTCCACCTCATCTCAAGCCTCCCCTGCCCTTCTCTTTGGGTCCACTTTGAAGCTGAGGTGCTCTTACATCAAAATCCTTAACTGTCATACCTGAAAAACAAACAAACAAACAAACAAAAACCTTTTCCAGCCATAGTGTAACATGCACAAGCTCTGGGGGTCTAAGCTTGAATGTCCTTTCGGGCCCTTATCCAGGCTCAGTGATTTCTTTTACTATTAGACAGAACAATGGTTCTTAACACCAGCTGCACATTAGAGCCATCCAGGGAGCTTGTGACATTCCTGAAAAGTTCAATCAGAGTTGTTAAGAATGAAGCCTGAGTTTCCCTAAGCAATCCCAGCGGTGGCTCAGTTTGAGAAGCAGTACTAGAAGGGAAGAACATGGGCAGAGGAGGTACAAGGGTCTCCATCCCAGAGTTGCCTAGCTGGAAAACAGGGTGTTGTGCATGTCAGGCAGTTGCTTTACGACTAAGCTGAGTCCCTAGTCCCTAAGGATAAGGAGGACATAAAACTAGATGTAGCTCCTGCTTAGCTTTTGGGGAGGGCTCTTTGTATGTATGTTTGCTTGCTTGATTTGAGGCAGCGTCTTGTTATACAGCCTCAAATGGCCTCAGTCATGATCCTCCTGCCTCAACCTTCTAAGTGTTGGGATTGTAGGTATGTACCATCACTCTCAACCTATCCTGTCTGCTTGTTCTCTCAGCAGAAACTAATCCTTCTTGGAGTGGAGATAAGCCTGTCTATTTCCTTTTGGGCTATTATTACTGTGAAAGTGAAGGCAAGGTCCAAGCTGTGAAGAACCTGGGATTTCAGTCATGTGCATGATAGACTTCAGAGCTTTATGTACCATTTAGCCTGTTAACTCAAACATTCAAACAGCCTTCTACCCACCCTATCTCACTGTCCCTGGTAGGTGGATGGATGGAATGATTTAAACTTCATCTTGTGGTCTTGTTAGAGGGATGTTAGTCTTCTTTGCCCCAGTGTTCCATTACCTCTTGGTCCTAAGGATTTATACTGTCAACCAACCATAGGAAGCATCTTCCATTTCAGGTTATAGTTATTTTTCAGGAAGTACATCTTGGGTTCATTCCCTCTGGCTATTTACCTAGCATTCTGTTGAGCCAATGTGTTTCCCAGGAAGATTGATGAAAAGAATGAGAAACAAGTTCCAATGTTTTAAGGTTTTTTTTTGTTTTGTTTTGTTTTGTTTTATTCAAGGTAATAGAAGATTACCCATTGAGCATTTAAATGTCAGGGACTGGAGCTACTGATGGTTTCAATCATTGTATAGCTAAGAATTTAGGTAAGAAAAATCAACATAAATGAGAAAGCTCACTATAAACAAATATAAAATTGTAGCCATGACAGAGGCTGTGATGGAGGATTACATAATACTTCTAAGATCTAACACAATTCGGCAGAGTTGGCAAGGTCAGGGGGTCTTTCTTCAGGAGTGGACCCTGCAGCTGAGGTGTCAAGTATGATTAGTGATTATCCACATGAAGGGGGAAGGTGGCACACTTCAGGTCAGAAGGGCCAGCTGGGAATGGCTGCAGGCACAGTGAACCTCTTCACCTCAGTATCCTTAGCTTCTTGTCTTCCCTCCTTTGTCTTTCCCTCATGATGTCATGATGGTCACCACAGCTCCAGGTAGAGTTTGTATTCAAGTAAGGAGACAAGGGAAAGGGGTCAACAATTGGATCTGTCTTTTTTGTCAGTCATCAAATTGGCACCAGAAGTCCTGCAGCAGGCTTCTTCTTTCTACCATTGGACAAACACTCATTTTGATCAGTCACTGATGAAGAGGAATAGAGTTGATGAGATTGGTCTAAGTCAAGAGATGGATGCCTTCTTTGCAAGAGTATGTGGTGAAGTAGGAGTTTCTGAGCAGAGGTGCAATTGCTGCAGGTTGCTTTCAGAAGTGTCTGTCACAGAGGCTGCAACAACAGCCTAGGGGGAAGGTAGAAAGAGGAGACTTTGGGTGAGAATTTAGAAGTCCCACAGCAGGATACCTCAATTTAATAAGAAGCAATAAATAACTCTCTTTCTGTAGAGCCAGTAGCCAGAGGAGCCCAGGAATATGGAGGTGGGGTCATAGCTCTTCAGTGTTACCAGAGACTGGGTAATTTTTTTTTCTCTAGGTGCTTGCCATGTTCTCTGAAAGACATTGTCTTCATTTGCTTTCTATTGGTACAATTCAATACTGAGACTAGGTAATTTCTAAGGCATGGGATATTTGGCTTAGGGCTCTAGGACTCCGAGAACATAGTGCTGGCATCTGATTAGTATTTGGTGACATTGCTGAGGGCATTACATAAGGAAACAGAGCAAGAACAGGTGTCTGTTCAGGGTTGTCTTCCTCTTCATTTAAAACCTCTAGTCACATCCTAGGGATCACTCTCATGACCTTCTAATCTCAGTTATCTCCCATAGGCATCACCTCCAAGTACCATCAACATATGAACTTGGGGATTAAGTTTCAACATGAGTTTCTGAATGGACACCCCAATCAGGACAAATTGTCAGCAGCTACCTCCTCTATGCTGCCTCCCATCTAGAGACAGTATCTCCTGTAGCTTGAGTTTTCCTGCCTGGCCCATAGTCAGGACAAATCTCTCTCACCTGCCAGTCCCACAGCCCCTCAGACCCGACCAAGTAAACACAGAGACTTATATTGGTTACAAACTGTATGGCCGTGGCAGGCTTCTTGCTAACTGTTCTTACAGCTTAAATTAAACCATTTCTATACCTTGCCATATGGCTCGTGGCTTACTGGCATCTTCACATGCTGGTTGTCATCATGGTGGCTGGCAGTGTCTCTCTGACTCAGCCTTCCACTTCCCAGCTTTATTTTCCTCCTTGTCCTGCCTACACTTCCTGCCTAGCCCATGGCCAATCAGTGTTTTATTTATTGACTAATCAGCAACACATTTGCCATACAGAACATCCCACAGCACTTCCCCCCCTTTTTTTTATTAAAATAGAAAAGGGGAGATATGGTGATATTTTATTTGTATTAAAATGTTATTTGTATGTTAATAAATAAAGTTACCTGGGGGTCAGAGCTATTAGCAAGCCATAGGAAAGCAGGGCAGTGGTGGCGTACTCTTGTAATCCCAGCACTTGGTAGGCAGAGCTGGGTAAGTCTCTGTGTGTTCAGGGATACAGCCATTATTGGATACACATGCCTTTAATCAATACCAATCATGGAAAAACCTGGAGGCCTATACAGACAGGCCGTGAGGTCATGTGGTTGGGTTTACAACCAATGAGAAGGCAGAACAGGAACTCTATATAAAGACTTTAATACAGGGGTAGTTCTGGTTCGGAGAGGTAGGACCACCGCAGGAGGAAGGGTAAGGTTTTAGCTCTTAGCTCTGACCTCTTGGCTTTCTTCTTTGCGTTGGTTCTGTGTTTCTTATTTAATAAGAAGGTTGGTTACATCTACAATCTCCAGTTGTTCTTTACCAAACATTCCTTGGAGGGAAACTCAGACCTTGCTTAGAACTTTTCCATTAGAGAATTACTAATTATAACTTTGAGCAATGCGATACCAAAGACAGGACTAAGTGAGTGTGGTGGTTTGAATAAGAATGGCTCCCATAGGGTCATAGACTTGAATGCTTGGTCATTAGGGAGTGGTGCTACTTGAGAGGGATTAGTACTTGACAGGATTAGGAGGTGTGGCCTTGTTGGAGTAGGTGTGGCCTTGTTGGAGGAAGTGAGTCACTAGGGGATGGGTTTTGAGTTTTTAGGAGCTCAAGCCAGATCTGATGGCTCACTCTTTCTTCCTGCTCCCTGCAAGAACTCTCAGCCACCTCTCAGGCACCATATGTGCCTGCATGCCACCATGCTACTGCCATGATGATAAAGAATTAAACCTCTGGAACTCTAAGCAAGCCCCCAATTAAGTGTCTTCCTTTATAAGAGTTGCCATGGTCATGGTGTTTCTTCATAGCAATAGAACATTGACTAAGACAGTGAGGTAGAAGAAAAAATTCCAAAAGTTCTTGCCTACCCCCCCGCCCCCCTAGTGTATCTTGATTTTTTTTTACCCTCTGAGCCTCATGTACAGTATAATATCCCGTGTTTCAACATGAGCAAACCCTATTATGCATATAATTGGCTCTTGTTCAAAGCTGTTGTTAAGACTATTGTTTTATTCTACAAAGTCTGTTATGAGAAGCCCCAGGACGATTCTGTTTGTTGTCCAGAGAATAGACATTTTTCCCTAAATGGACAGTTTGCTTCTAGCTGATGAACACTATGAGTTACATAACCATGGCTTCTTTCTTGATTTAGTTGTTGACTATATTGCATATAGAGTGTATTATTTATAGGCTTGTTCCTGATGGTACTTTAGGTTCCTGCATTGGCTTGTATCTTGTGTTTTGTCTCAGCTTTGAGTCATCTTTTGAAAAATATGCTTGGATTTAACATCACTAAATGCCCAACACAGGACAATCAGAAGGTATTTGGCTCATAGATGCTTCCTTTCTTGAGATAAGTAAGCAAGAGGCTGTATGAAACAGGCCTTTGTAAAAGGACAAATGCTCTGATGTGTGAGATGAATGCTTAGACTGAGTATGGTTTCAAGGTTAAAGAAACAGGTACAACTGGAAGCAAAAGATTTCCACAGTGTGAACTCCTCCAGGAAAATAATAACACACAGTGGAAAACTTCTGACCCAAGTCTGTTGATCCAAACCCTGGGGGTTAGAGAACTTTCATAAATCCCACCTCCCACGCCCAGCCCTGAGAGCGCACATTAGAGTGCCTGAGTACCTCAAGGGTCATCCTCCTTCACAATAGGCACACTGAAAAGCTGTGGGTTGTATTCCATTCCAAAGATAAGACTCAAGTAGACTGACAGAGAAGGATAAGTTAAAAAGCACTCAGAAAAGGGAAAGCTATGGTTACATTATGTGAAAGGACAATGAGGCTTGATCAGTAAAGGCTGAACAAGGTGGGAGCTAAGAGGGATCTAAATAGCCTCTGCCTTCTGCAACAAGACCAGTGCCTTTTCATCATAATTATAAGATCTTGGCAAGAGGCTCAGCAGCCTGGTACCCACTGCCCTTATGTTGGTGGCTTTCCCACTCTGCAATTTTGAAACCTGGTTGGCAATTGCACCCCAAAGAGCTGTTCTCACAATGCTGCTGCACACTTCTCCCTCTTGAAAATTTCAATTATATATGTATACACTAATGGCAAGCTACGTCCTCCCATTTCCTCCCCCTATCTTTTTTCCTTATCACCATGTCATTAACTTCATGAAATTAAGCTAGGGATGTTTAACCCTCAAAAAAGCCAAGGGGATAATAACAGATGGATTAGGGTGAAGGGGCACGACAGAGAAAGGACAGTGTGACTTCTTAGGAAAGTTTCAGCTGCACAGAGAAAGACACATGCATACAAAAATAACATCAAATTTTACAGGGATAAATTTTAGCTCATGGTGTGCTGAGCTCCACTAGAGACCCCTAGAATGTTAAATAATCACCTCCCTCTAGGAGAGATGTGTGGGACAAGCTGAAGTCACGATTTCTGTTTTTATACTGTGAAGGCATTAAGGGGTGGGGAGAGAAGAAAGATAATAAAGTACTGCTATTTTCCTCTAGTCTACTTGAATTCTTAGTTAAATAAGTAACAATGATTCTGAGTGAAAACCAGCAATGCCTGTCTATGAGGGCAGTAGAATGACATTTGAAGGAATCTTCAAGAATATGGCATCTGGGGTTTGTCCTTCAGAGGACTTGTTTGACACTGTCCATTTTCCTATGAACATTAACCTCTGCAGTCAGATCAGACTACAGCATTGGGGAAACTGACTAGACAGTAGCCCTGGGTATGCGTATTGGACCTTTATCAGTGTGTTTGTGTTTCCAGTGCAAAGCAAGTAAATAAGAGGAGATGACATTGGAATTATTCTCCAGAATACAGACATTCTAAGAGTACACAAATGTTTATGTTGCCACTGGAGAATGAAGAAGCTAGAGTTCTAAAAGAAAGGCTTGTCCTTTTGGCAATAAAAGACAACTTGTTTATGTTGGTCTTATGTAACCTTTCTAGTACTCCTAGGGGAAATGTCTCATCATCTACATGCCAGATATTACTAACTTCCTAGTACCAATGGGAGACCTGAGGTTATGTCAACCAAGAGATGAATTCTGACTCTTGGGCCCCAGAAGAGGTGATCATTACAGCTGGCTGAGGCAGAGAGAGCATTCTAGACTTTGAGCCTCTCTTCCCAGATGCAATAACCATGAGGCACAGGTGTGTAAGTAATTGCTAGATGAGAGTGACACAAAGCACAACCCAAACCCATATGGATATTTATGCCCAGAAATAAATCTTGGTGGAATTAAGCTAATTAGACTTTGGTTTGCTCCAGAGCTCTGTGATTCCTGTCTTTATTGATGCAGCAAATTAGGCATATGAAAAGGGAGAGTCTCTCAGGAAGAATTATCATCATCATCACCACCATTGTTTTGGTTTTTAAAAACATGTATTATTATTATTTTTGTGTGTGTTTGTTTATGTCACATTCATGTGGGCACCCACAGGAGCCAGAAGAAGGCAATGGAGGCCCTTGAACTGGACTTACAGGTGGTTTTGAGTCACCTAACATGGGAGCTGGGAACCAAACTCCAGACTTCTGCAAGAGTGGTTCATGCTCTTGACTGATGAGCCACATCTCTAGCCTTATTTGTTTATTTATTTTAAAGACAAATGTCTCACTCTGTAACCCAGCCTAGCTGGAACTCACTCCGAAACCCAGGCTGTCCCCAAACTTGTAGGAACTCTTTTGTCTCAGCCCCTCAAGTCCTGGGATTACAAGAATAAACCACCATGCCTGGCTAGAAATAACTATTTTAAGTAAGTCCTTATTACACTGCAAGGAAGATTCTAATGGATATATAAACCCAGATGTTGCCTACAGTAGATAAATTTAAAAAAAAACAACAGTGTTTCTGCAGAATCAGAAGAAAAAAAATCACATTTGGTCTTGCTTAGTTATAGAAATTAGCAGTGGGATTGAATTTAGACAGTTGGGATTAAATATACGAAAAAAATGAGTAAATAATAGAAATGCCATCCTGTCCTAAATAAACAAGGTTCCTCAACCAGCAGAAACAGGTCCTCTCATGTTTTCTGCTCCGCTTGTACTGCTTTCCCTATAGACGATTATTAAGAAGATTGTATTTCTATTGTCAAAAACAAAATTTCAATAAATTGAGCTTAATGAGCTAATTGACTTTCACTGGAAATCTATCAGTCAGGTGGTGTCCTAGCTACAAAGTACAAAGGCGCTGAGCACAGGAAGAGGCTGAGGGAAGCAGAAACAAGGAAGGGGAGGAGACTGGTTATAACAAAACCACTTTCCTTAGAGGAGTTAACAGAGAGGCCTTCCTTTACCTCTTGGCTTGGTGGAGCTCTGTGGACTGGTGGCCATGAATCTTTTTGTTTTGTTCTGTTGGGGGGGTCTTCTGGTGAGGAGACATCCCCATTTATAATCTAGTTTTATTCTGCTTTGGACTGACTACTGAGGCTTAGTGTAGTATTAGCTCAGTCCAATGAAGGACTTTCCATGTATTTTCCTAAAGCCATGACCAATAAAGCCAAGGTCACCCTAGGTGCTGATGTAAAGCCAGAGAACAGGACAAGGTCAAGTGTGGAAGACCAAGTCAACTCTATTTGACCAAAGCTGGAGGTGAGAAGTCAGTTCTCATTCCACTGGCCAGAGGTAATCACGAGATTCTGGGAAGCCTGGGCTAGGTTGGTGAATAGCAGCAGTCACACTGTTCACTCAGTGTCCAAGTAACCCCTTACTCTCCTTCCCAGCATATAATCTCTCCCACTCCAACCTCGACATTCATGTATCTCAGGGGACAACGTAAGTCTCCTTACCTTTGATGCTAGCTCAGAACCAGGACATCATGTGAGGCTGTCTTCTCTCTCAAGTGAAATATTTGTAATTCAGATATCCCCCAACCTGGACCCAAAACATAAATGCTTTTCCAAACAATAGGGATGCAGAGCAAAAGAGCTTCAAATACTTTCTCAAGAATAGGAAATGTACAGCAATACCAGTCCTTGTTGTGGTAGACAACTGTGAGGTGTGCCTGTGGAAGCCCTGCCTTGGAGCTGTAGAGATGCCCCTACTCAGGTTCCAGTTGCTGTCTGTTGAGCAGCTACCTTGTCTAGCATCAGAGATGCTTAACACCCTGAGTGGTTCCTCTCTGCCCATTATTCTGTAAATCTAAACATGCCTTGAAATTGTGTAGCTTTTTAGCCTGGTGTGTGCTTGTGCATGTGTGCATGCATGTGTGTGTGTGTCCCAGCTGTCTTAAAGTACCATTGAGTGAACATGCATATATTTAGTGGTTTCACATGCATTAGAAAATGATTTTCACAATCATACTGGCTCTATTTTAAACATGCCTGCTTGTATTTTACTGATGTAGTTGGGGGTGGGTAACTATTTGCTTTTAGTTTTGTACAAGGATTTATTCTGTCTTGATTCACTGTATCTTTGCTCCAGTATATAATCATCTAAAACTTATAACAAGCTCCTTATGGTTTGCTTTCTGTGTCAGAAACCTAATTTTTCCAGACAAAGTTTTCCAATTTCTCTCCTCTCTTACCCCATACCTCTCTTTCTTAATCGATTATTCATTTACCTTGACCCACTGGGGAAACACTGGAAAGGTTGTAGCCTTAAACTCACCCTGATCACTGGGGATAGCCACAGTTGTTAACTGTAATGATGTTCTCCTCTCTAAAGGACAGTTTCCAATGGTATATCTTTTTTTTTTTAAGTCTAGAAGCTGCAAGGCTTTTCGTCCTCCAGGCACCAAATTTCTGCTATTTGTTTCTCTTACACTTTAATTAAAAAGCAGCCACTTGTATCCTTAGATTTTCTTTCTTACACTCACTTCCTAGTGACCAGCAATCTCAATAACTTCTCTCTCATTTTGGCAGGCATCCTTGCAGGATCGCTGGCTCAGCAAGCATGCAATCTTACTTCTACATTTTCAGAAATGCTGTCTTACAAATGTTTCTGCCACAGAGCACATCTACCTGCCCTGCCTACAAAATCAGTTTCCTTGCACCCTCTCCTGAATCGCCTCCTGTTCTAGGCTCTCTTCCAGCCGTTCCCACACCTGACATTTATTTATGTTAAGTAACTGTAGCTTCTCTGAATGGATGTTTAATTTTCTTTTCTTACAAATTTCAAGAATTGCTAACATAGTACTCCAGTCTGTAGCCACTTAGAATACCAGGCTAATGAATCACCAACATCAGAGCCTTTGCGCATGCCAGGCAAGCATGTTCTCTGCCACTAAACCATATCTCTAGCTTTTGCTGGGGATCTTACTGAGCTAGGTTTAAAAACAGCATCCCTTCCATATCTCCCCTGTGGCAGAAGAGAAGTCTCCAAGAGCAAGAAGTGACTGAATGGCTACAGTGATGGGGCACACACTGATAGTCAAGGCCCTGAAGTTAGGAGGGTGCCCATGCATGCAGGCCATAGGGAACCAAAGACTATAATCCTGATGAGGTCTCAAAGCAGAAGTGTGCACAGTAGAGTGAGAAGCATGGACATATGAGGAGCTGTGGCCAGAGTGTGAGCTATTGAAATTTGTGGTTTCCTGGGTGAGATAGACCCAGATGATGGCACAATTCAACTTTGTTTAGAGAAGAACATTGCTGGAGCCTGGCTAAGTGCCCATGTTCGAATGCATCCAGCTCAAGGCCATTATGGTACTGCAGGGTCAAGCTGTAGAGTCACAGAGTCCAAGTCACTGTTTGTTGCCCCTCAGCACACTTCGGAGCTGCCTAGCCCTTGGCATGTTAACCTCTCTCAAGCTTACTACATATCTGTAAAGTAACAGAATTTAGTCTCCCTACATACTCTAAGACCCAGCATATGTAAACACATGTGATCCACGGTGAATGGTCATTTAAATCTGAACTTCCTCTCTGTGAATCTTGACCAGTTCTGTATCCCTGTCTACTCTTCTAGCCCATTCCCACCTTACATCTAGGAAGCCAAGCAATTTCCTATCTACACACAGTTCTCTTCAAATGTAATGAAATGATATGACTTCAACCTTCCCTCCAAACCCATCACACAACCATTAGATAGGAATTCTATTTGTGCTACATTAAGTACCAATTTCAGAGGTAGAGGCTTCAACCAGTGGTTCCATTTCATTAAGTTTCTCTTGAGAATAAGCACCAAAAAGAAGGGAAAAAGGTTTTCGTGATTGAAATTTGTCTAAAACTGGCAGAGGGTCCCTCCCATTACATCATGCAGGCAGTCTGTGTCACTTCTAATGCCTCTTTACTCTCATGGCCAGAAATCTCCCATAGGCCCTATATTTTCTCTACCTGAAGTAGGGTCCACAAACCGGCAGCATCATTACTATCCTGGATGTTAGAAATGCAGCTGGAAGCCCCATTCAGTCCAACTACATCCAGCCCTGCCTGCATTTTAAAAAGACCTAGCATACTGGTCCACAGGGAAGAGACTGACTCTCCTGTCCCTTTGCCTGATGGAACAAACATACCTTAAAGTGTCCTGCCAAACACCAGGACTTATCCTTCCTAGCTAGGCATGTAAAACTTAAATTTTCTGATTATCTATTGCTCTAAATTTGAGAGGCAGGAATGGGGGAAACCAAGACAGGTGGTAGCTGATATCCAAAAGGAGTCTTTCTTATGTTGTCTAAGGAAATTTGCTAATTTCCCTTGTAAAAACCTTTTTCCTTCCCTAGAAGAGAACTATATAAAAACATACAGAAAGAGAATATCATAAGATCGTGAGTCCCTATCTCTCTCCTCTAGTGTGTGTGTGTGTGTGTGTGTGTGTGTGTGTGTGTGTGTGTGTGTGTGTGTGTGTGTGTGTGTGTGTCTAAACATGTGTGTACATATATACAGGAACTTTCAGTGTTAAGAAAAGGGCATCAGATCCTTTGCAGCCAGAGGTACAAGCAGTTGTGAGCTTCCTAACATGGGTGATGGGAGGCAAACTCTGGTCCTGTGAAAGAGCAGAAACTGACCTTAAGTACTGGCCCATCTCTCCGGGTCCACATATATGTCTATGTACATGTGTATGCACGATTCTGTATGTGTATGTTTGTGTGCAGGTGTCTCTGTGTGTATGTGTACTCTGTGTGCGTCTGTGGTGATCTGAATGAAAATGGCTCCCATAGACCCATAGGGAGTGGCATTATTAGAGGTGTGGCCTTGTTGGAGCAGGTGCGGACTTGTTGGAGAAAGTGTGGGTTTGAGGTTTTAGAAGCTCAAGTCAGACCTTGTGGCTAACTCTTTCTTCCTATTGATTTGGATATAGAACTTTCAGTTATCTCTCATGTTTGCCTGCTTGCCACCATGATGACCATGAACTAAACTTCTGAACTCTAAGCCAGCTCCCAATTAAATGTTTTTCTTTATAAGGTTGCTGTGATCATAATGTCTCTTCATATAAATAGAAACCCTAAGACAGCAGCAATGTGTGTATGTGTATGTATCTCTCTCTGTCTCTGTCTCTGTCTCTGTCTCTCTCTCTCTCTCTCTCTGTGTGTGTGTGTGTGTGTGTGTGTGTGTGTGTGTGTGTGTGTGCGTGCATGTGTATGTGTTCCATCTAGAGAGAAATTTAGAAAAATCAAGCCAACTACGTTAGGGATGCAGTGGTCTCTCATGTTTAGATGTAGAAGAGGATTAATATCTGATTGGAAAGAAATAGGTGTCATTTCATTGACCTTGTCTTGAGGCTGTGGTAGTCCAACCAGCACAACATTTGAGCATATGCTTCTTTGACTCTGGTGAGGATGGATGGGTATCCAATGGAAAGCAAGTTGGTTATCTAAATATGGTCCTATTACTAAATACCTATTGTCCTATAGAGGTTACAAGTGATTTCCAGTCAAAAGCATTCACTTTTGAAAACAAAAACTATTTCTGTGTGCTTTCCTTTTGTCTCTATAATAATCTAGGAATTAGAACAGCAGTGAGACCGATGCGGGCCAGATGGCCCACCCCCATTTTATCACCCTCCTTTCAGTGGGAAAGTAAGGCATGATGGAAATGAAGCTCCTCACTCTGGAATCCAGCTGAAACTTTTGCCAGCAGCTGAACAATGTTTCTGGCTCAGTTCAGATGCTGGAGTCCCTTCTCCCTTACACATAATTTTCTAAAAGTCTCAGTGGAAGCCCCGTTTGCAGGTACAGGACCTGAACAAACCTCAACTGTCCTGTGCAAACCTAGTGGCTTCTCATTTTGCCTTGTCAGATCATAATTGCATCCAAGGTATTTCTGGAACCACTTCACATATCTCTCTTTCCAAATGTGTGTGTGTGTGTGTGTGTGTGTGTGTGTGTGTGTGTGTGTGTGTGTGTGTGAGAGAGAGAGAGAGAGAGAGAGAGAGAGAGAGAGAGAGAGAGAGAGAGAGAGAGAGAGAGAGGAGAGAGGGGGTTTTCTTAGCAACATTGTGAGATGTAGCTTGAAAGCCACAAAGATGGTATACACAGCTAGTGCTAAGGTTACTCTTTGCTTTCTCTGTCTTAGAGAATCCTGTACCCACACCTGGAGACTTGAAAGCACATATTCCACCTGGGTGTGTTTTCCTTTCTTCTAAGCACCTCTCTTTCTCTTACCCCTTATCTTTAAGCCTGTATTAAAATATCTTTAATAAAAATTCCACTTTACTCACTGGCTAGTTATGAGATTCTTTTTCAGCAACAAAGCCAAGAACACTGGTTTGGCTAAGTCAAGATCCCTGAAAGTCTACAGTAATCTTTAGGCTGCTGAGGGTGGCAGGGTTGTATGCCTTTGCCACTTTACCAGAGCCAATGGGAACTATTAGAATTTATCAAAACTTTAGGTGTTAATGACAAATTAAGTTTTTATTGTCAATACTATTTTTTGATATTCATTTTCCTGTAAATGAGCAATAATGTTAGGGATGGCAACTAATGTTAATTAGGCAACTTAATCCACTGTTTATCAGCTGTTGGATTTTCCTTTGCCATCCTGGGTGCTTTGGGCAAAAGGTCTGCTAGTCTAATAGCCAATGACAGCACAGATACCTTGAGGAAGCTATGCAACACCTGTTATGGCTCCTGAAGGTGACATCCCACCCAAGACTGATCCAGTTTATGCCAGACTTTTTGCTATCAAAGGCCTTGTTGAGTTCCAGATGACCTTGCAATCATTTCTACTTGGGCCAGAGAGGAAGCACTTTCCCCTGGTGGCTTAGCAGAGGGACTTCTGTGATGGCAGAAAAGGGAAAATGGTGTGATTGGTGAAACTGAAAGCCTCTGTTTACACGGAAAGTTTGTTGTGATTGATGCAAACACCTCTTCCCTAGATATGTAAGCATATTGTTTATCTGGTTCATAAACTGGCCAGCAGATGACTTTGTGTTCTGCCACCCTTGGGATGGCAACATTAGGTCTAATAAAGGGTTTCTCTTGAACAGTCTTTTTTTTTTTTCTTTACTTTCAGCACAGTGAGCTGACTGATAACAGGAAGAAAGAAGCTTCAGAAAGATCAGAGTTGCAGTAGCCAGGCAGTGACAGCAGAGAAGCCTGCACAGACAGGCACAGATGCAGTGGCTGGAGGCAGCTGCTGAAGGAGAGGCAGCATGGAGTATTTAGCAGGCCAAGCTGCAAACAGCAAGGCATCCATCAGCATTGGCGGCCATGCCCCAAGCAGAATTGCAGGGCCACAGGCTGACAACAGCAGTGAAGGGTAGAAATAGCTGTCTTCTCCATGGTGGCCACTGTGACAATGGCCACGGTCACAGGAGGCAGCTGAACAGTTCAAGAAAGTAGCCAAAGCAGGAACAGGAGGGATGGCAGAAGTAAAGAGGGTTGGTGGCAGAGTCTGAGGAAGGACAAAGGGCTATCCATAGCCAGAGCAGAGAACTTGCAGGCCCTAGGGGCTGGAAGAGCTCCAGAGAGCTGTCCAGCTGGTGAAGAGGAAACTTCTCTGCAGAATGCTAGCACCAACCTGTCAAAGAATGATGGGCCTGCCACACATAGACTTTTCCACTGCTCACACTTGTCAGGCAGCAATCATCACCCCCAAGCTGATGCAAAATAAGCAGACAGAAGCATCATACTTTATACACAGTTTCCCTATTACACGACCAGTGCTTGGTGTTTACCATCCTCCAAAGGGTGCTGGGGTCTCATGTCACCTTTGTGAAGTAAAGGGAAAGATGCTACATTACTCTGTTTTAGACTATAATCCAAGCAGCCATAATGTGGGGGAAAACTTCTCCTTTGGAGGGGATTTAAATAATTATAAACCCTAAAATAACAGCTGGGCTTTGTGGAAGACATACCTGATTGGTTCTAGTAAGTATGTTGTCTTGATTGATCTGTCATTCATAGCAACAATCCTGTGAGGTAGGTATAATTTTTTCCCAGTTAAGCAGATGTGGAAACTGAGGCATACAGTTTACCAGGTCTCAGAACTAAGAAGTGTCAGTGTCATTACTAAAAGTCAGGGTTTCAGAGTTAAAACTCACATTCTTCCTGCATCACCTCAGGTGTCTAGTATCATAAAGAGATGATGCGTCCATTTGATGTGGGTCCAACCCTGCAAATTGGTTTCCTTATAATGAAATAACTGGAGCTGATAACTTATACAGAAATATGGTTAATATGATTATAGATCCAAGGTCCTGTATCACATGATGATCTTTTTGGCTGATAGAGTTGAGAGGAAGCAGAGGGCACCACACAGAAAGAGACAGGGAGCATGCATCTATGTCTGTGTATGCTCACTTGTGTGCATATATGTGAATACGTGTATATGTGTGTCTCTTTCTCTCTATAAAGCACCAGGACTCAACCATGAGTTCCACACGGATTAGCTTACCCAGTTCTTGTCATCTCTGAAAGAGCCTTCTAAGCAGTACTGTCATGATATTTCTATTCTCTGAATAACATGTAATGAGTATGAAATTTCAATACCTGAATCCTTGGACAACAGCACATAGCCAGCCAAGGCAGATTCATTTGGTGGGAACAGGACAGACAGATCCTTGGCACACGGTAGTGCCACCTACCTGTAAATCTCTCTGTATACAGTAGGCCATAGGAAGAGGCTTGGACTAAATAGATACATGAAAAGTCCTGAGTTCATGTGGCAGTCCTGCTTGGACTAAGGAAGACCTTAGTCTTCCACTAAGCTACACTCATTAATGAATAATAAAGATTATATCTTGACCCTCTAGCACCCTATGGAGTCATATTTCTCAATCTGTTTAGAACTCAAATGGACATGAGAACACTATGTACACGTGGAATCTTCTCAAACACCTAAACAGCAGTATTTCATCATGGTGGCTTCTTGGCCTTTCAAATCAGAACACTGTATGTTCCATGGGACATTAGTTTCTCTGATGTTCTGTTTGTAAAAGGATTACACAGTCAAATGCATAATTCCAGGTAAAGCAAGATAAAATACATATCTTCACTACAGGTCTTCTTGAAGTCTTTGAATGGAAATATACTCTGTGAATCTTAACAAGGAAATAGATTAGGCAGCATTCAGAGTATGAATAGACTTTTTATTTCCCGGAATCCTAAAGTATTTGTCTTCCTTGGAACATGTTCAGGGAAATAATGAATAACTGCATAAATAGTGTTGGGTTAATTGGCAGCTTGAAAATTATAAAGAAAAAATATAGCTACCTGTGCAGTGTACAAATCTAAGTTAGCACTGAATCTTAAAAAGTGAAATGTGAGAGGAGCTGGAGACATCGCTCAGTGGTTAAGAACACACACAACTCTCATAGAGGACCAAGTTTGGTTCTCAGAACCCACACTGGGGGGCTCACAACTGCCTGCAGCTCCCACTCCAGGGGATCCAACATCCTCTTCTGGTCCCTAAAGCACCTCTACTCACATGCACAGACCCTCACACACACATACAGTTAAAACTATCATTTAAAATGGCAAAAAGTGAAAGTATAAAGCACTGGTAAATATAGAAAAGAAGGGAGAAGTTCCCAAATATAGCAATGGTGGAACCATAATGGAAGACTAGATTTATTTAATATTTAAGTCATATATAAATAACAGTAATGAGTGTATCCCAGGGAGGAAGGCAACAAGCTGGGAAAAGATGTTTTTTATGGATGCTCAACAATAGTTTAATTTGTTTAATGTCTAACAACATTCACTAATGAATAACAAAATGAAGACAAAGACTCCAGGCATAAAATGAAAGCGGGTGTGACCTGACAGCCCCTCCAAAGAAACACAGTTGAAAACTAAACACTATGTAGTCTTCCAACATTCAAACTTGCAACCAAAGCAATGGTGAATTTTTTTTAAACTTTATTTTCTAAGTCACACTTTTTTACCCTTTAGTAATAAGTAAGCATTTTCCCACCCCATGTGGAGGGGATACAAATGGGCAGAAACAACTCTATGGAATGACCTGATAAGATGTTCAGAAGTCTTAAAAATGTACATAATTTTTGACTCAGCAATTCTACCTCTGGAAATGTATTCCAAAGAGATGATTGCTGATGCTTGAAAAGATTTACATTCAAGAACAGCTACTTTATCATTGCTTATAATAACAAAAATCTAAGATATCCATAATGTGCTACAATAAATATGACAAATTCATGGGCTGGAATACTACGCAGTCATTAAAAATTATGTAGTACAAGAATATTTAATGATCTGGGGAGATACTGATATAGTAAGTAAAAAAGCATGTTAAAGGACAGAAATAAAGTCTAATCACTTTTATTATAAAAATGTGTGTAATAAAAAGTATGGGCACTAAAATACAAGTGGTGATTATGTCTGGTAGTTAGGACCATGTGCAAATGTTTTCCCTCTTCTTATCATATTTTCCAATATTTCTTGCAAATTTTCCACAATGAACATCTTGTTCTTTTGCAATCAAGAAAAATGACAAGTTCAAGGGGGCCACACGTGACATTTGCATTTTACAAAAAACAAATCTCTGTGCATACTTTTCTTTAAAATCACAAATAGTAAGACACATGTACCTAGGTTTTAAAGGATATGTCTTGATTTTAATGCATTTTACAGAGGCTAAAATACTGTAAACCAACATTATCCACAGGGCAGGGTCTTTCCAGCATTACTTACAGATCTATATCATCCCAATATATGCTCTTTGGAGATCACATAGGCCATAAAAGCTGCTCATCTTTCCATTGCAAGCCTGTACTAGGCTGAACCATTTTCCAGTATGACCAGCCTCTGTACCGTCACACTTCTCACATAACCCATGAAGTTCAGATTTTACAGCTGATTCAGCTACAATTACTACTAACACCAAGGCTTTAGCTAAATGACCCCTGTTCTCTGCACAGCTCCATAATCATCAGGACTGTGGACTCAGAACCTGGGAAGAAAGAGTGGCAGATGGACAAGAATATTTTATATGTACAAAAATGTCACTTTTGTGCTAATTAAAATCATTAATAACAATAAGTTAATGGAAAGGACAAGAAAGGTGTCCCATTCACAAAATGTGTATAACAGAGGGTGGGACTTTGTTTCTTCTCACAGCTAGAAAGATGTTCTCAGATCTATACCAGATTCAGTCTGTTTCTCTGGTGCAGATGACTGTCCTGGATGCTCGAGGAAACCAAGGCCTGGGAGAGCTATTTCTAGCCCCCTGTCTCTAAAGGCACACCTGCAGAATTAAATTCCATGCATTGCCAGGAACACTTTCAAAAGCTCAGAATCAATTCTTCAATCATTCCACTTTCTTAGCTGTGATTAAAAACATGTGTCCCCTAATTAAGCTAATGAGAAATTGTTAATTGGCACCAAGCCCCCCTCTGTGTACACTTGCTAATGTCACCATCATTCTGACAGGAGAAGGGATCAAAGTCAAGGGGAGAAAGTTTTCAAGTGATTTCATTATTGAAAGTCAAGGACAGGGGCTTCATTTGGAAAGTGAATGCTGTCAGTTCCAGAACCTGCAGGGAGGAATGCAGAATGACAATTCCTGCTAATTTTTTAGAGGAGCAGATGTGGGATGCAAGGGGCAGGAGTTGATAACCTGATTTCTTTTTCTTCCTTGAAAAAATAATGTCTACAGGATAAGCCAAGACAAGGGAGCAGTGCATTCACAGGGGAGGGGGGCATTAAGAAGATGTGCTCCTGTTGGCCTGTCTGTCTTCTCATGGTCCCAGTGTACATGCCATTGTCTAATCCTATTCTGCACCTAAGACTCTTTGCAGATGAGATGTTATGGTGATATTTTATTTGTATTAAAATGTTATTTGTATGTTAATAAATAAAGTTGCCCCGGGGGTCAGAGCTATTAGCAAGCCATAGGAAAGCAGGGCAGTGGTGGCATATGCTTGTAATCCCAGCACTTGGTAGGCAGAGCTGGGTAAGTCTCTGTGTGTTCAGGGATACAGCCATTATTGGATACACATGCCTTTAATCTCAATACCAAGCATGGAAAACCTGGAGGTCTATACAGAAAGGCTGTGATGAGGCGGTCATGTGGTTGGGTTTACAACCAATGAGAAGGCAGAACAGGAACTCTATATAAAGACTTTAACACAGGGATAGCTCTGGTTCGGAGAGGTAGGACCACTGCAGGAGGAAGGGTAAGGTTTCAGCTCTTAGCTCTGACCTCTTGGCTTTCTTCTTTGCATTGGTTCTGTGTTTCTTATTTAATAAGAAGGTTGGTTACATCTACAAATGGCATCCAACATGGTGGCAAGAGTTTCACCTAAAATCTGAGAAAAAAGATTCTAAAACGGAGCTAAAAACAGTTCCTAATTGTCTCTCTCAAATGAGCGGCAGCTGCCGGTTTGAGCTACTGGCGGGTTCCTAGCATGTGCGCTCGACCTGCAGTATGGTGGGAATGAGGCCTCTGCAAGTGGCACATTAAGCTGCGTGGTGGATTTAGTCTTTGCTAGTACAAAACAAAAAAAGAGGTTTCTGGGCTATACACTGCTTGGCTAAAAGCATAGACCCATGATAGCTCCCAGAGCTGGCGGAAAACCACCGCCATGTTGGGAAGCTGAGGTGGGCAGAGCCAGCAGCCACAGCTGCTGCAGTTTAAAGCAATAGGTTCACAATAAGACAGATTCAGATGTAATAGTTTAAAATGTGTGTAAAATATATGTACGCTTGAAAGAGAAAAAAAAGGTGATATATACAGTTATATAAACAAATACATAGTTTTAAAAAATAAAGTCTTTAAAGAGACAGTAAAGTTAATATAAAAAATAAGCCACGTGAAGATGAATATTACACAGAGAATCTGCATTGTGTTGTCTTTGGGATTTTTAACTGCAGAAAAACATTTGATTGTAAAAGCTGTTGAGTTATGCCAAAATGTATATTTTAAGGGTACCTTGACTTCAAAATTTGAATATAAGGATATGTTGCTTTGGAAAGGAGACTCTGCTTTTGTTCCCACAGAAAGCCAAAGGCTATGGATTTGTTCCAGATAAAGATACATCAGGTTTGACCAGCCAAGACCCCCTGAAAGTTCTCCGATGACACCATGGCCCAGATGATCCAACATCCAGAAGGCTACTGGCTCAGACGATACAGCCTCATGGACTATTCCATAATCCTAAAATTTTCTTTGTTTCCCCATAAGATGCAGCGCCTCCCTCCAGCAGGAAGTAGTAAGAGAAGCTACGCCCAAATTCCCAAATTATATGTAATTTTACTTTAAGGTTAAAATCTTCCTTTTTGAAAATAAAAGGGGGGGGGAGTGCTGTGGGATGTTCTGTATGGCAAATGTGTTGCTGATTAGTCAATAAATAAAACACTGATTGGCCATTGGCTAGGCAGGAAGTGTAGGCGGGACAAGGAGGAGAATATAGCTGGGAAGTGGAAGGCTGAGTCAGAGAGACACTGCCAGCCGCCATGATGACAAACAGCATGTGAAGATGCCGGTAAGCCACGAGCCATGTGGCAAGGTATAGATTTATAGAAATGGTTTAATTTAAGCTGTAAGAACAGTTAGCAAGAAGCATGCCACAGCCATACAGTTTGTAAGCAATATAAGTCTCTGTGTTTACTTGGTTGGGTCTGAGTGGCTGTGGGACTGGCAGGTGAGAGAGATTTGTCCTGACTATGGGCCAGGCAGGAAAACTCTAGCTACAAGATGTGATTAGTCAAATGAGGCACATGCTTCAATGACATTACTGCTCAAAGCAGATTGGACTTTTACAAGAATGTCAGTTGAGCTGTAGTCAAGACCATAGGCCACAGCTGAGGATGGAGGGAGCACACTCTTGATCTTTGTTCTAGAAGCTGGAGCCCTCTATCTTAGGTCAGGCCAAACTCAAGCCCTAGGTCTATCCTGTCAGGAAAGAACAAGCACACAGACCATGGTAACTTGTGGGTAAAAGCAAGGGATCCTAGAATGTCTAAGAGAAGTACTGGGGAAGGATTCTGGTTCTAACACTGCAAGTTCATGATTCATGATCACTGTTAAGAGACAGATGTGGGGACAGCCTGCTCACCTGGAATCCTTTGTCTTAGGCTCCCAATCAACTCAGTGCTCAACTAAGATGCTGTTCATCTCAGACACAAGAGAAAACTCCCCAGTTCCAAGGCCGGAAGTAAATGATAGAGCCTCTAGCAGGGCATCCCTGCATGCTGATTCCCTGACACAGCTCCATGCATGGGACTGGGGACAACTCAGACTTTAAGAATAGGAGGCCTATAAAGACAAAGCTACTTCAGAATGTGATGGCAAGAATAAGAAATGTTCCCCATAGTCTTACTTTGAACATTTGGTCTGCGGAGGTGGTGGTGCTGTTTGAGAAGGTTTAAGAGGTGTGACCTTGCTGGAGGAACTGTGTCACTGAGGGGGTCCTTTGAGAACTTTTGGCCTTGCACTACTTGTGGCTCAGTTCAACATGTGAGCTTCCTGCTTCTGCTCCAATGTCTGCTGCTTATTGCCTCACCTCAGCACACTATCATGTACTCTTACTCTAGAACGGTAAGCTCAAATACACTGTTCTCTAAGATGTCTTACTCATGGTGTGTTAGCAGAGCAATAGAAAAGTAATTAGGACAGAGATACGGGTCATGGCTGTGTGATGACTATGAGGAACACCCCTCCCCCCATTATCCAGTTTCTTGGATCTTGTTGGTGTTGAGAGAGATTGTTAGATACAGGCTCCAAGAATGCAGGAGCCAAGGAATTTCAATGAGTGGTCCTTAGCTGCCTTCCTTTTTAAGACTGCAAATCACACCTGCTCTAGGATCTCCCTGAAGCTTTGCATGTGTCACATCTCCCAGCAGGAGGGTTTGAATCCAGTTTCTCCAGGTCTCCCAGTGTGGAGACCCACAGAGGCTTCCTAGTGAGAACTTACTCAGGGTCAGAGAATCTGGGCTTGCTTTACACAGCAGGGCTGCATAAGGAGATGATTTGGCCACAGGTGTGTTTATCAGGTGTTTGGAAGGGTCTACACTTGGCTGTGTGGTGTGCTTTGATCTCATAAGGGTGGTGTTTTTTTGCCTCTCCCCTTGGCATGTTATAAAAAGCCCTTTTCAATAAAGGACAAGGCTGTTGGGTATTGATCCAGGCCCTCCCGAAGGTATTCTGTGTTTCTGTCTTTCTTCTCATCTTCCAGGTCTCTCTTTCTAGCTGATATTTTCTCATTCCTCTCTCCTGCACCTAAGAGCTGGACTCCCACATTGCAGCAGACCTGGAAATGTGCTGTTATTTTCCTTCAGTCTGCTCCAGGCTTGCCTGGCATGGCCAAGCTTCCTGACACTGCCAGCCACCCCACCCCCCCATGTAGCTTAGCACCCCTCTTCTCATGCCAAGATCCTCAGCAGGCCATGATAAACATGGCTTTTTTGGTTCTCTAGTAGCCAGTGCCCACCAAGGAGCTGAGTGCAGCTCAAGCAACTGTGCCAGAGGTTGTCCCCTAGAGCAAGGCTGGCCTGAGATAATTGGACAGTGCCTCTTCACTCTGTGGCCATACTTCCTCAGCTGGGGATACTGAGAACACTGTTTACCATCCCTGTATTTGCCTTCTAATCAATCATCTTTCCATCCTCAGCTAACTGCAAAGAATTTCTCAGGATAGCAGGAAACTTCCCAGACAAGACATAGAAAACAAATAACAAACTGGAAGAGCCAATAGATCATATTTGGGGTTCATTTGAAGTAATTCTGTTTCGGCTCTTCTGCCAAGGAGAAGAGGTGTGTGAGAGTTCTGTAAAGCCAGATGTACTAGTGAACATGCTGAAACCTGCTGACGGTATCAGAATACTCCATTTTTAATATCGGGAGAAATGAGCAATGACAGGAACTTTCTAAATTGTAAGTTCCAGCTTCCACTACCACAAACAGGGTGAGTGCCAGTGAGTATAGTGTCTGTGTCTGACCTGAAGAAGCAGAACTGAGCCAGAATGAGAAACTAGTTAACAGTCTTCTGAACAGTAAATACCCTTAATAAATTCCTTAAGTAATTAAAAAAAAAAGAGGGTCCTGAGATAGGTCTAGCTCAGCAGCTCTCAACCTGTGAGTCACCACCCCCTTCGGGTTGAACAACGTTTCACAGGGGTCGCCTAAGACCATGAGAAAACACAGATATTTACATTAAAATTCTTAACAGTAGCAAAATTACAGTTGTGAAGTAGCAATGAAAATAATTCTATGGTTGGGGGTCAGCACAGCATGAGGAACTGTACTAAAGGGTTGCAGCATTAAGAGGGTTGAGAACCACTGCTCTAGCTGAATTAGATATCCTGTTTTAAAGTAATGAAGTAATTCGCCATTGAACCTGTTCAAAGCTCAACTAAGAGTTGTCTGCTTCTCTGAGCATCTTCAATTTCTTCAACAATTCTTGTACCTTTGTCTCCTACAAGAGAGAAGGAAGAGTGTTCCTAAGTCAGGATTCTAGGTTTCTACCTTCACTTACCTTTCAGATTCTGCAGGCTTCTTGCTATGAGATCCCTGTTACCAGTTGTCACTACTAGACCACATGGACACCTGGACTGCCCCTCTGTTTACCTCACACTCCCACAGCTGCTTATCAGTTTTAAATTCTGTCCTTACTGGTCAGTTCCAGACACTTCTGTGCCCATTGTGGGACTCCATCCAGCACATCAAGCTGAACCACAGACTGAGGTCTTGGATTGACATGGGGAGTTTGACCAGTCTGACTCTTTGATTTCACTGTTCCATCCTCACCCAGGCAGGCCACTGTGTGTATGTCTCTACTGCACCCTCTCGGGGAGGGCTGCACAACTGTCACAAGTGCAAGAGAAAGAGTGTGGTGTAGCCACAGGAGTATTCTTAGAAGGCCGTCGAGGCAGAGTAACCATGTCCTAGGCCTATCATGAAGCCGCTGGAAATCTCTACCCATATCACTTTCTTAGGAGCTTTTCAGATCCCTCAGCAACTTCTCCACCCTTGCTGCTTTTGCCTGGGCTACTCTGAGGACTCTTGGTACCAAGCACAAAGCTAAAGGGCCAGAGAGAGGCCACTGTGCCCAGGTCTGGGGCGCTGACTTCTTTCTGCTCTGGAATGATGCTTCATGGCAAGGTTTCTCCCTTACCACCCACAAGTGTGCTCCCACTAAGCACAAGTGATTGGGATCTAGTTGGTAAATTCCCTTTCAAACTTGCTAGGTGTGGTGGTTTGAAGGAAAATAGTCCCAAAGGGAGTGGCACTATTAGGAGATGTGGCCTTGTTGGAGTAGGTGTGGTCTTGTTAGAGGACGTGTGTCACCTTGGAGGCAGGCTTTAAGGTCTCATATATATTCAAACTATGCCCAGTGAGCCAGACTACTTCCTGTTGCCTGTGAGTCAAGATGTAAGGGCCCTCAGCTCCTGCTCCAGCACCATGTCTACCTGCATACTAGCATGTTGTACCATGACTATAATGGACTAAACCTCTGAAAATATAAGCCACCCCAGTTAAATGTTTTTCCTTTATAAGAGTTGCCATGGTCATGGTGCCTCTTCACAGAAATAGAAATCCTAAGACACTAGGATCATGACCAGTGGTAGACTGGTGTTCTTAAAAGTGCCTGCCAAGGTCACTGCAAATCCATGTCAGAGGAGGAGCTGGGTCCAGGACCCTCCTGGGAACCTACACCCAACACTAATGCAGAATTTACCTCTAAATTTAAAGAATTTTGATCCAATAATGGGCTGAACATAAATATTTATGGAGTACTTGTTTTGTACTATGCTCTGTTCTAACCATAAGGAAACAGCCAAGAGTCCAACAAGCAAAATGTCTGCCCCTATGTAAGATAAAGCACAGGTTGGTGAAGACAGAGAAAATGTATAGTATGCTGGGCTGGGGTAAGTACTGTGGCAGACAAGAAGGAAGGTGGATAGGGATGCTGGCAGGTTGTTTCAGATTAGAATGAGATGATCCAGGAAGATTAATCAAGGGACTCTTGAGAAGGGGGTGTGTGAGTAAAAATGAGATTTCCAGAGTGTTCCAGGCATAAGGAAGGGCAAGAACAAACGAGGTGGGCGCAGTGCACCATTCCCAAGGGACAGCTGAGTCACAACAGCCCACAAAGCTAAGCTTACAGCCCACAAAGCGTTGTTGAGTCATGCTGAGTAAGCTGGAGTGTGAGGATGTAAGTCAAGACATTCCTAGCATGTGTTTTTTTCAAGAACAGTCAGAGAGTGGAGTGGGGTTGAGGACAAAGAAGAAAACAGGTAGGCACTGCTTGCTGGAGCCATGCAAGTGAACCCAAGGGTGGCTTGGGCCAAATGCTAGGTGTCAGAGCAGACACTAAAAGTGGGTTGGTTTTGAATGTAGAGCCAGGGGATTTGCTGATGGCTTGAGTATGTGTGGGAGAACAGAGAGAGAGAGAGAGAGAGAGGAAGGGAGAGGAAGGGGAGGGAGAGGGAGGGAAAGGGAAGGGGGAGGGAGAGGGAGGGGAAGAGGAGGGAGAGGGAGGAGAAGGAAAGGGGGAGGGAAACAAAATGAATTCTCTTAACTCTTCCAAGAGATCTAATGGTGTCTGGGTACCTGCTGGGTCAGACTAGCTGCTGGGTTTGTAGAGGAGACTCAGCCCTTAGTCTTCTTAGAGCCAGACAGAACTTTCTTGGCCTCAGGCAAAGGACAGGGATTAAGGGATAATTCGCCAGATATAAACAAGTTAAATGAGCAGGCCTAAAGGATTAGCCTCCTCCCAAAGTCTGCAAAAGCTCCCCCTCCTTTGTAGGCTTCTGCTGGATTTCAGATGAGACCCTTGTGCCTGGCTAGCTCTCAAAAGGAGCCCTTAGGTGTAGCTATTGAACACACTCCTATCCCCTGCTTACTCCTTCCTGGGTGAGCGAAGAACCCTGAGCTATTTATTTGTATTTTTAAAAGCAGAGGAGTTTATGATCTTCCTTGCACAGGGAAGAGAATAGCCAGGTTTATTAAAGTACTCATAAAAGAAGCTAAGTTAATAAAACAGAGAGTTGGGGGAAACCAGGGAGCCACAGGCATGTGGAGTGGGACACTTTAAGCGTTTTGAGCAGCCCTGTTTGCCCTGCTCTTTCCCTCATCAGCTATCACCACAGTAGTTTTAGTTGCATCAGCGACTTTCCATCTCATCTTTCTTTCTCACGGGTAGTTTTGAAACCTAATTTCAATCTGCTTGGATGAGAGGCCAGCCCTCGACTGGAGCCAGGCTTCCACAGCAATCTGGTGCTCTGTCCTGTCTAGTTCAGCTTTGAGCTGCTAAATGATAGATTGAGAAGGGAGGCTTTCCAGAGCTGCACAGAGGAGAGTCAGCTTCATCAACCACACCCCAGAGAGACAGTAAAGTTGCTTCTAAGTGCCCAGATAAAACGAAAGGTTTGGGGAGTAATGCCACAGCTTGAAATTGCTTCCCGACTCTTCTATTGTAAAGAGAGATGCATCCCTTTGCTTGGGAGAAGGACCAGGTATACCTGGGCTCATCTCAGTCTGCCCTTCATAGCATTCCACAGCCTCTTTCTCCTACCCTTTCGTCCTCTGGATTCTGTTATTCAATGAGATGGAATATGTAAGGCCTTTTTAAAGATTACACTCGACTGTAATGCACCCTACAATAGAATGGGGGACCGGCAGGGCAGAAGCAGCTGGGAGATGTGGCTTTTTCTCTAGCAAGCAAAGAATTTTACAAAGCATTTGGAAGAGGGGGAGGGAAGGGGAGATTCCTCAGATGTCTGAAGTGCTTGAGCAGCCATTAGCTGATACAGGTGAACACAGGCTGGGGCTGAAAAGCCCCATCCCCCAGCAAGGGCCTTTCACTACACCAAAGGGAAGAAGGCAGCTGTTTGTAGGGAGGGATGTGGGGAAATGATGTTATATTAAAAGGTAAATAATGGAATTGGAGGCTATCAGAGAGTAGAAATGGAATGGGAGGCTCTCACTTTCATTCCGTCTTAAGCTGGCATGCTGCTGATGTGGTTTATTAAACAGCTGTCAGAATCCAGGCCCCAGGCAGATGCAGCCAGTGGAGTGTGAAGAAGACATTCCGGTAGGGACAGGCATAGCAACTGGTCTCACCGCAGGCTTCCCATCCCACGGACCCTGTTAGAGGGAGATGGAAAGGGAAAGGAAAATCAAGGAGCCAAGGAAAGAGGAAACTCAGCCCCGGTAACAACTGAAGTAAGAGGAAGGTGTTCCTGTCAGGACCGTCCATTTTTTTTCCAGAACAGGTTAAAGGTTCTTGGGCAGCACAGCAGTAGTGCTCGGCACATGTGCATTATGAGCACACAGAGGAAGACGGTACAATCTTCCCTTTGAGACTTCAAAGCGAAGGTGACATTGGACTAATGGATGAGTGGTATTTCCAGGATAAAACATAGAAGAATACAGAGAAAGTAGAGTGTCCATAGGTATCACTTAATATCCAAAGCTATGGCGTTAAGGAATGGGGACTTTCTCATCCTTAGATGAAATGCTATAGACAATCAATGGCTGGAGAAAGAGAGAGAGAGGGAGAGAGGGAGAGAGAGAGAGAGAGAGAGAGAGAGAGAGAGAGAGAGAGAGAGAGAGACAGAGAGAGAGAGAGAGACAGAGAGAATCAGCTTTTATCAGCTTTTTCCAAACACAAGCTGCCTGATAGGTTATCCAGTTCCAATTGGCCAGTCCTAAACACATGAACAAATGAAATGAGCAACTCTAAAATGGCTCAGTAGGATATGTATGTATGTGTGTATGTGTGTATGTATGTATGTATATATGTATGTGTGTATGTATGCATGTGTGTATGTGTGTGTATGTATGTATGTGTGTATGTATGTATGTGTGTATGTATGCATGTGTGTATGTATGTATGTGTGTATGTGTGTATGTATGTGTGTATGTGTATATGTATATGTGTATGTGTGTATGTGTATATGTATATGTGTGTGTGTATGTGTGTGTACGTATGTATGTATGTGTGTATGTGTGTACATATGTATGTATGTATGTGTATATGTGTGTATGTATGTATGTGTGTATGTGTATATGTATATGTGTGTATGTGTATATGTATATGTGTGTGTATGTATGTATGTAAATGTGTACGTATGTATATGTATATGTGTGTGTATGTGTGTATGTATATGTGTGTGTGTATGTGTGTATGTGTATATGTATATGTGTGTGTGTGTATGTATGTGTGTATGTGTGTATGTATGTATGTATGTGTGTATGTGTGTACGTATGTATGTATGTGTGTATGTGTGTATGTATGTGTATGTGTATGTATGTGTGTATGTGTGTATGTGTATATGTATGTATGTGTGTATATATAACAATAATGAAGAAGAGGTCACAAGTTAGGGGCAGCACAGAAGGAGTTGGAGAGAGGAGGAAGGGATGGAATGATGTAAATACAGTATTTGTATATGAAATTCTCAAAAACTTGAAAAAATATAAATTAAACAGAAAAGAAATGGCCTTTCAGGACGATTTGTGATTTGTCCGTAAGGGCTTCTCCTTTGTAAACAGGACTAAGCCCTTTGTAAGAAAGGCTCACCCTGTCCCTCCTTCCATGGGAGCAGGTAGCACTCTTCCTCTCTGCAGGCTACAGCACCAAGGCACTGTTCTGCCGGTTATTCGGGCTCAGGTATTTCCTTATAGCAACACCAAAGGACTCAGTGAATTAAAGACTGCTGGGCTGAACCAACTAAGAAGAAAGAGATGCAGAAAGCTGTTCTACCTGCTTGGAAAACCAAGGGAGAAGAAAAGCCACCCAAAGCAATTTTAGACCCTGTGGGTCCCTAGACAGCAGCAGGAGGGTCTGCCTCAGAGTTTCCCCAACCAGCCTCTGTCTGACAGTTGTTTGCCGTCCCCAGAGCTGACCTCCAAGGCACTCCTTTGTCTTGTCACCTCCGAACATTTTACTGCTCTACGTTGAAGATCCTGCATTGGGTAAAATTAGAAGTTACATTTTAGAGCAACACAGATTTCCTATGTCTCCTGTAACTAGATGGAATGTGCATATTGATACATTTCTGGGGTCTTTTAATTAATATATCATTTATTTGAGGGAATTTTATTTGCTAAGATTTATTAGTATGAAGGAAAATTTTTTCTTTCCCTAAAAAGGTATGTCAGTCGTAGCAATCTGTGTAGCTAGAGCATGTGATAGTAAACGAGAATTGACAGAAGGGGACCTGATATTGTGGTTTAAATCTGTAACACCCCTCAGAGGCTCATGTTTGAACACTTGCCTCCTAGTTGGTGACTCTGTTAAGGAAGGTTCTGGAAATTCCGAGTAGTGAATCCTAGATGGTGGTGGTTGGCCACTCAGGGTCACCACTGGGAAGTGATGCTGGACTCCTGGCTCCAGCCTCACTCTCTGATTCCTGGTCTACTGTGTATGAACACCGTCTCCCTCATTCGCATCCTGCTATGAGCTCTGCCATGCCCTATCCACTTGGATGGACTGAAACTCTTGGAAGCTATGAATCAAAATGAACCTTTCTCTCTGTTTCTGTCAGGTAGTTCATTGCAGCTGTTCAAAAAGTTAAAAACAGGAAAATATCAAAGAAATGAGGGTGCTGCTATGATTACACCTGAATGCACCTTGTGCCTTTGGAGCTGGATTGCTGAAGGAATATAGAAAAGTCTGGAGATGCAGCCTAGTTCTAGAAGTCCGATAATTTTGTAAGCAGAGCTCAGGGGGTGGTGCTGGCTGGAAGCCAGGAAGCCAGAATGCTGATGTGAATAAGTATAGCCAGGGAAGGCCAAGCTCATGAGTTTTCAAATGGACATAAAAATGATATTGGAAACTGAAACAGTGGTATTGGCATTGTGTTCTGGCAAAGATTTGTCTATACTTTGCCTTTCACCCTTGTCCTAAAAAGTTGAGTGAGGTTGGATTAAAAACTAACTAGTCTGTTAGACAGAAATTCATGTGATTGAAGAGCAGCTAAGTACTTCTCACTGGAGATTAGGAGAGGTCCCTTGAAGGCATTTCAGGAATTACTCATTTGAAGGCTCCAGTGTACAAAACTTCAAACTAATTTGAAAGAATTCCTTTTGAAAGAGAATATATTAAGTTTATCACAAAGAATAACTTAGGGAAATGTTTTCCTATGTTCAGCCACCAGAGCATTCAGAGGCCTCTGCAACAGTGGTCCAAGGAGGCCCGACTACTGCTCAAGCTGGCACAGAACTTATCATTTTCCACCTAGTGCTAGTCTTTCAGGTATGCAGAATGCAAGGATTATAAGGTCATGGGAATCTCTACCAAGAATCCAGAGGAAAGCTTGTGAGCCCAGGCAAGGTGTACTAGGGTCCCATTATCCACAGGATGCTCCTGAGAGAAATTGGCATGGAGCTGTAAGATTGATGTCCAAGTTGCAATAGGGACTCCAGGATATTGGAGATGCCAGAAACATGGGATGTCTGCCAAGGAGAACTTGGAGGTAGCCCAACAGATAGGCCATGGCAAATATGTGGGTGGGCTCCCTAAGCCATAGGCACCACATGTATCCTAGATGTTGGACATGGAACTATAGGATTTAGTGTTTTCCCTTCTGGCTTTCAGTCTTGCTTTCATCTCATCACTTGGAATGGGAATGTTTACTTTGTGCCATTGTATTTTAGAAGTATGTAATTTTTTATTTTACTTTATGGGGATTACAGATAAGAGATTGAGTCTCTTAATAGACAGACTAAGTCTCAGTAGAGAGTTCAGGCTCAAGTTTTTGAATAATGTTGAAACTGCTAAGATTTTTGGATACTCTTGAAGTTATATTTAATGCAGTTTGTATTCTGAGATTCCCATGAGCCCTTGAGGGTTTGGTGGAATGCTACAGTTTGAATTAAAGTAACCTCCACTAACTGTTTGAAATGCTTGAGCCTCAGTGGATGGTGGTGTTTTGAGAGATTGGGCATTGGGTAGTATGGGAACTGGTTGGTGAAAGTAGGTTGCTTTGTGTGGTTTTTGGAAGATTGAACTTGGGTTTCTTCAATCTTGGTTATATCTAGCTCTTGCCATTCTCTCCTGGTCCAACATGATGGAAGCAGCCTCCACCAATGCCTCTGACTCGGTACACTAAGCTGCACTCCATGCCTTCTCCATCATGATAGACTGAAGTCCTCTGAAACTGTGAGTCAAAATAAATATTTCCTTCCTGGAGTTGTTTCTGTCAGAATGATGCCAAAAGTAACTAATAATACATCTGGTGTGGCCAAACCTGAGAAGATCCTAGAATGCTACCAAGGTCATTGAGATGACTTCCCAGGGACAAGGTGGATCCTTGGAGGGTGTCAAACAATATGTTATCAGATAGACATTTCAAAAGGTTCTATGAGGTGACTTGATCCCAAGGAGACAAAACTAAACCCAGGGAGACTGTCAGTAGACTCATTCAACAATCCAGGTGAGGGATGGTCACAGTCCTTGCTGTAAGAGATGCACCCTATCCCAGTGGGTGCTCTCCAGCCTGTACTCAGAGGGTTATTCTGGAATTTTTCTGAAAGGCCCGTATGCTATAGTCTTGTTCTCCTAAGTTTTCCCTTGGGAAGTGGTAATGATGATGAGAGGGCCTAGTGTGGGGTCTTCAGGTGACTGGGAATCAACCTTCAATGCAGATCAAGGAATTGTCACCTATTTATCTCTTGTGTGCTTAGCCATGTTGAGTGACTTGGCTCTCTACACACTTCCACCGCAATGCACTTCATGACAGGCTCAGAAACAGCAGGGTCAGTTGATAATGGCCTTGGAACCTTCCAAACTGTGAGCCAAATAAACTTTTTTTTTTTTTTTTTTTTTTTTTTTTTTTTTTTTTTTTAATAAGTCAGTGGTTTCAGGTGCTTGTCAGAATAAAGGAAAGCTGAACAAAAGACAGCAGCTAAAGAAGCTGCATGGCCAACAGACACTGTGTCCAGCGAGGGTAACAGGAGGAGATTATGTGGCCAGCAGACACTGTTTCCAGTGAGGGTAACAGGAGGAGACTATGTGGCCAGCAGACACTGTGTCCAGAGAGAGTAACAGGAGGAGGCTATGTGGCCAGCAGACACTGTGTCCAGAGAGGGTAACAGGAGGAGGCTATGTGGCCAGCAGATATTGTGTCCAGGGAGGGCAGGAGGAGGAGCCTACATGGCCAGCTGACACTGTGTCCAAAGGAGGAAAGCAGCAGAGGCTGGGATGGGGTCAGGAGTTGAAAATAAAGCTGTGGGATTGGAATACATCTCAGCCTGCCCATCCACAGCCTCAGGGACCATAGAGAGTCAGGGCAACTCCAAAAGCACCGAACAGCCGAGGGCAGAAAGCACACTGGAAGAATTTGGCTTTTACTTTTAAGCTAGATAATAATTATCTCATTTTAACATTTCTTAAAATAGTATGTTTTTTACTTCCTTTCACAAGGAAGTTCAATAATTTCTTATGATACTGTGCTATTTAATTGTTAATTACATCATTATTTTATTATCCAGAAATGAGGAACACTTGGTGCCTTAGCAGTTTTGAATTCCAGAGGGGAAAGAAATTGAGTCGTTAACCTTTTTTTTCAATAAAAAGAAAAATATCATAAGCCAGCCCATTCTCTGCCTCATAGACTTTTTTTTTTCCTTTTCCAGCAAGTGCGGCATGATAAAGTAATTGTATAATTAGGAATAAATGGCTTATAAGTGTGATACCTTCTTTTGTTGTTAAAAGGTTTAAGTATTCTGTATCTCTTAAAATGCATTCAATTTGAATTAAGAAAGAAAAGAGGACTATAACATAACACCAAATAAGTTTGGGACCCATGGTAGCCCCATTGAGAGTGTTCTCACACCCTTGTCCTCAACAATAAACATATTTCAGGAACTTTTCAGAGTGGTGTGACCAACTGGCCTCAAGTCTTGTTTTGCAGAGCTGGTTTTGTGTTCCCATTTGTGTCTTCCTCTGAGCAGATAATGGAAGGACTAGACACAAAGCTGATGAGCCACAAAAATGCATTGTGTTTTCTCTTTACGATGGCCTCAGCTGAGGAGGCTTAGACTTTGCTGCTGTTTTGTTCTTGTGTCAATCATAGTCATGGGTGTAGTACACTGGCAGCTTTTACACATTTGCTTAATAAATTAGCGTTCTGTTCTGATTGATTTACTGGGTGGAAACATCAAATTTACATGTCAAGCAGAAGAGGGAAGAAGGGAGGAACACAAGACATAGAGAAGTAGAGGCAACAATTTCAGTCTATTACAGTTTGCTGGGAAAAGAAAAAAAGAGAGAATTTTCATTTTCATTCTAAATCAGGGACTGGTGGAGAGGAATAAACCAAGTAGATGGGGAAAACCTTTACTCTTTTTTTGCAGGGCACTAACCTATTTGATCCTGCTAAGGTCTGGCAGTTTAGAAGACCCATGGCTCTGCCCTCTTGCCACAGGGATCACTGGAGAGACCTTTCAATATGCCTGCCAGTTTTTTTGCATCTGAATAAAAGAAGCATTATGCCTGAAGGATCCATCATTCTCAGGGGTATTGGGACAAGAAAATGGCATAACAGATGTGAACACATTTAGAAAGTAAAAGCAATATATAAATGCTAGAGAGTCTTCGTTTTTATTGCACATATCCATCTCATCCCGCCATGTTCTGACAGCATTGGCCCTATTAGCTCCACGCATTATAATAATCCATTATTGGTACAATCAGCCTTGGGTGGTAGCAGCTGGCCTTGACTATTAGAATAGAAATGGGTGGGAGATATGATGGATGAAGTCTGGTTCTAAAGAAAGGAGACTATTTAGTGTGTGCTACCTTTCAGAACCAGTTCAGTCCAAACCCTGTGATTTCCTCCCAGAAAACCCAGATCTCCATGAGGCCAGCTGGACAGATCAGGCTTGGTTGGCCAATGTCTTAGTACTTAGATCAAGTCATGCCATTTACTAACAAAGGAGTCTGCACTGACTAAGTGATATACTAAGGGAATTGTTGTGTTAGTGGATGCTGGCAACTTTAAGTGCCAGCTATGGTTTTATAGCAGTGTACAACAGAAATTTGGATCCAGATGGGTCAAAGTTGTCTCCATAAAATGTACATTTACAAATTTGGGGGAGCACCTTTCTACTTCCAGGGAGTGACAATCCAAGCATCAGCAAATAGATACGTAATCAGGTAGAAGCTAGAGAAGGAAAGCAGAGGAGTGTGGGTGAACCAGCTCTCAGTGAAGGAGAGTTCCAGGTCTCCTGGACAGCAAGCCAATGGTGTCCAAACACTCTTGATCTGTTGATGCCCCTCTCGTCCTGATTCTGAACCAGACCAAAGTCCTTAGTCTCAGAGAGTTTGGAGCACCCTGAGTTATGACTCAACAGTAGCTGACCAACTGTTGTGAAAATAGCTGTGTAATCCTCAGTATTCAATGTCCCAGACACTCTCTGAAGCAGAGGGACTTAAAATTGAACATCTGGGTCACACACAGCTTTTTTTTTTTTCAGGATTAGTTCTTTTTTTTTAGGTATGTGCACCTTCTTTCTCCTTCACACTTATTCTCTATTCTATCATTAAGAAATTGTTAAAAAAACAAAAACACTTTCCTTTAAAATTTTAGATTTCTTCTCCAAGAATCCTCTAAAAATATCCCTTGTTTGCATGGAAGGGAATTGAATCATTTCCTCAGACCTACTAATCTTCCTTACAGATCTGAACTCATCTAGGTATTTTTGGAGGCAGCTGCTTTGCTGTTCTCTAACTTAAGTACTTGTTATCAGAAGTGGTGTCACCCATCTATATGACCTATGTGTGGGCTGTGTGTGACTCAGATGCATATCTGTCAGAGCACCACCATTCACAGGTAGCTCAACAGTGTCCTTCATAAGCTGCCCTCTAGCCTCATTTGAAGAGGGTGAGAATTTCTGCACGCCAACACATTGCCATTCCTACTCATAGTCCTCTTCTTTAGAGCTGTGCATTCTTCCTCAAAACATAAAAGTCTTGATATGGAACGCACACAAGCATTTTAAGCTAGTATTAGTCATGAATACCTTTGATTCTTACATAACAAGGATTTTTTTTTTAAATTTTAGGAGGAGGAACATTGAAAGGCAGAGTTAGTAGACAGTGTGTAAAGGGAACTTTCTCCTCCAAAGAAGCACAAAGAGGAAGAATGAGTGTAAGCTAGGGAGTAGGAGGCACAGGACACTCTTGTCCTCCAATGGTGGACCTATTTGGGACATCTGCTTTTGATGTGTCCTTTCACTGCTTATTTTTAACTGGAAGAGGTTAGTATTTGTATTAAACAAAGAGGTGGGTTTCCACTACACAGCTTGTGGATAATTTTATAGCTTTCATTTCTTGAGCATTCATCCTAGCACTTACGAATTCTTCATATGAATTGTCTCCTTTAATCCTTTCAAAGACTCTCATGAGGTTCATAACATTGATATCCTCATTTTGGAGATGAGGAAACCTGTGCTTAGAGGGATTTAGTAAACTGGTTGCAGTCTTACAGTGCATACGTCATCTTGCCAGGATGAACTTTCAAGTTGAATTCTAGGGTGTAGAAGCAGGCCCCAACAGTGGTGACTGCCTCTTCTGACTCCTCATCTAGTAGATCTTTTCCTCAGGTTTTGTAGCCCTGTCTGAGTTTTCTGGTGATATTTTTAAACTACTCAGATATTGTGTGCACTTAGTGATTTGTTTCGGGCTTGCTGGCTCAATATCTGGTCCCTGCCCTACTCCCGTGCAACACATAGTTTGCAGAAGTGGTATCTGTATGCAGTGTGTGTGTGTGTGTGTGTGTGTGTGTGTGTGTGTGTGTGTGTGTGTGTGTACATGTGTGCGGTGTGTTTGTGTGTGTAAGTACACTTGTATTATGAGTATGAAACGTCTCTCACTGACCTGGGACTCACTCCTGCCAAGCTAGCTAGCAGTCAAGCTCCAAAGATCCACCTCCTAGCTTTGGGATTTCAGTCATGTTTCACCATCTCCCTGGCTCTTTTTTCTTTTTTCTTTTTTTGAGACAGAGTCTCACTAAAACTACTCATGTAGTTCTGGCTGTCCTGGAACTCACTATGTAGATAAGGTTGATCTGCCTCTGAGTGCTGGGCTTAAGGTTTGTGCCACGCTGCATGGCTCCTCCCTGGATCTTTTTGACATGAGTGCTCAGATCCTCATTCTTGTGCAGTAAGTACTTTACCTACTGAGCAGTTCTCAGCCCCTAAGTGCTTGTATTTAGTTGCCCAGGACCACCACTTTTAGTCAATGTGACTGGTAGCTGCAAACACATTGTTGAAGTCTGGATAGTACCTTTAGACAGGGGCTCCACTATTAGAGCCACAGCATCCTCTTAGTCCTGAACTTAGAGGTCTAGCCTTGGGTTCTGTAACCACTAATGCCAAAGAGATGCCAGAGCTAAGTTGTGAAGAGCATTTTACAGGCTGAGCATAGGCTGCTGGTCCCTGAGACCTGGTGCAGTCCCCTCGGCTGCAACAAATACTCCTTTTAGCGTGGTCCATCATTTTGATATGTTTTTTTTGACAATTTCTAAATGTGTATAGACACAACCTGCCTGCCTTTCTATTCATGTATTCCCCCAGAGCATCTGATTTTCCGCATGGTAGGAACCAGATCCGCACCCACCCTGTTCCCCATTTTAACGCATTTCACGATTTGGTTGCTTTGGTTGCATTTCAAAACGACACATCTGATCAGTTCTTTAGTAATATTGATGTTTTGCCCTTTCAAATGTGTCATTTGATTTTCTGATGTTTTTCTCCATCTGGTTTAGTAACACTTTCATTTACTCGCAGCTTTTTATTGGGTCCCTGCAGGTTTATAGAAAGGAATCTGACTTTAGGGTATTGTATTTTAAAATGTTTTTACTCTAACATGCCCGTAACTCTGCCTCCACCAGCCTGATTCCTTCCCTTCCCCCTCTTCTGCCAGCTCACCTCCTTACCCTTGCCTCAAAACACTGTGAATAAATTCCTCACTACAGGGCTTCAAACACTGGCCTTTCCCCCACCATATTTAAGTATTTCATTGTGTAAGGCCCATTGCCTTGCTTCAGCTGTTCCCTGTGGATTCAATCAAAGAACAATTTTTAAAAGCGGGTATGGGAAGCGGGCTGATATTTTACATTTCTGACATGTTTTTATTGCCCTGGTTGAAGACATTTCCAAATAGGAATTCTAAACTTTCTAAGGCAGAAACAAAAGCCTAGTATAGTAAGTTCTTTTCTCGCTGTCTGACTTTTCCTGCTTTCTCTCACCAGCTCTGATCTTCTCTCCTACGTTCTTGGCAGGTTAATTTCCACATTTCTGCTCTCTTAACCTCTTCCTCAACTACAGTAAATGCAGATGTTAGAGGGTATAGAGACTGATTGAAGGAAAACACACAACAATTCATTTCTTGTGAAATATCTGAAGAAAGCTGATGGATGGAGTCAAATAAAAAAACCACAACTTAGTTTTCTGTTTATAATTGTTATCACAGATTGTTGTAAAACCTTAGATATACAAAAAGATTATATAATCCATGAGAATCATCTTCTCAACTGTGAAAACTCACCAACATAAACTTCCTTAGCCTAAGAACATATTCTTAAGATATAAATAGGGATGTGGTGGGGACTCTAGGTTGTCAGCCTGATGGGGTTGAGAATTGCTGTGGAACAAGTCTCAGGGTGTATTTGTGAATGACTATCTAGATCAGGTTAATTGAGGAGAGTAGACCCACTTCAAATATGAGAGGCACCATTCTACTGCCTGGAAGTTCCAGACTGAAGAAGGAAAAAGTGAGCTGAGTGCTAGCCTTTCCCTCTCTGTACTTCTTGGGTTTGGATGCAATGTACCCAGTTGTCTTATATCCCTGCTGCCATGATTTCCCTGCCATGATAGATTCTATTCCTGAACCAAAGCCAACCCTTCTTTCCTTAAGTTGCTTTTGTCAGGCATTTTGTTACAGTAATGAGACAAGTGACTGAAACGAGGGTCATGAGGTGCAAGTTACAATTGGCATCTTGTTTGCCTCATTAGGAAGAATTTATAGAAATCATTAGGCCAGACCCTGTTGTATAGGCTGTCATTCTATCATCTCAGCTATTTGAGAGGCTGAGGCAGGAGAATCTCAAGTTGAAAAGCTGCCCAGGCTACAGTGAATTCAAGGCCAGCCTAGGCAACTTAATGAGACTGTCTCAAAATAAAAAAGCAAAAAGAGGATTGTTGCACAAGGCCCTAGATTCAGAACTTAGAATTACAAAAGACAATGGAAGGGTGGAAAGCAGAAGGAAAAAAGAAAAGCAAAACCATCCATTTTCTGTGGTGGAGCCAGGCCTCAGCATCCATGTCAGCCAAGATGGTCATTAGGTTGCTTAGCTTTCTCTATGGAGAGTTCGTACTCCTACTGCAGCTCTAATCACTTGTGAAGAGGGCTAGTATGTGAATTTTAGCCTACAAATGACAGTGCATACTGAACTTCCCAACTTAATTCCATACCTAAGAAAAAAATGAGACTATCTGTGTCCCAAAGGAGGGTAGATGCCATCTAGTAAGATGGAATATGTTAGAAATGGCACTGTAGACCTTGCCCTCCTGAGGAGCAAAACAGTGTGCTGTGAGCTCAGCTGGTGTTGCTGTGTGAGCACAAAACAGCAGTATTCTTGAGCAAACAGGAAATACACAAACTCAAATGCATAAAACCCAACTTGTAACATAAGGGAGTCTGATATCTGGGGATGCTTCTTGGGGTATTAATGACTGTAGACTACAGCTGTTGTGCTTAATGGAGCTCATGCAACCAGGTGCCCTGGATGCCAGCTACAGAGCTATATGAGTTACCCTTTGTCCTGCTGGCCCTTCAGTCTTGCTTTGGTCACAGCCCTCCTTTCTATGCTGCCATGTAGCCACTGAGTGTCAGATGTATGTGATTTTTCACTTTGATGTTTACAGTCTCAGAGCTAAAAGTTCCTTTGGTTGTTAAAACAGACTTTGAACTTGCATTTTTTGAAAGATGCTGGAAATGCTAAGAGCCTGAAGACCACGGAGATGGACTAAATGTACTTTGCATTATGGGTGGACATGAGCCTTTGGAGCTCAGTGGTGGAAGCTTCTGATTCGAATATGCCTCCACAGGCTTACATGTAGGTCACAGGAAGTGTTTTGTTGTATCTTGTCTCTGATCCCTTCCTACTTCATTCTCCTTCTGCTTCCTGGCTGCCACAAAGTGAGCATCTCTGCTCTACTAGGCCCTTCTGCCATGGTCTTCTGCCTCACCATGGCCCAGAAACCGTGGAGCTAACTGACCATGGGCTGAACCCCTCCTCCTTTTTTTTTTTTTTTTTTTGGTTTTTCAAGACAGGGTTTCTCTGTGTAGCTTTGGAGCCTTTCCTGGAACTCACTCTGTAGCCCAGGCTGGCCTTGAACTCACAGAGATTTGCCTGTCTCTGCCTCCAGAGTGCTGGGATTAAAGACTTGTGCCACCACCGCCCGGCAGGCAGGCTGAGCCCTTTTTAATAAATAAGTCTTTCCTCTTTTAAAATTATTTCTCTCAGATATTTGTGACCTTGATAAAAACAAACAAACAAAAATTAGTAACACTATGCCCTATTGGTCTTATCTTTCTACTTGACTACTTCCTTAATTACAGATCTGAATTTATTTCTAACTCAGACTTCAGTTTTTCCATCTGAATGGTCAATCTTTTTTAGTCTATTAAAGGCCAATAATACTGGGTGGTGGTGGCATATGCCTTTAATCCCAGCCCTCGGGAGGCAGAGGCAGGCAGATATCTGTGAGTTCAAGGCCAGCCTGGGCTACAGAGTGAGTTCCAGGAAAGGCACCAAAACTACACAGAGAGACCCTGTCTCGAAAAACGAAAAACTCACTCATAAGTGGATACTAGATGTAAAGCAAAGGATAACCAGACTGCAACTCACAACTCCAGGGAGGATAGCTAGTAAAGAGGATCCCAAGAAAGACACAGGGATCGCCTAGCAACAGAGAAATGGATGAGATCTACATGAGCAAACTAGGGGTGAGGGGTAATGAAGGGCAAGGGTCAGGGGAAAGAGCTTAGGAGAGTGGGTTCCAGCTGGATCAGGAACAGAGTGGGAGAACAAGGAAAGAGATACCATGATAAATGAAGACTCCATGGGAATAGGAAGAAGCAGAGTGCTAGGGAGGTCCCCAGGAATCCACAAAGATACCTCCACTATACACTACTGGCAATGGTCAGGAGAGTGCCTGAGCTGACCTACTCTGGTGATCAGATGGCCAAACACCCTAACTGTTATGATAGAACTCTCATCCAGTGACTGATGGAAGCAGATGCAGAGATCCACGGCCAAGCCCCAGGTGGAGCTTTAGGAGTCCAATCGACAAGAGAGAGGAGGGATTTTATGAGCAAGAGATATCAAGACCATGATTGGAAAAAGCACAGGGACAAATAGTGGAAACACATGAACTGTGAACCAATAGCTGAGGAGCCCCCATGGACCAGACCCTCTGGATAAGTGAGACAGTTGATTAGCTTGAACTGTTTAGGAGGCCCCCAGGGAGTGCGACCGGGACCTGTCCTTGGTGCATGAGCTGGCCTTTGGAACCTAGGGCCTATGCTGAGACACTTTGCTCAGCCTTGGTGCAGGGAGGAGGGAACTGGACCTGCCTCAACTGAATCTACCAGGCTGGGCTGCCTCCCCAGGGGAGACCTTGCCTTGGAGGAGATGGGAATCGGGGAGTGGATTGGGGGGAAGGCTGGGGAATGGGAGGAGGGAAGACAGGGGAATCTGTGGCTGATATGTAAAATTAATTTAATTATAAAATAAAAATATTTTTTTAAAAAAAATAAAGGCTAATAAAGCCCAGGAGGTATTCATTCCTTACTTCATCTCACACAATGATACTACAACTTTATTTTTCTTTATTCTTTGTGTGTATATTTGTGTGTGTACCTGTGTGTGCAGGTATAAGTACATATGGAAGCCAAAGGTCAACATTGGGTATCTTCCTCAAGTACTCTTCACCTTGTTTTTTGAGACAGGATCTCTCAGTGAACCAGGGCCTCCTGGTCTCAACTAGTCTACTTGACCAACAAGTTCCAAGGGATCTGCCTGTCTCTTCATTCCCAGTACTGGAGTCACACGTACATGCCATGGAACATGACTTTTCAGGAGTGCTGGGAACCCAAACACAGGTCCTTATGCTTATGTAGCAAGTCCTTTGCTAACTGAGTCATCTTTCCAGCCTCTTATTTTTCTTATATTCTTTTGTCCCTAACTGTCTTTCCTTACTTCCCAGCACTTAGGTGGAAAGAGAGAATTATTTCCAACAAGTTGTCCTCTGACCTCCAGGAATATACATGTGTGTAAACACACACACTCACACACCCACACACATACACACACTCTCACACACACAAATAAATGTAAAAGTAATATTAACAATAATAAAACTTTCCTATAGTTTCTCCACCAAGGATGAAATTTATTATATAAGGGACCTTAAAAAAAGCAGCTATCCAGCCATAATAATTGTCGTTTTAAAAAGAAGGAAAACATGTCTGAAATATTAAGTCTACTTTCCTGATGCAAAAAGAGAAGCTTGGTCCCTATCACAGCATCTTCTGGACCACTTAAGAGACCTCTGCCTGAGGATCTCATCATAGACTGTTCATGCTCCATCCTTTTCTTTAGACTCCTCACACTGGAAAATTAAATCCTTCATTCAGCTGAAAGGAGACTTGGCTAATTTCTCCCTACTAAGAGTCTTTGAAGTTCAAAGCATTTAGATTTCTCCCCAGTGTCTGGTGATATAAATTCTTTCTCCCAGCCTTTTACCAACTGGAATTCTTTTAGCTGGTACATCACAAATCCAAAAGACAGTCTTCCTAATGATACTTTTGAATATGCATCAAAAAGCCCCTGTATGTGTTCCAAGACCAGCAGAATCATCCAGAAAAACAAACTACAATGTATCTACTGTAGGAATCTTTGAATTATATGGTGATTCTTCAGCAATTTTCCTAAGAAAAAGCATGAACACTCTGTCTTTATGGTGCCAATGGGATTAGGGAGCAGCCAAATGATTGAGTCTTTCTGTAACAGCAAGACAAGATTTGTATAGTTCTGATTTATTTTAATTATGAATAAAGTGAAATCTATGTGTGATTATTTGCTATAAGACTACTTGTATATCTTTTAAATATATTTTTTAATTTTATGTGTATACATGTTTGCCTGCATGTATGAATGTGTGCCTGCTGCCCACAGAGGCCAGAATAGGATGTCAAATCCTTAGATATGGAGTAGCAGAGGGTTGTAAGTCTCTCAAGTGGGTTCTGGGAACCACACTCCAGTCCTCTGCAGGAGCATAAGGGCTCTTATCTCCAGCCGTGCTCCCATCATTTTTCATACTCAGTTATGTGATCTTCTTTTTGGTTGCCTGCATTTTGTAAACTGTCGGCAAGTCTTCTTACTGTGATCTTTTCTCCCAATGACAGACAAGGGAGTCCCCAGCAAGATATTTCACAATTGGGGCTTTTGACTAGCTTGCTATTTTTAAGCACCAAAAGGCTTGCTTGGAGCTAAGATTATGCATGGCCCTAAAAATAATTTCTCACAATCTTATGAACTAAATGGACAGACAATATGAGTGTTTCCATTTTTTAAATGAAGGAATTGAACTGCAGACTGAGTTCCTTTTGTCTAGAGTGACATAACTATTGGATGTACCATCTATTTAACACCCCCCCACCGCCGCCGCCGAGCATTAATCTAAGATGACTTTCGCTTCCTGTAAGACTGGAGGATGGCAGTCATACAAATGCTCACTATTTCCCAACAGCGGCTTGCCTCTCTTTTGTTGGGGATCAGGAGCCTCTTCACTGCAGGTGTGTTGGCATTATTCTTTGATTAATCAATGCTGGACAGGGCTTCTGGCTAATCTCATTAGCTAATAGTGCTTCTGGGTAATTAGTGTGATGTGTGTAATTATCCTCAGATTTTAGGGCTCTTTTCCACTTTGACAGCATTGGTATGTATTTCATGCTTTGGAGAGTCATGGCCATTGGAGAGATTGAGTAAAATTCCCAAATGTTTTCATATCATGAAAGCCTACCCCACAATGGGATTATCTGAACTGTACCTGTTAAGAACACTTGCACTTCCAGAAATTTCTCAAGTGCACACACACATACACACACACATATATACACACACATATATGCACACATACACATATTCATATATACATGCATATGCACACACATATACATACATATACACATATGCACATACATACACATATACACACATACATGTACACATATGCACATACGCAGCCCAATGAAATGAAATCTGGAATTACTTCCAGAACTTCACAAATTGGCTAAAGGCATGAGTCTGTAGTTTTGTGATTAAAAACTCCAAACAGGATTCAGCTGAACATATCACACTAGAAAGAAAAGGAAAACAATCCATGAGGGAGAAAGCTATAGCACAATGGATATTATGTTACATGTTGGTTAATCTTTAATTCTTTAAAGATCCATTCTTTTATATGTAAGAAATGTGAGGTGTGAGCTCCAGTCTCATTTCTGCCACAGTCTAACCTTCTGACATTTAAACCCATTGATACTTGGTTGTGTTTTGACTATGTCTTCCTTGGGCTCGTTTATTAAACATTTTGTCCCCAGCTGATGGCACTACTTTTGGTGGTAGGAGAAGCTTTAGGAAATGGTGTCAAAGGGACATGTTCTTGGAGGGATATTTTGTCCTTAACCACTTCCTGTCTTACTCTCTGCTTCTTGTCTCACGAGAGAGCAGCTCTCTTTCAAGGCCAGCCCTATCAGGATATTCTGCTCAAGTGCATGCAGACACATGAAAGCTTGTACTGAACTCGTCAAGTCTCTAAGCAGAATAATCCTCTTCCTTGAAGCTATTCTGTCATGTATTTTGGTCACAGCCACACAGAAGTAGCTTGTATAATACTCAGAGGAGAGGTCTGTAGAATGAGAAAGACCGTTTAGTTAGCTTGCACTGAACTTTCACTGTGAACTGGGCCTGTGAGCAAGGCTGAGAGCAAGAGGACTCAGCTGCTGAGTTTGCTGTCCCACCAGGTTGGACCGGCTGACTTCTAAGACCCTTTCAGATGCAGCAGCCTGTGACTCTATCAAAAACCTTTCTTGTCTTCTCGTACTTCCTTTTAAGGATGTGGGGTGAACACACTGGGAAGCAAAGCACTATCAGGATGCTTCAACCCTGGAGTCCTTTAGGAGACAGGGAAGCCTTCATTGTGGCTTCCTTTTCCTAACCGTCCCAATATCACTCATAACTACATTCATTCTGGGGCACCCAGCTGCATTGGGCCAAGAGCATACAAACCCAGCTACAGAGCTGTCACCTTCCACTGCGGCATCTCAGCCAGTTGATTTCAAGGCAGTTCAGCAACTTTGCCCAAGTCAATGTTGTCAGGTAAATAACTTGTGCCTAATGTAATCCTCAGAATGAATTATCCTGTAATAGAAACTTACCATGGTTTGTTATTGCCTAAGCAATTTGGAAGTTGATTTTTTTTAAAAACCAGAAAGCACTCCTGCCTTCTTAGGATCCATTCCTGGGGCAGAAGCATCCACTTTGACTCAGAAGAAATTTGCTGCTAAATGTACTATTGTCCAGCCACTGATGGCCTCTCACTCGGGTGCTGAGGTCTAGAACAGAAGCATTTACTTCTCGTGTGAGCCAAAGCTCATTTCTATTAATAATCAATGCAACACCAAATGTATTGGGTTTTATTTTCCTTCTAACGCTGCCTCAGTAATAATCTTAATGAGAAAGGAAGCTCTCCTCATCTTCCTCAGTACTCTCATGCTCCTCCTTTTAGATATTGTCCCTTGAGAATTAGAGGGAGGCGGGAATGGAAATGGTGATGCTTTTCACTCTGTTACATGTTAAAGATAAAGGGGATATTTGAGCGCCTACAAAGCCCAAGAAAGGACAAGAAGTCAGCTAGTATTTTCTGTTCTTCAGTCATGGTCTGAAGAGGGATTCTTTCCTTTATTCTTCAAATTCTGCAAATGAGAGATGTTGGATGGCTCTCTAAATAGCTAAGCATCGCCGCATTTATAGTGTTATTATTATTTTTATGTGTGCTATTTTCCCTTAGCAATAGAAAGAAAATAAATCGTCTTTTCATTGCCAGTTCTATTTTTGTTGAGGGCTTAACTAGAAGATATATCTAATCATAATGAGCAGAGCATAAAGAATATTAAGATTAAAAGAACTTATATTTTCCTTTATCCTCTCAACCATCCCCAGATGGATTTCCTAGGGGTTGCCTTCTAAATCTTCTTGCACAGTGAGCTGTAAATCCCAGACCCAGCAAGCTCTGGTTTGGCTGAACATAGCCTTTCATGTACAATATGTACAGCCTAAATAATGGTAGAAAATTATTCAGAAGATAATTACAGCAATTGATCTTGAGATGTTTTGTAGCTTCCTTCATAGATCATTCTTCAAAGCCTTTTGGAGAAATGGTGTCTATGGATGATGCCAGAAGCAAAAAGCTTCCAGGGACTAATGTAAAATAAACAGCCTATGAGAGTAGTAGTTGCCTTAGAAGGAAGGCCATCACCTAGGATAACTCAGGTCGGAGGTCAAAGAAAACTGAATGAACATCATGATTATGGCTGTCCCAATATGCAATGTAGAACTTGTCACCTTCCTCTACCAACTCAGGTAGCCCATAAAACCAAGTCAAGTAAGTATACATTGATTCACAATTGCTCAAGAACCTCTATGACTCTAACACTTTTAAATGAAGCAGAAAGGAGGGGGCCTTCAACTTGTATTGTAGATAAAGAAAATGATGGTGAAACCCAGTCTGTCTCACCAAGGTGACTATGCAGGCCAGTAGCACCCCAGGAGAGCAGTCTCCTGGCCATCAGTTTAGCAAACTCTGTGGAGCTCCCTCTGGCTCTCATTAACCTCAAGCAAGAAGCAATTGCATTTACCCTTTGGGAACTCTGAAGATTCCTATCTCTCCTACCAGGAAAATGGGATTACAATACCTATCTCCACTGTTAGCACCATCTTTATATGTGCAATCAGCAAATTCACAGAGATAGACAGGTATACACACACACACACACACACACACACACACACACACACACACACACCTCTGAGGAGACACAGAGAGATGGAAAGTCACATCCATGTACAAATACCTTCCTGAATACACATAGATTGACAGACACATGTATATATGCACACATCTCTATGTTCACACATACAGAGATGGACAAACACATTACACATGTGCACATCTCCATAGATACACCCAGAGATAGACAGACAGATAGACTCACACCTGCTTGTACACACAGAAGTGGACAGACAGATAACACCTCATGGACATACAGAGATGGACAGACAAGATAGATACACATCTCCATGGACATGCACAGAGAGATTGGACAGATACACATGCATACATGTACACCTCCATGAACACACAAAGGTGGAGAAAAAGACATACATTGCCACAAACATACCCAGATATTAGTAAATCACCATGGACAGACACACAGAGAGGTAGAGAGTCAGAGCTGACCATCAACATGCAGAGAGGTAGACAGACCAACAAACACATACACCTGCATCCTCTTTCCTTTGTTTTTTTTCAATGCTTTGTACCAGACAGAGAACAGATAAGCAGCTGAGCAAGTATACATGTGCTGGCATGGAAATCAAGAATGACTATTATTTCATAAACAGCTCCATGAGACTCAATGAGACCCATGGCTTCAGGAGGGTAGGTACCAGGAAAGGTATGGTGATATTTTATTTATGCTGAAATGTGATTTTATTTGTATGTTAATAAATAAAGTTGCCTGGAGATCAGAGGTAAAAGTGAGCTATTAAGCAGAAGTCCGGCGGTGGTAGCACACGCCCTTAATCCAATCACATGGCAGGCAGATTCTGTGTGGTCAAGGACACAGACAAGCTTGGTGACCCGAGTCTTTAATCCCAGTACCAACCATAGAGACCAGGAGGTCTGTATTGACAGGCAGTGACGAGAAAGTCATGTGGCCGGGCTTAGAGCCACTGAGAAGGCAGAACAGGAAAGCAATAAAAGACAAGTCACACAGGGAAAAGCTCTCTCTGGGGAAGGACAGGTAGTAAACTAAAGGTAGTTTTGGCTCTTCGCTAGTGCTCTGATCTCTTTGGCTTTAACTCTGTATTTGGCTCTGTGTTTCTTATTTAATAAGACTATTTAGAATTCGTCTACAGAAGGGCATACAGTGGAAACAGGGACATCCTTTCTTGATGGCCCCTCATTTTCAGAGATGTGGGGACCCACAAATCCAGTCATAGCTATGCTTTTCAACTCGAACAGTAAGTCGGGGTGTTTCCATTCTGTGTCTTAGACATCTGTTGTGATGCCTCAGTAGAAGAGCTACTCCTAATTACATAAATATTGTAATGTACATTATGTGCCATATGCTTATGATTTGTATTTATGTCATTATGTAAATATTTTATGTTAAGTACTTTTGATTATTTTCAAACCAAATGGATTTGAATTGAATTGATAATATGATTTTTGATAAACTTAAATGAGGCCCAAGTAGGTAGGAATTGTTACCTGAAAGAAAAGATTTGTGTCTGAGAAACAGAAAGCATGGAAATGAAGTGGTGACAGGAATAATCTGGTCAGTTAGAAATAGAAATGACTAGAATCAGACCTGTAATCATTAATTGGCAACTATCTCTACTTTTTTACAGAAAACTTTCTTTTTTTCTCCTAAAGAATCATACCTCATCTATTTGTTTTATAATCTGTGTATTAGCAACAAAAGTTATCAAAATTAAAATAATTCCTTCTCTAGATCCTTACAAATGGGACTAAAGTTTCTTCTGTGAGTAAGATTGTGTCAGGAGGCCATGTATATTTACATGTGTCTATGTTCAAGCCAGGGTAAGGCATGGATGTTCAAGCCTCACACATGTGTACATATATGTTCAAGCCTGGGTAAGGAGGGCATATGTATTTGCATGTGTCCATGTTTAAGCCTGGGTAAGGCATGAATATTTATGTGTATAAGTGTTCAAGCTTCACACATGTGTTTGCGTGTGTCCGTATTCAAGTCTGGGCAAGGCTTATGTGTATTGGTGTATGTATGTGTTCAAATGTGGGTAAGGAGTGTATATGAACATGTAAAAGCCTGGCTACAACATGCAGGGCACACATATGTCTGTGTGCATGTGTTTAAGCCTAGGTAAGGAGGGCGTGTGTTTGTGTGTACATGTTCGAGCTTGGGTAAGACACACATGAGTTTTGTACATGTTCAAGCCTGGATAGGGTATGGAGGACTCCCATGTGTTGGAGCTTTTCAGACAGTTGTTACTGATAATGGGAATCAGAGGTTGCACTTACTGGTAGATAAACCTACAGCTTAATACTGGAACGACTGTTCTTTCCTTCCTTGTGGAAACAAAGATAAGAGTTCCCAACTGAGAGGACACAGACCCATTTGCAAGGTCTCTTTGTGTGCCTAAGTGTGTGGTGGTAGCTGTAATATCTCTCTCTCTCTCTCTCTCTCTCTCTCTCTCTCTCTCTCTCTCTCTCTCTCTCTTTCTCCTTCTCCCTCTCATTTATTTCTCTCCGTGTGAGCCTGTGAGTATGTGTGTGCAAGCAAGAGCATCTGTGTTAATTAATATCAGGATTAGAGAATTGCTGTAATGAAATAGAGCTTTGGCACCTTCCCCTACTTGTCTCATACCTGCCTTTACCCTGGGGATGCACTGTGGGAATGAGGCATTGTTATGCTTGGTTTCAATCTTAAAGGAACGATATTCATTAGCCTTGGGCACAGCTGGATATGGTTTTACCTGTGACAACTTTGCCTAAATTCTCCTTCAACCTATTTCTAAGTTAAGACCTTTCCTTCCAAATGGGCATCCTCCTTTCTGAGTAGTCACTTAGAAAATCTAAATGTTTTTCCCCTGAACGATTCTTAGTATGTAGCAAAGTTAGAATGATGCTGGGTTCTATCTTGGGTGATCAGGCATTAGTTTGATCCCACTCCTTGTATCAGTCTATCCTCCACCAAATCATATGTCCTTGCCATGCTTGGTTTTCTCACTTAAAATTGGGAGGTTGATGGTCTCTCACATCCCTGATAGCCCTAAAATCACATGTATCTTGGCTTCTGTAATCCAAGTTTAAAGAACTTTTGGAAACTTCTTTCTGTCCCCCTTGTCCTTCCATCCTCATTTCCTTGTTGTTGACATTAGGTTCCCTTGAACATAAGCCTGCCAAGACCATAAACTAGTAAAATGATCTTTTTCCGAGTGTCATGTGAGCTGCCAACTTAACTGCAAAAAACCACTCATATGATGAATTCAAGTTCTGAAGAGACACATGTTCTTTTCTTGATCAGACATATTGGTGTGTGTTGGGTGGAGTCAAAATAGTCCTGTCACATTTTAAAGACTTTTAAAGCTGCTGCATTTCAGATGTGCGAATCTAGAAACACATTTTATGTTCATGGTCCCAAGGCTGGAAAGCTATTGTGTGACTTGCTCACCCCTAGGCCATCATAATCTCCTTGAGATTGAGGAGGATACTCAGGTACACTGGTGGGTACTAGAAGTTCACACAGCTGCCACCAACAAATTTAATTGATTGCTGTTGTTGGCAGTAACAGCAGCTAACTTGCTCCGGTGCAGGTTAAATATGTTAAATACATGGCTTCATTGTTCATCTTTAAGAGACAGAAGTAAATTAAGAAACTGGGTCTCACAGTGATTAATGCTTCCATGGGTTACAGAAGCAGCAATTGGCACAATGATATAGAAGTTTCTCTCACAAGCCAGACCATGGAAATGGTGAGCTGTTGTTACAAATTCGGAATTCAAAAATTGTTAACGACAATTTATCCTTTAAAATTGTTTTTAGATTTATTGGTTTTAATTTATGTGCATGAGTGTTTTGTCTTTCTATATGTATGTGTGCCATGTATGTACCTAGTACACACAGAGACCAGAAAAGGGCATTGGGTCCCCTGGAACTAGAGTTATGAGTAGTTGCATGCTTCCATGTGGGTGCTGGGAACTGAACTCAGGTCTTCTGTAAGAACATGCACTCGTAATGGCTGGGCCATCTCACCAACCCCCAAAATGACAATTTCTCTTTAACAATACTCCATTCAGCTCTTTTCTTAGTTTAGGATTCTCTAAAATGTAGAGCCTGAGCTGGCTATATACCTTGTATTTGTAAGTGAAATAAAAAATTAAGGCAAATGGGACTGGGGATAGAGAGAGAGCTAAGGAAAAGGTTATTCACTGTGTCACCAAGGGCTCAGTACTTCCCTCCTTCCTGAACGCTCAGAGAATGAACCGTGGGGCTGTCTACCAGCAGAGGAGGCCAAAGCATATCACATGGTTTCTGCTGGCCAAGGGCTGTCTCTGATGTTGATACCTGCACGAACTTGCAGTGTCTACTAGTTAACTGGTAAACAGTGTTCACTGGAAGAGACTCTGGGCAGAATGCAGAAGACAATATAGGGTGATCTCAGTGTGGAAGCCTAATAGGGTGGAGAGAGTGAGAGGAACCTGCACTGTGTCCCCAGCCACGCTGCACTATGGTGATGTACTTCTCTTACCTTCAAGTGTCCTTCCTGTCTTTCCCACTGAGATCCCAATCTGCTTTTAAGGCAGTGAGGAGAGAAACTTCTTCTGGCCCTCCTTCTTCCCCAAAGGACCTCCTTGCTCAATTCAGCCTTAGAACCTGGATGATTATTATTATTATTATTATTATTATTATTATTATTATTACTATTATTATTTTAATCTCTCTCACTAGGCCAATCTTCCTCACTAAAAGCAAGTGCTTCTATGTAGGTACACAGAGGGATTTCCCAGACTGTCTGTCTATAGCATTTTATTATTGAAATAAGTGAAGGTAGCTGCCTACCTGTCCTAGTCTCATGGACTCAGATCCCAATTTCATTCTGCTTCAGCTCCACAGGTGGAAAAAGCAGACCTCCTCCAGCCCTCTATGATCCTGAGAGGGGTCACCCAGAACTGCCTACAGCGGTCCAGGTGACATGGTACTGTGGTTGTGTAGGTAGAGGTGGTCTAGCATCTTTCTCTCCCCTCATGCAGCACCAGCACTCGCATAGACTTTCTTCCTGGCAATCGTTTTGGTTCCTTGAGTTGCAATGATTCATGCACAGGTGTCTCGTCCCTAATGGACTCCCGAAGGAGAGAAGATTGCCTTATTCATCTTCCTATCCCCAAATAAGACAAAAGGGGACACCCTAAGTGGCCCAAAGCAGCCACTTTTTTGTACAGTGGCACCCATGATGCAGATACCACTAGGTGGTAAAGTGTTTTACAGGCTTGTGTTTCACCAGCTCCCCCACCTCAGTGTGTACATGTTATCTCATTATGACCTTCAAGATGATCCTACTACTATTTCCCCATTTCACAAACAAGGAAACTTAAGTCTTGGTTAGAGCAAGTGATTTGTGTGAGATTATGCATGTAGCAAGTGCTGGTGGCAAGACTGAATTCAGTCCTTCCTAAACCTAGCCAGTCTGTGTAATTCCAAGTCCTGTGACCTGTTAGGGGCTCTTCCAAAACATGGAAAACAGCACCAGGCATCAAGCGTACCCAGGTCTGTGCACTCTTTCAGCCTTCTCTTCTATAGCAGGATCTGCTCTCTCTCTCTCCAGCCACCTAGACCCCTGCCACCCATGCTGTTAAAAGAGAACCTCATTGCCTTAATGATATGCACAGAGATGTGACTGCACAACACACTCAGGGATCTTCTTGTCTTTCTTAGCTACATGCCTGATTTGATTCTATTAAAGCTTTTATACTTAAGCCAGGCACGATGTCTCAGACCTATAATCACAGCTACTACTTGGGAGGCTAAGGCAGAAGAATCCCAAGTTCAATGTCTGCCTGGGCTACAGAGTAAGTTAAAGGACAGCCTGGGATGCCTAGCAAGGAAATCTCAAAATAAAAGGTAAAGAGGGGGCTGGTAATATGTCACTCAGTGATGGAACATCTGCCAACCATTTGCAAAGCCATAGGCTCAGCCCCTAATCTGTTGTATACAACAGAAGTAAAATTATACTAAGATAGGTCATTATGATCCATTCTGGGCACGCAGTCTGAAAACCCCACCCTGGCATTTCTTTTCATGTTCATGCTTCATCCAGATTCTTTTCAACTTTCCTGCTTTGAGTTGGTATCTTATATTTACACCTCACACATACTGATCCATTCCTGATCTGTAACCTGATCTCAAGTCTCATAGCAAATGTTAGTGGTCTACAGGCACCTGTGGACACAGGCTCTGGATGCTACTCTGCTCTGCTCTGGTCCAGTTCCTTTTCAAAATCCTTCACTATGAAGCCTTTGATCAGAGTATGAGAAGTGGACTTACCTCTCACAATAACAGAAGAGTCTAAGGGTCTAGTTAGTAATCAGTTTGGGGGAACTTTTCTTGATATTGGGGGTCTTCTGGGTGATTTTTATTCAGTCTTCTGGGTAACTTAGAATAGACATTTAATTCATGAATTTCTCTGTACAATTCTGAATTTTTACTATGTTCAGTCTGTAATAGATTACCGGCAATCAGGCAAGAAAGCAAGCAATCAATAAGGTGAATGAGTAAATAAGTTTTCCATGATTCACTCACTGTGTGGAACAGTAGTGCCAACGTGAATACTGGAAATTCTAGGAGTTCCAACAAGTAGGAACTTTCCTAACTATTGCTGTGTTCTCAGTGAAAGGTATGTAGATAATCACAGGACCCCTCTCCCTCCCTCCTCTCCTCCCTCCCTCCCTCCTTCTCTCTCTCCCATCCCCCTTCTCTCTTTCCCTCCCTCTCTCCCTCTCTGTCTCTCATGTATGTGTATATACATAACATGTTATGTATATATGCATATGTCTGTGTATATACTCAGACACATATACAAAGTCTCTCTTTGTATTCAAGTATATTGTTTCTCTCTCTCTTCCTCTCTCAGTTTCTTTTGTGTCTTTGTGAGTGAGTGTATGTCTGTCCACTTGTCTGTCTGTGTTAGTAACCACCTTATATGTATGACAGGGGAAGGCTCACACATTCCATCTCTCTCCTCTTTCCCTTTCTCTTTCCATTCTTCAACAGAAGACAGTTAAATGTAATACTGACCCAAGACAAAACATTCTAGAAGTAACAGGATGGCTTGGGGAAAGTTGGTTTGCAACTAGCCATCAGCTTACATCATTGCAGACCCTCTGCCTATCCCACAGTGCTTCAGCTTTCAGCCTACTCCCACCCATAATGGGTGACTTGCTCATCCTCCAGGAAAGCTGGTCTTGGCTCACACCTCCAGTGCACAAGCTTCAGAATGTTCTGGAGGTGTGGACATGCTCCAGTTGCTGCCTACTCACCCTGAGTCAGTATTAAATGCCTCATTTTGCAGCTCAGGAGATGAACCTCAGGTATATGGTCAGACCCTGTCTCAAGAGCACCTAGGTAGTCAATTAACCAAGATCTTACATGGATGTTATGTCCAGATATTTATATTACACTAGAGCTACCTCTGAAGCCTTCTGAAGTTTGAACATTGCAGTTTGACATTTTAGCACCCAGAATAAACATTGACTGTCATCTGCTAGTTCGAAGATACCACATGTTGTGTCTCCTGTGGAATATTCTTCTTATACATACTTATTTTTCATTGTCATATTTGTAGTTTTTCCTGAGAATTCTCTATCACTCTTCTGGCCCAGCTTGTAGATAGGCATGTATCTACAGCTTCATTTATATGGGTAAAGGGCCCTTTCTACCATCTCTGCAATGAAGTAGAAAAGGAAAATCTATTCCTCCTCAGTTCTACAGAACTACCCAGGTTGGGGGCAAGGCTAGTACCAGTCAGTATTCAAGGAAACATCCAGAAATGAGAGACCACACAGAACAAGTGGAATACTGGGGGTCTCTGGTCGGACAGTTGGTTTTTACTTACCTTATCTTTGTGGGAAGGAACTTGAGAATGGCTGATCGTTGTAAAGTAGTCTGGATGGAAGGAAACTAAAACACTTTCCAAGGAAGAATATTGTTTTCTAGGACCAAGAAGCTGAGAGGTGGATTGAGGTCACTATTTTCTGAATAAGCGTGTACCTGAAGATGCTTTCTGGAAGCATCCCATGCCTTCTTCTTAGTTTGCCTTAACCTCACACATGGATACAATAGACTAGAAAACAGAGTACTTATTCCAAAAAGACATAAGCCTTGTGAGTAAGAATGCACATCTACCTCAGTTAAATTGTGACTGATTGTCCAAATCCTACTATGATTATCAACTGTAAAGTACTGAACTAGCCATAATAACCATCAACAAAAACCCTGATTCTACTCATTATTGTTTGTTCTTTACATCAACAATAGCTATTTTCATTAAATCTTTGATGCAGTCAGGAGGTGGCCCTGCATTGTAACTTTCACATCACCTTCCATGGATTATGGAGTCTCATGAACTTTTGCTTTATAGATAATAGTTCTTGGAAAACACACATAATATACACATATACTTTTAGTGTCACAGAAAATTATCAGCAACATTCTATGTGACTTTTAAAGTATGCAACAGACTCTAAATATTTCTGCTGTGAGGAAAGAAATCTAGAAGAACTGCTACAAAGTTATAATATAAATTCTTCTTGTGATCATTTTTATGGACTATGTAAAAACTCAGGATACATAAGAGAACCAGAAGAGTACTTGGGACAACTGAAACAATTTCCATTTGAGGTTTGTGTACTTCAGTCAACAGAGGTAGATAGAGAGGCTGTGTCCAGTATTAAGAAGAAAGTTTCAGTACTCCTAGCACTAAGGCAGGAAGCTCTCCAGTTTGAAGACAGCCTGGGAAACATAGTAAGACCCAGTCAGAGAGAAAGGTGAGGGGGAGTGGGGGGTGTCAGGGAAAAAGAAGGTAATGTGAGGAAGTGGAAACCCTGTGTCTCCAATGTGGATCTGGCTGACTGGAGGAAGACAGTGCACAGGAACACAGCAAACACCTAGGCAAGAGATGGAAATGCCCATAGCAATGGTAACAAAGGCCATGTTTTGCATCAGAACATTGACCTTTGATCCTGAAAGGTCCTTTCTGCATCTCATGAACTCCTACTACAAGTCAGAGGCAAGGATGCCAGTCCCCACTCAGATCCCTAGAAGGCTACAGCATCCTAGCCCTACCTTTTCCATCTGCAGCCACAGTCCTGGAACCCTCAGAAGGTTTTCCACTCAAGAGCAGGTACAGACAAAGGTGGAAGGAAATATTATTTTGTAGCAATGGGTGCTCCATCAAAACAGAGGCCCTGTGAAATGACGGCAGACATTAGTAATAGCCTGGTGCTGGCCTTATTTATAGGTCCTAGGCAAAAATAAATACTGCAGAAGCATTCTAATCAAGGCCATGGCTTCCCAGCATACAGAGCCCTGCCTTTCATTCTCCCTGTCACTGGGGCCTCAGCATTATATTTTCTGCATTCTCCTAGTTATTAGTAATTCTGTGCTGACAGAAATGGATAGAGCTCCAGGTTAGCTAGGGAGTATGCATATTTAATCCACCTTGTGGCTAAGACCCAGACTAAAAAGCCCTCCAGTGGCCACTGCATGTGTCCATATCGGTTGACTACAGAGCTGGGGACTTAGGACTGCTAGCTCATGGCATCCCGGCCCACCACAGTGCAGCAGAGAATATATAAAGAAAATCTCCACAGGAATAACAGCATCTTATCCTCCATGATACCCACTAGCCAAGGATATGCCAGGTGGGAGAGAGATTGTCTCTCTTCCTTGTACACACGTCCATGTGGTGCTTTGAAGAGCATGGAGTTAATGCTTAGTCCCACCATATATTACAAAAGGACGAATAACAAAGCAGGTACACCAGCATGTGAGCAATGACACTCAGAGAAAGACCAACCCTGTGCTGACCTAAAGACAGGAGCATTGTAGTTGGGTGTAACCATGTCATGAGATTTTTCAGAAAGCACATGCTGGCCTCCTGGTATAATTAAGTCTCCTTAAATTCATTTCTTAGCCAGACCAATCTAGAGTACTCAACCAGTATCATGAGTTCACGAGTATTATCAATGGAAGAAAAAAAATCAAGATGTAATTTTCAAAATACTAACATCTTGCTATTTTAGAAAAATTCTATGGATTTTTAGTTTCTCAGATTATTATTAACTGAAAATTCAAACAGAATTTGGGTTTTTCTAAGTGCATAATTTTTTTAATCACTGTTGTGTTAGTTAGGGTTTCTATTGCTGTGAAGAAACACCATGACCATGGCAACTCTTATAAAGGAAAATATTTAATTTGGTGGCTTACAGTTCAGAAGTTCAGTCCATTATCATCATGGTGGGACATCATAGTGTGTGGGCAGACATGGTGAGGGGAATTAAAAAAATTTAAATGATGAAAGACTGGAATTAAATAAGAATTTAATACATATAAGAGTGGGTGGGCATGAAACACAACAGAACTCCTGCCTCACAGCCTGTATAATGTCATGATGTTGTGAGAGGATGTGCAACTCTTAGCTCAATATATTCACTCAACAGACTATTTCTCTTGGTTCCCCAATGAAATGTTCCTATGCCTCAGGAGAAAATGTATCAATACTCAAAAACTTGATAGCTCGTGAACCATGAAAGAACTCATAAATATCTGTAAACACAGAACATAAGTTTTGAATCCTGTGTGTGTGTGTGTGTGTGTGTGTGTGTGTGTGTGTGTGTGTGTGTGAGTGATAGGACACAATTGCAAAATAAAAATGGAGAATGGAAACTAGCAGAATAACTCTGAGTATCTCTTCATAGAGACCCACAGCTCCCTGTTTCTGTGTCTTAACTTCAGTCACATGACCTTGCTCTTAGCGTGCACTTCACAGTTTTGGCTGGTATTACAGTCTCTCGAGGAGCATCAGTCCTTGAGTCAGAAAGATCTGGGTTCGTGTTGTCACACTAGCTGCAGAAACCTACTCAGTGTTGTAAACCTGATTAGCCTTAATGAATTGCTTAGTATTGCATCAGAAAAAGTCCACCATTTATGAACTTACCATTTTTTCCTGAGTGTCCCTTACCCACCATTAGGAAGATTGGTAGGAATTGTCATAGAACATGATAAAAAGTATAATGTCTCACTAAGACCATGTGAAGGTAACTAATGTAGGGTTCTGTTTTGCATTTGAGTTCAAAAGGGAGTCCAGAGAAGTTCAGTGACAACTAAGCTAAGTTGGAATCAAGAACTCCACCATGACCCCACAATGACCTGACTTGTCTATGTTTGCCCTGGGCTAGCAGTTCAGTCCATGCCCTGGTGTAATAATCTCCAGCTGGCTGTCCTATCACCCTTCAAACTTCTCTTGGAGGTACACCTGTCCTCAGTGGCTATTACTCAGTCAAGCAGTACCTGCTTCCGAAGTCTCAGAGGACTGCAGTGAGGACAAATACAAGTGTGGACAATCACCTTGTTAAATTAAATTGTTAAATTAAATTCATGGTGTAGACGGGTTTTTCACAAGCAAGCAGTGCAACTCCAAAGACCAGCTCAAGGTGTTGAAAATCATTTCTGTAAACAGTGGCATTTAATAGTACATCCTATGTGTATGTGTGGGTGTACAATTGCATGTAGAGGGGATGTGTATGTACATGTGTGCATGTGTAGGTCAAGTGTCTTCCTCAGTTTATCTTCACCTTATTTTTGAAACCTGGGGCTCAGCAGTTAGGCTATATTGGTTAGACATTGAGCCCCATGATTCAGTCTGTCTTCACTTGCCCTGTGCTGTGAATACATCACCATGCACAGGTGTTTTTACATAGGTGCTGGAATCGAACTCAGTTCTTCATGATCGCAAGGCAAGAACTTTGGCAACTGCACCGCTCCCCAGCCTAGTACCTCCTACTTAGATTTTATCCTTAATTTATATTGCTCCCCAAAACATAAGAGCAGCCCATCTAAGTAGACAGTAGGTAGAAGTCATGTCCTTATTCACAGATACAACCTTATCTCTTTTCTGCCTTATTTAGATGCTTAATATGTCCACCAATCTATGTGTCCCCTTAAAAAACTTCTCATGACCAGATTTTTTTTAAACCCACTAAATTATTGTTAAAATATCTAGTGATTCAATATAGATTATGCCTTCACTATGTAATCTATCTAAAAAAAACCTTTTGAGTTAGTTCTTACTTTTTGCTAATATGTGTTTGGAATCTAGTGCAAGGTCTGTGCCACTGATCTTGGACTAGACACATCTGAGTGCAGAACAGCCAGAGGGGCTGCTGGCTACATTTGGACTGATAAAAAAGAAGAGCCAAGAGAAGAGAGCCTGAGGGGAAGGACCTGAGTTTGCAATGGTGGATTGCACCAGAGATCTCCAGGATTCCGCTGGATTTCTGGGATTCAGTAGTGAGTGCAGAACATGGATACATTCCCATGCAGTTGGACACTCCCCAAAACAGGGAGTTCTATCTCAACTTAGGTTTTAAAAGTATCTCCATCTCTCACCAAATGCTGCTTGTGAGCAGAAGCAGGCTCTTCATTTAATAAGGCTTCTCGTGGTGTGTTTCTGGGTAATCCACAGTGTGTGATTGCTCCATGGGAAATTAAATCTTGTCTTTGACCTAAACAGTCAGGTGATGAGCAGCCTGGAATAAATCAAACCCTTGATCCATGAGAAGAAAGTAAAACCCTTTGGATTATATTTAAACAGCTTTATTAAAGAGAATACTGCACACTTCCGCAGTCCCCTTCATTCTGAAGACAGGTGGACATTCTGAGCAACTGTCCTCACCCACACTGCTTTCAGGACAGAGAAGTATTCAGGCTCAGCATGACTTAGCCTCCTACTAGCACAGGGTCACCCTGGAGAGCTATATAAAGTCTCTATCTGTTGTAGACGTTTGTAAGAATTAGCTCTAAAGGCTGGCTAGACCTCCTTCATGAAGCTTCTCTTGTTCCTGGTGAACATGAGGGAACCCCGACACTCCTCCAGCCTATCTCCAGAGGCTTCAGTTCTTCCCCCTAGTAAAGCAAGGACAGTCCTCCACAGTGTAGATGATAATGTTGATGGAATCCCAGCCCATTCCACAGGAACATCTGAGGTAAATGTCAGTTATAAGGAGGAATCAACTCAACAGACCCCAGGGAAGAAGCAACTGTCAAAACCCAGTGAACAATGCTGACAGCTAAGGAGTCCTAGGCTGGGTGGCTGGTCAAGGCTCAGAGGTGGAGGAGGGAGCAGGAGGAGGAGAAAAATGTCCATCCTGGACTCCAAGCACAAGGAGTGGCAAAGTTAGAAACCTCGTCTTTGTTCCAGGACAACTTGGTGAGTGCAAGCGATTAGCTCTAGAATATCATTTAAATCTCCCATTTAAGCCAATCCAAGGATTTAATCATTATCTCCACTAACACCACACAGCTCCAGACACACACACCAGCCTCACTGAGAGACTTGTCAAGACCGAAGCAGTAATTCACAAATTCTCTGAAATTCCCTGCTCCGCCGAGCGGCATGACAGCCTGGCGACCGCTAACATTTCTATTCAAACTGGCTTTGGAGCTGAAGCTATAAATATCTTCGCAGTATTTCCTGCTTCAGAACATAAAGACAGCTTTACAGCACTGATAAAATAGAAATTACTTTCTCTCTGAGGTCTTGCTGGAATTTTAATGTCTGTTTTGCAATAAAGCAGCTCCTACACAATTTGATTTGAGGGAAAGAAAACAAACGGTCTAATTTAGTTACAATAATGACTCTTGTATTGTTTGCCCTGCTTGCTTCTCTAGCTGCTAGGCTGTTAAAGTTTGCAATGGCAGGGCCAAGGATGATGTTTATGAGAATATTATAATGAATTTTTTTATTATTTAAAGATACATAGTCTCTGTCCCTCCTCACCACAGAGGAACCAAATTTAAAAATAAAAAAGAAAAGAATTAAAAGAGAATAAAACTTAGGACCCCTAATAACACTTTGTGAAAGTTGCTTGTTAGCATTCTAAAGCTGTTGACCAAAGATGACACACATTTAAAAGGCCTTTGAAATATGAAAGATCTTAGCAGCTTTAACTATTTAACTTGTTATCCATTGTTGTTGTTTCCTTAAAAGATCAGCAAACACTCTTTCTAAAATTGTAATCCATATATATCCATCTCTCTTGTATATTATATGATGGGAGAAGGAGGGGGTAGGAAGGAAGACAAGAGGAAGAGGTGTGCTGAGAGGAGAGGAAGGGGGAGGAGAAGAGGGGAGGGGAGGAGAGAGGAGGGGAAGAGGGGGTAGGGAGTGAGGGGAGGAAAGGAGACAGAAGAGAAATTCTCATTGACATGGTGGATTGTGCCATGGACCAGACAGTGGCATTGAGAACAGAATTTAAAACTGAAACAGACTCTCTGAAGAAGGACGTGAGCTTCCTCAAGTTTGGGTGATGTGTTGATTGAGCTCCCCAGACTTCCTAGCAACCAGGATGAAAACTAGGGTTTAGATTATCAGCAGGCTCCCACTGCTTTATCTTCATGCGCTGAAAAGATGCTTCTGTGTTTGGAAGGAACCACAGACCATCTCTAGCAGGTTCCTCGGGGGCTCCTCTCTTAGGTTACATGTCCAAGAAAACCACACATTTAGTCTCTTTCCTGGTCTGTCCCTCCATTCCTTCATGCAGTTTCCATCTGCTGTTTCTTCTTGTTCCCTGTGACTTAAGACAAATTGAATTGCCCTTTTCTTTTCAGAGTCTCATAAACACCCTATTTCTATCATCTGAACAGTATATAGATGCGCCTACATCTTGTGTCAGAGTGCCCAAATATTCCTTCCTTTATTCTAGATTTGTTTGTTCTTTTGTGCCATGTCCTACACTCTGAGCTCATGAATTATTTGGTCTAGAAGGGAAACTCAGCTACTGTACTTCATTTTTAAAAAAAGTACTTGTTTCTAGTACCTTCCAGATAAAATAAAACAAAACAAAAACCTCTCAGCTGCCTTGGGAAAAGGAGTCTCAGACTCTCCGTTCACATCAGTGCCTTAACCTGCATCAGTTTAATCGGGAAGTCAGTTTCACAGATTTCTGGGTTTTTTTAATGAAAATTTAAAAGATGCTGTTCACCTGCAAGATTTCACCCTACACAAGAGAAAATGGACGCAGAGAGGGGAGAATACCTGCCCTTTATTTTCTTGGCAGCATAAAGATGGAGTAGGAACAAGAACCCATGCTTGCTTCCTGTTACAAGCTCTGGAGTACTACCCTCTTCTGAGTTAATTCATACCACCATGAACCCACATCTTCACAGATTAGGGGTATGTAATTAAGAAATAAAGATAACATTTAATCTGTGCAGAAAAGTATTTGATAAATTTTAACACCCTTCTTCCATGATAAATCTCTAAACAAGAGTTATAAAAGGAGGGATCTCAATCAAGGAAAGCCAGCATGTGGCAAGCTCAGCACTAATGCTATATTGTGGGGTAAAAGAGGAAAACTTTTTCTCTAAGTAAGACAAGGGTGGCTGCTTGGATACTTCTATTCATTGCAACACTGAAAGTTCTAGCAATTAGTCTAAGAAAAAAAGCCAAGCAAATTGGAAAGAAAGCAATTTGTCTTTGTTTGCAGATTACATGATATCATATTGGAAAAAAATCTGAAACGCCACCAAAAAACAAACAAGAACAACAAAAAACTGTCAGAAGTAACAAAGGAATTCAGTTGCAGAAGGCATAGACAATCCACAAATATCGAAGCATATTAACAATGGAAAGGAAATTAAGAAAACAATCTCACTTATCATAGTTAGGGAGACATTAAATAAATACATCCCAGTAAGCTTCATCAAGTAAATAAAAGACCTATACCTGAAAATCTATAAGGTTTTAAAGGAATAAACTGAAGAAAAAACAACTAAATGAAAAAAGAAACTGTGCTCATAGGTTGGAAGAATTCATGTTGTTAAAATATCTACATTTTCCAAAAAGAGATCCGCAGTTTCAATACAATAGCTATAAAAATTCTGGTGACATTTTCCAGAGATGCTGGATGAAATCAACCCACAGTTTTAGGTAGACTCACAAAAATTCAAATGATTAAAACAACCTTGAGCAAAAAGGACACACCTGGAGGTTTCACATAACCTGAGTTCAAACTATACTAAAAAGCTCCAGTCACCAAAACAGCATGACATAAAACATGTGCAGATTCAAGAACATAAAATAAATTTATAATTTTGTGATCAGTTTATTTTGGATGAAAATGCCAACAATATGGATTGGAGAAAAGGTTGGCCCCTTCAATAAATGTTGCTGAGAAAACTGAACATAATTTTCATGCAAAAGAATGAAATTAGACTTCTATTTACTTCACATGCAAAAATCAAAATAGATTAAGATAGACTTAAGTCAATTCAAGATATGTTAAGGACTTAAACACTAGCCAGAAACTATAAAAGTACTACAAGCAAACATGGGGCATGCTCTATGACATTATTCTTCGAACTGATGCTTTTTAATATGACTCAAAAGCATCAGCAACAAAGCCTAAAGGAAACTAATGGATTGTTCAAAATATAAGGCTTCTGTACTGCATGGTAAATGAGCAAAATGAAGAAACAACCCAAGAACAGAGAAAATATATGCAAATAAAATAGATAAGGAATACAAAATGTTAACAGTGAGAAAGCGAATAAACACACCAAAGACAGGAGACCCACAAATGTACAGCCTTGCTACTCAGCTCCGTTAACCACAATGGAAATACAAATCCAAGGCACACAGGCCAGTCAGCTGTGAGAGGTCCTCATTCTCTACCCAGAAAGGAATATGGGTTCAGCCAGGAGAGGCTCTTCCACAAGAGTCGTGAGCAGACTCCTAGGGCTAGGCTTCTGATGACAGCTGGAAAATGATGGCAGTGAGCTCGCATTGCGCTTCAGCACCAAGCAGTTGCAGTATTTTGTAGCTCTCACATGATGTCTATAGAGCAGCAGTTCTCAACCAGTGGGTCGCAACCCCCTAGGGTCAAATGACCCTTTTACAGGGGTCAACTAAGACCATTGGAAAACAGAGACATTTATATTATGATTCATAACATAATCAGTAGCAAAATTAAAGTTATGAAGTATCAATGAAAATAATTTTATGGCTGGGGAGTCACCACAACATGAGGTACTGTATTAAAGGGTTGCAGCATTGGGAAGGTTGAGAACCACTGCTGTATTCAGTACAGTCAGTGCTGGCTTGAGGGTACTCTGCCAGTGTCTCCACTGACAGTCAACACAACCAGGACGTCAGGGAAGAATCTAACAGCAATTAGGGATCCAGATTACCCCATTCCTGATGTTTTTGATTATTTATAGTAAAACAAATATCAGGAATGCTATAATAAGAACTTGCTGTTGACATTAACAGTCACTTAACTGTGTTTAGCAGAGCTGAAGAATGCCCAACACATGCCCAGTGCCCTAGGGAGGTGTCACTTCTCTCTCTCCCAGTCTGTCTCTCCTCCACAGCTGTTGCAACTTTTCATGGAGACCAGCTCAGGAAGTCTTTAAAAAATGAAACAGAACACACATATGTAACTGAAGTTTTTCCTTTGTCCCACTCAGACCCAAATAAACACACAGGGTCATATATTATTTACAAATTATATGGCCTAATGGCTACTCACTAGCTAGCTCTTAAACTAACCCATTTCTATAAGTCTATACTTTGCCACATGGCTTGTGGCTTACTGATACTTTTACATCTTGCTTCTCCTGGCAGCGGCCAGCAGCATCCTCCCTGCTCCCCTTTCTCTTCCTTGTCTATCTGTTTGGATTTCCCACCTGCCTCTAAGCTGCCTTGCCATAGGCCAAAAACAGCTTTATTTATCAACCAACCAGAGCAACACATATTCACAGCATACAGAAATACATTCACAGCACACATATAATATAATAGTCCCCTACTTGGTACTAGAATGTTGAAGGAGGTCTGAATGCCTACTTTCATAGTGGTATTACTAACAATAACTGAAATCACAGTAGTGTCCATCAGCTGATAAATGGATTAAGACAATATGTCAATATCCACAGTGGGATGTGATTTAGCCTTAAGAAAAAATAAAATATTAACCTTCATGATAACCTGAATGAACCTGAAGGGTGTTATGTTGAAGGATAGAGGACTTGACACACAGAAAGAAGCACAGACTGATTACACATCTGTGTGGATCTGAAAAAGTCAGATTAGGAGGCAGAGAGTGGTGACCAGAGGCTGGGGAGTGGGCAGTTGTGGGATGTTAGTCAAAGGGTATAAAATTTAATTAGAGGGCAGAATGTCAGGAGACCTTCCCTGTAGGTATAGTATCATGGATATGGTAATTACGGTGTCACTGAGAGCAGATTTGATTGTTGTTATTGCAGTTTCCTAAAAAGCTGTATCATTCCACCTCCCCACCATCCATGTGTGTACATGGCTGTGCTCTGCCTCCTCCTGTTTTTGGTGCTGTCAGTGCTGTGGATCTTGACCATTCTCACAGATGTGTAGCAGAATGTCTTTGTCCTTTGAGCCTACAGCATTTCCCTGGGACACATGCTGCAGAGCATCTCAACATATTCTTGTGTCACCCATGGATTTTTGACAAGCTGTCTATGAAGATCTTTGGCCAAGTTTTAACTAACTGGTCTGTTTCCTCATTAAGTTTCCAGAGTTCTCAGTAGTTCCTTCTCAGATCTCTCTTTACTAAATTTATATTTTTAAGTATCTAGTATAGCACTTGTCCTATTCATCTTCCTGACAGTTCTTCACAGAGCAGGAGATTTTAATTTTAATGCAGTCACCTTAATTCTCTCACTCCTAGGTCATGTTCAGGTATCAACTAGATGCCTCCTCATGTTGTCTTCAGCACACACTTGACTCTCTTATTCATATTGAGTTAGTTTTTATGAAGCCTGTGAGTTTATTTCTTATTTCATTCACTTTACATATAGGTGTTTAAAGCACTTTTATTTTATTCTCAAAACTCTTTGCATGATGATAAAAGTATTTTTCACTATGTTGGCAGTGCACAAAAATTATGACTCAAATATAATCACTCTAATACTTATTAAAGGAAACCCACCGAAATGTATTGTTAATCATGAGATTCTTCCCTGTCTTGTACTCAAAGAAGCAGTGAGAAAGGACAGAAAAATATAGAAGAGTTATAGAAGACAAAATTCAGTTTAATTTCATAATGTTTTGTTGAAAATGTAAAATTAAAAATGTTACTAAATTTGAAACCAGTGGTATATTTATGTTTAGTGGTCAGTTTGACAAAATGGAAATATCTATAAAAGGCACACATACATATCAAACCACAATGGCTTTCACAGACACAAACAACTGCAATGTGCTGAGCTATGAGCCAAATCAGTCTCTTTTTGTGTGTTGTTATGGTTGTGACTGAGACTTAGGTATTTGTAGACACATCTATGAAAATGAATGAAATTACCCTCGCACTTCAAAGAATAAAACATTTTTTTTTGCTAGTGATAATATTTGTGCCTTTAAGCAAAGGTAGAATTCTAGCAAAAAACATACATCTCCTACCAAAGCTTGATAGCCTATGATACCTAAAGACTTCTGCCTTAGTAATGGTTTCTGTTGCTGTGATAAAACACAATAACCAAAAGCATTGTGGGGATGAAAGCATTGGTTTCATCTCATACTTCTGCATCACAATCCATCATCAAAGAAAGTCAGGACAGGAACTCAAGGCAGGAACTGAAGCAAAAGCCATGGAGGAATGCTGCTCATTAGCTTGCTCTACATGGCTTGCTCAGCCTGCTTTCTATACAATGAAGAACCATGGGTGGCACCATACACAGTGAGCTGGACCATTCCACATCAACCGTTAATCAAGAAAATGCCTGAAAGACTTGCCTATAGGTCAATCTTATGGAGACATTTTTTTTTTAAATTCAGTGTCCCTCTTCCCAAATGACTCTAGCCTTGTGTCAACATAAAACTACACAGCACAACTTCTTTGATGAGATTAATGGCAATATCAATGGGGGAGCTTCTAACACTGAATAGTGAGACATGCTAGCATTTGGAAGGCTGTATTATTTAAAAGCAAATGTTTTCCAAATGCCAATATTTGGTATTGCAAAGTTATATTTGGCTAAAAGGGCCATTCTGTATGTAAGTAAATAAGTAATGAATTTGAAGGGCTGGGGAGATAGCTCAGTAGCTAAAGAACTTGACACACAAGCACAGAGACCTAAGTTTGACCCCCATTACCAAAATAAAATGTCTGATGTGGCATTGCATATCTGTAATCCAATACTAGGTAGGTGGAGACAGATGAATCCCTGGGGTTTGCTGGCCAGCCAGCCTAGCCTACTTGGTGATCTCTAAGCCAATGAGAAACCCATCTCCAAAAACAAGAGGGATGATTGTCCTATGGTCTCTACATGCCCCCACACACATATGCATATATGTCCATGCACACACAAGCAGTGGAGGGCAGACTGTGGCAATGGGGCTCTTTGTATTTAGCCAGAAATTAAAGATGTATGAAAAATTTAAAACTTGGTGATTACCTCAAGTACTTCCCTGGACTTAATAATGGGGTCTAAAGACTAGAACTTGAGAAGTCCACCATCTCCAGAAAACTTGGGATATTTCCAAATTCCTCTCAAATTTCACTGACTGAATCGACACCTCAATGTTTTCCACTAATTTCTCTCAGAGGGGGTAAAATTCCCATCATTTTCTTATTTATTTAAATCACTTTGCATGCCAAAGCTTGAGTTATGAAGGGAACAAAGAGTGGGAGGCAGCAGGTTCTCAGCGAGCTTTTGAATCCCAAAACACACCCTTCCACTCTCTTCCTCTTCTACCACTGGATATCATCTTGTATCCATCTCCACTGGAAGGCATGAAGTGTACTGGATGCCCTGTAAACTCTGTGCAAGCTCTGAGTGCGTGTGTATGGTTCAGGGGTTGCCAAATATGGAGAAATTGTTCTTTTAGAAGAAATAAAACCCAATCTAGAAACTCCAGTGTGGTTTGAATTTTCATTTCACTAATCGTCTTCTGAGGTTTCCTTTGTGATTGTGGCAAGAGATAATAGTCCTCTCAGTGATGTGATTACTTGAGGGAATGTGATGTGTTTTATTGTGAGTAAACACTCAGCTGGTGTCACTGGACACTGGTTGAGTTCTGGCTACATCACTTTAGAATTCTAAGACTAATAAGCACATCCACAGGTTGTAGAATCCTTTCCACACATTTAATGTAAAAGGAGAGAGTTCTGACATGGAGAATCAGTGAGTGCACCTCGTGGGAATGCTCTGCTCGTGCTGGAGTGTTCCACAGCAGCTGTCAGTGTTTGTTGGGTACTGGAGTTAGTCTGAGAATGCCAGTGAGGTTGTTAGCTTCTCTGAGGACTTGCTTTGCTTCATTGTTTCTAGAAGAGAAGTTGCCATGCTTTCTCATTGCCTCCCCCAAGGCTTCAAGGTACATGGAGCAGGGCATGTATTGGGGTGTCAAGTTCCAGGGTCTCAGTCCCAGCAGGTTACCATCAACCATGAGACTTTGGAAGCAATTGCTCTGACCAGCTCCTTTGTCTATCAGCTGTATAATAGAAGAATTAGACGAAGTATTATCCCTATTTATTCCCAGAATCCTCCAGTTCAGAATCTCCTACAATCTCAGAAGCATTAAAATGTTTCCCTGAATTACTAATTCTGTGCAAAGCAGAGAAGGGTCTAGAATGTTTCTGCATTTACAATTGGTGTCCTATATATGGAGTGTTCTGGGGGCAAAGTGAACATGTCAGCAATTGCACCTCAAGGGCTCAATTTTAAAGACCAAACACTGGGGAGGGGGAAACTTTACATGTTTTTGTAAAAACAAAACCAAACAAAACAAACAGAAAACAAACAACAACAACAACAACAGCAACAACAACAAATCAAGCTTTTTTAGTTAAACAAGGAAAGGAGACATTTTCATGAGCAAGAATTCAAATATTTTCTTGTCCTAACAGATTGAAAATGCCCCAATATTTGTCCCAGTGTCATTTCCTTATTTCAATTTTCAGTAGCAATCAGGAAGTGCAGGGGAGTGTGGGACCAAGGAGAACTGGGAATCCCTCCATGTTCCTCCAGTTCTCCTGAGCCAGGAGAGCAGGAAGATCAAAGCAACCCGCAAGAGAAACTGAGATGGAATACCCACCCTGTGTGCTGTGCTCAACTTATGAAATCACATATGGAAATTGAGTTATTTCAAGAAAGAAAAAACACTCATTTCCTCGGAGCTTACACGGCTTTTATTTTCTCACCCAGATCATTTGAAATAAAATCCACGTCTATGTTCCCTTTATAGGGAACAATGAATCAATCATTTTTTATTGAATGTTCCTCTTCCCTCTGCCATCATAATGGCCAGTTTCCATGCAGTTGATCAGATAAACCAGGTATTGATTTGATTTGGTCATTGGAATGGTCCCTGAATTAGATAATTTCATGTTTTCATCTTTGGAATGGAAATTGTACTTACCCAATGTTTCTTTAAAATGTGGCTTGGGTGCTACCCACAGAGGAGAAAAAATAAACTGAGAGGAGTATGGAGGCCGAGCCTGAGCCTTCTCCAGCAGAACCCCCAACCAGCTCCTAGATGAAGCTTTGCAAGGTCAGCAGTGTCCTTGTCTCCAGAAAAATGCTGTCTTTGAGATCCTCTTCCACTCAAGCATGCTGCTTGAGAAATTTGGCTAAGTATTTGGCTGCCTGTCTTCTTCACTTCAGGAATGAAATGCTGAACTTCCCTTCTCCCCACTCACCTCTTCTTTCATGGCAGCTCTAGCATTTTATTAGCATGGCCATTGAAACAGCCTCTTTATTCTAGTTCTTTGTAATCCATCTTCAGGACAATCCTTAAAAGAAAAAAGATAGACAACAATCCAGCAAGCCTTCTGACTAGAAATATGAAATGGATCCAAATTTAAGATCAGGCCCCTCTTGCATGGGCTCCATCAGCAGTCCTCTCTTGAAATCTCCTTCCTTAAGTCTACCTGTCACACTCCTTCTATTACAAATGTTACACTTTTTTAAAAACATGTGCTGTTGTGAAACTGTCAAGCAAACGATTTTCCTAGATCCATGAAAGACTTTTGTTTCTCTTTTATTAATAATTTTTATTGATTACTTTGGAATTTCACATCATGCGCCCCAATCATATTCATTTCCTAGTCCATCCATATCCACCCTTTACCCTTGTAGTATCCCCCCCAACAAAGAAAAACTAAAAATAATAATAATAAATATAAGATAAAATAGAAAGTAAAAATGCAAATAAGAACATTAATTTAAAAACAAACAAAACAAATGAAAAAAAACATAAAAGCAAACAAGAAAAAAAAACACACCATGTATCTCCATTATTTCCACCTCCATCACCTCCATCAGGTGATTCATTATTCTTGGTGGCATTGGGAACTGCTGTGTATCATGCAGTATACTCTTTGTCCATACAACTTTAATTGCAAATGTTCATTGTTTAATGTGTTTTTGATCAGGTTCAAGGCCTCTGGCTTCTGGTACACCATCAATACTGGACCCTGACTGAAACTCCTCTCAGATATCCTGCTATTGCTTCAAGTCATGGAGAGCCTGTGGCTATGGTTCCATAGGTCTAGTCCCTTCACATGCTCCAGCAGGTCATAGTTGGGTAGATACTGGGAAGTGCCCACATAAAGCCTTGGATGTGGTCTGCGTGGTAGCACTGAGGTCTATTATCCCAGGGCCTGTGAAGGGTGGGGTCAGCTCTCTAGTGAAGTGGGGATGGCTCTCCCTGAGCCAGTGAAGGGTGAGACCAACTCAGCAAGGCCCTTGTACTTCAACATATGGTCCAATACATGGTTTGAATGGGCCCCTGTGGTAACATGGGCAAAGGGCATCAATACAGACCCCAGCTGTAGCAGGACCATGGACCCAGACACTGCCATAAGCAGTAGCTTAGGCCTGGATGTCAAGATGGCTCTGGGTGGCAGTGCAGGCCTCTCAGATCAACATGGGCCCAGTAGCAGTGTGGTCCCTGAACTCCAACATGGCCCCAGATGGCAGCCCAGATGCCAGGCAGTCACATGGCCTGTGATGGTAACAGGAACCATGGACCTCAGCATAGTCCCTTGCTGGGGATGTCTTTCTGTATGCTGTGAATGTGTTGCTCTGATTGATTGATAAATAAAACGCTGATTGGCCAGTAGCCAGGCAGGAAGTATAGTATAGGTGGGATAAGCAGAAAGGAGAATTGTGGGAAGTGGAAGGCTGAGTCAAGAGATGCTGTCAGCTGCCTCCACCATGAGAAGCAAGATATAAAGATACCAGTAAGCCACGAGCCACGTGGCAAGGTATAGATTTATAGAAATGGGTTAATTTAAGATGTAGGATCTAGCTAGCAAGAAGCCTGAGCCTTTAGGCCATACAGTTTTAATTAATATAAGCCTCTGTGTGTTTATTTGGGTCTGTGCAGCTGCAGGCCTGGGTGGGGCTGGAGAAAACTCAACTACAGTCCCTGACTGTGGTATGGCCACAGACCCAGACATGGCTCCTGGCCACAGCTCTGGCCCAGGGGTCAATATGACTCCCCGTGGCTGTGGAGGCCACCCCTATCTGTATGGCCCTTGTGACAGCATGACCTTTGGCTTCAACATGGTCTTAGGTATTGGCCCAGAACCCAGGCATCTGCACTGCCTTTGGTGGTAACTAAAGCCATTGACATCAATGCAGACCCTGACTGCAGTAGGGCCATTGATGCAGATAAGGCCCTTGGCAGCAGCTCGGGCCCAGGTGACAGCATGGCTGTGGGTGGCAGAGCAGGTCACACTCAGGTCAGTATGGCCCCAGCAGCAGCATATCCCCAGACCCCAACATGGCCACAGGTGGTAGCTCAGACTCAGGGCATCCATACAACCTTCGATGGCAGCAGGAGCCAGGACATCTATACAGACCAAGGCTGTAGTAAGTCCATGGACCTAGAAATGGCCCTCAGTTGCAGCTCAAGCCTGGACTTCTCCATGACCCCAGGTAGCCGCTTAGGCCACTCAGATCGGGATGGTCCCTGTGGTGGCATGGCCTTTGGGCACCAACATGGCCTCATGTGGTGGCCCAGACACTGGACAGCCTCGCTGCCTGTGGTGGTAACAGGAGCCATGGACATCAACACAGACCAAGGCTGTGGCAAGGCCATGGACCCAGACATGGCCCTTGGCAACAGCCCAGGACTGGACTTTACCATAGCCCTGGGTGGCAAATAGGCTTCTCACATCAGCCTGTTCCTCACCACCTTCCCCTTTTCAAGTCTGCCTCTCTACACAGGACATGAATCATTCTGCCTCTCTCTCTCCCATAAACTACCATATATTTGCTCACCATAATGGCACCTGACCACCTGGTGCCTCAAGGCATGGGGTGGGCCTGTGGTTTCATCTCTCTGCCCAGGACAAATTGCTTTGGGCAGGTGAGTGTGTGTCCATCTCAGCTTGCAAGGTTTTCATGGTGCCGAACAGGCTCCTTGTGATTTCTTCTCCCTGCCTAGGGCAAATGGCTCTGGGAAGGTGAGAGAAAGAATTTTATTTATTATTCAATTGTTCAATGTTAAATGCTGTCTTTTACAGTCAAAAGTTATTCCCTGGCTTCTTTCTAAGCAGACATCAATGACATTGATATTGTAAATAAAAACACACACACACACACACACTCACCCTTCTCAGTGGCTAATGAGTTTATTTCATTTGGTAAATTTCTTTGTCTACGTTTTTATGTCCAAATTCTGTGTTTGCCTCACCATGATTGGTATTTTTAAAAAGAAACAGCATCATATTTTGCCCTGTGACTGGTTTGTTTTTTGTTTTTTGGTTTGTTTGTTTGGTTGGTTGGTTGGTTTTCGTGATAGTGTTTCTCATTGTAGTTTTGGTGCCTGTCCTGGACCTCACCATGTAGACCAGGCTGGCCTCAAACTCACAGAGATCTGCCTGACTCTGCCTCCCAAGTGCTGGGATCAAAGGTGTGCACCACCACCACCCAGCCTGTGATTGGTTTATAAGGTTTTAAGATACAGATTGTTTCCCTGCTTTCTCACTTTCATGGAGTTCATAGTACTGTCTCAGTGAAAGCCAGTGTACCCCAATCTCTATTTGAGAGGTTCAGTACAGATTATAGGGACTACTCACAGTCAAGCAGCTACTTAGCAGCGGATTCAGAACCAGTACCTTTATGCTCTTAATATTCTTTCCTTCAACTTCAGACTTTACTAGAGAGTGCCTGTGTGTGCCTCAGTACTTATCCCCTTTCATGCACCATGTTGTACCAAAGAACTCTGCACCCTTTGTGTTTACAGACAGACCATTAACTCCACATTCACTCTTTTATCTTCCTGGATGCTCTTCAGGTTTTTCTGCAGAATACCTCTGAGTCTTTCTCACATATATGTCCTATGCACTAAGGCAATGCCATACCCCAGGAGCAGCAACACCACCTTTTGTACACAGCAGGAGAACATTGTCTGTGTTCCCAGCCTCTGTTCTGATAACATCAGACAATCTCTGGCCATTTGGTAGAAATATCATACAGGGAAAATTCTTCAAAAGACTGATACAGGGCTCCTATTCCCCTCTTCCAGACAGTACACACCAAAGAATCTACCATTGTACAGACATCATTTGTGTTTATTTTTTAAGTGCATTCCTTTCCTTACACAAGCTCACATAAAGTTAGTAAGAGAGACTTCTGCTTCTCCTCACCGCCTGTGATTTTCTCACAGGCTCACTGGCTCAGACCTACCTGAGAACTTCCTTCTGTGCTATTTTCAAAATATTTCCTTAAAACGTAATCTCATATGTATTCCAGCATCAATATCCTGATGATTTGCCTGTTACTACCAGGGCACATGGAGACTGTTGTACCTCTTTTGATTCACCCTTGATTGTTGTCTTCATGCTAGAACCTAAACAACATTAATGTCATCTTTCTCTGTCCTTCCTAACTCAAAAACTGGCCTAAAATTCCTTTAGAAAACTGATAAAGATGACAGGAAGTTTTATAGAAAATATGCCCATCAGTGCTGTGGGATGTTCTGTATGGCAAATGTGTTGCTAATTAGTCAATAAATAAAACACTGATTGGCCATTGGCTAGGCAGGAAGTGTAGGCGGGACAAGGAGGAGAATAAAGCTGGGAAGTGGAAGGCTGAGTCAGAGAGACACTGCCAGCTGCCCCGATGACAAACAGCATGTGAAGATGCCAGTAAGCCACGAGCCATGTGGCAAGGTATAGATTAATGGAAATGGATTAATTTAAGCTGTAAGAACAGTTAGCAAGAAGCCTGCCATGGCCATACAGTTTGTAACCAATACAAGTCTCTGTGTTTACTTGGTTGGGTCTGAGGGGCTGTGGGACTGGCAGGAGATAGAGATTTGTCCTGACTGTGGGCCAGGCAGGAAAACTTAAGCTACAAATGGCGTCCAACGTGGTGGCAAGATTTTCCACCTAAAACCTGAGAAAAAAGATTCTAAAACGGAGCTAAAAACAGTTCCTAATTGTCTCTCTCAAATGAGCAGCAGCTGCCAGTTTGAGCTACTTGTGGGTTCCTAGCGTGTGCGCTCGACCTGCAGTATGGTGGGAATGAGGCCTCTGCAAGTGGCACATTAAGCTGCATGGTGGATTTAGACTTTGCTAGTGCAAAACAAAAAAAAGAGGTTTCTGGACTACACGCTGCTTGACTAAAAGCATAGACCCACGATAGCTCCCAGAACTGGTGGAAAAGGTAACACCGCCATGTTGGGAAGCTAAGGTGGGTGGAGCCAGCAGCCACAGCTGCTGCAGTTTAAGGCAATAGATTCACAATAAGACAGATTCAGATGTAATAGTTTACAATGTGTGTAAAAGATACGTAGGCTTGAAAGAGACAAAAAAGATGATATATAGAGTTATAGAAACAAATACATAGTTTTAAAAAATAAAGTCTTTAAAGAGACAGTAAAGGTAGTATAAAAAATAAGCCACATAAAAATGGATATTACACAGAGAATCTGCATTGTGTTGTCTTTGGGACTTTTACTGCAGAAAAACATTTGATTGTAAAAGCTGTTGAGTTATGCCAAAATGTATATTTTAAAGGTACCTTGACTTCAAAATTTGAATATAAGGATATGTTGCTTTGGAAAGGAGACTCTGCTTTTGTTCCCACAGAAAGCCAAAGGCTATGGATTTGTTCCAGATTAAGATACATCAGGTTTGACCAGCCAAGACCCCCTGAAAGGTCTCCAATGACACCATGGCCCAGATGATCCAACATCCAGAATGGTTTCAAGGCAACTGGCTCAGACGATACAGCCTCATGGACTATTCCATAATCCTAAAGTTTTCTTTGTTTCCCCATAAGATACAGCGCCCCCCTCCAGCAGGAAGTAGTAAGAGAAGCTACGCCCAAATTACCAAATTATATGTAATTTTACTTTAAGGTTAAAATCTTCCTTTTTGAAAAAAAAGGGGGGGTGGGGAGTGCTGTGGGATGTTCTGTATGGCAAATGTGTTGCTGATTAGTCAATAAATAAAACACTGATTGGCCATTGGCTAGGCAGGAAGTGTAGGCGGGACAAGGAGGAGAATATAGCTGGGAAGTGGAAGGCTGAGTCAGAGAGACACTGCCAGCCGCCATGATGACAAACAGCATGTGAAGATGCCGGTAAGCCACGAGCCATGTGGCAAGGTATAGATTTATAGAAATGGATTAATTTAAGCTGTAAGAACAGTTAGCAAGAAGCCTGCTACGGCCATACAGTTTGTAAGCAATATAAGTCTCTGTGTTTACTTGGTTGGGTCTGAGGGGCTGTGGGACTGGCAGGTGATAGAGATTTGTCCTGACTGTGGGCCAGGCAGGAAAACTTAAGCTACACATCAGTTCCCATGCCTGTGTATTTACCAAGACACTGGCAGCACCTCTAGAAGACGGACTTGATGGGATAATAAAGGCTACATGTATTCAGGGAGCTTTCCCTGCAGGACGTAGTCTTCCAAGTGCCTAAGGAAGATCTTGACAAGACCACCCCAGGAGCTTCCTGAGGGGTACCCAGCACAGCACTGGAAACCCAGTGGCCTCTTTCTTCCTCTGTGTTCTTCCTGTTGCTCCAAACAGTACCTGTGGTGCTGAGAGGACCAAAGGCTAATCCTACCAACAAAGAGGAGGAAACTCTCTTCACTCCATTGCTTGTTGATAAAACTGTGTCTTTGAGATCAATTGCTTCTAGGAATCATTTGTCCACATGTGCTATCTTATGTTTGGGAACATTTGCTAGACAGGGATCGTCTTTTGTCTGGTTCATCAGCTGACATTTCAATGTCCATTCTATGACTGTATGTCTTCTTTTCTATAATCAATCAATCAATCAATCAAGCAGACCAAGTGGAATGTGGCCTACTTTCTGAACAAAACTGAAGTGAACAAATGCCCCTACTCTAAACCTCTGAATACATTTTTCTTTTAATGCACTCTTTCCTCTTCAATTTTTTCCTGGTTCTACTTTTCATTTATGTCTTTTTTTTTCATTTTTGATCCTTAATCTCCCCCATCCAATACTTACCTTTCTTTTTAATAACAGGAAAACAAGTCTTCTTTGTATGAACTTAGAAAAAATATTCAACTTCTCTGATTCCCCATCTGTCAAATAAAAATAATATTAAAAATATAAAATGGTATAATAATTATACAAACATAAAGAATAATAAATGCTTCTGCTTGCACAAAACCCCATTGCAAGCTCCTCTCTAAATGTTGGCTGTTACTGTTTCCCAGTCTTCTGTCAGCGTGGCTCTGTCTGGGGAGCTGGTTCTTGGGCTTGCTTTTGAATTCTGGTCTGCACCAGACGCTGCATTTATAGAAGAATGACCAGAATGAGCTTCCCCGTTTCCACACAGACTATCGTTCCTGCTTTACAGCACAGTGAATGCCTAGCCTCTGAAAAGGCCTCTTTCCTAGGATGGCCATTTGGAGTTTTTTTTTTTTTCTTTCCCGAGCACCTGCTCAAGCAGAACGTGTGATTTACTGTTAGTCGTGAAGGTGAAAGAGATTTTTGACAAGTGGAGAAATGGAAAAAGTCTGAGCTTTGTTCATTAACACACGATCCTCTTTGTGTGTGCATGGGGTAAAAGAGGGGGGTGGACATATGAGTTACAAACTTGAAGCCTAATTTGCTTATGAAGACAGATCTGCGTCTGGCAGAAACACATGGCACTCCAGTCCTCGAGCCCAGCGTTTGGGAAGCCTGATGCATTTAATTGGTAAATCATCTGTCTTTCATTGTCCCCTACCAGCATTATCTGTGAGGCAGCTGCCCACCTTGGCTGATTAAATGATTTAACAGGATGGCCTTCTGTCTTTCCTGCCAGGGCACTCAGAGTCCAAATGAATGTTGAGGGTCCTTCCCACCCGGCTGTGGGTGAGAGCAGACTTTCTTACTAGAGGACTTAGAGTGATGTCTTCTCAGTGCCTCTCAATGGAAAGTGCTTGGCCCTTTACCCATTTGCCAATACTTTTTGTTTGTCTGCAGGATCCATTGTGTGAGCAGATGTCATGCAGGCAGTTGGGACGTCTTGACACATTGTGGATAAACTAGCCCTTCCAGGCCACTTGGTTATCTTTCTCTTTTCTAGACTGCCAATAATCCTCTACATGGCTGGCAAAATTCTGTTTTCCCCTTTGAGAAGTGTAAGGACAATGCCATTTATGCCACAGTCAACATGCTTCTAGGGAACAGTTTTCATGGTAAATCTTTGCACTAGTTGGTATGGATGACAGTTTGGGTCACAGGCCACATCCGGAGGAACCCACTCTACAGATAACCAACTCCACTTGAAATAATTGGGAGCTACAGCAAGATGTTGGAGACACTTGGGCTTGAATTCTTACCATGTGGTGCTACCTGACTCTATTTCTCAGCCTGCTTCTCCCTCCTCTCTTCTTCAACTCTCCTTGGTGGGCTGTTGTCCCTCTTATCTTTTGCAGTTTTTTCTTCCTAAGAACACAAACACTTGCTGATGCCTGTGTGTACTTTAGAGAAACTCCTCTCAGTTCTGTACTAACATGCAGAATTGTCAGGGTGTACACACATGATTTTTTACTAGATATTGCCAAATCGATCTTCAAAATACTTGTGACAATTTGTATTTTCACTAGCAGTATTTCAGAGCTCTTACTTTCCCTTTTTCCCACTGCAATTTAGTACCCTCTGACTAAAAGATCTCTGCTAATCCTGTGGGGTTAAAGAATATGTCATAGTAGTGTTGTTTGAATTCTCCTGATTACAAGCAGGAAGAGCAATGTTTTCATATTCATATTACCTTTAATTTCATCTTGGAATTTCTATCTTGCACCTTCCATTCATTTTTCTATTTCTGTTTCTAAATTGATTTGTAAGAGTTTTCTTATTGTTTACTCTCAGTGTTTTGCTTGTTACATGCACAATAATGCTTCATTTTGTGGTTTATCTTGATTTCGTTTATGCTATCTCTAGTTGCACAGAAATTTCTCATTTTGGAGATTTCTGTTTTTGTTGATATAGTTTGAAAATGTCTTCCTATTGCAACATTTTACTGTTTATTTTTGTTTTAGACATAACTAGTTTTTAAAGGATTAGCTCACATTTAGATCTTTAAGATATTTGCAAGTTGTTTTGTACTTTGCTTATGAAAGGAATCTAATTTTATTTTATTCTCCACATACATGAAAAGACAATGACTTTGGCATCATTTTAATCCCAGCTGATCTTTTATGCCTTTCTAATCAGATGTAAATGCCCCTCAGCTATCTAGGTCTTTCGCAACCCTCACTTTTTAGGTCTTTCTATTTAGATTTCTCTCAGCTCCCCACACTACCTCATTGACTTTTGTAGCACAGTGCTCTTATTGCACCACCTAACTTTCCTTAACAATGGATTGGGCATCTTTTTTGTTTGTTTTAAAATACTGACTTATTTTTATTTTATGTGTATGGGTGGTTTGCCTGAATTTATATATATTCACTGCATGCATGCCTGGTGCCCATGGAAGCCAGAAGAGGACATCAAATCCCATGAAACTGGAGTTAAAGATGGTTGTGAGCCACCACGTGAACACTGGGCATCAAACCTTGGGCGTCTAGATGAGCAGCTAGTGCTCTTAATCACTGAGTCATCTCTCCAGACCCCCATATTTGATACTTTACTGTGTGTGTGGTGGTACACATCTGTAATCCCAGGAGTCAGGACATGGAGGCAGGAGGACCAGGAGTTCAAGGCTAGCCTCTGCTACACAGAGAATTCAATGGTGGGGATGATGGGAGAGAGAGGTAGGGGGAAAGAAAAAGAGAGAGAAGGGGGATATCTTTTAGGACAAATCTACAATTGCACTTTTGGTTTTATGAATCTTCTACTATTTTTACATGTTGTTTCTTCTTATAACTATCTTGCATTTCTTGTCATTGTCTTTCATTTCCAAATGGTAAAGATCAAGTAGGATACAGCCCTTACCTGCTATGCACAAGACTGTGGACTTGATTTCTAGCACCACAGTCAATCAATCAATCAATCAATCAATCAATCAATCAATCTCTAAACCCAATCTTGAATGACTATATGCCTCTCTATCAGAATCCTTGTCATCACGTGGATTGTATTCACTCACCTTCATCTCCACCCTCATGTGTGTACTACACACATAAAACTTCACCTCTTCCTTGTGCCCTTGGTCTCCCAAAAGACCATATTTCTCTATGTGGCCTTGCAAGGCATACCACACCTCCTACCTAGAAATCTGTAAGTATAACACAGTCCTTTATTTCCATGTCATTTCCATGGCTCTGTATTATAAACTCCCACTTGAAACAACTCCCATTTTCTTAAAACAGACCATTTGAAGAACCAGATATCAAGTGTGGGTCTGTGTGGGCTGATCTTCTGCCTGCAAACACTAAAGAAGAAGGGACTGGTTTGGCAGCCCATGCTCTGTTACTTAGATCTTCTAAGAAGCAGGTGCTAAGCTGTTCTTGATTGTGCAAAATTGGGAAAATCATCTGTGGATGACAAAAGAAGAGGGAGCAAGATGAAACAAAGAGAGTTTCCACCATGATGTAGTCTCTTGGCTGTGGGAAGAGAGAAAAGGAAAAGGCAAACAGGAAGAATCTCAGGCCTGGTGAACCCTGAGAGCCTCAGAGAAGTTCCTGGGGAGTAGAGCTGCAGCTACCCACTGGAGGATTTCACTTCAGCACTGCTGGCTGCTTTCTAAGACCCTTTCTGAGCTCAATCACCCTGTTAGAGGGGCCTAGTGGCCTATAGCTCTATTCACAGCAGTTATGTCTCCCAGCACCCCCACCCCCACCACCACACACACATAGAAACACAGCAGTTCCCCTTCAAAAGAACCTAGTGCAATCTTCCATGGCCATTGTAACCCAAACAAATAACTTGTGCCTGAATTCTTTGTGATCATTGTGGTTACATGTGATCTGCCCAGGAGACCTCTGGAGTATAAGACTTCTGCCATGGAAGCTTGGATGTGTATTCTGAATGCTAAAAGGTTCAGGGAGGAATTGTAACTGGCTAACAGGAGACACATTTCACTGTGCCAAGAGAACTAGACAGAGAAACCAGTGTGCTGTACTTGGAAAGAGATATATCTAAGAATCCTACAAAGCACTTAGAGAGAAAGAATCTGTATTGGCCAAGGCCATAGAGCATAACTGTTTTCATTTACAAAAACTATTTCTACAGGATAGGTGCACATGAGACTTTCTGTTCCCTCACTTTTCTTTTGTCTATAAGCCCTGACTTTAAAGAAGTCATAGAAATATAATAACATCTTGAAGAAGACACAAATGTCAAGGCTGAGACATGATCTATCAGTCTATTTTTTTATTGCTTTAACTGAATCAATGAGGGGTAGGTAATATTAAAGAATCCAGATATATGCGTTCATGGTTTTGAAGGCTAAACATTCAAGATAAGATGGCCCTGTTTATCTTCTAGTGAGAAACTCATGGTGGGTGGCATTGTGGTACAAAGTGAATGAGAGAGGGCAAATCACTTGTGAGAAGGGACTCAGAGAAAGATTTTGGGTTACAATGTACCACAACCAAGAGCAGGGAGAAATGAATGCATCCATGTTGCTTGATTGTGATCCAGCTAGCTTTTTAACTTTTATATAGTTCAGGGTCCAGCCTATGTGTCTCAGTCAGTGCTCTTTTGCTGTGGAGAGATACTATGACCTTTCTCTTATAAAGGAAAACATGTAATTGGGGCTGGCTTATGGTTTCAGAGGCTTAGTCCATTATTGTTATGGTGGGAAGCATGGCAGTGCATAGGAAGACATGGTGCTAGAGAAGGAGCAGAGAGTTCTACATCTGGATCATCAGGCAGTTGGAAGAGGGAGGAAGGGAGGGAGGGAAGGAAAGAGAGAGAGAGAGAGAGAGAGACATACTTCCTCCAACAAGGCCACACCTACTCCAACAGGGCAATACCTTCTAATAGTGCCACTCTCTGGTGACCTAGCATTCAAATCTATGAGCCTGTGGGGGGGTTTTCTATTCGAACCACCACACTAGGGAATGGTGCCACTGATAGTAGACTTAGTCAATTAATAATCAAGATAATCTTCCATAGACATGCTCACAGGAGAGCCTGATCTTCTAGGGTGTTTTAAGTTGATCACAAAAATTAACCAGCACAATTCAACTTTACCAACACACAGATTCTTAGTCAGACCATCATGTAGATGGCCAAAATGCCAAAAATTTAATTAAGACTTTGCTTCCCTCTGAAACCCCATGAGACAGGCCTACATAGTCCACATTTCTTTTGGCATCACTATCTTCCAAGCTTCCACTAGAATGACCCATTAAAGCTCCCCCAATACCATTCAATGGCTTTTCAGCCCAAAGTTCCAAAGTATTCCACATTCTTCCCCCAAATATGGTCAGGGTCATCACAGAAACAACCACACTCCTGGTATTAAATTCTGTTCTGGCTTCCTTTCTATTGCTGTGCTAAATATCATGGTGAGTAGCTTAAGGGAGGAAGAGATTATTTTGCTTACAATCCCAGGTTACAGTCTTTTAATGCAAGGAAGTCAAGGCAGGAGCTTAAAGCAACAAATCTACAATCAAGAGCAAAGAGAGAATAAACTAATTGCATGGATGCTTGCTTGCTTTTATTTAGCTTTCTCTTGTATTATACAGTTCAAGACCTACAACCTAGATAATGTTGCCACCTACAATGGGTTAGGTCTTTCAATATTAATTAACAATCAAGACAATCTCCCACAGACATGTCTTCAGGCCAGTCTGACCCAGGTAATTCCCCATTAAGACTCTCTTCCCAAATGGTTCTATGTTGTGTCAAGTTAGTTCACAGTCAAAACTAACCAGCACAGGAACTAACTAGGTAACTACTGTAATCATTTGTAATGGTAGCATCAAACAATAATGTACTCATCTGCCAAGAAGTTGCACTTCTTAAAGGTTTCACTGTCTTGTAATATCACTACATCAGAGACCAGATTTCTATCATATAAACTGTTAGGTGATGAAGTGCTTCTGAGTCACAGACAAAGAGACAAAATATAAGATCTCCTTAACGGGCATCTAGAATCTAAAATTTTTCCATCTAGAATGTTTTTCTAGTGATAATTAATTCACTGATGATATCATAACCATTAAGAGATCAATGACTTCCACCTGCTGCCTCTGGTACTTTTGTTATCAGTACAGGGTATCTGATCTTGGGCTTTGCATTTGGGACCTTGTTCTTCCTCCTCAGTTACTATCCCTCCCTGTTCATAATTTGTGTTTTCTTTCTTTCCCAGTTGAAATTTTACTGTTTACTTCATCATTCTGCCTTTTGATGGGTGTCTTAGTTAGGGTTTCTATTGTTGTGATGAAACACCATGACCAAAAAGCATGTTGGGGAGGAAAAGGTTTATTTGGCCTATACTTCAGCATTGCTGTTTATCACTGAAGGAAATCAGAACAGGAACTCAAACAGGGCAGATCCCAGAGGCAGGAGCTGATACAGAGGCCATGGAGGGGTACTGCTTAGTGGCTTGCTTCCCATGGCTTGCTCAGCCCACCTTATTGAACCCAGAATCAACAGTCCAGGGATAGCACCACCCACCATGGACTGGGCCCTCCCTCATTAATCATTAAATGAGAAAAATGCTTTACTGCTGGATCTCATGGAGGCATTTCCTCAACTGAGGCTCCTTCCTCTGCTGACTCTAGCTTATGTCAAGATGACACATAAAACCAGCCAGTACACTCATTTTAAATTACCCCCAGATCCTTGAGGGTATATTTCAGGCAAAAAGCCAAACTTCCTGGGGCAGTGGGCAGCACACTTTACCTAGTTTTGGGGAAAATCTTACAGTGTTGTAGACATCACTGCAGTGGTCTGCCACCATCAGGTCCTCAAGGCCATTCAGTCCTGTTTCCAGTCAGAACTTGTTCTCTATTACTCTCACATCTTTATCACCTCTTTTTTCATCTCATTCTCAGAAATTCTCTTCCCAATCCACCCAGAAAACAAAAGATACTGAGTTTTATGTCATATAACTTACCTTGAATGTAGGTGACTGCAGCAGTGTCCTGAAAACACACAATTTGGTTACCTTCCAGTCCATCTCCTGCACTGCAGACCATCTGGTCATTTCACTGTCCCATCTAACACTTAACACTCCTTAAAACCACAGGGAGAAACACATTGAATACATGATGGGAGTTTATGCACATGAGAAATAACAGCTCAGACTAGAAGTGTGTACTTTGATACATCCACCAAATCAGCAGATAAGTTTGTACCTTGTACCAAAAAAGAAACCTCTCACTGAAGTTGGCTAGCCTTCAAAATTAATATCTTGTAATAACCCAAATGCCTTTATTTCTGCTTTAATTTCTATGGTGAAATTGCTAATAACCCTCTTTCTCAACATGGATCTCCTTTGTAAAAAGATGTGTGTGTTTCCCTTCATAAATGAGAGTTAGAGTCAAAGAGAGCAACAATTCTTTGTGACGCCTACCAATCTGGCTCAGTAAAATGTTCATGGAGTTCTAGCAAAACACCATCCATTACTTCCTCCTTAAAAATTAGCATCTTTAGTGCCACAATGAAAACTGATTTATTGACTTCTTAAATTTGCTCTTACAACATTTTTAACATAACATATCTAACAATTCCAAGGTAAAACTATCAGAATAACATTTCTCAAAGCAGCCAAAGCAGCTGTGGCAACTCAGGAGCTTCTCAGCTGAAAGATGTGTCTTGTGCTTGGCCGAAAGGGAGTTTAGGAGCAGGAAAATCCTTCCTTCTATCCTTTTTTTTGACAAGGTTTCTGTGTGTAGTTTTGGTGCTTTTCCTGGATCTCACTCTATAGACAAGGCTGGCCTCAAACTCACAGAGATCCGCCTGGCTCTGCCTCCCTAGTGCTAGGATTAAAGGCATGTACCACTACCACCTGGCAGTCTTCTATTCTTATTAAGTAGTATGCACGGCCAGACAGGACTGGGTGAGAGGGAGATCTATGAGCATTTAAATTGCAGTAAGTTTTACAACCCTACCAATTGGCTTAATTTTACTAAAATCTAACTTGTGTGTTAATCCTGTGTGTGTGTGTGTGTGTGTGTGTGTGTGTGTGTGTGTGTGTGTGTGTTTGTGACATCAGGTTTAATAGTTGTATTAGTTACTTTTCTGTTTCTTTGATGAAACACCATGACCAAGACAACTTATAAGAATTTATTTAGCCTTAAGGTTCCAGAACAAAGGTTCTCAACCTCTGGGTCATGACCCTTTTGGGGGTTGCATATCAGATATCCTGCATATCAGATATTTACATTATAATTAGTAACAGTAGCAAATTACAGTTATGAAGTAGGAATGAAGAAGTTTTATTGTTGGGGGTCACCACAACATGAGGAAATGTATAAAGGGTCTCTTAGGAAAGTTGAGAACCATTGTTCCAGAAAGTTAAGAGTCGAGCATGGTGGGCAGCCATGGCAACAAGCAGCATAGCAATGAGATCAGGAAAATAAGAGTTCACATATCAACCATGAGCATGAATCAGAGAGAGCAAACTGCAAGTAGGGCTAAGACTTAAGCTCCTAAAGTCTACTCCCAATAACACACTTTCTCCAGCAAGACCATACTCTTTAAACTTCCCCAGACAGTTTCATCTAGGAGTGGAAATTGCATTATGCTCTCTTTCATAAGTTGCAAGCTTAAGTGGGTTGGGTGGTCATGCCCTCAGGACATCTTTCCCTTTACTCCAGGGCAGAGAAAGATACCTCTCTTTGATGGTACATATCTCCTTATCTCTTTTAGTACAGGCCTTGGCTTCAGCATTAACTTTCCTGGTGTTCTTTTTCTCTTTAAAGTATACCTTTTGTATTTCTTTCTACCCTGCTTGCTCTTTTTCATTGTAGACCTAAATAACAATCATTAATAATAACCATGCTATGGATTCATGTTATGCTGCCTTGAAATTGCCTGAACCAATGAAATTAGTCTATTACTTTTTCATTTAGCTCCAAGAAAGTTCTTAGGACAAGGTCAGAAAGCAGTCATATTCTTTGCCAAAACATCATAGGAATGGCCTTTAGCCCAGCTGATAATGTTGTTCCCCTCTAAAACCTCTTGATCTGGGCCTCCACAGTCCACATTGCTCTCAGCATTCCTGTTTCCCAGGTTCCTACCAGGACTGTCCTTTAAGCTCTGCTTATAGCATTCAACCACTTTTCTAGTCCAAAGTTTAAAGCCTCCCATATTCAAATAACAACAACATAAAACGTGGTCAGCTTCTTCATAACAATAGCCCACCCATTAGTACCAACTTCTGTATTATTTACTTTTTTTTTTTTCCAAGACAGGTTTCTCGGTGTAGTTTTGGTGCCTGTCCTGGATCTCACTCTGTAGACCAGGCTGGCCTCGAACTCACAGAGATCCACCTGCCTCTGCCTCCCAAGTGCTGGGATTAATGGCGTGTGCCACCACCGCCTGGCTTTATTTACTTTTATATTGCTGTGATAAAACACCATGACCAAGACAGCTCATAGAAGGAAGTGTTTATTTAGGCTTTTGGTTCCAGAGGGTGAGTCTATCATGATAGGAAGGCATGACATCTAGAGCAGGAAGATTAGAGATCACACTGTAACTGTGAACACAAAGCAGAGAGAGTAAACTGAAAGTAAGATGAAGACTTGAGCTCTCAAAGCCCAGCCCCAGTGACATACTTTCTCTCAAAAGGCTTAACCTTCTAAATTTCCCCAAACAGTGCCAGTAACTGGGACCAAGTGTTCAAATACCCGAGACTATGTGGGACAATTCTTATTCAAACCACCACAATAACCAAAGGAAAAATTAATCCACTCTAATTGAGTTATTCCTAGAAACCTGGATGGAGCCCTGTCTGTGTTTTCCCACTGTGCCCTGGAGAAGGCACATGCCTGCCAATGGTGTGAACTGGAGAGGGGACAGGAAAACAGATGAAGAAGGTCTCCTTAGAGCCTGTATCTCTTACCTTATGCAGAGTCTTCATATCAAAGAAACAGAGGAGTTGAATCCATGCCCTGAGGTTAGCAGGATTACACATTGACCAGGTCTCAACTTTCTACTTAAATAACCCAATAGCAACAGCAAACACAGGTAACTTCAATTTGAATGATCTCTAATTGCTTCTCAAAAATCTCTGGGATATTAATTTTGTCTCTGTAATAATGTAGCCCATGAAGTAGATCCCTCTCCTCCCATCAGTTTATAGAAAACCAAACAAAGCCATTGTTTTTCTTCTTCTATGGGTAAGAACACAGGGCTTATAGGTGTGTAATGATTTCCCATACAATTAGTTAAGGTGAAATTAACACTGGTGTTCACATTTCTAGCTTGGGATCCTCTCTGCTGGAGTGCTTTCCTCTATGAACTTACTGGGAGTTCTACTGTAATGATGTTACATTCTTCCTATTGCCCTATCACATTTTAAAATCATAAAAGTCAAAGCTTTGAAATAAGCAGAAATAAGAGCGAGAAGGAAGTCATTTACACATGTCTTGTAAAGCATCTCAGCTTCTTCCTCTCTAGAGCAAATGACCCCATTTAACAAATGTTTGTTAATAAAGGATAGACTAAAACCATAGTAAGTAGAAGCATAAGATAAATGCTAGGTTATCAGTAAGCTTTTCATTATGATGAAACATGAGAGGCAGGTAGCCTCATAAGAAAAAACAGTTTGATAATGAATTGTTGGTGGAGATATTGACAAGGGAAGTTGGAGTTTTGCTTTTCCATGGTAGTTTTGCTTCCTATATTCACTGTGTGCTAGGATCTGGCTTCTGGATTGAAAAAGGAAGTGAATGGTTAAGTGTTAGCTAGAGAGAGAGAATGAAAAAGATGGAGCCCTGAGGGGTTAGGAAATAGATACAGCCATCTCTAGCAATGGTAACAGAAAACAAGACAAGTATGGTGATATTGTGTTCCCCAATATATTGTGCACCCTAATAAACTTATCTGGGGTCAAAGAACAGAACAGCCACTAGATATAGAGTCCAAAAAATGGTGGCACACACATCTTTAATCCTAGCATTCCAAAGGCAGAGATGCATCTGGATCTCTGTGAGTTCAAAGCCACACTGGAACAACCAGGCATGGTGACACATGCCTTTAATCCCAGGAAGTGATGGCAAGAAGCAGAAAGGTATATAAGGTGTGAGGACCAGGAACTAGAGGCTAGTTAAGCTTTTAGGCTTTTGAGCACCAGTTCAGCTGACATCCATTTGAATGAGGACCCAGAGGCTTCCAGTCTGAGGAAACAGGATAAGCTGAGAAGTTGGCGAGGTGAGGTCAGCTGTGTCTTGTGTTCTGTCTCTCTGATCTTCTAGTATTCACCCCAATACCTGGCTTCAGGTTTGTTTTTATTAATAAGACGTTCTAACAATCTGTGCTACAAAGAAGCATAAACAGTGAATCAAACCCAAGGTACAGGGAATGATCTTCCAGGGAGGACAGCGATGAGTGAGAATGTGGAACATTCACAGGAGGCAAGAGGATAAGGAACCATCTAGTCCCATGGCTAGGGTGGTACTAGAGAGCAAAACGTATAGCCATCACTTTCAGACACAGGATATAGGAGAGTAAGAGGCAGAAGGTAACCCAACTAGAATCTAGTTGGCAAGATGAAGATCAAGGAGAAGGTGAGGGTCTAGAAGGTGCAGTTGATCAGCACCATGCATGTTAGATGAAATATGGAAGATATGAGGATGACAGGGAGAGCTGGGAGACTGGTCATTTCAGCGCTTCTGGAGGGTAACATAGCATATAAGTTGGGGTGGTGATAGGGATGTGGTCTGGGAGCTTGGGTGAAGTTACAGAGCTGTATTCAATAACATCTACCCAGCTGTATTCAATAACATCTACCCATGAACACCCCATGACTACAGGAAATGACATCAAATCTTGATTTATAAGTATTTTCCTCCAATAAATAAAAGCAGGGGTAGTGGGAAGAATAGCTTTATCATAGACAGAACAAGGAACATGCAAGCCAGAAACATAATATGCCAAGAGTTAGGGTCAAGGAAAACTAGAAATTTATCAGAGGGTCCTGGGAGTCAGTATGAATGGCGCACCATTTCCTGGGCTGGGATCTTGGCCTATATAATCAGAAGAAGGTAAACTGAGCACCAGCACTCGTCACTCTCTGAGTCATGACTCCTAATGCATTGTGACCAGTTGCCTTAGGTTCCTGCTACAAGGACTTTCCCACCATGATGAATTGAGAACCAAGAGCCCAAATAAATTCTATTCCTTTTAGTTTGCTTTTGTCAAGGTATTTTATCACAGCAGCAGGAAAAGTAACTAAACAAGGCAGTAAGACTTATGGAATAAAAAATTTTTTTACATGGTTTCAAGGGTTCTTTCCATGTGATTCTTCAAGTCACAGAAAAGTGGTAGGAACAGAGAAACCTGGAAACTGTCATGTTAGTCAAGGGCACTAGCTCACTAGAGGACAGTGCTGGAGACAGGATGGCTTAAAAGCCAAAGTTTCTTCCCTTAATTCCGGAAGCAAGAGATCTATAATCAAAGTCAGCTCAGTGTTGGCTAGGGACTCTGTGCTTGCCTTCCCAAAGCCTAGTCTTTTTCTTTTGGCTTGTGATCTCCCTTCCTTGGCCTGTGTCCTGATTTTTGGAAGTCACAAGGACACCAGTTAGGTGTCCAGATCAGGAACAATTTAGCAGTCTACTTTTAAAAGATGCCATCTAAAGGGTCCCAGAGAGGGTTCAGCAAGGACAAGCACTTGTGCAAGCCTGATGACCTAAGCTTGCTTCTGGAAATCCATGGAGCAAGGAGGGAGCTGGCTTCAGCAAGTTATCCTCTCCCCTCTGCACACTACCAGACAGACATGTTCTCTCCTTCCCTTTACCCCACACTAACAATAAATAAGTAAATGACTAACTATATAAATACGAATTTTTTGACAGAAGCTATCAATAATGGTAGTCACATTCGAGGATACTGGGTGTTTGGACCTCAACATGTTTTGGAGAAATGTGCAATTTTGGCCATTATTCCTAATAACTAAAGTTAATATCACAAGTCACAAGCAACATCCTTGAAAAAAATGGAAGTATGATTTGCACATAATAAATTTCATGTCTTTGAATGTCTAATTTGTCACTTTCATAATCCCATCATTCTTCATTTCTTTGTATAGATTTACTTTACTGTCTGGCATTTCTTCTGCCTGAAGAAATTAATTTAATACTTCTTATTGTATGACACCACTGGTAATTTATTTTCTCAGTTTTTGTTTTCCCAGAAAACTTATTATTATTGTACTCTCTAAAGATAATTCTATCTGGTGCAAAGTCCTGTGTAATTTCTTTAAAATTGTTTGTTTTTCAGCCTTTATAGTTGTTACTTGATTTGTGTGATTTCTTATTTTTTAAAAAAAGCTGTCTGGTCTCTTTCTTGGTCTGTCTGTCACCTGTCTTACTTTTCTTCTGTCTGCCATAAGTATTCCCTCTGATTTTCAGTATTTGATCCCAAAGCACTTCAGGTTTTTTGTTTGTTTACTTTTGATAGTATTAGTGTTCTGTGAAAAATCCTTGAATCATTGGTTTGATTAATGCAACTTAAAATTTTTCAGTTATTATATTATGAAATTTTCTTCCATTTTCTTTTTCTATTTCTGAGCTCAGTTACATGTTTAGCTCATGTTATACCATTCCATAGCTTTTTAATTTCTACTGTCTCCTCTCTCTCTCTCTCTCTCTCTCTCTCTCTCTCTCTCTCTCTCTCTCTCTCTCTCTCTCTCTCCTCCTCTCTCTCTCTCTCTCTCTCTCTCTCTCTCTCTCTCTCTCTCTCTCTCTCTCTCTCTCCCTTCTCTGTCCTCTGTATCCATGTCTGTCTTATCTCTTTCCTCTTTCTTTCTTCTTCTACCTCTCTTCCCCTTCTCCACTCTCTCTCATCTTTTCTTCCTATCTTCTCTCTCCTTCTCCTTCTCTCCTTCTCCTTTTCTACCTCCCAGTTCTCCCATATGAGTCTTGTATCTAGGTGCCATTCTACTGAGTGCTGGGCCTCTTGAATACATGTTTCTGTTTAGTCTTTCTTTGCATTGCCATTGTGGCTTAAAGGCCAAATATTTCATGCAGAATACTTGACCTTGAGAAAAATAGTATCTACATCTAGAATTGGATCTACCACCTCTATCTAATGTTTGCTGTGAGGAGTTGGGTCCCTGTGGTCAGATAGTGAACTGGTCAAGGTCTGCTTTGATACTGGAGGTCTTCTTCAGTGAATCAATGGCTTTACCTCTGTCTAACATGGCCCTGACTAGGGGTGAAGTTGGAGCTGGCACTGGGTGTTGTCATTTTGAGTGTTAGACTTCTCCATGACTCTACAGTTGAGAGACTCTCTCTTCAAAGTGGTATCCCTTTGTGCTATAAATTGTATGTGGAGGTGGAAGGGTGGTGGAACGGCTCAGCACATGAAGGCACTTTCCACTAAGCCTAGCAACCTGAGTTTGATCTATGGGACCCCATGTGGTAGAAGGAAAGAGACAACTGTAGTTTATTCTGACAAGTTGTTCTCCAACCTCCATGTGTATATCATGGCATATGTGTTTATGTGAGTATACTCATACACATATACACACAAGTAAAAAAGATGTAGTTTTTAAAAAAATTAAAAATTTGGTTTAACTTCAGTTCTAGAACAGCCCTGTGTTTCTGGCTTTAAGGTAGATTTTTCTTTATGGTCCTACCTTTCCCCTGTGGGAGTAGGGAAACTCAGTGGTCAGTACCATGATGTCTTCTGCCCTCCCTCCATCTGTCAGGAGTTTTTCTGCTTTGATCTTCTTTATTTCCATTGGAGAGAAGAATCTTGGAAGGGATCTGGCTATGAATTTCAGCTGAACTCATTGTCCCAAGCATCACCAGAGCTGCATCTATGCCTGTTTTTCCTTAGGAATCAGACAAGCTGGCTGACATCTGATGCCACTCTCTGATGGGTTCAGAAAGGTAATGGTTTTTGTAGATTACCCATCCATTTGTTGTGAATTTGAGACCCATATCTTTTCAGCCTTTCTAAATCTTACGTGGAAGCTGATTATTCTGATGTTTTCTTTTAACAACACTGAGCCTATTCCCAAAGCCTCTTAAATCATAGTGTTGAGACTCCCAGTGGATGTAGAGATGAGGCAACACGGCCCGCAGAGTTTTAGAAGACATCGGTAGGTAGGTTTTACTTGAGTAAATTGGTGACAGGCTGTCAAGAAAGAATAAATGCTGTGAGAACATGGGGTAATGGTCTTTCAACTTACTGGAATTCTTTTTAAAGTATCATATGGTCAACTTTTATGAATGTTGCATGAACACTTGGGAGTGTATATTAATTTCATAGTGATTAACTAAAAGTGATTAATTTTACAGATTAAAGTCTCATTTATAAAGTCTGCTAATTTTCACTAATTAGATTGTTTAAAACGTGTCTATTTTTATATTTCTAAATTGTCAAAAGTAATTCTATCTCTTTATCCTCATAATTCTAATTTTTATATGAGCTAATTCATATTGATATGTAATGAGGATTACATGGTACTATATTCACAAGGATTAGTAGGGTCTTACTTCCTTCAGCTTACCATTGCACAATCTTTATAACATATTATAAAATATCATTTTCTTATATGTCATTTTCTAGATTGTTTTAACTTTAATACTCACATTTTATCATAATCAAATTAATATTTTGCCATAGTTTTGTTCATGTGAACTAATATCCCAGGCTGACAGCCTTTGCCCTCTTATTCCTTTCTTGAGTACCCACACTTGATCCATGTATTTGTCAGCTAGATCAAGTCACAGGATGATTTTTTTTTCTGAGGGATACATGGTCGGAGTATTTTAAAAATTCTTACAGATATAAAAATATATTTCCTGCTGCCACACTTATGGACTTTTCTGATATCTAGAGCCATCCTACATTACTGGAAGTTGGAGATTCTAAATAGTTGTACAAATGAAATGATGACTGGTGGGAGAAGGAGGCAGAATCTTTGTGAGCTGACTAGGGAAGTCACTGGGTCCTTCAGGTATAGTGTAGGCTCCTCACCTGACTGTAGAGCAATCTCACTCAGCCTCTAGCATCAAGTGGCTTTTTGAGTCCAAGTTCCTTCCAAGAAGCTGACTCCAGTTGAGTTGGCATCATTGAATGACTTTGGTAATGTTCTGATTGTTGTCGGCTGTTTTTGGTTGGATATCACAGTAGGAAGCTGTAGAGAATGAGTCACTTATCTTTTAATCACCTTTCAGGATATCCCTCAGTAAATGAATATTTGAGGAGTTCCTATTTAAAGGCTCGTTCAACTCAGAAAGTTTCAAAAATGCTCAAAAGTTTATTTACTCATATTCAGATACTTATGTAGTTGCAAATTTGTCACAAGTGAGGTAGTTACTGATTGAAAATAATGCATTAGGGTAGGTTCTCAATGTGGACTTTCTAGGACAGTGGTTTTGAGAATCATGGTGCTTCACTAACAACCAAGCATTGTTCAGGGTGAGGGTTCCAAAACAGCCATGGACAAAGGCCCAGTAGCTCCAGAATGCATAGCCAACTCCTCAAATGAAGGACAATTGAGAGCACAAAGAACATCTCTGGGGCTGGGTTAGAAGCTCTGCTCCCACTATGAAATGTGATTAGGAGCCGAGGAAGCTCATGCTTTTTAAACTCTCTTGACTCCAGCATCACAGCATTTCTGAATTCGATGGCAGCTTAATTTACAGCAGACAGGTTAAGTGCTGAGAATTTTCCAGTAGTGGTGGTGAACTAACATTTTCCAAAAAGAAAAAAAAAAAAGTTAAATCCCACAGAATGACAGCCGTGCAGCTCATTATTTCCTCTGAAAGGGCCAGCTCTGTGGGCTGTCCCTGCTTTGCAGCTTCCAATGTGGTGCCAGTTTCAAGTCATTCATCCCTAAGTGCTCATACTGTTCTGGAAGTCACCATCTCTACCCGAGCCTCTCATTTGTAGCTGCAAAGCACCCAGAATTCATCGGACTCCAGGAGTCCTCAGTGAAGCCCAGCCACTCAGCAGTAACACAGCCCAGAAATGCTTCCAATATCCCATTTCCAAAGAGTTTTATATGCAAGATTTCATTTAAAAAATGTAAAATTCACACACACACACACACACACACACACACACACACACACACACACCTACCCTAATGCATTATTTTTCAATCAGTAACTACCTTACTTGTGACAAATTTACAACTACATAAGTATCTGAATATAAGTGTGTGTGTGTGTTCCAGGTAAAAAAAACAGCCAAGAAGAAAACTGAGGGCAAGAAAGCAGAACTGACCAACAGATGCAATATAGTCTCACAAGGTCTATTCAGTGAAGTTGGAGAGAAGATTAATAAGAAAATACAGAAGCCCCAATGAAAGGGGACTTCCAGAGCCTTGTCCCAACTGTTCTGTATTCCCAGAATGTTTCTATAACCCCAGGGCAGGCTCATATCAGGCCTCAAACATTTCAGGTCACCAATTTCTTTACCTAGTGGTCTATCAGGAATTCAGTGATATGAAATTGAGCCCTCCTTTGTTGAGGAGTGTCTGTGAATAACCTTCAGATGGTTTTGACATTAGTCTGCTCATGTGGGTGACTGATAAGGAGTCTATTTCTAAAGGTCCCATCATAATCTTTAAGGTTAGAAGTTGCATAACTCATATGACATAGCATGAACCTGGATGTTCAGAACCTTGGACAGTACCTTGGTAAAACCAGAGGCATTCCCTGTGGAAGAAACCTTGAACGAACACTGGAGATGGGGAATGGCTCAGACAGCATGAAAACCAACCTCTTCATTTAACAGCTACAAATACCTGAGTTAGTCATGGAGTCAAAAATAGAAATGCTGTTCCATGACCTCCAGCTTGATGTCCTACTCTGTACATTTGTTTGGCTTGAAACTGAAATGTCCCCGTGGGCTCATGTTCTGATTGGTTTTTCTCCAGTAGGTGGTGCTATTTGGGGACATGGTGAAGGGATCTTTAGGAGTTGGGACCTAGATATAGATTCTTGGGGATATGTTATCCCAGCCTACTTTCTGTCTTGTTATTTGCTTCCTGGTCTACCATGATGTGAATAGCCTCTGTCATACACTCCCACTCATATTCTGAAACTATAAGTCAAAATGAGTCTTTTCTTTCTGAAAAGTCAGCTCTATGTTACTAGTCCAGATAGTCTGTTGGTACTGTAGTCACATCAATACATAAATAACTAACACACTACTTAATTGTCCATGCCATTTTGCTGATCCAAGAAGGAAGATACTCTCTTGGGACGTGCAGCCTTTGGACATTACCTTTGAAACTGTCATTTGGAAGTCATCTTAGCTCTCCCTGAATGTGGTTTCCATATCTGTTGCTCTCTCTTCTGTCTCGGGTTTAGCTTCTGTGATGGACATTCATAGTGTCATGGCACTCATGTTCAGGGATGGCTGCCATTTTCTAACAGTGACAACAACATTAGCAAGAATGCATCCATTATGAAAACAATATACAACCATGTTGATCTGATCCACAGGCTGGGATGTTGGCTCTTTTAGGGAGCACCAGAGAAGGGAAAAAAATCTCTCTGTCTAGCTCTGTCTGTCATCCTGATCTCCAAGTATGCATGGCATTTCAAAGTTGGATAAGTCTACCTCCTCTCTTCTTGTCAGAGTCCTGAATAATATTAACCAGATTGATTTCTGTTCTCTGCTCTGCATGTAGCCATCAAACACATGTTTTCCTGGAGCATGCCAGTGCACCTTGATTAATTCTGACCAGTAACTGTGTGCTGATTTCCTTCCTACTGTGATTTGGTTTAGGAAACAGAGTGCAGTCCCTGTCACTGGTCCTGATAGTGTAGACTAATCAAAGTGGAGGCATGCAAGCACAGAGCCTCTGGTCATTGCCCATAGAGCCATAGATAAATTTAAAGTTGTTATGGTTTGAATATAAAATATCCCCATACAGCCTCGTATGTTGGATGATTGGTCTCCATTTGGTGGTGCTTTTTGGGAGGTAGATGAACCTTTAGGAAGCCAGGCTTTGATGGAAGAAGGTCATCACTGGAAGCATGTCTTGCTTGAGCCCATCTCTGTCACTGTCTGCTTCCTGCCTGCCCTGAGTTGAGTGAAGTACATGCTCTACTACCTGATCTTGTCACCATAATGTTTTACTCAAGTGCACCAACACCCCTGAAACAGTGAGCTTAAAAATAAAACCTTCTTCTTAAGTTATTTCTCTCATGTATTTTGTCAGAGCAACAAAAGGTCTGACTAATATACAACCTCCTACACAAGCAGGAACAGGTATTAAAAGGCCCATTTCTGTGGAAAAAGAATTGCAGTGCCTTCAGCAATCTCTTTTAATACACCAAGCCTCAAGTATCTCTGACAGATTCAAAGATTTGCCTCTGTCCACTTTCTTACTTCTTTAAAGAAGGTCCACAGAAATGATATAGAAACAAAAACCAGACACAGATCCTATAAACATCCTTAAAATCCAAGAAAGATGATTTCAACCTAATCTAAATAGAACATTGAAAAGTGTCATGTGGGTCAGCCTGTGGTCCATATGTTATATGAAATATTTGTAATGAACATACATTTATGTTGCTTATCAAAGGCAATGCTCTCTATTTTTGAGGGACACCATCAGTGTATCATATCTATAAGGAAAGCTTCCTGATTCCTGTGGCAAGTTATAACGAACATATAATGCAACATATCCACTCTCTCTGGTCATCCAGCAACTGCCAGCCTCCATCAGGGAATCAACAAGATTCCCTTCTTCTTACAGTAGGCAGGCTTGTGACCATGTCAACATAGAGAATGTAGTAGGGCTGACACTGATGACCTCTGAAGATAGTCTAGAACAGCCCACATAATCTCTCCAACTCTAGTTCTTCCTTTCTCATGCTGTCATCCTTCAAGAGCCTTGTCCCAACTGTTCTGTATTCCCAGAATGTTTCTTTAACCCCAGGGCAGGCTCATATCAGGCCACATTGTGAGATGACTAGACCTTGTGCAGAGGTGCCTGGGTGTGTTCTGGTTGAGAAAGCTGTGAAGCCTTCACCTGAGAGACAACATCAGCCCAAGCTCATGAGACCTCAGTGACTCCAGCTCTAATTCTCAGAGCACCCATGAATTCTATGTTATGAGAATGAGTTGTCTCTGCTGAGACTTGTGTAATTAGCAGATCCATGAGTGGTACAAGGATAGTAACTTTCTAACCTACAAGAAATTCAGAGTGGCTTGTTATGTAGCCATAGTAACTAGAAAGAGTTTGGGTATCTAAAGTGGAAAGCTTTCATTGCAAAAATCTACATGGGTGAAAGTATCTTTCATGGTAGTTTACAAAGTACCTTACATAGGATCAGAATAGACAACAAGTGGGTGAACCTAAAAAACCTTAAGTTGGGACTTGCTAGCCCTGAAGAGGCTGTCTGTGAGGGCTTTAAGCAGTGAGGGAAATGGTGTCGGGGCTTTAGAAAAGCAGACCTTGAAATGAAGTGACAGGAAATGCAGCAGATGCATTGACACAGGAAATAGGAAATTTACCTAGTCAACTGAATAGTAGAACTCAGGAAATTTCCAAACAGAGTGCTAAAGGTCAGTGTTCTTTCAAATTACAACTATTTATAGTAAAATACAAGAGGAAAGTGCTAACTGTCCAAGGTAGAGGAAGCAGAAAATGGTCTCTGGAGCTGGAGAGATGGCTTAGTGCATAAATTCAGCCACACAAGCATGAGGACCAGAGTTAGACCCCTAGAATCCACCTAATAGTCAGGTATAGGTGGGGACTCAGGGCCAAGAATATCTCTCTAGAGCTCATTGGCCAGCCTAGGTGAATCCATGATCTCCAGGTTCAGTGAGAGACACTATCTCAGAAAATAGGATGGAGAGTGGTAGAAGACATCTGACGTTGACTCTAGTGTCCATATACACGTGTATACATACTCATGCACATCCCTACTCTAAGGTATATGTGGTGATGTGAATAAGAAATTCTCCCCATAGGCTCAGGTATTTGAATGCTTGGAACATGGTTGATGGTGCTGTCTGGGGAAGTTATGGAACCTTTAGGAGGTGGGACCTTGCTGGAAGAAATATGTAACTGAGGGCAGGCTTTGAGAGTTTATATAGCCTTTTTCCATTTCCTATTCATCCCCCCCAACGTGTGTGTGTGTGTGTGTGTGTGTGTGTGTGTGTGTGTGTGTGTGTGCTTTACATGCAGTTGAAGATGTGATTGCTCAACTCCTGCTCAGGCTGCCTACTCCCATGCCTTCCCTGCCACTGTGCACTCTCTCTAACCACATCTCAAATACATTCTCCCTTCTATTAGTTACCTTGGTCATAGTATTTTATTAAAGTGACCAAAGTTACTGATACAGCATATAAATAAAAACATTCAACGTTGTGTTAAAAAATTTCAACACAAATAGTTACAATGGCATTACTGATAATGACCAAAAGTTAAAATTTTCCAGGTGTCCATTCACTGGTGAGTGCTAAATGTACTTGAAAGATTTGATGTCTCCATCAGACTTCTCATCTCTGTGATAAATGTTGAAGGGTAAAAGCTTGAGGAAGAATTTATTTTGGCTCACAGTTTCAGGTGTTGGTGAGCTGTCATCACTGCACCTTGGTGGAGGCTGATCATCAGTGTGGAGAATGTGATCTAGAACATGTTATGAGGCAGATTAGCCCTTCTCATGGTAAACAAGAAGAAGAGAGAAGAATGCCTTGGGGAATAGTTACATCAATAAAGGCATGCCCTAGTCACTTCTTTCCTCCAGGTAGGCATCCCTCCTAAAAGTTCCACAGCATCCACCAGTTAGAACTACCAGCTGGAGCCAAGCCTGTTGTGGAATAATCTTTTTGTACACTGTGAAGATGTGTCATTCTGATTGGTTTAATAAGAAGCTGAATGGCCAATAGCTAGGCAGGATTTTCAGGAACACAGGATGCTGGGAAGAAGGGCAGAGATGTGGGGAGTTGCCAGTCAGATGGTGAGGCAGCAGTATGGGGAGTATAAAGTAAAGGTAACTGAGCCACATAGAAGAATGTAGATTAAAAGATATGTGTTAATTTAAGTTGTAAGAGCTAGTTAGTAATAAACCTAAGCTATGACTGAGCTTTTGTAATTAATAAGAAGTGTCCCCATGGTTATTTGGGAGCTGGTTGATGGGACAGAAAAAGTCCAAATACACAAGCATTCAACACATGAGCCCATAGAACACATTTAATATTCAACCCATAATACAATGCAAAGAAATAATTTTGGCATTAAAAAAGATGCAGTGTCAATGTATGTTATAATCTAGGTAAATTATAAAGAAATAAACCAAATGGAAGACACCTCAAACACATACACTCACAGAGGACATGTTATATAATTTCATTTTTATAAAACATCCATAAGATGAAACTTCAGAGACAAAAAGGAGTATTTGAGGACTGGAAGATTTTAAGGAAGAAATCTTACTAGCCGGGACCCACCTAGTGATTGAATAATGAGTGCAAAGAATTTGGGGTTTCAGTTTGTATTGATAAAAATGTCTTAAAAATAATTGTGAGCCAGGTGGTGGTGGTGCATGCCAGGTGGATCTCTTTGAGTTTGAGGCCAGCCTGGTCTACAGAGCGAGATACAGGACAGGCACCAAAACTACACGGAGAAACCCTGTCTCAAAAAACCAAACTAATAATACTAATACTAATACTAATAATAATTAAAACATTGCCCAAAAGTTTGAACATATTAACAACATGTAATTGTACATTTAAGGAAGCAAATTTGTGGTTCCTTATTTTAAAAATAAAGTACATGCCTAGGTGATAGAAGACAAGCAAAGGTTAAGAAACTGCCACAGACTAAAGGAAACAAGTGTGATTCCTTGGCTGTGTTGGAAATGATGACACAGATTCTACCTGCTTTCCTCTTGCACAGTCACTCTAGGAATGCAGGTATTATGTCCTAAGAAAGCCCAGGCTCTGTGGAGTGAGAATATGTAAGCACTGCCCTCCACAGCACCAGCATCCCCTGTCAGATGCTCAATGAGTTAGAGGGAACCCTGTGCCCACCTTTGAGATACCCCAGCTGATACTCAGTGAAGCGGACATGAGCTATTCCTGCCCGGTTCTGGCTCAAGTAAATGATATTTTATTTGATAATTATAATAAATATTTCCCTTGAGCAAAATAAATTATGCCGTTGCTTCAAGTCCCTTTGTGTTGGGTCATTTGTCAAGCGGGGATGCTGAGAAATGGGACTGTCACAAAGAGAACGCTCAGTGGCCTGAGATTCACTGTGTTCAGTGGATGTTGCCTATGTCAAAGAATTGAATTACAAATTACAATAAATATATACAATGTCAAATGTTAAATGGGTTTTACTCCATAGTCTAACCTGGCCTTAAACTCACAGTGATTCTTTTGCCTCAGCCTCCCTGGTGTTGGGAGCCAACATGCCCTGATGAGCTTTAGTGATTTTACATACATTTATGGCCACATGTTAGAACTTTTGTGGTACAAATTCACAAAAAAGCCTCTTGCCTGGGGCCTTGCGGGCCCCAGCTCAGGCCCGAGCTACACTTGGCCAGTTGTGGTGGAGCACGCTGGTAGGATTTACTGAAGGAGGCAGAGGCAGGAGGATCCCGAATTTGAGGCCACCCTAGGAGGCTTGGTAAGGAGAAGCTGCGGCCGGGACCCAGCCAAAAACAGTGGCAGTGGAACCATGGAGGCAGTGGCTGCTGCTTCAAGTTGCTGGCTCCTTCTCATCATGTTGGTGACTGCGGTGATGCCACTAGCTGGAACAAAAGGTTTACCGCTGCTTTTTCAGAGAAGAATTGCCAGGACCATCGTGTTACAAGAAAGCATCGACAAAGGTCAGTTTGGAAAAGTTTGGCAAGACAAATGGTGGGGAGAAATTGCTGTGAAGATTTTCTCTTCTAGGGAAGAACATTCATGGTTCCAAAAGACTGTGATTGCTCCAAACCACAGAGGAGGAGGGAAAAAAAAAAAGTCTGCAGGGAACCATGACCACACCTAACAGCAGCTTTGAAATCTTCAAAAGATGACAGGAGCCCACAATGGCAATTCCACATGGACTATGATAAAGCCATTAAGCTGATTAACACCACGGAAAGATTGACTTTGGAGTACAAACTGTTTAAGACAATTTCGAGATGGCTAGCTGAGATGATCCAGCCTTACAGACTACTCGAACAAGGACTTGTGACAAGCCCTGTACACTTTCCCAATATGCAGAGACTGAACAAATGATACAGGACTTGACAATTAACCCAAAAATTTTCTTTTCAAGATTCCCTAAAGATATCTTCACCCCTAGAAAGGTGCACTCTAATAAACTTATCTGGGGTCAGAGACGGAACAGCCACAATATTAAACATAAAGTTTGGCAGTGGTAGCACATGCCTTTAATCCTAGCATTCCAGAGGCAGAAATCCTTCTGTTCAAGGATACAGCCAAGCATGGTGACTCATGCCTTTAATCCCAGAAAGTGAGCCTTTAATCCCAGGGAGTGAAGGTAGAAATCAGAAAGGTATATAAGGTGTGAGGACCAGAAACTAGAAGCATTTGGCTGGTTAAGCATTTGGCTGGTTAAGCATTTGGCTGGTTAAGCTTTTAGGTTTTGAGCAGCACAGTTCAGCTGAGATCCATTGGATTGAGGACACAGAAGTTTCCAGTCTGAGGAAACAAGACCAGCTGAGAAGTTGGCCAGGTGAGGTTAGCTGTGGCTTGTTCTGTCTCTCTGATCTTCCAGTGTTCACCCCAAAAACTGGTCTCAGGTTTGATTTTATTAATAAGAACTTTTAAGATTCCTGCTACAAAACAGAGGCATATTTCTATTGCCAAAGGCTTCCTTCTCACACTCTAACTATGCCATAGGTTAGCTGATTCCATGGCCCCCAGAATGATAAGCACTCCCATTCCTAACCCCTCATTCACTCACACTTGTTAGAACACTGACTCTGAGATTACACACAGCATGAAAACTAGCAAATGCTATGAGTCAGGTTCTTACCCTTCCATCCCAGCTAGTGATTAAATAAGTAACAGACACTGCAACACCTGCCCATTTCGTCCCTCCCTCTTTACATCTGTCACTAGTTGGTTTTTGCTGTCCTTTGGTTTCTCATAATGGTGCAGTAAAGAATGTATCCATCAATATCTGCCTTTATTCACTTAAGACCTTGAGTCAGGTTGCTGCACATACTAATCTTCATTACTTTTTAAATGATGAATAAATATATTCATTATATAAACAAAGGTGAACTGCTTTAGTACTGCCAATATTGGGCAGGTCTCTGAAATACCTGCCTTACCGGACACATCTCCCCTTCTTTTGAGTTATATCTAAAAGTAGGTCACTATGTCAGAGCATAGGTGTCTATTTAGCATTTATGAGGAATAAAGAAAATTAACCAATGTTAAGTGTTACAGTTAACTCACTATGAGCAATATGCAAGTTATGATATGTTCTGTGAAGGGGTTCTCCCACACACCGCCCAAAGTTTGGAATGACAGTTTTTAATTCTAAATATGCTGGTAGAATATTTTATTTTTGGCTTCAGTTTACATATCTATGGTAGATGTTTAAGCTCATTTCCATGTAATCAATCTTGTGATCAACACTAGCAGTGTTCAAGTACTCTGCCTATTTTCAGTTGGCTTGTCTGTTTTCTTGTTCACTCGTAACCGATTAGCAATATTTATATGTTCTTTTGGCAGTTGTATCTAACATTTTTATTTTTCTTGTGGTGTTGAGGATGCAAATAATTTGTTTAGTCTGTTTAATTATCTATCTGTCAGTTCATCTATCATCTATCTATCTGTCTATAACCTATCTATCATCTTTTTATCTAGCTATCTATCTCTATCATCTATCTATATATATAGCTACATGTATATCTATCCATTTATTTATCTTCATCATCATCTGTTTATCATCTATCTATATATCCATCTATTATCTATCTATCTTGTTATAATCTACTTATATCTATTATTCTGCCCCTATAAGTATACATCTGTGCACCCATCTAATTCATCCATCCATCCATCCATCCATCCATCCATCCATCCATCCATCCATGTGTGCATCTACCCATCTATCCATCTACCCAACTACCCACCCATCCATGTTTCTATTTATCCATCTATCCACCTCTATGAAGGCCAAGCAGTTAAGCCTCAATTAGGCATTTAAGTAGAAGGGATACTGGAATATCACCTCTCTATGAGTTTATATGTCAAGGAGGAGTAAAGCTGAACTTAGAGACATTTCTAAGCCTTTAAAAAAATACTATATGAAAAACGTGGGGCTTTTTATTTGCTATCTATGCCAAAGGGTTGGAGTACAGAGAAGAAACTCTTTCAGGAAGTTCTATGTGGGAAAGGCAACAGCCTTCTCTTATTTGTTTATTTGTTTATTTATTTATTTATTTATTTATTTATTTATTTATGATTTGGAAATCTCACTTTACACTGGCTTTTTTTTTTGTATGTGTCATATACATCTTGGCTACAGTCAGCTTTGTCATCATTACAAACCCCTTTTGATTTTTAACACTTTCCTAAAATACAATGTCTTCTCAGTGACCCCAAGGGCTTGTATAAGGCTTTTCCAACCTTAAATATTCAGCTGTTGCTGGAAGTCCCAACTCAGAGTGCTCGAAATGACTTCTACTGGGTGGGTGCTTTTTGTCATGTTTTTGAAATTCTTACTCTTTCAACAAAGAGTCCACATCTTGATTTTGTTTTGGGTCATACAAATCAAGTAGCTAATCTTGTTGATCCATTCTGGGCAGAAATAAAAGCTAGTCACTGTCTCTTGAGAACCAAATATATACTCAAATTGTGACAATTCAGAATGAGTGCTATACTATCATTCACAGATAGCATAGAAAGCAAAACACACACATAAACATGCACACGCATGTGCATGCATACACACACACACACACACACACACACACACACACACACACACACACTGTTAGCATTCAGGCATTACAATGATTACAATGACCTGCTCACTGTCCTAAGCTGCAGCCACTTAGAGTACCCTTTGGGTGAATGCACTTACCAATATTCAGGCAGTTATGCTGGCCTGCTCAGGGTCCTGACAGAAGATGTCATCAGCCAAGCCAGTCGTAGTCCCTGGGTGCATACCTTACACCCCCCATAAAAAGCAAGTTCTGTCCCACCTCATGCTGGCTTCTCCCCAGATGCTGGCCTCTCTGCCCCGTTATTCCCTTCCCCCAATAAACTTCCCACGAGTTCTGTTGCATGGTATGACTTCTTTCCCTTTGTCACTAAACTACAACACACACACTCTCTCTCTTACACACACACACACACACACACACACACACACACGAACCATGTTTTTAAATTAACATACTTTTTTTGTGAGTTTGTGGCAATGAGGAATGAGGAAGAATGAACTTGCCTTGTTTGTTCGAGGCAAGCACAGTACCACTGATTTACATTCCCAGCAAGACATGTTTTTTATGTGAGCAGAGCTAATGGATAACTGGTGCTGTTAAGTGCCAAACTCCCAGGGTATGTTCATCTTCTTCCATGTCTTACACGCTCACAGCTATGACCCGATGTAAACAGCTCAGCAGGAGGCTGCAGTCCTAAGCCCTTCTGAGGCTCTGTGATGATACAGACTGCTGTGAGGCAGAGGCAGCTCACCTCATGGCAGACAGGAAGCCTAGAGAGCATGCCTGGATTTCTGGGGTTCCCTTTCCACCTTCTTTCTCCTCAGTTACTCCTCTCTGGAAGCTGTCTCACTGACACACCCAGAGGTATGCTTTTCTACTCTCTACAGCACTTTTCAGTCAAGTTAAGATGAAGTCAAGTCACCACCAGACTCCACGTAGGCCTCTTTTTACTTTACCAGCCTGTTGATCTGACTTTGTTCATTTTAACCTCAAAAGGAATTTGAATAAAGCTGTGACAATCTAATTTTTGTTACTATCATTTTTGTAGCTAATTCCACCCCTAACCTTCACCACTTTCCCCAATAAAAGCACCATTCTATTTCTCTGGGATCAAAACACACTAAAGTCATGATTATTTGCTTATTTGGGTAAAAAGCATAGTAACTTTTTTAAAATCTGAAAAAGATAGATCAAAATAGTCTACTCTTTTTTTAAATTTTAATTTAGTCTTTGTGGCTTTCACATCATTCATTTTGATCCCATTCATCCCTTCATATTAGACCTCTGCCCTTGCAACCTCCCCCATAAAATAAAATAAAATTTAAGAGAAAATAAAAAGAAAAAAAAATCACATCATGGAAGCTGTAGTGTGACACAGTGAGTCACACAGTATGCCCTTTAGTCCATATATTTTTACTTGTAAGTGTCCATTGCAAAGAGTCATTGGTCTGGCTTGAGGTTTCTGGTTTCTGTTGGGTATTTTGTCACAACAGTGGGAAAAAAAAAAACACCCTAAATTTATTATCAACACTGGGCCTTCACTGTGACTCCTCTTGGAGAGCCTGTTGTTGCTCTGTGTGGTGGAGATCCTGCAGCTTTGGATCTTCAGAACCAGCCCCTTCATGTGCTCTATCAGATCATAGTTGGGGTGGATGGATGTTGGGGTGGGCCAACTCATAGCCCTGATTCTGGGCCTGGGTGGTTACAGGGTTGGTCAACCTACCAATTCTCCCCCATCCTCTCTCCAGCACTGCCCTCAGCAAGTTCACCCTATGGAGCAAGGAACAAGGGGTGGGGCTGGCTCATCTACACCTATGCCAACAGGGCCAGCTCTACTGTGTTGCCCAGGCTGGTACAAGGGGTCACTCTTGTAGATGTAACCAACCGTCTCATTAAATAAGAAACACAGAACCAATGCAAAGAAGAAAGCCAAGACATCAGAGCTAAGAGCCTTACCCTGCAGCTAGCCTCTTCAGCCAAGAGACCTCTCTGAAAGAGACCTACTTCCTGTCTGTTTGTCTTTATATAGATTTTCTGTTCTGCCTTCTCATTGGTTGTAAACCCAAACACATGACTGCCTCGTCACTGCCTGTATGTACAGCTCTCCAGGTCTTCTATGGTATTGAGATTAAAGGCGTGTGTCTCCAATGTTGGCTGTATCCTTGAACACACAGAGATCTACCTAGCTCTGCCTACCAAGTGCTGGGATCAAAGGTGTGCACCACCAACGCCCAGTTTTTGCTATGGCTCTAATAGCTCTGACCCCTGGGCAACTTTATTTATTAACATACAATTAAAATCACATTTCAGTACAAATAAAATACCACCATATTTCCCCTTTTCTATTTTAATAAAAAGAAAAAAGGAAAAAGGTTATAACTAACATAAGAAAAACTATATACAAAAGTACAATAACTATATACAATATATACAAGTAATAAACACCTAAACAATGTCTAGTCCATTTGTATTTGACAAATTCAGAGAAAATAATTCCATTATCTATCCTATTTTGGTAAGTCCAAAATGTATCTAAATCATTTTCTATCCTAATTAATCTTCAACTATAACTAATTAATCTTCAACTATAACTAACTAATCTTCAACTATAACTAACTTGTCTTCAACTCCCTCAGAGACCCAAGAAGGAAATAATATTACCTAACAAAAATAAAAACAGGAAGTGCATGCTAGCAACTTCCAAAAAATTTGTGAGTTGACAGAAACAGCCACTTGCCTGGACAGTCACCTGAGGTTTCTCTGCAGTGTTGGAGCATCATCTTCAGCCTATAGGCTTAGCGTATCTGACAGACTCATTTGTGAAGTAGGATGTACACAAGGTCAATGGTTCAACTTCACATTGGGTGAGAGCAGTCCATGTACCAGAAACACCTGAATTCCACTAGTGTCATGTCATGATTCAGGATTTTAAATTCTGGAAATTGTTGATGGTTTTATAATTCAGCTGTCCATTCTTCTTGCTTGTGTATATATGGCTTCATCTCAGCATCCCGTTCTTCTCCACATCCCTCTATTAAATGCCAGTCTACTATTGAGAGGCATGAGCTTAGTTACTCTTCAAGAATAACTGTTTCAGCTGCTGTTCCATTGTACATCAGAAGCCATTGGCCCACTGCCTGTTCAACTGCCTTCAAAGAAAAGGGCACTGTACCTTTTCCAGATTGCGAAGACCATTTCAGGGATGGTGCCATATTGTCCTTGCCTCAGAAGATGCCTTTTGATAAAGCCATAACCACACTTGTTTTGGCAAGAATCAGTAGTCCTTTGTTTCGTGTCCTGTCTGTCCATTTTGTCCTGTTGATTCGAGGATACTTTGTTGTCCAGTGGCTAACTTTTGCCACAATGAAAGTTAACTCCATATGCAGTTTCTTCAATGCCCATATTTTCTCTGAAGTAGATTGGTACTGCCAGGAGCCGACATGTCTCAAAAAAGAAAAATTTTCTAAGTTATTAAAACATTTTAAATGCCATATTCTGTAGATCTATGAAGGGTCTGAAGATGACCTGTCTAACTAAAATATATCTGCTCAATTTTTAAGACATATCTAATATGACTACAAGTTCTATTATAATGTCTGACTACTAACTTTCATTTCTTTATATCCTAATAGTTGGTAATAATAACATTCAAGGGACAGAAAATTGCATTACATTGTTAAATGAACGGTATAAGTACAATTAGAAATATACATATAGCATATTCTAACAATATCAATTTCAATATATATAATTTGTATACAACATAAAACAATCCAATCCAATGTAAAGTATTTAAAACTACTAATTGTCTTTTTCTTTTCTTTTCTCTTTATTTAAAAACAAGAACCTAGCTGGGCGTTGGTGGTGCACGCCTTTAATCCCAGCACTCGGGAGGCAGAGCCAGGCAGATCTCTGTGAGTTCGAGGCCAGCCTGGGCTACAAAGTGAGTTCCAGGAAAAGGCGCAAAGCTACACAAGAGAAACCCTGTCTTGAAAAAACAAAAAACAAAAAACAACAACAAAAAAAATCAAGAACCTTAAATCTAATCTCCTTTGCTTAGACTTTTTCCTAACCCTTGACAACAACTTTTAACCAACCACCCTAAACAATGAAAATTATCCCAGACCCAAAACCCATTAAAAAGACAAAAAAACCACCCGCCCCACACCACCTCTTTGGGAATGTGGGTGTCATATTCTTAAAATTGCTTCCTGCTGGGTATGGGTGAAGTTATCTTTATCCTGAAAGAAAAATTTTAGGTTAATTGCTAAATTCTAGGAAATGTAACTATATCCTTCATTATCCAGTCTGTGTATAATGCCAAAGTTCAGGGTTTATCTCAAGTCCTTATTCAAGTAGTCTTTGAGACTGGATCATCTCAACTAGCCCTCTCAAAATTGCTCTGAGCACTTTGTAGTTCAAAGCTGATCTGTAGATGATGTTTGTCATCTTAGCGATATATTATTGTCCACATGGAATTGTTGTTGTTGTGGGGCCCCATCTTCTTTCTGGAGACTTCAGTTGATATTAGGCCTGGCCGTGATTTCCTGCAGAAAACTGATAAGAGACTCGAACAAAGACATATATATGTAGCTAATTGAAGCCTTTTTTCTTTCTAGAATTAGTTAGTACTCTATGTGACCATTCATATCTTAACAAAATTTAAAATGTATATATACATATATATTAATCTTGTAAATTTTGATATAAAATTTATACTTTAAATAAATGTATATATATATATTAATCTTGTAAATTTTGATATAAAATTTATACTTTAAGAAAAGTTTAAAGAATCAGAATAGAATCAAAGAGTTGAGATTAGTAATAGAATTGTCCCTTAATTAATTTGGCTTTTCTCCTGTCCCATAGCAAAAGATGACTCTTTTCTTCTGGCATGATACAGGGAGTTTGCATTTTCCTTTTAACAACATGCTTGAGTTTAAAGAAGGAGAGAGCCATTCTCCAACTCCAAAGTCAGCTTTAAATTTTAATTGAACTGGGACTATTAGAAGACCAATAGTGTTAGATCTTTAGAGAAGAGCAGAGACAAACATTTAGGAAGACATAAAAAATTTTTAAGTGATATACCCATACACCATTTCACTCTGTTTCCTGGGATAGATGATTTCTCCCTTTTCTTCAGTTGTCTCATTTGTCCAGTGTTCTTCAGATTCCTTAACCTTCATTCTCCTAAAAGACAAAAACAAAAACCTTTCCCCAAGATTAATTTTGGGGATGTTCCTTTTTGGCAAGTTATTATCTGATTAAATGAAAAGGCATGTGTTACTGGTATAAGTTAGTTTAAATGGGATGTTCATGCTGGTTGATGAACTATCACCTCCTCTAATTAAGAGGTCTCTCTTGTTTAAATCGAACCTTTATCAATTTTGATGGTACCCACAGCTTATCTTCTCCTGTAGAAACAAAAGCAAAACCTCGTCCCCAACGTAACACATACCCTGGTTTCCATTCTGAGGTCAGCACATCCTTAAAGTATATAGGCTGATTTAATTCTGTAGTTTTTTTCTATTATCCAGTGTCTCTCTGCAGCTATTGTTCCTTTCTCATTGGCACTGAGAAAATTCAAGGTTAATAGAGCATTATGCAGTCTATTTCGAGAGGTTTTTGTTACCCCTTTCTGTTTATTTAGCATATCCTTTAGACTTCTGTTTGATCTTTCTATAACTGCTTGACCTGTAGGATTATGTGGTATGCCTGTAATATGCTTTAAAACTGTTTCATTTTAACAGAGACATATGATGGAGCATTGTCATTCTAGCAAATGAGTGATTACAGAACCAGCTTTTTCAGAACTCAAAGCAGTTGCCCATTGAAATCCTGAATACGTATTAATGGTATGGTGTACATATTTCAATTTTCCAAATTCTGCAAAGTGAAACATGTCCATCTGCCAGATTTCATTCCTCTGAGTACCCTGTGGGTTACATCCTGCTGGTAATGGTGTTTGATTGTAGAAGGAATAAGTAGGACATTGCTTTACTATTTCTTTGGCTTGTTGCCAGGTTATGGAAAAATCCTTTTTTAAACCTTTACTATTGACATGATGTATTTTTATGAAATTCTGAGGCCTCCAGCACATTTCCTATCAATAATTTATCAATCTCATCATTGCCTTGTGCTAGAGGGCCTGGCAGACCAGTATGGGATCGAATGTGAGTTATATATAAATAATGACTCCTTTTCCTGATTGTATCTTATAATTGAATAAATAGTGAAGTTAATTCTGAAGCATCAGGGATAAATTCTGCAATCTCAATATGTAATACTACTCTTTTAGCATACTAAGAGTCAGTTACTACATTGAGAGGTTCTGAAAAATCCTTTAATACCAACAGAATAGCATACAATTCTGATTTTTGAACTGAATTATAAGGACTTTGAACCACTTTACTTAAATTTTATGATTTGTAACCTGACTTTCCTTGTTTGTTGGCATCTGTATAAAATGTATGAACTCCAGATATGGGTTTTTCCCATATAATTCGAGGCAAGACCCAATCAGCTCTCTTTATAAGATCAATTCTATCGCTTTTGGGATATTTGCTGTTAATTTCTCCCAAAAAATTACTGCAAACTCTTTGCCAAGGTTCACTTTCTGTCCATAATTTTTCAATGTCCTCCTTAGTTAAAGGTACGACAATTTCTGATGGGTCTATTCCTGCTAATTGATGAAGTCTCAATTTTCCTTTCCAAATCAAGTCAGAGATTTTTTCCACATAAGTTTTTAATTTTTTATTTGGTTTATTTGGTAAAAATATCCATTCCAATATAATATCTTCCCTCTGCATTAATATTCCTGTAGGAGAACGCCTAGAAGGTAAAATAACCAAAATGCAATCCAGCTTTGGATCAATTGCCATCCACGTGCCCTTCATGTACTTTCTTTTCTACCAAGGCCAATTCTTTCTCATCTTCAGGTGATAATTCTCTTGGACTATTTAAGTCCTTGTCACCTTCTAAGGTTTTGAACAAATTATGCAGTTCATCATTTTTTACCCCAACAATAGTTCTTAGATGAGAAATATCTCCAAATAATCTTTGAAAGTCATTAAGAGTCTGTAGTCTATCTCTCCTAATTTGCACCTTTTGGGGTCTAATTTTTTTGTAGCTCTATTTTATATGCTAAATAATTAATAGAATCTCCTCTTTGTATCTTTTCAGGAGCAATTTGTAATCCCCAGCAAGGCAAAATTTTCTTTACTTCTTCAAACATTCCTTCTAAAGTATCTGCATTTGAGTCAGCTAGTAAAATATCATCCATATATTGATAAATTATAGATTTAGGAAATTTTTTACATACCACTTCCAATGGCTGTTGTACAAAATATTGGCACAAAGTTGGGCTATTCAACATTCCCTGTGGGAGGACCCTCCATTGAAATCTTTTAACCGGTTGAGAATTATTATAAGTAGGCACTGTGAAAGCAAATCTTTCTCTGTCTTTTTCTTGTAAGGGTATTGTAGGTAGAGTTTTCCTGCCTGGCCCACAGTCAGGACAAATCTCTCTCACCTGCCAGTCCCACAGCCTTTCAAACCCAACCAAGTAAACACAGAGATTTATTTTGCTTACAAACTGTATGGCCATGGCAGGCTTCTTGCTAACTGTTCTTACAGCTTAAATTAACCCATTTCTATTAATCTATACCTTGCCACGTGGCTCGTGGCTTACCGGCATCTTCACATGCTGTTTCTCATCGTGGCAGCTGGCAGTGTCTCTCTGACTCAGCCTTCCACTTCCCAGCTTTATTCTCCTCCCTGTCCCGCCCACACTTCCTGCCCAGCCAACGGCCAATCAGTGTTTTATTTATTGACTAATCAGCAACACATTTGCCACACAGAACATCCCACAGCAGGGTATTGAAAAGAAACAGTCTTTTAAACCAATAACTATGAGAAGCCATCCTTTTGGTTAACAGAGTAGGCAAAGGAATTCCAGATTGTAGAGAGCCCATTGGCTGAATTACTTTGTTAATTGCTCTAAGGTCTGTTACTATTCTCCATTTACCAGATTTCTTTTTAATAACAAATACAGGAGAATTCCAAGGGCTGCTTGATTCTTCAATATGCTGAGCATTTAACTGTTCTTCTACCAGCTCTTCTAAAGCCTGGAGTTTCTCTGTTGTTAAGGGCTATTGCTGAACCCATACAGGCTTGTCTGTTAACCATTTTAAAGGTAGAGCTGTTGGTGTCTTTGGAACATCATCAGTTGTTGTGCCCTATTCTTGTATAATATGGATGGCTGGTGACAACTCATTAGAATAATATCTTCTAATATTTCTCTCAGAAACATGTGCTAGTTTATGATTTGTTTCTGAGATTGGAGGGATATTAATCTGAGTATTCCATTGTTGCAACAAGTCTCAACCCCACAAGTTCATAGCTATGTTAGCCACATATGGTTTTAATTTTCCTCTCTGTCCTTCTGGACCTATACATTTGAGCCATCTTGCACTCTGTTTCACTTGAGATAATGTCCCAATTCCTAACAGTTTGAATGTTTACCTCCTGAAGAGGCCAAGTTGGATGCCAAAATTCTGGTGCAATTATGGTAACGTCCGCACCTGTGTCTACCAGACCAGACAACAAAACACCATTTATTTTTATCGTTAATTTTGGTCTTTGTTCATTAACAGAAGTTTGCCAAAAAATTTTCTTTATGTTTTCTCCTGAATTTTCTATTCTCTCTGTTTTATCATCCTGACCAGCATGATTTATTCCAATAGGTGTTTGGTTATTTAACTGCTCTGACTAGGGGTTTCCTCTACGACTGCAGGAAAGGTTTGAACTGGATTTGCTATGGGGGCCTGCATGAGGCCCCTCTGGGAGTTTCCTGAAGACTGAGGCAAAGGATCACCTTGCCTGTCCCTTGTTGATCTACATTCATTGGTCCAGTGTTTTCCCTTACCACACCTTCTGCATACTCCAGAAGGAAGGGACATTCTGTTGCCAGTGTTCCTTGAGGAAACATTGTTTCTAGGAATGACCTGTTTACAGTCCCTTTTCAAATGTCCTTGCTTTCCACATCCAAAACATTTAACATTCCTCAAACCTTTTGAAATTGCTTCTCCTACCCACATAGCATCATGGTCATGCGCCTCAAAATTAACCATGTCTCTAATCCAATCTTCCAAACGTGCAGATCTTGCCCTTAATGGCCTGATTATTCTTTTGCATGCTGCATTTGCATTATCAAAGGCCAAAGATTCAATTATTATCTTACTAGCTTCTGAATCTGGGACCATTCTCTTTACTGCTGAAGTCAGTCTTTGTAAGAAATCTGTGAAAGATTCTTTTGGGCCCTGTATAACCTTTGTAAATGACTCAGTTTTTTTTCCTGGTTCCTCAACTCTGTCCCATGCATTCAAGGCTGCCATTCGACATCAAATTAGGGTTTGGACATCATATAAACATTGTGTTTGTACTGAAGCATATTGGCCTTCTCCAATAAGCTGATCCTGGCAGACTTGTATTCCTTTATCCCTCCATTATTTTTCTATGTTTTTAGCCTCATCCTTGAACCAAGTTAGCCACTGAAGCCTTTGACTGGGTTCCAGAACAGCCTGTGCCAGCTCTCGTCATTCCTGTGGTATAATCCTATTATATGTTGACCAAGAGTTTAACATTTGCTTTACATATGGGGAATACATGCCATAAGATACTATTGCCTCCTTAAACCTTCATAAATCTAACATTTCAATTGGAGCCCAAATATTTTGTGTAGTCATTTGATCAGGCAACTGCTGTACAGTTACTGGATAAATTAAGGGTGACTGTGTGAAAACAGGCTTTCTTTCTGTAACCTTATGATCCAATCTTGAAACAACTTCATTGTTAATTTCTTCTGTCTGAATTTGAATTTCTCTATGATTCATTTTTACAGGTTTAACAAGTTTTTCTAAAACTGTTATCCTGGCAATTAAATTGACCATTCTTTTAAATAGTAAAATGAGGATAAGCATAGTAATAAACTGCATAATTTGATCAATATTAATCTCATATAGTTGTTCCATTGTCAGACCGCCTAAAATTTCATCCAAAGCCCAATTTTCTTCCAATGTACACATAAAACCCGTTTTTTTTTAATGTGGAAAAAATTTCTCTTTTAAATAGTTTCCTTTAAAATATCTGATATGTTATGTGACTTACCAAGTCTGCATAGAACAGTACAAATCCGAGGGAATTTCAAAACAGCCACCTAGTGTCCGAGGTGTGAATCCAGAGAGAGAGAGGGGGGGGGAAGGGAGAGGGAGAGGGAGAGGGAGAGGGAGAGGGAGAGGGAGAGGGAGAGGGAGAGGGAGAGGGAGAGGGAGAGGGAGAGGGAGAATGCAAGAAAGTGTAGCCGGCTAAAGCTTAAATCCAGCCACGTGTTCCCTCTTGAGCCGAGTCAAGGCTTGACTCTGGCTTCCTTAAGCTCCAACCACGTGTGTTGGCTTTACAGGCAGGGGCCCTGTTCGGCAGGGCAGGCCTGAGTTGTTTGTAGCACCAGCTTTAAGCTAACCACTTGGGGCTATGGTCAGTCCGGCCTGAGGCCAAGCCGACCTGGGCCCAGGCTAGGGAGCCGGCCGCCCAGGTGGGAAACCAGACTTGCCGCCAAGCCAAGTCAAGAGGTTTTTAATGGATTCTTGTCATGTTGGGCGCCAAATGTAGATGTAACCAACCATCTCATTAAATAAGAAACACAGAACCAATGCAAAGAAGAAAGCCAAGACATCAGAGCTAAGAGCCTTACCCTGCAGCTAGCCTCTTCAGCCAAGAGACCTCTCTGAAAGAGACCTACTTCCTGTCTGTTTGTCTTTATATAGATTTTCTGTTCTGCCTTCTCATTGGTTGTAAACCCAAACACATGACTGCCTCGTCACTGCCTGTATGTACAGCTCTCCAGGTCTTCTATGGTATTGAGATTAAAGGCGTGTGTCTCCAATGTTGGCTGTATCCTTGAGCACACAGAGATCTTCCAAGCTCTGCCTACCAAGTGCTGGGATCAAAGGTGTGCACCACCAACACCCAGCTTTTGCTATGGCTCTGGTAGCTCTGACCCCTGGGCAACTTTATTTATTAACATACAATTAAAATCACATTTCAGCACAAAGAAAATACCAACATAACTCTCCTGAGTGCTGCATCTGGTGAGGAGCAGAGACAGCTTTCCTGCTCATGACCACAGGGCCAGCTCTCTCACCTGTCACAAGTAATGAGGGGCAGGAGTGGGCATATCTCCCTCGCCCATGCTACCTTATGACAGATGAGGGGTGGGACCAGATCTCCCATGCTCACATTCTCAGGGCCAGCTCACCCATGCCTCTGTTGACAGGGTCAGTTCCACTGTGCTGCCCAGGTGAGGTGCAGGGCTGGCTGTCCCAAGTGTTACAGCTGGTGAGGGGCTGGGTCAGCTCTCCAGCTTGCCGCAGGTGGCAAGGTATGATGCAGGGTGGGCATCTTTCCTTCATCCACACCACATGGCAGATGAAGAGGGTGGGACCAGCTCTTCCACTCTCACATCTTCAGGGCCAGCTTGCCTATGTTTCTATCAACAGGGTCAGCTCTTTTGTGCTGGCCCAGTGAGAGGTGTAGGACCTAGTCTCCTGAGTGCTGTAGCTATTGAGGGGCTGGACCAGTTCTTATTAGTGTTATATCTAATGAGGAGCAGGACAACTCTGTGCAGCCCTATCCTCTTGACCTTTGGTGGTAATGGGAGCCAGGGACTTCAACACAGACTGTGGCAGCAGCAGGGCCATGGATCCAGATATTGGCCTTGGCAACAGCCCAGGCCCAGACATCACCATGGCACCTGGTAGCAAGCAGGCCACTCTTCCTCAGTCTACTCACCACTTTCACCTTTTCAAATCTGCCTCTGTCCACAACACATGAACCATTCTCTCTCTCTCTCTCTCTCTCTCTCTCTCTCTCTCTCTCTCTCTCTCTCTCTCCCATACCCCACCATATATTTGCTCACCATAATAGTGTCTTGTGGTGCTGGACGGGCCCTGTTTTCTCCTTGTCATCTGGGGCAGGCCATATTGGGCAGGCATGTGAGTCCCCTCTTCCCTCTCAGTCTTAATGGCACTCAGCAGGGTTGTGCTTTCTCCTTGCCGCTTGGGGCAGACCTGCCTTTTCTGCTTTATAGAGAGAAGAATCATTTTCTTTGTTCCTTTCCTATGATGTGCCTGCGTAGGAAGCTTCCATAGGTTTTAAGTGTGTTACTGTAGGGGTATGGTCTGTGGGAGCGAAGGTTGAAGTATGTAACAGACATACTGTTACTGTGAAAAAATTAAAAAAGCATAACTGTGGTCCATAAATGACAACAAACAAACAATAAATCTAAGTCTGACTTTCTAGTTTATGTCCTTGCTTCCTCCACTGAATTTATGGGGTGATATCAAACTGACTGACTATCTGTGCGGGTTTATGTGGGCCATCTGAAATTGCCCTATCCATCAGTTTCTGCCTTTCTGTCCCTACCCTCAACCCCAACTCACCATGTTTACTGGTAGTTGAGTCCCACAGCTTTTGTTTTATTGTTTGTGATTGTTTTGAACTTTTCCAAGTAACTTTAACTTTTCATATAAATTAAGGAAACAGTTTGTCAATTTCCTCAAAATAGCCTGCTGTTTTTTATTCAGATTGTGTTAAATCTGCAGATAAACATGGGGAGAATGGACCACAAATTGAGTCTCTCAAATATGGTGTATCTCTCAATTTATTTGTTTTTAAATTTCTCAACACTGCTGCAAGTCTACAGTGAATATTTATTTATATATTTCTGTGAAGATTGTTTTATTTCTTTCCTTACTCCGTGATTTTCTTGGGCTATTGCAAATGATATATTCTCCTGTGTTCTGTGATTGTAGGAAGAGGTTTAATGCTTTACCATTAAGAATGGCATTAGATGCATGTATCTCCCAGATGTGTTTAAATGGATTGAGAAAGTTCTTTCCTATCCCTAGTTTGTTTTAAGTTGTTATCACAAGTGAATATTGAACTGGACCAAATGTTTTCCTTCTGTGTCTACTCAGAGACACATTTTCTTGTCTCATTTGTTAATATGGTCAATTGCAATGATTGAGTTTCTTATTATGTTAACTGATAAACCCTGCTTGGCCAGTGATTCAAGTTTTATTTATTTATTGATAATATTTACTAATATTTTATTGAGAATTTTCTTCTTATGCTCATGACCCACATGGAAATCTAAGTTCCTTTCTTTAGAATATCTTTGCCAAAATTTAGACTTATGTTTATGTGCAATCTGTTTCTGTCCCTCTTCTTGGTTAGGATTTTTTGTAAGTTTTCTTTAAATGTACTTACTTACTTCTTGTGAATATTTTTATTACAAACTTAACTATTTTAAATTCCTTAAATTATTCATTTTTCCACTTTTATACTTATATGAGAGTTGTACATTTTATTTGTTACTGAATCATTAAGATAAAAATTTCAAATATTTGATTATTTTATTTATTTTTATAGACTTTGAAAGACATTTTCTGATTCTGATGGTTTGAAAGAAAGTGGCCCCCAAAGGGAGTGGCACTATTAGAAGATGTGGCTTTGTGGGAGTAGGTATAGCCTTGTTGGAGGAGGTACGTCACTGTGGAGGAGGTTTCATATATACTCAAGCCATGCCTGGTGACTCAGTTCATTTCCTGTTACTTGTAAGTCAAGATATAGAACCCACAGCTACTTCTTCAGTACCACTTCTGCCTGCATGCCACCCTATTGCACCGTGATGATAATGGACTAAACCTCTGAAAATGTAAGCCACCCCAATGAAATGTTTTTCCTTTATAAAAGTTGTGGTCTTATTTTAAGTTGTATTATGATCATGGTGTCTCTTCACAGCAGTAGAAACCCTAACTAAGACACTGATATTGGCAATTTGTGAGTTATTCTCCATAAAACTTACAAAGAACTTATCAATTTTTAATCTATCGAGCATATGAGCTTTTGAACATATGAGCTTTTGAATATCTTGACTTCCTCATTTGTTTTTCTAGAGCTCAATATGAAAGGAATCATGTAACCTATATAGTTTCACTCAATCTTTCAAAAACAGTGGTTATTATCTTATTGCTAGTTTTTGTTCCTATTCATCCTTCTTGCTCTGTCATATTCCATTGTGTGGGTGTATGCAGATGAAACATGTTAGGTTGTTCTCGGTTTGGACTCTTACGGATAGAGCCACTGGCAAGATTTTGTTTGCTGTTTATTTTAATTCATCTTGGGTTCATATAAAAATAAACAGGACTGCTGAGCTTTATGATGTTTGTAACTTTTAATAAATTATTTCCATAAGCAGTTACATAGCTATAGTCTCATATAAAATGTTTAACCATTGGTGAAACTATAAAACTGTTTTTTCAGGTGACAGAATTGTTCAGCATCCCATTACATGTAAGGAGTGTTCTGCTTCTTCCAAGTACACAGGAAAAGTGGTATAATTCACCTTTTCAATCTAGGCATTAGAAGCATAGTGTACAGATATCTTATTCTCAAGGTCATGCCCCCGTTGCTTGATGTCTCCTAATCCTTGAATTGTTAAGAGTTCATATTATGTCCTTTTGATAGTTTGAATGTAATTGGCCTCCATAATCTCACATGGAGTAGCACTATTAGGAGGTGTGGCTTTGTTGGAGTGGATGGCCTTGTTGGAGGAAGTGTGTCACTCTAGGGGCAGGCTTTGAGGTTTCATTTCTTAGGACACTGCCCAATGTCTCAGTCGACTTCTCGTTGTCTGCAAGATGTAGGACTCTCAGCTACTCCTCAAGCACCGCATCTGCCTGCATGCTGTCATGCTCCCAATCATGATGATAATGGACTGAACCTCTGAAACTGTAAGCCACCACCTCAATTAAATGTTTATAATTATAATTAGAAGAGTTGCTGTGGTCATGATGTTTCTTCACAGCAATAAAAACCCTACTAAGAAAGTCCTAGATGTTACTCTTGTTTCAGAAACATGTATTAGAAATATTCTTCCAAGATTGACATTTGCCTTTTAATTTTAGTAAAAATAATTTCAAGAATATTCAAAATTTTAATGAATTCCAATTTACTAAAATTTTGTTTAAAAACTCATGTTTTAGTTTTATATATGAACATATATGCTGAACACAAGATCATGAAGATCTTGAAGTCTTTCTTGTTATTTCTTCTAGGAGATAGATATTTTGAATTTTCATACTCAATTAGTCAGACATTTTAGATCCCTTATTGCATATTGTAGTAGACACTGTTGAAGTTCATTTGTGTCTAGCTTTCCAATCATTCAAGCACCATGTTTTGAGGGGATTATCTTTTTTCCATTGCTTTGGCAGCTTTGTTGAAAACTAGTTGACCAAATATGCATGTGTCTGTTTACTTGATTGCTTATTCCATTGATGAATGTTGTGCCAAGCCAAACCCAATTGTTCTCGCTTTCATTAACATTAAAATTAAGTTTTTCTAAATTATTTTAAAAGCTATTTTGGTCCTTTTAAAAATTACTCTTCTAATTTGGAATTATTACATTTCCATATAATTTAGACACTATCATTTTAATTTCTAGAGGAAAAATGCATGCTACCAATTTTGATTAAGATTGCATTGACCCTAGAAATGTACCTGGGGGGAACTGAATTCGTAAACATGCTGACCCTTCTGACCAGTGAGGATGCAGTATTAATTTATTCAATCAGTGTTGCTGTAGAAATTCTAGAACTGAAATGGACAATAATTCATCTGGAAATTATTCACAGAGATTACTAGTAGAGCTACATGGAGACATAGCTCTGCTGGTGTCAGATACATTTCTCCTACTGCCACATGCCTACTTTCCAATCTTAAAGATACAATCCATGTGCTATTTGCATTCAGTGCTATCTCACCATCATCATTATTATCTTCACTTTCTTGTTAGTTGTATATTTTTTAAATTATTTGGCAAATCAAAATAACATGTCATAAAAAAACATAAACCAAAGGAACACAGAGTCAGAAATAACACCATGCACTCCCATCAAACTAGACTGAATACCTAGATATAAGATTCAAAACTCAGCCGGGCGGTGGTGGCGCACGCCTTTAATCCTAGCACTCGGGAGGCAGAGCCAGGCGGATCTCTGTGAGTTTGAGGCCAGCCTGGACTACCAAGTGAGTTCCAGGAAAGGCGCAAAACTACACAGAGAAACCCTGTCTCGAAAAACCAAAAAAAAAAAAAGATTCAAAACTCAGAAACAATTTTTTTAAATGCAGGGATACTTTGTTCAGCCTGGGTGAAGGGAGGAGGGGACTGGACCTGCCTCAACTGCTGTGGGATGTTCTGTATGGCAAATGTGTTGCTAATTAGTCAATAAATAAAACACTGATTGGCCATTGGCTAAGCAGGAAGTGTAGGCGGGACAAGGAGGAGAATGAAGCTGGGAAGTGGAAGGCTGAGTGAGAGAGACACTGCCAGCTGCCATGATGAGAAACAGCATGTGAAGATGCCGGTAAGCCACGAGCCACGTGGCAAGGTATAGATTAATGGAAATGGATTAATTTAAGCTGTAAGAACAGTTAGCAAGAAGCCTGCCACAGCCATACAGTTTATAACCAATATAAGTCTCTGTGTTTACTTGGTCGGGTCTGAGTGGCTGTGGGACTGGCAGGTGAGAGAGATTTGTCCTGACTGTGGGCCAGGCAGGGAAACTCTAGCTACACTCAACTGAATCTACCAGGCTGAACTGAATCCCCAGAGGAGTCCTTGCCCTGGAGGAGATGGGAATAAGGGGTGGGCTGGGGGGAGGGGGAGCAGGAGGAGGGAGGACAGGGGAATCTGTGGCTGATATGTAAAATTAAATTAAATTATAAAATAAAAAATAAAAAATATGGAAAATACTTTAAGACATGGTCATAGGCAGTAATTCTGAGAGTATGGAACCTAAAGAGGTAGCGTGGGAGTTGGAGAGATGGCTCAGTAGTCAAGAACACTTGTTCTTACAGAGGACCACTTTAGTTTCTAGCACTCACACTGGGAGATTCACAGTCACCTGTAACTCCAGTTCTAGGGGACCTGACATCCTCCTCTTGCCTCTCCAGGCATCTGCACACATGTGGCATATACCCACATAGATACACACACTACACATAAATAAAAATAAAATAAATCTTTCAAGGACAAAAGGGGGTGGGCTGAGAGACAACAAAAGAAAAATAGAGAAACTGGATTATAGTGAACCAATAAACTTCTACACAGCACAGAAAACAAAAGACAAAGAGAAGTAAATGGAGAGCTTACAGACTGGAGAGAAGTTGCAAACTATTCATCTGACCAGGAGTTAATATCCAGAACACAGAAGGAGCTCAAAAGTATAATTTCTAAACTCTAGCAATGCAGAAGCCAAGGTAGGAGGATTTCTGCCTCAAAAAAGTAGTAGTCACAAAAACAAATAATAAATACTATTAGAAAATTTCTGTCATCTATCTATCTATCTATCTATCTATCATCTATCTCTATCTATCATCTATCATCTATCTATCTAACTATCATCTATCTATCTCTATCTATCATCTATCTATCTATCTATCTATCTATCTATCATCTATCTTATCTTTCTATCTATCTGAATAGATGATTCAAGAAGAAATTCAAACAGCCAAAATGTTCATGAAACAATACTGAGCATTATCACCAACAGAGAATACCAAACACAAGCTATCAGCCACCCCAGAACATTTGTCAACAACAACAACAACAAATATCAACACAGGGAACATCCATGGGAATTCACTTAGAACAATGATTATGTAGACTTGGGTGGATATTCCTCAAAGTACTGAGACCATAGCTACAGCACAATCAACAGTCCTACTGATGGGTATCTGTGTGGAGAAAAATACATCAGCATCCGAGAGGCATATACATGCCTGTATTAATCAGTAAACTATTTACAACAACTAAAATATGGAACCAACCTGATGCCTACAGATGAACAAATGAGGAAAACCATAAATACAGTGTGGAATATTATTCATCTACAAAAGTATGGTATCCTGTTATTTACACAGGACATTACATAGAGTGAAATAAGTTGGATATAGAAAGGGAACTACTGCTCAGTCTCTCTCATTCCTGGATGCTTCTGGTGATCGGATGGTCAAACACCCTAACTGTCATGGTAGAACTCTCATCCAATGACTGATGGAAGCAGATGCAGAGATCCATGGCCAGGCCCTAGGTGGAGTTCTAGGAGTCCAATCGGTGAGAAAGAGGAGGGATTGTATGAGCGAGAATTGTTGAGACCATGATTGGAAAAAGCACAGGGACAAATAGTCAAACTAGTGGAAACACATGAACTATGAACCAATAGCTGAGGAGCCCCCAACTGGATCAGGCCCTCTGGATAAGTAAGACAGTTGATTAGCTTGAACTGTTTGGGAGGCCCCAGGCAGTGAGACCAGGACCTGTCCTTAGTGCATGAGCTGGCTGTTTGGCGCTTGGGGCCTATGCAGGGACACTTTGCTCAGCCTGGGTGAAGGGAGGAGGGGACTGGACCTGCCTCAACTGAATCTACCAGGCTGAGCTGAATCCCCAGGGGAGTCCTTGCCCTGGAGGAGATGGGAATGAGGGGTGGGTTGGGGGGAAGGCAGGAGGGGCAGGAGGAGGGAGGACAGGGGAATCCGTGGCTGATATGTAAAATTAAATTAAATTATAAAATAATCAAAAAAAGTGGACTGAACTTAGAGATGACTACAGAGATGGAGAAGGGTTATGAAGAGTGGAAACAGGAGAAAGTCAGATAGTAGGTACCCAAACATGGCCAGATAGAAGTAATAAATTTAGTGTTTTATGGCATATTACTTATTATATGTTTTTGAAACTAAAAGAACAGAGTTTCAGGGCTTCAAATACCAAAGAATGATGAGGGGAGAGAAATATCAATTATCCTGATTTGGTTACTCTATATTTAGGCTTGTTGTAAAATAGTATCTGGCATCTCATACATGTGTACAACCATGCATTAGTGAAATAGATTTTAAAAAATTAAAAGAGGTGTGATAAGATGGTTCAGAAAGTGCTTGCCCACAAGACCAATGACCTGAGGAGTTCTATCCCTGGGATCTACATGATTGAAGGAAAGAACTGACTTAAGAAAGTTGACCTCTGATCTCTACACATTTACTGTGGCACACGTCCCCTGAAAATAAAAAGATAAATGTTAAAAAAGGATTAGGTTCAAAGGAGTTGAAATAGTAAGTAAATGATTAGAATATTATTTTAATATATTTTATAATTATTTCAAAAAACTAAACTGAACCTCATAAATATGCAAAATTAAAATTAGTAATTGGTCATGTGACCAAGTGCTGTGGGATGTTCTGTATGTTGTGAATATATGTTGCTATGATTGATTGAAAAATAAAACACTGATTGGCTAGTAGTCAGGCAGGAAGTATAGGCGGGACTAGCAGAGAGGAGAATTGGGGGAAGAAGGTGGAGTAGAGGAGATGCAGCCAGCTGGCATGATGAGGAGCAAGATGTAAAGTACCAGTAAGCCACCAGCCACATGGCAAAGTATAGATTAATAAAAATGGGTTAATTTAACATAAAAGAACTAGATAACAAGAAGCCTGCCATGGCCATACAGTTTGTAAGCAATATAAGTCTCTGTGTGTTTACTTGGTTGGGTCTGAGAGGCTGCGAGACTGGCGGGTGAGAGAGATTTGTCCTGACTGTGGGCCAGGCAGGACTGGAGAAAACTCCAGCTACAACCAAGAACTTCATTCATAGCATTAAAGGTGTTACTAGACCACTCTTGGAGAACAACATATAATCCAAACCCAAGCAGCTGAGCTACGGCCTGAGAGAGATACATGTGTGCTCGCCTTAGCCTGCATCCAATAGAGTTATGCAATTTAAATGGCTTTAATATGCATCACTTAAATCCCCTCTTTCCCTTTCATAGCAATTTCATTTTTAATGTTTCGTATTCCAATTTTTTTCCTTTAATCTTGCTTTTCTTTCTCGATATGCAAGCTTATCTCCAAACGGGAGAGCTATTACCAAGCAGGCAGGTAGTTCCCTAATTGAAACACTTATGGGGCATGCAGGGAAACTGTAAAGACTTTTAAGAAGCAGCAAAGCTTTAATGGGTTCTTGTGTGTTCATGCTGTAACCTAATTCAGGGCTCTTTTGGCAATGCCGGAGGATGTTGCTAATTTACGGCTGTGATGAGCAATAAAGTAATAACGGTAATCGAAAGGTATGATATTCCTCATTTAGGGGCATTTATAGTTATGTATTAAAACTGTAAATACTTCAAAAAGCTGCAAGGTTGATCTATAGAAAATGAAAGATAAGATCTCACTGCTTTCTAAAAGTACTGTTCTAACAGAAATCTAAACTTGACTTTATGGTTTATAAATATAAACAAAGAAAAATGGAATTTTCAGTGTCTATCCTTCTAAAGGGGCCACTTAAGAACCACAAGCACTCAAACCTATATGACCTGGAAAGTTCTCTCCTTTGTATTTTTTAGCTTTTGTCTTCCTTCTCCTTCTTCCTTTATAGGCATTATTCTTCCTCTCTCCTAATGTCTTTGACAGTTCTCTACTGCCCTTACCCTCCATCTACTTCCCCTTTGCTCCTATACCCACTTCAGATGCAAAGAAAACCATTCTGGAGGCCAGGGCTACCTCCTAGATCCTGGGCTTATATTGTGTGACTTCCTTGAGAGATATGAAAAAAGATGTCTGTTCACCTCAGTTTAGCTTAGCGAACCAGCCAGTTTATTGGAGTTACACTTTTCAACATAATCCACTGCCACACCCTACTTCCCTCAATGCACTAATCTTTTTACTTTTCAACTGGGACCCACTATTGCTTTTAGCCAGTCACTTCCAATGTTTCCTCTCTACAGAGGAATGGGCTTCCTTCTTCCTACACCCCAGTACAGCTGTTGACTAATCTTTACAGAAATGCCCCACATCTCTCCCTGGGAAAACAGTTGCGAAGCAAGATTCTACTGACTCCTTTTATCCCTCTAGCACAATAGTCAGCAACTTTTGAAACAGAGGGCTTCTCTCTCAGCTTGGAACTCTAAGTAACAGTCATAGGGCAAGGCTGGGTGCAGACCTGACCAACGAGAGAGTGCAGAAAGAGATTATTAGCTTTTGCTACCTTAAGCCATGGAGATGTTTTTTCATAACCTACCTCATCTTGTCTGGTAAAGGTCCTGACCTCCATCTCTTGGGTTCCAAATCTTTATATTACATAATAGCCTGATATTTCCATGACCTCCCCCAAGCATTTCCATTTGGTAAAAAATGTGCAGCTCCAACATTAAATCCTAAGCCAACCACCAGCCTGTGTGAATTTACTCTCTTTGGTGGTGTTTGGTACTACCATTTACAAACCAATCAGACAACACAAATGTCTCCACATCCAACCAGCTTCTGCATTTGTGCTCGTCTTCTTGATCCTGTCAGACCCATCCTCCTTTGTGTCACACACAGACTCTGCTCTCCCTGAACACTGTTCTCTGGTGCAGGCCCTCAACACCTCTGGACAATCCCATCTGTCTTGTGTCAGCTCTGTAAGCAGTCTGCCTTTTCCAGCTCATCCTCCCAAACCACAAACTGAACTCCCTATAAGCAAATCTGCTTTCCTAACTTTGGTGCTTCTGCACAACCTTTAGATGAGGCGCAGACTGTCCAACATGAGTCCTCAAGCATCTTCAGGGGCACTAGAAAAGAAGTAGGAGAATCCAGTGGAACAGAAGCCAAGAGTAAAACATGGGAACTGCATGCAGGTGGCTGTGACTTCAACAGGTATCCAGCAGAGGGCATGTGTGAGGAGTGGGGGAGATGAGGACATCTTAATAGTATGGTCTCTGCTGTACTCATCCCTTTTCTTTCTAGACTTACTTCCTTTTAACACTTACTGGTTTTTCAAATATTTACTTTGACCCCTGGCACTCTGAGGTCTTTCATGCTCACAGTAACACCTCATGAAGCTTATCTTTTCAGCACTCACCTCCATCCCAAAGCTAGAAACCTTGTGAGGGCATGTGTTGGCAGTCAGAATAGTGGCTTCCACACACCAGGTTTTCTCCAAATGATGATGGAATAAATAAGCAGAAGGATAAGTGGATTCTCATTCTTCACTTGCCCTTACCCCCTCCCCTCTCTCTGCTGAAGATCAAACCCAGGACTTGTGCATGGTAGACAAGCACTCTACCACTAGGCTGCATCCCTAATCTTTCTTCTGGCACTTCTTGGATACTCTAGTCAGTATTCAGAATGAGCTATTTCCATCCCAGTGTCCTGGAATGACAAAGAAAGAGCCTCATATCTCTGACAGTCCTACATGCCACTCTCTGCCTAGAACCCTGTCAGCAGCAAGCTGCTTGGCAGGATGCTGTCAACTCAGCAATTCTCCACTCATGTCCCTTGGGGAAACCATTCACCTTATCGGCACAGACAGAGCGAGGACGCCCATCTGTTACAGCTTGGAGCTGAAGCCTCATAATCGTATCAGTTCACAGTCTGCATATCAGATTTCTTTGTTTTAGGGAGCACTTAGGGAGATTTTGCTCTCCTTTTATTGTTGTTTTCTGTCTAGCAAGTGACCGTATTTCATCTCCACTGAGACACAATGAAAGAAATTTCCAAGCAAATTTGTTGCTTAATGATTCCAGCGAAGGTGCTTCGAACTGCAAATGTCTTCCTACAAATCTGCAAAGGAGCCTGGCTCCACGATGGTCCAATCAGTACAAGAGAATGTCTGAACTCCTGCTCTGGGTCAGCACTCTGCAGAAGGTGATAATGGCATTGGAGGGGCTCCCACCGTAAGCAGTGCTCCAATGCAAAAGTTAGTGGCCTTTGAAAACTGATTGGAGGGTTTCCAAAGACATCAGCAAGGGCAGAATTTAAATTACAGGACAAGTCCTCAAACACGAGCCTGTGGGACTTTTAAGTATCTCAGGAAATTGCTAAGTTGGGAAAGTATGCCCTGACTTAATGTCAAACTCCTGGATGCTTGCATGAATGCTGAACTTTCTTCTCTACTTTCAATATAGACCAAGTCCTGGTCTTCTCAAGGAAGAGAGTGAATTTCATGATGTTTGTGCATTAAGAAATAAACATATGTTCATTTGGTTAACACACAACTGTTGAACACCACATGACATAAAACATGATTGATTTGATCCTTGCCTCATGGTACTGTCTGACAGGAGAACTACCTATTAAATATTCACACAAAAATACTTGGAGTTACATACAGGAAGAGCAGACACTACTGTGAGAAGTATGGGGGTGATTAAATTTGAAGCTGGGGAGGCTCAGGAAGCTGAGGATAGGCAGGGATACTGTGAAGGGGATGGGACGACAAGTGCAATGGCCTGGAGTGGCATGCTGAAAGCAAAAGAGCTGACATGAAGGAGAGAGGAGAATCTTGAGATTGGCAGATGGCTCCTGTTATGTGCAGCATGGATGCCAGTCCAAGAAGTGACTTGAGTCAATCATAAGACCATCAGCCTAAATGCCCACTTACTTCAAAGACTCAAGGAGTCCGTAGAAGTTTAAATGGTTGTCAGAGGTGCTTATTAGGCCACTGATCTGAGGTGGAGCTTTCAGTGAGTCTATTCAGTTTTCTTGTTTGTGCTTCTAACCAAGTTGAGAACGGCAGTAAGGTTTAGCTCATTTTCTCACAGTTGGGAGAACTTACTGTTTAATATAGGAGGTTTCAGACCCAGACAGTGGCTGTGGATTTATCTCACTCTTTTTTAAAATAGTATTTTTATTATTTATGTGTATGGGTGTAAGTACGTCTGTCTACCACATGCTTGCCTGGTGCTTCTGGAGGCCAGAAGAAGGGATTGGATTCCCTGGAACTGGAGTTACAGATGATTTTGAGCTGCCATGTGGGTGCTGGGAATAGAATCTGAGTCCTCTGGAAGAGAAGCCAGTACTTTTAACCACTGAGCCATCTCTCCAGCCCTCTGCTGACTGATATCAGTGAATAATTTGGTGATAAAGTGGAATATCTTTGTCAGCTACCTCATGTCCACAGAAGTGATGTCTGCAAGAGTATCTTTGGCCCAGGCTCTTTGCGCTGTGTAACAAGAACCTCAATTATATATATAACCAATTTATTAAGGGGGTTTATGGGGATAGCAGACTCACTGATACAGCATAAGGTAAATCCAGTTATAGCGTCCTTAGAAAGCTGGGGACCAGTTACAGGCTGTTTCACTCTGCCTGATCTGATCTTCACCACCCCAAGAGCACAACAGTGTGGGCCCTCCTCCAATATAAGCAGTCAGGTAGTCAGTCAAGAGGCCACGCCCAAAAGGCTGGTACTCCAAAGCTATTGGCGGAACGAATACCCACTACAACGCTGGCCTGCATTTCTCAAGCTCTAATTCTTCAACAGGTAGATGGAGACAGTATTCCTGAGTCACTGTGCCAAGTTTCCCTACTCATTGAGTGTTGACTGCAAAGTTTGGGAACTTAGTACTCACATCCGAGAGGCAGGCTGCCTGGATTTGAATCAGGGCTCATCTCCTAAAGAAATGGCTAAACGTTATTGTGTTCCAACTTGTGGGCACTCAGCAATAATCCATGTCACATGATTCATGTCCAAAATGTTCACTGCCATTTTTTTTTACTTTTTATTTATTCTTTGTTTCTTTCATACTATGCATCTTGATCCCATTTATTTCCAGTCCCTGTGTATCTGCCCTCTGCCCTTGCAGCACTCCCTCCTAGATAAAATTTAAGAGAAAAGAGAAAAAAAGAAAAGAAAAGAAGGCGGGGGGAAATCTCATTATGGAAGCTGTAGGGTGACATAATGAGTCACACAGTACACCATTTTGTTCATATATCTTTACTTGCAAGTGTTTGTTGCAGAGAGTCATTGGTCTGGTTCAAGGCCTCTGGTTTATGCTATATTATCAATACTGGGCCCTCACTGGAACTCCTCTTGGTTATCTTGCTGTTGCCATGTGTTGTGGAAATCCTGCGGCTTTGGGTCTGCAGGACCAGTCCCTTCATGTGCTCCAGTAGATCAAAGATGGGGTGGATATTGGGGTGGGACCACCCATAACCCTGATTCTGGGCCTGGGTAGTTTCAGGGTTGGTCAACCTACCAGGTTTCCCTTGTCCTCACCACCAGGGTGAGCTCTTCTGCATTGCCTTGGTGAGCTCATCCTTTGTAGTGATGAACAAGGGTTGGGGCCAGTTCTGCTTTTATATCCTCAGGGTCAGATCTCCCACACCTACACCACCAGGGCCAGCTCTCCTGTGTTGTCCAGGTGGGGGCCACTCTCCCGAGTGCTGCAGCAGATGAAGGGCAGGACTAGCTCTCCTGATCTTATGACCTCAGGGCTAGCTCTCTCACCTGCCTCAGGCATTGATGAGGGAGGGGGCATCTCTCCATTACCCATGCTGCCACATGCACTGTCACATTTTCTAGTATCTAAAGAGAAATTTATAATTGAACAACTGATACATGCTTAGAACTGTTGTCCTGAAAGCCTCATTTAATCTCCTCCAGAAACCTGAGAGGTGGGTGGTATTATCTCTGTGTTACTAATGTCAACATAGAGGCACACCTGGAGCATCTTGTACCAGTTCTGGGTGCTTTTGAAGATTAAGCCAGGAACCAGGGTGAGTTTCTTTGATCCTAAAGAAGGATGAATAGGCCTCATCTGGATACCTGAAGGAACAATTGTCTTGTGCCCACAGTCATCATAGGAGGGCTGGATGACTGATGCTGAACTTCCTACTTTCTTGATTGAAGTTCATAACTCCCATTTCTAGGAAGGATGAGGGTAGGGAACCCATGGATCCAAGATACTAATCACTTCTGGAGTTAACAGGATCCTAATTAGATTAAAATTTCACCTTTTGCCCCAAGCCTGCAGGCTTAATAGTCTCAGCATCTGCTCAATTCTCTCACGGTCTATGTTTTGAATATAGCTTATTCCCTTTGAAATTCCTATTGAAATTTAATTCCCATTATGGGATATTAAGAAAGATGACCAAGTAGGACCTTGGAAAGGCAACTAGGGCTGTTCCTTCATGAAATAATTAATTCATTTACATCATTAATGGATCCCTGGCTTACCCTGAGAGTGAATATAATCTGAAAGACCCCTTGGTTAGGTCTTTCACAGTTCCCTATCTTTTGCCTGGGGTGCCCTGAACTGCCTCTGTGTCTGTCAGCAAGAAGGATATCACATATATGGCCGGTCCCTGGACCCACACCACAGCTCTGAGCCAAATTCACTCCTTCCCAATGCTAATCTCCAGATCACAGAAATAGTCTTGTCCAGTGGTGTCAACTACTTTTCTCATCTCAGTGACCAAGTACTTGGCAAAAAGTAGCTTCATGGAGGAAGGACTTATTTTTCATGGTTTAAAGAGATGCATCATGGGAAAGGCACAGCCATGGAGCAGCTCACATCTGGGTGGAGCAAAAAGCAGAGAGAGGGCTGGGAGCAAGGTGGGGCTATAAGTCTATATGAACATCTCCTAGCAACTCACTTCCTTCATTGAGGCCCTAAACCTCCTAGAGGCTCCCAACTCACTGGCTTGGGATGTTCTGTATGTCAAATGTGTTGCTGATTAGTCAATAATTAAAATACTGATTGGCCATTGGCTAGGCAGGAAGTGTAGGCGGGACAAGGAGGAGAATAAAGCTGGGAAGTGGAAGGCTGAGTCAGAGAGACACTGCCAGCCGCCATGATGAGAAACAGCATGTGAAGGTGCCGGTAAGTCACGAGCCATGTGGCAAGGCATAGATTTATAGAAATGGATTAATTTAAGCTGTAAGAACAGTTAGCAAGAAGCCTGCCACGGCCATACAGTTTGTAACCAATACAAGTCTCTGTGTTTACTTGGTTGGGTCTGAGTGGCTGTGGGACTGGCAGGTGAGAGAGATTTGTCCTGACTGTGGGCCAGGCAGGAAAACTCTAGCTACAAATGGCGTCCAACGTGGTGGCAAGAGTTTCCACCTAAAACCTGAGAAAAGATTCTAAAACGGAGCTAAAAACAGCTTCCTAATCATCTCTCTCAAATGAGTGGCAGCTGCCAGTTTGAGCTACTGGTGGGTTCCTAGCATGTGCGCTCGACCTGCAGTATGGCGGGAATGAGTCCTCTGCAAGTGGCACATTAAGCTGCGTGGTGGATTTAGCCTTTGCAGGTACAAAACAAAGAGGTTTCTGGGCTATACGCTGCTTGGATAAAAGCATAGAGACCCATGATAGCTCCCAGAGCTGGTGGAAAACGCCACGTTGGGAAGCTGAGGTGGGTGGAGCCAGCAGCCACAGCTGCTGCAGTTTAAAGCAATAGATTCACAATAAGACAGATTCAGATGTAATAGTTTACAATGTGTGTAAAAGATGCGTAGGCTTGAAAGAGACAAAAAAGATGATATATAGAGTTATAGAAACAAATACATAGTTTTAAAAATAAAGTCTTTAAAGAGACAGTAAAGGTAGTATAAAAAATAAGCCACGTAAAAATGGATATTACACAGAGAATCTGCATTGTGTTGTCTTTGGGACTTTTAACTGCAGAAAAACATTTGATTGTAAAAGCTGTTGAGTTATGCCAAAATGTATATTTTAAAGGTACCTTGACTTCAAAATTTGGATATAAGGATATGTTACTTTGGAAAGGAGACTCTGCTTTTGTTCCCACAGAAAGCAAGAGGCTATGGATTTGTTCAAGATTAAGATACATCAGGTTTGACCAGCCAAGACCACCTGAAAGGTCTCCGATGACACCATGGCCCAAATGATCCAACATCTAGAACTGTTTGAAGGCAACTGGCTCAGACAATACAGCCTCATGGACTATTCCATAATCCTAAAATTTTCTTTGTTTCCCCATAAGATACAGCGCCCCCCTCCAGCAGGAAGTAGTAAGAGAAGCTACGCCCAAATTCCCAAATTATATGTAATTTTACTTTGTTAAGGTTAAAACCTTCCTTTTTGAAAAAAAAAAAAGGGGAAGTGCTGTGGGATGTTCTGTATGTCAAATGTGTTGCTGATTAGTCAATAATTAAAATACTGATTGGCCATTGGCTAGGCAGGAAGTGTAGGCGGGACAAGGAGGAGAATAAAGCTGGGAAGTGGAAGGCTGAGTCAGAGAGACACTGCCAGCCGCCATGATGAGAAACAGCATGTGAAGGTGCCGGTAAGTCACGAGCCATGTGGCAAGGCATAGATTTATAGAAATGGATTAATTTAAGCTGTAAGAACAGTTAGCAAGAAGCCTGCCATGGCCATACAGTTTGTAACCAATACAAGTCTCTGTGTTTACTTGGTTGGGTCTGAGTGGCTGTGGGACTGGCAGGTGAGAGAGATTTGTCCTGACTGTGGGCCAGGCAGGAAAACTCTAGCTACAATGGAGCAGCTCACATCTGGGTGGAGCAAAAAGCAGAGAGAGGGCTGGGAGCAAGGTGGGGCTATAAGTCTATATGAACATCTCCTAGCAACTCACTTCCTTCATTGAGGCCCTAAACCTCCTAGAGGCTCCCAACTCACTGGCTTGGACCCAAGTGTTTCAACCCATGAGCTGTGGGGAACATTTTATATTCTAACCTCAGCACCTGGCAAGAGAGTTAGGATAATCAAATAGAACTGCTGGGTGCCACCTAATTTAAAGACACCATCGCCCTAAGCCATATACTTCTCACCATACCTCACTGGTTCAGATTTCCTTGGGGGAGGGGACTATAGATGCACAACACTCTAGAAGTTACTACAGAAAGCACATAGAATATTTTATATATTCTGTACTAATACTAACAAAAAAATCTACCTCCTGTTTGCATTCACTCAAAGAAACACTTAGAGAGCAAATGGCCAATATCACACATTCCATGATTAATTGAATTCTAGTTTCTTAGCATGACCACCTTCATTTGATATTCCACCCATAAATAATGCACAGCACTCCTCTCTGATGATGATATGAAATTAGAGGCAAAGACATGTGACTCCTACAGGGAAGAACAAAGGGGATTGTAACTCAATTTACTTATTTCTTAAAAAAAAGTTGCTATTTGAGTAAATTTACAGCAGTCAATAGAGCATTCCTGTAGGGCTCCTCTCCCTCGGTGGCCTTTAATTTCATTTGCATATTGGACATTCAGCACTTTTTCCTGCTGTAATCAAACTTGCCCCAAACCAAGCTGGCTCTCCAAAGCAGGGAAAGCAGAGTATTACAAAAAGTAAAAGAAGCATTGTGAGGGCACCTGCGTGCCCATGTTCTTCTTCCCTGGGACAGAAGGCTTGGCAGTAATGAGCACTCAGCAACAAGGGCTCAAAAGGCTGGAAGTTCGAGCATCTCTGTTCTTACCACTCACTACACAGAGATCTGGGCATGACTTGAATTCTTTTTAATGTCTCAATTTTCCAATTATTAAAATATGTGTGCTGACATACGACTTTGCATGTAGCATTCTCTGTTCAGTGTTGCTTCCTCCTCCATTCCCCTCTGGTGCGTGTATCTCTCTCCCTCTCATGGTGCAGTATCTCTCTTTTCAGCACTTGATTCAACATGATAGGGAGTTCAGGGTCCTGTTCACATTCTGACCTTTTAACACGTTTTTTCCTAGCCATTTCAACTGCCCTCCCCGCCCCCCGAATTCTTGTAAGAGAGGTTACATTTTTCTTCATCTGATAAAGTTTCTTTGGGAGGAAGGGGGCAAATAGCTGAGCAGTTTGCCTATCGGCTGTCTTAAGACATTTCCAAAAAGAAAGTCTGCATCTCCTTGCTAAAGGAGAGAACAATTCATGTCCAACAGATTCATACTTGAAGGGTCTGGGTGTGAAATTTTACTGTTTTCTATATATAAAGAGGAAAATCCTTGTCCTGTAGATCTCAGGGGAAACAAAACAAAACAAAACAAAAAACCGGATTTAATCAGACCCTACCAAGGACCCACAGTTTTACCCCTAGAATCAGAATACTTTGCCTGTGTTGCCTGAGTCAACAGTCCTGCTTACAGATCCAAGGTGGGGGCTGGATTTGCATGAGTCTAGGGATTCAGAGTTATTCGTGCTACTGAAAAGAGCTGTCAGCACACAGATTCTACAAATTTCATGGCACTATATTTGGTAGGCAGCATAATAAGTGTGAAGCTGTTTGAATGCTTGTCTTTTTGTGATAAAAAAAAAGAAGAAAAAAGAACATAGTCTATTTTAGGCAGAAAACAAGACTCTAGGATTTTTTTGTCTCCTAAAAACTTAAATATTATATTGAAATTATCATTTTTTACTACTACTCTTAAAGTTTATAAAAAGCAGAAATGCTTTGCATTTCTGCCTATAACAACTTCAAATCATACATGGTATACAACATGTCCATAGTAAATGATAATGGAACCTGTAAAGTCAGAAAGTCCTCTCCTGGTCTCCCCTATTCTCTTCATTCATCCAAGCAACAGATTCACCTCTAATCACCAGTGTGTGCTCCTTAGCCTGAAGAAACCTCACCATCTTCCAAAAAAGCTTCTTCTACAACTTTTTTCAAAGAAGACTAGCCCCTTCAGAGAAACTTCACATTCTCAAATATAGCTCAGGCCACTGGGCAAACTGTCTGAGAAGGGATCATGAATCACTTTGTAGGAGGACAAGGATCTCCTTATTCTCCACTTGTGTCCTTGGCTTTCTGGGATAAGATCAACTTCCAGAAAGATATTGGTGAAATTATTAAGGCCACTCCACGTAGTTAAAGGGAGATTTATTTAATGGCATAACTTACAAATTAAGGGATAGGTAGGTCGCGGGGTCTGGGGAAGGTGTATCACAGTCCAGCGGTGTTCTCTGGAGCTCTGCTCGGTCCACCTCCACTATCCAGGGTCCCGGAACAGAGAGAGCGCCCACCGATCCAGATCTTGGGTCCCCAGGCGCCTCCCTTGGCCCCGCCTTGTAGGCGTGACAGTTGCCGAAGTCTCAATGGGGGTTGGAACTTCCAGATCAAAGCTGGAATGGCTACCCACTACAGAAAGATGAGAAACTACATCTAGATGCTACATCCTTGGGTAGGACTTTACACTATTTATCCCAGGATTCTCTGCAGAAGCCTCTGTTTAATTAATGAACCACAGTCTTCCCCTGAGGGTACAGTTGGGTTAAATAACCTCTCAAACTCTTCCAATTTAGCTAATCTCTAGACCTCATGTGAGTGCTAGCATTTAAAAAAAATGTTTTGATAATATAATCAGACATAGTTAATTGAATATATGCAGAGGTCGTAATTTCAAATAGCTTTGGAGGTCAGGTAGACAGAGTGTATGATGAAACAGCCCAGCAAAAACATGGAATGTGATAGCAAGCAAGCATTGTACCCACACTTGCCCACTACATTCATGGCCCCAGTGCTGCAGCCAAAGTACATCTCTGATTTAGCAATTATTGGATCTCAATACCTAATGGACACTGAAGGTCATGTGTCAAATGTTGAGCTAGACACCAAATGGAGAGCAGCAAGGGGTGTAGACCCAGAGTTTTAACTCTGTGCATACCTACTCATCAGCCTTAATTCGAAGCAGTATCAATAATTTTTAGGAGTTTAATGTAAAGAAAGTTATGAGAAGGTTCTGAAAATGTGCTACCAGTTTGAAGATGGAAACAACAATTAGGATTTTTTTTCTTCACAGAAATTATACCCAAAACATTAGAACAGGAATAAAAGTCAAAATCTCAATGAACAACAGTGAGACCAAGACTCTGAGGCAGGCATCATACCAAAGCCTGGCCCTAGGAAGGTGTAGAGAGGTGTGAGAAGACAAAGAAACAGCTAGACTCTAGGAGCACTGGCCAGAGAGGATGAACTGTAGGTATTTTACACTTTCATCTATCATCTGCTCAGAGATGAACCAAAAAGAACTCAAATTCAAACTCTTGATCCTAAGGGGTTAGTTCTAGTTAATGGTATACATAGTCCACACCAAAGACATGGAGGAAATCAAAGGATGTTGTTGGGCTCTGTTTTATGCAGATAAATCTGAAAACATCTAGGTTTGAAGGCTCATATCTATAATTCCAGAATTCAGAGTCAGAGGTAAGCAAACCACAGCAAGCTCTAGGCCATCCTTGGCTATCAAGTGAGGTGCAGGCCAGCTAAGGTTATGTGGTAGAACTCTGTGTCAACATCACCTCCCACAACACACACAAGGGTGAAGTAGAAAATATACTAGACAATATACTTAAAATACCAAACAGGTCTGTTAACTATAAATGAAGTAGGAAAATTAATAGCATCTTCTTTTCTCCATCAAACATAAAAATTCTACCAAGCGTTTACAGAACAGTATTAAATTCAACTGAAACCACCACAGACAAAAATACTCAGTAAAATGGAAAGGATGGAACTTTCTCATAAAAAATAGAGAAGCTGATCGAGTGCTGACAGTAGCAAAGGCGCCATTTTCAACTGGTTTCAAAACTGAAAAATAACTAGTGGTAAACTTAGTAGGAATGTAGTGGGTGTGATGTATGTGCATACCTGTGAGCATATGTGTGCACATGTGTGTGTGTGTGCGCACATATATGTAGATGTTCTACAGATAGCACAAAACAACTTGTGCAAACCTTTACCTATACCACATGAACTCCCACAGGTGATGACCAATTATTCCTGACCTGAATGTCCATATTCACATGCTGCTAGTAAAAATTTCAGTGAGGTTTGTTTTCTTCAAGCAGCCAAACTGATTCTGAAATTCATATGGAAAAGAAAAAAAAAGAGAGAGAGAGAGAAAATTAAAATATGTAACAGAGAAAGAAGCACTGACATTGCCAATTTCTAAAATATATTACCAAGCTTTGATGGTATAATGTTGGCTACTATGTTGGGATAAACTGGCAGTCAATGAAACAGAAGGAAGCTTAGAAGTAGGCCAAGATACTCATGTGACCTTTTGATAAATTCTCCATTCCATATCAGTTAGAGGAGCTGATTATTCAATAATTTTGTTGGAAAATTGGGTCACCATCTGGAAAAATTTAAGTTGGATCCATACTTAAACTTTTAGATCAGAATAAATTATAAACAGATAAAGGATGTAAGGATAAAGATGAAACCATATAAATACCAGAGAAATGAAGACTGAGAGTCTCAGAGAGCTAAGGCTGAATGGAACTGAGGCCATAATGGGAAGACTTTGAACTATATTTTTTAACCATCAAATGTGAAACTGTTGAATATATTAGTTATATATTTCAAAATGGTAATTAAAGTTAAAAATCAAAGGGGAATTCACCTCAGCTAAATTGTATTCAATATTCATTTTATTTAAATATTTCTTGATTTGAAAACATGATGATGATATTTAATAATAAACACTACTTTTAATCTTATGTAACATTTTAAAATAAATTTTATATTATTAAATATATATGGAAAAGAAAATGAATATAATAATATACATTTCATCAAAATGTAACTCTTTTAAAGAGAGAATTTTCTGATCCGTGTGTCTGTGACATCTATACATGATCATGATATTTTTAAAACACTTGAACAAATAATGAGAATCAAAGAATATGCAATAATGGGAAAGAGTGAGGGAAAAATGAAAGTGACTCCTTGCATCTTCACAAACAGTATTCAAAAGTAGCAGCATATTCCTTGATGACAGAGACAGGGGCATACAATTATTGGGGTAGAGGGAGGTATAAGATAAGGAAATCCAGACTCCCTCAGAACTTTGGCAACAGCTGTTTGCTGAATAGTGAGGGGATGTAAAATACCGAAAGTTAATTATATGCTTTTTATAGTGATTTGAAATGGACTGAGTGATCTGATTCCATCACTTTACAAACACCAACATATTTTTTCTATCCCTGCAGGGTTGGGCCATCGGGATTTGCCAGGGACCCCATGAAGGCAGCCTGCAGCTTGGAGCCTCCGGTGTTTTGCCTTACTACCATTTACATGATTTCACGATTTTGTTGAACACTTCATTCTCAATCAACAGTTACCCCTGTGGTTTTGCTTTTGTTTTTTGGTTCAGATTAAGAGCGGAAGTCGCCTGACTTGCTTAGGGTCACACAGCCAAGGAGTGTGTCACTAAGTAAGATGGAAAATGACCTGCCTCCTTGTCACTGCAGCCCCAGGCTGTCTAGCTACAGCGTCTGCTGCTTCCTGGGGATGCAGTGAAGGCTGTTCCACAGATGCGGACGTCAGCGTCTGCCCACAGAGCCAATCATCCTCACATTAACCCGATAGATTTCTCAAAGGCAATCTCCGCCTAATTGTGTGTTCTGTGTGCGCAGCCCTTTCTTTGGTGTGTGAATGTGAGTGTGTGTAATGATGTTATCTATATGCCGTCGGGGCACCTGCACATTTGCATATTGGGGAAGAACTGAATAAAACATGAGGTGCTTTATTCCAGTGGGATGCATCATCCTCAAAGGATATTTACAAATGTACTCAAGTCCCCCAGAATCAATCAGTCTCTGAATCAACAAAGGTTCTTTGATTCCCAGGGATGTGCCTTACACTAGGATAAATGCTTTCAGGAGACAATGGAGCAGGAAGAGAGCCCCTCCACACCTGGGAAGCTTCACTTCAGAGAAAATATCTAGACTTCTGGCGATCTTTGCCTGTGCCTTCAGAGGACCACTTTCACTGGGCACCCTCAAAAGGACTTCAGATGGAGGAAAAGGAGGAACAGAAATAGATGCTGATATTGGTGTACTTTGGGAGGTCATGTCACTCCTCTTATTGTATGAACACTGGTGAGCCACCAGCACAGAGAGCAGCGATGTTGCTTCTGTGAACAATGGGACCTAATACTGGCCAGCTTCCACTCCTGAGTCCGGATACTACAGATAGGACACAATTTAATTGAATGCTTCATTCCAAATCACAGTTCACTCTAAGAGATGTGTTTGTCTAGATTTCACAGACCAAGAGAAGAAGTTTAGCTCGCTTACCTGACTTGTCCAAGGTCATGAATCTAAGATGCTATGAATCCAGTATTCTTCCCTTATATCATCCAACAAACATGGCTTCCTCTTGCTCTTGGGCTGAGATCCAAACTGGCAAGGTGATTAACAAAGAGACTGGCAAGCCCCTAGCTCCTCTTCCAACTCCCTTCTCACATGCAATGCTCCACACATTTCATTTTTCCCCTGCCCCCATCTCTTGCCAGGAGCAGGCTATGTCACTGGCTACATCTTCTGGAATGTTCTGCCCCAGGAGGTTTTTGCTGTATTGGCTCCTTATCATCATTAAGATTTTAATTCTTAGAAACCCTCCCTACCCAACAGATCTGGGCTCTACCTTGCCTCTTTCCTGTGCTGTGTATTGCTGAGTGCTTTCCTTAGTCATTGCTCTGTGTAATTACCTGATACATTTGTTTTTGTGTTCAGTCTCCCCCAGACAGGATGTAAGAGCTTGATGAAAACCGCAGCCTGTTGCCTTGTTTATTGCTGTTTATGCAGTTCCACAGACAGCATGCCATAAGTATTTAACTAATATTTATTGAATGAGTGAGTGAGAAGCCTCAGAAATGGAGCCTCTTTGCCTTCCCCTATCATCTGCATTCCTTTATCACCACACCAGTATTTGAAAATGATATCCAAGATTCCCCTCACCTCCTCATCTTGCCCTCCTTCTCTCATTAAATCAGGGGCTCTCTTTTCCCCAGGGGAGAGTAAAATTATTACAACACTCACATAAAGAGAGAAAAATAACAATAAGTTCTGAATTGTGAGTTTTTAAATCTTTTTAAATTATGTCCAGGCCATTTTTGGAATCAGAGGTTATGGCCTCTAGGAATCTTGGCATGATGCAAAAGTCACAAGCAAATGACAGAGGAACAAGAGAAGGACTTCCATCCAAGCCTAGAGAAGGGGTAAGATGGAGAGCACGGTGGCAGAAGCAGATGGGAATGCCAGCAGGAGGGAGTCCGGAAGATAGGGGGAAGTCACAAACTGATATGTGGAAAATGGAAATTTCCTTCATTGTACTTTTAATTTGTACATCAAGTCTTATTTATTTCCACCTGACCTGATATTAGAGGAAAGTTGATTCAGAGTTCTGCCCAGATTGCCATTGTTGCACATCCTGAAGAAGCCAGTAGGTTCAGACTAGAGAAAAGCCAGCCTTATCTGTGTAGGTGAGACCAGAGGGGTTGGAGGAGGCATACCAGTGCATTGTAGAGTCACACTAAAAGAAGGGAAGTCAGATGTCTAGTTGGATCTGAAATCGATATCATCAATATTCCCAGAGGAGAAGCAGAAGGAAGTATGTGATATTTTCTGAGCTCCCACAAGAGGACTGAAAATAACTGAGAGATTAAAAGATGCCTAGAAACCTCAGGACACCGAGGTAACTGTTTCTGGGATGAGAGCCAGGGACTAAGCTTGTCATATGCCAGTAGAGAGGTGGAGAGCAGCAAGTAGAGAGGATGTGTCTTTCCCTTATCCTTAAAATTACACAACCTTTCCAAATGTTAGAGATCCCCAGGATGAAAGGGGGCAGGAAATATAGTCAGCATGGATGAGCTTCACTCAAAATGTGTCATTCTAATATCCTAAAAGTTAATATGCATGGATGGGGGTTTGCAGTCAGGTGGAAATAAATGGGTCTGGTTATATTAAATTAAAAGTTCAGTGATAGAAGTTTCCATTTCACACATTAGTTTGTGATAAGGGCTTTTTATTATTTATACACATTGGAAATATATTCAGAAACTTTGGAGGTCATGCCTCTGAGGTCAGTGGTTTAGAAGCTAGCCTGGGATACTGCCTCAAAGAATACACAACCAGTCCACATGGTACCTCTCCTACCCCACCTGGTCCTGGGGGTTTCAGGCAAGTGGCTTATATCACTTAAAACCCAGGTGAGCCTCTCATATCTGTGCCAGCATCATCCACCATGAAAGCAGTCATAGGTTTCTACGCCATTGGTTGTGTACACTGAGTTCTAGAGTTTGAGAAAATTCTATAAAAGACTTTTAACCGTCTAGCTTGCCTTTCCCATTTTATACAGGAAAAAGTAGATGCCAGTGCAGAGGCCACTTGTTGGGATATGAGATGAAGTCCCTAAGATGCAACTATGGCTGTGTAACAAATTGGTTACCTTGAGTTTCAACATTTTAAACCTCAAGAATTTCCCTTTTGTTTGCAAGCTGTAAAGTCAGTATTGGGAGGGTGGTTTCTGCTGGTCTCCACTGGGCTTGACTCCAGGGCTGTTTTACCATAGGTCTGCTTCACTTGTCTCTCATGCTCTTGACTCAGCAACTACCAGGAGCATGTTCTTTCTGTAACAGAATACAGGCATTCAGAAAGAATTGTCTCTTGAGATTGTTGCTAAGAACTGAAACACTCACATTAATGCACATTCCATTGGCTAAACAAAGCCACGGAAAAACATGTTCAGCCCATTCTGCAGGAGAAACTTCTAAACCAGGTCGCCAAGTAGGGTATACAGAATTTCAATAAAGAAAGGGCATAAGAGACAACAATATGTTGACTGACGTTTAGAGCTCTTCTTTAGATTTCCAACCAAATAAATCAAGTATGTGTTACACAGAAATGATGGAACAAAAAACAAATAAACTAATAACAGTTCAGTAGCCAAAAATATCCCTCACCTGTCTGCAAACTGAAATTCTTGGTAAAGTTTCCTCCAGTAAAAGGAGATTTATAGTTCCAACTTTATCAATTGTTTTTTAATTAAAAATGTATTGAGGTTCTTGAGAGTGGAGCACATAAACTAGCCATGCCAATGCTTGGCACAGGCAGCCCACTGGTGTATAAATTACATCCAGGGTGACTGAGCCTAGCTGGGCAATAGTACAGAGACTGAGTTACTCTGTCTTTGAGTCAGAACTATGGAAGCAGAATGCTTAGAATATTTAAAACATTCATCACAGCCCCACAGAGGAACAGATTTTCTTCCTCCCTCAGGCGTCTCCTTCAGCAGTTTCAGATACTGACTTCATTCGCCATAAAATAGTTTAACTTTTATCACAAAGGTGATACAAGAGAAGTCACTGTGATGCCTCTAGTGAATTGTACTTAGGCCCAAGTTAGGAACCTGGATGTAATGTCTTCATTCTCTTGATGACCTGGAAAGAGAAAGGTGACTTCTAATTTGAGTCTTTGAAGTATGCATAGGTGGAGCCCAGTGATATTTAAGTTCTTGTTCTTCATCCATCAATTTGCTGACATCAGTGTCAACAGGATAATCATTGTGCCAGAAACCAAAGACAGAGATGAGCCCCAGGGTTCAGCTGTCAGCAGGAAATAGGAATGGGAGCCAAAGCAGAAAACTGAGAGCAAAGTTTGAGAAATGCACAAGTCTGTCTTCAGCATGAAGAAACGATGTCAAATTCCTTTTGTTCTCATTTTCAAAACATGATGAGGTGAGAACTGTTTGCCTCTTGCCTGATGCAGAACTGATCTGATGAGTCTGTACTGAAACATTGCAGCATGGTCTCAATAGTAGGAAAGGAGAATTTGCCTGTCTGTCTCCTGTAGAAGAGTGTTGGAAGCTGCCAACCTTGGTCAAAGGCAGGTGGAAAGGCCCTCTTTGATGTAGAGAACATTCTGGTTACTGAAACAGGGAATGAGTTCATGCAGTAGAATGTGCTCTATTCTGGAAGCCACTCATGGCCCTGTGACCATTAGGAAATATCTTCTCCTCTGCCCCCACCCCTTCCTTCCTTCCTTCCTTCCTTCCTTCCTTCCTTCCTTCCTTCCTTCCTTCCTTCCTTTTTTCCTTCCTTCCTTCCTTCCTTCCTTCCTTCCTTCCTTCCTTCCTTGCTTAACTTGAAACATCAAAGGCTTAAATCTGCCAAGTTCTAAGTTCTTTACCCAAAGCAAGAATCTCTGGACCCAAAAGTCTCATTGGTTGCCTACCCATGCAGAGTAGTCCTGTATAACAGTCTCACCCTGTGCTATATGGTATCCTGAAAGAGTAAACAATTTGGAAATAGAATCTTCAAGTTTGGATTATAGTCCCACAGGAATGTGAACTTGAGGGTATCACAATGTCCATGAAGTCCTTTTGCAGTCAAAGTATGTAGGCTTAAAAACAGGAAACTAAAGATCACTCCTGGGACACCAGTACAGGAATTGGTACAGAAGAACCTGTGTCACAACTCCCACATTTCTGTTCCATGTTTGATTTCATGATGACCTTTTGAGTACAGCACTGCTTGTCAGTGCTCTACTCAAAGCACTTGAAGCAGGAAAACAGACTCAGAGTCATTCAGACATGTGACATGGCCCTTCTGGGGTCTCTAATGTCACCTCTTTGGTCCCTGGAAAAGCTCAGGGCTTAATGGACAGGTGTAAATTTCTATAGTAGAAGTCCATTCATCCATCCATCCATCCATCCATCCATCCATCCATCCATCCATGCATCTATCTGTAAATCATGCCCTGAGTGATTGCTGTGTTCTAGACATGGCTGTCTAGGTACATGAGCTACAGTAGTAGTTAGTAGAAGCATAGGCTCTGCTTCAGAGTGATGATTTCAGTGGAAGGGTCATATGGGTTCTCAGTTACATTACAAAGAGCTCAGTGTCAAAGTCAAAGTTAGCACAAGGCATTATGGGACATCAGAGTGGTTTTTCCCTTGTTTAAAAAAAATCTATACATCATCCTTTTCTTTCAACATTCATGAAAACACTTTTTTCTTCCCTCTTTGTGACAGTGGCCATTCTAAAAGGACAGGTGGAATAGGATTGCACCATCGTTTCAGTTTGTATTTCTCTAATGATTAATTCATGTTGGACATTTCTAAATATCTTCTAGCTGTTTGGATTTCTTCTTTCAAGAAAGTCCTGTTCATATGTTCTGCCCATTCTTTACTTATGTTATTTGTTTTTAGCTATTGAGTTGTTTATGCTCCTTATCTATGTTGGATATTAGTCCCTTATTGGATAAGTGGTTTTCAAATACTTCCTGTTGATCTGCAGCACTCTCTGTGGGCAGTCAATCTTCGTGCAGAGGCATCTTGCCTCCCTGGAATTTCTTTTGTCTGTGTTATGTGTAATAGTGTCTTCTTGCCTGGAACTTTTTCTGTCTTTTTTCTGCCTTTTTCACCTTTGAATTCCATCCAAACAATCTTCATTGAGATCAAGTACTGCAGTAATTTCTTGTGCATTTTATCCTACAGTTTTAGTTCTTATGTTTAAGGATTTTACCCTTGTAGAATCAATTTTTATATGAAGTGTGAGATAATTTCTAGCTTCATCCTTTTGTGCATGAATACCCAGTTTTCCTGGTACTGTTTATTGAAGTAATGACCCTTTGTCCTTTACTCACTGCATGTTCTTGGCATCATTGTTGAAAATCAGTTGATAGGAATCATTGGGGAAAAGTTGGTATAGACATTTTGAATAACTGCATGGAGATCCCTCAAAGAAAAAGAGTGGAACTGCCATGAATTCCAACAACCTTATCTGGGTGGTGTAACTGCTAAGAATATATATGTATGTGTGTGCATGTGTATGTGTGTGCATGTGTGTGTGTGTCAAAGAGGTATCTATACTCATATTCACTCAGCATCATCCACATATCCATGCCATCAGTGGATGAATGAATAGAAAATATGGACTATATATTCACATGCATATATACAATACATATATAGAATATATATAGAATACAATAATACAATACTTTTTTTTAAAAAAGGAAATTCTGTTATCTGTGACAACACCATATAGAATTGGAAGACATTGAGTTAAATGAAATAAGCCAAATGTACAAATAGAAGATCCACATGATCTTATTTATAGCAAAGGGTAAGAAAGTGATGACTGGAATTGGCATGGGAAGGAAGGGTGGGAAAGGAAGCATACTGACAAAAGGCAGACCTGAGAACTGCTTTAGTGACCCACTAAAAGGTGACTGCAGTTCATAGTAATAAGTTCTGTGTCTCAAAATTGCTCGAGTACATTCTTTGATGCTCTCACTGAAAACAAAAATAAATTAGTGATTTGATGAATATGTTAATGAAAGTAATTGTCTTTGTACAAGATCAAATCATTACACCTGTGAAGAATAATAAGCAAAAAAACATAACAATACCAGTAAGGAAAGTCAACTGAGTACTTCCTTCATTACAATGTAATAAAATAGAGTTGAATGCTATTGTCCTAGTAAGCCACATAGACATCACCAACCAGCACAGATTGTAGTTGCCATCTCATTGTACACACACTGAGATTCCGAGTGGCCACACAGCTTACACGGCCCCTAATGGAGGAACTGGGCTTGAGAGTCAGTCCTGAGAGGCTCTTAGGCTATATATATTCTTCACAGTGTCACACGATGCTTTCTCCTCCACAAATGGGAGCATATATATTTCGCTTTTCTTGTGGATCATATATGTCACAATCCAGAAGAATTTTCCCAAGATGAAATGATCCAACCACAAGGATGCTCATTTCCTCTTGAGTCGCCTCCTTGTCCCTGTGAGTTTGCTGCAGTTCCTGGTGAGGAAGGTCTCCAGGGAGAGAGGGTGACAGGCTTTGCCAGGAGGACTGCCCCCCACCCCGCCCCTGGCAGCTCCTGTTCACATGTACCAGTTATCTTGGGTTTGAAAGACTTGGCTTTAGATATCTTCATATATTTGAATATGAATATATTTCATATCATGCCCCTGTGTCTGGGGCACCGACTCTTCTTGAGCCTCTAGGCTTTGCTCCTTTTCTGATGTATCTAAATACGAGGGTATGTAGAGGAAGCCAAGCACATAGCATAACTCAGAGGTGGCAATGCGGCAGCCCACCACATCTGCTGGTGAGCTGCATTCCTAATGATTTTCTCCAAATAATGCAAACACTATTTTTTCCAGAGAAGATGAAATATGAGAGCTCCATGTTCCACAGATGATGGGGAGAACTCATAAAATATTTTAATCTTTCCTTGTCAGACTTCAGAAATGCGGACAGCCTTGTCCTCATTTTCTTTATGCCCTGGACTTCTAATTGAGGGAGCTGGCATCAATTATGCATGTGAGTACTGCTGGGGAGGGAGCAGGGATAAATATTTGGGGTGTCGTTAGCCAGACATCACTTCATCTTTGTGTCACCGTAATTCCCCATATCGTGCAGCTTTAGATTGGAACATATGGCACCAAGGTAGGTAATGAGAACAACAATTTCCTGAAACAACATTATAACTTTTCCCTCTTTATGGTCACATTTAGTTACAGTACATGCTGCCATTTAGGCACAGAGCATAATGAAAGCAAATCTCTAAGAAGAGAGAATTCAGAGCAGAGGCCTAGAATAGCCGAGGGCTTAGGGTCAGAGCAACCCTGCAGGTGAGAACTTGGTGACATGGCCAGTTGGTTTTGCTTCTGTAATAATCCCATTTTCACAGGGGCCTGGAATAGCAAGATTTCCTGAATTCATGTTACATTGGGTCTCCAAGTTACCTGCTTTTCCTGCCTCCTCAGGAGTCAAGCTGAAGATGGTCATGGTCTGAGACAGACTGAGGTCATGATGCAAGGACCAATAATAATTGCTCAAGTGCATTTGACATGTCTACTTGGGATTGCATGTGGAATAGCCATTCTCTTTCTACTACCCACAGTGAGTCTCAGGCAGAGGCTGTTAATGGAGCAGTTGAGCTTAACAAAGATGCCAATTCACATTAGGCACCTCTGTGGAGGAATCTGAAACTACAACAGGGCCTGCCCTGCTCTGTTCCTATCACCACAGTGGGGCAGCTCAGTCAGTCAACTAGCAAGTGAGCAAAGAAAGTCTCCCCCCATGGTGCTAAGACGAATATAGATTTTTATTTTAGTGCAAATCCCAGGCACCATGTAAAGTGTTCTTAGAAATAATGCTAGCTATTCTGGAGAGATCAGTTTTGAAAGGAAAATAATAAGGGGGAGGTGGGGCAAGAATTAAGCAAGCAAATGACAAAGTGAAAAAGTACAGCAGAGTAACAAGAAAAGGGAGGAAGGAAAATTCAGCTGTTGTTTTAGGTGTGTGACATACTACCTCAATCTGCACAAGACTTAGAGGCAGGAATAACACAAATGAGCAAATGCAGACAAGCTTGGTGATCAGCCTATATAAAAGCCTAGGGAAGTGAGCAGTCAGATAGTACACTCTGGGCGGGGTGGGAAGAGAAACCACACCACCAGTGTGGCATTGCAGACAGGCCTGGACAGGGAGACAACATTTCAGTGGACACAGAGAGAAACAGACAGATAAGCCACTGTAGGGAGCAGCCTGGGTGAAGCCCAGAAGGAGCCAAACGCCTCAGGTGCCTGGGGAGCAGTACTCAGCACCTGTGCAGACTTCTGGAAATGAGTGGTTTGAAGCTGAGGTTTCTCAGGATTATCTCAGGAAAAAAATAACAGCACCAGGAACATACAGAGAACTGTACATAGTATGTAATTATTGTGAGTGGGGCATTTGATCTGAGGAGAAGCTTAACACTCAGCTTCTCATTTTAGATAGAGTTCTTAGAGATGACAGTGGGTAGTTCAGTGCTATGGAAAGGCTCAGGAGATAACATGCTCAATGTGCACACCCAATCTATATGCTTGGAATTGCACAATAAATGCTAACTGCCAGTCACTATAATCTGAAAGTGTTATAGTTAAATAAAGCCCATTTCCCCTTCCCTGATAAATTACAAGTCTCACAAAGACAGAAAATAGATTTATCTTTTTAAATAATACTCTCTGCTCGATGCTCCTACAATACTGGCACTTGGTGGAGATGGGATCAGTACTTGTAGAGGTAAGTAAATAAGAAATGGAAGATATGGAAGCTGAAGAAATGGATCAGTGCTTAAGAGCAATTGCATAGGACCTAGGTTCAGTTCCAAGTACCCACATAGTGGCTCACACTGGTCTGTGTGAGAAACAAATGAAATGGAGTTTGTGTGTCATAAAAATGTTTTTAAAAATATTATTATCCTGCAGCCAGCCAGAGATATATCCACTAAGAAAAAAAGCAGAAGTTACTTTCCAATGAATACATGCAGGAAATTCATCATCACAGCAGGAAACTCAGTGTCCAGTGCCCTGTGCAGAGGCAGAAGCCAAAGGAGCCAACACAAAATGGTGTGAGGTATTACTGTTCCTGGGAAGTGGTGAGTGTGGCCAAACCGACCATGGTATTCTCTTTTTTCTAGAAGTGCTCAGTTTGAAATCAAACAATGAACAAATGGCCTGAAGATAACTTACTCTCCTTGTAGGGTGGACAACAAAAGGCAAAATAGTGGGAGAGAGTTCCGCCCTTTAAGGCTGGCTTTTTCTGGGCAGCTGTGGGCACTCTGCTGCTCCTTATTCTACATGTGCTGGCCAGTAATCCCAGCCCTCCACAGTTCAGTCCCCCACAACAGCACACGCCCAAATCTGCAGAAAGCAAAGCTTCTCAGGCTATACCGGATCCCAGGTCCAACTTAGGAGCTCCAGGCCTCCCTCCCTTTGCCCTCCCACCTCCTCCCAGGCCTCCCTCTGCCCTCCCACCTCCTCCCTGGTGAATGGACTACAGAGACTTCTCACTCAGAGTCCATTGTTTGAAAGTTTGTGTCATACACATATTGATCCTGCCTCTTGCTCCCAAACAGAATCTAGATGTTGAAGCACTCCTTTAATCAAAAGTAAATTATGTACAGGCCATGCAGGTCAGTTCAGCCAGCCTCGAACAAAAGGCAATCCATCACTTATTCCTAAATGTCAGTGGAATCTGGGGGTCGATACAGGCGCCAATGTGGATTATGTTTATTATTTTTCTGTAAATATCAATGCTGAGAAATTGTTGGCGGGAGCATGCAGGTGCCCTGGGAAATCAGATTATCACCTGGGGTTGTGGTTGGGTGGCAGAATCAGAAAATAATTGGGGTGCATTGTAGGATGGTGGAATCCAAAATTAACCTAGGTATGTGGTGGGATAGTGGAATCTGATCCAAAACAGGACACATGGTAAATGGTCAAGGCTGTCTGTCGTAGTTACTGTCCTATTGCTGTGGGGAAACACCATGACCAAGGTAACTTATAAAGGAAGGTATTTAATTGGGGGCTTGCTTATAATTTAAGAAGGTGAGTCCATAATCATTGCAGAAAACAGGGAAGCAGACAGACAGACATGGTATTGGAGAAGCAGCTGAGAGCTCACATGTAAACCTAAAGTTGCAGGCACAAAGTGAGAGAGAGAGACAGAGACAGAGACAGAGACAGAGACAGAGAGACAGAGAGACAGAGAGAGAGAGAGAGAGAGAGAGAGAGAGAGAGAGAGAGAGAGAGATTAGGCCTGGCACAGGATTTTGAAATCTCAAAGTTGACCCACAATGAAACACTTCCTCCAACAAGATCACACCTACTCCAACAATACCTCACCTCCTAAGTAGTTCTACTGACTGGATCAAGCATATATGAGCCCATGAGGACCACTTTCTTTCAAACCACCATACTGTCCTTGAGGAATCCAGTAAGCATTTGAATACACAATACAAGAAGCATTAGGGGTTGAGGGCAGAAAGGGCAACTGTAAGGCCCAAGTCACATGGGTAGATATCCAAATTATATGGGTAGATGACCATGGTGTATGGGTATAGGCCTCTTTGTGATAGAAAGATCACAAGTTTCAGATCTGACACTCCAAGGGCTTAAGACATATCACTTATCTTTTCTTTCTGAGATCTGGTATCTTGTTTTATGAAGTGAAGTTAATCAAAGCAGCTGCGTTAGTTGGGATAGGCTAGATTTGGCTGCAATAACAAATAACCCCCGGAATCTCTGAGGCTTAAAGGGAGATGTTATCTTTTGTAGTTGTTTAGGTTGAATTGGTTTTGTTTGTGTTTTGGGAGGGTTTAGTTGTGAAAAAAAATCACTATGTAGCTCACTTTGGATCTCAAACTTGTGATACTCTTGCCTCAACTGGGATTACAGAGGTGAACACATGCCTAGCTAAAATAGACTTCATTTTCTCTCATACTGCTTGTCCATCATGGATCAAGAAATGGGGTGTTCTCTCTGTCAAGTGCTTGCCTTTCCTCTCAAACAGGTGATTCTTTACTCAAGCTGTTCAGACAGTATTGGGGATGAGGAGACTGTTCATAGTTACCAAGCATCACTCCTAATTCTCACAGAGTCCCAGGTTTTGATGTGAATTAAAAAGAGCATAGTGACAGGGACATGGCAGGAAGTCATTCAAAAATCTGCTGGCATTTTCTCAGCCCTTTGCCATCAGGCTCTGAAGGCTGGATCTGATCTGAGAGAAGATATGGTGCCACTGTAGGTCAGATGAAGGAGGGTGAGTGGGCTTTTAAGATTAATGTCAAATGTGAAGAGTTGAAGTGATAACACCCTCCTGGAGGTGGTGAGAATATTTCCATCATGTGGCTATAAGGACAATTTGTGTCTACAGACTTACATGAGATCTTGCAGTTCTGGATAAAAGAGGAAATCTGCTGGGAGAGAAGCAGGTGAATCCCATCTACCTACCATTAAAAAAATCCGGGTAAAGCTGTGGCAACCTCTCAGCTGCATATCCAGAGTGAGTGGCATTGCTGCTGCCTCCTTCCCTTGGTGTCTCGTCTCTTTGCACCTTCATTTCCACGGGTAAATTTGTGGGTTTTCTGTTCTGGATAGGGTAACATGAGACCCCATACCTAGGGCCATTATTCACATTTATCAGAAAACTTGCCCTCTCATTTATAAAACTGAAGCATCAAATCCGTTATGTATAAGGTCTTTTTCCAAACCAAGCTTCCAGTTTTCTGAAGAACTCCAGCCATGAACAACAGTTACTCTCCAGTGTACAAGATAACTCTAATCAGAAGATCTTAGAATCTTGAATGCCATCTGTGCATTCTTGTGTTTCATGGGATTAAGTGCTAGAATGGAAGGGGTAATAAAAATAGAATGGATGTAAATTATGGGAGTTATTTTAATGTATTTGAAATAATTAAAATAGTGAGCCCAACCTGGACTTTGTATTTTGAGGTCTAGAAAATCCTCTAAGGCCCCTCAGAGGGTTCTCCCCCACCTTGGTGAGTGGAGGCTAAGGGAAAGGTGTAAGTTTGCTTGGAAGCAATGATGACCAATAGCACCTAGCTCCATATCATGGGCAGGGTCCTCATCACTGAGAAGACTGGATGACCTAAACATGTGCTCCATGAAAGTCTGTAGAACAAACACAAGCACTTCAGAGGGAAAATGATCCCACACTAGACTCCATTCATAGCCACTTCTAATTTTACTCTTGTCAGTCAAAGTTCTCTCCCTTATGTGTGTCTCCATATTCCTCTCTCCTCTATCAGTCAACATGGATGAAACTAGAGCATACATAATCTTAGTACAGGAACTTCCCGGGGTTGTGATAACTGCTTTCCCCACCTAGTGTCCAGACTTGAAGGCCAACTCCTGAGAGGGAACTTCTCCATAGATATGCAAGAAGGTTTGTCCTTCTCAACTCTGTGGGTTTGACCCAGGCACTGGGAAGACTTTTTCCTGCCCTCTTTTGTTAATAAAAATAATAATTTATAAAAGGTCACAAAAAGTGTATATTCCCACTTGTGAGTTCTCAAAAGAAATTGAACAAGGCTTCCAGAGTGTCTAGCTTTAAAGAAGTTTTAGAACCAGGCACTGCTCATCACAGTTCAGAGAACATGATAAGTTGTGTCTGTTTTCTTAGCTTCAATTCTCTTACTTCTGACTTGGATGAAAATGATAATAACCCTTTCCAGGAGATCTTTAATACAAAGCCCATGGTCAGAACCACTCTTATTAAACAAATCTTCATCCAGGGCTACCTATATTGACACTCCACACATGGTTTTCAGTTTCTGAAAAAAATTAACAAAGCAGACAAAAATAATCTGGTCTTGTTCCACTTCTCCCTTGATAATTAAGAAGTATTATCCACTATTATTATTGTTATTAAAAAGAATACTAGATAGGACAGGAAAAATGACTAGGCAACTAAGAATTCTTGCTGCTCTTGCAGAGAATCTGAGTTCAATTCCCAAAACCCACATTTGGCAGTTCACAAGTGCCTGTAAATTTCAGCTACAGGGAGATCCAATGATTCTCCTCCATGAGCACCTGTACTGTGTATAGACACCCCAATACACAATTCACATAATTAGAAATAAAAATAAATCTTAGAAATGTAAGATGCTAAACACGAGTGTTCCAGGAGCTTTATCTAGACCAGTTTTGCGTTAATTGATGTTAGAAAAGTGGCAGTTATATTTGCTGAGTGACAGCAGAGTACAGAACCATAAGTTAGAGAGGGAAAGAGGGTTGAACAAACAGAAAACTTTGCCTCCATCTTGAAATTCTAACAGACCAAGTGCAAAGGCTGTCTCGGACGAAAGACCCTTAGATGTAAGATGCATGTATCTGTTAGGCACAGCACCCCCTCCTTGCTGTTCCTAGTAGTTCTCTGCAGTAACAGATGGACTTTTGTCACAGCTGTTCTCTTTGTGAAGGATGCCACTGAAAGATTCTTCTGAGGGTTCAGGAGGTGTGACTGAAGCTTTACATGCTCCTTAAGATCAGTGGAATTGAATAAATAAAGGATTCATATTCTTTAGACTGACTGGAGGGTCCTTGTCAAAGGCCATCCCAAGGAGATATCAGGTAGTGTTTGTGCTATGTATCTGATGACCCCAAGTACCTCTGTGATGCAGATCCTATGGGCATAGAGGACATGACCGCCCAAGATGCCACAGGTAATGTGGGAATCGCCCTTCTAGAGACTTCCTCCCAGACCCAGGGTAGCTCTTTGCATGGTCTCCTGGTCAGCTTTTGTCTGAACAGAATTTCTCAAAAGTAAAGTCTGTTGGAGCACTACATGTTCTAAGAGGACTGTTTCCTATTACAGAGGGCTCCAAGGAGAGGCTAAGAGAGCTTGCAGGGCATTAGACACCTGCCCTGTTGTGGAATAAATGGTGGCAGGCATTTTTTCCTCACACTGCTCTCCTTTTGAGGGGATCAGATAAAGCAGTTGCTTTGTCTTTCCCAGGTGCCTCCTGGGGTCCCACTGCATCTCTGGGCCCTGCAATGGAGTGAAGAAAATGTGAAGTACTGAGACAAGCAAGAAAGGGTGGTGTGCCTCGTTTATGTGTATTTCTTCAACTCCAGATCCCTTCTGATCCTCGCACAGGACTCTGTCGCCTTGGAGGAGACAGTACTCCAGTTTTCTTCCACATTGACTCCATGACCTTTGAGGTGCTTCTTCTGGGAGGATCCAGATGTGCTGCTGGCATCGAGAGAAGTTTTTCAAGGGATGTGCCATCTAGTGGCCCCTATGGTGAACTGCAGTCTGCCTCTCAGCCTGCCCGTTGCTAAGGGCAGCAGCTGCAGCAGTTCATCTCCCTGTCTTGAGGCAGAGAATTATGGGATGTTTACACAGAGAGCGACCTCCAGAGATTTCCTGTCAAGACATCTGCCTCCAACCAGCACGAACAATATGTCTTATGCTTATAGTGTTGTATAAAACAGTTACAAATAGTACCACGGTTTAATTCTCACACCAGCCCCATGCATTTTGATGTAATCATTATTTCCATTTTAAAGATGAGGCAATGATCACTCATAATTTAAGTTTCTTGGACAAAAATCACAATATCTCCCTTTCAAGTCACTGTTTGCCGACCTCAGGAAAATATGTGGGCATTTAGAAATCTGAAAGAGCCTGAGCTGCCCCATGTCACATCCAAGTTTTTGCTGGAAAAGCAAGCCAGTGTTTGTAGCTGATTTTATGTAAGCAGTTTTGAGGTGTGAGTGAATTTATTCTACTTACAAGCTGATCTTTAAATTTCTCTGTCAGTGGGACAGAGGGTCTTGGGGAAGGGGTGAGGAAGAAATGGCATGGGCCGACTATGGGGAGGAGGGACTGGGGAGGAGCAGCTGGACTGGTGGGGCACCTGGGAATACAGGAGAGGAGAAAGTATCAGAAGAGGTCTTGTAAGAGGAAATTAAGCCGGATATAACCCTGATGTGAAATCACTGGGCACATCTAAAGTCCTTGCTTTAAATATTCAGCAGTCTTCAGGGAGAAAACGAATTAGCCAATGGGGTCATCTGACAGCAGAATGAAAAGAGTGTTTGAAAGTAGAAAAAAAATCTACCATTCACTTACTCAGCAACTCCATTAGAGGCTCTGGTTTCTCACAGGAGACTGAAACCACTAGTGTGTGTGCACCCTCTGACCCACTCTTGTGTGCTTATGTTTAAGCATGTTTGTGTGTGTGCAAGTACATGGGAGGGAGTGCGTGTGCAAGTGTGTATGCACATGTAGAGGCCGAGGCCAGCACCGGGTATCCTCCTCAGTGGCTGTCCACTCTGTGTTTTGAGACAAGGTCTTTCACAGAATCTGGAGCTCGTTGATTTGGCTAGCCTGGATGGATGGCAAGTACCAAAGATGCTCCTGTCTTTGCCTACCCAGCCCTAGGATTACAGGCCTGCACACCCATGACCAGGTCTCCATGATTTTTCAGCAAGCACTTTACTGACTAAGCCATCCCCCAGCCCTCCTACCTACCCTTGTTCTGACCCAACCCACCCACCACCCACTTTCATTTCATCCTCTCAGGTGCACACTGGAGGACAGAGTCCTTGGAAACCTGTGCCACCCCAGGGTAATCTCGGGCAGAGATGCAATCCTGTCTGCTTTGGTGTTAAAAAGGGAGGCATTGTTAAGGGAGGCCTTGACTTACTGGCTGAAATGCCAAGCTGGGGACTTTTTTTTTTTCAGACTGTTGCTTGTTAAATTAAAGAAAAATACATTTCAATAAAGGAAAGAGTTATGTCCATGTTTTGGGGGCTGCAAAGGAAGGTGACTTGGATGAAGACAGACAAGGATGGGAGTCTCTCCTCATAGGCACAGCCTCTCCCCTGAGTTCTCTGAAATCATATTCAGAGCTCTTATACCTGGAGGTTGGAAGCAGGAGGCTGCCTCTGGCGTCAGATGTAATCTCTGTGATGCTGCTTTCTTTTCTGTGATTATCTCCCAAGAACCAGGAAGTCTCAAAGAAATACAGGATCAGACTGCTCCCAGTGTGCCCACTGCACTGAGGGTGAGCTGAACTGGTCTCCTCAAGCTCACATGTCCCCTCAAGCTCATCCCTGTACCTCAGCTTGCTAATCACCCCAGGAGGACAGTGGAGAACCACCTCCAGGTTCATTCCTAACCCAGACCCCTATCTAAAAACTCAAGCAATGTGTTGAGCCCTTTTCTCATGAATGGATTCCAGTCAGTTCCAATTCACAGAGATACTTACTTTTCTTCTCAGAATTTAGGAAGTCTGGTAATCTCCACTGCAGGGAACCAGACTCTAAGCAAGATCTTGAGGGAAATGAAAAGTCAGATTTTCATCTTATCACGCTGGTCTTCTTCCCCGTGGTCTGTAACACTCAGAGGAACCAGAGAGCTCTTCCCCTGCCAATCATCGCACAGCGCTTTGAGGAGATGTATTCAGAGCCAGTAAAGATGACAGCGGTGTGCTGGTGCTGGACCTCAGACCCAGAGACTCCACACTCATGTGTGCTAGTATTGACTTGCCTTAGCAGCAAGAACACCTCCAAGAGCACGGCATTAAGATCCCATGTTCATTCACAAACCTTGTTAAAGGGTTTGTTATAAACCAGACATTCTGGGTAAATATTTATGCACTTGAGGGACTTCTATGATAGTTCCCAAAGACTGTCTCCTCAATGCATCTTATCTAAGGCTTACAAGAACCCCAAGAGTGCTAGGGTCTGAACTTGCCATTTTTACACAGACAGAAATGTGTTTATCTTTCTCTCCATAACACAAAACACTGCTCTTCAGTTTTAAATCAAACGTCTGGCCTACCCTGTCCATAATGCCTTTCCTGATTTTCTCTGCCAAATATTCATGCCAACATATCAACTTCATTTCTAATGCTGCCAGCTTGGTGTTGTGGGAAGAAAATAAATCTAATATGAACCTGTGCTCGAATCCATTGTTCACCACTCACTGGATTGTTAACCTTGCTTAAGACCCTCTTTTCTACTTTCCTCACAAGATAAAAAGGTATAATGAGGGCATGATAAGAAGTCCACAAGCCCCCCTGCAGGGGGCGGGGTGCTGCATTTTTGGCAGTGTGCCTTTATGCAAATGTGGTACAAAGAGCCTATGAGCTGGGCAGCAATGGTCTAGAGAAAAATCTCTCTGGAGTCTGGAGTTGTAAGAATAATAAATTCTTACAGCTCAGCTGGGCTCAGCTGTTGAGTAAACCGTCCTGTCTGTTCTGAATGGAAAGATAGACACGTGAGGTAGACCAGAGGAAAGAGAAAACAAATAAGAAACAAAAGGTGGGTTATCAGTTTAGACTTGGTAGAGAAACAGAAATTTCCATGCCAGTCAGAACTTTCTTAGCAGCCCTGGGAAGCCCAGGTCTAAGAGAAAACTGTGTGACCATTTAATGCATCACACTGCTCTAAGTTGGGGTGGCTCTGGAGACCGCTGATGGCACCTGAGTAGCTGCCAGTGAGGATGTGGCATCATCTTGGGAGTCTTTAAGGCCAAGGAAAGACTAGAAACTTGAGTTGCCTTATTTTTTTCATCAGTGAAAATCACACAGTAGAAAACAGTCAGCCTGTTCCAGGGAGGACACTTTCCAATGGTTAGAGTCTAACTTATTCCTCCAGGCTGCCTCCTTGCAGACAGGGTCTGAGCACTGAGTCCTTCCTGGGAAGCTGCCACACAAAAGCAGCCCTGCCTCCTAACAAAGCTGCCCTGTTGGAATGGAAGGCTGGGTGCAGACATCTCTTCTACCAAGGAAAGAAAAATGATATGAGGGTGGCTTGGATGGGAACGATATTTCAGGCATGGCTAGCTGTTAAAAATGAGCTAATTCAGAAGAGGCACATTTAAATAAATATAATGCAAAGGCACAATGGCACAAGATAATAGTTCTGAACAGGGAATTCTAATGACTTCAAGCACGTCTCACAGGGCAATTAATACACATGGCCAGACTGCAGCAGCGCTAGGCAGAGGGAGGGGAGAAGCAGGTCTCAGCAGAAAGGTGGGGGGAACCACAGCAGCTGACAAAAATAGGATTTGATTTTCTTTGCAGAAGGAGTAATGCTTACAAATATAATAAAAGAGGAAAATAAGTGTGTCAGGTTTTTATAATTCAACTTGTAAAATTCAGAATGATTAGTTTTTGAAGAGGGCAATTAGTCCTATTTTGCATATTCATGAAGATTTAATGAAATGGGGTTGAGTTTTCACCATTCTTTTCCGGTTACCCCCTTCATTACCCTTCCCCCACCACAAACTAAAAACTTATCAAAGGGAAGCCTCCTTCCCTTAATTCATGGTAACTACAGATGCCCAGGGTTCTCTTTAGGAAATTACTTATTAATAAAGACATTACAGTAATAATGTCGTCATGTAGGTGTGTGAATCTGCACAAATTTTTGAGGACAGAGAAGTAGATTACTTAAGGCAAGAGGCTGACCCCTCCCCCAGACAGAGGGACAGCTGGTTGGAGACAGAGAAGACAGAAGATAGAGAGGAAAGACAAGAGGGAGGCCAAGAGGAAAGTGAAATGAGATGGAAGGAAAGAGGACCAGAGGGAGCGAGAAAGAAGGAGAGAAGAGAGAGGGGGTGAATGGAGGAGAGAGAGAAGGGAGGAAGGAAGGAAGGGAGGAAGGAAGGAGAGAAGGAAGGAGAGGAGGGAAGGATAGAAGAGGAGGGAGCGAGTAGGGAGGGAAGGAGGGAGAAAGGGAAGGAAGGAAGGAGAGAGAGAGAGGGGGGGGAGGAGAAGAAAAGAGGGAGGAGGTCACAGTCCAGTTTGGCAAAAGTGGAGGGGACAATGTTAAGGCTACTAGAAGATACATTTTTCTCTCTTTGTGTATATGCTTTTCAAATGTTGCCGAGAGCAAGCCCACCTAGGAGCCAATGAACAAGGCACTCCTAAAGCAACACACAGCCAAAAGCCACCTCAGCACAGGGAAACTGGTGACTGATCTAGCTGGCTGCCTTCTCAGTACACTGATTTCTGATGTAGCTATGTTTGTGTTTTAATGTAGTCACTTTCTTAATGTTTGCTACCAGGAACCTCTTCTGTCAGCTCCCATCTTCCAGCCCTGGCATTCTCCCTCCTTCTTGAGCCAGCTTAAAGTTTCAGGGCTTCAAGACACTGCTTTCATTTAGGCCCTCCCACTGTACAAATGTTTTGTTTTAAAGTGTGTTTTGTTTCCTCCCATTTCTACCTGCACACAGCAGATCTGGAAAGGCTTGAGAGAAGTGACACCATTAGCAACTCCAGCATACCAACATATGGACTAATTTTGGTCTGCACAAGAATTTGCCCATGAAAAACTCAAGGCTTAACCAGAGAAGCCTCTTTTTGCAAGGAAAGGCAGTAAACGCAGGGACACATGACAGTTAAAGGTGCTGAGAATAAGGGAAGGTTGAATGCTCAATTATAAATGTGACATTTATACCAATCCCTCTAAGGTTCAGGAAACATTGCAAAAGAACAGGGGAAGACTGTAAGAAGCAAAAGATAGGAGGACTGTGGAGTCATCTTCTGGACATGATACAACCATTTGAATGACAAAAACACTGCAACCATGCTTACCTCCTCAAAGTCTACACAGAATGGGCCAGTCAACAGCCAGCCATGGATAAGGGTCTCAGGGGCCCAGCCTCCCTACTGAACTAGTGGCCACTACTGGAGGACTCACTTTCAGATGACCTGGGTTAAACCCACTGGGTTTCAAAACACACACACACACACACACACACACACACACACACACACACACACACACAGAGAGAGAGAGAGAGAGAGAGAGAGAGAGAGAGAGAGAGAGAGAGAGAGAGAGAGAATGAACTTACAAGGAGAGAGAAAGGGAACAGTGGGAGTGGTGAGAATAATCAGAATGCATTGTGTACATGTAGGAAAATGCCAAAGAACAAATTTAATAATAAAAAATCCTTAAGGCCAATAAATTCATTATACAAGGTCACAGTTCCAGTCAGAGGTAGAGCTGGCGTCTGTCTACCCCAACACTCCCCATAGCTTTGGCTTCCCAGCTTCTCAATTTTGCCTGTATTGTGGGAGAATTCCTACTCTTTGTAAGGAGAAAATGGTTTTTTATTCCCTCCAATTCTGGGAAAGAGAAAGAAAATGGGACCAAGGCAGCAGAATAAAATAAGAGAATGTTTATCACCCTTGACGATCCTTCAATTAGGGGCAATGTCATTAAGCATGGCACCCTGTTGCTAGAGTTTTCCTGCCTGGCCCACAGGACAAATCTCTCTCACCCGCCAGTCCCAAGCCGCTCAAACCCAGCCAAGTAAACACAGAGACTTATATTGGTTTCAAACTGTATGGCCGTGGCAGGCTTCTTATTAACTGTTCTTACAGCTTAAATTAATCCATTTCTATTAATCTATACCTTGCCACATGGCTTGTGGCTTACCGGTACTTTACATGCGGCTTGTCATCATGGCAGCTGGCAGTGTCTCTCTGACTCAGCCTTCCACTTCCCAGCTCTATTCTCCTCCTTGTTAGTCCCGCCTATACTTCCTGCCTGGCCACTGCCAATCAGTGATTTATTCATTGACCAATCAGCAACACATTTGACATACAGACCATCCCACAGCACTAACAGAGAGGAAAATTGGAGAACAGGAAGATGGGTGGGAGACACTGCCAGCCACCATCAGGATAAGGAAGATGTAAAGTACCGGTAAGCCACAAGCCACGTGGCAAGGTATAGATTAATAGAAATGGATTAATTTAAGCTGTAAGAACAGTTAGCAAGAAGCCTGCCACAGCCATACAGTTTGTAACCAATATAAGTCTCTGTGTTTATTTGATCGGGTTTAAGCGGCTTGCGACTGGCGGGTGAGAGAGATTTGTCCTGACTGTGGGCCAGGCAGGAAAACTCTAGCAACAGCACCCTGCTTCTTTCTCTGTGCCTTCTCTTTGGCTTCTACCAGACCACCAGGATCTTGCATGTGCTAGGTAAATGCACTATCTGAGCTGCTTCCCAGTCCTGTATTTAATTCTGCTGTTCACTCTTAGGAAGTTGCATTATACTTTCCAATTCCATTTACAACAACAACAACAGCAAAGCAACTTGGCATTTTGGACTTGATTTACTTTCATTGCTTTAAAAATTAAAAACAAACAATAAAAAAAGTGTCATTCAATGGATTCTATCAACCTTTAGTGTTAGTCCATTGAGGGCCTCCTAGGACCAAACCAGGAGGTTGAATCTTTCAGTTGGTGACTTTACCTTGGGATAGTTCCCTGGCAGATAAGGGCATGAGGGTATGTGTCTGTGTGGGTATGTGTCCATGTGAGTGTATATCTGTATGGGTGTGTGGACATGCTAGCCTTATGATTCAACCACCTGTGAAATGTTATAACATTTACAGGAGTGAACTGAGATCTAAGTGTGGAATCTTCAAAACCTCAATTTGGGGTATAGGCCAGTGAGTGTGGGCTCTGGACTTGCCACTGAGTGTGTGTGTGTGTGTGTGTGTGTGTGTGTGTGTACAGAAAGGGCTATGTCTAAAATAGACCCTCTGATGCCAATCATTGTCTTGAGAATCATGGTGACTGGCACCTGCCTTGAAGCAAGATTGAAACCAGCTGCCAGAACTCTCTCCTAAATGACAAAGACTATTTCCCCATGTTTTCAGTTTATAAAATCTGATCTTTCAACACACTGAAAACTGGGAAATTCAGTTAAATTCATGAAGAACAAATTCCTTTGACCTATAAATTCCTGCTAGAAGTACTGACTTCAGGTGCAGAGTAAGAGGGGGGTCGGGTCTTGGAACCCTGTCCTTTCCCCTGCCCCCTCCCCTGCCCAGTGCCTGGGACTGCTCTGTTCTCCTTGCCACTACTGCACACCTGCCCTGGAATAGAACATTGGCTTCCTTCTCTGGCCTCTGGGGGACCCACTGATAAACTGCCTGCAGAGAACACACTCTCCAAAGGTGGCTGTATGCTGTCCTTGTGAGGAAATAAGACTTCACAGTGCATGACCATCTAATTCATAAATAAATATTACACATGTTCCCAGGTGGCCCATTAGCCAGTTATAGCAATCAGCATCTCAACCAATTAAAGTCCTTTCCAAGACTTAAGTCTGTTGGCTGCAGAAACATGAGAAGCCTGATAGCCTGGCAGATATACCTGAGTGCAAAGGCACTCTGCTTTGGGAGAAGAGGAAGCTGGCTGTGGGTGGAAGGGGAAAAGAAGTAGGGTGTGTCTGTGAGGTTAAGACACAGAATGAGAAGGTCTAGGGAGAAGGTGTTTCCACTCAGCCTACCTGCAGTGAAGAGCTCTTCCAGGGCAACCAGGGACTAGAAGATGTATTCTAAGTGCTTTTTTTTTTATCTTGGATTTTATGATTTGGGGGTTTCTTTTTTTTTTTTTCTTTTCTTTCTTTCTTTTTTTTTGGTAGATTCCTTGAAAGAAGTGTTCTGTCTTGAGTGTTCTATTTTCATGGCCCAGCATACTGCCTGCCTGGCATACACTTGGTAGAAATTTACAGTGAAAAAAATAGTCTAGCTAGGTGTCATTGCACACATATGTTATTCAAGTGTTCCAGTGGCTGAAGCAGGATGACTGAGTTTCAGATTAATCTGTATAGGCCACACTGGGCCACATAGGGAGACATTGTCTTAAAATAAAACAAAATTTACTAGTAATCATCATCATAATAAACTACAACCAGCAGACAGTCATTATTTCCATTGTCTCAATGATAGCTGGCTCTAAAAAAAAAATTAAAATAAAAATAAAGTAAGTAAGTAAGTAAGTAAATAAATAATAAATGATAGCCAGATCTTACATGCATGGGCATCTAAGAGAATCACTGTCCTGAATTCTACTTTGGACTTCATTTCCTCACTGGAGAAGCCTTTCATTTATTACCCCAGACCAAGAAATCTGTCGTATTTACTCTCTTCAAAGCCTTTCCCAGGGAGGCAGATTCCTTCAGCACTAGGAACCCAATGCTTTTCAGGGACCCAGTCCAGGGGACAGTGGAGGGTCTGGGATTCCCACCCTGCTGGCTGTCAAGAGGTCTGGCTGTGCTCCCAGCAAATGTATGTATAAGTCCTCCTTCCCTCCCCCATCTCTCTACAGGGCTGCCAGGACCCTCCACATGGAAATCTACTGCCTGTGAAATTGTACTGATACAGCGAAGGGAAAGGAAGCGCAAAAAATAACTTCCCTAGACAATCAGAGCAGATTATTTTAATGAGGGTTTGGAAATGGGAAACAAATGATACCAAATTAGCCTTGCTCTCGTTAGTCAACTGTGTGGTGAAGGCCTCAGCCTTTGCCTGACTCAGCAGTGAATGAGCTTAGCAGGCTGCCTCTGGCTTAGGGAAGCTCCTCACAGGATCCCCCACATCCTGACAGAGCAGACCCTTCAACTCACGTGACTGCATTCAAATCACCTCCAGGCTGCTGTAGCCCACATCTTCACGAAAGTTGCTGCTTAGAAGCACAGATACATGTAGGGACAGGGGTCCCAGAGCCCACTTGCAGGACAGAGAATGGCAAATGACAAGAACAAACATTTCCAGTTTCCCAGTTGCTACCCCAGACCAGGTGGGCTCCATTAAAACAGAAAACAAACAAACAAACAAAAACCAGTTTCTGTCCTACATCTCTCCTTTGAGGTGAACAGTCTTGTCTTCTTCCCCTTCTGGGACTGTCAATGGGGAGGGGGGCAGAGTCACTAGCATGGTTAGGGATTTGGAGGCTATTGCTGTACAATTCACAATGGAGCACAATACACTATGTGCAGCTGGATGGGGCAGGTCTGGATTTCTGAGGCTGGGCCTGGGGTCAAGGGGCGAACAGCAAAGACTACAGTAGATTATTATATTAAGCAAACGAAATTGTTTCCCCGCTGGAAGGAAGGAAAGTCATTAACTCGGAAGGTCCAGTTATCAGGAAAATGATATCACATCTGCAGTGTATTTTGGATTGCAATTTAAGAGGGAAAATTGGAAGAGAATGTGATAGAGGATGGGGGTGTGGATTGACAGCTCTGGTGGGGGGATCTGGAGCACACTGCCTTGCCTGCTTTGTGGTCTCTCTCTCTCTCTCTCTCTCTCTCCCTCTCCCTCTCCCTCTCTCTCCCTCCCTCCCTCTCCTTCTCTCCCTCCCTCCTCTGTATCTTTTGGTCTCTGTAACTCAACTCATTTTCTTTCCTTCTTTTCCCAGGAAGGAGCCACAGGGAATATACAGAGGCAAATTCAACCCATTCCAATTTCTAGAACCTTAGGGTCCAAGACTTCCCCTAGTCTACATTAACTTTTAGCATGTAGGAAATTTCTCAGATCTCCTGAACAAACTGACTGTTAATCTTTGCTACTTTTTGGGTTACTATGTTAAAAAAGTTTTCTGAAAAGAGGGATGGAGTTAGCACAGAACTAAGGAAGTATATCTGATAGAATTGAAGAATTTAGGTTAATTATTCAACTAAAATGTTTTTGGCTGAACATTTACCAATTGCAGAGCCCTGAACTCTATAACACAAAAGACAGAAATGTAAATATGACCTAAATATACCCCCAAATTTCAGAATATAAATGAGCAGACAAAAGACACACTTCATAATAATTCAGATGTATCAGGCTACTGATGATCTCCAGCATGTTGTGTGATATTTTGTTTGTGTTTCTGATAAATAAAACTTGCCTGGAGATCAGAAGGCAAAGTTAGCCACTAGTTAACCATAGAGACCAGGCAGTGGTGGTGCATACCTTTAATCTCAACACTTGGGAGACTCACCCCTTTAGTCCCAGTACTCAGAAAGTGTAGACAGGATCTTGGCCCCCCTTTTTGGTCTAAGGATTCAGAGAGGTCAGAAGTGATTGTGGCTGCTCCTTTGCTTCTCTGATCTTTCAGCTTTACCATGATATCTGACTCCTGGTTTTAATTGTTAAGACTAATTAGGATCACCTTTCACAGGCACTGAAGAATCTATCCTGTGTCATCACTTCACAATCAGCCCACTCCTGATTCTGCTTCCTACTAGGGAATAGAATGAGTCAACCATGAGACGAATACATTTTGGTTAGCTTTTTAGAGTAAAAGACTGACTTGGAAAAGGTCTGTTCACTTATAAAACTGCAAATTGTACCCACTAATGTAACTACATTGTCAGCTGGACAGAGTCACATAGGGCTGAACCCACAAGATTCAGTCTTCCTTAGACCACAGCAACTTGTTGCCTGGTTCCTGTAAAGGCTGTTGGTTTTCTGGTTCTATTATGTGGCTTTGGTTGGAAAATCTGATTATCTTCTCCAGTCTTAAATGCATTGGGTTAACTTATTAAGGCATCAGTTAAGTAGGTGGTATTGAGTGGGCAAGCAGCTATGCTCCCAAGAGTTATGAGGGATCTAGGCTGGTTGCTGGGTGTTTTTTGATCATCAACATGGGTCTTGCAAGTTAGTCTCTAGGGTAACCTGATGCTACCATGTCTTAGGAGTGGAGCAGAGGGGAAAAGGACAGAGGAAATGTCACGTGAAAAACTCCTAGTTCAAATTGGTATTATATATAGAGACATAGGACATCCACCTTCAAAGGAGACTAGAAATCACAGGCCAGGTTAAGGGAGCTCATCCTCCCAAGTAAAACAGGACTTTATTGTAGTGGGACTCTGTCACTATCACAAATACCCATGGAAGCAACTTGAAAGGAAGAACTGTTTATTTTGGCTCACAGTGTCAGAGGTTTATGATCATTGTAGCAGGGAAGGCATGGTAGAGCAGCTTGCCTCATAGCAGCCAGGAGTGGGGAGGTTGCCTCCAATCTTTAATTCATCCTCCATAAAAAAGCCTTCACACACACATCCAGAAGTCTTGTGATTGTTAGCTTTAACTGTCAGCTTTATACAACCCAGACAATCACTGGGAAGAGAGTCTCAATGAGGGATTGTCTACATTAGATTGGCCCATGGCTATGTCTCTGGGGGATTGTTTTAGTTAAGTTTTAGTTAGTTAATTGACATTTGACCCAGCCCATTGTGGGCAGCACTGTTTCCTGGTCTTGGACCCTGGACTGTATAAGAGTGGGAAAATCCAGCTGAGCACAAGCCAGTGAGTTTGTATGTATTAATTTCTATCTGTTCTTGACTATGGATGTGATGTGACTAGCAGTTTGAAGTTCCTGCCTTGACTTCCACACAACAGTGGATTGTAACCTGGAAAGTCGTAAGCTGAAATATTTGGCTTTATTCCCTAAATGGCTTTTGTAGGAGTATTTTATCATGGTGAAAGAAATGAAACTAGAAGAGGTTTGCTTTACCAGTCTCCTAAATGCTTTGGAATCCAGTCAAGTTGGCAATCACAATTAACCATCACAGATTCTATTACTAAAAGGAAAAAATGGGAAAGGGATGTTGAAAGAAAAAAATTATCTCTTCTATGCCATTATACCAGTGAAAGCTCTCTTTCTGCCACCCTCCAGAGAGAGAGAAGTCAGTTACTATTTATCCCCCCACCCCGGTTCTAATGTTCTTAGTCATGAACCAAATAGAGTGTTCCCTCATTCCTAATTTGTTTATATTTTAATGTTATATTTTTACTAGAAGCCTCAAAGCACTTTCTAACCTCCTACCCTTCAATCAACAACATTTTACTCACTGGGTTTCCATTTGGATTTATCAAGTGGCTTTCTCACAGGAGGCCATGAAAAGAAGCAAAGAAATTAATGCCTTTGGTCAGACTCTTTCACTGATTGCTATCTCATCTTTTCAGATACAATAAGATCCTGAAAGCTGGGTAGCTTAAACATCGTTTAATTCTGCATGTCTTGGAGCAGTGCGCCACCTGACCTGAGTTCTTGCTGACATTTTTCCCATTGGCTTACAGGTAGTCACATCTTAAAGGGTGGAGAGAGAAGGCTATAGGGTCCCTCTACTGTCTCTTTTTTGTAGGCCACCAACATCAATCAGGAGATCTCCCTTGTTACCTAATCATCTCCTGGTGCATTTTCTCCTCATTCTTACATTTTTGGGGTTAAGATTTCAACACAGAAATTTTGCAGACATGTAAGTAGCTCTCCATAGCACTCAGATGTATTACTCCTCACTGACTCCTCTGTTCTTACCCAGGTTCTACCTGAGTCTTTATTTGGATCTCATTGCTGACTTATTCTTTTTTCCCCAAAATGTCTTCAACTGGTCCACTGTTGACTTTTCACCCAACATGTTTCTATCCATAGAGTCTCTTTCCTACAAAAAAAACTTTTAGTTTACATATTTACCTACCTGTTCATTTATCCAAATTATAAGCATTGCCTGCTCTGTGTGACAGTGGTCCAACATTGAGGATATGGTCATAAACTGAGGAGTTTTTATAGTCATAGGCTTAATCTTGTTGGTGGACACAAGCCTTTTAAAAAATGGACTAAAATATAATTATAGTGACAAATAGTATGAAGTACTTGTCAAAAATTAGGTTTAATATCAATCTGGTGACATGATATCAAGCCTGTGACCTAAAGGAGGACAAAAGAAAGAAAACAGCCTTTCAGGAAGAACTATGCATATGGGAAGTTCTGAAGTAGAGAAGGGGGCCACATAAGGGATGGCAAGGCCATGGATGAAGGCTGCAGATTAAGGGAGGGGATAGGCAGGATTGGTTGTGAGGAAAGAATACGCAGAGCTTTGTGAGATGGAAACTTACTAGAGGGTTTGAATGGGAATGATATATTTTGTTTTAAAGTTCATCTTGCTGTGGGAAGAATTGATCAAACCATGGCAAAAATGGAAGCAGGACACTAACCAGAAAAACCTAGTTATGTTCTCAAGAAAACAGGTAGCTTGGTCCAGGATGGAGACATGATCGATTGGACTCTATAGTCTCTCTGGAACAGAACTTGGTCAAAATCGCCCTCTGTTTTACTGAACTAGTATCAGCCAGTTCCACATTACATATGGCTGCTTTCTCTTGAATAGGAACAATAAAGACTTGTCACAGAGACCATATGGCCCACTGAACTAGTTATTTACTTTTTGACTCTTTATAGAAACCATTGTATGGAGCCCTGCTCTAGACAATAGCTTCAAAAGATAGACAATGCACTGTGCCAGCTGGTCAACCTACCTCTTTTCGATTTGTTAGAGTTTAAAATCTGCTTTTCTTCTATAAGCAGTGGAAATTTCTTCTTTTTGTCAGCATAGGACTAATAGAATCTCAAGAAGAACATCCTGTGAACCACAAAACACTGAATGACTGGAAATATGAGCAATGCTGGACTTCCACTGGTGTTGAAGGAACTGTTGACTATGGATAGAAGTCACACCCACTAGGACTTTTCCATAGGAAGACCTGACATAATCTCTATACCTTCTGATCTCCTTGTAGCTACAATAGTTGCGCCTTGAACATTGAACTCATAATCTACAAAATTATTTATTCTCTCAGTAAACATTACTCACAGCCTATTGTGGCTGGAAGGCTTTTTAAATAAAACTATTTGTTAGAGTGTAAAAGTATAAAAGAAACCCATGGAGCAGGTTTTTTTTTTTTTTTTTTTTCTGTTTTGCTTCTTTGTTTTCCTCAAACTTCTCACCCTTTCCCACAGAGCAGGTCTATGTTTCTAATCAGATTCCTCTTTGGGAATGTTCATAAAGAACAGCTTGGTGCAGCATCCCGTGCCTTCAGTATGCCAAGCTTCAAGGACCCACTTTGTACAGATGATTTCCCAGAGATGCTCTTGATTTATGGTGCTTGCTCAGAATGGATGCCCCTAGTGAAGGCACAAGGTATCTTCCATTCAAGCTGTAGTTCTGAAGCACTTGTAAATGTTCTACTGTACCTTCTTTTGAACGATGCATCCTCTGTGTTAAAAGTATGGGAGTCTATTTGTCTTCTAGGCAAATAGCCCTACCCAGAATAAGGGCTCAATTTTAGTTCAGGATAAATCACTGTAATTCAATTCAGAGGGAGGTTGATGTTAGAAGAAGGCAGAAGTTCTTGGCCCTCAGTGATGAAAGAATCAGGTGAATGGACACAAATGAAAGAGCCTTGGCTAAATGGAAATCTGTGAGTGCCTGTCATGGAGGGGGCTGTGTGAATGGAATAACATGGATTTCAGATGGCTTAATTAATTCATAAGAGTGTGGAGAGATCAGGCCTTACACCCTTGTGCTTAAAGTCCAAGTCTGGAAAGTATCCTAAGGGATTTTGATAAAGCACAGCTTCTGATCTGGGTAGGCACTGAGATCACACATGTCTGGCCAGTTCTGAGGTGATGGCTAAGTTGCTAATCCATGGATCACATTGATGGCTATATTGTTAGTCCATGGATCATGTACTATGTATCAAAGGCATGAGTCACATGACCATAGGGTCCAAGAATTTGTTTCATGTGGTTTGTGGTTTGAACAATTTGAGTTAAATGTATTTATCAGTTACCATTTAATTTCTAAACCCTTTCTCAGTATTTTTAGGGTTGAAGGCTAGTGGAATTCCAGGATGCAGAATCAGGGAAGGAGCTGCAAAGGCCTGGGAAAATGGCTGGGTTCTCTAATGGAGTCAGAGGGGGTTATTGGAGAATTTGACAGAGGCTTTGGGTCCCAAATATCAATGTGAGTCAGCTTTATTGTTAAGATGCTGAACCTGAGCCAGATCCAGCAGTCAGAAAAGCCAGAGAAGAATACAACTCCATCTCCCAAGCTTTTGTATTCCATCTGTAAAGCTTCCTCTCAGGTTTCCAGGAGCCCTGAACAAAACAGTCCATGTGCTTTATGTTAGCCTCTAGAAGCAAGCCCTGGGCTAATGATTAATATGAAGGTGAGTTACTGTTCGTGGCTCATAGGCAGAACCAGGAGGGAAGCTAGAAGCATAGTAAGGGAAGAAGTGAGAGAGGTGAGGATTACTGACACTCTCATGAATCCATGTGCATGGTGGTCACCAGCAGAGAGAGAGGCTATGGTGGGTACTCAGACAGTACCTGGTGCACCATGGGAAGAGTATAGCTTGGCTGCTAGCAGTCATCAGTTGTTGGCAAAGTATCCCTTTATTACATGCAGGAGACATGACATCATCTACGAAGTCAAAGACATGTAGGAGGAGGTATCTATCACACAGAACACTGAACATTGTGGCTTAGAAGACACAGATGGTCCTAGGACAAACCTAGATGCAACATATTATTAGGAAACTGAGATCTAGTTAGTGCAAGCCCTAAATGGTCAGCAATCCTGTGACTCTTCTATGACACTGATGGAAAGGTGGCTTCACCAACATTCCCTTTGGTTCCCAGATGCCTGGACTGGGATTTGACACATAAAATATGTTTCTATATGTGAGTGAACATCCTTCACTGCTATGGATCATGGATTGGATAGCCTCTCTGGGGTCTATTTCCTCATCTGTAAGACAGGGCCTCTATCTCTATTTAGTGATTTGATATACCACTGAATATGAGATGAACTAGCATGGAATCCAGATATCTGAATTGATTCATAAGCATATGAATAAATCAGGCTGTAAATGCTAAGCCACATTCTGTAAATTCAATAACCCCTAAGCAATCTATCCTTTCTTCCACCATGAAAAGATACCAAAGATAGTGGTTTTCTGTATCTTTCATCTTTTTTTTTTCATTGAAGATATATGTGATACTCACCCAGCTGCTGCCTATATTCATGGGACAGTCTCCCTTTCTCTCTTCCTCTCCTACTCCACCCCAACTCTCTTCTCTTTCTCTTTTTCTTGCCTCCTTCTCTGTCCTTCCCTTTGTCTGTACTGTCTTCCCTTTCTTCTCTCCTTGCTCTTCCTCTTTTTCCCTCCTTCCTCTTTCCCTCTCTCTCTCTCTCCACACATATATGTGCATGAACATATAAATATATATAATACAATTTGTTCATTAAGAAAAAACAATGTATCTTCTTCCTCTGATTTTGGAAACTATAGTTCTTTGGTTGTATGGGGTGGGACAGAAGGCAACATCAATTGTATTCAAGTAGGATTCTGATGCTGCTAATTACTAAGATATGGCTAGGGCCATTTTTTAAGCAATGGTTTGGCTCATTTAAAATTCCTTTGTTTTCATTTTCAGAAGAAAGAAAAGGGGAGAAAATCAACAGGATAAAAGCACAAAAGAAGCTCCCATAGCAGGACAGGATCTTTGCCAGCACATTTGAGAATCTACATTGTGCCAACTGCCAGACAGAAATGGACTGGGTAGTAAATAGAAGGAATAGGAGGAAGAAGCAGGAGTCACATGATGCCTTCTGCATGAACAACAAGATGTCAGGAAATCTGAGTTCTGATTTTTTTGCTTCACTTTGTAAGAAGACAGTTAGGCCCAAAAGGTTATTTAACTACAGTACAGCCCAACCTGGGTGAGCACAGTGCTGGTGGGTGATCCTGCCATGCTGGCTAGATGATTCCTTGTGGTCAAAGGGGACCATGGAAAACAGCAGGTAGAAGCTCAACGTGTTAGTACCAATGAAGGAAGCAAAAAGGTTCTGATTACCAGCTCTAGAATGCATACACAACACTAGTGCATTCACATTATAAGAATCAGTTCATGTGATTGAGCCTGAGAAGTCTCAGTCTGGAGAAGCAGCGAGTAACTTCTGTAATTCAGGTTGGTTTTGATAAAATATCTGAGTATCAGAGGCTGATGGTACCAGTTTGTCTATGAATTTGAATCAATGGATCCATACAACAGTCTTCCTGGCCAGAAGATGACAGAGACTCCAGTCCCACAATGAATTCATTTTTCCTTGGCTTGAGAACTGTCTGGAACTGGATATATTCAAGGGTTGACACCTACACTGGTGAGGGTAAATTCTATTCAGTGTAATCCCTACCAGAAACTCTTATAGATACAACCAGAAATAATGTTTACCAGCTATATGGGCATCCTATAACACAGTTGATAAATAAAATGAACTATTACTGCTTCTATTTCCAAGTAAATTCTGAAGTTCTGGGTAGATATGCCTTTGGTTTGCTACTTAACCCAGTAAAATTACCAAAACAGATCAGAGCTCTGTGGAACAATATAGAAACCTCTTGAGAGAATAGGGGTAAGCATCATGCTCTGATTTTGGGAACATGATTGAACAATTCAGTCTACAACCACAATGTATAAGAAATTTGTGTTTCTAGATCTGGTGAGAAAAGCTGAGGAATGATGGCTCCAGTACCAAGTGTTTAGAGGGGAATTTTAAAGGACAATTCATGTGTTTTGGCTGAAACATGTTCCAGCATCACCCATGAGTCCTATGTAAATTAGTATGCATGTCCTCCCTGCCAACCTTGCATTCCCGTATAGAAAAGTCATTTCCTCTGACTACTTCTGTAGAAATACCAGACAGCATTGACTGTTTCAGTGTAATTCAACCTTTTACATAAGAGGACACATTGGGTAGCCTCAGAAATCCTGTCTAGGCTTTCAACGAAGCTTGGTTAGATTTTCTCAGATTGTTTTGTAAGTTTATAACATCTTTGTAAGGTCTGAACACCTCTGAGAGGAGAGAAAATTAGGAGAGATAAATGAAGGTTTTCAGAGGCTGCCAAGGCCAGGAATGCAAAACTCACTGAACAATTCTGACACAGAAGGGCACGGTCAAGAAGAAGGAGGGAATTATTAAATTATTAATCTAGAGGTGTGGATGGTGAGATAAATTGAGAATGACTTTGTGGGGAAAAGCAGATATAACCAAAGAACTCTGAGAGACCAACTCACTGTGTTCAGACAAATCCAGAAACTCCAATGGAATGCCAGCAAAGCCAGAGGTCATGAGAGGACTCAAGAGTTCCTGCCAGGCAGACCACCTCTCAGATTACGATAGATAGAGCAATCAAGAGGTGATACTTGCAGCCTCACCTAGGAAGCTTTTTCTAGGTCTTCAAAAGATGTGTACTATATGTTTAACCTATACTGTATGTTTAACTCTGTACACCTGTGACTGTGAAACTTTACTGCCAAATAATTTTTCTCTTGTGATTTAATGTTCCTCTAGGAAGCTGTGTAGCTGATGCTAGAGAAAACAAAACAGAGCAGAAAGGATGAAGAGACAAACAACAAGGGCTTGTTTGTAAGACAGTGTATGCCACTTGATGTTATAAAATAAGAAGTCGGGATTTTAAGACGTTCTCAACTCACTCCCCCGGATGGGATATCTGCCTTGCTCCCATGGTCTTTAGCCTGCTCTTCTTTGTAGTTAGGAATAGTCACAGTGTAATGATAGTTTACCTTTCAGTATATAAAACACACATAGTGATGTCACTGGGTCCCTTCAGAAGCCCTCTGACATAAGAACCCATATTATAGCTAGAAAGATGACTGGTTGGAACTAATGGGGAACTTCCCATCCTGTACTATGCTACTTTGGCACATTGGAGAGAAGGGCCTTGACAAACAGCTCTGTCAGCCTTAGGGACAGGTGGCCAGCAGGTGGCTTTCCATTATGCCTCAAAGCAGAGCTTGAGAAACCCCTGATGGGGGAGACTGACAGCATAGTTATTGGACCAGGGTTGAAGGGCCTGAACTCTCACTTGCCTCCAAAGACAGCAGAGCAACCCAAGTCACGAGTAGCTCATCATCATAGCTCATCACCACAGCCCTTGTCACTTAATTAGCAGCATCAGACTCCATCCTTGTTTTCTCCTGGACACTTGCTATTGTATGGCTTTCTCAGCTTTTCATTCGGTGAAAGGCTCTTTTATCCCAGCTCCTCCAGCCCCTGGGATGTTGCATAGAAAAAGAAAGGGGTGTCAGGGATTCTATGAACACAGTTCTGCCCCACGCTCCCCTGATTTTCACTCCTTTCTTCCCTGCTGTGGTTCCTGGGTGGTCCTTGGATGGAACATTCAAAAACATTTCAATTCCATCCCTGCTCACCAAGGTATGGAAGCCAAAGCTCTGTGTCTCGCTCATTTACAGTATCTTTTGCTATGTATTTTTTTATTTGGGTAAAAGAAAAAAAGAAGAAAGAAACAAATTCAGTAGATGAAGAAACAAAAGCAACTCCCCGGGGCTGGAAAGAGACAGTGTCAATACATCAAAAACTCCTAGACACTGACAAGGCGCAGAAGCTGCCCAACACATATCACACACAGGCTCTGCGGAGCAAGCAGGAGCCGAAGCTGTAAAAACTTGCTCTAAATTTCAGAGAAGTGCAATTCTCTTCTGGCTGGCTTTAGCTCCAGCCTGTTAGTAAGAGGGACTCTAAGTAACTGTCAGAGATGAAACACTCAGAAAAATCCAGCAAACTGCAAGGGCAGGAAGAACCCCTCTTTAGCTTTTGCTCTACAACTCTAACATAGACACTTCCAGGTGGAGTCTTTGGGCAGGTAAAGTGAGAAGGAGTTGCATCCAGCCTTGCCAAAATTTTGCTGTCCTGCTCCATCATTAGGAAAAGAAAGCAGCTAAGTGTCAGTGCCTAGCACTGACCTCTGTGGGAACTCTGGGGCCAGGGAAGTCCACTGCAGTAGGAACTCGCATTCAACAGAACTGCTGCACACTGGACTCTGCTCTCAGATTCCCCGCCCAGCTTCACATCTCACTGGCTGTGTAAGAGACACAGAAGTGGAGGAAGTATTTTAAACCCTTACTTCAGCTACCAATTATGATTTGTCTCAAGACTCCAGACACTTGGACTGCCTTCTGATGTGGATGAGGACACAGGGGAAATAGAACTAAGAGGGGGAAAGAGAATTGAAACCCATTTAAAGCAGGGCTGCTGGCTCAATTTTTATTTAATTTCAACTGCCAAGAGGGAGAAAATAAAGAGACTTCACTCCTTCAATTGCACCCTTCTCTTCTAGTCAGTGTACTTCCCATTGCCTCTTCAGGGCTCCTTCTTGGTCCTCCAAATTCCGGGAGTGATGCATGTATCAGCCTCTGTCAACAGTGGAGACTTCAGGATGAGAGGTTCTTGGCAGAGTGGATTGGCAACAGCCTCCTGGGAGTTCAGAATTAAGGACTCTTGAGGAACTTAGAAGAGAAAGAAGGACTTTCATTTTTAAGTCTCTGAGAGTCTTTGCTTCTCTCTGTGTCCTTGAGTTTGGAGGAGGAAGATGACAATGTAGAGGGAACCATCTCCTTTCATTTGGCCAGCAGAAATAACCAGTCTCCATAAAGATTCATGAATAAGAGATTGTATATAATCTCTGTGCTATGAATTATGCAGGGCCTGTGGACAGAAAAGAGGCCACTTCCCACTGGACTCACCTCTGCCACACTCACCTTCACTTCCCTCAGCCTGGCAGGCCCTCCATCACAGATGCTTCAGACTTTGGGGAGGAAGGTCCAGGAAAAGAGGTCTGTTAAGATCAAACATCTTTGACTTTGGTGAACTCATAAAATTCTCTAAAATCTTTTCCCTTGATACCAATTTCAAATTACCTAAACTAATTTCCATTTCAGAACTCCTGGCAGAGACTTCGCATTGCAAATTCTAGTTGTTGTTAACCAAGGGAAAATATGGAAAAATGGAAAACCAGCCCGTTTAGAAAAGCAGTGGGCAGATAAAGAGAGAGGAATTGAAATTCCATACATGAAGGCCAGTGGGTGTCTTTGATAAGTATCTGGAGTTGGCACAAAATGCAGCTGTCACCACATAAATTATTTCTAATACTTTGAATAAACCTGGGTGCTACACCTCAGGTATATGCTACTTCTGAGAAATACCTTCAACAGAAATATTGGAGTCTGGCTTCATTTCTATATCAGCTCTGAAATCACTGAGGATTCCAGCAGTAGCCAGAAGTAGGCTACAGTCTGCATCCCTCATCTTGCACAAACCAATGATATCCAAGATTGGACAGCTAGTTCAGGCCAGGTTATTCACAAGAACATTCTGGGCAAGATTTGTTTTGTGTGTTTGTTTGTTTTTGAGACTTGGTCTTACTGTATAACCCAGACTGACTTCAAGCTCGTGATCTTCCTCCCTCAGCTTTTCAAGTACTATAGGGATGTATCACAGTGCCTGGCTTTGAACCATATTTTTTTTTTTCTATTTTCAGGATCCCTAGGAAAGCAGGACTGTAAGTTACTACCTATGGGACGGTGCTCACCACTGAACTCTGTATCCCACTTTTGCTCTTCTCGGCATAGAATGTAAGAATAGATGTCAGTGAGTAAAAGACCAACCATGTCTGTCCAAAAATCAGAGCCTCATAGTATTCCAGCACTGTACATAATTCTATGGATCATTTTATTTATAAGAGCTCTCTCTCTTGTGTGTGTGTGTGTGTGTGTGTGTGTGTGTGTGTGTGTGTGTGTTTCAAGTTTTAAAAAGGGAGAAGAGAGATTAATATTGTGAGTATATAATATATGCCACATGATATAATTAATTTTCATGCTGGCTAATGAAACAGGTGTGGTGGTAGAGGTTAAAGAGCTTGATTTCTGGGGCTGAATAATTTACCTTGATCTCACATTTGAAAAGTCTCTTTTCTGGAAGCTGAATGGTAGCATGTCAAAGTCTAGATACTTTCTAATTCGATAACCTCTGTCCTAAGAGAGATTTCAATCTTGCTTGGGAACCTAGCAGGTGTCTTACCGTCTAAACACAAATGCATCTCATCTCCACGTTCTCTATTGAAGAATAAGTAACTTCCCTGTCTCTTTCTCCTCTGATTTATTTTCAATAAAGCCTTAACATTTAAATGATACTCCAAATTTAAGACAAATATCATTTAATCCCCTTGGGACAATAGTTATTCTATCTCATTACTCTGGGCATCCACAAAGGTTGTCTTAGGGTTAGGACCTGGGTGAAGGGAGAAATTCCTCACTGCTGCCAAAGGCAGACATTCCCTAGGTAAAAGAATCTGTTCATAAGTTTGGGTACAATGAGCTATATTATTCATACTTTATACTGTAATCCACTCCTACATCCCAAGGGTTCTCTATCATAGACTGAATATTTTGGAAGTTTGCTTTAAAGCCTTTCATTATCAAATAGTGTGTTAGGAAAGTAAGCATGTCATGAGGAAATTGGCAGGTATCCCAGAGTAATCTAGGGGGCTGGGATTCAGTTAAGCCACCATTCAAAATGTAAGTAATTAAAATTAATTAAAAATCATTAAATAAACCTTGACTTTTTCAATTTAAAGATGCAACCCAAGTCGCCAGAGCTCATAAAAAATGTGTGTGGCATCAAATCTATGTGAAGCATTTTCTTGACCTGAGCTCTGACTACGGTACCTGCTGGAAGGAACAGAACACAAACCTCAAATCTCAAATACATCTTTATTCTTCTCAATTTACTCCACAAATATAGCATGCTCATTCTTACATCTAAGACAGTATGACATCTTTATCCCTCAATCCATCCTGCTGGCATATCTCATATTTCAGGTACTGACAACAGAGGCTTTGTAGCCACAAGCCCCAATCTTGCTTCTTAAGTGGTCTGTAATATGCACTGAGTGAATAATTGATACCTCCTTCTACATTGTAGAAGAGTATTCCAAATTGAAATCATGGGTAGAAACATAGATGCCAGTCCATGTGTGTTATCAGACTTTACTAGTACTGATTTATCCATTCACTCTCTGATCATCAACAGTATTTCTTCTGTTATTCTCAGGTGCTCAGCATTTCCCAAGTTCCCTCATATCCAGCCTATTACAAAGCAAAGTCAGATGTTACCCTGACTTTGTAATCCAATTTGGATGGATGGAAAATATACCAGAATCTACCAACACCACCAAAGATACAATGGGAAAAGGATCACTCCCAGCAACCCTGATATAGTTTGACTCTGAAATGTCCCTCATAGGCCCATGTCTTACATGCCTGATCCTCAGCTAATGGTGATATTTGGGGAGTCTGTGGAACCTATAGGAAATATGGCCTAGTTGGAGGAAACAGGTCATTTGGGTGAGTCATTGAAAGTTATGCTTGGTCCCTGCTTCTTTCCATGCTCTCTCATGCCTTCTCTGCTTTCTGGTCAGCCACGATGTGAACAGCTTCCACCACACTTGCCTATAGGCATGGACTCGCTTTGCCTTCCCCGCCATAATGGACTGAACCCTCTAAAACTGTGTTCCAAAATAAATATTTCCTCCTTTAAGCTTTTTCGATGACACACTTTGTCAGAGTGACATAAAAGTAACTGATGTAAAATAAAAGTTGGGATTAGGTAAAATGTCAGATTTAAAGTCAGAAAATCCTTTTCTATAATCACTTCTGAGGGGATTAGGACTCAATACAATAGGGCATTTTAGGCAAGAATTGACCTCTATAGAGTTAAGCCCTCTTTCTCAAGATCACAAACAAATGAGAAAATTAATTACCTAATTCCTAAACTGGCTTTTAGTTGAAGTGTAATCACATTTATTATGCTGAGAACAGATATCCAGGTGAGTATATTCTTTATGCAGACTGGAGAAGCTGAAGGATTTGAAAATCAAACTATAGTTTCAGCTAAAAGAGCCAAGGAAATTTATTCTGAAGGAGAGTGTGAAGGATTGGGGAATGAAAATAATGGCTGCTCTCAAATGCTTGAAGAACCATTACTTAAGGAGACAAATGGGTCTTGGGTAGTATTATTTTCTTTTTTGATAGAGACTCCTAGCAAATAATAATGTAACATAGATGTAAAAAGGAATGGAACAATAAGGAGAAAGAGAGGTTCTCATATTGAAGCAGAATGGTCCAGAAGACAGAGTAAACTCCTTCCTCTCCATCACAGACAAGTGCAAAGGGATCCCCAGAAACTCTGAGCTCAATTTTGTTTAGTTCATGTGCACAAAAAGTTGAAACCAAAGTGGGCCTGAAGTCAGAGGTAAAATTCTAGGTCAATACATGGGAATTCTCTAAGAATTAAAGCTGACTGACCAATAAGGAAATAAGATGTGAGGCCTCTGTTGTTGGAATGATCAAAGAAACCAGTGTAGGGATTGCACTAAGTCTTCCGTATACTAGGTAATGGTGACATTACCTCACATTCAACTCAGCTCTGGGAGCCTTTCATAAGCTGAAACTTTATTCCCAGCAGTGGGAGACCTAAGCTCTTAGCCTGATTCTTCACCTCCAAATTGTAGCAAGAGTAAGACTTAGTTGAGCATCAAGAACTATTCTGAATGCAGGGTTTTCCCCAAAAGCAAAGGAGCAAATGAGACACTTGTGTTTCTTATTTCCTCATGTGCTGAGGAGACCTCACTGTCATGAATCATCAAGGACTCCAGAGGAAACCATTGCCTGTGACTCTGCCCTGCTTGGAGGAAGGGGACCACCCAGGAGACAGGATATATGCTTCCTGGTGGGAACCTGAGAAACCTATTTGTAGAGACGTCATCTTTCCATCTATGTCAGTGGTTCTCAACATTTCTAATGCCGTGACCCTTTAGTACAGTTTCTCATGTTGTGGTGACCCCCCAAACACAAAATTATTTTCGTTGCTACATCCTAACTGTATTTTCCTACTGTTAGGAATTGTAATGTAAATATTTTTAGAGACAGATGTTTGCCAAAGGGGTCGTGACTCACAGGTTGAGAACCACTGATCTATGTGGCTCTCCAGCCCTTGGAACACCATAATTCCTGCAGGAAGTGTAGGCTATTTTGTTTTGATTTGATTTTTCAGATAGTTTCTTATTACCTGGGCTGGCCTCAAAATCACTTTGTAGCTGAAGGTAGCCTTTAACTACTAATTCTCCTGCATCCACCTCCAAATACTAGGATTATAGGTATGTACCACCACATCTAGCTGGGTTCTCAGGTTATTTTAACATGAGTAGTTGCTATCGGTTGAATTGTATCCCCCCCCCTCCCAGTAAAAATGATTTGTTGAAATTCTAAGCCCGCATAATTAAAAATATGATCTTATTTAGAAATAGTTTCACTGAAGATGTAATTAGTCAAGAGAAGGTCATAGTGGACTAAAGTGGGCTCTCAATCCAAGATAATGGTGCCCTTGTAAAAAGATGGGAAGGGAAAAATAGATACTACCCTCTGGTTGGATTTGCTTCTTGGGTGGGAACTCATGCCTGGAACTTCAAGCCAAGTCAACAACCCATGCCTTGGAGGTTCCCCAAGTGTGGAACTTCTAAATATCTCTGTTTATATCCACAGACAAAAGCAACTCTCAGCCTTAATCAGAGAAGTCTGTCTTTGCAGTGCATGGAGAGACTTATGGCTGCCCAACATGCCGAGAGTAAATGACAATTGAGAACTCATCTATAGACATACAGACCACCTTCTCTAAGGCTCTGAAAGCACTAAGGAAAATGGGGCTACAAGGAGATAAGATCCAGAAGACAGGAAGAAGGGCTGTAAAATGCCATTCTCTAGACTGGATGTACCCATTATAATCAGGAGCTCATATAATTGCATTTACCTACACTGGCCTGCACAAGACCAGCTTTGTTAATAATCAGTCATGGAAGGGAGAGAGGCTCACAGGTCCCTAGCCTTAATGTTGGACTGTTGGCTATTGATAGAGTCTGACAAAGGGATTACCATTGTCCTCAGGTGTGTAACCACTTGTTCTGGCCAGCTTAATATCAAATTGACACAAGTTAGCATCATTCTGGATGGCTGAAACTCAGTTAAGAAAATGCCCCCACTAGATTAACTTGTGGGAAAGCCTCTGGTTTGTTTTATTGACTGATGATTGATGTAAGAGGGCCCAGTTCACTGTAGTGGTGCCACTCCTGGATTGGTGGTCCTAAGTGCTGTAAGAAAGCAGGCTGACAAAGCCATGAGGAGCAAGTCAGTAAACTACCATGCACTCCTTCATGGTCTCTGCTTTAGTTCCTGTCTCCATGTTTCTGCCCTGACTTCCCTCAGTGATGGAGTATGATCTGAGAATTGTAAGATGAAACAAATCTTTTCTTTCCCCAAGTTGCTTTGCATGGTGTTTTACCATGACAATAGAAATCCTAACTAAGACACTACTGCCAAGCCCCCAGGCTCCAGTGGTGTTCAGTGATTCAGGTAGACATGAAAATGAAAAAGAGTTTGTAGAGAAGAAGGGACTTGTTAAACAGTAGTCATAGTAGGGACTGGGGTGGGAGTAAGAGTGCAACATGCATAGCTTGCTAAACGGGGGCCCTTTGGACACCCTTTGTACACCATGATTGGGACTTCTATCTTCCTGAACTGTTAGGCAATACATTTGTTTCTTCAAGCTGCCTAGTTTATGATAATTTGTGACGGAAATTCTAGAAAACGAAAATAGCATCTCTCCCAATATTCTCTCTCTCTCTCTCTCTCTCTCTCTCTCTCTCTCTCTCTCTCTCTCTCTCTCACACACACACACACACACACACACACACACACACACACACACACACACAAAATCTTCCCATTCCAGCTCTCTACCAGAGGGCTGAGGATGCCCCAAAACTTACATATGGTTTTTCATGCTTGTGTCTTACCTTCTATCCTCTGAAATGTTTAAGCCTGTAGATAGCAGGGCAAATGGGCACAGTTTTCAAAGTGATCTTAATTGATTGACCCAAATACCGCATTGTTTTGGAATTTAGTTAAGTTATTCATAAATTGTGGATAAAACTCTTACTTTCTTCCTGTGGTTGCATCTTATGGGCAATGGGAGAGTATGAAAAGTACATGGGTATCTGAACTTCTCAGCCAGGAATACAGGGGGATGGACACAGAACAGAGATGTTCTTTGCAAGGGGCAGAAAGCAAGGGCAGGGCAGAATGGTTCTGGGACACCAGAAAGGTCCAAGTCATGGAAGCAGCAAGGAAAGCAGAAAGCACATGTGGGTGCTGGGAGTGAGGCAGAACAACCAGCACCAGACCACTATGCCGTGTGAGCCAGACCACCATGTCGTGTGAACCAAGAACAAGCAAGCATGGAAACTGGTCAGCAAGTCTGGGCTCTTCAACCGGACAAAGGAAGACATTGGATTAGAGCTGACTGCAGTATGTGGGCTCTTCTGGAATTGATCACTACCCTTTGGACAGCATCTTCTATCTATCTGTGTCCTCTGCATTCATGAGCTTATTCAGTATGGGTTAATAAGGACTGGAATACCATACAATTTCAATTCTAAAATTTTGTAAAAACCTGATGTTTGGCTAGAGCACAACAAGCAGTTTTGGCAATCACATTGTTTCTGGGGTGAGGTAGGCTTTGTGGGTGTTGGTGGCTGACATTTGCACCCAGATCTTTTATGTTGGGATTGTTGTGTATCTTAGAACAATAAATATCAACTCCTCATAGCTTGAATGAAAAACAAAACCCACCTTATCTGAAAACCAGAAACATCCTGTCTTCCTGTGTTATTTTCTTATTAGAGCTCTGACCTACTCATTTCTAACACACAAGCTTAGAATTTTTCAATCTGCAAATCAGAGGCTCTGTGTTAAATCTCAGTCCAATAAAGGCAGAGGTCAACATGTCTCTGGAGCCCTCAGTTTCTCCCGTGGGTGACCGGTGCTGATGAAAGAGGAACCTGGTGACCCAGAGTGAGGTTAATATATCTCTTAAAGACTCTCCCATGTGGGTGGCTGGTATTGATGATAGAAGGACCTGATGACCCAGAGTAAGGGCCATGTGTGTTAAAGTGGGGTGCAGCATCTCCCCAGAGTTCAAAAAGCAGCAGAGGCAAGCCATGCAGAAGTTATAATATAATATAATCAGTGGGTAGAGATTTTATTATTATTTCCTAAGAGGCATTCAAAGATTTCTGGAGATGGAGAGACTGGCCTTTGCAGGGTATGGCAAAGCTGAATGCCCTCTTTCATTGGGGTGGACACGTTTCTTATTAATTGCTCACCCTCACCATTTGGATAATGTAAGCCATTTGTCTTTTCTCTGTGAAAAAAAATGTACAAGTGCTACCCAATGTAATTGTTTTAGCAGTTGTATCTGCAACTGGTCTATATTTAGGAGAATCTGCTAATAACGTCATTGAGGGACACTGTAGGCTATGTGTTATTTCAGATGACTGTCCTAATGGACCTCTGATGCAGGAGTTCATATCTCTGTCCCTCCCTGAAGAATATAAGAGTCTGTGTGATTGTCATATGCCCATTGTCAGAGGCTACATACTTCATAAACAGCCACACCAGGACTAGAAAGTAGGATGGTCCTAACTAGAATTCTAAACAGTGTCCATCAGTGGTATTTTGATCTAGCTATAGATGGATCTGGACATAGGTTCAGGCAGGAAGTCTTTCCTTTTGGGAACAAGTCAGTGAGAGAAAAAGGAGGAAGCAATATGTCCCTCATGGGGCTCTTGATAAACTTTTCATTTCTATATGTCCTGTTTAGTTTTTATTGCCAATCTAGGATGAGGAAGCCTCAGTTGAGGAATTGTCTAGAGTGATTGGCTTATGGATATGTCTATAGGACATTGTCTTGATTGTTAGCTAATATAGGAGGGTCCATACCACTGTGAGCATCATCCTTAGACAGGGTAAGAAAGCTAGCAAAACATGCACCTGTGAGCATACCAACAAACACCGTTCCTCCATGGTTCCTGCTTCCTGGTCCCTGCCTTGAGTTCCTGTCTCAACTCCCCTCAATAACAGACTGTGACATTGAAGTGTAAGTCAAATAAACCTTTTCTTCCATGAGTTGCTTTTGGTCAGAATGTATCATCATAGCAACTGAATGAAACCCATTACTTCAGGCTTATCCAGTAGCACTCAGCTCACTCAATGTCCATGTTTCTGCCCACTTTATGTGAGTTCTCTGCAAAGAATATGGCCTTTCCCCCCATTACTTTGACTTCTACTTTCATTTTCCTCTCCTCCTATGCCCAGTGGACTTCCAAGAAAGTCAGACTTAACAAACACAGTAAGTAATTTTTTTTATAACATCCATGAATCAATTTATAGGTGCTGGTCTCTACTGGGCTCTTTGTGTGGGTTTTCTCACCTAATATTCAAAATATACATAAAGCAGAAGGCATTTTATCCCCATATACAGATGAGAATATCATACCATTCATTCTCCTCCATCCCCACTCTCTCATTCCTCAAGTTTATTAAAAAAGATTTTTGTCCCTTGGACTGAAGAATGAAGACATAGGAAGGAATGCAGCTTCCTAGAAGAATGTGACAGAGACAATTCATCCTCTACTCCATGGCCTACTGAGTGGGTCTGTAGTTATCCCATCTATGACTAGGCCATCTCTCCTCTGCGTTGGGGATCTGAGAGTGTTCATGCCTGCAGCCCAGGAGACAACGACTGAGACACAGTGGGTGTAGTGGCTACCAACTAACTACCTATATTATGGTGCTGATGGACAGGAAGCCCCACCTGCCAGCTCTGTCCTGCTCTAGTCAGTCTGTGTTTAAAGTGCATCCTGACAAGTCCACTAAAGATGAAAGAGGTGCTGGGGCAAGGGACAACGGGCTGGCTAATTGCAGGAATAAACTTTATGGCTTGGGGACAGGGCCACCATAAACCTTTTCCATGCTGTGCAGCACAGGTCGGGATGGCAACAGCATGCCTTGGCTGGTAGCTTTACTTGGCTCCTCAAGGGAGCAATGGTGTGCCAGCCAGGCTGTTCTCTGGCTGCCTCCCTGTCCATGTGAGGTCTGCCATTATTGAACTTTGAAGCAGTGGGAGCTCCTGGTACAAGGCAGGGTCTGTGAGTCTCACAGACTTCAGAGGATGTGAGGTGTACAGCTCTAGGGATTGGAGCTTCAGAGTATTGAGTTGTTACCCATAGATAAGACCAAATGACACAGTGTAACATATTCCATCAACTTTTAAAGGTCATCTCATCTATACTCCTGCCTCTTCTTCAGATCAATTCCAAACCATCTCAGGCTAAAAATGGTTCCTGTTTTCAAGAACTGCCAACTATAAAATTGTGTGTGAATTTATTTTAACAACTTATATGACCCAAAACAAAAGTTTCCTCAAATCGACTTTAATCACTTTGGCTTTCAGGGAAAAGTGCTACTTCCTACCTTTGTGAGTTGGTGAAAGATATCTCACTGGCATTTTGAAACATTTAGAGGGACTTGGGATTCAATTTTATACAATAAGTACTTACTGAGCTGTTGAGTCCCTGGTGGGATGGTGGGGATGAGAGGACCACATGGACGGACATACCAGGCTTTCTTTATCTCACAGGAAGCAGATTTCCTGCCAGGTATGGTGGTGCATGCCTGTAATTCAAACACTGAAGAGGGTGAGATAGGAGGATTCTGAGTTCAAGGCCAGTCTGGGTTACAGAGCACAATTCTTACATCTGTAACTACAGAATGTCACCTTTGCTATCATAAGGCCACCAGAGGAGCTGGGAGCCAATGATTTTATCCAGAGCTAAGTAACTCCCTTGTGGAGTCAAGGTATATGAAAGGGCACCTGCATGCCATCAGCTCCCACAAAAGGTGGCCACAGAAGTTTGGGCAAGTCAGGCACAGTTGCCTGCCCAGAGGAGGAGGCCTAAAGAACCTGATTGCACTGTCAGTCCGGAGTTTTGCCTCTGCTGACATAAGTTCTCACTTTAGATCACAAGTTTTACATGCTGATCATTCATTTTTCTAGCCATCCATGCTCTGAATTGATGGATATTAAACACACACCTTCCCTGGACGTGATCCAAGGTAGATCAGAAAAGCTCATCACTATAGTCTGTATTCCTATAATTAATATGCTAAAATTTAGTTCACATATTTATTAATAGTACTGGAAGGTAGGAGAATTGGGAGAAGTCTGGCTACAGGGGCTTAATGTTCTTATAGAAGAGACTTCAGAAAGTAAGTTCACTTTTTACCACCTGAAGACAAGCTAAAAGGTGCTGACTCTTAACCATAAAGGACAAGCTGGCACCTTGTTTGGAAACTTGCCAGCCTCTGATACTGTGAGAAATAAACTTCTGTAGTTTAAATCTATACAGCTTGTGATATTTTGTTATAATGTGCTAAACAGACTAAGACCATACCTTTGTGTGGAGAAGATAGATCAGAATAATTGATTAGCAAATATGTATTGATCACAAGACATGCTGTAAAATATTATGGAAAGTGAAAGGAAAAGAGAGAGGAAGGACTATGAGGATCTCATAATACAGTGGAAAATAAAACTGTGACAACATGAGGTCATCTTAAAGTGTTATCCACTAAACCCCAAGCCTTTTATTGACAAGTTGCTTTATCTCTATAGTAACCATATATACCACACAGTGCAATACAATGTCTGTTGTCTGTTGGTTTTTCACTTGTGGTTGGAATGAGGCCAGGGTCACTGACTTACTCCCTACTCTATTCTAGAGCCTAAAAGCATACATGTCCTATGATAGGACTTAAATGTCTTCTGTCTGCTTGTCCATTTCATCCATCCATCCATCCATCCATCCATCCATCCATCCATCCATCCATCCAATGACCTATTTATCTACCCATCCATCTATCTACCCACCTGCTCACCTATCATCTATGTATGCATTTATGAAAGCATTGAAAAGTTAATGAATTATTTAAAGCAATTAATTATTTTAAGAGTTCAGAGAAAGAAGAAGTACACAAAAAAGATGTTAAATTAACATCATTAGTCATTACAAGACAGCAGATTAAAAGCCCAATAAGAAAGTACTGCATACCAACTAGAATGACTAAAATCTAAAAACTTAACCAAGCTCTAGACTACACAAAGTGCTAAGTGTGATAAAACTGCTTTAAGAAAAAGTTTTAGGCATTGCTTTAAAAGTTAATCATATTCTTAAGCCAGCTGCTAACCTTCCTGGTTGGTGTTTGTCCAAGACAAGGAAATACAAATGTCTACATGTTATGTCTAAGTGTATCCCCAAAATCTACACATTAGAAACATGGCCTAAACTTGCTTTTGAGGACATGTTTAGTTTAGGTCAAGACTACTCAGACCTTATGGGAGGATTGATGGCATTATGAAAGGGCTTGGCGGAGGGAGTTTGTTCTTTTATCAGTCTACCTTATCTTGTTTAAGGATACAGATTCCCCTCCCCCCAGAGGATGCAGCATTCACGGTGCCATCTTGGAAGCAGAAAGAAGCCCTTGCCAGATATAAATATTTTAACCTTAGAGTTCCAACCTCCAGACTGTAATACATTGTTGTTATTTGTAAATTATCCAGTATCAGGTATTTTGCTGCAAAAGCTCAAATAATACAGGATTTATTGAGTTTGTGAAGCTAGAACAACAGTGTGAACTATGCATTTTCCTTCATATAAAATTCTAGAAATTTCCAACCAATCTATAGTGACACAGGAGCCTATTGACTGCCTGGGAACTGATTGAAGGGTCCAGGGAGGAAGGGAGTCAGATAATACAGACACAAAGGAACACAAGGAACTTTGGGGCATAATAGATAAGCTCATTACCTTGATTGATTGTGATGAGAGTTTCATAGGTATATACATGGGTAAAAATTCAGATTATCAACTATATATATATATATATATATATATATATATATATATATAGTTTATTATATGTTGCTTATATCCCAATTAAAAATGAGAAAATATTAAAAGCTATATTTTTGAAAATTTCTGAAAATTTCTTTGTAAATATTGGCCAGGATATTCCTAAGTTTTAAGTATTGGGCTGTGGGTATATAACATCTATCTCCAGCTGCAGGGATGATTAGGAAGAACTTTGGCTGACATATTTTGGAAATTTGTCATGTGTCTGCCAGATTCTATGTCAATCAAGTCTTGAAACAATCACAGAGTAGTTATTCTTTTTATTTGTTTGTTTTGTTTTTTGATACAGGGTTTCTCTGTGTAGCTCTAGCTGTCCTGGAACCCACTAGGTAAACCAGACTGGCCTTGAACTCAGAAATCTATCTACTTCTGCCTCCTGAATGCTGGGATTAAAGGCATGAGCCACCATGCCCAGTTTAGGGCAGTTACTCTTATTACCACCCATTTCAGTTTAAAGAATTAAATTCAGGAAAATTAATAATGTCAAACACTCCAAGGCTACTAACAGATAAAAGCTCATACTTGAAAACAAGCCTATTTGATAAGCAATTTTAAATTCATCAATATTCAAATGATATAGAGTATCTGCTACTCAGAAAAAATGGGAATGTCTAAATTGGAAGGTTGGCCTGAGATAGTTGAGTCTATTGACAAGTACTTACTGTAAATATTTAGGCTGAAAATTATTTTTATAACTCCAAGGTGTAACACAGTGATAAGTGCTACAATTCTATTTGTACTTTCTCGGCATCGTGGTCTTGTCAATACCAGCCTCTCCCTCCCATATCCACCTATCACCATAACTAACTCCACCAGCACCTTCCACTGGGACTGATCAGCCTCTCATTGGCCCCCCTTGCTCATGTGCTCCAGCACAGCCAGAACAAGTTTCTGTAGCACTCCACACTATTTTGCTGCTTTCTTCAACTCCCCTGGTAGTTTCCTGGGACACTGAAAATCCAGTCTCTAATCCTAATTTGACCTCTATGTATTTCTCCTATCCTGTCTTATATAATGCTTCCTGATCTCTCTTCAACTTCACCAACATTCTCTCTGCTTTCCAAGTATTTAATTGGATTCTACTATGGTCTAGATGAGTCCCCTGCAAAATTAAGTTGTCCCAGTGCAGTAGTAGTAAGAGAGTGCCTTAAAGCTATGGATTGGTAATGAGAGATTCTCCTTTGTGGGCAGGATTAGATGACCTTTAAGGGGCTAAAGGAAGGAAGTTTATTCTTTTTGCTCCTCTGTCTTAAGCATCTTGTCAGACACTGAACCTCCCAGTATCACTGTCTTGGATTTCCCAGTCTCCAGAACTGTGAGAAATAAACTTCTGCCCAACATAAATTACCCAGTCTATGGCATTATGTTACAGTAGCATCATGGACTGAAGATAAATACCTACCTTGCTTTTTTTGTACCTGATATCCTAAAGTGACCTTTCTATAGACTTCTGTGTGGCTCACACTTCTATTTTCTGGTCTTAGCTCAAATGTCAGGTCTCTTGCTATCACAAACAAACCAATTCTACCCTTGACCTCACAGAACTCTTTTCACATATACCAGGGTCTTACATGGCCTTTTATGCTAGTTTTATTAATGTATTACCTGTATATTTCCTGGCCATAAGAACAGGAAATATGCTGGGTGGTGGTGGTGCACGCCTTTAATTCCAGCACTCAGAAGGCAGAGCCAGGCAGATCTCTGTGGGTTGGAGGCCAACCTGGTCTACAGAGTGAGATCCAGAATAGGAACCAAAACTATGTGGAGAAACCCTGTCTCAAAAAACAAAAACAAACAAACAAACAAACAAAAACAAACAGGAAATTCGTTTGTACTTATGAATGTATTCTCAGAGCCTAGAACAACACTGGTGATGTGGTTTGAATGTAAAATGTCCCCCACAGGCTTAAGAGGTTGAACATTTGGTTTCTAGATGGTGGCACTATTTTGGGAGGTTGTGGAACGTCTCAGAGAGTCATTAGAGGTGATTACAGAAGTTTTATAGCCCAATCTCACTTGTCTTCTCTGTGATTTCTGTTCCACCACTGTGAGAGGGTGTGGGGAGCCCTGTCTGCATACTCTGGCCACCATGGAGCCACCTGCAAATGTGATGGCATGCATTCCATCAAACCAGGACACAAACCCTTCTTCCTTTGTTACTTCTTGTCAGGTATTTTGTTATAGCAATGAGAAAAGTAACAAACACATCTGGGCACTCAGAGATGCTAAATAACTGTTAAATGAACACACTGACTGTGTGACAGAGTAGGTGGTCCTCCAATGAGCTTCAATCTCAAACTTGACCTGTAGGTGCTAGAGTCCAACACATGGGTTAGCTATGGCCAATACATCATCTTGGATAAATGCCACTCCCAATGCATCTGCTGCATGCTAATAATTTGTTTCTTAAATTTTTAAGTGTGAAAATCATACACTAGAAGAGATCAATCAGACAATGTCTTGGAAATCTGATTTGGTATCCAAATATGAAATTTGCCACACTTCAACTGACCTATTCAGCCTCTCATTCTACCCCTTTCTGCTTTCTTGGGGTCACATAGACCTGATCTGGTCTGTGAGCTGAGCTGAACATTGCTTAGCAACACCTGGCCTTACTGCCTGAACCCTCAGAACTCTGCTACAGAGATTTGTTTGTGAAATAACCTTAATCTAAACTGCAAACTAGTTGAATATTCACAACTTCTTCTGAGTCTCACAAATCATTTGCTTCTCTGGAGCTATTCTAAGCACAGAACTTCACAGCACCTCTCGCTGGATTGCTGAACCTGCCAGCTCTTCCTTCTGGCTGCCAAGAATTAGCAGCATCAATAAATAGTCAAAAAAGTCAGCTGTAAATAACCCAAGTTTCCACCCATTATAATCAATAAATAAATTATAGTGGTACTGGGCAACGGCCCAGGTTATTAGGGGGTCTGGCTATGGCTTTTATAGAACCTCAGTTTCCCATGGTTCTCAGTGGTAGTGGGCTAGCTGCACCAGGAAAGAAACTCAAATCAGAAAGCTAATGGGGCCAGAGATAAACGAATGTTTGAATTATGCAGTATTTCTTTAAAAAAAAAATCCTCTTTGTGAAGGCTGTTTCCTAGTTGCAAAGAACCTGACAGAAAACAAAAGAATTTTCCTTTTTACTCTTTTTTTTTTAAACAAACAAACTATTACATGTCCGTCTGTTTGTAGATGGGTGTAGAAGAGAGAACCCAGACAATAAAGTCAGTCTGTGCCCACACGTCGCCAGACATTGGAAAAAAAAAAGAACAAAACCAAAAGAAAGGCATTGAACAAACACAATGGCCCTGTCTTCTTCTTTTCTTGTGGCACAAAGCCAAACTGGCCAGCCTGGTCCACACATACACACACACACACACACACACACACACACACACACACACACACACACACACACCTCACTCAGTCTACTTCAAGAGCATTCCCACTCCAGGCCTCCTCCTCACTTCCTCACAAGAGCAAGGCATAGAACTGGCTAGTTGCCTGGCACCCAGGTTTGACTAGCACTGTAGCTCAGAAAACATCTTTGAATGACCATGCAGGTTGAATAGTGAGCAAAGACATTTTTTTCTTGTTTGTAGATAGTGAGATGTAGGAATGGTGTTTTATGGAGAGGGCCGAGGGGACCTAGGCTTCCTTAGGAAGGTGCTGGCACCATCTACTCTTCGCTTCCTTTGAGTTGCTATGGTTCAGGCATGATGGTAGAAGCCCTTCCACTATTTCACAATTACCTTTAGCAGAGTTTTCTTTAGGCAGATGTAGAAAGGTTTGACAAAGGCCAGAGCTCTAGGGGACTTAGCTAAGTCAGAGGCAGGGTAGAGATGGAGAGTCAACAGTGCCACATACCAGTCTATATGCGTGTGTGAATGTTTGTGTGTGTACAAAGACAACTCAATGGGTATTTTAGACATTTTTGAATCAATAAATGATTAAAGCAACAATTATCATATTTTGTAGCCTGGTATTCTCAATCTCAGTGTGTGGACTTCTTAGATCACCAAGTCCCCAAGAGATTCTACTTAGCCTAATAAATCCAGTTAAAATATTTACCAGTCCTGCCGGGCGGTGGTGGCGCACGCCTTTAATCCCAGCACTCGGGAGGCAGAGCCAGGCGGATCTCTGTGAGTTCGAGGCCAGCCTGGGCTACCAAGTGAGTCCCAGGAAAGGCGCAAAGCTACACAGAGAAACCCTGTCTCGAAAAACCAAAAAAAAAAAACAAAAAAACCAAAAAAAAAAAAATATTTACCAGTCCTAAGTTTGGTATTTCTTTACCATGGATATTGTTTACTTACTGTGGAAATTTCCCAACCTCTGCAAAAAACAAACATAGACTTCAGATCTGAGTTCACCATTTAATAAGTAAGAAGCCTTGGAAAATGAATTGACCTTTGTGGCCCTGTTTTCTCACCCACAGATATGGGTAGTCCATCCACATGCACAGGGGGAAATGCATGCCTCCATGAACTGCCCGTGTGAAAGTGCTTTGCAGGTTGGGATGCCATGGGACACTGGGTGTCATTTCACTTCCTTTGCTCTTTAACCCAGGACAGGAGGCAGCTGCATCTGATGAATTCTGGGTTCATATGAGTCATGTTCAGGTGACAGTGATTGGTTGGGGAGTTCTGACTTAGGACCCTGAAGAGACTGGAGTGCTTCTGCAGGTGATGGAAGCCTAGCAACTACCTTCCAAAATACTTCACAGAGCTGAGTCACCGCCATGGCTCATGCTTAAGGCTACTGTTGGTTTTAGTTGTGGGTTTACATCGGTACTTAAAATAAGCATAACATGAATTGCTTGGTGTTTGTGTGAGTTCCATATAAAACAAAAACAAAATACGGTCATAAAACAGTACTGGCTCACAAACCCAGAACATTATAAAATCAGACGGCAGGCCTAATGAGAGCTGGAGTGAAGTGAATGAGCAACACTCCTCTGAGATCCATCAAGATCCATCTCTGTGGAACTCCGGAGGCCCAGGATTTACAAAAAAGAGAAGGGTGGACTGGAACATGAGTGGAAAGGAGAGGAAGCAGAGTGGGACTATAGCATTTCCTAGACACAGCAAAAACAGGAAAAGGAGACTACAGAACAAGGCTCCTGGAGGGAAGTGCCAGTTTTCTAAACATAGCAGAAAAACTTGTAGTTTAAGGGCTAAAGACACGGCTCAGTCAGTGAAGTGCTTGCTGTACAGCATGAAGACCTGAATTAAATCCTCAGCACCCAGGTACAAAAGCTGGACCCCATGGTATATGCCTGTAATCCCAATGCTGGTGGGGAAAAAAAAGACACAATACTTGGAGCTTGCTGACCTGTCAGTCTAGGTGAATCTGCTAACTCCAGACCTAATGAGAGATCCTGTCTGAAAAATCAAGGTGGAAAGCTTCTGAGAAACAACAGCAAAGTTAGCCTTTGGCCCCCATGAGCATGTCACATACACACATATGCATTTATACACGCATATATGCATGCGCACACACGAAACAAACAACAAACAAAGGCATCTCACATTGTCAGAATCCTGACTGTTTTGAGGTATTACTTCTGACTGATGCACTTTCCACATGAGGGAATCAGCAACAGGCTAAGTTCATGCAGCATCACCACTTATGCATGCCTATTGGCAAAACTCAACTCTTCATAAGAGATCCAGATGACCTTTGACCTCAGTCTAGGTCCAGAGTCAGCAGTGCACTTCTTTGTGGTTCAAAATGTCAGGGAACTGTGGGTTCTCACACATCAACTTCAGGACCTGTGAGAATCAAACCAGCATGGCAATCAAGGCTCCAGTGGTGCCAACACTCATCCTTGTTCACTAGTCTATAAATGCAGTTGGAAACAGAATGACTAGGAGAGCCATTGAGCATCATTCAGTCCAATAGCATTGTAGGCTGGGAAAACCTCCGAAGAGGTACTCAGGGTAAGAACATGGATGTACCTAGACTGGAAGCCAGCTAGCTAGACATGCATTCCTGTGCAGTGTACACAACAGGAAGGGCTTTCACCCAGGTCTTTTTTAGAAATACTCAAAGCCATTACTTTTTTCCTAGTATGTTCCATCTAGAAATTGTTTCCTGTGGTCTTACATCGTCTTTTTATATGCATGCCCATCAGTTGAGCAGAGACAAAGAAATGTGCTATCAAAAGCCAGACGCATCACAGATGCATCACAGAAGCAGAGAGCATAAGTTGTGGCAATTACATCAGGTGAGGTCTAAGTTCTTACCTGAGAAGCAGATGCTCCCAGTATTCTTCCGGGATACCACCCAGGTCTCTCTGCCCATAAGCTGAACTTGTACTTTCTTCTGAAACATAAATTAGTGGAGTTGCAAGTCATCAACTTGAAGGCACCATCCACTTTATTTTGTGGATGTAGAAGTCTTACTTCTCAGAAAGGAAGATAAAAAGGAAATGAAGGAGGAAAAGACAGAAACAAAGAGGAAGGGTTTGAGTTAACTCTATTTCTCACTGTGAAAGAAGAAAAAGGACAGACCCAGTCAACTCGACAAAAGTAGCTTAGTACTAACACCCTGATGTCTTATACATTTCTAGACCTAGAATTTGAAGTTTCACTTTCTCATTTCTCCACCCAAAATAAAACTTGAACTTCTCACTTCCTCATCTTTTCACTTCTAGCTCAGATTGCACAGGCAGTATCTTCCACACTTACCTAACGGACATGTTTGGCCCACTCCCTTATTCTTGAATGTCAGAAGAAGCTCTGAAATTTGCTCGGTTGCAAGTGTATTCCACCAGTTTCTTTGCATCTCCCACACACTCTTGGATTTTGAGTTACTTTAGCTTCAACTGGCAGTCTTTCTGGGGTCCAAGCAGCTTCTGTGAGGTGGTGATATAGGGCCCCAAACCTGACTAATTCAAGCCAGCAATCATTCCATGAGCCAACAGTCCCTCCTGTGAAGACTGACCTTTCCTGGTTTGAGAGTCAGACTCTCTTTTCTTTATTATTAAGATGTAAAGACATTATTTGGGTGAGCTATAAGTTTAAATGCATAGATTATCTCTGCACTTGCAACTTTTTAGCTTCCAAGTTTCTTATCCTCAGCTATAGACTCTCATCTCACCTTGTGTCACCAGCCCTGACCAGAACCTGCCAAGCAAGCAGTGCTTCACAAATATTGCAGCTCTTCATGACCTAGTACCAGAGACTTTCTCTGTCTATCTTGGTCTCCCTTTACCAGCTCTAGAAAACAGCCTCGAGCTTGCTTAAATGTCATTTCCCTCTAGATCTCCTTCCATGACATCTGTTTATCAAATACTCATTGAGTATCTGCTGGGGTTAGAAACTGCAAAAAGGTTGCAGGCTCTGAAAAGAGGTATAAGGCATAGTACCCACACTAAAAGCTTCCCATCCAGGAGAAGAATGGAATGGAGCACAAAAACAGTCATGATGCCAGGGAGAATGTGACCATGCTGTGCAAAATGAGTATAGGGTCAGATATGAGGGACAGGGAGGAAAACAATGATTTGGGTTAAAGGAAGTGATGTTTAAAACAGATTTCATTAGGACATAGAGGGTTGTAGCCTCAGTAGAGTGTGGGAAGACATCTATGTCTTTACAATGTACAAAAGCAGGAATAATGTAATAATGGGTTGAGGTACATGTAATTTTTCCACCTTTGGTTCAGCAATCAGTTCAGGCTACTTAATAATGAAATAATTCGTTGCATCTTTATGAATTGATCCAGGTTGATTATTTCAGCAGGACAGTGATAACACGGTCCTGTGTTGACCACGCTGTAGTTTTTCTCACCTGCCTATTTATTGAAGGACAACTTTAGAAGCTCCAGTAATCATATATTCATACAATAAACTTTAAATGCAAAATGTGCTATGCCTCTTAGATTATTTGCTCAAGTGGTAAATCATCTGTGAAAACTCCAAAAAACATTTTTTTTCCTGTGGAATAATCCTTTTATACACTATAAAGTTTTGTTGCTTGAATTGGTTTAACAAAAAGCTGACTGGCCCGTAGCTAGACAGGAAGTAGAGACAGGACAGTCAGATAAAATTCTGGAAAGAAGAAGGGCAGAGTCAGAGGAGTCACCAGGAGACACAGGGGGAGCAAGACAGGCTGGAGGACAGGTAAAGCCATGAGCCATGTGGTAGCACATAGATGAATAGAAATGGGTTAATTTAAGTTGTAAGAGGTAGTTAGTAAAAAGCCTGAGCTATTGGCTGAGCATTTATAATTAATATTAGTCTCTGAGTGATTATTTGGGAGTGCTGCCAAGAGAGGAAAACTCCATCAACAAATGGCACCCAATGTGGGGCCAGAATTTCCATGTGGACTCTGACAAGGCTTGAGAAAAGGTTCTAAAAACACACAGGCACAGAGCTGAATTCAGCTTCCTAGTTTAATGTCTCTGATGCTAGCTGCAATACAGAGACACCAGCAGCTGCCTGTGCAAGCCACACAGCAGACCATGGGCTAAGCCACATGACGGATTTCCACAATCTCTCACATGGGCTGCAGTTGCCTCTGGGCTTGAGCCACCAGCATGAGCCAAGCCACCAGTTGCTGAGTGGCAGGTTTGGGGTTTTGCTCATGTAGACAAAAAAGGTTACAGATATGCAGTAAAGATAGATCCAGCCAGAAAAAAAATATCTTTAAATGTGTGTTTAAAAATATACATAGGCTTTGGAGAGAGAAGAGAAAGGGTATATAAAAATAGTTTTAAAATAATAAAGTCCTTAAAAGGGAGTAAAGTAATATAAAAGGAAAAGGCCAGTAAAGATGGAAAATACATGGAGAGTCTGGATCCTATATGTTATTGTGTTGTCTTTAGATCTTTTGACTGCTAATGAGCAAATGATAACTGCTAAGAGATATTTGATTATGAAAGATGCTAAATTAAACCAACCTATGTATTTTAAAAATATCTTAATCTCAAAATTTAAGTCAAAAGGTATTGACTTTGGAGGAGAGGTTAGGTTATGCTTTTATTTCCACGGGAAGTGAGAGGCTGTGGATTTATTCCAAGTTAAAGAAAATCAGGTTTGATCAAGGAAGACCCCCTGAAAATTCTGACTACAGACAGAAAGAAATAAACCTAGGAAAACTACAAAACACATAATGTATATTTTACCTGCTCAAATACAAAACAAAAAAATCTTTAACTGACTTGTGCATACCACATATTCCATACTTGTAATGTATGTTTGAAGTAGATCATCGAATCTACTCTGAGAAAAAAGATAAAGAAATAATAGGATAAATGGGTAGATCACTGAATCTACACTAAAAAAAGGGGAAGATATAAAAATGACAAAAGGTAGATTACTGAATCTATTATGAAAAGAAAAATACTTTTAAAAAGGAACTACTTGTTTTAAATAAGATAAGTAATGAAAATTTTTTGTCTGAGTTTATCAAATGTTACTGGACTGGACATTGTTACATATTAATGGAGTTTTTTGTCTGAATCTGTCAAATGTTAATGGACTAGACATCGTTAATGTAATCTCAACTGTATATTGTATATATTTATTGGATATAATTTTTCTTGTATTAGTTATAAGTTTTTTTAAATTTTAGACAAAAAGAGAGGAAATGTGGTGGTGTTGTGTTCCCCAAAATATTGTGTACCCTAATAAACTTATCTGGGGTCAGAGAACAGAAAAGCCACTAGATACTTAGGATAGGCAGTGGTAGCACATGCCTTTAATCCTAGCATTCCAGAGGCAGAAATCCTTCTGTTCAAGGATACAGCCAAGCATGGTGACTCATGCCTTTAATCCCAGAAAGTGAGCCTTTAATCCCAGGGAGTGATGGTAGAAAGCAGAAAGGTATATAAGGCATGAGGACCAGAAACTAGAAGCATTTGGCCTGGTTAAGCATTTGGCTGGTTAAGCTTTTAGGTTTTGAGCAGCACAGTTCAGCTGAGAGTCATTCGGATATGAGGACACAGAGGCTTCCAGTCTGAGGAAACAAGATCAGCTGAGAAGTTGGCCAGGTGAGGTTAGCTGTGGCTGGTTCTGTCTCTCTGATCTTCCAGTGTTCACCCCAATACTTGGCCTCAGGTTTGACTTTATTAATAAGACCCTCTAAGATTCATGCTACATGTATTACCTTTGAAATGTATGTATTTTCAGAGTAAGGGGACCAAACACCAATGAAAACAGATGGCCCAAATGATGCAACATCTCAGAATACCTCTGTGAGTTCTGCATCTAGAACAGCTTCAAGGCTACTGACTGAGATGGTCCAACCTCAGGGACTATTCCACCAGGACTTCATTACTATTCTAAATTTCTCAAGGCTTCCTAAAGATGCCAGCACCTCCAGACAACAAGAAGCAGGCTAGAGAAAACAATACCCACTTTCCCAAAATACTGGTTATGGATGTTTGTTATCATTTAAAGGGGTTGGTTATAAGTTGTTATTGGTCATATATAGGAAAGAAAAACCAAAGAGACCAAAGATCTCTTTCTAAAGAAAAAAGGGGGGATATGATATAGAAATGATGAGATAAAAGAATAGATTATTGAATCTACTTTAATTCAAAAACAATTATTAATTTCAAAATATTTTACAATGGTATAGATTTTGGTTTATTGATACAAATTTAAGATTTATTTTATTATACTATATGTATGTTTCTACTCTAGTTTGGGGTATTGTGCTTATACAATTCATTTAAAAATGTAATGTATAATTAAGAAATACAGATTAATAGTGATCTATAGTAGTCAAACTTTTAGTCATGTTACGTATGTTCTCAAGGTCAAACACAGAAATATTTAAGTAGATAAATGGTCTTCAAACACTAGCATTTAATATGTTTAACAACCTAAAGCTTTTCATGACAGTAAGACATGTCTGCTTCTGACAGTACCAATCTACTTCATAGAAGATGATGGGCATTGAAGAAACTCCATATGGAGTTTGTTCTCTTTATGGAAAAAGCTATCGATTTGGGCAAAGAATCTTCCCTTGCCTCAATTGCTGACAGTATACTGTCCAAACTGGAACAGCAAGATGCAAAACAGATGACTGCCAAACAACCAAGACAAGGTAGGACAGTCCTTCAAAATTCCCTGCTTCTCAGAAATGTCTGTCAGATACACTAGGGCTGTAGGCCAAAGTTGGATTCCACAGTATTAAAGAAGAACCTGGGGTAACTGTCCAGGCAGCCAGATGTCCCTGTCATTAGGCAATATTTCATCCTTCTGGGGTCTTTGATGGCATTGAAGACTAGATAGTCATAGCTTAAGATTTCCTTAGTAATGATAAAAGGAAAGTTGTGTATAAAACTTTAGACTCACAAAGATAAGGCAGATAATAGAATATTTTCTCTAATTTTGCCAAATACAAATGGACTGGATATTATAACTGTAATTCTTACTTAACAACTGTTTTTATAGTATACAATATTACTATGTTAAAATTAAAACCTTCTTTTTTAGACAAAAAGGGAGAAGTGCTGTGGAATAATCCTTATGTACACTGTAAAGATTTGTCACTCAAATTGGTTTAATAAAAAGCTAACTGGTCAGTAGGTAGACAGGAAGTAGAGGCAGGACAGCCAGGCACAGAGAATTCTGGGAAGAATAGAGACAGAGGCAGAGGACCACCAGGAGACACAAAGGGAGGAAGATGTGTTGGAGAACAGGTAAAGCCATAACCCACGTGGCAGCACATAGATGAATAGAAATGGGTTAATTTTTAAGTTGTAAGAGCTAGTTTGTAATAAGCCTGAGCTATCAACCAAGCATTTATAATTAATATTAAGTTTCTGAGTGATTATTTGGGAGTGCTGCTGGGAGAAGAAAATTCGAATCAACACATTTTTCCCTTGTTTAGGACAGTATGGCTGGATACCAACAGTAGGGCATGGGGTGCAAAGATTAACTTATTATTTGAACTGCAAACATACGGGGTTATTTTCAGATATTTGTATGTTTTTGGATAAATAATTCCTGCTAACTTTACCTGGAAATCCTAAAGTCAACTCTGTGTTCTAATCCACAACAAGGTTCCAGAGCTATTTTACAGTGTGCCCCTCCACTTGTGAATATTAGTGTCAGGGACTACTTGTTACCTGCTTTGTATCTCTAGCATGATATCTGGCCTATATTACATGCTCAGCCTATGTTTATCACTTGAATAAATGTTTGGTGAGTTCCTGAGTGGATGAGGATGAGCAAATGAGGAATGAAAGAGAACTGAGTGAAAGGGGAAATGAATGGAGTGACTGAATAAACAGGAAAGCTATATGAATTAAGCATGAATGAAGAGGCTGAGTAAATGAATTAGGAATAAATGAATGAATGAGAACTTTAGATAAAGAGAGAGAGGAAGGGGTGGCTGGTATTGTGGTAGAGCTGAGAAGCATCTCAAGCAGTTCCTAGGTACTTTTGTGCCTCTTTCTCTCCTGCCTTCTATGATTTAATGATCAAACAAACTCCACAGCACAGAGGACAGCCAAGCTCCTTCTGCAATGAGCTCATGTAGCAAGGTTAGGCAAGCACTTCCCAGGCTCAACTTGATAAGGAAGAGGAGATGAGGAAGGGAGAAGATTCCCTCAAGGACACTGCATTCTTGGCTACTTAGAGGAAATGTTGTGTGTTGTGTCTTTATTTTACCTCTTGCTTTGATATTTCAGTTTTTAATTCCAAGTAAAAACTCACCATTAATTGATCACACATTCTTTGAAAATGAATATCTTTGATTTGATCAAAATGTTCCTTTTCTTGATGAGTCATCCCCAAGAATATGCAGCCAAAAGACTTGAAACATTTATCAAACTCACATTTCATCTTAGCTGGATGGACCTGTGGGGCTAGAGCCACCACATTCTAATAGTTTAGTAGTGATAACAATGCAGTACTGCCCCACCCCATCCTCAGGCAGGAGCTGTAGCATGTCCACTCAGGGCTGCATGTGGTACTTTCACTCTGTGTTCACCCCCATTTCCTTCTATCATTAATTCTCAGGAGAGCAAGAACTAAGTAAATTCCAGGACACTTTCCTTCTGCCTTCTTCTGCATCATCCACTTTCAGTATCCAGAAACTGAGGCATTTATGCAGATATGATATCCCTGGTTGTGTCCAGAACACCTCTTTGGGGTGATAGTTAAGAATATAGGCTCTACAGTCAGAGTAGACCTGAGGCCAAGACCTGCATCTGCAGCTTAGGGCTCTGTGGTCTTGAGTAAGTTACTTCCCAAGCCTCTTTGCACCTGCCTGTCTTCCTCTGTAATATGGGGTGATCCTAGCACTTGCTCCATGGAGCTGCTGCAATAAATAAAAGCCATAAAGGAGTGGAGCTAAATGGAAGGTGCCTCTTACAGAGTCAGAATTCAATAAACATTATCTTTTATTATCATCACTATTCTCATTGTCCAGCTTGCTTCTTTGGAGACTACTGGGGTGAGACAAGAGCTTCTTGGAGAAAATGTGTGCTTTTGTGTCTCACAAAGTTACATGGATTCAGTCAAGAAACATCCTCCTAGGAAAAGGGACAAGACAAAGGCACCACCAGAGAGCGAGGCTGATTTGTTTTGAAAAGAATCTCACAATTGGAAAAGAAAACCAAATCTGTTCCATGAAATTGAGCTACAGATAATAAAAGTGTCAATGTGAAGCAGTGGTCAGGATACTGACTCGGCTAAAAAAAATTCATCATAGTTCAGAAAAATACAGACTCAGTCACCTTGTCAGTGTGCATGTGCCATCCCTCTCTCTGTCACCCTGGCAGCAGATCTGCTTCGTTTACTGATAACAAAAGGGGAAGAGAATAGAAGAAAGTTTTTATTATCTTTTAGCTGTGTGCCTCAGGGCCAACAGAGTCGTCTGTGGAAGACTGCACCAGCCCTAGCTCCTGGCTCCCAGAGGCAGCATGCATCACCAACAAATGGAAGCTGATTACAGACTTCACTCCTCCTCTAGCGTCTGGGATGTGTTGTAGGAACAAGGAAAGGAGACTCTTCCAGTTTCAAGGGAGGGCTTAAGACTCCCCAAAGATCCTTTCTTCACTGAAATTACAAGGATCCCTGAAGACCCATCCATGAAGTTCAAGCACAGAAATGCAGAGCTGTGGAACCCACCATTGAGAGAGCCCATCCCTGTGAACACTGGTAAAAGAAGGCTGAAACCTACCTACATGCAAAGCATTTTTAGAATACTAAAGAAGGAACAGTATTTAGGAAGGAATGATACTTATGAAGAGATAACCAGTTTCTAGAAGCAACACTTGAAAGCGAGGGAGAAAAGAGAGAAAACACTGTCTCCCATTTAATTAAGGGCATGGGTGTTTCTTTATTTTCAAGCTAACTCTCAATAGATTGGATTTCCCCTACACTGTGGTTATTTCCTAGTTCTGGAATTCCTATTAAGCATTCAACTCTTTCATTGGGATAATGTTTCCTTCCACATATTCCTCTCTAACCCCTTTAGGTGTATTGTAGCTGGAAACCAAAAGATAAAATATGGCTTCAAAGAAAGGCATAGTGTCCAGGTGCTCAGCACCACCCAGAGCAAGGTACGATTTCTTCTGTGGGGAGAGTTTGAGTGCCAACCACTCCAGCATGTTGATGCTGGGAAAGTTGGAGGGGTTAATGCACAGTGAAAGACAACTGACCTGATCGGACCTGTATCTGGAAGGCAGAGACCAGTTCCCTCCATACCAATTTCTGAAGCTTCTGTTTCATGTCAGTCCAAGAGTTCTATGTTCCTATTTTCTCCTGATATTTGTTTAGTAGAAGCCAGACTTAGCAATATCCTTGAGACTCTGCGAAGAACTTGACAAAAGAGTTACTTCCTCCTCAGTCCAATTCCTGGCTTCAGGCACACCACTCTGCCTCCTGGCTTTTTCCCAAGTATACTGATAGTGCAGCCCACTCAGGTGGCCAGGGAACACGGAGGCCCAGCCTGAACTCTGCTATCAAGCCAGACATCATTAGGGCTCTCTGAATCCCATCCCACCTACATTCTTGTTTCTCTGTGCAGATGTTCTATGTGGTCACTTGACCCCAAAATTCACCTTTACCAGATTTATATAGACTATAAGTTTGCACTGACCCTGGCCTTCCAACTCAGGACACTCATGATCCCTTATTGGTTATCAATAATTCTCATTCATTTTAGGTCAAAAAATAAAGCAAACTACATATCTTACTGTAAACACCAGAAAGATATACTAGAAAATTGATATAAAATCAAATGACTGGGAAGAGAGCTGGATGCTTACCTGTAGCCAAACTTTCCTACCAGGTCAGAGAACAACAAATAAAAAACTGCCTATGGGCTGATGGACACACCACTGTTCTTCCGAGCTTTTCTAGCTAGTTATACCTAAAAATTACGCATCTCTGGGCCTGCCCTAGCAGTTTGCTTCCCAGTAATTAAAGCCCCATCTAGGCATTGGAGGCACACACAACACATTCTACCTGGAGCTACATAACTGGCAGATTGGGGAGCTCCTAGGGACTATGGTTTCTGCTTGGCTTTCTTTCCTCCTGAGGTCTTGGGTTCCCTTCATTTTAATGCAATTAAAGAAAAGAAAAATCAGTACGTTTTTAGCACTCGTGGGAAAGGGCTCTATTGACAGATGCTTAATCATTGTGCTAAATGAGGTTAATTCCCACCCTTGGTCCTTAATCGGCTTGGTCTTGGTATGAATTTTTCAACTGATGCCACACTCAGGTCACCTGGCTGCCTGTTTTAATCAGAAGGCTTTCCTAGCTCTAATTTTTATGTTTCTAACTGCTGAACCAGCCTCCTCAAGGGCTGAAGTCATTCCACTCACAAAGTAGATCCCTCCTGAGCAGAGTGTTGCGGGGGACTTGTAGCCTGCCCTCACCCTCTCTTTGGTGTGGATTTTAAATTACTATGTCCACCCCACCTCAACTCTGCTTCTTCCCTATAAGACTGAGTTTAGATGTGAAGATTTGATGAGCTTCCTTCCTTTACTGCCTAGTTTACTCAGGACCAAGGAGTCAATGTAGGTCCTCTAGCCTGAAGACATAGGGATGTGGGGATGGAGGGAGAAGGGATGCTTCTCTCCACATAGGAAGCTACCCCTCTTGACCCTGACTCTGGCTGTTTACTTGGACCAAAGGACAGATTGTCCTGCATAGCAAGGGTCAGAACAGAGGAGCTGACCACTTGTGGGAACTGGGACACTTTGGGGTACCGTGAACACTTGCTACTCTTTCAAAGTGTAGGAAATGGCTACAGGGTGTGGCTTATGAACTCTGCCTTTCTTCCAAGGACTCCTAACCTGCCCTTCACCTGCGTGGTTACTCAGTCCCTACTGCTTGGCTGCCAGTTTTCCATCACCATAGCTTCTGCCAGAAAGTCAGAAGACACAGCTCTCCTTTCTCCTACTCTTGTTTGCTTTACGTTTGTACATGGAGCTCTTGTTTAGGTCAAGATGCTTTAAGTACAGTGTTTGTAGGCAAATTTCATATATGAGAGTAAGGACTGCTTTATTGGGGTACTGACATACTACCCCTTGCCCATGGCTGCCCACAGGAAGCAAGGGTCTCTGAAAGTTAGATTGAAATTAGTAGTTTGGCCTGAGTCCAATGAACTCCTCCAAAGTGCCTTTATCGAGACAAGGCTATGGTACCATCCAAACAGCAGACTTTTTTTAGATTTATTTATTTTATTTTGTATGTATGAGTATTTTGTCTGCATGTATGTATGTGCACCATGTGCATGCCTGGTTACCCTGGAGGCAAGAAGAGGGCAGGCATTTGGTTCCCAGAACTGGAGTATGGTTGATTGTGAGCGAACATGTGGGTGCTAGTAACTTAACCTGGATCCTCTGGAAGAACACCAAGTCCTCTTAACCACTGTGCTGTCTCTCTAGCCCCTAAATAGTAGATTTTTAAAGTCCTTCCTGGCTATTCCTCTGGAAGCTACAAAGAAAAGGCTCCACCAGAACAGTCTCCCCGGTACTTTGGCTACTTGTGTTGTCATTGGGTTTTTCCTAAGTTAGTTGGTAGTGGTATTTGAAGGGCACTGCCCAGTGGACTTTGATGATAAGAGCTGTCTGTCATTACGTGAATCTCACCAAAATTCTGTAAGATTGGCATTTCCATCTCATTTTATATCTCAGAAGGTAGAGCATGGAGTGTGTTACATTGTTCCTTTAAGATTGCACAGGTAGGAAGCAAAGCATCTGTGATGCAGGCTCTGCTCCCTCTCCCTGCCTCTGAGAGCTGAGCCTTTTGGCCTACACTGAGTATGCCTGGATGGCCACTCTCCTTCATCAATCTGTGTATACCCAAACCCTACCACATTGCCTTATAGAAGGTAGGTACAAGTTAAGTGATTGATGAAAGAATAAAAATACAGTCCCTCACCTCAAAGAATTTATTTACAATCTAGCAGCAAATTCAATACATAAAGGGGCTTAAAAAATAATAGCAATTCAAAAGATATATAACAATCCCCCACAACTATACAAAGCTGCCACTATATTGTCTGAGATTAATTGCCAAATGAATGATAAGATACTAAGTCTGTAGGTGCAGAATGACTGGCAAAGCCTCCCGGAAAAACAAAGATGCATTTAGGACAACATTAATACTTATGAAATACTTTGGGCAAAGCCTTATGTGCAAAGACTCACAGAACTCCACACATGCTCTCCAAGTACAGTGAGTTTAGAGAAGGAAGACACATAGGAAGGCTAATGTAAAATGAGGTTTTTGGTCTGTTTGGAGGTTCTAGAATGGTCCTCCTCATTGTAGAAGGGGTCCTCTTTCATAGCTTTGAGGACATACACAGATCACTGAGGGAAGAAGGTAGCAACTGCTAGCCAGACAGATCAGCTGACTCTATCCAGGACAGTAAACGACAGGCATTGTAGCCATGACCCTTACAGCTATTTAATGATGTTTGGAGTAGATGCTTTACACCACCATCTCAGCACTCCAGGAGAGGAAGCAAGAAGATCTCTGCAAGTCTGAGGAAAACTTGGACAATGAAGGGGGTTCCAGGCCATCATGACTTAGAAAGTAAGAGCCTGTCCCAAAATACAAAGAAAATAAATATCATCAAGAGATGCATCCAGATAGATGGAAGGAAGTAGGAGTCAAATCCTCCCTCCCTTTCTATTTCTTTTTCTGTGGAGTCTCAAAGTACTGTAGTGGAGCCTTGACAATCAAAGTGAATCTACAGACTTGGACAACACTAGATTAATTTGGTAGATCAGTAAAAATGTAAAAAGTCTTGGGACCCACCAAGATCTACTAGGTTAGTGCCTACATTGCATTAATATCAACAGTGGTTTGCAGGAGCTTGAAAGTTATCTCAGCTGTTAGGACCCAAGTTCAATTCCAGCACTCATACTGTGGCTCAAAGCTGCCTATAACTCAGTCCCAGATGATCAAGGCCATTCTGGCATCTATGGGCATGGCACACACATAGTACACAAACATATATGTAGGCAAAACACCCATGCATATAGAATAAAAAAATAGAGAGTAATTTCTGTATCTATCAAAGTGTGGATAATTTTGAATTAGGACTCGAGTACTGTGCAGCTGGGAGAATGGTCACTGTCCTTATCTGTTTCACTTGTCCTTCTCTGAAGCTGTTGCAATCCTCTACAAAGTGATTAGCACAGCATTTAAGGAAGCAGTTCTGGGGGTTTTCTGTGAGTAATTTCTTCTCCTCCTAAATCCCAGACTCACTACCCCTGCAGCTGACTTGTTGCTCCCAATCCCCTGCTTTCCAACAGTCAGATAAATAAGAACTTCTCTTGTTACTCAGTCCCTTCAAATGTCAAATTCTCTCTGGAGCTGCTGGACATGCTGGGGAAAGAAAATTATCTTGGTGCTAAATATAGACTCTGACCCTCTTTTCCACCCTGCACCTTCCCCTGAGTCAGAATTGGCAGCCAGGAAAGTGAGCAGAGAGGATGTTTGGCTTTTCAGGCAGGAAGGGATTGATCAGGTGAGAACAAAAACAAAATAAAAAACAAAACAGAAGGGAAAGCAATGGCATTCAAGCCCCAGGTGCACCTGGCCAGGATGCAAAAGGGCTGTTGGAATAGGCATGGATGGGTTTCACTTTCCAGTAAACATGCGAAGAGATGATCTGAGAAAATGAAGCAGGCATTTAATGCCAGAAGACACACGAGGTGTGATGGGTAAGAATTGACATAATGTTTTTCTGATGGTCTGCTAGCAAACAAAAAGGGGGCTTTCCCTTCAGCACAGTAGTTGTGTATCTGCAATGGCCTTCCATGGTTCACCTCAGGTAGCTCTCAAAACATGGCCACTGAGTTGTATAAATTCTTTCTTATGGGTCAGGTAAATTGAAGCTTAAGGAATTAGGGAACTTGTCGAGTATTTACATGTTTATATTCATCTTGCCACACCCATTGATATGTCTACCTAGCTATCTATCTACTCATCCGTCATTTATCTATTCATCTATCATTTATTTACAGATGATCTTTCTATCATCTATTTATTATCCTGTTGTATGTCTATCATCCATCTATTATCTATGTATCATCTATCTCTACCCATATATCAATCTATCACTCTATCCGTTTATTTCTCTATATCTCTGTATTTTCTCTACCAATCTATCTTTCCCTCCATCCATCATCTATGTCTTTCTATGCATCCATCATCACCCATCAGTTGTAACTCAGTTGATAGAGTGTTTGTCTTGTATACACAAAGCTCTAGCTTCAATCAATAGTATTGCCTAAAATCTCAGTACTTGAGAGGTAGAGACAGGAGGATCAGAAGTTCAAGATCATCTTTGGCTACATTCTAAGTTTGAGACCAGCCTGGGATACATGAGACTCTTCCTCAGGAAAATAAAAATACCTTTAAAAAATTAATTCTATGGTCATATCACCCTGAACATGCCCAGTTTCCTCTGTCCATCTCTCTATTATGCATAAATAGTCAATCCTACTCATCTGCAATCCTGTATTTGTGAATCTGTCTACTACCTCTAATTCATTTATCCCCCTATATAAAACCCATGGTGTTTCATTATCATTAATAGCACAGAGTGGAGAGTGGAGAAACTTTTGAACTGCTTAATATGCCCCTTACTACCCAAGGCAGAACAGGCAATGTTCTAACATTGTGTTTTTAGCTTGTATTCTGTAAACAAATGTCATATTGTTATCCAGTTGTTTCTTTTTCCCCACAACATTTTTCACAGTAATGTGCTCTGTACTTGTGGTACCCAAGCACAGAGCCAAAGCACTGTCTACTGTGCTGTGCTGAGTGTCGCAGAGGGGTTACCATGTTCGTTTTATTCAGGTGTGAATTTTAGTATTGTTAGCTAAGAGTTGAACATCACTAAATCAACAATACATAGCAATAAGGTATCTGTGAATAGAAGCACACATGAAGCAAGGTTATATATTGATCAGTTAATCAAGATGTCATGAAGTGGCTCACAGGAACCCAATCCCATTTTCCCCCAGGAGCAATGCTTCAGTGGCTCACTAATCTAATGCCTGCAGTGATGTTATAGTCCAGAACTTCTGAAAGTCATGAGAACCAACTGTGTTTATTAAAGCTCCTGACAAAGTTACATACCTACATGTGTAGACAGATGAGCTAATCCTGTGGGTATAACTGAAACAGAAGACTTCTAAGGGTCATTTGAAATGGGAATATGCCAGCTAAAGAGCTTGCTAAACTGTCCTGTGTAACACAAATTGCTAAACGGTCTTATTAATAAAAAAAAAAAAAAAAAACGGGAGCTAGATATTGGGGTGAAAGCTGAGAGATCAGAAGAATAGAACAAGCCAGCCAAAAGTGCTTACCACTAGGAAATCCTCAGCCAAGAAAGAGCTACTTCCTGTATACTCATACCTTATATAGTTTTCTGTGCCCTCCCATCTTACTTCCTTTCTCCACCCAGCTACATTACTTTCTCTTTCTGCCCAGCTCTATCACTCCTGTCTGTCTGTACAGACTTCCAGGCTTCTATAGTAACTAATGCTGGGATTAAAGGTATGTGCCATCATGCCTCTGTTCCCAGTGTGGCCTTGAACTCACAGAGATCCAGATGAATCCTGCCTCCTTAATGCTAGGATTAAAGGCATGTGCTACCACTGCCTGACCTCTAATATAGTGGCTGGTTTTTTCCTCTGATCCCCAGGCAAGCTTTATTTGTTAGAGCACAAATAAAATATCACCACAGTCCTGTAAGTTTTGAGCTGCAGTCTGCCTGTGGCTAGGCGCTACATGTTCCTGTGGGGACAGAAAGGAACCCCAGCTTCCAGTAGTTGCTATGCTTGCCCTTGACTTTTCTCTCAAGTAGATGTTAACATGTTATTGCCATGTCTTGGGTGAGTGTAATAGAGAGACTCTAACTCCATGGCCATAGCTGGGAGTGCCAATCTGTCTTGGTCCTATAACACATTCTTGTCCTATATCAACACATTATCCAAGTATGGGGAACTTTTTAGTTCTTTAGTCTGGAACTTTGGGGAATAAGAGACCCTGCCACCCCCTGGTGGAGCTTCCCTTACCTCCTTCCATTTCCATCAGCATTTGTCCTTTCCCAAGTCATCCTAAGACAAAAGCTCAAATCTCAACTTTCACCCAGAATGGTGGGCATCTTCCAAGGGCTAAAAAGTAGGGCACTACATGATGAACAGCATAAGGACACTTCACTAACTCTACCTATCTTCTAGTAAAGTAGATTTCCTGCTGTTGTTGCTTCTCTTCTCCATAATTTCACCACACTTGTCTCTGGCTACTTCTCTTTGTTTTTTCTCTCTTTCATCTCTCTCATGAATACTTTTTACTCTTCCCTCAATTTAGTATGCTCCTTCACAAGCTCTTTTACTTGTTAGGTGCCAAGATTAGTATGTATCTTGTACTGTTTGTTTTTATTCTCTGTCTTTAGTCTTTGACTCATTTTTTTTTTTTGCTCTTTGAGACCTTATAGAATGAATCAGTGAGAATTAGGATCATAAAAATTTAGACCAAAAAGACTCCAGAGACTATGGTGCATTCTTATGGGGTTAGGGAAGGAAGGAGAGGGACTTGATTAAAGTTATAGCTTCCTCACAGCATCTGGTACCTCATTCTAAAGTGCCTGGTACAATGTCTCCATCTAACCATAATACAGGACTGACTCTGGCCAATCTTTGTATTGGCAGAGCTAGAGTGCACTCAAGGAGGTAGGTTACTTTTTCTTTTGCCTCACATTCCTCATCCCCAAAGCTTCAGGCTGGCCTTGATGAATCATGACAGCAGAGGATCATCACCAAGGAGAGAAGATAGTCATGCTGTCCACATTGTGCTGATGGCAGGAAGCATCAGAACCTCTTTGCTCACAATTAAAGACCTTGAGATGCTACTGCATGGAACAGTTGCTAAGTTGCAAAAGGTATCTGTGTGGGTGGCTTCTGCCTCTGTCTGTACATAGTCATTTGTGTGGGTCTTACTTCTGCTTGTAATATTTATCAAGGGTTTTGGATTTGGGAAGACCTACCCCAGGTCCAGTGTGAAGAAAAGAAAGTATGGAGAAGGGAGCAAACCCCTCTAGAAGTGGAAGTTGATTCAATGAAAAGTTCATGTCCAAATGAATAGCAGTCAAGGCCTACTTGCAGACTCTCTTCTTTGTCTTTGAGCCTTCTCATGATGTTGGAAAAGGGGTCTGGTATTCATCATGCCATGGCTGTTGCACTGTAAGATCTAATCACTCCCAATGAGCAATCTTAGAGTCAATCAGGTACAGGTACAAAGGACCTAACCAGATGTACCTTTGTTTCTACAAGCCTAGGAAATTCTCAAGAAATTTGTAATAAATAAGTAAGTAAATAAATAAATAAATAAACAAGCAAACAAAAACAGACTGGAGAGGTCTTAATTCTTTTGCTATCTCACCAATCTTTTACTAATAGACTTTAAATATATAACAGCCTAATCCCTGTTGTCCTTAAGCCTTTCTTTTTTAATTTAATTTTTATAGAACAGCCAAGGGCTAGATTGTTTTTATTAAATTGAAGAAGATAATGCATGTGGAAAATGCTTTGTAAATTGTAAAACACCATTCTAAAATTTGTCATCATTGTTGTCCTTTCTTAACCAAAGCTGGCCATCACTAGGAAGAGTCCATGAGCCTGCCTTGTGCTTAGCCAACCTCAGCATAGCATGCTGCTATTTTATGATATAAGTAAGTGGAGCAGACAAAGTAAGCAGCAAACTTTCTCAGCCATCAGAAGCAAAGGTCTCCATTTAAAGGTTTATTCATTCAACAAATACTTATTGAATAACTATTATTTGTGGGAATGATACTGTGGTGAGTTGAACAGTTCCTGCCACCAAAGACCTTAACATTGTATAGGAAGAGAGACAAGTTTTAAAATTAAGAAAACTATGACAAATTGTGCATAGTGCCATGAAAAAAAATAGAACACTGTATCAGGAATGAATATAGCAGAGGTCTTTGACTGAATGGGGAGAGAGGCCCAAAGCCTAGTTCTGTGCCTGACAATAATGTGTTAGATACACCAGTCATTGAATAAATGAATAATGAGTCAAGTAATTAATGGCCATTCAGCAGAAGTAAGATTTAACCTGAGAACTGAAGGGTAAATAGTCATTAAAGAAGCCTTGAACCTTTAACAAGTGAGAAATGGTCAGCACATATGGCAAGCCAAGAAGAAGATGACATGGTGATGTGAGGACAGAGCAGGTAGCTCACATAGAGCATTACAGGCCAGAATAAAGAGTTTGTTCTGGCTGAGATGGCTTCTTCATCTCAGGGTGACTTAACCTGAGTAGTCTCTGAAAGGCTCAGGCTGGCTGTGCTTGAAAAATGAGCTGATAGAAACCAGAGACAAGAGCAGAGTGGCCTAGAACAATCATGCTGCCCAGACTGGGCAGTGTAGGACTAATGTAGTGGATCATGTGAATCTGAGGCATCCTAGGCTTAGAATGAACAGGTTTTGGATGCTTGCTTGGAAGGAGATGGAAAAATCCAAGATGATCTCAAAGACTCTGCCTTGTGTAGGTAAGTATGTGCATGTAGGAACACTGGAGGAGGGGGTTGGAGTGGGCTGTGATGATAATTTTAATTTGAAAACAGAAAAATGCTGGGCCTGGTGGTGCATGCCTTTCATCCCAGTGTAGCTGGAAGTTTCTCAGATCCCACCTGGTCCTGCAGTCCTGCAATCACTTTGAAATAATCACTCAGAGGCTTATATTAATTAAAAACTCTATGGCCTATAGCTTCAGCTTCTTGCTAGCTAGCTCTTTCATCTTAAATTAACCCATTCCTATTCATCTATATGTTGCCACGTGGCCATGCTGTTACTGGTCTGCTGGCATCTTGTTGCTCCTTGGGCAGTGGCTGGTGTCTCTCTCAACCCTGCCCCTCTTCTCTCTGTCTCTCTGCTTGGATTTCCCACCTGGCTGTAAGCTTTCTTGCCATGGGCCAAAACAGCTTTATTTATTATCCATTGGGAGCCACACATATTCGCAGCGTACAGAAAGACACCCCACAGCACTCCAGCACTTGGGAAGCAGAGGTAGGCAGATTTCTGTGAGTTCTAGGTCAACCTCATCTACAGAGCAAGTTCTAGGACAGCCACAGCTACACAGGAACTCTGCCTCAAAAAACCAAAAGAAAAAAAAGAAAGAAGAAAGAAAGAAAGAGAGAGAAAATTAGAGAAAGAGAGAAAGAGAAACCATAGTGAACTGAGCAGAGCATTCCAGGCTAGAAGGAGGTGTCTAGGTTGAGTTCAGCTCCATAGTCTTGCTCACTCTCCAGGATACCTTGCATTGAAGGTGGTTTTGTAAAGGGAAAAGAGCATAGTTGTTGTGGAATATTTGTTTAACTATGCAAAGATGTGTTGCATTTGTTTAACTGTGTAAACATGCATTACATTTGTTTATGTTGTAGAATATTTTAACTATGTAAAGATGTATTGCTGTTTTACCTTGCTTGCCTAAGGCATCTGATTAGTCTAATAAAAAGTTGAATGGGCAGTAGTGAGGGAAGAGGTATAGGCAGGAGGGACTTTTGGGCAGGAAGAGTAAGTAGGAGGAGGAATTTAGGCTCAAGGAAGAAAGAAAATGAGACAAAAGGGAGATACCAGGGGCCAGACAGACAGACACAGAGGAAGCAGGAAAGTAGGACAAATAGAATGAAAGAAAGGTAAAAAGCCCTGAGGCAAAACATAGATGACTAGAAAAAGGCTAAATTAAGTTAAAAGAGCTAGCAGAACAAGCCTAAGCTAAGGCTGAGAATTCATAATTAATAATAAGTCTCTGTGTCTTTATTTGGGTGCTGGTTGGCAGCCCAAAGAAAATTCCAACTATACATAGTCTGTCATGGGCGTCCACATCAGGACCCCTAGGGCTGAAAGGGGTAAGTGTTTCTTCCAACTCAAGAATCTGATTTCAAGATTCACCTGTAGGCAACATTGTTGTTGCTGTTACTGTTGCTGATGGTGGTGTTGTTGTTGTTGTTGTTGGTGGTGTGTGTGTGTGTGTGTGTGTGTGTGTGTGTGTGTGTGTGTGTGTGTGTGACTTACATGGTTGCAGGTGTGTCTGCAGGTGTGTGTGTTCCTGCTTGCATATAGAGGCCAGAGGTCAAACTCAGGTGTCACTCCTCGGGTATGGTCAACATAGTCTCTCATTGGCCTAGAACTTGCTAAGTACACTAAATGGGTCCTGGGAGCCCCAGTGATCCACCTGTCTCTGCATCCCTAGCACTAAACTCAAGTCTTATCCTTGTACAGAAAGCTGTTTTATCAACTATCTTCCCTGCCCTGTTTTTAAAATGTTTTATTTGACTCTTAATTGACATACAATTTACAGGTAAATTGAGATGTTCCCATGTATGTATATGCTACAAAAGGACTAAATCAGGGTAATGAGAACATCTACCACCACAATCATGCATAATTTCCTTATGGCAAGGACATCCAAAATCTCTTCCAGCTGCTTTGAAATACGCAATTCATTGTTGTTAATTGCAGTTGCCCTACTGCAACAGCTCTCCAGGACTCATTCCTCCATCAACTCACAGCTCTCTGTCCTTTTCCCTTGCCTGTAGTTCTGTCCACTTCCTGTCCTGTCCCTCCTCAGTCTTTGGTAAATGCTGCTATCATTTATCTAAGCTGTGGTCTCTTGCTTATTGCCCCATACCACCTGTTTAATCAAATCTCCTCAATTATGTGACTTAAAAAAAGTGGTAAAAATACATATGAAACTTTCCATCTTACTTATATGATTGAGAGGTATGGACTGACAGACATGGCTTTATAACCCTCATCCTCATCCATCCTAGGCCTCTTCTCATCTTGAGGAATGCAGAATCTTGTCTGAATTCACCAGCTCCCCATTTCCTCTCTCCCTGATAAAATCAAACCTAGGTTTTGCATCTGAAATGACTTTATGGAGAAATATATGCCCTGAACTGGGTGGAGTTATACATCAGGTGAAGAGAGAAGAGCTGACAGAGTGTCTCCAGGGAGGAACGGCTTTGCTTGGGGGCCTAACATGGGGATATTAATGCTCTGGAGTGACAAGACCCAGAGAGACCCCGGCACTGGAGGTCACAGATGCTTGCGTAGCACCACCCTGTCCCCTCAAACCTTGGCGTGGGTGTGTTCGGAGTTGTAACTCACACAAAATACAACTCATTGATTTAAACTGACCAATGGAGAGGCTTCAACATAACTACAGGGTCCACAGCTGTCACCCAATCAATTATTACCCCAGAAAATAAACCTTGTATCAAGTAGTTAATCATTCCCCATCCTCTTTTCTGCCGAACCCCAACCCCATGCCCAGTTAGTTCCAAGCAGCCACTTATCTCCTTTCTCTGTGCATTTGCATCCTTTGGACACTTCATATCCACACCATCTCATTCTATGTGGCCCACTGTGACTCAGGGCTTCATTTTAATGGTGACGCACAGCCTTTAGCAGGACTTCCCCTATTAAGCTGAGAAAATAGCAGCCTAAACCCAAATAATGCTAGGAGGATGGCAGTGCTGGAGGGGATGTAAGGAACCTCTCTAGGCCTCAGGCTCCCCCAGGGCAAGGGGATCAAAGCCCCAGACTTTCTAGGGTATTGCTTTCTAGAAAAACAAAGGCTGTTCCTGTCAATGGTCAATGGGGAATCACCTGGGGCTCACTGCACCAGGTGGCAGGAAAGCCTCAGGCCTACGAAGATTTCAGGTCACCGTTCTCTATCCATTGCAAGACAAGATGTGGGAGAATCGCCCAGGTTAAAACCAAGAAGCAGCGACCAAGGCAGAACTCTGGGGCGGGCAGCCTCCGAAGGTCTCCTGTGGAAAATGAGACTAAAACAGTTCACGGAACATTCCCCAGCTGGTGTCTTCACCATCCTTCCAGACAGCAGCCCTTTCCTTTGGGCAAATCGTGAGCTGGCCCTCCTCGTGTCTAAGTGTGTCAGTTCACCACACGCTCGGACACAGGCTGCCTCTGCAATCTCCATTCTGTTAGTTCCCACAGAACACTGTCCATCTGCTCCCCTGCAGGGTGGCTCTTTGCCTCACTGGTGCTCCCAGACCACTTTTCACTTCCCTCAGTTACAGCACATGTGGTCGTTCATTATCCCTGCTTGTTTACACAAGCTCTTTTCCCTCTGTGCTGCAGAGCTGCTACAGAATGGAGGTCACTGGATGGACCCTGTGCACAAAGGGCACGTGGTGGGCAGCCATGAATGGTGCCGTGCTTACGAAACCCTATTTGACAGGAAGAAAATGGACAACATTTGACAAATCACAAGATGCCAAGACTGAGACTCCAGATGCAAGACTCTGCACTGTGCATTAATACTTATCTTTATCTGTAAAGATAAAAAATTTTAGAGTTGTGTGGGAAAAGTGACCTCCACAGCAAATTATTATGGAAAAGTACAATGTTTTAGAACTTAAGGGTAATAAAAGGGCTTGAGGAGATGTCTTGGTGAGTGAAGCGATTGCCATGCAGAAATGAGGACTTGAGCTCATTCCCAGAACTCTGGCGCACGCCTTTAATCCCAGCACTCGGGAGGCAGAGGCAGGAGGATCTCTGTGAGTTTGAGGCCAGCCTGGTCTACAAAGTGAGTTCCAGGACAGCAAGGACTGTTACACAGAGAAACCCTGTCTCGAAAAGAAAAAAAAAAAGTGGTGGTGGCATCCCCTTTTAATTGCAGCACTAGGCATGCAGAGGATGAGCAGAGTCCTGGGACTCACTGACCAGCCTAGCAAGTCCAGTGAGCCCCAGGCCAGTGAGAGACCTTGTCTCAAGAGACAAGGATGGGATTTAAAGGACAGTGGATAGTTCTCTCGCCTACATACATACATGCACCCATACACATGCACACACACACGTGCACATACACACAGGCACACACACATGCACACACACACACACAGGCACCCACACACAGGCACCTGCACATGCACACACACACAGGCACCCACACACGTATACACACACACGTGCACACACACAGGCACCCACACATGCATACAGACACAGGCACACACACACAGGCACCCCCCCCCCACACACACACATGCACCCACACATGCACACACACAGGCACACACACACAGGCACCCACACATATGCACACACAGGCACACACACACAGGCACCCACACACAGGCACCCACACATACGTACCCACACATGTACACACACACAGGCACCCACACATGCACACACACACAGGCACACACACAGGCACCCACACATGCACACACACACACAGGCACACACACACAGGCACACACACATACGCACCCACACATGCACACTAAGGAAATGGATTTAGAGATTTCAGTCATTGTTGAGCAAAGCTAGCCTGACACAGGACTCTGCAGGACTTTTGGTTCTGATTCTGCCTCTTCTGGCTGTTATAACTTTATCTTTAAAATGACAATGGCAAGTCTTGTCCTAAGATCTTTCTGTGATTATAAGGCAATATCAATACACTGCTTGGATCATCACAGATACTGAGTTAGAAGGTAGCTATTATTACTGCCAGCATGAATTCTGAGACCAACAGTCACAGCTATAGAAATCCTCTATGCATGTATCTTTGGCATTTTCTTTAATAATATGTACACCTTTGGGGTAATAACATATTGAGGTGGGACAGCAGAAGAGATACTGGGAACATACTGAAAGATAAAAGAATGCTGCAACTTGAGACTGAAGGCAACAGAAAAAAATTTTTTACTTAGGAATCATTTCTCCATGTGCACAGAGAAGGGTCATACTTTTTTTTTTCTGGCTCCCTGTGCATTTGTATCTTCTAGACACTGGGGATGTGAAGGCTATGTTTCTGTGGTCAGAGCAGCCCAGAATTCTGCTGTCTGCTCTCTCTTGCTTAGTAGCTCACAGCTCATGCACTCCCCTGAAGCTGCATTAAATGTGTTTCTGAGCAGGGTTTTGAGCCAGGAAACATGTGCATTTATTACACTTTGATGTGTCAGCACTTGTCCACACATGACTCCTTTTGCACGTGTGGGAAACGAGAGTCTCAAAGACGAAGTGTTACCTCTTGCTTTAGCCACACATGTCTTGAGAAGCTTCATCGCTCTGCATTCATCTGGTGTTTATGGGAATATCAGCTGTAGTTCCGTAGACATTCCCTGACCATTATAATGCAGTTACCGTAGATAATGCTCTGTGAGTGCAGTATGTTATCACCACTTTAACAACCTGACATACGATCAGCTCATATTATCACTTAAATGAATCCATTAAGCAGCTAGAGGCTTCCAGGAGTCTGAAGCAAAAGCATCAAATGGGCCAACCTGAGCCACTTCCAGCACGGCCAACCTCTTCTGCTGGGGAGGTCTGCAATCTACCTGAGGGCTACATAGTTAGCTGACCTAGAGGCTTCTGAAACTATTGTATTCAGGGGCTAAGGTAAGACCTTCTCAACTCAGACCAAAGGGAAGAATTCCTGTGTCACCATACCTGTCTTTGAAACAGAAAAAGAGACTGGTACTGAAGGCGGTATTTGCCCTTGGCCTTGAACTTACTGACTGCCTGTGGGGTTGATAGGCAGGGTAAGGAGAGTGTCAGCTCTCACTTGTGAAGTGCCTCAAGTTTGCAAACTTTCTGCAAACACGTTCTTTCATCCAATCTTTGAAAACTCTCAGTAAAATCAGCACTATTACCACCACCATGTTTCCATAAGGAAGGGGGATTGTGATCAGTTCCACTCAGAGGCTTGACAGGAAAGGACAAAGTGACACCTATGAAATGCTGAGCACCACATGAGCCCGTTCCTTTATTACTCTCTATTACACTGAGATCCCTCAGTGGTAAGGAACATTTGTGGAAAACTATCTCCAATGACATGGAACTTAATCCCTAAATCCCACATAAACCAGAACTCTTACTCTTTTTGGACCATGGAATGGGTATTTGGGGGAAGCACAGTTCTCTGAATCGGAAACCATAAGCTGATCAGAGGTTGGGTATGAAAAGAACCAGATATTATTAAATGATAAAGTTTTAAAGTAGTAAAGTTTCAATTACCACAGACCAGCAAATAAGTTGTAGACAAGGTTCACTGGAGCAGAGGACAGTGCTGCCCAGTGGCCTGGAAGGCTGGATCAAAGGAGATTTTGAATTTTAACTGAAACATGGAAACTCTGTCTCCAGCTAGGATACCACAGACATTCAGAATCAGCTTCATGGACTTGGGTGGTATAGGTAGTAAAGATTTCTTAGGTGAGAGGAAAAGGGTCAGGGGTGACCTCTCTCTTTTACTATTGACCTCTCTCTTATACTTGCCCTTTGCCCTAGTTCCTTTAGAAACTCACAGTCCATAAGTAACCTTTCTTGTGGTACATGATCCTTCCTACTTATGGGGGAAGCCCCATCAAGACAGCCATTTGTAGCCTGAAACTGTTAACTCCCGTCACCAATAATAGATAATTCCAGTGGCTTTGTTTCTCCATCTCATTTCAACTATTCTTATGTGCATTTTAATTTTCCTTCTGTATCTTCATATTTCTTACAAGACCAAAGGGGTAAAGAGAGGAAGACCAATGGGAACTAAAGGATACTGCAACAAACTGTATCTACTTTGCAGTCATTCCAGACACTAATGCACTGGAAATGTTACCCACCTGCCAATAAAGAGCCAGAAGAGCAGGACTAGAGGAGAGGATGTAGTTTGTATCAAGAGACATGTGCAAAGCACTCTCAGACCAGCTATGTTTCAGGCTTTGCAACCTCAGAATCCTGGAGGACAGAACACAGGTTGGTTCTTGCAGTACCATACCCTCTTCATCCTACATTCTTATAGTTTGTCTGGGCAAAGAAGGACCAATGGCTATTTTCTGGTTTGAAAAACACATTCTGAGGCTATCTCTATATGTGGTGTGAAGAGGAGGCTCACTGGTGAGGCCCAGACAAGAGATACCTTTCTTGAAGGGAAAGCAGTCCCTGTTCACCAAAGCAGGTTTACCCCTCTGTGGCTAATGGGGTAAAAAAAATGCACTTCCTCTGCTCTGCAGCTTGTACCACCACATAAATTGAAACAGACAGAATTACCATTGATACAAATTAAAAACAAATAAAAAGGGTACACAGAGCTGATTCTGAGAGTTCAAACTCCATTACCAGCTGATTTACTGAGCAGTGACCTGTGATTGTTGCAGGGAGGGGAGAGGGGTGAGGAGCTTCTGTGAATCCCATCAACCCCATCTCCACACGCCATACCAGTCAATAAGCTATTTAATTTAATGGGAAATGGTATTGACGAGCCAGAGAATGCAGCTCACAAAAGATGCAGCTGCAAGAAGCAGATAAAGTCTTCAACCTGCCCGCCTTCTCGGGATGTCCACCCCTCTGCATCTCCTCTGTTGGAATCAGCATAAGATCCATGGTATTTAGGGGATGTTGTGGTCCCATGGGGACAGTACCTGGGAAGGATTATTGACAATGAGCGATAAAGTCCATGAAAGGTGGGTCAGAGATTGCTAAGAAAATGGGAAAGAGATCTTACAAATCAGATGACTTTTCAGAGAGAGGGTAGCCATCAAGGGGACAGCCAGTTCTTCCAGTGGCAAAGAGCCAGGCACTCCCCTAGAGGAGGAACCCATCAATTTCTTGTGCACTTTGTATAGGGCTAGGCCAGGCCGACAATGCTCCCAGAACCAGAAGTGCTCTTCTCCCTTCACAAAATTGAAGCTGAGGAAGCCAAGGTCACCCATGTCATCAGAGCTATAGTGGGGAGGCAGGGAGACCAGAATCAGACTAGAAATTTAGGAATTCAGAGCCTGGGAGAATTTGGGAAAGAATCTAGCTCAATGTATCCCAAATACAGGCTTGGAAGAGTTGTCTCTTGTAGATGAATTTCTAAACGGTCTTATTAATAAAAAACACAGAACCAGAAATTTCGGTTAAAGCCTTAGAGAGATCAGGAAAATATGGAAAGCCACCAGCTAAACTCACCTCATCAACTCTGCAGCTTCCCAAAGAGAGAGACTTCCTGTCTACCCAAACTTATATGCCTTGCCTTTCTGCCCTCTAATTGGCTCTTAGCCCAGCTACCTCACTTCCTCTTCCTACACAGCTCTGTCACTGTCTGTCTGTTTGTACATACCTCCAGGTCTCTAAAGGTGTATGCCACCATGCTTGGCTCTGTTCCATAGTGTGGCCTTGAACACACAGAGATCCTGCCTGCTAAGGGATTAAGGGTGTGTGTTGCCTGACTTCTTTGTTTACTCAAAATGGCTGGCCTTTTCCCCCTGATCTCCAGGCAAACTTTATTTTATGCACAAATAAAATATCACCACATTTCAGCACAAATAAAACATTACCACAGGCTCTAGAGAGGATGTGCCTGAGGTACGAGGGCAGTAGAGCAGAGGAGAGTGCTGTGATGTAGGTTCAGTGTAATCCCACTACTCTGAAGGAAGTAGTAGGTGCAAAGAAACATCAAGGATTGTACCTTTTATAGGTACAGTGTACACCACATGGTGGATCCAAAATAAAAATTTCTGGGCTTTGAGAAAACATGAAAGGGCTGGTGAGTAGAATTGTCTGCTGGGTGTGGCTCTAAGTGTCCCATGAACATTGACTTCTACAGGCATTGAAGCAGCCCTGCAAAATGGACATCGTCTTTTTTTTTTTATTATTCTTTTACAAATAAGGAAATTGAGGTAAGGAAAAGTGGCTTTCCCAAGGCTAAGCAAAGAAACACAAGGGAAGATTTGCATGCAGTTGTTTGGCTCCAGAGACTACAGCATAGATCATCTACTTTCAGCAAAGATCGGGTCACTGCCACTGCCTAGAGCTTACCAAGAGCCTGGAATAGTGCAAAGTATCATATTGTCTGTGTATTCTTGTGTTGGGGGCATGGGTACATGTGTATGATATATTCCTTGTAAAACTGAGGTCAGAGGTAGACATGGATGGTCTTCCTCAATCACTCTGGACTTTAGTTTTTGAGTCAGTGTTTTTAACTGAACCAGGAGCTCACTAATTTGGCTAGACTGGCTGCCAGTAAGCTCCAGGAATCCGCTTGCCTCTGCCTCCCAGTGCTAGGATTACAAATGTGTGCTGCTACATACTTGTTTTGTTTTGTTGTTGTCTGTTTTAATATGGACTCTGGGAGATTAAATTCCAGTCCTCATGCTTATATGGAAGCACTCTACTGACTGAGCTGTCTTCCCAGCCTGAGTTACAGTCCTTAGATATCAGAAAAATCCATTCCTGGTACCTGAAAACTGGAAGTGTGGAAGGGACTGTAGAGCAAGGCAGATGAACCCAGGATTGCACAATGAGAAATTTATTAATGACTTAAGACAGGAGTGTGGTATTAGTGCAGGAGGAGACTTGCAAGAAACTTATCCCTGGCCTTTCTCAAGACTATTAACATGTTGGCATCAACTAAGAAATGAACTGGGAGTCTGGGTGTCAGTGGCTGTTACAATAAACTCTGCTGAGTCCTTGGGTTTGTAATGCATCCTGAGTAAAATGGCTATTTTGATGAAGATGCCATGGTCAAGTCAAGCTGGATACTTCAAGGAACTGACTTCTGTCTTACAGTTATGAAGGGCTAGAGAAAGAACTTGAACTCATAGTTTGAAACCCCATTCCTTTCAAACTATCTCAGAGTGTCTGCCCCCACCCATCCATCCCCAACAGAGGAATCTGGTTCTAACCTCAGGTTTCATACCTATACACCATGGTGTGGATCTGCACTGTCCTTTGTCAGGCCAACGTGTTAAAGGTGTGGTCAGAAGTTTTGATGCTGTTAGGAGGCAGTGGAACCTATAATAAGGCAAAGCTAGCAGAAATAGATCACTGGAGACATGCCCTTAAGGAGGTACTGGCAGCCTGTTCTCCAACTCGCTCCTTCCTAGCTGCTGTGAGAACAGCTTTGCCTCACTACCCACTTCTCCACCATGACACACTGCGTCACTGAAGGCCCAAAAGAAGTTTCCTTTTCTGTTGACACCAGGTTCATTTCAGACTCTAGGTCCCTTCCACCTTTGATTCTCAGTTTTCATACATCAGAAATAGATTTTTCTGAAATTTAAAGTCTATATAGGCTGGGAAGATGGCTGAATCCACTGCTTTTGTACCAAAAGACTGTGGATTGAAACCTCCAAAAGAAATCCTGAACCAAAAGAAATCCTTCCTCTTTTTAAGCAAATAACTTCATGGATTTTGTTACAGTGACATAAAGCTGATTAACAAATACACAAAGTAACCTCAAATATCAGTTTCTCATTACTGAGAAGTAATGAGCATCCTAAGACAGAGATGAGCACCTGGGCTCCTGAGAAAGTCTATACTGGCCAAGCAAGTATGCAACTACCTGATAGAGTCCAACATTAAACAGCAAGTAAAACCACCAAGAAGACGAGAGAAGACAGCATATGGGCTTTATATTGTAGTATTTAAACAGAACAATTTTCTTGCCTTTTAAACAAGGCCCAGAATTTTTATTTTGCAGCAGGCTCCTGTACTAGCTTGCCTGGCTGGAAAATTAAACACCACATACTAGGAGCTTGCAAAAGTCTTACTTTCTCATAGTTCTGGAGGATAGAATCCTAGCATCAAGGTGCCAAAGGGGTTTGTGTTTCCTGAGTCCTCTCTTTGGCTTACAGAAGACAGCCTACCCTTTGTTCTCACTGGATTGGCCATTCCTCTGTGCATATTTGTCTCTGGTGTCCCTTTGTGGGACACCACCTTATTGAAGGTCACCAGCCAGATTGGAGGAGCACTCACCCAAGTGACTTCAGTTGAAACATATTATTAAAGCTCTACCTCCTAGAAATGTCAGATCATGAAGTCTCGCCAACATGGCTGCCCAAACACGACTGGAACAAGGATAACACTACAGACATGCTAACTTGGAAGGGGGAAAGCTCATGAGGGGAGAGCTCTTGACCTTAGACAATGAACTACAGGCAACTAAGTAATGTTGAGAGCAGAAAAAGTTCTCTTCCCCAGGGAAGAACACACCAATAGGTTATCCAATACTAATTGGCGAGCTCTGAAAACATACATGCATGTAACACTATAAGGACTATATGGACTGATGAGGTTGTATTTATATATTTAGGAACACACACACACACACACACACACATACACACATACTCACACCACCACCACCACCACCACCACCACCATCACCACCACCACCAACAACAACAACAATGAAGAAAAAGACAAAGGAATTTGAAAGAGATTCAGGTTTTAGATAGAGAAAATGGAAAGGGAATTGATACAATTATAATCTCAAAAAATTAAAAATTAAACAGCAAAAAAAGAAAAATCTGCCTAAACAAGAAATGGGCTTTGTAGCTTCTGAGCATAGAGGTGGGAACCAAAAAAGGAACCATTTGAGCAAAATTTAAAAAAGAAAAGAAAAAAACCCACCCCATCTCCAATTATAGTCATGTTTGGATATACAGAAATGTGTGAACAACAGAATTCAACCCACAGCCCTTCACTCAGTGTACCAAGTATTGTGTAGAAGAGTTTATTTTCATGAGTAACGAGATGGGTGATTAAAATTAAACACGGAGTGTGGAAGTTTAGATAAAAATGGACCCCTAGGCTCATATGGAGTGACATTATTTGAAAGGATTAGGACCTGTGGCCTTGTTAGAGTAAGTTTGGCCTTAATGGAGGAAGTATGTCACTGTATGCAGGCTTTGAAGTTTCAGAAGTTCAAGCCAGGCCCAGTGGCTCACTCTCTCTTCCAGCTGCCTGCCTATCTGGATGTAGGATTTTTAGCTACCTCTCCAGCACCATGCCTGCCTTCATACCACCATGCTTCCTGCCATGATGATAATGGACTAGCCCTCTGAACTATAAGCCAGCCCCAATTAAATGTTTTCCTTTAAAAGAGTTGCTACGGTCATGTGTCTTTTCACAGCAATAGAACATTAACACATAGAGAATGTCAGGTGGTAGTAGGCACTGTGAAGAACAATGATGTAGAGGAAGAGATAGAAGGAGAGCAGCAGAGGATACATTATTGCTACATAATACAGAGAAACCATCTCAGATAACAAAGTTAAACAGAGATCTGAAGGAAGCCAGGAAATGACTAGATATATGTCTAGATGGCAAAAAAGATGGAGTTATTCTAACAGTGCTTTGTGCATGATGGGTCATATAAGTGTAAGTGGCAGTAGCATCAGGGACTTCTAAATGTTGTCATAAACATGTGTCTGCTACGTGTGAAAGAGCCCTAGTCTCTCCAGCAATCTGACCAGGACCGGCCACGTTTGGTCATGGGCCTGTCAGCAGGTAAAGCCTAATATCAATCTTATTGGTGGTGCTCAGTGTTCATGGTACCCAGAAATACATATCCCTGGGGCCAACAGCACTCCACAAATTCTGGTGTCCAGTGTCCATGGTGCCGGAGGCACAAAGCTCTGGGTCCAGCAGCTCCCACAAATGACTTACTGAATTGATTTTCTACACACAGTGAAGGTACAGAAGCCCAGGTTTCTCTCCAACATTCTATCATCTTAGCATACATGGAGCTTAGCCTTTGCTCTGGGTGTTTGCTTAGGGTCCAGCTCCATTAGTTCTGTCTAACTATCCTGGAGTTATTTTTCTGAGGTCAGTGGCTCACAACAAGGGAAGAAGGATTTCCCCTATCTCATGGAACATTTGAAAATATCTGGAAATAATTTCATTTTATGGACTCAAGGGAGCCTTCTGACATATGGCAAGAAGCCAAAGATGCCAGCAAATATCTTATGGGACTGGGCATGATGGCACCCCTTTTAGCCCAGCACTCAAGAAGCAGAGGCAGGAGATAATGAGCTCCAGGTCAGTCTACATAGTGACAATGTTTCCCGAAAATAAATAAAGTAAGAAATCAATCAATCAATAAATAAATGTATATCTTTATGCAGAGAATTACTCCCTCAACCTAGAATTATTCAGCCCACAGTGTCATTAGTGCTGAAGTTGGGAAAGCCTGCTAAAGGGCAGAAAACACAAAATTAATACACCAACCATAGGCTAAATAAGGCAGGGAGAAGTCAGGGTTGTATTATGACCAAACATTCCTTAAAGCATTTCCTCTTTCCTTATCATCCCATTCCACTTCCCTAGCATCCCCACTACCCATGCCTGGCCCCCGGGAGCTGCTACCTGTATCTTGTATTGTTCACTGTCTACACCTCTACAGCCCCCCAGACATACCTCCCTGGACAGACCACTATGGCTCTTGAGCTCACAATGCCTTTGGAGACTGGACTTTTCAGCACTTGCATTTTCAGCTTTCTAGCATAAATGGATGGCTGCATAACTGGTTATCGTACTCATGTTCAGGCTGGGGTTCCTGCCTTTCTCTGCCATGGATTATTGTCAAGTCTGCTTCTAGGGTTGTGTGGGATTGTCACCAAATAGACCAGCTATGTCTTTCTCTACCAGAATCATATCTGAGTCTACCTCACTGAGAGTGGTTAGGTCTAATTTCATCTGGCAATTCCCATGACTCTATAGCACAAAATCTATGTTCACAACCATTTCTGCTGCAGACATTTGCCTACCCTAGTGATGGGAGCCCTCCCACCAAGCACCTGAGGTAGCGCAGCACTTTCTGCATTCTTCAACTTAGGTTAGCCTCTGTCCTTGCACAGGAAGCACTTATTCTCTACTGCCTTTGTGCAGAGGCCTGTGTGAATCAGGATGGGGTGGAGTGAAGGAGGATTTCATAGGCCAGGGAATGATGGTTCAGGGACTGGCCAGCACCAGCAGTATCTGAGAGCTTTTGTGAGCCCTCGTAACATGTTCTAGTAGCCTGAAGAGCCCCTTAAGACAGATTTCTATGGCAACAGACAGTGTCCAAGAGATGAAAGTTGTGTTCTGAATGGCACCCGCTTCTTGAGAGCCAATAAAGAAGAGTCTCTTAAAGATATGAAAGATGTGGTGCAGAAACGACCCTGGAGTACTGGCAATACGAAGTGAAGGTGAAGCCAGGTTGTAGATGGAGCAGAGCATTTCTCCCCAAAGACCAAAGCAAACAAGAGGAGAAAACCTACAAAGTAAGTGTAAACTAGGAACAGGGAAAGAGTGGAGGTATACCACATGCAGGACATCAGGACTGGGCTGTGGGGCTGACCCTCTTTTGTGGGGTCTAAAGACTAAAGATTTGGCTTGAATTAATTCCAGAAAGAAAGGAGAGATTACTAATATCCCTCCCATTTTGATATGCTTAGAATCAAGGGCACAGATTCTACCTCCCTCCTCATGGGTTTTATCCAGTCAGTCCTGGTTGGTGGTTAGCCTGCTGTAAACCATGGATTTTCCACAATAAAAACATTCAAGCACTGTGCCTCGCCAGAGACCAATCTGAGATAATAACTGTGAATATGTTTTGTAAATGGTGAAACATTAAGCTAGCATTTCCCATAATGTTCTCTGTAGAACATTAATTCCATGGGATATTAGTAAGATTCTCAAGTCAAAAAACAACAATAAAGTTAAGAGGCAGTAGTTGCTGTTTTAATTGTGGGATTTGTGAATATCTCTTCAGTGCTGAATTGACTGTAGAACTCTTCATTATAGAGCCATCTTGAGTGACTGAAATTTTCAGAGTTCACTCTGAGAAACCAGAGAAGAAACACCTACTCTTGTAATGAGTCTTTTTCTGTCCAGCCAGCCAGCTCCCAAATAATGACAAGGAGACTCTTATTGATTATGAAAGCTCAGCCTTATTTTGGGCTTGTCCCACTAGCTCTTATAACTTAAATTAACCCATTTATTTTAATATATATTCTGTAGTGTGGCATGGTTGCCTATGATCTCTACCATATGTCCAACTTCTTTAGAGTCGCACTAGCATCTCCCGCGCACCTAGATTCATCTCCTGCTCTGTCTGCCCAGAATTCCTGACTATACCACCTGCCTAGCTATTGGCCTTTCAGCTTTTTATTACACCAATCACAGCAATACGTCTTTACACCGTGTACAAATATCCCACAACATACTCTGAAGTTCAGCTTAAAACTCCTGAGCTAAGATAATGAACTCCACGGATCAGGAATCAAGGCTATGATGCTCTGTTGGAGAGACCACCAGAAACTTTTTTCCTCCTGCTTCTCCTTAGACTCACAGCTGTTTTACCTATGCATCTCCAGTGTATCTCATCTCCACACAACCTCCCTTGCCCTACTGGGTCACAAGTATATGCTACTTTGTCTGTGTCTACCACACTTCTGACACACTACCACATGACCACACGACCACATCTCTGAAAAGCCTGACCCATCAGGATTTTCAAGGGCCTGATTTGCAGCTGGAATCAAGTAAGCAGCTGTCAGAACTGGGCTCTACTCCAATTTTCTGATACTTTTTTTTCTTTTGAGCTACAAGCCAACCCTATTTGAAAAACTAAACAATACTGAAAAAAGTCTACCTTCACTGGGGAAACAGTTGTCCCCACCAGAGCAGTATAAAAAGCCTGCAGCAAAAGTTGAGGTGTGTGTTTCTCTTTAACAGAGCATCTTCCCAAGCTATCCACAGCTGAGAGATGGGCCAAATGTGTCAAGAGCAGGACACTTTGTTGGGTCTAGACCTGAATTGTGACTATGGTGTCCGGCACCTAGCACACAAGCGCTGTTAGGAGGGGCAGGACAGCATAGTGCTTGACTAGGTCTGAGTTGTACCATACCAGGTTACACCTAGTTTTAACTCTAGTTAGTTTTAAACAACCCATCTTCCAAGACATACAAGGATTCATTCACGTGTTATTTGACAAGGCATTATTAAGACACAGATTCATTCTAAGATAACCAGTCCTTATAGATATTTAAACAACATATTGATACTTTTCCTCTGTGACTTCTGACAGGGTCAAATATTTGTCCTTTCTTGAGATGCAATATGAATTCAGAATCCTTACACTGGAATTCCTGGCTTTCTATTTCAGAGAGTTTCATTAGTGTTCTGCTATTTCTTTCCAAAGTCTGATGCATTATGTTGAGCAAACTCACTGTTGTAGTTTTTTTCATAAACTCTAACAAATGGAAAAACAACATGGACAGAAAAACAGCTTGCAATTCCCCAGCCTTCCAGGAAGCTCTTAGGTACATTAAATGTTCAATCTCAATATTCATTAGCCATTTTGTCTTCTCTGTTTTTTTGTGAGCATGTGGCTTGGACTTTGTGTTTCTATGTTTACAGCCCCACATTTTAGCTGTGTCTCCAAAGCTCCAAACCCCACATATCCTGGTATTTCCTGCATCTTTGCCTAAAACCCCACACAGCCTCAGGTTCAAGGAAACCTTGAAACCTTCAAAAACATAACCTGGTTTGCTGTGGGATGTTCTGTATGGCAAATGTGTTGCTAATTAGTCAATAAATAAAACACTGATTGGCCGTTGGCTAGGCAGGAAGTGTAGGCGGGGCAAGGAGGAGAATAAAGCTAGGAAGTGGAAGGCTGAGTCAGAGAGACACTGCCAGCTGCCACAATGAGAAACAGCATGTGAAGACACCGGTAAGCCACGAGCCACGTGGCAAGGTATAGATTAATAGAAATGGGTTAATTTAAACTGTAAGAACAGTTAGCAAGAAGCCTGCCACGGCCATACAGTTTGTAAGCAAAATAAGCCTCTGTGTTTACTTGGTTGGGTTTGAAAGGCTGTGGGACTGGCAGGTGAGAGAGATTTGTCCTGACTGTGGGCCAGGCAGGAAAACTCTAGCTACACTGGTTTCTCTTCATATTTAGTAGATGACCTTACATCCTGATCTCAGCCTCTCAAGCATAATATTTAGGAAAACTTTAAAAGCTTCTTTAACCATACATACACACTTAACCCGTTGCCATTCTGTTGGCATGGGCTATTTCTCAAGCTCCTTTCCTACTACTATCCATATACTGTATCTATTTTGGCTTGGGTCTTGGTGGATTCCTGTGAGGCCTCCTCAGGTTTCCCTTCCTTCAGTCTATTTGGGGGTTGTGCTGGGGAAATACTTGACACAATTGTTACAGTTTCTTCCTCCCACTATGATGAAATGCCTTACTGTTTTAAGACTGGGTGAGTCACAAGAAACTTTTCTGAGACAGTGTCTCATTGTGGCTCAGGCTAGCTTGGAAATCAGGCTTGTCTCAAACTCATGCCAAGCCTCCTTCCTATCTTAGTTTCTAAGGTGCTTGGATTACGGGTGTGAAGCACCAAGCTGAGTTATCAGAAGCTTATTGCTTATGGTTCTGGAGGCTTCAGAGTCCAAGATCAAAGTACCAAGAGATTCTGTATCTGAAAAGAACTGGTCTTTGTGTTTTCAAGGCTTGATGCTGCATCTTCAAATGGCTGAAAGAGTTAAAGAGCAGAAAATTACAAAAATGCTCCCTGAAGTCCTTGTATGAAGGGTGATAAGGCCCTCTATAATGGTAGAGCTGCAATGTTCCAATTGCTTCCTAAAGTCTCAGTATTTTTAATGTCTTCAACTATGAATTAGGGTTCAATGGCTAAGTGCTTGAGGACACCTGTATGTAAACCACGGCATTACTGTAAGATCCTTGTGGGCTTGCTCTGCCCACAAAGTAGTGTAGATGAATTTGGGTCCTTTTAGCTTGAGCACGTGGTCATCTCTCCAGCTCCAGCCCATTTTTATGGTACCTCCTCAGATTCAGGAAACATTATAGTAAGTACAAAGTTCACCTTCTCCACTGTAGACCCGCGTGGCTCATTGATTCACCTAAGGACTTGGCCTCTCAGTATGGTACACACTTCACCTCCAGAGACTCAGGCCTCTCAGCCTGGCATACAGCCTCACCTCTATAGACTCACTTTGTACTTTTCTTTATACTGTAATATATGATGTAGGCATTTTGAATTACCTTTGATTTCACAATGGAAATCATCTTAAATATATATAATCTCTGAGCTTCTCTCTTCTGAGTCAGTGGCACAAACATTAAGTTTTGCAGCAATTCAGACTCCACCAGAAATAACCATTGTCTCTCCCAAAATAAAGTGTCAGAGGGGAAAAATGGGCCTTTGAACTTGCTGCTTTCTCTTCATTGGATGGCATTTTCATGCAGGTCACTGGACAACACCTCATCACTCTTCAGACTCAGCTTCAGCATCACTTTGTTCCTCTTGCTTCTCCTCAGGCTCACAGCTGTTTTACCTGTGCACATCCAGGTACCTCACCTCTATGCAACTCTCTTGCCCTACTGGGTCACAAGTATATTCTACTTTGTCTGTGCCTACAATGCTGCTGACACAGAACTTTAAGTTCCTTGAGAGCTGAAACTAGTTTGTATTAACTATGTTGCAGAACTCAGAACAGTGGCCATGATACAGGTGGATTCAATAAAAAGTTCGTCAGGAAATGAATCAAAAAATATATGCTGTAAGTAATTGGTGAATAAAAATAATTGTTTCTAAAATATAAGATCTATGCTAAGCATAGCAAAGAATACTGACCTGTTTTACAGTAGTGCATATCTCTGAGTATGTTTATAACCAATGATATGACATTGTCTATGTAAGTTATAAGCAATTAGCTTAGCTTTGTTTTATGGCTTTATTGTAGCAAACCTTTGAGGTAGTCCTAACCATGGCTACAAGGGTATGTTCTTATGTCTAGGTGTAAGACAGTGTTATTTCATAAGTAATGAAACTGAGGCACTGAGAGAGTAAGTCATTTTTTGCAAAGTCAATCTGAGAATCAATATAAACATCAAGATTCAAATTTGGACCCTCTGCCTCTAAATTTTTCATGATTTCCATTTCAACCAACTGAGATATTAAAGGATATTATCTGAACTATAATGTACTTTTAGCTCAAAACATTATTATTATAAGAAAGCTACAGGCATCAGAGAAGTAGATGAAAAAGATGAGATTCAAGAACAAGGATGGAGCTGGCCTCAGAGAACTGGCTATAAATAAAAAGAAAAAACAAAAGTAGTTTAGAGAAAGGTGCTTAAAACAAGAATTCCACCTGGACAAGGCAATAGGAAATATATACAAATTAAAATGAAGTTAAATATTAATTATCTAAGTGACAATTATAATTCAACCTATTTCCACTCTAGGTTTTTTCTCCTAAATGTAGATGTTTATTCCTTTTTTAAAATTGTCAAGTTTTCTTTACAACATTTAGTAATGCTTTTAAAACTTGAATATTAACAAATACTTCTTGTTCCCATAAACTACACATGAACATTATCTTCAATTGTCCCTTGATCATTCAACAGATGTAAGCCGATTTAATGAAATATTTCCTTATGTTAAACACTTAAAGTTGCATATAATTTTTAAATTAGAAGTAAACCTGGTAAGAATATTTTTTGGTTCTAGTCACCACTGCTTACTTAGCATAAAATTACAAAATCAGCTTTCCTAAGTCTAAAGTTATTAATTTACCTTTGCTTTTTCCCCAGGTAAGTTCAGTAACACTTTCCATGCATAGGATGTAAGTTAAAGCCCCTGTTCTCAAGAGTTTACTTTCTAAAGGAAAAACTAAATTAATGAAAATAGACAGAGCAACTCAATACAGTGGGGAAATGCTTTAATTGAAAGGACTATAAACAAAGTCTGTAGAAATACAGCAGAGAAAATGACAGTCTGCTGAGAGCCAGGCAGGGCACGCATCGCAGAAGAAGCGACTTCCAAAACATTTCTGTTAACAATTTTCCTCTGACACTGTATTCTGAGGAGACAGCTGCTATATCTGATGAAGTCAGAGCTGTTGAGCTATTTAAAGGGAGTGCTACCAACCCAGAAGACTAGACGTTATAAATAAGATGCACTTTTCTGCACTATTGCCTACTTTGATCCTTATTAGCTGTTCATACAACTAAATCATACAAACACTGAATTATGAGCTTGGATTTGAGGAAACGCAGCACTTTGTTGGATCTGTTCAAATCTGTTCCATTTTGAAATAGGAAACACACCATTTCTGTTTTTGGAAGATGTTGGCACCAGCTATGGATTAGTCTGTCTTCTATTACTGCAATGAAATACACGAGGCAGGATGTTTTGTAAAGGAACGAGATTTATTAGCCTATAGTTATGAAATTCAAGGGCAAGGTGCCATCTTGGTGAAACATAGTGGGGTGGCATCATGGCCAAAGTTTGTGACAGAGAACAATCACATGGTGTGAGACAGGATGCCAGAAAGAGAGCTGGGCCAGCCTATTCTTTGTGTCCCACAAAGAACTGTGTCCCACAAGGATTCTCTCAATCTTTTTCAAGGATGATGACCTACTGACATGATCTTCTATTAGGGCCACTGAAGGGCAAAAGGGCCAGCCAAAGAAACACACCCTGGCCCCGAACCCAGAATCAAAGAAACACACCCTGACCCTGAGACCAGAGCCAAAGAAACACACTTTGGCCCTGGAACTAGAGCCAGTGAAAGAAATACACCTGGCCCTAAAACTAGAGCCAATAGGCTAAAAGGGGCCAGTGAAAGAAATATTCTTTGGCCCTGAAACCAGAGCAAAATCTGCCCTTGACTAACTGAACACGAAACCAACCAATCCCTAAGCAGGAAACCAACCAATCCCTGAGCATGAAATCTAGCACCCTGACCCTGAAACCAGAGCTAGTGAAAGAAACACTTTGGCCCTGAACCTAGAACCAAAGAAACACACCCTGACCCTGAGACCTGAGCCAAAGAAACACATTTTGGCCCTGGAACCAGAGCCAGTGAAAGAAATAAATCCTGGACCTGAAACTAGAACCAAAAAGCTAAAAAGGGCCAGTGAAAGAAAACATTTTGGCCATGAAACCAGAGTCAACTCTGCCCCTAACTGACGAGAGCAACTGATACCTGAGCAGAAAATCTTCTCTCTGGAAAAACTCCACTCCTTAGAAGCCCTATATAAGCCCCTCTGCCTGTTCGCTGTGGGCTGTCCTTCTCCACCCAGGCAGAGGCAGCCACTCTGCTGAATTCCTCCTTCCCAAATAAATCTTTCTTAAAAGAGTTTTGAAGGAAGATCTTCTTTCCTGGCAGAATCTTTGCTAGGATGTTCCCTTGAGCAGGTGGGGAGGAGAGTGGGGGGGGGGGGGGGGGCGGGGGCTGAGCAAGAAGAATAAGTAAGCACTTGTTGGAGCTGGAGGAGATTGCTACATTTCTGCAGGGGTTTCCCCTTTAGCAGAGGAAGCAGAAGTAACATCTTGGGCCTGGGCTGAGAAGAAATGGATACTGCTGCTGAGATGTTCTTAAGGGAACAGCAGAGGAAGAAACGGATACCTCCGCTGGGAAGCTTCCTAAGGGGTGGCGGTGGATCAGAGCTCAGCTGTAAGGGCTCCCTCTCAGAAAGAAGCAGTACTGTTACATCCTGCCAGGAGGCCCTCCCCCAAACCCCAGCTTCAGGTATGTCCTGACTTCCCAACATGTCACGATGCCTTTCTCCTCACAGCTGTAGGTTTCCAGGGTACTTCCCTTCACAGCTGTGGGTATAGCCTGACTTCCTGACAAGTCAGGATACCTTTCCCTCTGGAGCTGTGAAGGGACAGCTCTGAATGGAAAGGTATCCTTTGAGTAAACTCTGAGGAGAACTGTGTCCCACAGGAACTCCCTCGATCCTTTTCAAGGATGATGGCTTCCTGATATGACCTCCTATCAGGACCTCCTCTTAAGGATCTAACCACCATCTAACAGTTCAGCAGTGAGGACCTGGCTTTTCATATGTGAGTCTTTGGAGGATCCAACTCAACCACATCCAAGACCACACCAACTAACTTGTTAATTGACACCACCATAAAAAGATGGAACAAACCTGTGTCTTCCTCTGGGCTTGAAGTTTCTACAGCATCGTAATTTATGGCACCCTGGTGTCTCCATAGTATTTTTCATGTGGCTCCTAAGCTCATCTCTGGGCTTCTAACAGTGCCATCACCCCTTTCTCAGGCCTCTCCCTCATACTGAACCCTCTACCTAGAAAGCTTTCCCCAATCCTGCCCTCTTCACCTAAGCTATTCCTGCTTACACTTCAAACTCAGTGAAAAATTGCTATAGCTACCCCAAAACCTTTTCTTGTGGTTCAGACTAGCAAGTTGGGGTCACACATCTTTGTGGCCCTTACTTCATGATTTCTCTAAGTGATAAGCTGAGGACAAGCACTTCATTTGTTCTTTCTACTCTTGTGTCCCAAGTGGTTCATACTCTTGATTATCAAGACCCTCTGGGTTAACACCTCTGTTCACATGTGCACTGTTTAACCAGACCATTCCTGCAGCAGAGATAACCTTATCTGCATCCCCACTATAGTGAACTTGGTTCAGAGTGGCCACCTAAATTTCCCAGAACTGCACCTCACCCTCAGTGTAGCAGGATATCCTTTTTCTTCTCTGTCTTCCTTTCCTCTACCCCATGTACACCCAACTCTAGGAGAAGAAAGCACTGCACACGTGTTTTCCCTTAGGAGCCAGGCTCGTTTTCTTGGGTGCTAGGGCTCATGTAGAGCTGAAAGCCTGTGATCTCATCTGCCACTTAACTGAGATTAGCTGGAAGCAATCTGCTTAAAGTTTAAGCATCAACTTATCACTTTGTTAACTGTGCATTCATTTTCAAGGGGATGGTTAACTTTGATGGGAATGGGGGTTTGAATCATGTGCCAACAGGTTCTGTGACATGTGGGAGCCAGAAGGAAAATGAGCAGTCGTCCTGTCAGCTGCTGTGTGGACCAGAGCTGGTATAAAACCCTGGATTAACATTCTGCCTGCCATTTCTAACAGGGGATAGACAGACAGGGAGATTCCTGCCCTTTCATTCAGTGATTGACAGCAGGAGTTCACTCTGCTTGCAAGGCAGATTGGTGCCTAAAACTATGAGGCACCAAAATATCTCACCACCACAGAGACAGGCTTAGAATTCATATACTGAATGAGGCCTTCATCATCACTCAGTCCTCAGATAACAGGAAAATGAAGCCCAGAGTAGCACCTTAGCTCAAGGTACAGCACACAACACACAACACACGGAGCTGCACTGGAAATCAGCAACCATATCACCATCTCTCACTTTCAGAATCTCTTGACTTCTGAGTTAGTCACTTCTACAATGCTGTGACCACAATACCTGACATAAACAGGCCCTAGGAAAGACTTGTTTGAGCTGATAGTCTCAGAGGGGGGGCAAGCTGCCTGTGGTGTGAAAAGAGGCTGCTACATCATGACAGAGCAGGAAGCAGACAGAGCAGACAAGAACAAGAAATGGATATAACCTTCAAAGGCCTACTAGCTAGGCCCTGCTTCTAGAAGGTTCCACGGCCTTCTGAAATAACCCCACTAGCTTGGGAACAAGTGTTCTAGACTTGTGGTAGACATTTCAGATTCAATCCATGCTGATATCTCTGTGGCAACTGACTTTTATGTTTTGCCCCCGAAGAAAAAATAAAATTTACCTCCGACTCAGGACTCCTTGAATTCCCAAGGTTATTTCTGCCAGTAAACTTTCAGAACCATAGTAGGCAACTTCCTTTTATTCATAGGTCCTTAGTAGGTGGGGAAGGCTTGGCATGTTTAGCTTAGTTGATGCCTGGGGCTGATATGAAGGGCAGTTCTAGGAAACACAGTAACCCCAAAGAAGTCCACCTCACTGGAGGTCTGGCTACTCTGGTTTCCCTCCCAGAGCTGGGATTAGAAAGTTCCTCTGTTTGGCCTTCCGCCATTGCCATAACCTGGCTCTTCCTTAGCCAGTTAACCTTAGGGGATGTCCACCCTTGGTTGGGCAACTGGTTTATTTTTCTTATGACTTTGTTTTCAACTAAGGGTGATTTTGTAGCTCAGGAAACACCTGGCCACATGCAAAGATACTTTTGCTCTTGATCTTTGGCAAGCAGAAGCTGTATGTCTCAGGGTTTCTATTGCCAAAAGCAATTTGAGGGGTGGCATTTTATCTTAAAACTTTCAGGTCACACTCTATCACTGAGGGAAGTCAGGGTAGGTGAAGGGTTTACAACACACCCCCATGGTCGGGTGTGTTCGCATATGCCCAACAGACACTTCCACCTAGCCAGTTCCAGGTCAGGATAGCCATTTCCGGGTCAGGGCATCTTGCATGACCAAGATCCGTGACGTTCCATTGGCTACGTAGGCACGCAACGTGGCCATGTGATCTACGCGCTTGCGTGTAGTAGTGACGCTGATCTGTCCACGCCCAGCCTTTAAAATCCGGCGCCATGTTCCCGGTTCCTTCTTCTTCTTCTTCCTCCTTCTCTACACACATGTTTCCCGCAGGCCTGTTCACTCTCTGTCCCTTTACCTTTAATAAAACTCTTGTTAGCGGATTCTGTCGTGTTTCGTGGCATTTCCTTGCAGGGTAAGAACACAACGCAGCCGAAAAACTAACAGTAGGAACTCAAAGCAGAAAGCTGGAGGAAGGAACTAAAGCTGCTCATTGACTTGCTCTTCGTGGCTTTCTCACCCTTCTTTCTTATATAATCCAGGACTACCTGCCCAGGGTTGGCAGTGAGCTGGGCCCTCCCACATTAATCATTAATTGAGAAAACACCCCCCCCCCCACACACACACACACCAATTTGCTTCTGGGAAAATCTTACGGACACATTTTCTAGTTGAGATTGCCTCTTCCCAGATATGTGTAGGTTTGTGCCAAGTTGACAAAGACCAACCAGCATGCCTGGGATACTATGGTATACAGAATATCCCACAAGAAAAAGTCACTTGGTTTCAGATGTCAGTTTCCAGAGCTAAATGGGCAGAGCAGAAACATAAGTACCCAATTTAGATCCCTAGAATCTATACAAAAGTCAGGCAGGAAGCTTACTTCTGTAACCCCAGACCTGGTAAGGGGTAATGCAAAAAGCCAGTCTCAGAAGATTACTAGCCAGCTAGTCTAGCCCAGTCTGTGGGCTCCAGGTTCAATGACAGAACCTATCTCAAAAAATAAGGTATGGAGTGGTAGAGAAGACATTAGATGGAACTGGAGAAACCCCATGCTCTCTACCCTCTGCTTAGGTCAGATACCACCCAGTTTTCCAGGTGCTTAGTTGATATGTTAAACATCCATACATCAAATATCCCTTGGCACTTACTGATCACACTGTTCAGCCAGGGTGTCTTCAGCTGTATTCAGGTTTTAGTGATTCCAGCTAGAATGTCATCTCCCACAAGCAGAGCCATGTGGATCCTTGTTTGCAGTTCCCACCTAGGGCAGTGAGTCTTCCCAGGCATGTGACAGGTTCTCAGCTGGACTTACTCACTCCGTGATTCTCATTCAGATGGCATGGTGGTTGCTCTCCTTCCTTCTCATTGATTTTTACCTTCACAAGCTACAGTCTCCTCTGTAAATTAGTCTTCCTTTATTGGAACCCTGCAAGTCTCTTGCAGTGCTTGGGCCCATCACCCAGCTCCATCTGAGTGATTAATATTGGATACCAGGAGCAGAGTGAAAGCACCATGCTGACTGTTTGAGGTATCACCAGATAAGCTGTTTCCTAAAAGGAGTGCCATCCACCAGGAGAGCATCAGCTGCCTGTGGTAAATGCTTTTCATTAGAAGGCCTGGGTTACCTGGGCTCTTCTTTGGCCATAGCCCAGAGCAGACCATTCTATAGAGTGGCCTCATACCCTCAGAGTTGGTTTGCAGCCTTGCCTCTAGAAACCAACCTTGCCTTCTCCCCAAGGGACTTAGGGTTGAACTTGAGCCTGGACTTTTGAGCTGGATGCCTGTTTCTTTTCAGCAATTTCTGTTTCTAGTGACCAGGTTCTGCAATCTTTGCCAAGTCATTGACACTTGTAGCATCTGTCTTCTCCCCAGCAAATGAGGATGCCAGTCTCAGGGTTTTGAGGGGCCTCGGAAACCCTCCTGGGAAATTTCTGAGTACACAGGACCATTGGGCTGTAATGATACAATGAAGCTAGATTTTCTCCACAGTTGGTGACTCTGCAAATGTGATGGAAATCTGGTCCCTTCCTCCCTCCCTGTACCTGGGGAAAGGGCTTGGTATCACATGCTACTCTCTTAGGAAAACAAGAACTGGCTTGATGTATTTATATTTTATTCCCTAAATATAAAGGTTTTCAAAAGTACTCTTGGTTTTCTCCAGGAAATAAAAAAAAAAAATCCACCTAATACGTCATAGAAGGTTTTTAGTTAGAAGTAAAAACTTTTTAATATAGAGGTCTTGGCAATGTAGACTAATACTATATATATATATATATATATATGTATGTATGTATGTATATATATGTATATGTATATATATATACATATATATATGACTGGTACTTTACATTTTGGAAAGCAGATTCTCTGGAGGGCTCCAAGAGCAGAATTGACAGTGACAGTTCTAGAATTCACTCACTCCAAAGCCTTTACAAAGCATCCACAGTGTGCACATCAGAGATCAGACCCTCAGGATACAGTATAGAAGATGGCAAGCAAACCCATTTATATGGAATGTGGATACCTCCAGGAGACAGGCTAAGATGTATTAAAATACAAAGCTGAACAAAATGCCAGGTTCTGACAAGTGCTACAAGGAAGAGGATGAAAGAATAGTAGACATGGAGCTTCAGAAAGTATGGGGTGCCATTTTATCAGGGAGACTTTGGGAAGAAGATGTTTAGCTAGAGATTTTACTGGAAGAAGAAAGAAAGATAAAGACTTCTGGGAAGAATGGTACAAACTGAAGGGAAAGGCAAAGGCCCTGGAGCAGGAATGTACTTTGTAAGCTTGCAGGATTTGTTTGTCCTCCTGTACAGGTTAGATGCTTTCTCCAGATCCTCTCCAGCATCTCTGCCATTGTGAAGGAAGCTAAGTCCTTTAATTATTACCTGTCCATCTTCATGGGTAGCATGGTACTACAACAAGCATTAACACAAGTGGAGGGACATTTCCAGTCAATCCTGGCTGATTTCAACATGTCAGCTGTTTCACCTAAAGCCCCTGTCTCTACATCACCAATCCTTCCTTGCATACTCCTTTATAGCCTTTTCTGTCTAGAGGACACAGCTGATAGGCTAGACTAAACCCTATGGGAAGAATGCTTGGAAATCTCTGGATGCCCTTTCTCCAGCTCTTGGGGGTTAAAGATGCAGATTCTACTCTAGGACTCATACCCAGGTGAAGGTGAGATTTTTCCTAAAGGCACCATCCTATCACCTTCAGAAGTGGCCATCTGTTAGATGTTGCAGCTCTTGTAGGGAGGGATGGGCTTCTGCCTTGCCTCTTTATAGATGACACATCTCTAAGTTGGGGCTTCATTACCATATTGATGAAGGAAAGGCACTTAAAGTGGGTTATGGCCTTCAAACCATCATTTCCAAAGGCCCAGGGCAGTGCTGAGGAGCAGGAGGCCTTCTGCCTTCCAGTAACCAGACTAGAGCTTACTACCACTCTCCTGTCTTAAGTTTTCCTGTGGGATTTAAATTGCCAGGGGTTTTTTCAGGAGTGTGGAAGGCCTAGCCTAGCTCCTCCAACATGCTCTAGTACCTGAGGCCACTGTGCTACTTCTGTGTGTGTATGTGTCTTTTGTTGTTTGTTTTGGGGGTTTGTTTTTTTGTTTGTTTGGACTTTTGTTCACAGATGAATTTGTACAGTATTTGGGAATAGTATATTTTCCAGGGGTAGACACATCTGGTTAAATAAATAACCTCACCATAGAGCTTCATATCGGTGACCCCAGGGTGGGCCATGGGTCTGAATTGTTGTGGGACATCTGAGGATTCTGATAGATGCTAATGTTTGGTAGAAAAGTCCAAAGAGAAGGGAATCGCTCATTCCCCTGCTGCCATACCCCTTACAGGTCCCTCTACTCTTCACTTTACACTCTGTCCTCAAGGTCAGAGGACAAGGGCTCTCACCCCAGAAAGTATCCTAGCTGTGTCCACAGCTGAGAGGGAAGCACCCCAAGGTTGCTCTGCCAAGATAGGACACATTGGTCTTGGCAATGGCTCCTGTAGAAGGCTGCTTCCTTCCTGAAGTTGCCTCCAGGACATCACCATACTCCCTAAGGAGGTGCCTCACTTATTAACATCATAACTCAAGTGAGTTGTGCGGAGTCACCACACAGGGAAAGCTGTTCTGCAAAGTGTTGAAGCTGCAGAGTCGCCAGCTGAGTCGATAAACTTTTATTTTAACCATGTTTGTGATCAATATTTAAACAGGATTGACCCAGCCTGCTGCCAGTGCTCCTCTCTCCTCCCAGCTGTTTGTTAAAGATAAAATATTTACTGGGGGTGGGGGTGGGGGTGGGGCATCACAATGACTTGAAGCCAACCAGGAAGATTGGGGTAGGAGAGCACAAGACTACCATAAGACCCAGTAGCCCTGGAGTCTCTGAGGGCCAAAGGTGCCTCTTGTTTTGACATTCTAGGCTGATTATAAGTAAAAAATTTCTAGAAGGATCTGGTCACCAGTAGAATAAACTTTAGAGCATTAGGAGTTTGTCCTGAAAATGGACTTACTGTATTTAATCTTCCTGTTATTGAAACTCAGCAACACTTAATAGCTAAGAGCTTTCTTGGGGTTCTGACAGCTAAAGTGTAAGTAACTCTGGCTGCTGTGTTTGTGCAGACATGCTACCCAGGGTCTCTGAGCTTCACTCTTCTCATCTGTATACTGAGGCTGCTCCTGAGGAATAAGTGAGGCATGCCACAGAGTAGTTGAAATGTTGACTTCTGAGTTCAATGACTAAAGTGAGGTAGAGCTAGGTCTCAAAATCCAGATCGATTTCTCTCTAACATTATCTTCTCAAGGACTTACTTGAACCATGTACAAGATTAGGTAACATAGGATGTAGTATGATTAAACCCTCAGATATGTGACACAATTCTCTTTTTAAAAAAGCCCAAATACCTGAGTTTGGATTCAAAGAGCCCATGTAAACCAGGCATGTCCATACTCACCTGTAATCCTAGTATTGATGTGTGTTAGGTGTGTAGAGAGGGTACTGCTGGGGTTGCTAGTTGCTAGTCCAGTCAAAAATCAGCAAGCTCTGAGTTCAGTGAGAAATCCTGTCTCAAGGAAATAAAGTGGAGAGCAATAGAAAAAGAAAATGGTCTTGCCATATTTAATCTTCCTATTATTGAACCAGAAGTTCTCCTCTGGCCTTTGTATGTGCATCCGCACACACACATGAACACAGACACATCACTCATGTATTTGCATGCACGTGGACATGCACGTACACACACACACACACAGAGAGAGAGAGAGAGAGAGAGAGAGAGAGAGAGAGAGAGAGAGAGAGAGAGAGAGAGAATAGGTGAATCAGAGATGGCTGCTATAGAAACAAGGAAAACTGTGTGCAGAAGATCAAACTGATCCTAGACCTAGAAAGACAAAATGGACAACTAAAAACATGGCAGGAGAAGATCATCAGACAAAATGTAATGTGTGGGGATCCATGGGAGAATGTGGGATCTGAGTCTTCTGTGTATGTCAGTACATGGAAAAGACTGAACTCCCAACACAGAAGAGTCTTGGGAAGCAATATTGGGAAGAGCACACTAGAACCTTCTTTCCAGGGATGGGTAGGGAAGAATGACTAGAACCAGGGGTTGGTTCAAGAAGATGAACAAGGTCTGAGGGGATCCAGGGGACCTGGACATTCCATCTCACCATCAGCATTGTGGGGGTCAGAAATCCCTAATTTCTGGACAAATTGGCCAGCTTATAGACATGACATTATATGCAGGGGAGGCCCCTTCAGCAGAGGAACAGCTAGATGAATACTTTTTCATTTGTCTTAAGATTTATTTAAATCAACAATAAGTGAGCCAGTCCATGCTCAAGCACATACCCCACAAAGCAATTTCTGTAGCCTGTGTGTTTGGCATTGCTAGCCTCTGGAGCAGTTAGAAGAGTTCAATACGTGGGTCTCTGGTGTTTGTTCATAATGATTCTGGTGTTTCAAGGATGGCCAATGACTGACTGTAGCATTGATCGTGGGAACCTGAATGTGGATGATGGATAGGGCCCCCGGGCAGCTGCCTGCAGGAAGTTGGATTTTGTTCAGATGAGCTGCTGCAGACAGTCTCTCCTCCCCCTTCAGCACTGACCCTCCAGATCAGCCATCTGTTTCTCTCTCATCAAATCCTTTACTCTCCTCTACTCCTCCCCTCCCTCCTCCTTCACCGTCTGTCCTCCTCCCTCTTTTCCCTTCCCCTTCTTTTGCTGCCTTTCTCCTCCCTTCCCCCTCCCTCTCTTTTCTTCCTTCCTTTCCCCTTCCTCCTTTCCTTTTCCTCTTTCTACCTTTCCTTCTTTCTGTCTTTGAGTTCTTTCTCTTTCTATGTCTGTTTTCTTGATTACCCCTCTTTTCTTCTTTCTAATCCTCTATTTTCTATGCTCACTTCTATTTTGTTGGGACTTGGCAGAAGGGGCCATACAAAACATTAAAACATATTATTTTAAAGCACTGGGCAGAAATCCAAGAGTCCTCTTAGCATATCCATGGGTCTCAGGATCACATAGCCTCTGATGACAGTCAGGGAATTACCTAAATCAAGCAAAGGGACCACTTTCCGTTAGCCTGAATCTTTGACTTGGTGCTTCTGGGACAGCCACACTAATGAGACTGGGCCACTCAGCCTCTTTCTGACAAAATACTTTTATTCAAGGTGTAGGACAGCATACCTCACAGCTCACTGACTACTCCACTGTCGAAGGACCAAAGGATGCTATTCAGGGTTGCAAAACAGATGTGTGTAGAAGAGGTTTCATTCCTATTAGAAGGCTGAACTGAAACCAGCATGGGTTGTTTTAAAAGCATAGAAATATTTTTAAAATCTCCTCAGTCTGGATCCTTTTAAGCCTGACAGTCTCCATGTGTGAGTCAGCAGTGGGGATGTGAACATGGACAGGTGTTTTTATCCTCCTTGGATCTGTGAAGTCAACCTTCAACTCGCAGAGGATCAGCCTGGGGGCTTCAGTCCTCCCTCCTCAGAACCCACAGCACTGACTTAGAAGCCAAGCACAAAGTGCTTCTCCTTAGAAGCCCCAGTGGCCATCTCAGGGTGTGGCTGAGGGGCACCACAGGTTTCTCAGCCTCTCTCTGGTGAGATCAGATAAGAAACAAAAGTCTGATTGGCTTCTGAGTACACATTGTGCTGCCAATGGCAACAAGCCAGGGCCAAGCATCATCACTCAGCAGAGTAATGTATCCTGTCTGCTTGAGACACCTTCCTAGAGCATTTGTCTGCATAGCCATACATGTTCATGAACTGTAAAATTATATCTCTGTATACATATATACAGGCACACTGGGAAAAATGTTTTTGAGAGCAGTTTTTTGAACAAACTGATTGTTTCTTTTTTATCCTCATACACATTCCTTTATTGAAAATGTGTGACCCTTTTCCTAAGAAAACACCTTTTCTAAGCAAATTGACCCCATCTCATGGCCCTTTTTCTCGAGTGTATACCTGTGTTGGATGTGTCATTTCACCTGAGTCTCCTCTATTTTGGCAAAACTTTCTGAGCAACTTCAGTAAACACTGCAGCCTTAATCCTCCTTCCTGAGACTCCACTGGGGTCACCCTGTCCTCTTCTTCCCATATTTCCTCCCTGTGCCTCTGAGATTTAAGACTCAAATCACATCCTATTGAGAATCATTTTCTTAGAGAATCTTCACTTCTGAGAGGTTTGGCCAAAGAACACTGTAACAGTGATCCCCTGGGTCCATGTTTTGGTCCTTACCCATGGTTTGTTTCCATAGCTCCAGCTTGACTCATGATTACATAACTGAAATATTCTGTCTCCAAATTACTTTCTAAAATCAAGTCTAATATATATTTCCTTCTGAATTGATTTTTCACCCTTTATTTCTTACATTTCAAATCCATTAAACCAGGACATAGCTATTTTACTCCTCTTTACCCCCATGTCTTGTCAGTCTCTGAGGACTGCTAGGCTGACTTGAAAGACTCATACATTCCCTCATCCATCAGTCCCTCAGATAAGTGGCTAAATTGGCAAACCCAGGTTTGTGCAATAGGATCTTTGCTTTACCCTCTGCACAAATATTTCCCCTCCTCCATGCCAGTCTCCAACATTTCTGATGAAAGATATTCCATCTTTCAGCCTCTTATTCTTCCTTAAAGTCCCAGCTGTGGACTATTGTGGAATATTAGTTTAAGATGTGTTACATTCACTTATGCTGTAGAATATTTGTTTAATGATGCAAAGGTGTGTTGCATTATTTTATATTGCATTTGTTTAACTCTGTGAAGCTATGTTAATTTGCCTGTCTAAAAGACCTGATTGGTCTAATAAAGAGCTGCACAGCCAATAGCTAGGCAGGAGAGAGAAATAGGTGGGACTGGCATGCAGATAGAATAAATAGGAGGTGAAATCCAGAAAAAGAAAAGCAAAGAGAAAGGAGTAAGAAAAGGAGGAGGACACCAGGGGCCAGCCAGCCACCTAGCCACACAGCCAGCCATGGAGTAAGAGTGAAGTAAGATATACAGAAGTAAGAAAGGTAAAAGCTCAGAGGCAAAATGTAGTTAAAGAGAAATAGGATAAATTAAATTAGAAACAAGCTAGAAATAAGCCATGCAAAGGCTGGGCATTCATAAGTAAGAATAAGTCTCCATGTATTTATTTGGGAGCTGAGTAGAGGGCCCCCAAAAATAGTAAAACAAAACAAAACAAACTACACCCAGCAACCTTGTCAACTGAGTCCCATTCAGTAAGAAGACCTCTTATCCAAACACTACTTTTCCTTTCTCTCCCTTTGTTATGTACTTCTCTACACAATGCTTTTACCACTGATCATGCCTGGGCACTTCTGTGGTAGCCCTCTTTTTCTTCAACAATCTGAATCTCCTATATCCTTCTTGGCCAAGAGGAAGCTTCCCCAAGTCACATTGCCCTGAAGCATTCTTTGGGTTGTTGTTCCTCAACAGTTACTGAGATACTTACTCATGCTTGTAGATAGGTGTTTTCTATGTAAAGTTCATTGTCTTCATCCTCATTTCCCTTCAATGCATATGAAACAATCCAGCACACCAAACTTTTAAAAAAATCACCTCTTGGTCTAGTCTAACACTTTAAAAATAAGATGCACAAAGTCCATGCTGTTGTGAATGTCTGTGAGTGTCCCAGGGTTAGGGTGGATTCTCTTTCACAAAGGCAAACAGAGCCCAGAACCACATACCCGCCCACCATAGACACTACTCTTTGCATACTTACTGGCTTTTTCTCTGTGAATGGCCTTGACAGCGCCAGGTTTTTGCCCTTCCCACTCTGAGCCTCCCAGAAAGTGAAGTCAAGTTCTTTAATATGAATACCTGGAACTAATTTTTGCTGAACTCATCTGGGCTGCATTCATCATGGGCTCTGAAGTAGGCAATTGTGCTGGTCATAGGGAGCAGGGCCTTCATATTTCCAGGTGAGTTCACCACCAGGCAAAACTACTTCGTGCTGGGATCAGCCAGGCAGCCCAGGGTCAGTGACTCACAGCTGGACCCTCCATCCCCCAAACTGGAACTAAATACAAAAAATGGGATTTCTAAGTAAATCATGCCTTTGTTTTAATGCAATATAATGTATGTAAAGCAACAGCTCCCACAACAGGAGATCATTCCCACCTGTCACAGTCTAGAAAGAGCAAGTGTGTCTCAGGGTGGATAACTAGAGGTGAGAGGCGGAGCACTGATTAGGATGTAGGGATATCCCCCATCATGAAATGAAAGAAGATACTGACTCTGGACTGAATTCTATTCTCTGCATCTCCCTTCGTCTGCCTTCATTCATTCTCCACAGTGAAGAGATGCAATTCAGTTCAAAATAAAATGTAATCAAATTTGTTGTAACCTTAGAACTAGAGAGAAAACACAAAAATAGATTGAAAGCTAAGTCATGTTATAGGACTTCCTGGAAAAAAAAATGGCCCTCCTTTTGAAGACTTAAAACAGGAGATCTATAAAATGAAATGAGACTTGCTTTAACATGTAATTAATATTTATTAAGTTTTTAATTCAACAGACATCTCTGAGGTGAAAGGCTGATTATTGGTTCAAATTTCCTTACGTAAAACTCGAGCTTTCCCTGCTGGGAACCTTTCCAGCTCTCTGAACAAAAGATGGTGCGATGCAATCCTCATGCTTGTGGAGGTGAAGAAATTGGTTTTGATAGAAAGAAACCTAAACTATGTCTTTCTCTTCCTTCCTTAATAGAATGAGCAAATGCATTGATCTATTCGTCCTGCTCTGTTTCTGTATCATACAAATTTGCTAGAGCTTGGCAGGAGGCGAAATGTCTGGGCTCCCAATTGGGTCACCAAATTGCCCCATTAACCACATTGCAGCCTTTCTCTCTTCAGTTGTTGGTGGCCTTCGCTCTCTAAGTGAAAACTAATATCTTTCCTTCACATGGGGCTCCTTAATGACACTGGGAAGCAGACTGGTGACTTCTCATATTAGAGCAATTTGTTCAAAGCCCGAAGGAACTCCACAGCAACTTCATCAAGCTGTTCCTCCTTTCCTGGCCTAACAGTGTGGGCAAAGAGACCAGGTCTAGCTGTTCACATTAACCATGTACTTAACCTACCTTGAAACACTGGCGATTAAAGAATAACAAGGAAATAACTTTCCTGAGGGCCCAATGGGAGAGAAAGCCTAAGTAAAGACATGGAAAATGAGAGAAGAGTTTGTTCTTGGTTTTGCCAGATTATCCTCAAATAAAGTAGAAGCCCATTCAGCCACACAGCAATGGTTCTTGGGTAGAGAGATGCTCCATTTGGAGGTCATCCGAGAAGAAACCCATTATGGTGGGCAATGTCTCCATCCCCAGTATATGTGGGTGATGTTTTTCTCCCTGTCGGCATCTGCCCAGTGCCTCACGGCTCTGACCAAGGTGGACTATCTCCTGCAAGGATAGACCCACACTTTCAGATGAGCCATTTCTCTTTCAGTCTACCTGTGGTTTCACTGGGGCTCTTACTCTAGGTACTAGCTCAAACCCCTCTTCACCAATTCCAGTTCTCATCAGTTTCTGTTTTATGATTCCTCTCTACCATCTCTCTTTTCATCAGATTGCTCTTGCAGAGCCAGGATGTGTCTTCGAACAATAATGAGCTCTGGAACTCCTGTGATAAAGAAAACACAAACACTAACACTTCCCTCCCCTGTGAACTCCCTACCTCATAGGATTGGAAGGAACATTAAAGGCATAGAATAGTCCATCCCCAAAAGTGAATGCACAACATCTATCTTTGAGGGTTGTGTTTTGGTCCCCACTATTTTCCCAACCCAAGTTCTCCTGGATGTTCAGATGTACATTAAGTAAACCAAATTTGTTTTTCAAAAAAAAACAATTTACAGACAGACTTCAAAACTCTCAGAAAAGTACCATAACAGGCCAACTGGCAAAGGGATCTCAGTGGATTTTTCTCAGTCAAAAATGTCCCTTTTATATTCTGCTGGGTGTGGAGATATGGAGTTGTTTTTTAGTGAGAATCAAGTTTGTTTTCACCCCGTAAGTATACCCCAAATCTTCCCTCTTTCTTCTCCCTTCTGACAATCCAATCCCAACCAAAACAAGAATAAAAGATTATATGGCAAGTGTCTCTCTGGCACTACCCTTGAGAAAAAGAGTTGAGAGTGGAATCATCTTTAATTGACAGCCTGCTTCTCACTCAATGGCTGGTCTTTGCAGCAAGGGCTAGAATGACATCAGACAACTTTATCCATCCTTTTTGTTTTTTCTCTGTACTACCCCTCCCACTCAACCCCATCCTCTATATCCTAACACCCCAAAAAATGTGATGGTGTTTTCTTTTTGCATGAAATCAATACCATGAGTCACACACAAAAGCTAAGCAAAACCCTCTATGAAGCTGTGTAATTCTTTTAAGAGCCACACTCCTAAGTGCCTGACAGCAAGCTGCATTATCTTCTTAAGTGTTATGTATTCTTTCTTCCCTCTTCTTTTCCATGTTCTTCCTAATATTGATATGCTTCTACTAGCTGAAGAGCACATTTGCATTTTTCAGCCGCTCTCAGTGTAGCTAGCACATCAAAGGGTCTGCCATCCTGTCTCTGCATCTCTCCTCTCAGCACCTGAATGCTCTCTGCCCAGGTGCCCACTGAACAATGAGGAGAGGGAAGAAAAAGGTGATGCTTAAGAATTTAAGCTTTGAACTTATGCCAAAATCACACGATGGTTGGATTTAACCTTTTAAAATTCAGTCTATTAATCAATTAACTGACAGCACTTAGCAGGTTATAACAGTTTTCCTGTCTTCTAAAAAGGACTTTGATACCATGAAACTGAAAATAATTTTTAAGGAAAGCGTACTAGTATAGATAAAGTAAAAGTGATGTGTGAACAGTGGTGTACCTGGATGTAATATTTTGTTTTATGGGACAGAAGAGGTACAGCAAAAAGTGGGGGGTGCATCTGTAATGGTTAATTTTCATTGTCGACTCGATGAAATTTAGAATCACCATGGAAACAAATCCCCAGGTATGTTTGTGAGAGATTGTGTATTTTAGATTAACTGATATGAGAAGACTCATCGGAAATGTGGGTGTCACCATCCCATAGGCTGGAGTCCTGGGCCCAATGTAAAGGAGGAAGAGAACTGACACAATGTGAATAGCCAGCCACCTGCTCTTGCTGCCACACATTCCCTGCTATGGTGACTGTACACCCTGGAACTGTGAACCAAAATAACACTTTCCTTTCTTAAATGGCTTCTGTTAGGTATTTTGTCATAGCAAATAACGTTCATTGAAGGCAAATAACGAACTCATTTATTCAATAACAAGGAAGGCCTTACTGGGTGCCTCCTCCTAGCACCCAGTCTGTGTGGTTGTCCCTCATTGGACATGATCAGGAACTCTGACAGTGACTGTTGCTACGTCCTCAGGTAGACTCAGCATAATCAGGAACTCTAACATCAACTAGGAACTCTGACAGCTCCTGTTGCTAGGCCCTCAGGCAGTCTCCAGGTTGGCACTTAAAGAGTATGTTATGTGTATACCTTGGATACTGGTCTGAGCCAATTTCCTTGACCCTGTGGGCCTGGCCTACTACAATGTCATAGGCCCAACAAAGGAAAATTATCAGTTCACAGAGAAGCAGGGACAGATATGGGCTTAGAAGCTGGGTAAAATTTACATGGGAGTCAGCAAGGAAAATAATTCCTAGCAGAGAGAAGTTTTGTTTATTAATAATGATTGTCATAATTAGCTATGAACAGCCTTCATGGGACTCCCTGAGTTTTCATACTTCTAATCTGAGTAAGCCAGGGACAGCTGGGCAAAGTAACACCAGAGAGTAACAAGAGAAGAAACTGAGGCTAGATTTTTTCTAAACTAAAACACTCCCTCATTTGTGGTAGTACTGTGTTCCCCAAAATATTGTGCACCCTAATACATTTATCTGGGGTCAGAGAACAGAACAGCCACTAGATACAGAGGCTAGAAAATGGTGGCACTCACATCTTTAATCCTAGCATTCCAGAGGCAGAGATCTACCTGGATCTCTGTGTGTCCAAGGATACAGCCAAGCATGGTGACTCATGCCTTTAATCCCAGAAAGTGAGCCTTTAATCCCAGGAAGTGATGGCAGAAAGCAGAAAGACATATAAGGCGTGAAGACCAGAAACTAGAAGCTTTTAGGTGGTTAAGCTTTTAAGCTTCTAGCAGCAGTTCAGCTGAGATCCATTTGGATGAGGACTCAGAAGCTTCCAGTCTGAGGAAAAAGTATCAGCTGAGGAACTGGTGAGGTGAGGAAGCTGTGGCTTGTTCTTCTTCTCTGATCTTCCAGCTTTAACTCAATACCTGGCTCAGGTTTGATTTTATTAATAAGTACCTTTAAGATTCATGCTACACTCATGGATAGGGTCAGGAGATTTAGAAGACTCAGGAAGTTCATGAAACTTATGATATTCATGAGGCCCTATTCAAGGTTCTAGACTAACCTGTAAACTATGCTGGGAGAGGAAACTGTTTAGTAGATTTTCCCACAGGTTGTATTAGGAGCTCCAGGAATGCAGCTCTCATGAGTTATCACCCATGCTGGGGTGGGACTTTTTGGTGATGCAGCTGCCATTGAATTATTATCCATGTTCCTGTACCTAATCTTCCTCACCTGCTCTCCTGTGAGTGGTTCAGATAAATCCATTGGTTTACCAAGCTTGACTTGTGTGTGTGTGTGTGTGTGTGTGTGTGTGTGTGTGTGTGTAATAATTTCTTTGGTCTGTCTTTGGAGCCCTACCAATGTTGTATAGATATTTGTTCATCCTCCTAGAGAAAACTCATGATGCAGCAAGGTAAAAGAAGATGCCATAGACTGTGGTACTTCTTGGACGGTAACACTAAGTAATATAAACTCATCCAGGACACGCCCAAAGGAATACATGCTTATCAGTACTTAGTCTGGCCACTGCATATAGCCTTCTAGCCCCATTTTCTTTGTAAACCATGAGGTGGTTTTTGGTGGGTTAGGGGAGGCTACTCTGATAAATAAACATTATTTTTTAAACAAATTAAATGCTTGAATGATCTATCATACTGTTTTGCCATACTGTACTTAAACACTTTCTGTTATTTAGCCTATTTATATAATTTCCAATTTTTCTTCCCTATAAACACTACTGTGATAAATATCCTTGACTATTAATCCGTAATAACATTCTATTAATTTTAAGACATAATTCTAGAAGTAGAATTATAGAGTAACAAAGTTTTAACACTTTAAGACTTTGTATAAACAGTTCTAAATTAGTTTCCAGAAATACTACACCAATTCTTATTCCCAGAAGTAGTGGAAAAAAAAAGGTGGTCTCACTAAAACCACTTCAAATATTCAGTGTTATATGCACTTTTATTTATATTTTACATTTTGAATTATTTCATATTTACAAAGAAATATATTATTCTTTCCAAGTATCAACATGTGTACACTCTTACAATAACTTATTAAAATTTTAAAGCAGGAAGAAGCATGTCAAAACACTTTGTATAAGTTATAGAAGAGTGTTGGAACACAGTCCATAAATGAAGCTGTGTGAGGAGATTTCTGAGACCTTCTTAGAAAACTCCAAGTAAACAAGACAAGAGTCTTGTAACCTTTGCTCCTCCATAACATGGATTGTTCTTGGAATGTGCTTTTGACCCCTCCCAGGAGTAGCAGATAGGAGTGAGTTCACCTCAGCTGCTGTTACTCCTATGCCTCTATGGAAAAATACATTTTTGCCATGTGTAGCTTGCCCTTGTAATTGAAAACTTTATTCACTTGACTTTTCTTAACCCTCAGAGTATAAATTGTCTGATTCTCTGAATAAAATTGGTATTTAGTGAGAATTTAGTCCTCAGTTTCAGGCCCTGCTCTCTCAGGTTCACTCTGCCAGCTAGAGCCCTAAACAGAAGAAAATCTGAAGTACTAAGTGCCCTGGGAGCTTCTACCCAAAGTACAGAAGGCCCAGGTCTCCATTCTTACTTCTTCTAGAAGTAAACTCAACATGGAGTTTTTGTGAGCTATTGCTTTTATAAATTTGCTACACAACTGAATAATTTTATGTATGGTTGAGCTAATCTACAATTTCAATAGGTTGCTTTTCAGATTCATAAATATGTGATCAAACTGTGTTTTTTACGGCAACTTGGGTTTTTTTTAAATGATTCATTTCACTGCCATGTAGTATGTTATTGTATGAATGAATTTAGGCTTACCTACTCTTCCCTGATGGGTATGTGGGTTATTTTTAAACCAGTGTTCATGGGGAAGTTCTCTTTGTCTCCTGACATCCTTGAGTGAGATTTTCTTCCAGAGAGATTTATAACTTAATGTATTATAAATTAACACTGGGGAGACACAAGGCTTTCCAGTGACTTCCAGGGAATTTTCAGAATCCAAGGACAGGTTTACAAGGCATTGATTTCTCTACATGCACTTCCCAATGTGAATCCTCCTAGTCTCTCAGACATCTTGATTCCTACCCTTCTAGCACTATGAATCCAGAATGTAAAAGCCCAGGAAAACAATCAAAGAGATGCTTCAAACCTTATAGTGTTGTTAAGGAAACAAGTGACCTTAATGGGAGAGCAGATCATTGTGTAAGTCAGACACTCGACAGTCATTTGTGAGACACACAACCAAGCTCTCAGTGGTCAGATTATTAAAAATAATTTTTTTGGTTTTTTGAAACAGAGTTTCTCTGTGTAGATTTGGAACCTGTCCTGGAACTCACTCTGTAGACCAGGCTGGCCTCAAACTCACAGAGATCTGCCTGGCTCTGCCCCTCGAGTGCTGGGATCAAAGGTGTGCACCACCACTACCTGGCTAAAAATAATTTCTGATGATGAAACCATCAATCATAAATCACAAGGTGAGATTTGGCATGTAACTGAGAATAAATTTAAAGAATTAAGGGTCCTTGTTAAAGAAAGTTCTTTTGTTCTCTATTTACTAAGGTAAACAGTATTCTCAGCACACACATTTATGAAAACAATAAACAGAAATTCAATGATGCTATCTTCTGCCTCTTTCTAGGCTTAAGTAATATTTAGCCACAGGTATATAAACAAATTGAGAATAACTATTCACTTCAACAAGGTATACATTTCTCAATAAAATTTCAGTTTTCCAAGTAGTAATTAGCTAAAAAATATATACTTTTCTCATACTGTTTTGATCAGTTACATATGATTAACGGTTATAATGGTAACTCAATCTAGAAGAATTTTATAACTAGCTTATTAGGAGTCAAATATGAGCAACCTTGACCCTGGAACATGGATTTAAAGTACCCTGAGTGACACATTCCCCAAGGAAGAAATTGTTCATCCTTAGAACCAAAAGGTCATATAGAAAGTCTTTGAAGAATTCGATTTATGCACATAATTTTTCTCTAAAGATGTATGATAGAGCAACCAATTAGAGACTTAAAGCATAAAACTGTTGAAATTACCTATGAAGTTAAAACTGTAGGTTTGAAGAGTAAAAGGGTAACTAAAACCTTAAGTTGTTAAAGAAGAGCTTGAGTGTGGATTTGCTTTTTTCTTTCTTTCCTTCTTTCTTTCTTTCTTTCTTCCTTTTTTTGTTAAATCAATCCACAGGTAAAGATATTCAGATATTCATTACTTATAGCAAAATCTCCAATAAAAAGTTTAGATGACAACTTTAAATTGTGTGAACAGTGAAAAGATTTTCAGAATTGTTGTGCATGCAGGTGAAAATATTTGTCAACCACTATTCCTGGAGAACCCATACCCAGGAAGGACTTTGTATTAAAAGGTGTGCCTGTCATCCTTATTTCTAGATAATATTTAATTGTCTGTCAACTGTTAACCCTACCAGAACCACAAACCCCAATTGCTGTGTATCCTCTCAAATACTTGGGATTGCTGGAGTTTCCAATTGTTGCCAAGCTAGTGGGTGTTAAATGGCTTTTCATTGTGGTTTTAATTTGCATTTTACTGAATTAATGAGGTTGGGCATATTTTCATGTGTTTATTGGCATTCAGTATTACCATTATTTATTTTTAAGCTTTACTAATTTGATTTACAGAAAGTGATGCTTTGTTTGCATTTCTTTGATCACTAACAGGGTTAATACTTTTCATATGCTTATTAGCCACTTTTTTTAAAAATGTGAATTGTCCATTCATGTGCTGCCTACTTCCTATTGGGACTTTAGGACTTTCTTATGAATTCAGATGAGCTCTGGAAAGACCTATCCCCTCACTTGTCACATTTATTGTATGTCCATCTCTGATGAACTGTGCTTTGTTGTATGATACCACAGTTCTTTTAATATAGGACAGAATGGGATTTGCAGACTTTTCCTTTAGATTTTCTCATCAAATTTTACAAGTCAGATGTCACCAGGGTTCTGGTCTGCTGTTTTGTTTTGTTTAGTGGGGGTGATGTTCTGTTAAGCCTAAGTATCCTGCTAATGCCCATTCTTAGGAAACCAGATTTTTTTCTTTTTTTTTTTTTTCTTTTTTTTCTGGGAACACTACTAATCAATCACACACTGTGGAAACTGAACAATTGGTAGAAAACAACTGCAGAATAATTTATAACTGATTTTGAAAGAGAAAATAATCCTTAAAGCTAGTTATTGGGTTATCTTTCTTTACTTTTCTTTTTGATCCAAATTTAGTATACATACTTTATGCAGTAAGTCATCTAAGACCCTAAGACTCATCACCACAAGTTTGAATTTTCAGACTTTCTGTATATTCACTGATTTTTCATCCTTCTTCTCATTCCAGACTTTGGGTACTTTTACTTTGCTCTTATTTTGAGATTCCAAAAGATTTTAAAGTTCATCTTTCTTAAAGAAATTATTGGGTATATTAATGAATTCACTTTTTATTTTATTTATGGCCAATTTGTCTTTATTTTCCCTCTTGGGTTTATTTCTATATTATTGAATCAATGGCTTAAAGTATTCTTTGCCCTTGATTTTCTATTTAAGTTAACTTTTTGATCCTTTTATCACTTTAGTCAGGGAAAACCATCAATAGTCAACTAGTTATTGTCCATGTCATCCTCCTGGGATTATGTCCTCAAGATGCAATGTTCATTGTTCTCCTCTAGAAATGTCCTTGAATGGTTCTCCACTGGGTACTGAGGTAAGTTACCACTTCTTTCTTCTATACAAGGTCTACTGCTCTGGCTATAAGAGACATTTCTAGTCAACTCTTACTATTTTCTGTGTGTTCAGAGGAAGGCTGGACACCATCTTTCCCAGGTGTTTTGACTCCCAAACACTAGCCATGTCTTTTCCTTCTATGGTGAAGGCCCTCCTTCCTGTCCCGTTCTCAGAAGCATCTCCATTGTACCAATTACTTTTCTCATTGCTGTGAGGAATGCTGACAAAATGCTGACAAGGTCCCTGACAAAAGCAAATAGGGAAAGAAGAGTTTACTTGGCTCACAGTAGGAGGATCTAGTCAAACACCCCTGAGAAGTAAAGGCAGCAGAGCCTGAGGTGGCTGGCCACAGTGCATCCTCATTTAGAAAGCAGAGAAAGGCAAATGCCCATAGTTAGCCAACTTTCTCTTTTTAATGCATTCAGAGACCTGAGCCCATAGGATGGCATCACCCTTATTTAAGGCTGATCCTTCCAACTCAGTCAACTCTGTCAGGAAGCTCCATCATAGACATGCCCAGAAGTTTGTCTCCTAGGTGATTCTAGATTCTGTCAGGTTAATAACTATTCCTACATCATAATATTGTAAAAAAAACACTAAAACAAAGGGTAAATCTGTGACAACCTAAGTATCCCACCTAGAAATTTTCATTGAGTTTTGCGAATAATTCACTGAGTGTTGGCTATTATCAATATCAGGTATCAGGAGTCCTTGTCCTATCAGTGACCTCTGAGGATTCAAGTTTAGTGGAGACAGAGACACATCTGGTTCAAATCATCCTAGGGTATTATGCTGACCTCATAATGTCTGAGACAGATCACAGTAGAGAGCAATGTAATGTCCTAAAGTTCTCACAGTGACACACTGTCACAAAGATTTTATAGCTCCCAGTGCTGCAGTATTTTCTCAAATCTTCCTCTAGTTCTACTCCCTCTCTGATCATCACCATGACAACACAGGTATCATTAATAATGGAAAGATGGGGGTAGACCTCTCCCAGGACTCACCTCCTGCTTTGCCATTTCACCAAGTAATTCTGATTCCAGACACTGTGCTTTGAGTCTTCCAAGTCATCATAATTTTGCATATCAGAGAGGAGACTGATTAGACACTGTAGATGGTGAAAATGCATGATTGAGACAGAATTTCCTAAAGCAATTAGCTGGTCCAACCCACTTAAGAAATGAAAACCACTATAAAAACGCTAAACCACTCAAATGTGAAGATCTACGTCTAGCCCCTAGCTCTGACACAGAGGAAAGGGGAAAGGCAGACAGAAAAGTTATAGATTGTTTTCACAAATCTTTCATTGTTGGAATAATAAGGTAGTCAGAAATAAGCTAAATAATACTTGTGGGATGAACTGGTCACAGGAACTTCACTAAATTTACATTCTGGGGGCCCTGGAACTCTTGTGTAGACTAGGCCAATTTTATAAGTAAAATTGTAATGCAATTTAAAAATATTTATTAGATTAACTTACTAGACTAGAGAATCACTGCTCCAGCCCCTATCAGTTGTGAAACCTTAGGTGAAACATGTTTCCTCTAAGTCACTATTTCCTTCAACAAAGTAGAGAACTACATTTATATTGAAAACAGAAATGAATGTAAGAAATATGTTCTCAAAAAAAGTTGTAAGAGCAAGATTAAATATTCGTCACCATCATGGTCATTAATGTGATCACCAGCATCATAGATGAGCCTGGGGAATCAAAAGTGGATTAAAAGCCCTCAGGTCACACACACACCACCACCACCACTCCCGCCATGGTGCTGGGTCAGAAACATCAGACCCACTGACTGTGAGAGAAATCAGAAGTGAGTGAGTCCAGGGTCCAACAGACCAAATTAACTTAAGGCTAGGAATATAAGAAGTTGAAGTCACCAACAACAATTAAAAAAATTAATCTCAACCTTTGTCCTAGAAGAATGGACAGACAGAGCAGATCAGGTAGGGATGTGTGTGTGTGTGTGTGTGTGTGTGTGTGTGTGTGTGTGTGTGTGTGTGTTCCACATGTGTGTGTGCACCTTCTTTGGGAGGATTTCCTCCACAGGGCCTCACACTAAATTTAGTCATCCCACTTTCTCCTTCATGAGATCCTGGAACCGTGAGATGAATAAGATCCATACAGCAACAGGCTATGTCTTACTGTAGCTTCCAGCAACAGGCACCCTCTCCACCTGGCCCAAGTTTGTGGAGCTGGCTTCAAGTTTTCTTCTTTCATTTCATATTACCTAGTATGTATTTTACATGCTGAATATTCTCTTCTGATAAGATGTTTCTTTTGCCTTGTCTTTTCTATTCTGGTTCCACTGCCATAACCCTCCAGCTAGCCCCTGTCAACCATACTTGATTTAATTCAGCACCTTCCACACAGATGTCCCTGTCTCCAGAGCAGCAGAACTTCTAGGAAAACCTTCAGAAGGGAAGACTTCTATCCTTATACCCCTTCCCACATCTCTTGCCTCCACAGCCCCTTACCTTTGTTCTCCCTTACCTTCCTCTGCACCAAGCTTTGACAATTCCCCTGATAGGAAGGTTTCTCCTTTCCTCTGCTCATTCATGCTTTTCATTGCTCTTCAAATGTTAGCTCCAAGTGACACCTTTCTGTATACCTCTGCTGGAGCAGAACTTACTTGTGCATAGCCGGGGTGTGCATGGGATAAACCATGAGCCTCAAATCCTTTTATGGTGCCCAAGAATTAGCTTCTGGGTTTGATCTTGATCCTTACCTGGTGCCAGCTGTGGGATACAGCCTCACAGCACAACAATTCTCTCTTGGTGATACGTTAGTTTATAAATGTTGTGACTTCATTTCAGTCTCTCTCTCAAACTGGATGAAAATTCCCCGAGGCAGTAACTCTGGTTCCTATTTGTACCTCCTCTGATCACATATGCATAACAGCACATAGAACCAGCATTTGGAGAGTATGGGCTGTCCAAGTCCACTGTTCACATGGCCCCAGGAAAACTGACCTTTCTATCAGAAAAATAAATTGGAAATAACCTCTGTACTCAATCTTATACATACATTATGGAATATCCTTATTATATATAAGGATATTGAGGCTGTAAACATTTTTGAATGATTGTCAAATGACATAAGAAAAATCTTACTAAAACTAGATTTATATCAAATTTGATAGAAATATGACTCATAATATATAATTTGAATAGAAACAAGAAGGCAGGAAGGTGGGAATCAGGGAAGGAGTGCAGGGGGAAGGAAGGAATAGGGAAAAAGGGAGGGAGGAAAGAAAGCAGGAAGGTAAGGAGAAATAAAAAGAAAAAGAAAGAGAGACAAAGAAAGAAAGAAAGAAAGAAAGAAAGAAAGAAAGAAAGAAAGAGAAAGAAAAGAAAAGAGTAAGAAAGGAAAAAAGGAAGGTAGGCTCCAGAGTCTAACATAAGATTGCAGGAACATAATAAACATGGTGGTCTCTGAGCAGCTCCTTGTTATTTTGTGTGTTCACTTTCTCACTTTCTTTTTAAAGGTTTTCCATCTTCAGATTTTCTAAAATAATCTTGCATTTCTCATGAGTATGCACAGCAAGCATAACCCATATTGAAACTAAAATCAGGCATACAGAGATGCTCAGTGTGTACAATGCTTACTGTGTGTGAAGACATGGGTAAAAAGGAGAGCACAGCTGCATGTGCTGTGCTGCAACCCCAGAACTCTAGGGTTAAAAACAGGAGATCTGGAGCTTGCTGACATCCTAGCCTAATCAGCAAACTTATTATGCAGTGAGAGACCCTGCCTCAAGGCTGCAAAGCAGATCACAACAGAGAAAGACACCTGGCACCCTCCCCTGACTGTCACATGCTTGCACATGGGCATTCCCAGACCCCACCCACTGCACACAAAGTCATACATACACCACACACACACACACATACTAATACTCCTTAGCAAAAGTCATTTTCAAACACTTTTTAAAATTAGCATCTTAGAAGAAACAGTAGATAAGTGATAGGGTCGAGAAGCCATTGACTGAAAACAAACAAACACCCTTGCCATTCAGGAACTCTCTAGCAGATAGAGAAATCTTTAGTGGTAATATCCTGTCACCTACCAAGTGGAAGAAAACCTCAGATATTTCCACTTTGATGCCACCCCTTCAATAGCAAATTCATGGTATCTGCATATACCAAAATAATACCTCTACCTTCAGTTCTACCCCAATGCCACTGGCAACTCTAACCCAAGTGCCACTATCAACTGTATCTCTGTTCTAATTCCATTTCTGTGGCTATGAAAGATTCCCTGACCATATGCAGCTTTAGAAGAGAAAGGGTTTATTTGGCTTACACTTCCAGGATGCAGTCTATCATTGAGGGAGCTTGAAGACTAGCCTGTTATCTATTTCATGTAGTGTCACCTCCAACTAAGGAACTCAATTTGTAGCCAATGTGACAGAAACTATGGATATAATGCTATCTGGCTGGCTGATAGGCTTATACTCAGCTAGCTTTCTTATAAAGTTCAGGACCACCATCTTCCTGAGGAATTGTGTAGCTCATAATAGCCTGGGCCTTCCTATGTCAATTAACAAGACAGTCCTCCACAGATATATCCACAGGTCAATGTGCTCTAGGCAATTCCTCAACTGAGGGTCTTTTCTTAGATGATTCAAAACTGTGTCAAGTTGACAAAGCTAGCTGGGACAATCCCCAATACCACCACCACAACCTCCCTTTCTGTCTCTGCCTCCACCCTCCCCACTTCCTGTCACCTCCACATCATCAACCTAAGAGCATAGATAAGTCCTTAGGGCAGTGGTTCTCACCTGTAGGTCACAACACTTTAATATAGCTCCTCATGTTGTAGTGACTCCCAACCATAAAATTATTTTTGTTGCTACTTCATAATTGTAATTTTGCTACTGTTATGAATCATAATCTAATAGCTGTGTTTTCCATTGGTCTAAGGTGACCCATGTGATTAGGTCATTTGACCCTGCAGCATTAGGAAGGTTGAGAACCACTGCCTTAGAGTAAATTGGATGAAGGATGAGAATACAGAAAATTATTATACACTCTACAGTATATTCTACCAGAAGTGTTAAAAATAAGCAGAACTATTGAAGTATGTCCATACCATTGGCTCATAGTCACAGGGTAGTCATAGTCACTATGGCAGTACATAGTCAGGAAAATGGAGAGGAACCCTCTATGCTTCCCAAGCTGAAGAGAGAACCTTGACCTTAGTGTGCATTTTGCCCTTGGTGTCAGGAATTCATATACAATCTTTAAGAACCAGAACATTCCTGAATTCAGCATTATATCACTCAGTGTTTGCTTTAAACAAATGACTGTCCAGTGTCAGGCAGTGGAATCATGGGGAACAGAAGAGAGGCACAAGGGCAGAGGAGGAGAGAGAGCAGGGTGAGTGTGCTTGTGTTCCTGTGTGAGAACCACAGTGTCAGCATGCCAGTAGCGCCATTTGGTTATGCTTAGATTGTTACATATTTTCAAACACAAATTGAATAATAGTCACTTTTGCCCAGCAGCATGGAGGGCTGTAGTGCTGCAAATTAGCCTTGTCTCCAAAGAAAAACACATCTGCATGGCATATCAAGGAGAGAGGCTTCTATCCATGGTCCCTATTACAATTTGAGCAAACTGTGAAGGTATAAAGGGTCTTCCAGAACACGGGTAATCAGAGAAGGGCAGATTTGGGCAGGGCAGGGGCTGGGGTAGGTGGAAGAGGATGCAGGATGAGTACCTGCAGAGGATGCAGGATGAGTACCTGCAGAGGTCCACCCAGCAGGGTAAGGAGAGCACTGTCAGCTGTCCATTTGTACAGATAGGAAGGGGGATGCAGAAGTGAAAGGTGGTAGGTGATAGAACTATTCACTCATGTCACAAACATTAATTGGGCATTTACTGTATATTCTCCACATGTTGCTGTGGGTATTTTAAAAAACAACCATGAACAAGACAGGCAAAATATTTCTTTCTTGGAGGCTGTATTATAAAAAGAGATATGGAAAACACACAAATGTTACCTGTTATATAATGTCAGAATTGGCATGGCATCCAGGCTTGGTAAGGAGACAGAGTGTACCCATGGTGCTGGAGTACACTCTAAGTAGAGTAGTCGTGGAAAGCCTTTTTGAAGAGCTGCCAATTGGAGAGAGGTTCAAATTAAAGGTATAGGGGGGCATGCAATATCAGAGGAAAGAATGTCCTAAGTAGAGAAAACAGAATATGCAAACATCCAACTGCCAAGGAAGCTCTGAGTGTTTGCAGTTTTACAGTTTGGACTGTAGTATGTGGTATAATTGAAGGAATAAGAAAGAAAGAGTGAAAAACTGGGATCAAAAACCTGAATCAGCTAAAAGATCATAAGCAGGGACCATGACTTTGAGTCTAACTTGATAGGAAGTATGGGAGGATTTCAATGATGTGATTGTTATATACTTGATGTAACTTAGCCTTTTACAAACATAACTGCAAGTAAAGTTATACCTCTGTAAAATAGATATGTGTCCCAAGTCCTCTGCTCTCCATCTCTACTCCTGTCACTCTGCAGGGTCAGTTCATGTGACCTCCCCTTGCCTTTCTCAGACATGTGCCTCTCATTTCTAGCCTCAGAGCTTCTTTGACTCCCAGCTTGTTATATGCACATCCTGCTACTTGGTGGGAGTCTCCCTTGATCAATGGGTAGCAGAAGCTGATGGATAAATACTTTTAATTTGTATTCCTAATGTTATTTGAGATCCTGGTGGGAATGTGCATGAAGCTTGCACAACCTCATGCTCCCTAATTCCTCCCAATGTTGGGCATCTCTCTGCCTAGGTTCATGCCTTTGCCTTGTGTCTGATTGCTTTCCTCAATGAATTCATGCTATATTTATTAGGCACATCGTCAAGTGGACATGGGATATGATGATGTGATGGATTACCCCATTTCCATAGGAGAGAAAGAGGTTAAATAGGATGCACATGATCATATCAGAGTCAGAAATGGACCTAAGCTGAGATGTTTCCATCCATCACGATGTTAAACACTCTACTGTGCTGACTCACATTCTGAATTGAGTAGGTAAGAGCATCTTAGGTATGAATGACCCTTCTACATTCCAAATGAAACTCCAGCAAATTGACAGAAAGAAGCAAGGCACTGTGTACATGTCGTCCCATCTGATGGATTCAGGGCAGCATCTTCCTGCTAAAGAAAGTACAATTGGCCATTAACGACAGGACTGAAGAAGCCTGAAGTAAGCTAGTGCTCCCTCAATGGTACTGGATAACATCCCTATGTCTACAGATGAGCTTCAGAGCCCACCCTGCAGGAGGTAAGTGGAGTGTCCTACTTGTTAGGAATGTAGGTCTGCAGGGTAACTACTGCCAGATGGCTCTTCAGGAATAGATATAGTCGGGTTGATATTATTCCTTATCTCACAGTCACCTGGGCAGGGTCTGGGCTGTGTTCTTGCATGTGTTTTCTTCCCAGCCATGACTAGATGTAGCTGCAAAGGCTGTCCATATCTTAATGCTAGTTAGAATGGATAGCTCAGGCAATACCATGCAGTTAATGAATTCTAGAACTAGGGCTCAAATCAGGTCTGTGTGACACCAAAGCCTTTTATTTTATGTTACTTTCCTCAAATGCCTGGGTGAAGACTCTTTCAGAAGGTGATGAAAAGCCAGTGGGTATCTTGTGGCAGGAAAGTATATGTAGAAGTTTCCAGGAATGGTACAAGTGTTGCAGATATTCCACGAAGAAAGTATTAGGAAAGCATTTCTATGGTGAGGAAGAATATGACATGGAATGAAACTAGTGGGTGAGGAGCAAGGTACTGTATGCATGCCATCCCATCATGGCACTATAAGTAGAAAGGATGAGCTGGGTTGTGAATGGATCCAAGTGAGGCTACAAGGAAAGAACTGAAAGGCCAGAAAAACAATCGCAATGGACCCCTAATTGCAGAGTGAGGGAGATAGAAGACTGATTCTGATTGAAGAATAGCATGCCAACAATAGAAGAGGGAGGGTAGCAGGAGTCAGGGAAAGTGACTGGGTCTTTGTGGGTGACAATAGTCTGTTATAAAAAGCACATCCCCAAAGGCTAATTAAAATGTGGTTCAGATGAGATCAAATCAGAAACAGCTTTCCATCACTGTGACAAAATAGCTGAGATAATCAATGTGTAAGGATGAAAGATGTATTTTAGTTTGTGGTGTCAGTTCAGGGTCACTTGGCCCTGTCACTTGGGCTGTGGTGAAGCAAAGGATTATGGCAGTGGGTGCCTGATGGACCAAAGAGGATCACCTCATAGCAGACAGGATACAGGGAAAGACAGAAAAGAAGCAGGGGGTTAGATACTATATTCCCTTCTGAATTTCTTTCTTATGGCTCCTGATAGAAATTTTTTTGTTGCTGTTAGGAATGCCTTAGAAAACAACTTGAAGAGCTGATTGTTTTAGCTCCTGGCTCCAGAGATTTCAGTCCCTTGTCATGTTCATTCTGGATGGCACAGATAATCATAGTGGCAGAAGCATATGGTACAGGCTACACTTTGGGTGTGGAGAGAAGAGGATGGGCCTGGGATGAGATCCAACTTCCAAGGACATACCAGTGGCATACTTCTTTTTAGGCTCCACTTAAAGTTTCCTACAGATGTCATCAAGAAGGAGAAGTACATGGAAGGGTTTGGAGGGAGGGAAGGGAATAGGGAAACGATGTAATTATATTATGATTTCAAAGGGTAATATATATGTTGATGTACATATACATACACATGTACACATTCATATACATCATATACATATGCAAAGCACCACCAGCCTTCAGTGACAAGCCCTGTGGGGGAACATTACTTGTTCAAACCATAACAGCACTCCATAAAAGCTCCAGTCTTTCCAGTATTGCCACAGGGTGATGAGAGTCTCAGTACAACCTAACAGTGGGGTTAGCAGGAGGAATCAGTTCAGCACTGCAGCCCCCTCATAAACACCCACTTCTCCTCTCTTATTCTTTGCTTTTCCTCAGTCCAGAGTTCTAGGAGGACTTTGACTTCACACTGTCATTGGACAGAGGAGATTCACATATAACCTGTCTAGCTGCTGGTAATTAGAAACTATATCTTAGGCTTCTTTTCCCTCTGTGCCAAATGATATTCTAGTTGGTTGTGGGCACAATATCCTACTGAGTTTTTACTTTTGTAGGAACAAATCCCAGAATGTAAAACAGATCATCACTCTGCTTGAGTTCAAGGCCATTCAAAGTAGAAATGCCAGATCCAAAGCACTCACTTTCCAGTACCTTCATCTCCAGCTTTCTAACCACAGATGGTGGCAGGCCTCCCTGCACCCTCAGCCCTCAGTTTCTGCTCTTAATCAGCATTGACTCTCCATCTTCCCACTCCAATTGCTAGCCTCAGGCAGTTGAGACATAGGAGCCTTGCAATTAAATTCTCCCCTCCGGCCAAACTGACCCCAAACCGTAGTTATGAAATTGCTCAGGTTTATTGATTGCCTTGTTTTTGTTTCTCTATTTGCTATGGTCACACAGGACCCTCTCATGCAGGTTGCTTTGCTGGGCTCTGAAAGGCACTTACCTTGGGGCATAGAAGCCTCACTGGTCAGAAAGTAACTTAGCCTTTTGTCCTGCCAGATCCACAGGTCACTTTGACCACAGTAGCAGGTCTATTGCTGCCTGTGGGTGGGTCAGGGCCCTGCTAACAAGAAGAACAGCTAAGATAGACCTTCATCCCACTACCACCACATCCCCACAGGTGCCATTGTGCCGAAACAGCTTTTCTTGCTATGGCTGTACTTGCAAGATGAGCTCCCACTATCTCCCCTCACCTCTGTCACACCCCAATGTGAACTTGTTCCATGCTGTTTATAGGTTAGATCCCTGAGTCCTTATGTGTAATTCCACAGTGGACAAAGCAAAGCTCTTTCTTCCAAGCAGATCCCAGGTTAGTGGGGGACAGAACTGCAAGGCAGGGGGCAGCATTAGAAAAATTATGGAACATAAGGAATAAGAAAGGTCTCAGGTGCTGTCAAGTCCATGAAAATTAATTTTCTTTCAGAAGAATAGATGAATATCATACAAATAAATACCCAGCAATGAATTTAGTCTGTGTTCCATGAGTCTTTATACCAACACAGTTGTTAAATTTGCTTTATTTTATTTGTTTGTTTGTTTAAGAAGGCTACATAAAAGCAATATGGCTGAGGTCAGTTACAGAACAGCTGTGGATAGGGGAGACAGCTTCAGGGCAGAATAAATCTCTGGGCCATGCAGAAGAATCTGAGTAGACTCTCCTTACAGACCAGCAAACACATGTCCAAAACCCAGCAACTCAAGGATGCAAGAGAAGAACTCAGAGTCTGGGAGCAGTGGAGTGTTGGGGGTGGGGGGTTAGACTGTGAGGGAGTTGCATCTGTTTGTCGCAAACAGGGAATTCATCCCATGAGTACATTACCCTACACTCCCACTTCACCCTCACAGGCAAAGATTTCCCTCCCATAGAGTATTTCCCCAGTCTAGAGAACCATTGTGCACTGAGCAGATTGGCATGCTATCTCCTGAATAGAAGTAGCAGTGTCCTAAGCAAGGCAATACACTTCCAGTTGCCGGTGAGCTGGAAGGTTTAGAGAAGGAGGACTTTAGCTACCTCAGCTCCAGAATCCTGGAAAGGCTTAATAGCCCATCCTACTTTCTCCTGTTTACACAGAGCCCAGGGGTCTTCTCCCTCAATGACCATTTGCAAGCATAAAATAAAGACAGGATAAAAGAAGAGGGAGAAAGTTCATTATGCAAGATTACCCCCCCCCCTTCCATGTGTCATTTAAATTCACTGTGAGGGTATTCATTATTTCCCCCATTATTTAGAAATGTGCTTCAAAGGCCCCTCAAGCAGCAGTGTGCCATCACATTGTTTAAACATATGATTTGTTAAATCACCACCCTCAGGGCTCTGGAGCTCTGGGGTTATTGCCTAGAAGCAGACACAACTCAGGGGTCACCCTGCTGTGAGACTGTCTCAGCTATTCTATGCTTGGCCTTGACGACTAAGAAGGACCTGTTTCTGAAAGGCAAGGTCAAAAGGAGGACTAAGTGGTTCCTGAAGCAAACCCAAGGGTGGAATTTTTTTGTTGGCAGACACTAGTGAGGGGAGAGCCCACTGTTTTCAAGGAGCTAAGACAACAAAGACTGGCCTATCCTAGACTTCCACAAGGATCCAGTGCCCAACTCTGAGGGGAAGCCCTCTTTATCAGGATGAGTTTTCAGGAAATTGAATCCTACACAGAGATGCATTAAGTGTCAGCAATGAACTTTATACCAAAGATGCTTTTAGACACCTGCCCCCTGGGTAAACTAATGGGTTTATTTACAATCCTTTAAATTGTAGAATAGAAATGCTTATGGCAAGACACTGATTATAGAAAATCAAACTCGTGTGCATTCATTGATTTGAGAGGAAAATAAGAATAATGGGGAGAAAGGTTTCAAACTTTAAGAAATTCATTTATGTAAATTAATCAAGATCTTCTACATGAGAAACCAGTTCTCTTTCTCCTATGCTTTGCACAGCAACTGTTAGCCCTTAGATGCTCCCTGCCCTCTCATCTCACCCCCTTACACACACACACACACACACACACACACACACACACACACACACACTGCACATCAGTTTACATACTCGGTATGGATTGTTTCTAGGAAACCAAAGATGAACCCATAGAAAAATGCATAAAGACCTCAAAGTACTAAGTGGCCAGATACCTCCTTCCTGAGCTTGTGATGGACTAGGTAGTCCACAGGTGGTGGATGCTGTGGCTGGAAGGTGGTCCATGGGTGGTGAATGCTGTGGTTGGGAGGAAGGCTGTACCAACTCTGAGAATAGAACCAGACTTAGATCAGAATTCCCTTTTCTGCTTTTGCTGCTACAGATCCACCATGAGCAGGCTGGGGCTCTTGGACATTACAATTATTTACCTTTGTTAATCCCCTAGATGTTATCAGCCGTTAACTCCAAGCTCTTCTCCCCTGGCAGTGACTCAAATTCAGTCCAGCTCATCTAGACCTGAGCTGCAGCAGCCATTATCTGTTCTTCCTACTACCCTTTATCATCAGTGTTTCCTAAAGTTGAGTTTGTTCATTTTCTCTTCATGCCACAGTGGACAAACCACAGGACTGTTCAGGCTGAGCTCTTCCCCTGCAATCATTTCCTTCTCAAGGTTCTTCTCCAGCCTGAAGCTCCTCCCCACTGTCTCAGAGGCCCCAGCCATCCATCTCCTGTGAGGAACATCACTGCAGACTAGAACAGAGGCATCCCCAGAATAGCGACCTAGGGCACAGTTTATTCTCAAGTCAGATTTCAAAAAGAAAGCACCCCTAGGAAATGTATGAAGAGTGGGGGTCTGCTAACTGCACAGAGAGCTCTGCTCTAGGTCATGGAGCACAGTTCAGCTCTTTCAAGAACACTGCCTGGTATTACAGTCTGAACATTCTGTGGCCTTATAGTCGATTTCCTGGGTCAAAGGAAGTCTCTACATCAAAAGTGTGTCTGCATCTCTACCACAGGGTGTGAAAAGTAAAACCCAGCTTCTTGCCAATGTTCATCTGAGGTGTTCCATCTCTATTTTTTTAAAGGCCTTTGGACCAATTTAACGCAGATATCAGGTTCAAAAAAAAATTGGGGGGGTCTCCCCAGAAGATAAATGATAAACATAATCAATGTTCCTCCCCAATATGAAGTCAGTAAGCCATCTTAGGTGTGAGGGAAAGTTTCAGGCCTTCATATCAAATGTGGAAAGCCATCCTCCACCTCCTTCTGCTAGGAAAGAAAATCTCTCACTCCTTTTACAATCTTACTCTACTTTCCTGAAAACACACTGAACTAGACCTGAGCTGGACTCTCAGTGTCCTGCTAAGTAATCCTTAGCTGGTATTTTTTTCCCCTTCAGCCAGTATTTGTGTCCAAGGTCAAACAAAGGAAGTTAATGCCAGCTCCTCTGCTAGTGTTGATTCCATAGTGCCATAAACTTGGTTACTAGAATGCTCTTTGAAAAGCTCGGCTGTTGGGGAGCTCTGAGACGAGCAAAATAAGCATCTCCGTTCCGGGATTAGCTCACAGTGATGCTTACGGTAGGCCAATGGATTACTGACTTCTAATTTTAGATCCCATGAGAGACTAGGAGAAGCATAGTATTTTCTCTGCTAATAAAAGAAGAAAAGATTTACTCCTCAGCTTCTCATCAATCCTAGCATGTTTTATATAAATGCCCTAGAAAGAACATACTTTCTCTTCTTGCCAAAACTGGCTGTGCTCCTGGCTGAGGCTGGGGAACAGAGGAAGAATTACGAGTGTAGCTGTGAGCTCTGGCATGCATGGAGCCAAAGCTGCTCTGCGCATCAGTAACGTGTAATGACAGCCTCCCATCTGTTCTCTAGAACTCTCCGACACAGCCTTCATCAGAATGGAAATCTGGAAGGAGATGAATACAGAGGGATCTTCAGAAGCTACACGTGAACTTCTGAGTACCTGCAAAAGAGATCCAACACAGGCTGCTGATGGGGAGGAAGCTGGCTGTGGAGCCCAGAGGAATAGTATCAGGGGCCTAGGAAGTAAGGTGATGCAGCCCAGCTTGAAAAGGTCTCTTTTTTATAATATGGTCTGGAAGTCTCAAGCATTGCATGCTATGAAATGTCAGCTCCAAAAGAAGAGACAGTTTCCCAAGCCCCATCACCACCATGAGACACTGGATTTTCCCAGTGTCCATTGCATTAGAGAATGTTGTCAAAGTTGAAGCTGAAAAGTCTGACCAGTGGACACAAAGTCCCATACTCCTGCAGATGTCTACCCCTTACAAAGAGACAGGCAGAGGGAAACCATGAGGTCTGAGCAGCATACTCCCTAAACTGATTGTGTTTGAGGATTAAAGAAATAGAGGAAGCTTGGGTTCATTTAAAGTTCAGAGCTTGATGCATGTAAGCTCCCAGGAGTCCCAGATAAACAACACCCAGTGACAAAGCATGAATGTAATGTGTCACTTGCATTCTGGGCTCTGCCTTGCAAAGCACCCAGGTTCCAGCATCATTCACTGCCCGTTTCATGCAAGCAAGCCCAGAGCTGCTGGTGTTTGCCTCAGGCAACTGATTAGCCAGCAAGAAAACTTATTAGCTCTCCCCCTCCCCTAGTGAAACCTCCCCTGCAGGGTACAGAAGGGAGAAACTTCCATGGATTTGATAAATGCTATTGGGAATCTGAGATCACAGGCTTAGAGTAAAAGAGGTGTGGGAGCAGCACATTACTGAAGTTGTTAAGCTTGACACATGACCTGTGAGAAGCTGAGGGAGAGTCAGCTACAGCCAAGGAGTTCTTCCTGGCTACAAACTTCAGATTCTTGCTCCTCCTCCTCAAGTTAATTCATAGGTCTCCCCAGCTTTTCCCTGCACCTCAGAAACATGGTTCAGCCAACCCTTCTTACATTTTCTCCCCAAAATTTTGCCCACTGGAGTTGACTGCTGAGCTAAGAAGTAAATTTAAAGTGTTTACCTAACACTTGAAGCCATTGCCAAACATCCGTCCAAAGGAGTCTCCACGGAAGTAAACATGTGAAGGAGGTCTCGTGTCACTCACAATTTCATTTGTAAGTTTGGAGTACACTCTGCATCCAAGGCACCCTCTAGGGATGAAGATGAAGAAGCAAGGGGCTCCTGCTTTTTCACGAGAGAGGGCGAGCATATGTTCATGAGGCTATTGAAGAATAAACCTAATGTGAGCTCAAACAGGAAACTGGTGGTGAGAGACAAATTGCAAAGTGTTGCTATGGAAATGGATGCTTAGGGACTTGACCTTGTCCAGAGGGCTTGGAAGAGAGTGTCTTTGGCAGTCTTGCAGGATGCCAGGGCCTTGCCTTTAGGCTTTAGCAAAGGGGAGGGAGTGTCAAAGAAAATAAGCAGGGTAAATGCCAGTGGCTGTATTCATTCCCCTGCCTCCAACCCTCTGGAATTCCACTGCAATCATGTGGCTGCAGAGGAGACTTCTGAGGAGCACAACCACTGATCTATGCAAGAAAAGGCCCAAGACCCAAAGGGTAGAATTCTAGGAGACCTGGTAAGTGTGGTCTCATGACCTGGCCTCAGGGCATCATCTGCTAGCTCATTAGAAATGCCTGGCTCAGACCCACGGCATCAGAACTTGCATTTAAAAGAGCACCAAGATTTGCACACATATTCAACTCTAAACATGGAGCAGGCCTGCAGACTGTCTCCCTCACCCCCTGGGAGGTCTTTCTCATCAGAGAGTGGACAGCAGTCAGCTCTAGACAGGCATTCTTAGAAGCTAGCAGCAAACATACCCTGCAGGGCCTCCAGGTGCCTTCCTCCTCTCCATGCCTCCAGTCTCTGTCCATCTCACTGGCACCAAAGGTGCAGTTCAACTCTGGAAGGATAGTCTGGGCCTCAATTGCCATAGGCTAGCTATTCAGTACAACCTTTCTCCTCTATGCAGGACTAGCCAGAAGGTCAGAGCAGGTCCTTGAAAATGAGAAATAGACCTATGCTTAAATTTATGATTTGCTGTGTTCCCTTCCTGCTGTGTGACTTGGGCAAATCACCATTTCTCTAAACCCAGATTTTCCTACCATAATAATACTCCTGTTGTGTGATTGATGTAATGCCCAAAGCATAAAGTGTGTGTGAAATAAGACAGGTCCAAGCATTGGCAGCAAAGTTGGAGTCCTGACAGTCCCTAGTGAGAGCCAGGAAGTTTCTTTGCCTTTCCGTGCCTCAGTATTGATCTGTAAAATGGAAACAATATTAGTAACTATTTCACTGGAGAAGCTTGAGTTAATATTTAACGAGTATATAGCATAAATTTCTAGCATATTGTGAGCATGACATAGTTTTGTATACAAATAAAAACAAAGCACTCAACAAAGCAATGAGTCAAAAGCAAATAACCAGTTAATGTGACTTGAAAGTCAGTATGATAAAAGCAAAGAGAGGAAGAGAGGCGGTGAGAGAGGAGGAGGGAGACCCAGAGTATAGAGACACATGCCTGCCTGTCCCTCTGCCTTGGTGGCTGGCTAAAGTATAAGGTAAATGAGCTACAGTCTTCCAAGTGGGCACATGGATAGTGAGATAGGAAGGTGAGGTCTCAGGAGGTGTGGTGGGCCATGACAAGATACACAACTTTGCCTGCACTTTACAATCTGTGACTCACTGACAGTGCCCTGATTTGCCTTGCTGACATCTGTGACAAAACACAATTTCTATGGAATCGCAATACAGTCCCTGGAGGATCTGACTCCTCATATTAGAGAAGTAGCCATGTTTTCTGGGCCACTACAGGGCACAATTGCTGTCTAGTGGCAGAGGCAGAGAAGCAATTGTGACTTGGTCCTTGACTTTCTCCTGCCTCATCTCTGGAAAGTCAGGTACATTAGGCTTAAGGGATCCTGCAACTTCTATTGATAACTTCTTCCTGTGCCTTGAGTATCAGCCTACCCTCCACCTAGCCCACCTTGCCACCCCCACCAGACACGTGTCAATGGCAGCTTTCACTGTACTGAGATGTCAGTGGGTCCTATTTCCCACCAGTTCAAGTTGAAGCCAGAATCCAGAGCTTCCTGAAGCACTTGAGCCGGAGTGGGGGAGCAGATGCTCCCTGTTCAGAACTTGCTAGTGTCCAGGGTCTTGGCTACTGATGTGGTGCATCTTATCTTGCTTTGTCTTCTCTTGTCACATCAGTTCTAATGGGTGGCTCAAAAGGATAAAGTGATTTGATGTAACCATTGTCATCACCTAATCAGCTGCCAATGGGGAACAACTGATCTGACTCTACAGTTTGATAATAGATATTGAAAAAAAAAATAGAAGTGGTGCATGTGTGAATGGGGAGGGGGTGCCAGGGAGATGGCTAATTGGTAAAGTGCTTGTCACACAAGCGTGAGGACCACAGTTTGATCCCAAGGCCCCACCTAAGAAATGCTTATCATGGTAGCCCATGCCTAGAATCCCAGCTCTGGGAACAGAGATAGAAGGGACTCTAGAGCTTGCTGGCTAGCCAATCTAGGCCAATTGGCAAGACCCAGTCTCAGAAAACATAGAAGCCCCAAGAAATGACACCTGAGATTAAACTTGTTTTGTAGTCAAGGATGACCTTGAGCTTCCTGCCTCTACTCTAGGTGCTAGGGTTACAGGTCTGCAGCACCATGCATGGTTTATGCAGTGCCGGGATGGAACTCAGGGCTCATATGTACAAGGCACACTAAAGTATTCATACACATTAAACAAACAAACAACAACAGCAAAACATCCTGAGGAAGGAGAAAATCAGCACGTGAGCTTGAGAAATTCCACATTGAATGAAAGGGTATCCTCGCCTTACAGTGTCCTAACATGTTGACAGAAATTAAATACACTTCTCCTCTCCCTCCATTCTTGGTCAGCCCTGCATGACTGAACTCAAGCATTGCCCTGGCACAAAGCATCTCTTGCACACTCCAGGCTTCTCTGTGGTCTGCTTCTCTCTAATCCCATCTCACTTGAGATCTTACTCAGGTATTATGTGATAAGATACCATCATTGCTCACTGCTTCACTGACGGTGGCCTTGTAGTCTCAATGAGCCATGAAATTCTCTTACAATAAGAAGCCTGTGGCATGCCTCTGATCCTTCATGGGAACTCTTACACCAAATAGGAAACACATTTGGCCCTTGGTGTCTGTGAGGAAGTAGGTTCTGGGACCTGGAATAATACAAAAACATGCAGGTGCTCAAGTCCCTGGTATGAAACAGTGCAATTGTTTGCCTGCAGCTTCCACACAGTCTCCCACACACCTAAATCATCTCTACTTTACTATTAATTCCTAATACCACATAAATGCCATGAAGTAGTTGTCACACTGTATTGTTCAGGGAATAGCGACAAGAAAAGCACCTATAAACGTGCACTGAAAATGCAGCTGCTTTTGTTTGACACTGTCAAGCTGTGTTTGGTGAGATCCTTGAGTAAGGAACCCACAGACATAAAGGCCTGAATATTCTTTATTAGAACTAGACAAAAAATTGCTTGTGAAGCAGTAACTGGGACATTCCTTCTATGTGCCCACCTGCCAGCCCCAAGAATGCAAGATGGATGGAAAATAGTCCTAGATTGTCCTAGTTCTCATTCTGGGCATATCTCTGCCTTGGGTTAGAGGATCCCTTCCCAGGAAGCATCTTCAGGCACTTCTGGCTCAAGATCCTTTTGGGTTTTGTGCATGTATGTATGCACTCACTCATGTATAGTGTGTGTGTGTATGTGTGTGTGTGTGTGTGTGTGTGTGTGTGTGTATATGTGTATGTATGTGTGTGTATGTGTGTATGTGTGTGTGTTTATGTGTGTGTGTGTGTGTGTGTGTGTGTGTGTGTGTGTGTGTGTGTGTGTGTAGGCATGCCTGTGCCCAGGGAGATTAGAAATGAATCTTTGTTGTCATCTCTCTGTCATCTACTTTGTTTTTTGAGATAGGGTATGTTACTGATCTGGAACTCCCTGACTCTGCAGGGTTAGCCAGTGATCCCCAAGGGTCCTCCTGCCTTCCTGGTACTGGGATCTCAAGTATTCACCAAACTTAATATTTTGTGTGAGCTCTAGGGATTGAATTCATGCTTGCAAGACAAGGGTTTGCTGACTGACCTTTCATGTTTTAGAAGGGTGCAACGACACTACTGTTTTAAAAAGCAAACCTTGTGTGGACATGAGTCAATCAGCAGCCAATCTTGTTTCTCACCCTCACCTCCAATGACAGAGGAAGGTACTGGGTTTCCAACTCCACAGTGCAAATATCTGCAACTTCTGGGATTGATGACCATTTGTACTCTTTTTCCATTCTCAAGCTTCAAGTATTCTGGAGGTCTCACTGTGTCTGAAACTTCCTGTCAATTTACCTGTCTCAAAAAAACAAACAAACAAAAAACTGAATAAAACACAGAGTAAGCTGTCTCCCTTTCTTATATGAGAATAGAGAATAAAAAGCATTTAATCCCAGCAGTCAGAAGGCAGAGGCAGCCTTGGTCTATAAAGGGAGTTCCAGGAATGCCAGGGCTACACAGAGAAACTCTGTCTTCTCAAAACAAAACAAAACAAAAAACAAACAAAAACAGTCATGTGTCAGATACACATATCTTCGGGTTTTATTTCTGTCAGCAATAACCCCCCATAAGTGCTAGAGAAACCTCACTGCATCTTTTGGTGTACACCATCAGACCTCAAGTTGACCTTCCTTCAGCAGACCTCACCCTGGTTTGGGCTGCCTGAAGCACATCCAGAACCCAGAGATGAACAAGAACTGGATGATGGTACATGTCCTGTTGCTAGATGTCTCCTCTTTCTCAGTCTCTGCTCTTTCCCATTCACCTCCAGTGACCCACAGTGTGTCGGAAGTCAGCCAGGGTACCACTTGATAATGGGTAGCAGAGCTGGCTCTTGGGAAGAAGCAGTTCAGCCAAGAAAGGGGTGGGCAGCTCTGGGGAAGATTCCTAACCATGTGGCAAGCTAGCCTCCAGGAGGCTGGCCCCACAGAAGGCTGCAGTCATGGTTTCAGAGCTGCTAGCTTCTGAGTAGGCTAGAAGAAAAAGCAATGGTCTGTCAGAGTCCAGTGCCAGTCTCTGCCTGCACCTGCCCAGCTGGCTGGTCTTGACAGCAAACAAAGCCAAGGAGGCCTCTCATCAAGCTGTATGTAAGCTGACAGGATGGCCTGCTATGACAGGCAGGGACCCTGGCACCCAGGAAGAAACCTTTTGAGACTATTGGACATTTACAGGGTGGTTCTCACAGCCGCTGTGAGCTTGCACAGTGGTTCACAGGGACTTTTCTAAAAGCCGTTGTACGGGCTTTTTATTAAACAGAGGTTGGCTGGACGTGTAATAGCTCTGACCTTACCATCCCTGGAAGGATTTTGCTGCAGGCGACTCAAGCTGCCCAAATCCACAGCGTACGAGTTACACATTCCACAAAATTATTCCATAAATCCTGAAATGGGCTTTGAAAAAAAAAGCGAGAAAAACAAAGCAAATCAAGATGAATAAATATTAATGAATCTCCTCTGTGGCGAGCGGAATGTGAGGCAGAGCTAATGACTGTCAACAGATACCATCGCCTTGAATATTTCATGGAGCAGAGGTGCTGGACCTCAGAGCCAGGGTCACCCACCTCTGTGAGCAGGGGCAGCACCTGAAAATCTGCTAGGCTCTGGGGAAGGAGCATTCTTTGACTAGGAGGCTGGGTTTGCAAGCAAACTGGTGAGCTGGCATGTTGTGTGTAGTAACAGCACTGCCTTTCCTGAGCAATGTCACATGGTGTCTGTGTCATCTCTACCAAGCTGCTATTAGCACACGTGATTCCCCCGAGGGTGCTGAGGATGAAGGAAATAATGAACATATAAGGGAATAGGAAGAGGGTCAAAGGAGTGGGGAAGGGGCAAGAGAGGCTACGTAAGGGAGTGAATATGATCAAACTGTATACATGTATGAACATGTCATACTGAAAGCGTTACTGTGTATAATTAACATATGCTAATAAAAAGTTTTCAAAATGAAAGTAAGTGAGGTACTCACAGTATATGTGGTAAGTTTCAGAGCTGGGATTCAAACCCTCAACCCTGGACTCAAGGCCTGGTACTACCTCCTTCCCTCCCTCCCATGTTATTTTCTGAGGGTCAGGTCACATTTTCAGGGGTGGATGTAGATCCTCCATTGACTGGGCTCCCAGTCTCACACATAGTAGGTGTTCAATAAATCAATAAATATTTGTTGAATCAGATTGAGTTCCCCGCTAGGAGAAGAAAATAACTTTGGCCTCTCCTGGGTAGGTGGGAATCCATGAGATAAATCATTCCCCAGGGACAGAAAGCCATGCTGTCCAACCTCCTGGGAAGACACAGGAGCACCACCCTCCCCATTATCACTGCCGTTATCACCAGGCTGCCCAGAGCTGGAGTGCCTGATAGAGAAGTGAAAGGCCTGGTGGGCAATAAGTGGCTCTTCAGTGACAGCCCCCACTTCTGTACCTTCTCTTTAAGGAGAGTCCCCCAGGGGCTGCCAATCACATACCTTTTTCCCCAACCACAAAATTCACTTAAAACATTTTCTTTAAATTAACAAATGGAAGAACAGGCACAGACTTTCATCAGCCCTCTCCCGGGTCCCCACCCAGACAGCTAAAATGTTCCACCTGTCAGTCATCGAAAATACCAGGTTTAAGCTTCGTGATCACCCCCTCAGAACAGTCACCATTAATGGCCCTGGCAACACTCTGATTTCTGAAGCACTGAGACAGTAAGAGAAAGGGAAGGCTGGAGCAGGGGCAGCAGGAGGGAGGTGGGAGGTGTGGGGTGGTGAAGGATTCCTTTGATTAGCCTCACTCTCTCTAATTTTATTTTGTGTGTGTGTGTATGTGTGTGTGTGTGTGTCTGTGTCCGTGTATGTAAATGTATATGTCTATCTCTGTTTGTGTGTCTGTATGTACCTGTATGTGTGTGTCTGTCTGTGTATGTGTGTATGTATGTACCTGTATGTGTCTCTCTGTGTGTGTGTGTCTGTGTATATATGTGTGTGTATCTCTGACTCCCACTTCCTGAACACTTTTCCCCTAATCAAAATCTCATTCTTTGAAATGATTTCCTCCTTATCTAAGCCTACTACCCAACTTCATATCCCTAAAATGCATTCCTCCTCCACATTATTGACTTACTCTGGTCTAATCTCAACCCATAATACCCACATAATACCCACATCTCTTCTCGGACAATATTAATTAGTTATACATTTTGTGAGTGCATGTTTGTGTGTATGTATACAGATATGTGTGTGTGTGTGCATAAATGTGGCCAGAGGTCATCCTTGGCTATTGTTCCTCAGGCACTATCTACCTTGATTTGTGGTGTGTGTGTGTGTGTGTGTGTGTGTGTGTGTGTGTGTGTGTGTGTGTGTGTGTGTTGTGTGTGTTATTTTTTTAAGACAGGGCCTCACTGGTCTGCCTGAGCTTGATGAAGAGGCTGGTTGGCCTGTGACCCCCAGGAATCCCCTGTCTCCCCATCCCCGGTGCTTTTCAAACCACCATCTTTTAACTTGTGTTCTGGGCACTGAACTCGGACCAAGGGCTTACATGACAAGTACTTTACCAGCAGCCATCACCTATCGCTGGTTACATGTTTATTGAGACATACTGGTTTCATTTGTTCTCTAAGTAAATTATAATTAAATGTAGCCATTAAAACATCCTACTTTGTAGGTGATAAAACTTAGGGTAACCATTGTTCACTGGCTTTTCCCTGTTGGTCTCAACCTATGTGCCCCATTGCAAAGTATACCTTCTGGCTTTACTCTCTCCTTCTGCCTGCTGTGGTTCTTATCCTGATCCTTCTTGGTGACAAATGTTGGCCCTGTTCTTTCCAGGAAATGAAGTACTATCAGCTCTGGCTCCTGAATGCTGCTGGTTATAATTAAAGGTGACAGATGAGGATACTCTCTACCTCCAGGTTTCTCCCTCTGTTCCTACAGGTAACCACAAAGAGATTGTCATAAACAGCTTGGTAGAAAACACCTCAAGGCCAAACAGTTGTCTACCAAACCATGTTGGGTGGCACTGTCAGCTCATTTGTGTGGTGTCCCATGACTTCTAATGTGACCATACTTTAGGCATTTCCAATGCCCTGGGAAAAGTAGTCACAGCATCATGATGTGGGAGCCCCACAGAGCAACTATTATACAGCTGGTTCACAAAGTCTTTCTTTTTTAGGTAATAAAATCTGGGATTTCTAGGCCTTGATCATAAACCCTCATTTGACTATACTCTCTAGAGGCCTGTACCCCCATTCTCTCCAGAACATCAACTTTAATTTAAAGGCCTGTCAAAGGCTTTCAGAGCTTAAATCTTTCCCTTCCAGCTGGTCAGAGATATTGGCATATTAATCTATTTAGTAATTATGTGAACAAGCTCTGACCATGTGTTATTGAAAATTAAACTATCAAAATGTGTCCAATCAAATTGTTCAATTTCTCAATCCCATAGTGTATTTAGATGCAACACCAAGATTAATTGTGAAGCAATGGGACAGGTTCACCAGATGTTTTGCTGACCCCAGTCAAGGCACATCTGTCTCTCGGCCTCTGATTCTGGTCTGGGTCAGGATCACTTTATTTTAAACATGCTACTTGGTCTCTTGTTCCTTGCAAGACTGTATAAGGTTGTTGTCAGCTGACAATCTGTTTGGAGAGAATCACTAGAGAAGGAGAAACACTCACTGACTTTGAAACAAGGATGGAGACCATTGCTTTGGGGGCAATAAAAATTGTAGGGATTTTGATCATAAGTACAATAGAGAAAAAATATAAACTATAGGGATTGGAAGCCACAGGTCTAGATTCCATCCCAGAGTCACTGGCCTTTCCTGTCATGGCACAATTTTGTGGTCAGTTGTCCCTGTCCTCCTCCTGCTATGCAGTATCACCACCAATTATATAAATGTTACCCAATCAGAATGCTCAGGGCTCACAGAAAGAGCAAAACATTACCAATTACACAAAATTGGTCTTATCATGGCTCTTTTCCATTGACTGGATATGTAACCAGAGAAAACCAGAGATATCACTTCTGAGCTTTCTCAGTTGTCCAATTAGGAGCTAAAATATCAACCTTTCAGGGTTGTGAGAATTGGGACAGGATATGTCAAGAAAGCCTGACTCTGTGTGCCATTATGAACACTAAACCTCTTGATTTAGACCTGACCTGTCCTATGTGTCCTACTAATTATGAACTAAACACCTTTGAGCAAGTAATGGGTCTTTCTGAGCCTTGGTTCCCTTGTTTGTAATGTTAAGTGCATAATAGGATCTATCTCACAGGTAATATTTGTGAACCATATAATTCATAGAAGTGTGTAGTAATTTTCACGGAAAACAACAAACATTAAATGAATATTCTGGACTGTTTTTAACATCATGGAACATAACAAAGCCATTGGTCAAATACCTATTTCACTGTCAACTTTCTTATTTTCTTGACCCATTTTTATGTTTCTATATAGTCCCTAGAATTAAAATCGTACTAAAAGTCACTTTTAAGTGGAAACAGAACTGAGGATACAGCTCAATAGCAGACTATCTCAGTAACATGCATTAGTTACTTTTGTAATACAAGTGAAAGGAAAATATGTTGCAACAATACATGCAGGTAATTCTTTAAGAGGGAAAGTACTGATACACAAATGGTAGTTTTTATTGAATACCTCATGATGTCTGTCTCGGAATTATTGTATTCCTCAGGACAACTGTCTGCATAATCTATGAGAGTGATGGAGCCTCTCTCAGCTCTGGTAGGCCTAACCTAAAGGTCTATAATGCTGGACAGTCAATGGTCATCAAAGCTACCCCAAGTAGTGGCTCTCTATAGTTCATTGTCTCATGTCCATGAGGAATAACAAAATGGACAAAGAAGTGAAAAAAGCAAAAGCAGGCTTATTAAGGAAAAGTGGGAAAGGCTCCCAAGTATGGGGTGGTCCCAAAAGAGTCAAAACCATTGAGCTGCAATTCTGGGGCTTTTGTATAGGACTTGTGGCAGGAACTGGACAAAGATTAAGATGATTCAAACTGAGTTTGGTTAATTTTCTGGGAATGTCATGGACTGAGCTAATGGAGGGGACACATGCTTTGTGCATGTCCTCTTGGCCCAACCTGGGAAAAGATCTTGTGCTGCTTGCCAAAGCAGAGGAGTGAACACATATCATGGTTATCCCTATTCATTCTCTTCTTGACCTTGGTTTGACAGCCATTCAACATAGTTAAGTATGCTAGCCTTCAACCTTGTGGGTCTACTAGCTGTCAACCTTGGATGGGTATACTAGTGATTAGGCCATATTCCTTTTGCTCTCACTTATGAGACTTGCTTGAAGCTCACCATGGGCACCCGTCTTTATCATCTATGGGGAGGTGACTCCTACCACACCTCTAAGACAAAGCTACAGCTTTCTTGTTACATCATTATCAAGATCCCTGTCTATGGGGTAGTTAGGGTGGTCTCCTCTAATAGGTGGAGGCCTTTGAGAAGCCATCGCTATCCACAATTTAGTATTGTAATTAAATAGAAGATTATGTAAAAAGTCAATAGTGTTTTGTTCCTCAAGGGGTAGGGAACTCATGGGAGCTAGTTAGAGTGTGCCATACAGGCCCTGTTGTCTTTCTCAAAGTATTGTCCATATCTAGTCAGCTTGGCTATCTCAAACCCAGATGCAAGCTATCTTACTAACTTTTCTAAGTGTTTGCAACACTGCTATTTTAATCCTAGAATTCCTTTTAACTGTAACAGCTATCTGTTTTCACTATAACAGTACAAAGTAAGAATTGAGAGTCAGAAGAAAAATAGAAGTATTTTAAGAGTGCAGCCCACCAGAATGAAGAACAGAGACAGGAACAAAGGAAGGGGTGGTGAAGAACATACAGGGACAGATTTCAAAACAGGACTTTCTTCCCACAGACCCCTTAAAGCATTAGTAAAGTTTTGCTGTTTGTTTATTTTTAATTGAAACATTTTCTACTGCTGTGAGTAGAGGGACTCAAGAGATCCAGGAAGCTAATGGAATGTACAAGGCTCACAAGATTTACAGAACCCTCCCTGAAGTTATAAATATAGGTAACAATAGCTGGAGCCGGAAGACTGTCCAGTGGAACTGACCAACAGTTAGGCAGGAAGCTCAAGGAATTCACCTTTTGTGAGTCATCATCCATGCTTGGGCTGTTCAGTAATAGAGCTGCCTCTGAGTCATGCATGATACTTTAAGTAGCCCCAATGAGCTCACTGGTCACTAAGCTAAATGTAAGTGGAATAGTTTCTTTGGACTATCACTGGTATTCTATTGGGTAAATGGACATTGGTTCATGTCCCCTCAGGAAAAATCACACAATAAGCCCCAACACATGTTTGGTATGAGTTGATCTATCATAGAACCACTGTTGAAAGGTTGAGAAGGAAGCAGACTCATAGGTAAAGGAGTTAATGGATAAGAGACCAAAAAACATAAAATTCCCAATCAGTGGGTCTGAACTTTTTACATAATTTTATTACTAAAATATTCAGAGACTTAATACAACAATTGTTGACTTCAGCATCTTTGTAAAGTATAGACACTCACAAGAAGATGGTGGCTTTTACTCTTATAGTAAAACAAAACAACCTATAAAATCATAATTTTTAAACCTGTCAAAGAACCAAACATGCACAAAGAAAACCTAGAACTAAAACTCAGAAAGTCAAATTCAGAAAGAGACACATTATGATTTGTGTCGTTACAAATTAGGGGAGTGAGGTTTGCAGCATACACACATGTGTAAGAAGAATCAGCCCAAATCTCAATGACACTTAAAAAGGTCAAAGCTCAGGTTTGACTTATGATTGAGACTCTATGGAAGCACTGGAAAATATAGAGAAGCCGAATTGACTTACTCTTTTGCCTCTGGCCTTCATCATGTACGCATGCAGAATACTGTTTGAAATGTCAGAACTGCTGTGAGAATCTTCTTGCAAATTGGCCTTTGGAGTCAACTGAAACCTGAAGAATAGGAGGCTTGGCAGAAGTCCTCCAGGAACTCAGCCACCAAGCCCTGATATAGTTCCTTAACTATCACAGTCCTTCTCCATCCCAGCTACAGACCGGGTAGGCTCTGATCTCCCCACCAGAAGCTTGACAGAAAAGAGGGATATAATGTTCAACTTTACATGTCAACTCGACTGGGCCACCCAGATATTTGGCCAAACTTTATTCTGGGTATGTATTTGAAGTTATTTCTTGATGAAGTGAGATTAATATTTTAATCAGGAGGCTAAGTAAGTCAGATTGTTTTCTCAACCTGAGTGTCCCTCATCCAGTTGTTTAAAGACCTGAACAAGCTCAGAGCACTGAGGAGAAGGGACTGTTCCTATCTTCTGTCTAGAATAGAATACTGATCTTTTGGAGCCTTTGGACTCAGACAAAAACATCTGCCATCACTTTACTCCTTTGCTGAGCTCAGAACCCAGATTCTTCCAAGTGAACTGAAGACCAGGAGCTATCCAAAAGTCCTCTAGATCTTCAGCTCAACACTGGGACTGCTGAGGCATCTAGAATTATATTGGCATAATCTAATCAAATAAATCCCCTTTTAATATATATTCTAGTGGTTCTGTTCCTCTAGTGAACCCTGACAAATGCAGTGACATAATATTATTTTAAGATAGACTGAGATAAATTAGATGTTGTAAACCACAAAGGAACAACTTTTAAAAAAGTAGTTTAAAAACAGCATACCATTTTAAAAATTTTATATTTAATTTAAATTAAATTTAAAAAATTAGGAGTGGCAATACAATGGAAATACAGTAGACAGTCAATTCAAAATAAGGCAGAGAAAAAGAGAATAAACACAGCAAATACCAGAATTGCAAACAGAAAGTGACCAGTAAGACTACACATTTAAATATACCATATCAATATTTATACAGAATATGAAAGGTCTAGTATCTTGCCTAGAAGGTAGGTTGTTATATTGGGTAGAAAGAAAGATCCTGCTATATACTTCTCACCAAGAGCTCATAACTAATACAAAGATAAAGACAACACAAAGGGAGGGAGCAGGTACACAAGGAAAGTAACCAAAAGAAGCCTGAGAGTACAGTGGTGATGAGCTCTTGATAAATGCTGACTGTGGAGCAGGGATTACAATGGGATTCAGAAGGAGGAAAACTGCTTACAGTTGCTGAGGAAGAAAGTAACCTGGTGGGTGGACCCCAGGCATCTCAGCAAGTACACCCATAATCTTGCAGTCAGTCCCAATTTCCAGCAAAGCTCTTGCGCCTCATTAGACCACTTGGGCAGCAGCTGTGTTTCATGCTCACCACAATCCTGATGTGTTGCTGCTTAACAAAGCTAAACCTGTGTACAAGTTTGTTGTCTCACGTGTAAAGACATAGGTGTGTGTTAGTTATTCTGTCTTTTTATAATTGGAAGTTTCATGGTCCAAAGAGCAATTTGGAAAGTAAAAAAGAATGTGCGTTTAGACTATGTGTAAATCTCAATTCTACCATTATTGAACTACAAGGTCTTGAGCAAATTACCCAGCCTTCCCTGCAAACTCACATACTCCTCTGTGAATGATGAGGAATTACTACCCACAAGACTGTTGAGAGGATTAAATGAGCTCATTTGTGGGAAGTGTGGTATGTATCATAGGGCATATGCTCAGGATGGCCCATATTGCTCCAGCTTCCCATGAGATTAGCATTTCTTGGGCATATATTGACCTTAGTCATAGGGCAGAGGAGACTGTGGATCTCCTTTCTAAGGGACAGTGTGGTCTGAATGGCTAGCTGAGTGGCAAATCCACCTTCTCAAGTTGGAGCATAACTGGGAAACACATTCTTATGTATTTCAAAAACTCAGCCTGTGAGGTGAACACTAGTGACTGTAAACGTTAGAAGAAGTCACTAGTGGTGTCACAAAGGGGTCAGCAATGAACTTCTGTAGCTCTTCAACAAAGCAAGGACAGTCAGCATTAACAGAAAACCCAAGTCAGACATGTGAATCCAAGAGAACCCACAAATCATGTGGGAACATCTGACCTTTTGATATGGCTTTGTCATCTACAGTTAGCACTTGACAATCAACTCAATCTAGTCCCCCCCCCCAAAAAAAAAGTCACAAAATCTTTCATAATGCCTTAAGCAACTTTATTTGTGCTTGGGCACATTCCACCCACAGGTCACTGGCTGGACACATGTGGAATGTTGATTTATCCTTATTCATTCACTTATCTCTACTGTCCATATATTTAAGCTTCATCAAAGATCAGCTACGTGCCATGTCTCACAAAGTCAGTGACACTGACACCCTTTCCTGTGTCTTGGCAACAATTTTCTATTTAAAGAAGCAGACATGCAGCAAGTTTCTCACTGGTGGTCAGCTAAAGTTCAAACTCCTTCCCCTCACACACGAAGTACTTGCTTCTGACCACAGGACACATAATGGGAAATTCTCAAATAGGCTGGAAAGAAGGCCCAGCTTCCACCCCTCACCTTCAAAATATGGTACACACCTGAGGAATGACTGAGCCTTGGCTATGTTTTCAGTAGGTCATCTGCTAGACTCGTTAGGGGAACTACCTGCCTCATTAACCAATATACCTGGTTCAGTGGCTAATACTCTTGATTGAGCAGGTAAAGCATTATTTATTTTTTAAAGATAGAGTCCTTCCAGCCACCCCCACAGTAGTAGGAGATGTAACTGCTCAGAGAAACTTTAGTTTATTATGGATATTCTTCCTTTCCCATTACCACCCACCAGTGTATTCTCAGAGGCACACAGATGTGTGATATGAACTGTGCTGACAGAGGCACAAATCGGGATTGGGCTATTTCAGTAAATCACTATCATCTAGAGTGGCTCTGAATTCTATCAAAAAAAAAAAAGTCTCAATTTGTTGTAGACAAAATGGGGCTGTTTTTAGCTAAAATTCATGAGATGAAAGCTTTGTTTTCAAAACAGACTTCTTTTTAAGGACACTAAGTGTTGGATCCAAAATATTAGTTCTCCAGACACTTGTTACTCTTGGTCTCCTCCTTCCATGAAGAGGAATAGTAGGGCTTGAGATCTCCAGAAGAGGAGCATCATTCCCATGGCAGTACTTATGTCAGAACCTGGGACAAAATCCCAGGAAGCATCCAGGCTCAGTCTCATGAAATGGGTGTAGACCTGAAATGAAGATGCCTTCAGTTCTAAGGAGAAACATTGGAAGCTATCAGATCTCCTGGAGGGCTGGTTAAAACACAGATCTATTGGCCAGATAGTGTCCCTCTAACTTCTCAACAATTGTCTTTTTTAGGAATATAAGATCTGATGTACATATTCCAATTTCAGTGGTGTAAATATTTCTACACCAGCCGGTCTGGAGCCACCAGTGTGGTTTCACTGATCGTGGAATCCAGAAGAACTGGGAACTGTCTGTTCTTAAGAGCTTACACCAACCTGCTCTAGCCCCACTGTCCAGGTTCCATCCCAAAATCCCAAGCAGATCAGGCTTGAAAATCATCACCTCCCAGTTCCCAGGCAGCATAGATACCCTTTACCTAATACTGATAGAGTGTAGCTAAAATCCCTTCCCTTGGGGACATAAACAATGTCTACCTCCTCCTATGATCCCAATTACAAACAAAGGGGTAGAAACGTCAGACTTCACAGGAGGAAACCAATGAATCTATTAGGTTTACTTACAGAGCCATGAATAAAGGGTTACAGGCAAGGGCATGGGTGACCTTAAAGCAGCCATGCTGAAAGATCTTTATCAAATACAGATGATGACTCCCTCGTGGCTATGTAGATGAGGCCTCCCCTTCTCATCTGTCCATACCTATATTCTCTAGCCCCTCAAAGGACCCCAAAGCCATGTGTAATTGGGGCAGAATTACATACACACAACTGGTATGGAGAGTGGCTGAACACTCAGGTGAGGGGCCCATGACTCTCCCTACTCCCTCCTTCTAAGAGAGAATGTCAACAGTCATCAAGCCTAGCTGTGATGATCTTTGGGGAATAGGCTTAGCTGGATTCCTGAAGATGATGGCAGTTTGGCTCAGAGGATAGTCTTGTACAACTTGGATTATTATGAATGCTATGAGACTTTTCTCTGGCCATGGAGGCCACAGCACCTCATTTTCATTTCAAAGAACCATCCTTCTTTTCCTTTTATGTCCTGAAGTGGCCCAAAAGAAGCCAAACCCTGAGCTATCATATTGGTAAAACTAAACATATTAAGTTTTACAATAGTAAGTGTCATACGTCCCCAGCTTTTCCTCCATTTATAGGCATTATTTAAGGAACAAGGTCTTGTTTAGCTTTGCCTACACAGGGCCAGTAAAAACCCACTGAACTGGAATGAGTATAGTATATTGGCTAGTGTCCCCAGAACACAGATCTCATTTCTACCACTCACTCTCTAAGCAAACCACCTATTCTTGACTGCATTAGTCTGTTCATTTGTGTAACAGATGTTTCAATCAATCCCTATTATGGGCTGATATCTGGTACTTGGAGTATAGTAATGAAAGAAGCAGATACCAGATTTCACCCATGGAACTTATAATACAGTATATAAGGCAAGTATTAAACAGTAAGTACTTCAAATAAAAACCCCAGGATGTGCAGAGTAAAGTACAACACAAGCAGGCAGGAGAGAAATCCTTAAGGAAGATAAGAATAAACTAGAACCCACAGGACGGGTAAGAGATTTCCTAAGAGGTGACTGGGGAAGGAGGATGATGGGTATGGTGATTTGAATAAGAAATGTTTCCACAGGCTCAAGTAAGTTGAACACTTGTTGTCCAGTTAGTGGTTCTGTTTTGGGAGGTTGTGGAACCTTTAGACAGTGGAGCTTGCTAGAGGAAGTTGCTGGCCAGTAGTGGTGGGAGTGACGCCCTTTGAGAGGTTATGGCCTCACCTCATTGCATCCCACTTTTTCTGCTTCTTGCATGTAGATGGAAGCATTTTTAATCAGTTTCCTGCTCTGGTTGCATGCTGCCATGCCTCGTCTACCATTGTGGACTCTCCTTCTGGAACCATAAGCCAAGATAAACTCTTTCTTTTATGAGTTGTTTCTTGTTATGGTATTTTATCATTGCAATAGAAAGTGGGTGCATGGTGGGTAAGAGATTCCCTGAGGAGTGATTGAGGATGGAAGGAGTGCATAAAGGGTAAAAGATTTCCTAAGAGGTGATGGGAGGTAGAAAAGGTACATGATGGGTAAGAGTTTCTCTGAGAGGTGACTAGAGAGGGAAGAGGTGCATGGCAGGGAGCCAATATTCTAGGGAAGAGAAACTGTAGAGACAGGGAGAATGAAGGGGCTGCGTGAGGTGGACCCAACAGGAGAGGTGTGTTTGGACTTTCCCTTTGAGCAGGGCAGACAGGGGAAGGATCAGAAAATCTTTCTTCAATCACACCAGCCTGAAGAAATGCTACTCCCGAAGGTGGCACAGCCTATGTGGCTTCTGAATCGCAAAAACGTCTCCCCACACAGCTTTCTTGTTCTTGGGTCCGCCAGACCATTCCACAGTGATCTCTGATTGCTTTCTCTTGGCATCCTGTTCCTTCAGTTGCCAGATGCCCCATCATACATACAGGGTGCTTAGGTTTTGACAAAGCCATGGGATACAAGGGTGCTGACCAGGATCCAGCCCAGATGCCTCAAATAACCAAATACAGATCTCCAAGTGTCCACATTTGCCTTAGGTCATTTTGTGTTCCTATAACAAACAGTTGTGGCTGGGTACCTTGTAAAGAAAGGAGGCTTATTCAGTTCACAGTTCAGAGGATCCAATAGCACACTGCTAGTATCAGCTCAACTTCTCATAAGGGTCATATGGCAATTTATCTCACAGTGGAAAAGTGGACACAGGAAATGAGTAAGCATAAAAAAAATCACATTCTTCAGAGATGGAAGGGGGGTTCTGGACTTGTTTTATAACAAGTCTCTTGAAAGGTATCCAATCCTGTCTACACAAGTGAGCAATGGCTACTGGGAGAAAAGAACTAACCACTCTTAAAGTCCCAAACATCTCTCAACACTGTTACCTAGGGGCCAAACCTCAACACTCAACACAAGTCATTGTGAAGACAAACTATATTCAAACTCTAGTGTCATTCGGCCTCTTGGGACTTTTCTTGTCTACAATATTCAGAATCCTCCACATTTTATGAAATGGTTGGGAAGGAGAAGAGTAAATTAACTGCAGTAAGAATTTTAGAACTCTGTGAATGTGTGCAATGATGTTATTAACAAAAGGTGGTTTGGTGGGCAGGTTTCATCTAACAGGACCTTCCTGCCCAGGAGACTTATTCAATCACAAAGTGGCCTGTGGCCTGATCTTGCATTTTTAGACAATAGGTGTAGCCACTGAGGACTGAGGCCAGCCTCTGGAAAACCAGGATATCACACATCTTGATGTTCCTGACAGAACTTGCCTTTGGTCACTTCTGCTCTACAAGCCACCCTACCTTCCCTTATAAGGGAATTGATATTGGATTTGATACGGGAATTGAATTGATACTTCTCAAGTGTCAAGATTAATTGATAGTTTTTTCAAACAGGGCCACTCACAATAAAATGACCCAGGTATGTATCAAAACTGTAAATGCCTGGGTCCCATTCCAGACCCACTAAATCAGAACTTTACCAATACTTAAGTCCCCCAACTTTGTCTGGCACACAGAATCCTATGCTTTGACCTTAACCTCAGAGAGAAAAAGACACAGGTTCTACCAACCAGACTTAGGCTGCACATCTGGACCTCTGATCACAGACAATACTTATCTCTCTACCTTTGGTAAGGGCTGTGAGGGTTAAATGGGCTAAAACTTGTACAGTGCTTAAAACAGCACTTGGCACTTGGGAAGTGCTTGATAAATGGCCCCATTTGTGTGTCACCCTGGTCTCTTAGTGGCCCTGTGTGTGGGCAGATGGGGAACTAATGTCTAGAAAAGCAAAGTGAGTTACCAGAGGTCACATAGCTAATTAGCAGCTGAGAAAGACTCAGGCCAACGCATCTAACTCCCTATCCAGCTGTGTCCACCACACTAGGCTGCTTCCTTCATGCTCTGCTCTTTCTTAAACACTCCTCTTCTCTGCACAGGTCTCTGGGTAGCCAAGTGGAGCTCGGCATGCCTCCCTTTCATTAGCAATTTATCTCCACATTCCTTTGTATCTTGCAAACAGATAACCAGCCCGAGCCCAGCTGACCTCCAGAATCCCTTCAGACATAATTGAGTTTGCATTATCTGACAGGTAGCCCATCTTCTAACATTTAGGTAAATTGCAGAGCTGCTGCCCTTGACCTGTATAACCTGCCCCAGGGCACTGAACCCTTTGTTTTTCTTGCCACAAACTCTTCCCTGTGTCCCCTCCCAGCCACCTCTCCTTTTCATACAGTCCCACTACTTGTGTTCACTGATGTGGATGATGTTTTAATGCTAAGCACGCAGAAACATAAAGCCAAAACCACTCCCATTGCAGAGCCCAGCCCTGCCTTTTTTCAGACAGGGAGATTTAATTTAGATAGAGATGTTTTTTGGAGATACCAATGTCCCAGCCTACCCTTGAGGAACAAACAAACAAGGCAAGAGCCTCTTAGGGCCAGAGGCTAGAGAAGACTAGCAGTGACATCCCTCCTCCCAGGCCAGACTCCTGCACCTGCCCTTCTCCTTTTCTTGTGGAGATTTCAGTTCTTTCTGTGTTTGACATCTTAGCCCACCTAGAATACTTCATCCATGCCCTCCACCCACTTGGGCTGATGTGATTTTGTGAATCTGAGTTGAGTTAGTGATTTGTTTTCTCTCTTCCTGCCTCTCCACATACACCTGCTTTTCCCTGTTCCTCACTCTTGCAACCCAGACACAAGTGAAATGGGATTGGATATCATTTCAAGGACTTAGAATGTGTGCTTGTAAAGTGAGGAGGCTTAACCTGGATCTTTTGAAACAGGTCTCCCATCTCTGATGCACCATGGTCCTCTGGCTGGCTCATACTTCCCTTGCAGGCACAAGGCCAGTGACACTATCAGAAAGGGCATTTTGCAGCTTCTTTGCAACTTGATGGCAGAGGTTCACAGACTCTTTCCATTCCTCACATCATTAATGTTTTAATAGGTTTTTTTTCATAGTCCCGTGAGCCAAATGAGAATACCTAACAGTTCCACTTATTAAGTAGGTAGGTGCAAAGGACTTAATGAGTTATTTATGTATATTTTGAAAATACATATAACTTGTAAGGGAAATACTCTTTCAATTTCGTCTTGAATAATAATTACTAGCTAATAGTACTGCAAGCTTTCTCAAATGGGAATCAGACCACATACTCCCCTGCCCCTCCATTTCTTGTTCTGCCTTGACTTTGCATTTAGAGAAGTTTCTAAAGAGTCTGGCTTGAGAAACTGGAAGAACTGTGTACATTTTCTTTTATTTCAGACTCAAGCTGGAAACATAAGTTAGAAGATAACATATACTTAGGCAACTCAGAGCTGTTTGTCTGACACTGTTTGCTAAACATACATACACAGACACATCCAGGCCCAAAGGCCAAAGGAGACATTGATTAACCAGGTAGGCTATATGGATCTGCATTCCTCAGGTAATTTTTCAGCCTTATGCTGAATGTACTTGAATAAGTAGTCAGAATCAAACAATTAGGTATTACAAGATATTTGCAAATAGCTGCTGAGCTTGGTAAAGTGTTGTTCAGAGACATAAATCCTATGGACATCTCAGTCCCACAAGTGAAGATGCCTATCTCAGATAAGGTTCAGTATGTAAGAACCAGGCCACAATTTTCGTCTACATCTTTCTGAATCCAGGAACTGAAGTTTTCCCACTCACATTGTCTTTTAGAAAGTGTAAGTCTTTCCTCCAAGAATGTCAAATGGGCTACTTTGCAGGAATACCCAAATATTGCACCTCAGAGCCCATGACAAAGCAGTGATGGGCTGTCCTTCTGTAGCCAAGCCTACCTTTGTGTCCAGCTCCAAAAATAGCACATTTTCTCTGTTGATCTCTGAAGGCCTCAGCTACCAGAAAGCTGCACCCTTCTCAGTGGCTGCGAAGATGTTTGTTTTGCCTGGTTCATTTCACCATCAGCTGTATAAAGACCTCTCTTCCTGTTTTCTCCCCTTCCTCAGCAATTAAAGGGAAGGATATGCAGAGTTCTTTAAACAGAAGAGTCAAAAGCTATAAAGGAAGTGGCATTTGTATCACATGGAGAAGGGTAAGTAAGAGGCAGTACCCTTTAAGTTATAGAAAATTCATTAGACTAAATACCCCATGGGCATTTATATCTCCCTCTGGCCAAATGGGTCTTGAAACCCAAATTCTACCTATAAATCAAATATCAGGAGGCACTGTGGCCTATGGCTCACTCTCCATGACAAGAATTAATGGAGGAGGTGATGTATCAAGGCCTGGAATGAATGCACAGCTCCTATTTATCCTTTACCGACAACTCAGATATGTTAAGACTATGGATATAAGATAAACAAAAGCCTTACCTCAGCCTTGGCAGGTATGTAAGTTCAGCGATCACCAAGACAGTCCCCAGCTCTAACCTGCAACAGCGGCCCCTTCTGTGCAGAGAGAGCTTCACCTGGCATCGTGCCCAGTACCAGTCATTGCCACATCCCATTCTTCCTCCTTTGTTCAGACAAAAGCTCCCAACTTATGAAAAACAGGTTTTGTTTTTTCTTATTCCTATCAAAGGCCGCCATGACCCAATATTCCTTAGATATTCTCCCCTTTGTATAACTTTAATACAAATCTTTTAGTCACACCACCTAGTGAAAATTTTGTTTGCAGAAAGGCTCTGCTGCATTCTAGGAATCTGATGACCAAGAGCAGCTGACCCTTTCTCCTTTTCCTTCATTTCCTTTGTGCCAATTATGAACTAACCAATTAATTCATATTGTGAGGTTGACCTTCCACCAATGGGATGTGATACAGTCACCATCTCTGTTAGAATAAAAACAAAATGAACTTCCCTTCCGGCCCTAGTGCCATTCCTAGCCCAATTTGGGTTGTAGGACACCCTTTGTGCAAAAAGAAATTTCTGATACTTTCATTTTGTTTGTTTATGTCTTTGTGTATTATCGAGATTATTTTTTTCAACACACATGTTTATTACTGAACCAACCAGACAAAATGCAAAGCCTGTAGATAAAAGGAAACCTGTTTTCCTAGAGAAAATATATCCAGTTGTGCAGAGGACAGTGACCTTGACTATGCCCTCTCAGGAACAACCCTTCATAGACCCATCTACGTCCTTCTCTGATGTCTCCTCTTGGATCAGACTATATCATACGCCCTCATATAAATCCACAAGAGAGCAGGGCCATGCTTGACTAAGAATCACTTAATCCTGAAAGCCCTGTGAGAAAACATGGAAGAAATACAATCAAAAGCACATTCCACAAGGGCAGTGAAAAGGAGAGGGGTTTCATCCTTCTCCTTGTTTTCATGGAGAAACATTTTTCTTTTGCTCTACAGGTCTATAGTTTCACAGAGGCATAGGGTCATATATATCTACTTCTATAGTGAAGACACAGAAACCTTACAACAAAAATTCTTGGCATATTCCTTTGCAGTCAATTCCTACCCTCACCTAGGCCTATAAATCTGCTGTACTTTTGCAAACTATTATTTATAGCTTATATAAACTAATATTTTTATAATTAGAATTGGAAAGTATTTACATTGGATTCTTTTACTGATCTGTTCCTCTTCACTGCTAAATAGTACCTCTGTATGCATGTGCCAGTATATGTCTATTCTTCTGTCAAATATGCTTTGTGTCTTCAAGTTTGGGGTGTCAGTGAGTATAGATGCAATGAATATTTGCATACAAGTTTTTCTGCTAAGATAGACTTTCATTTTCCTTAGGTAAGTATCCAAGAATGGAGTTGCTGGGTCATGTGGGGAACATATGCTTAATGTTATCAGAATTATAAAACTGCTTTCTGAAATAACTTTACCAGCAGTGTGTACCCACACTGGGTGCCAGGTAGGTGCCCTGCCTCCCACACACGGTCAGGTACTCTCTTTTCTCTTTTGTAAACTCAAATTGTTACAACAGTTGTCTAGTGAGATCTTAGTTGTGGTTTTTAACTGGCATTTATCCTAATGTCTTTAAAAATATTTATCCATTGTTTATTGAGTAGTTTGTCCTGTTATTATTGAGTTTCAAGGGTTTTATACATTCTGGATATAAATCCTTTGTGTTTTATAAATATTTTCTCTGCTTTTCAGCTTGTCTTTTCATCTTGTTGACAGTGTCTCTTGAACAGTTTTCAATTTTTTTTTGAATTCTAGTTTGTCAATGTTTTCTTTCATAGGTCATGCTTTTGATGTTGTATCTAAGGAATCTTTGCTTAGCCCAAGGTTACAAAGATTTTCTCCTGTTTTCTCTAAAAGTTTCTTAGTTTGAAATTTTAGTCTCTGGTCTATTTTTGGCTCCATGCTTGCTTTCCATTGGTGATCTTTCAAGGACTGAGGCAGAAGTAGACAGTGAAATTCAGCTTGGTACCTTCGAGTCAGTCTTGTGACAGTTAACTCACCACCTCCTGAGGGTTCTCATGCTGGAGGATGCGTGTTGAGCTCTGATATCAAATGCCCAGAATTTGAATCTGTTTCCCATGCCCTATATGGTAATGGAGGAGGTTACTGGAAGTGCTCAACTCTAGCCAAATGAACTGACAGCAGCAAAGCGAAGACTGATGCCAGGACTTAGTTCTGGACTTTAGAGCAGAGCCAGGAAGTTCAAGCATGGCTCTTAGCTAGGGAACCGTAGTGGGTTATCTCCTCCATGCTAGGACAGCAGCAGGGGCATGTGAATGGCCCATGATATCCTGAACAGGGTGACTGAGCCTCCAGCATAGCCTCTCCCCGAGTTCACAGAACATAATGCCCTCCAGGTATCTCTCTCTGATACTACCTTTAGCAATCATTGTTTTTACTGCTTTTCTCTTCCCAATCTCCTCATTGCTCTGATTTTGGTTTTCACGGAGCTTCTGTCAGCTTTTTAATAGACCTTTTCCTCCAACAAAAGCACAAAGACCCTCATACCCTAGTTAAAAAAAAAAGAAAGCTTAAAAGCCATAGCTAGATATGACCAAAGATATTGCCCTCAACTTCAAAATGGACATTCCCTAAAATCTAGATGCAGGGCAATGGGACCTGGAGCTTGAGGACATGCTGTTTGGGGACTCAGAAAATCTTAGTTCTGGCACTTATGCTTCTCCCTTGGGAAAAGCACTTACTTTGATTTCCCAATCTCAGAGTAAAGCATATTAAAATCTGTACTTGGTTGTGTGAGTACTAGGATGAAATAATCACTGTATGTGAAATAGCTGGTACTTTGTGGAAACTTTCATAATTACAAGGACAAAGTTGGCTGAGCCTTCTCCACCCTCCTCTCCAAGATTCACAGAGTTCTTCTTCAGATAGGCCGCCTTCCATCTAATCAAGATGCCCCCTGCTGCTACCCCAGCTCATCCCTGATGATCCTATCCAGTCAATGGCCCTCAGACTATCAGACAAGAGTCGAGAACATCCTAATGGCTTTTGAATTCTTTGAAAAGTACATGTGTATGGATAGTGCACTGCACTTGTGAGAACTTGTCTCAGATCAATTACTGTAAATGCCCTAAACAGCCTCAATTGATTGCTATGTGTGATCTGAACTTCTGATTAATAGAGGCTTTGTTTAAAAGGGACTGCTTTTCTGAAAGAGAAGGGGGAAATCGGTACCTATTCTTGCCAATATCCTGAATTATGAGGCTGTAAAACTGTCTCCATTTTCCAGTGTCTATGTCCAGTAATCCGATACTCTCTGGGCAAGTCTGACCTGGGTGGACAGGACTCCTGTGTAGGGTATGTTTAGAAAGAATCAGCTGGAATGATCTTATTCCAGCATAAATTTTCACCAGATTGCTTGTGCTAAACACGCTGTTTTACCATCCTGAGGGAAGGGAAGAAGGGGCAGGCTGTCTTGTGTCTTGTGTGTCTGTTGATTCCTCACAGCCCTTTGGGGCTTTGTCTTGAATTCCCTTGACTTTGAGGTTGCAACATCAATCTTCCTCCTTCTGATACCTCCATTCTTGTAGGACTCATGTAGAGATATATTTCCTGTGTTTACATGAGTATTCTTTTGCCTTGAAGTCTTAAAATGCTAATGTGAAACTGGGTGAGACTTCTACAAGGCGGACTCTGACCTCAAATATTAATCACATGTGGATAGCAGAGAGGAGTGCTGGACATTGTGTAGAGGAGGTGGAAGTTCCCCCTGAAGCACAATAAGGCAAACAAATCAAAATCAAACTCCTATTTAAAAACATTTCACTCACCAGCAGGCTATTCATTTTTCTCTGGTGTACATCTTGTTTTTGATCAAACAGAAGCAGTGATCTGATCAACTTTTCGATTGAACAAGAAAGAAAACAAGACACAGACAATTCATACCATGCTTGTGGTTTTGTGTAGAAATTTTCCTCTTTGAATCTCGTGCCTGTTTATTGTGATTTCAAAGATGCTTTTCTTGTCTCCCTCATTTATTCTCCTTTCCCATAACTCTCCTCTCTACCCCTCCAGTACTTTCTTTGTTGGGGAGTTATTCAAAATTTAGAAAAGTTCAATGGTCTAGAGAGCCGAGTCTGCATGCTGGGCAGTCACTGACTAATGGTCTTAGAAGAGCCTGTCTGGAGTCACCTCCTCCCTCAAGCCATGTCACATGGTTCTCTGAACCAGGCTGGGTGCAGTCAGCCCTAGTTTGGGAATAATACCGTGTGTCCACTCTATCCAGGGTTAGTGTGAAGCACACACTGTCTCCTTGACAACTAGCCTTTGTTTACTTATTAAGCCCCTTCATTATGCCGAGACCAGAGCCAAGTACTTCAACTTGGGATAGTTGATCTCCATTCCAAAAAGTATTATATGATTTAAGTAATAGCTCCATCTACCCTCCTTTTGTTTTATTTTGGAATAGGGTCTTGCATGTAGCCCAAGTTGATCTGGAATTCTCATCCCTTCTCAGCCTCCCAAGCTCACCACTGTGTCTAGCTTTCACTCTCCTCATTTTAACTATAGGGTGTTCACAGAGCCTTCCCACTGTTGTTTAAACTCAGTGCTGCTTTGACTCTGACATTCTTTTTTTTGAACATCATCTACTTGTTCAGAAATGCCAATAAAGTAAAACAGCAAAGTAGTCACATTGACATGCAACGTAGACATCTGAGCTTTTCTTTGGGATTTTTTTTTTAAGATTTCTGTTAAATATACTTCCTGTAATTTATTGCAGTCTCATTTTATCTCAAATGACCTGGTGTATTTGCTTATCTCAAAGCAGGGTGAGATGACAGCAGGAATACAGCATTCCTGGTCCTAGCCAAGTCTGCTGCTACCTAGATGTAAAAAGAGGGCATGCGCACTGGAGGAAAAGTTTCCTTCTTTTCTACAATGTTACTTTTGAGCACAAAGCTGCTAACAAATAAATTATAGACAAGCAAACCAGATGAGTTCTGTTCTGGAGGTCCCCATGACCATCCAGTGATTTATCTCTTCACAAAATCTGTCCCCTGAGGCTATTTCATGGGTTTGTGACCAGATCACATTTTCACAATGAGGCTGTCTGGAGAAGGAAGAGAAGCAACCCAGGTATGCTGACCTATTACCCCCAGACCTGACTCTACCCAGTGCCTATCTGCCTTTGTGAGGGTTCTCAACCAAATGTCTATGAATGCACAAGGAACTTGAGTTCAAGGACTTTGTAATCACCAGCTTTGACCTTTGATCCACCACTAGGCCAGTGGCACCCAGCTGAGTGATAGCATATTAACCACAGTATTTGTTAATTTATCCATTCAACAAATGCGAAGCACCACTCCATTAGGTGTTAAGGATATAATCGGGACAAAAATCAATAAAAGTCCCTGCCTGTTTTATTAGATAAATAGATATGAGAAGCACCAGGATGAAAGATAATGTCAGAAGGTCCATAACGACAATTAACAGAAGCAGCAGCACACTCCTAGGCCCAGTTCAGCTCCTGCCTGCCTGCCCCTCCTCCTCCCTCTATTGGCCATTCTGTATTCTTCTTTGCCTTAGCCAGCCACCTCTCAGCCCTGGGACTTGATCTCAGCAGGACTTGCTGAACTCACCGGTGTGTACACTCCTGGGTCCATGTCTCCAGCTGCTCCCTGATGCCCTTCCTCTTCTCTAGGGCTCATCCCCATGCTCTTCCACTATCTCTCACTCTGATCCAACCTTTAAGCTTTCTTGAATTGTTCTCTTCCAAGAAGAACTCCCCTTCACTGTGGCCTGCGTTCCACACCCTAATGTTAGGAACCTCAGGGTCACCTCCAGTGTTTTTATGATGCTTGCTCCGGCATCTGTTTCAAGGATCTGAATGGAAAGGAAACATTATATTCAAATACCCTAAATCAAGAGGTGGTCATTTCCAGTACATGTACATATGAGCAGTCCTTATATTAAGCCCTCATCTGAATGAACACAGCTGGCTGTGGGTACAGACTCACAATGCTTTGTGGCCCCTAGACTGACATTTATTTGCAGAACAATACTGCCATGGAGACAGGCTGCTCTGTTTATTCAACCATATGCCTAATGTGCTCTGAATCTTTTAGTTCTTCTCTCAGTGATATCTTACTGCCGCCAGGGTCTTGGGGTTAATTATATACCTTCCTACATTTAAAATAATTTCCCTTCTTAATCCACTTAAAACATGTGTCCCTCAGAATAGAATGCTGGTCTCCCTCATCTGGAGATGTCATTTAACCAGACGCCTAAGTGGATTTTCAGATGCAGTGATCACAGTCCAGCTCTCTGTGCATAGCTGCCCCTCCCACCATGTCAACAGCTGCTGTTCCTCATGGCCTGCTGGCCTGCCGGCCCTGTGGTGCTTGCTCATTTTGTCTGTAGAACTGCCCTTCTCAGACAAGCTGTTTACCTGACTCCTGGTCTCCACAAACTCTAAAGCCACTAGCTTTGGGAGTTTTGCAATGGACAACTATGTCCAACCTCTTCTCCAGGTTAGGAAATCTACTTATTGACAGTTATTGTTCAAATTCATAGTGCTTTATAGAAGCTTTAAATTAGCACAGACTTGTCATCAAACAGACAAAACCCAGGGCTAGTATATAGCTCAGTGGTATGGCACTTACTTAGCATGCCCAGGGCTCTAGACTCAATATACAGCACTTCAAAAACAAATTTTAAAAACACCATTATATTTTACATGAAAGTTAAATTGGAGAATGCCCAGTTACACAATCAGTCCTGAATACACATTGATTCAGTTACCTACCTTCATTTCAAAAGCAAGCTTACCAGGGCCTGAATGTTTGCTCTGCCTTCTGTGCTGACCACATCCCCATGGCACTGAGTACTCCGTGTTTAAACAGCAGCTTTGAAATAAACAAGGATAGCACAGTGGCGGAGAAAGCAAAGAAAGAGAATTTGAGTTTTTTCAGTTCTGTTATCCAATGTGACCACTTGAGTATTTATTTGTGTTTAATATTTAAAGCAGTGAAACAGAGTGTAAACTGTGAAGTCTAGCTTTATTAGAAGTGCAAATTTTAGTTCTTACATGAAATCTCTTACTGAATTTGAAAAATATCCTTACAATTGCAATGTATTAGTTGTAAGTGTTAGCCACGTGTGTATAGGCAGCATGCCTGTGTGCTTATGTGTGGACCAGTGCATGTGAATGCAGGTGTGGGTTCATAGGAGTGCACATACAGTTGCAGACCAGAAATCAACCTCCTATGTTATTGTTTGGGAGCTCTCCACCTTGTTCGTTGAGGCAGGGTCTTTCATTGAGAACGTTCACCAACTTGGCTAGGAGGGTCATCAATAAACCCCAGGGGTCTGCCTTTCTCTGCATTCCCAGCACTAGGTTAACTATGTGCCGTGATATTTGCCTTTTCATGGGTTCTGGGACAGAATTAGGTCCTTATGCTTGCACAGAAGGCACTTTACCAACTGAGTTAGCCTGCCATCTAATTGTTCATTTTTAAACTAAACTATGAATTAAGAAAAAATGGAGTTTTGTTAAAATCCACTTATTATTCAGACAGTCATACAAATTAAATGTTCAGACATTAGACCATCACCAAAGGGTCAAAACTAAAGCTATTATTTAGGTAGATATAAAATTTCTGAGTAAATAGCTGGGCTGTTCCATTGTTCTAAAAGGAATTTGGAGGGACTTAAAAGTCATGACAATATTGGTTCATAAGTATGCTGAGTTTTGTAAAAAACTTTGAAGTGGGCAACCAGCAATAAATGGCACTGGCCCAGGGAAGTTCAAGCTAACATAAGACACATAATGTATTACACCTTCAATATCATATACAGCTTTGTCTCACGTTTGTCACTGAACTTGGTTTTGTAGGAGAGGAGAGATTAAACCCCAGGTGTCCTAGATGCTCCCTGAATTACAGACAGTTGTGCTAATTAGCATTTCTCGGATCACTGAGAAATTGAGAGCTTTTTCCTGAAAATTTCTTCTTTGATAAATCATGTACTAAATTCCGAGGATGTTTTGTGTTAGGTTTTATGATAGATTAGTGTAAGCTCCTTCATAGTCTTCATGATAATCATTGCATCCTAACACAAGTTCTTATATCACGTCTCAGTGTTTTGTGAGATTCAATAACGGCATATATTTTTATTTTTTGCTTATGATTTTAAATTTTTATTTATTTTGGTGAGATAAGTCAGATGCTAGCATGACTCTTGACATACTACACTTGATATTTTTGGGAAAATAACTTCTTTGTTTTTATGCTAATTTGTCTCTAATACTTTTTTTTTTTTTGGTTTTTCGAGACAGGGTTTCTCTGTGTAGCTTTGCGCCTTTCCTGGGACTCACTTGGTAGCCCAGACTGGCCTCGAACTCACAGAGATCCGCCTGGCTCTGCCTCCTGGGTTATATTTTTTATTAAAGCACAAGTTTAAAATTAAACAAAGATGATACCAATAGGCATGCCAAAGCAGATGGGGGAAAGCCCATGAAGTCTCAATCCTCCACAAAGAACTACAGGCAACTGAGGAATGCTGAGAGTGGGAGAAAGAAAGCTCTTCTCCAAGGAAGAGCTCACAATAGGAAAACTGTTAGCCCTGAGGATACACATAAAGGTAACATTGTACTGATTGAGTAAGCTATATTTAGGATATATGTATACATATATTATTATTACTATAATAATAAATAAAATAATAATAAAAATAAAGTAATAATAAAAAAGGAATCATGAATTTGAAAGAGTTTGGAAACATATGTGGAAAGGTTTAGAGGAAGGAAAGGGGAGAGAGGAATTATGTTATTATATTTTAATTTCATAAATAAAAAGTTTTTTAAAATTAATATTATTACATAAGAATTTCTACTTCTAATCAAGAAAGAATAACAATGGTTAGGTTTATTTTCCTCCATAGAAGACAAACAAAATTCTTTAACAATGTCCAAACCAGTAAACAACAAGTAATAAAGAATAACAACCTCAGAGAGATGGGAAACAGTGAGGTGGCAGTTGGTTGAGCTCTCTGCTTGGGAGTTTCTAAAATGTGCATGGAGTAGAACCTACACGTCTAGAAGAGCTACAAGTTAACAGAGAACAAAGTTCCTATAGTGATGGGCTAGACCACTGATGCAAAGGGAACTACACAGAGAACTCTGGAACTCTGGAAACTCTCATGTCTGCCAGACCTTGTTAAAATTTCTCCCAAGGAAAGAAGAGGAGAAAAAAAAGAATGAGGCAAAGAAAAGGAATCAAAATTGAGGAAGAATGAAGGGCTCAAGCTCTTACGACTTTATTGGTGATTTCCATTAAAACTTAAAGAAGAAATATGACAAAGTCTTTGCAGAAAAGTGAAGAGATGGCAATATTCTCCACTTGAATTCCATGAAGGCAATGTAATTATGATACCAAAGTAAAACAAAAATACCACCTTGAAATTAAGTTATAAACCAGTGTCCCTCACAAGCATACAATGTAAAAATTCTAAAAAAAATTCACTAAATGCAACCAATAACAAATAAGAAAGATAATACATCATGACCCCATGTATGTTGTTCCAGGAATGTAAGGTTGGCTTAACATTTGAAAATCAGTGTAAATTGTGTTTTATGAGGAAACTTTAAAAAATTTTAAAAAGCCGGGCGGTGGTGGCGCATGCCTTTAATCCCAGCACTCGGGAGGCAGAGCCAGGAGGATCTTTGTGAGTTCGAGGCCAGCCTGGTCTACAGAGATCCAGGAAAGGCACAAAGCTACACAGAGAAATCCTGTCTCAAAAAACAAAAACAAAAAAAACAAAAAAAATTTAAAAGTCATATGGTCACTAGATACAGAAAAAAGCATTTGACAAAATCCACACAGCATTCAAAAAGAAATTCTCATCAAAGTAGAAAGAAGAGATTTTTCTCAACACAAGAAAAAGCACCTACAGAAACTGAATATATCATATATATTAGAAAAATATTTGAAACAAAGCAAAGACGTCAGTTCTCACTGCTTTTATTCAACATTATGCTTAAGGTTCCTACTAGTAGATGAAGAAAAAAATACACAAACACATATAAATATGCATGTATGCATACACATACTTGCATACATATAAAACATATATGTGCACTCACACAAAAACACAAACACATATGTGTACACACAAAGACAAAACATATACACACAAATATACACCTAAACATATACATACAAATAAACATGCACATACACAAACCATAAACAGAGAGAGAGAGAGAGAGAGAGAGAGAGAGAGAGAGAGAGAAGAAGAAGAAGGAGGAGGAGGAGGAGGAGGAGGAGGAGAACCAGATGCCATGGACAAGGCACAACTTAAGACATGTTCCCAAGGAATCAGGTCTTCCAGCTAAGCCCTAACTCTATCACTTCCCAGTAGTCCATCAGGTACTGACTCCCACGCAGTCTGTTAGTTGTGGAGTCAAGGATTCCATCGCCATCTGATGGCGCCTCTCCAAATAAGGGCTGTTACTTTGGGAATGAAGTCTTCTTCACATGTGCTTTGGGGAAACTTCTCATATCCACACCACATTGCTAATCAGGACATTCACAACCACTTTGATTGTTTAATGTGTGATTCTAGATTCTTGTGTGTTCTTATAAGGCACAGACAATTGCTGTGCATGTATTCCCATCTTCCACATGAAGAATCATTCTTGCTGAATTATCTCTCTGGACTGTTCTAAAGGCCTGTCGTTGCTACTATACATGCCTTGTGCCTCTGCTTCTCTTGGTGTCACTAACACCCAGCAGTAGCTGTTTAACGCTGGCTCATCCCCTGTGACATTTAACTTTGTTATTTTTCATTTTTGTTGCAGTTTTCTTTTCTGTAGCTGTATTAAAGCACTTTGGCCAAAAGCAATTTAAAGGCGGATAGGGTCCATTTCATCTTACAAGTTACAGCCCACCATATAGGGAACAAAGGCAAGAACTCAAAACAGGAGCTTGAAGTAGAAACGGTGGAGGAACACTGCTTATAGGCTTGCTCAGCTATCCTCTTTATGCAGTTCTAGGGATGGCATCACCCACAGTGGGCACTGAGCCATCCCACAACAATCACCAATCAAGATAATCCCCCACAGACATGTCCAAAGACCACTCTGACCTGGACAATCCCCAGATCCAGAATCCCTTTTCAGATGACTCTAGGTTGTATCAAGTTGACAGTTAAAGCTTACTGCAACAATTTATAGGACCAGTAATGAGTGTGTCTTTTGCGTAAGAATGCTTTATGTAATTATCTGGTACAAGAGTGGCATTTCTTATATAATTTGTCTATTGATGCCATTTATGCTTTTCAACCTTTGCTATCTAGTAACTTTGCACATTGTCCTCCCCTTTAGATGGAATTTTAAAATTCTTGGTAGTTTTTTTTTTTTATGTTGTAAGGTCTATTTGTAAAATTTTTAAGTCTTTAACCATAGTATCATCTCCACAAAGGCCTTTGTTATCATTGCCTATCGATGATTTATTATTATTATTGTGAATGATGTCTTCTTTAGATACTTTCTAAAAACTTTAGGAGTTCATCTCTTGTGACCACCTTTATCATAACATGTAACTTTTGTGACTTTTCTGTATCAACAATTGTCCTATTTCTGAATAGTGGGCCCCCTCTCTTCCCAATTCCTTATACCCTGTTTCTTTTCTCTTTACACTCCACAGGCTAGGGCTGCTAGAACAATAATTATCTAAGAATCCTAGATCCTGAAGGGAGCACAGAGAAGAAATTTCTCACACCTTTATCAGGTTAAGGAAGTCCCCTCAGTTTGGCAGAGTTTTTCCACACATGTGCGATATTCTGCCAGTAACTGATTAGAATTTTGAAAATACTCTTTAATTGTATCTTAGCTGCTTCTGCTGCTGACACAGTATCACTGCCCTGGTTGCTCTTCAGTAGTCTATAATTGATCTGATTTTTCTTTTTTGCTGGTTTTAAAAGCTTTTCAACTGCTATTTTAAAACTCACTCACAAAGTATCTGCATATGGGGTTGTAATTTTACCTCCCATGAATGCTGTCTTCTTCCTCATCTACAGGCTTACATGTTTCTTCAGGTCTGGATATTTGTCTTCGATTATTGCAGCACTATTAGCTTTTCTTCCGAAATTTCTCTTGCATTACTTTGAATTATCCAGTTAGTCATCTATTTCATATTCATTCTTCTTACCTCTTTAGCAACCAGTGAGTTACTGTGCCAGCTTCCTTAGCTATAACTTCAAGTCCATTAGTTAAACATTGTTATAATGCAAAAATATTGATTTCTATGATCAACATCTGTACTTACCACTGCAGTCTTACTGGTCCTTCCATTTCACTGTCTGTTCATGGACACAGGGAACTGTGGGAAGCTGGCTCATCTACGAACAGTCACAGGGGACCTGCTACATCTGAAAAAAGTTTAAGGGGAAATCAAGAATCAATTAAAGGAACACCATACTGGAAGAGAGCTTAATGATAAAAGAATGTTAAGTTCCTCCTGATTTTTGACAAGCAGAACACAAATAACTCCATTAAAATGTACTAGGGAGACAATTCAGCTTTAGGAATTTATAAACTTGCTTCTAAATCTATCACAAAACACCCTGCTTGAAAAACAAATGATTTTTTTTCTTTTTGTCTATTTTAAAGCAGCCAATGTTCAACAGACCTCATGACTTTGCAAGGTTCTAAATGATTTATCCTTTTAGTATGGATGCATCTGATCAACATTTCAAAGTAGTCCAGGACATAGGAATGAGATCCTTGCTGTAAGTGTCCTCCAGACTGTTGCATACAATATAGCAAAATACATGCCTGGGAACAAGCATCTAAAAACCTGGAAGAAACCATATTCTTCCTTCAAAATGATGGAGTGATGAAAACTACTCTTTAGCACATCTTTATTGATAAAATAGTCATACACATTTTGTTTTATCTAAACTTGGAAAATCTTTATTTTGTGGGGAAATGGAGAATAAGTTCTTTAGAATACCTGATTAAAGACTTCATTTCAAAGCCAAAGTCAACATAAATGTTATTCACAATGAGTTAGACCCAGCCTACTACTCATACAATAAAACAAATACAATGCCTACTTATAAAAAACTCAAAATCAAGTGTGAATGAGTAAAAAATATAGTTTTAAACTGGGAGTGGCCTTGAACAGACATGAACACATGGTTCTCCCTTGACACCAAAAGAGGTGTCATGAGAGAGATGACGGGGAATGGTGATGTGGCAGACAGCCTGTCTCAGGGCAGCAAATCAGATGCCCTGATACCAGACTCTTAGAAGACGTTACAGCCAGTGGGTTGTGTCAAGGAAGGGCACTTGGGGAGGTGATCTTTTTATTTGCAAAGTAGCTTTGTGTGATAGAGACAAGGTAGGAGAGGTTCCCATTGAAAAAGGGATTAGTCTGAGTCAGGAGCACTGCCTGAGTTGGAGAGTGTTCCCTATTTGCATCCTGTAACAGCTATTGTAAATGAAAACAGGGCCCTCAATGCTACAGACCTGGTATGGAGTTTCTAAGAAGTGCTCTTGTCTCCAGCCCCTCTCTCTCCCCCTTCCCTCTCTTCACCTGTCTGATTTTGGTGCAACCTCAGCACCTGGCCTTGCCTATCTTGCAGCACATGTCCAGGGAAAGGTTAGTTGCTTACTTCTGTATCTCCCTCACTAAGAATGAGCTTCTGGAGAACAGAGACCCCTGCCTTTCATCCTGTGTCCCCAGGACCTATCCCAGTGGCCAGCAGTAAGTAATAATGAATGAAAGAGAGACACAAAGAATAGTTAGGTATATAGCTCTCTCGCTCTCTCACAAAGCTCTCTGTCTCTGTCTGTGTCTGTCTGTCTCTGTCTGTCTCTGTCTCTGTCTCTCTCTCTCATGCATGTGCTTATCAACTCTCTCAGTAACCCCTGAGGCTGGCTGTCGGGCTTTGCCTTCCTGTGTTGTTGAATGTAATCCTAGGAGACGTGGCCTCCTGCTTCCATCTTCCATCCTCAGCGGTCAACAGTTTCAGCTCATCGTCACTCAGACTGTCATATTTAATATCAGCTGTGTGGATCTGGAGCTTTGTGGAGGCTCCACCCCCACCTTGGGCATCTGTCTCTGTCCTCCAGCCTCTCCTCCCTGGTTGTTTCTCCGTGTTAAGAGGAGGGCAGCTGCAATTGCTTTCTTGCTGTGTTTACTGTATGTCTCTGCCCCATACCCATTTGTCATTTTTATTGTATTTCTGTCTGAATTTATCTTTGGGTGAGGCCTTGTCCTCAGCATTTGCCTTCAGAGAGGAGAACAGCATGCTTGGTGAAACCAAGAATTTATGTGACTGGTTTGAACCCAGAACATTCCCACAACCTTCAGGCACTGCAGAAACTTGGACTTCTAAGGTGCTTTCCGAGCATCACTTCCTTTGAAGCTCAGAGGGCAGTGTAGAATAGTCATCATCACCCTACACTAAGTGTTTTGAAGAGTCCTGGAAGTCTGGTTTACAGGTGATCACTTCCTGTCTACTATAGTGGGCCTGGACGGGTCATTTACTATCCCAAACCTCTTTCTTCCCATTCATTAAACAGTAATAAATGACACCTCTTACCACCCCACCTAGAGGATTGGAAAGAGTGTGTGACAATGAGCCCTTAACCATCTCAGATGGCTACAAGGTCCACACAAGACAGCATAACAATGCAGTATTATAAAATCAAAAGTGGTCAGGACCAATCCCAAAGGGCTGCTACTGTCTATGTTACTGTGAAATAGGAGAAGGAAGAGAAGGAGGTAGGGAGAGACAGGGAAGGAAAGAATAAGTTTAACCGTGATCACTCACAGATATGAGTGAAGGGTTATTTACAAGAGCATGGACAATTTGCCAGTAGCAACACTATGAAGAAAATGTATCTCCCTCCCCCAGTGTAGGAGCAATTCTTCAGAACTCAAATCTCCTACCTGCCATCCCTCCCCATCATGTAATCTGGGCTGTGATTGACAGGGTCCTGAACACCTGGTCATGTCAGAAGATAGGGATGAAACATTTACACACACACACACACACACACACACACACACACACACACACACACACCACCTGAATACCACATTGTATACACAACACATATATACCACATATACATCCCACACGCAACATGCATGCCACATGAATATACGACACACAGAACACAATACACACAACATGTAACACATACCACATGCACACATACACCATACATACAACCCATACACATACACACAACACACATACATGCCACACACACTGTACCCAAATACATCCAAATGCATACTATATTCTTACATTCTTATAAAACACACACAGATACAACACACGAACCTCACACAACACACATCCCCATATCACATACATACATTCATATATATACAGTCACATATCACATATATATATCACACACATTATATGTGTACATCACATACACTCACAGATATCACAACACACACATCATGCACATACATGCCATGCACACAATACACACCTCACTCAACACATACCCACATCACTCACATACAACATGTGCTCACATATAATTTATACATACATATGACACATATATACATACACATTATATATATATATATATATTCATATATACACACACACTAAAACACATACCACATACACTAACATATCACACACATATATACACATGTATCACACTCACATATCACACATATACACACACACACATCACATATACTCATATACATGGGATAAGTAGCTTGTTTCAGCCAGACAGAAGAAAGCACACACATTTCTGGTACTTGTGACCTGCCCTGTCTCTGGGTGGCCAGCCCTAGGATCTGTTGGAGGGATGTCAAGTCTCACTTGCTTTCCTTTGTTTTCCACCAGGGTTTCTACTGCCTAAGACTGGGCTTCCTGACTCACTGAATGGTTTGGTTTCTTGGCAGCATGGCCGTTCACCAACAGACATTTTCCCTGGAAAACCATGCTAGCTAGTCTCCACCCAGGAGCACTTTCTAACCTACATTAGTAATTTTGTCACTGGGGCTGAATGGCTTTTAAACACACTTATGTCCAAAGTTGTCACTGGATGGATCTGCACTGAGAAAGCAAACTGTAGACTGAGACAGGAGAGTGACCTCCTGAGTGTGTCACCAAGGCTGGGCACCGCTCCGCACAGTCTAGACGCGATGCTTCAGAAGTAACAGGCTGGAAACATCTTAGCTTCCATCCCATTGCTTTTACCAGGATAGCGATGAAACCAACTCTGTTGATGAAAGCGTCCGAGTTTCCCTCCCTAATTGCATCAGCTTGACCCTCTCTTCTGATTAAACGCTTATAATTTTTCTCCCAGCATGTAATTTTTTAATTATAATATGTTTGAAGAACATCAAAATTATTTGGCTGTTTTCAGGGTGGCTGTTGACAGCTGAGTCAATCGTTTCCTCTCTGATGTGCCAGGCACCCAGTGGGTCCCTGAGAAATAATAAATCATGACATTGACAGAGGTGTCCCCACGTTGGGTGCTGGGCTCAGAGGAGCAGTGGTGGGGAGAAGCCTGCAGATTCACTGCAGCTGTGTTCCTGCCCCCCTCCCCCCCCCCATGCACTTGGGACAGTGTGAAAGAGAAGAGAACAATGCTGAATTACAAGCCCATGATTTTATTTCCCATGATTATTACCCTGGAGGCCTCCAGGGGCTGGGATTGGATACAGCAATCTTGTAGGGGTAGATCTGGTTAGAGGATATTTACTAGTCAAGGTTAAATAATCTCAAATCCAAATCAAAACATTTTCTGGACAAAAACGCGCGCGCGCACACACACACACACACACACACACACACACACAAAATGTGTACTCCCCTAAGGTCCACAAGGATAAGCACCTGGCATTTGTGTGGTCATGCTCACATAACGTAACTCTGGTCACAGGAGCACCCAATCAAGTGCTCCCTAGAAGGAAAGTACTTGGGGAGTCTTAGCAACAGCATCAAGGGGCAGTCCGCATCTCTAGCTTCCCAGCAGTATGGATCCCTTTGAATCTATCCTTTTGAGAAGTTGATAGCCAGATTAGACAACCTCTGGGAGATGCCATCTGAAGGAGCCATCTGTCTGCCCCACTGAAGTCATGGCCCTCTGCCTCATTTCCTGCTTGTCTGGTCTGTGTGTTTTTATTTGTGTTTTTTTGTTTTTCCTGGAGTCAGCTGCCTGACCCTCAGACCTGAAAAGGATACTGAATTGCCAATTCAATTTACCTAAAACTGGTGGAGCCTGAAAGCCTGGTCCACACTGACATACAGCTAATCTAATACAAATTGATTTTGGTTTTAAATCCAAGCAAGTCAAGAAATTGCTGTGGGTCTCTCCCTCCTGGCCCCAGTACAAAGGACTTTGCTTTGCTGCTACTGAAAAGCACATGACCTGAGCCTGTTGGGCCCTCATTTCTATAGCGGCCGTATGATCCTCCACACACATAGGGCTTCTGTCTCCACACTCGTCCTCCACTCCACATGATGGCCTTAACAGAGATTAGGAGCCTCAAACCAGGAGCAGCAGCTTCCCACTCAGTCTCCCCTGATGCTCTCTCCTAGACTCTGATCTCTGACCACTCTAATTCTGAACTCTGATGTCCCATTCCCACTGTTCCTCTGGCAACTATATTCCTGGGTTAGCCCAAATGACCTATGACTGGCTCTAGTCCTCTAGACTGGTCATTTGTAGGGTTTCAGCCATTCCCAAGTTCAGGGACCAATTTCATGAATTCTTTTGTAAGGTTCAGAGCCCTATAATCCAGGACCTTCTCTGTAACTAACCATCTCCCTGTAGATATTAATGCTTGAATTTTCTGGATACACATTAGGCCTCCTTATTAGTACAAAGTCCACTTCAAACTACACAGATGCCAATCTCTTGATCAGACTGGCTTTATAGATATTTATCTATAAAGAATTTTCCAAAGCATTTTCTTCATGGACCTGTCCAGAAAACAACTTCAAGATGAATATTTTAATGTGATTGAATGGACAGGACTCATATGTGACCATCTGGAAGATATGTCTCCAAGAAAGATTCTATGCCATGTGCTTGTGACAAATAAGCCATATTTAGCTCTTCTGAAATTATGCCTAAACATAACAAAATAGCAATATCTACCTAGGGTTACAACGATTAAGTGAGACAATGCTATACCTGCCATTTATCACATAAAACTATAGTCTCGGGCTTTTTTAGAATTCTGAATCTGCAGAATGAGATGACATGTACTCTATTCCTAGCTCTCAAGAGACTGAGGCAAGAGGATCACAAGTTGTAGGTTGGTCTGAGCTACATAGCAAGACCCTCTCAAAACAAACAAAAACAGGAAATGAAAGAAGGAGGAGAAGTAAGTATAGGAGGAAAGAAAAAAAACCTCTGAATCCATAGGATGGAAAATGGCCCAAAGAAATGGGTCTGAGCCTTGGAGAACCTATTAACTAGAGTGAGAAGAGTCCATGGTGGAAGGACACATTCAGCACGTAAGTATACAGATTTCTATCTGGAAACCATGGCAACATATATCAATATAATTTTGTGTATGGAGAGCCAAATAAGTAGGTTGGTAGACAGAAAGCCAGCAAGGGGATAATCAATCATAAGGTCTTGGGTCTGAGTTGGTGTCAGTATTTCGATTCTCATTTGTGGTAGACTATAAGTGAATCATTGAGTCTGGAAAAGAGCATTTTTAATATGTTCTTTAGGTGATTCTGATATGGATGGCTTGATGGACACTCTCAGAAAAACTTGAATGCAGAGACATATAAAAGAAAGGGAGAACACAGGATTGTAGAAACTGTGCCACTCAGAAATTAATCAGAGAAGAATCAGGCCCATGGATCGGTCTCTATTATTATTATTATTATTATTATTATTATTATTACTATTATTACTATTATTACTATTATTACTATTAGGCCTTGGAAAACAGGATAAAAGTCCCTTTACCCTTTGACCATCAGAGGACTTAACCCTCTTTGAGGGTGGTCATTGTGGCTTTAAAATGAGTCAAATATATATATGAATTTGTTTTCTAATCTCTAGAAAAATAAGGATGAGTTTGCCCAAGAGTCAGATGCCCTTGGCCTCTTGTTCTCATCCACTCATCCAGGCAGGCATTATTTCACTCATTTATGCATCAATTGCATCATGACTGCTTCTCCTGTTGCTTCACCTATGATCTCACTCCCAAGTCCAATAACCACACCTAAAAATCCTCTAAAAACTTGATATATACAAATAAAGTCTGATTTATCATATTTCTTTTCATCTCCAAATTAACCTTTTCCCCTAAACTCATAATCTCCAAAAATCAAGAAAAAACACAAAATCACTTCTTATATGTGCATGCCACAGACTAGAATACAAAGAACTTTACATAGGAAAACATTTTTTGTGTGCAATAACCAGGGGAGAGACAAGAGCATTCTAGCCATTTCACTTATCTTAGAACAAGGGTTAGATTCTAACCCTTCTAAGACGACATGCAGTTAGTACCAGGAGGCAGAGAGATAAACACTATAATCCTCATACCAGCTCAGGATCCTTTCGGTTTTTTTTTTTTTTTTTCAGGAACCCAGTTTTCCTGATACGGTTTGGAAATGGGAAGCAGAGATTGACATATAAGGACCCAAACTATCTAATGCATAATTTGACCCAAGAAACCTAAAGAATATCCTCATGTGACGAATCAGTCCACATAGTCACTCAATGGCATCATCATTCAACACCATCACTCAGTCTATCATTCAATTACATTACTCCACATCATCACTGAGTGGCGTCACTACACCGTGTCACTCGGTGTCTGTAATGGTGCCATTCATTATCATCATTTTCAATCATCACTCAACATCATCACTCAGTGGAACCATTCGACATTGTCACTCAAAGGTATTACTAAATATGAACATTTGATGGCAGTATTCAACAACGTCACTCAACATTATCACTCAATGATGTCACTCAATAGTGTCACTCAACAGCATCACTCAATGGTATAAACCAGCATCTTCACTAAATGTCACTCAGTGACATCACTCAATGCAGCCTTCAACAGTGTCACTCAATGATATTACTCAAGAGGATAGCATAATGGCATCACCCAACATCATTACTTGACATCATTACTCATTGACAAGACTCAGTGACAGTATTCCATGGCATCATTCAACAGTGTCACTTGCCAGCATGATAGTGTCACCCAATACCATCACTAAATTTGGTCAGTAGCACTACTATATGAAACCACTCAGTACTGTCATTCATTGTAATCACTCAATGATACCACTTCAGGACCACACTATACTGTCACCCAACATCATCATTCAATGGCATTGCTTAATAGTTCAATGATACCATCAAGCAAGAACATACACAGAATAATCACCCAACATCATCACTTGACATCATTCAATGGTATCATTAAATGATGTCATTTAATGGCATCACTCAGTGTTACTCAAAGACATTAATCAATTTCATCACTGAAACATCGTTTTTACAAATGACTTGATGTAGTTTCTCAAAGTTTTCCATTAGCAATTTGCTCCTTGCAAACCTTATTTAAAACACAAGGAAATACCATTGCCAAAGAAAATAATTATAGTAATTATTTCATAACAAGTTCCCCAAACTCCCAGTGACTTCCTCAAACATTTTCCTAAAGCCCACTAGGCATTGATAAGCTTGCCAATGCATCTAACCCACAGACATCACTATTTTTAGGGAAGGGTTTTTTTTTTCTTTTTTTGTTTTGTTTTGTTTTTAGTGCTGGGGATGAACCCAGAGCCTTGTACATGTTAGGTCAAGTGCCCTGCCACTGAGCTACACCATAGCCCAATGATAAGCTTTAAAGATAGGAACTTTTCTCCCCCTTAGCTAAGGAGCTTCTATGAAAGAACATTTACAGAAAAGATTCTTTACTCTTGTAATGCTAAAAAAGAAAAAAATCATTTGTCAGGGTAGATAAAAATAGCCTAAATGTCCACCTTCTTCAATTACAGTGCTTTTGCACAGAGATGACAAGGAACCTACTAAGGAGGAGAGATAAATCTATATGTTTCAATATGTAAACTCATTCATACGCATCATTAGAAGAAAAAGTCAGAGAGAAAGAGTATCTATTGATATGTGCTTTTATATGTACAAACTAGATCAGGGAAGTTACACAAACCTTGGCTGAGAAATTTGGACTTGGAGATTGGGGTGCATATATAAAATGAATTGTATCTTCTTTTGTAGCATTTCAGTGATTTTTCTTACCACAAGCAAGTATTGATTTTTAAAATAAAAACTAGGTTTAAAAAGTATGGAAATTATTCAGGTATCATCAGCCATTATTAACATATTAATAGATATTAGTTATTACTTCTTTTGTGGCAGCCACTCAGAAGAGAAACAGCATTGAGCAGGTAAACTGGGTGTAAACCAATAAGAGAAGGAAAGAACTCTTTATGGGCTGTTGCCTGGCAGCGAGGTAGAAAGAGGTGGAGAGTGTCTGACCTATTTGAGACATTGACATTTGGCAGGGACATACCACTTGGTAGGGAGAAATTAAGTCAGAAAAGCTAAGAGAGAAGACCAATTTTACTTGGTCCTTTTATGCATGTATTCTGAAGAGCTCCCAGCAGGGAGACTAGACTCAGAGGGCAGACAAACAAGCATGAGCCAGGGATTAAAGCAGGGTGGTGCTCTTGGAGGGCCTGGAAAGCTGTTATTTGGGTTGAACAAAAATTTGATGAAATCAACCAGATTGTTGCTCAACAACTCTGCACTTCCTGAGTCTGGGCTGGAGGCACAGTACTTAGAGGCTAGGGGTGCTGGAGTCAGGAAGCTTGGCTTTGGATTCTCAGTCAATGTATAACTTGTAACCACTAGACAAACAAGGAATCAGATTAGAGTTTCTCCAAGTTCTCGTCAAAGTTCAAGCCCTAGCATCAATACTTCCAAGAGCTCCCCAATTTCTTCTTCTAAAATATACCCTCGTAATAAGCTATCTGCACCACCACCCCCATGTCCCATCTCATTTCTGGAGTCTGTAGGTAGGCACCTATATTTTGAGTGTGAGCCCATGATCTTGTGTGTACTCCTTCATGAGATGAGTCCTCAGCTCCCACACCAGCACCCTTCAGAGCTAAGTAGACACACAACTCACCCTGCTCACTGGGAACACAATATTCCCTAGGGAACATCATAGCCAATTAATATGCAAGGCCAGTGTTTTCTCAGCTTCCACTTGGGAATACTCTAACTAGGCAGTCTCTTGACTTACCAATCACCCTCATTTCCTGTTGTATCCTGCAGGTGAATCCCTGCACTCCCCTTTTCTGGACTGCATGGAAAGGTAGATGCTGGCTGGAGATGACCTCAGATCGATGAGAAAACTAAGGTCAGATGTTGGGGTATCTTAGATAATATCCAGGGCAAAGCTCTCAACCACAAACACCCTGCTGTCTGCAACCTCCTCCTCCCTTACCTGAATTCTGTGGCTTGCAAGGCTCTTTCCTGGGCAGTCTTTCTTAAACTAGGATTTGGAGAGTGTCAAGGAGCTCAGCTTAAACAGGACCATCCAACCAGCAGAGAGAGGCAGTGTTCAAGAGAGAGGTGGAGTTCCTGGCTTGTTTCTCTGCCTTGCTTGCTCACTAAAATAAACCTCTTCTCATAGGCAGGTCAGCTTTTTCCCTATCACTTCATTTACAGGTCCCCAAAGTCCTGAAGGGTCTGACAGCTACCCTTGACTTCTCCTTTACTCTCTATCCAGTCAGTCACAGATTCTGTTAAATCAGCTTCTTAAAGTTTCCTCAACTCTGTCTATTTGCTCCTCTCTATCTTTTAGTTCTTATAGCCTATTTCTAAATGACTGACACAGATTCTCAAAGACCTCTTTCCTCTGTCAGTCTGGCTTTTAACAATTCATTCTAGGTGTTGTTCTCCAAATTTCCAAACAGGCAAATACAATCAGAAAACTCACGCAAAAGCATTCACATCTGCACCTACACGCCCCCATCCAAGTGTCCTTTAGGCCCTTTTGCAACTTGATTGTATGTCTGCCCCATCACATCAACTTCAATAAGGGCTTCTACTGGGAATTAATTAAGTACCTCCCATATACAAACCTGGCATTTTGCATAGGCAAAATATTTTTAAAGTTGGATGCAGAAAACTTCTTGATGCTCTCTCTTTTTCCTCTCCCATGAAGCCCATTGCCTCTGCTGTTCCTGCTGCAGAGCTCTCACTAGTTTCTGTGTGGCCCTGCCTTCAGTCATGGTATTCCCCCTTATGGGTGGCTAATTGCTCCTCACTCAGTCCTCATGTGGTGGTGTAAGGACATGGTGTGCTCAGTGCTATACAAGAGCTCGTCAAAATTCACGAACAGCTTTTCATTCACTCCTCTGTAGTACCTTCAGCAGGACCTGGTTCTCAGTGAGTGTGATCTGGCACTCTAGCCTAAGGAGGAGATAGGTGCTTTCCCGGGGGCTCAGGTTTATCCAGCAGAAGGGTATCTTCTTTTCTCCCTATCCACTGTGGGCAGGATGGGTCTGGTCTGAGTGGAGAACACAAGGCCACAGCCACTGAAAATGGGGGTAACACTGATGGTAACTATCACTCTGAAAGCACTGAGTGTTACCACTGAAAGGCACATTATTTGTAATTATGAGGTCTTCTCTCCACTCCTACATTACAAATGTGTGGTGGTATTGTGTTCCCCAAAATATTGTGCACGCTAATAAACTTATCTGGGATCAGAGAACAGGACAGCCACAATATTAAACACAGAGGTTAGGCAGTGGTAGCACACACCTTTAATCCTAGCATTCCAGAGGCAGAAATCCCTCTGGATCTCTGTGAGTTCAAGGCCACATTGGAAACAGCCAGGCATGGTGACTCATGCCTTTAATCCCAGAAAGTGAGCTTTTAATCCCAGGGAGTGATGGTAGAAAGCAGAAAGGTATATAAGGCGTGAGGAGCAGAAACTAGCAGCATTTGGCTGGTTAAGCTTTTAGGCTTTGAGCAGCACAGTTCAGCTGAGATTCATTCAGATATGAGGACTCAGAGGCTTCCAGTGTGAGGAAACAGAATCAGCTGAGGAACTGGCAAGGTGAGGTAGCTGTGGCTTGTTCTGCTTTACTCCAATAACTGGCTTCAGGTTTGATTTTATTAATAAGTACCTTTAAGATTCATGCTACACAAATGAGTGTAAACTAGGACCTATCAGGCAGGATATAAAGACTCTGACATTGCAGTGTGTTGGAAATCGAGCCTTTTTCCTGACCCAAGCATGCTGCCTCACAACTCATTCACTGGAGTCTTCCTTCAGTTCCAGTTGTTTCCCATCATCCCTTTTTAGTGTCTATCTCATTCAGTCTTCAGGTAGATAAGCCTTCCCAGTAATTGATCAGATTTTTGCACCCTGATAGGCCTCTTTGCCGATGCAGCAATCCAAATCAGACCAAATTAGGAAAAGACCTGGTTTAATGGGTAAATCATTTCCGGGTGATTGTTGGCCCCTCAGAGAGGAGATGGGGACGAGAGACCAGAAGAACCATGTGTCTGTTTTCTGGAATGCAGTTTATGTACCCTGTGGGAGTGGTCTTGGGGAGGAGCTGTGTTTGGCAGGCTTTGAAGGGGCGAGTTTAGGGAAAGAGATGGGGGAGGGGAGTTGAGGTGGATCTTCCACCAGAACATTCCAGACTCTTTGGGTATAGGGATGCCAGGGTGCCAGGGGTTCAGGTGAAGCTCCCACCCAAGCAAAATAGTCTGTGCTGACAGTTCCTAGCCTCCTCAAAGATCACTGAGACATAATTAATGAGTTCTTTAACCTCCTCTTCTTCTTTTTCTACTCCGCATCTCATTCCAGATTTCCTCTTGGAGGACCCTAGCAACACGCACTAGTGAAAGGTTCTTCTACTCAGAGCTTCTGCTTCCTCCTCTGCACAGTGGGAATAAAATTAGGAATCGAAAAGTTACACTAATGGTCACAGGGGATCATCTGGATGTAAAACAAGCAGCTGTTGGATGCCAAGAGCCACCTGGACACCCACATAGCTCTGAGCATGGGCAAGGGTGCTGCAAATTCCTGTGAACTGTGATAGTGAAATGTTTCTCTCCCTACACTGCTTTTCCTTTTAGTTGTTGTTTCAGGCTTTCATTTGCAACCAATTACTCTGCTCTAGGATTTATTTCTCAGAGACCCTCCTTTCCTTTTCATATTGACTTCCTGGAAGAGATATCAGAGAAGCCTGGAGTTCTGGATCTCTGTCCCTTCTGTGTATGACCCACACACAGTTGGCAGACATTCTGCAATAGGCAAATGGGGAAACTTACTTGAGAGGGTCATCTCAGTCTCTCTCTCAACTGAAATAGACAAATTCTCCCAACTATCACCAAGGAAGTCTAATTTCCTAAAGTAAAGATGGAAGAGAAAAATAGATTCAAAGTGACCAAACTTCTCTCATGGGAGTAGAGCTGGCCTAACCAGGAAGGGGTGGAACATCGGAAGCACTCCCACACCTCATCTACAAATCCCTGAAGTGGAGACATGGTCCTAACACAGAAAGGATTAGGGAGAAGAAAAACTCCAAAAACCTAGGGAGCCTTTGATGTAAACTCACTGCTGTGGGCCTGTGCTGCTGCCCCAGCCTTCCCACTGGAATCCCTTCTGCTGATCCTCTGTAGAGTCCCCTTTCTCCCATCCTGGGGAGCCATGCTTACCCAAGCAGGTAAGGGCAACTCTGCAGAAGATCTCAAGTGGTTCCAGGGGCTCAGTCTCTACAAGGGGGTCTGGGACTTTATAAGCTTAGAGATCACTACAGGTGCTGTCAGGGTTAGGTTTTTTGTTTTTGTTTTTGTTTTTGTTTTTTGTCAACCCACCACAATCAAGACTCACCTGGGAAGAGAGTCTCAGTGAAAGAATATCTAGATCAGTTTGTCCTGTTGACATGAAAATTCAACATGAATTTTCATGAATTGATATGCAAAGACTCAGCCTAAAAGTGGACATCACCATTCTCCTGATTTGGGCCGTTGGACTGTATCAGAGTAGAGAAAGCTATCTGAGCACTAAGCATACATGCATTCAGTTATCTTTGCTCTTGAATGTGGATGTGATGTGACTTCCCTGCTATGATGGACTGTAACCTGGAATTGTGAGCTAAAATAAATCCTTCTCTTCTAAATTGCTTCTGTCCAGATATTTTACCTCAGGGACAGGAGTGAAACCAGGACAGGAGGTTCCTACATAATGAAAGACATAAGAACGTATATTGCCGGGTGGTGGTGGTGCACGCCTTAAATCCCAACACTCGGGAGGCAGAGCCAGAAGGATCTCTGTGAGTTTGAGGCCAGCCTAGTCTACAGAGTAAGATCCAGAACAAGAACCAAAACTACATGGAGAAACCCTGTCTCAACACCCCCCCCCCAAAAAAAAGGAACATTTATTATAGGTTAAGGGAAAATTTCTCTGATATGTTCAAGGGACCTTCTTGAAAATTCTGTCCTCTTTCTTATCTCCCTATCCCCATGATCAGCCCCTTCTAACTATCCCAGTATACATATTCACCTGGGTACTGGCCAGAGTCTCCTTTCTCCCTGGAACACTGTTTCCTCCAAGGTCCTGCCCTTCATCATCAAAGCAAATGTCAGAATTTTCTTGCATATGAAACCTCTACAAAGGTCTTCATGCCTCTAACCCAATAATGGTGATTTTAGGTTGCTACCAAGAAATCACTCTATGCTTCCTGAACCCAGGGAGCTTCAAGGCTGAGTAAAGAGCTATGAGATGGGAAAATCATTCTCCATAGTAAGAGACTGAACTTAAACAAGTGTCTGAGAAGAGAAGCAATCAGAGAGGGCCTTAAGGGAATCAGCATTTCTGCAGAGCTCTTAGTGCAGAAAGGTGGGGAAATGAAGGCCAGGCAAAAGAGAGGGTCTGAGCACAGCAAGTGACTATGAAAACAGATAGAAAACAAAAAGTTGTATTATGAAGTAGCTGGGCTGAAAGGCAGAGTTCCTGCATAAATGTGAGTAACAGGTTAATGGCTATCAGATGGTTCCTATGCCTCCTGGCTTTTCTCCACTCCTCTCATTAGAAACTAGAAACTCTATATTGTGTTGGGTTTTTTTTTTTGGTCATGGTTGTGCTATTTTTTATTTTTTATTTGTTTTTTTGTTTTATTTGTTTGTTTTTAATGATGGCTACTGAACTGAGGGCATTGTGCTTGTGAGGTAAGTCTATTGACACTGAGCTAAATCTCCAACCCTACCTCTCCATGGGCTATGTAGGACACAAACCTGTTCTTCAGACCATTCTTCATGTGATCCTAAAATTCTTTTTCATTATAAAATAGTTTGACTGCAAGAGTCAGGGGTCCAGATTGTCTGACACTAGGTAGTCTCATGGATAGACTTCTATTCATGGCAGGGAGTTGCACCCATGAAATCTCAGCAATGTAGCTGCCTAAAGAAGACTACACAATGACAGTATGCCAATGCAGATGGTGAAAATCTCACAAGAGCCCACCCCCAGATTAAGAGATTGGGGCAATTAATGGCTGTTTAGAGAGGGGGAATAAGTCTTCTCCAGGGATGAGCCCCCTGATAGGTTATCTAATCCTGAGGGTCAACCCTAAATACATATGCATATCAGCAACAGTAAATGGACTCAGCAATTTGTATTGATATATAAATATCATATATATTCATATTTATAGTTAAGGAAGAGGAAGTCATGAAGTTGAGAGGGAATGGGGAACTTGAGAGGGGCAGGAGTTGAGAGGGAAAGAGTATGGAGTGATAATTTTATATACATATATATGTATATATAGTATTTGTGTATGAAATTCTAAAAAAAATATGTTTAAAAACAGTTATATTGGACAAATTCTGCAAAATATGAATATGCAATAAAATTTAAAAGTTACATATAAATCTACTGCATGGAACTAACCTCAGTTTGTCTTTATCTTTCCACCCTTATCCAAACCTGTATGAGTGTTTCACCTAGAACACTAAAGCAAAACTGTAGTAGTTTTGTATCTCCCTTTCCACATAGAAGTGAAAGGAGCATATTCACCTACACTGGATTTTTCTTGAAACCATGAGTATTAATATGGCATATTACTAATACCCATATTCCTACATGGTCTACCAAGGGTGAAGGAGTTGTCAATTTAGTTCAGTGTTCTTTCCTTGCAAACATAAGACCCTAGGTTCAATACTCATCATCAAAACAATTTTTCTAAATTTTCTTTTGAAAATAAAAGGCATTTTCATTATGAGATGGGTGTTGATGGCTACACAACAGTCTATCATGTAAATATTCCATTTCCACTTAACCTTGCACTCAGATCAGTAATGCCTGCAAATAGATTAAACTAGTTTTCCTTCTGGATTTTGTAAGTCCTATGAATTCTGATGTGGATTTTTAAGTTTCAAAATGGGGCCATAGTAGGTGGTAGTTTCCAAATGTACTAATTCTAATTTTTTTGTTTTTTTGGTAAAACAAGCCTCTCAAGGGATTCATTTTCTGCAAAAGTTTGGGAAATGGTAGTTTAACCTCTCCCCTAGTGTAGGGCATTTAGAACCCTTCCCATTTCTCACTGTTATAAATAACACTTTGATAAAGATCTTTATAAATAAACTCTAGCCACAGTTCTCATTTTTCTTGAGGGTAGATTCTAGGAAGTGAGCTGTAGAGTCAGAGAGCATGGCTTTTTAAAGGGGTACTACTGGGGATATGGGGAGGGAACTGAAGGACAGAAGCAGAAAGGTTAGGAGAAGAGTGGGTATTATTGGAATTTATTATATGTGTGTATGGGAATATCATGATGGAATTCCTCACTTTATACAAGAAATTAACATATACTAGTTAAATTTATATGGATTTTTACAAAATAAAATATAATGTTTCTCCTCCCCCTGTTACAGTCCCTTCAGATGCATATGTATGCTCTTCATTTCTTGCATGTTCCTCCTGTGTTGTCTGTTCCCTTTACTTGGAAAGTCCTTGGCAAATTTTCATGATAACCAAAACAGTGATAAAGAACTATCAGGTGCAAAATAGCTTCCAAGCAGGAATTACTGGTCTCATTTAGTGGTTTGGACTATAAAATAGGCCTGAACTGCAAATAAGTTTTCACTAGGTAGAGAAAGTTCCTAGTGGTCCCACTTACCCTCTGGTAGTGTCTGTTAAACAGTAGCACTGGTAATTCTTAAACCCAGAGGATGGTAACAGGCACCAATTGAGAAGAGGTGTGGGCTTACAACACAAACATGACATATGTATGCACTGCATAAATGGGGCTACTAATATCATTGTTCAGAGCCCAAGGGGGCAATTTCTTCGAGAAATTTGAAGTATATGTCACATAGGATCTGAACTGACATGAGCCAAGCTTGCACGGAAGAGGTATTCAGAAATCACAACTGGGAAACCTACAGACACAGCTATGTGGAAGAAAGGGAGGCACTGAGGAGAAGGGGAAGCCACCAAGATAACCAGGGACTGATCAAAGACAAAAATCCAAATCCTGTTTTGGCACTAAAAACTAAGATTATCTTCTTAAACTCCTCACCCACTAGAAAATTTCATTCCATCCCAGTTTCCATTGAGTAAGTCATCATCATCCTCCCCACATCCACAGAGTGTAGTATTCAGCCTGGAGCTAACCCATCAGCTCCTGTCACTGCCTATGAATAGTGGACCCTCCAAGTTGGCCTTCCCTGAAAAGATGCTGCAGACAGCAACTCTTAGCCATGGTGTTTCTTTGTACCCTCACTTATCTTTCAAAACATCATTTCTGATGTAAAGAGACCATCCCTAACTTTTCTCACTTATCTTTCAAAGCATCATTTCTGGCATAGAGAGACCATCTCTGACTTCTTCTGAATTCCCAACCCAGAGTCAACGGCTCAATGATTTGGCTATATCAAAAACCTGAAAATATCTGCATATTGACAGGGGAGATGAGCCCAGAGCATAGAGCATGGGAGGTGTCAGGATGGCCCTATTCCCTTTGTGGCCCTTCTTTCCTCCTACCTTCCTCACCACTCTGGGAGCTGCTTTGAGTTAACAAGTGCTAAAGACCCTCAGATCTATTTAGAGGGAAGGCCAATTCACTGTGATTAAATGCAAGGTAGTGTTCAATTAGTGGAGAATAAACACAACATATCAACCCACTATGATAATTTTTAGATCAAAAGTTAGAGCACACATAGGCTGCTGTGATCATCATTTACTAATTTAATGGTGACCAAGCTCTTTAAAATCTCACCATTCTCTCTGAGTGTATATGAAGGATGCACCTAATGTTAATTAGAGTTGCTTCATTAACAACTTAACCAAAAGACCACACTTTATGAACTTATTTGGGAGCCTATGAGGACTGATAGAAGCAAATTACTGCCAGTATCTTTCCCATCAGTTAATGAAGGGTGTGATATATTAATCATTAGTAAGGGCCGTATGGTGACAGTCAGTGAAAGAAAGGATGGCTTAGAGTGATGTAGGGGAGCAGGGCAGATGGCTATGAATAACGTGTGTAGGCGCATGGACCCTCATATATGTACCTCTTGTGGCCATAAACACGTTCTACCATATAAGCTTGGGGAGTTCTGTTTGGCAGACAGCTGTTGCTTACACCTCTGGGCCACCCTTGACACTCCAGCAGAGTGTGCCAAGTTGGCAGACAGTCTGGTTGGGAACTGATGAAGAATTTAAAGTTCTGCACTCTAGTGGACAGATGGCTCTCAGGCCCTGCCTAGTTTTTACCCCCTTGGTAGCTGGCTCCTTGAAAGATGTACCCAGTGCTACAGGGCTCCAAGCTGATTGATGCCTGGGGTGTAGATCTCAAAAGCAGTGCTCAATGGAATCAACAGGGTTGTTAAAGACAACTGTGCTCATTTCTTGCTCTCACTCCCAGACATTTAATCAGTATGACTTTAGATCTGAGCACTGGGACTTTGAAAAGCATTCTCCATCTGAGTTATTGTAACCTACAGCAAAGTGTGAGGGTCACTGATCTCTGACCCAAGTCTCTGGTCTTAGAAGGATGAGAGGTGGTAAGCCCTGAGTGTTGGACCTGGACACAGCCTTTTTTCAGCAGGACTTCCAGTCACTGAGTGACAGGGTAGGCCAAGCAAGGTCTTGGGCAATGGTAGTCATGAACTTGAATCCCACTGCCACTTTAGGCCATTACTGTTTCTTCCCATGTGAAATATAGATAATATACTTTCTCTAAAATTATAAGAGAATTAAATAAAATAAATGGGTAAATAGTTGAACCTTGTGCTGGGTAGTTTTATGACAACTTGACACAAGCTATAGTTATCTGAAAGGAGGAAACCCCAGTTGAGAAAATGTCTTCATGAGATCAGGCTGTACAGCATTTTCTTAATTAGTGATTGATGGGGAGGACCCAGCCCATTTTGGGTGGTGCCATCCTTGAGCTGGTGGTCCTGGGTTCTATAAGGAAGTGGGTTCTATAAGAAACCATGGGGAACAGGCCAGTGAGCAGCACCCCTCAATGGCTTCTGCCATCAGCTCTTGACTCCAGGTTCCTGCCCTGTTTGAGTTCCTGTCCTGAATTCCTTTCATGTTGGACTATGATGTTGAAGTGTAAGCCAAATAAACCCTTTCCTTCCCAGCTTGTTTTTGGTCATAGTGTTTCATCACATTAATAGAACAGTGATGAAGACAAGCCTGGAATGCAATAAGTAGAATGGTTTATGCAACAATCTAACAATAACCAATAAAATAAGAGAGACAGAGACTGAGAGGCAGACACACAGAAAGGGGAGAATCATGACTTTGAAACTCTGAAGTACTTAGTGGCAGTGGCTAAATTAACTGTATTTTGTGCTAGTGCTAATCCTGTTCTGGCTGGAATAAAAATATTCTAAAGAGACACCTGTGCCTCTCCCTTTGACTATGTATGCAATGGACCCCAGTAATCAGAATCTCCTCCAGGAGATTTTATGTTGAGAGAAGGAAAAGGCTGAAGCCTGGTGCCAGCCAGAGAGGAAACTTGCCTCCCAGAATGAGATTTCATATGGTCTGACAATTTGTCAGACAACTTTAAAGGAGAGATTCAAGCTAGGCAATGATGGACAGGACTACACCTTGGCCAAAACAGTTTAGTTATGATTATTTCTTGCCCTCTATTCAATCTTAAACCCCATCTCATGGCCATGAAGATGGATTTCATTGGACTTCTTTGTCCCTCTTTCCAATATATCCACATTAAATCTCTTGTTTCTGTTTTTCACTTTTATTTTGTCTTTTCAATTAGTTTACTGGGGGCAAATGGCAAAGCCTGGCTTATTAGGCCTCCATGGCCCAAGCTCCAACCCTAACAACCATAGTAACATGCCTTCTGTAAACCCATCATGCTGCTGGTAACTATAGTGCTTTACTTTGTGTCTGTTATTAGCAAAGCTATTCTATACCCTTTGCAAGCTCATCCTAGGCTGCTGGCTAGTAGAAATACCACATTTGTAGGGATGTTCCAGAAAGCATTGCAGTGGCAGTAACCTGTTCATGAAAAAATTCTACCAATACATGGCACATACTTTGTATGCTGAGAGGACACCTGCCTAGTTCCCAGGTGGTCCACATGACCTGAAGAAAGAAAATCTGGCCAGTAAAGATTTGGTGGCCCAGAACAGGTACATTTCTAAGTTGTTCATCAAATCCCAGTTTCTGTTGAATAAAGTACATACAAACATGTGTAAGGCCAGAGGGAGGTAAAGCTCCCTCACCACTTATAAGGCATGGTGTGAGATGATGAGTGTAATAGTGCAGACCATGGCATTGGGCAGACAGCAAGCACTTGTCAGTTTTCTGACTAGCACTAATAGCAGAGAAAAGCAGTCAGTCCTATAGGGTGCTTATAGTAGGACTTCTAAGACTATACAGAGAATCCCCATTTTCCAGCAAACAACAGGTCTAGAGAACCTTACGATTGTCCTCTTCCCATTCCATATCACACTCACACACCTGTGGACCCTGTGATCCAGCCACCCTAGGACCTGAAACTTAGCCAGCCAACCAGCTTCATGGGACCAGTACTGTATCATCCCGTAGCTACGGACCAGCACCTCCAGCAGAGTCACCCCTCCCTACTGGTTCCTCTTCACTACAACACCAGCCCCTAAGGATCACTGGACTTTGCTCCCCTCCATTATCTAAACAGCTGTGTGATCTCTCCTGGAACAGGAGGAGCTTCGAATAAGAGGTCAGAGCGATTCAAAGCTGGGCTTTGTAGCAGCAATTGCTTTTAAAGACTCAATTCTCCTAACTCCAAGCCCCTGATGATAAAAAAAAAGTATATAAATGTACAAATGACTTTATGACTTTGATTATACTCCTTCTGAGAAATATCCATATGAACTGTTGAGGAAGACTAAAGATATTGTGATAAAGAGAATTCTTTGAAAATGTGCTTTAAAAAAAAAAAACTATGTCATGAGATATGAATGTAGCCAAAGCCCTGATAAAAGTCATGTCATCCTTTTGCCATGGAAGCTGCTGAGGCATGAATGGGACCACGGGCCTGGAGATCCCTGGGCCTTTCAAGTCTGGCTTATTAACATGCATTAGTCTTTTGGAAGATGGGTCTGGCCAAAGGTTATCAACAGAAACTTAATTTAATGAGCCCAGAACAGGGAATGAGGAGAGCTACAAAGCCAGCATGGGCAGGGATCTGGGGCAAGGATTTCTCATTCTCTGAAGAGGAGAAACAAAGATAAAATTATTAAAGCAGAAGGCACTACGTTGTCAGTCTAATCCTCAGAGCAGCACTCTCCTGGTTGGGGGGAGGGTTTCCTCTCACTATCATTGTACAGACAAAAACATCACCCTACCCATATTAGAACCTGTATAATAAAGGCCTTTGAGCCAGAGGAGAGCTAGAGGGAAAGCTGGCAAACCAGCACCCTTGCTGAGAAGCAGCAGCTAACCAGGACTGGAGTCTAGCAGGAAGCTTGGGCCAGAATCTTCATGATGGTTGTATGGATACAAATTATTCCACAAAGTCAGAAGACAGAGACAGCTGCTCAAAGAAGACTGTAAATGCTGCCCAGTCTTGAGAGTGAACTGTTTCCAGCTAAAATGGCCAGACTGTTGGGGTTAGTAAGAAGGAGTCTCAGACAGACCAGTAAAGGTGAGCATGCAGCAGCGAGATCAGGAACAGGGTCACCAGAGCAGCAGAGACTCAGCTCTGGCACTGGTTACCTCACTCTGAGGACAATGTGTTACTGGAACTGCCACCAAATAAAGCTAGAACTGGAATCAGCACATAGAGTTCTCCTACATTTATTGATGGATAGAATTTCCTGAATTTTAGTATTATTTATTATTGCTGTTGCTAGTTATATGTGTTCAAGAAAAGTATGTATAGGATAGGCAATTGTTTGTAGGTACTAACTCTGGAAGTCAGAGGGAAAGGTTCCAGCTGGGAGCCTGACTGGGTTACACTGACGTTCATTCTTGGAATAAGCCCTCCTCCAACTGGAGGTACTATGGCTGTGCATTGTATCACAGAACTCCAGGGGCAGCGTTCAGAACAAAGGCTTGTTAAATCTCTCCTCTCAAGTTGTAGAGTGTGGACCTATCCAATCACACCCAATAGCCTGGTTGTAATATACACCCAGCCCTTTATCTCACAAGCTTTCTAGAGACAGAAAGCAAACCCATCCTATTCCTAGTTCACTGATCCATAGAGCAGAACACAGCTTCATGGCTTTGGGGTAGACTTCCATCACATTAAACTGCAGCTCCGTGACATTGGAATTAACACCTAGAAAGCCCTTAAAACTTTTTTTCTCCGCTTGTTGGCTACAGCTGAACACAAAGTTTTATTAGCAAGAATCTAGAACACTTAAGTATACAAATTTGAATTTTAAAAAGTAGTTGTATTTGTTTGTGGCAGTTATACTAGCTAATTTTCTTGTGCTATAACAAAACACCTAAGAAGAAGAAACTTAAGGGAGAAAGGGTTTATATGGGCTCACAGTGGAGGGGATACAGTCCTTCCTGGCAGGGAAGGCATATGAGCAGAAACAGTAGGCTGCTGGTCATACTGCAGCCACATGAAGTAGAAAGAGAACAGGAAGTCAGGCCTGGCTATACAATTTCAAGCCCCAACCCCACTAACCCACTTCCTTTAGCAAGGCTCTACATCCTAAAAGTTCCACAACTTCCCCAAACATCACCACCAGCTGGGGCAGCCAAGTGTTCAAACACCAGCAGCAGGTTCATAAAAACTGTCCGATAGGGTCAACTGTAGGACTGTGAATAAAGCCTGTGGACTTCAGGGGCTTTGGGGCAGTGGTGAGCCCGACACCAGAAACTGGCAGTAGAAACTGTTTCTGCATCTTGAATCAAGAAGGGATTATTTTCCTGGGAAGCTCAATAGTAACAGTAATAATATGTCCTGCTGTGAGGATCCTCAAGGAAGAGAAATATGGGGATGTGTTAGTGAACATGATGAGCAGTATTTCAGCAGCTCAGAAAATATGCAGCCAGTAATTCCCATAAATATTTAATAATAAGCCAGAAATACAAAGACAAAGGGAGATACGTATTTTTAACACCATATTAAAAATGTATCATAAACATTTGTTGACTAAAACGATATTTCAAGGTATAAAATCTCCCAAAGACAGAATTCTGTTTCTCAGGACAAACTGTGCCATTTTTGAGGGGAAATGGAATAGAAGGCTAGCTCTCTCAGCTGGCCCTCTGGGCCAGTCCTGACAGAGATGGCAGAGAATGACAGCCATTTGGTTGCTGAAATACTAATGTGGACCCTGGTATGACTAAGGAACAGAAGGGCTGTCCTAAGTGGGCCCACTTTGAACTGCCTTTCCAGGACACAAGAAAAACAAAATCTGGAAGACACTTATCTCCTTAGTTAAGATTAGGTCAACCTCCCTTCTCTCCCCACCCCCAAAGGAAAAAGAAATTGAGAGTTCCAAGTTAGTGTAGTTGGAGTTTTCCTGCCTGGCCCACAGTCAGGACAAATCTCTGTCACCCGCCAGTCCCACAGCCACTCAGACCCAACCAAGTAAACACAGAGACTTATACTGGTTACAAACTGTATGGCCGTGGCAGGCTTCTTGCTAACTGTTCTTACAGCTTAAATTAATCCATTTCCATTAATCTGTACCTTGCCACATGGCTCGTGGCTTACTGGCATCTTCACATGCTGTTTCTCATCATGGCGGCTGGCAGTGTCTCTCTGACTTAGCCTTCCACTTCCCAGCTTTATTCTCCCCCTTGTCCCGCCTACACTTCCTGCCTAGCCAATGGCCAATCAGTGTTTTATTTATTGACTAATTAGCAACACATTTGCCATACAGAACATCCCACAGCACTTCCCCCTTTTTTTTTTCAAAAAGGTAGGTTTTAACCTTAACAAAGTAAAATTACATATAATTTGGGAATTTGGGCGTAGCTTCTCTTACTACTTCCTGCTGGAGGGGGGCGCTGTATCTTATGGGGAAACAAAGAAAATTTTAGGATTATGGAATAGTCCATGAAGCTGTAATGTCTGAGCCAGTTGCCTTGAAACCATTCTGGATGTTGGATCATCTGGGCCATGGTGACATCGGAGACCTTTCAGGGGGTCTTGGCTGGTCAAACCTGATGTATCTTAACCTGGAACAAATCCATAGCCTCTGGCTTTCTGTGGGAACAAAAGCAGAGTCTCCTTTCCAAAGCAACATATCCTTATATCCAAATTTTGAAGTCATGGTATCTTTAAAATATACATATTGGTTTAACTCAACATCTTTTATGATCAAATGTTTTTCTGCAGTTAAAAATCCCAAAGACAACACAATCCAGATTCTCTGTGTAATATCCATTTTTACGTGGCTTATTTTTTGTACTACCTTTACTGTCCCTTTAAAGACTTTATTTTTTAAAACTATGTATTTGTTTCTATAACTCTATATATCACCTTTTTTGTCTCTTTCAAGCCTACGTATCTTTTACACACATTGTAAACTATTACATCTGAATCTGTCTTATTGTGAATCTATTGCCTTAAACTGCAGCAGCTGTGGCTGCTGGCTCCACCCACCTTACCTTCCCAACATGGCGTGGTACTTTACCACCAGCTCTGGGAGCTGTCGTGGGTCTATGCTTTTAGCCAAGCAGCGTGTAGTCCAGAAACCTCTTTTTTTTTTGTTTTGTACTAGCAAAGTCTAAATCCACACGCAGCTTAATGTGCCACTTGCAGAGGCCTCATTCCCGCCGTACTGCAAGTCGAGCCACCAGTAGCTCAAACCGGCAGCTGCCACTCATTTGAGAGAGACAATTAGGAACTGTTTTTAGCTCCGTTTTAGAATCTTTTTTTCTCAGTTTTTAGGTGGAAACTCTTGCCACCACGTTGGACGCCATTTGTTGCTAAAGTTTTCCTGCCTGGCCCACAGTCAAGGCAAATCTCTGTCACCCGCCAGTCCCACAGCCACTCAGACCCAACCAAGTAAACACAGAGACTTATACTGGTTACAAACTGTATGGCCGTGGCAGGCTTCTTGCTAACTGTTCTTACAGCTTAAATTAATCCATTTCCATTAATCTGTACCTTGCCACATGGCTCGTGGCTTACCGGCATCTTCACATGCTGTTTCTCATCATGGCGGCTGGCAGTGTCTCTCTGACTTAGCCTTCCACTTCCCAGCTTTATTCTCCTCCTTGTCCCGCCTACACTTCCTGCCTAGCCAATGGCCAATCAGTGTTTTATTTATTGACTAATTAGCAACACATTTGCCATACAGAACATCCCACAGCAAGTTAGAGTGGCCGCATCTGACTGGTTCAGTCTTTACACAGGGGAAAAATGAACTGCCACGAGAAAACATTAGAGGAGAGCCATGTGTGAGCCTAATAAACATCTTCATGAAAAGTTAACACAGCCGCCTCATTTGTCTGCAGCACCAGGCAGGCAGCCCTGCCAGGGTGCTTCCAACTTCTTTCCAAATCAGAGACAATTTGCCGACCTCAAAATAAAGGAAAGAAGAGAAAGGGGGCTGTCTGGTCAATGATTTATTCATAGAGCCAAGGAAACTCTTCCCCTCTAAAATGATATTTTTCCTGGGTTCTAACCCTTCAATCTTCCTCCAGCCTGGGAATATATGTTTCTCTCCTCCATGTATTTTTCAGTGGTTTCCATTATTGCATGACACATGGCTCACCTCAATCTGCTGTGTGCAGTCTCAGTGGGGTTGCCTCAGAACATTTTCCTGTTCCCAAACTCAGAATTGATTCTCTGTCTCCCTTGAAGAGGTGATCAGTTGCTCCCCACCAGCAAAGCCTTCCCTAAACCCAGGAAAAGGCCAGGGGCAGCATAGCCAGAGCACTGGCATTTGAAACTGGCTATGTCTAGTTTGCAAACAAAGGACGTTTTAAAAGCTTGTAGCAAGCCAGATTTGTGGGGCAAGAGGCTGAAGAGTGGCCTGTTTCTAGACAGTGACAAAAATCGTAATCCATGCCCTTGAAAGATTCTAAGTTGGTACAAGCTTTAAAATTATTTACTAACAAACCCATGCAGGATTAAGGAATGGGGAAATACAAGAGATTTAGAGTTAGGGTCTCTGGGAAGAGGTAGACTCAAATGGTTGAGAGCTCTGCTGGAGTCCAGTGTTATTACTTTCATAGACCTCTGGAAGTGTGTGTTTGGGGAGGGGGTGAGGAGAACAGTGTGACAATCCCACCCACACTGGAGCTAGGAATAGGAAAGGGACAAAACAGAACCCTATCATTTGTGCTTCCAATTGAGTAGGTATCTGCTTAGGAAAAGAGGGTGTAGGAATGGTCCACAGTAATAATTATGAAGAGTAAAATGATAAATAGTTGCCTTGTTCATCACTAGGCACTACTCAGTACCTAAAGAGATTAATCCCACAAATTAGGGTTTCCCTCACATACATAATACAGCAGGCATATATAGGTGGCCAGTCTACACAGTGAATCTGTTTTCCCTTCATGTAACTTGGCCCAACCAAAAGTCATATTTTTTCTTTCTCGGAAAAAGATTTTCTAAGTCAAGAAGTCAGGGAATGAATAGAATTGTCCAACATAGACTCCATTAGTAACATCTCAATGCTTTCTAAACATAGCTCTCCCAGAGATGCCAGATCTAGCAATTCTGAGATATAACCACAGAGACCATGATATTAATCAAATTCATGGAGTAATTGGAGGCCAGAATGCTTAAGGCCAATGCATTCTAACAGGCTTTCCCCCATCATGGGGGGAAAGCCAGTTCCCATGCAATGTGACATCATCAATCTAAGTAGGCAAGTGGAATAGATTTCCTGATTACCAAAGTAAGCGATGCATCAAGCAGGAGCAAGCCAGGACATTGCTAATCATTTAAATTTAAGAAGACTGAGCTCAGTGACATTATCAGACCCACATTAGAGAGTGACTTCTCCCTGCTATTGGAAATGTATTGGTGTCCCCCGCAGGATTTATTACTCTGGAAGCTCCTGGATGGGCTGAGGCAGCAGCTCTCTGCAACACCAGCTCCCATTTGTCATCCACAACCCTTTTCTGGCTGGCCTCAAGGTAGGTGCCTCTGATCTCTTTCTCTGCTGGGCTTTTCAATGGTCAAGTCCATGGCCTGAGTGGTATTATCATCAATTCCTAACTGGTTCTGTCCTTCTGATTTTGGTTTTGGAAGAATACCATAGTTTCTATCACAATAGCCATCTGAACCCAAAGATGATTTTTGCTCATGAGATATATTCATAATAGTTTTTTTTCCAGTTCTAAGAACCAAACCAAGGACCTTGCATGTGCTAGGCAAGTACACTGTCACCAAGCTGCACCTCTAATCCCAGATGACTGCCTAATATCCACTTTCAGACAGATTGTTTTTCTTGCGTTACAGTGGGGACCTGATAAATAAGTAAAATTTTAAAAAATCCTTAAGTGGTTCTGGGTCATCCATAACTAATAATCAATGATTCAAAGGATCCTCTCTGAAGAATGTTAAATCATGTACTTAAGGATTGCCCACTAACTGCGTCTCTGAAGAAGATATAGCAAATTGAGGCTGAGATGGAATGAATGCAAAGGTATGTGAGGAACAATACTTCTCGGTGTGTTACCAACAGTAGTGCTCCTCACACTCAGAGCCTGCTAACTTGTAGATTCAGAACCAGTGGGTCCCGTGTGCCATTTAGGATCCTGCATATCCTGGGAGCTCAGAGGAGATGGTAGTGCCACATAGGTCCATGAACCACATCCAGTAGCAAATTTATAAGGCTCCTTCATGACCTTGATCTCACCTGGAAAGATTTTTTTAAAAAAAGAGAGAGAACTGAATGTCAGTCCACCCCTATGCAATCAAACTAGAAGCTCTGGGGGTGGAGCCTAGACATGAACATTTTAAAATTTCCAGTTGGTTTTATTGTGATCTGCATGGATAAAAAGTTCTGCACCTTGTGGCCAAAGCCAGAAATAATTTAGTATGTTGGCTAAGTATAGAAATGACCTTTAATTCAAATACACTAGGAAGCTGATCCTTCTTTCCAGTTCTCAGTATGGGTCTGAGCAGTCCAGAGGTTACTGGACCTTCAGCTACTTGCCACTAGCCAAATATGAAGGTCCTCCTCCTCTCTTCTCTCTCTCTCCTCTTTCTCTCCCTCTCCCCCTTTACTTCCCTCCCTCTCTTTCCTTTTCTTCCAATTGGATCCAGGGTCTTACGTATGTTAGATATGTTTATCTTTCATTGAACTTCATTCCAAGCTCAGATGAAGACATTTTAATTGACACTGTCCCTTTGTTTATACAGAACAGGGATTAGATAACATAGCAAATCCCTTCTAATTACATAAAAATGAAAACATAGTTACTGAAATTGAATAAAAAATATATTGCCTTCCTTAAATTCCCTTTGTCTCCATTTCTTCAGTCATTTTCAGTGGAAAAGAGGGAGAAATGCAATTTTGTCAGCTTTCTCCTGAAAAGAGTGACCTTAGCAAAGTCCCCAACTTTAGCTGAGCCATGGCCCGCTATATGCATCAGCTAAGAGCATCTATATTGAGAACTTGCTATGAGCATCAAAAGACAGATGGATATGCTCCCAGCCCACAAATCTGCTGAACAAATGTCACCTGTAGCTTCCATAGATGTTGCTGCTATTAGGAAAAAATAAGCAGCTACTCAGAGGTGGGAGTGTCTCAGTCATAGCCACTATGTGTTCATGGAAGTATAGGTAAAGCTAGGTATTCTGCTCATCCTTGCAAAGTTCTCACCTGTGAAGATAGCCTTGCATTGTCTCAAGAAACAGGACAGAGGGAGAGTCACAAATCACAGTTCTCCTTGCAGGCTGAGGGAAAGGGGGTTGGGAGGAAGAAAAGGGAGGGTGCGATCTAAGTGATTTTTAATTATTTTCTGATTCACTACATCATTAGGGAGACAAGAAAAGCACTTAAGACATAAGATAAAGTGATCTAATGCCATTGATTTTCACATATGAGTGGTGAAATATGATGAAGTTGAGAAAACCTTTTCAAATATGATAACAGAATATCAGAGACCCAAAAGACATCAAGTTGTAGACTTGGGATATACTAAAGTAAGGGCTCAGGACACATTAAGGTTGGTTGGAGCTTAATTTTTTTCTAGATCTCCAGAGCTGGCAATGTCATAAGCTCAGTACCCCACTAATGTCCTCATTTCCAACTGTAAACTTAGGAGTGATTTAATGTGTGTCTACTAAAATGTAAGCTTATAGATGTTATTTTTGTCATACCTTCAGTATTTAGCTCAGGACATAAACAGTAGGTACTCCATTTATTCAGAATGAATGGAGCCCATGTCCCTAGCATTACATCAGGTCCTTCAGGGTAAAGGATCATCCTATCTCCACTGGATTTATAGCTACTTGAAGGCCTATAAATGAAAACATTTTAACAAAAGCAAACCATGTGCATTCAACAGCAGGCAGTGACACAAATACCAAACAGTGCCTGCAAATACTGAGGCTGGGCAGAGCTGAGAGAAGAAAGAACAATTGGCTGGAGCTGCTCAGGATGTGGCTTCAGGTGATGTTGGATGGGTGTTTAGTGCTCCAGGGCACAGTATGCTTCCTTAAGCAACTATGAAGTCTGTGAACACTCCAGGTGGCTTTATTCCCCATCAAGAAACTTTTTATTTTTTTCAAAGCCTAAAGTTACCAACTTTCAATCAACTCACCTGAAGTATGAATTGTTCATTGTGAAAAACTGTGTATAGCACACTCTGACAGAAGGTGTGTTGTTTCCCATATTTAGTCTTAAAATAAGCAAGACATTGCTGGAAAGATAGTGGTAAACCAGGTCAAATAGCTCCTGAGAGGGATGAGTGGTAAAATGTCCAGGCTACCTGGCTGTGGCAGGGGGCTCCCTGTCTGAGGTTGGTGTTGGCATAAAATTGAAGTAAACATGAAGAAAGGAAGTCGAGGAAAGGGCACATTTCTTCACAACAAAGTTGATGCCATTTACCTTGTTAAACATTGCTTGTCTTCCTTACTCATTTAAAAGCAATGACCAAAAAAAAAAAAAAAAAAAAAAAAAAAAAAAGGGCCGGGCGGTGGTGGCGCACGCCTTTAATCCCAGCACTCGGGAGGCAGAGCCAGGCGGATCTCTGTGAGTTCGAGGCCAGCCTGGGCTACCAAGTGAGTCCCAGGAAAGGTGCAAAGCTACACAGAGAAACCCTGTCTCCAAAAAAAAGAAACCAAAAAAAAAAAAAAAAAAAAAAAAAGCAATGACCTAGGAAGAATATCTTTAAAACAATAATGTCAACACCACTGTCATTTACTGAAACACCTCTTATTCTCAGCAATCACTTTTATTTCTTACATTCTGACAACTCTGGGGGTTATGTGTATAGCTGGAGTTTTCTCCAGTCCCACTCGGGCCCACAGTTGCTCAGACCCAAGTAAACACACAGAGACTTATATTACTTATAAACTGTATGGCCGTGGCAGGCTTCTTGCTTTCTAGTTATTATATCTTAAATTAACCCATTTCTATAAATCTATACCTTGCCACGTGGCTTGTGGCTTACCGGTATCCTTACATCTTGCTTCACATGGCTACTGGCAGCATCTCCTGACTCAGCCTTTTGCTTCCCAGAATTCTCCTCTCTGCTTATCCCGCCTATACTATACTTCCTGCCTGGCTATTGGCCAGTCAGCATTTTATTTATCAATCAATCAGAGCAACACATTCACAACCTACAGAAAGACATCCCCAGTAGATGTGCCCTGCCTTTAATTTACTGATTGGTTGGCTTGCCCAGGATTGGTTAGTAGAGAGTGAAGCCAGGATTGGATGTCAGGTTTCTCTCGGGCTACATTAATTTCCTTGTTTTTGTCTTATTAAAATAGAGTTTTTTCAAGAAAATTTTAGATCTGTCTGGAAATAAAATGGGATCCAGGTGGGGTTTAGGAGCTGTTTCCTCTTCTTCACAGCCTGAGGACACTTGACAGTGGTCTGGGAATCCTGTGACCCACAAGATGATGGACCATAAGTGAGCTAGATTTCAGAAGAAAAAGTCCAGTTTCAGTGCGCAAGGACCTAGGTTTGAAGCTCCAGAATGATGAGAGAACAAACAGAAAGAAGTCAATCACATAACAAAATGGTTCCCCAAAGCCGAGAGGACTGAACCCCTCAAATGACAGGCAGGAAATTTAGTTCATGATATCTCTGAGAAGTAGAAAGGCAAGACTCCTTTCATATAAGTGGGGAATTCATTAAAAGTCTTTGCTTTTGAACAGGTAGAATGTGTATAGTACTTATAGCCAATAAAGTTCAGAAAAAGTCACTGAAGTTGTTTTTTTTTTTTTCAAATATGAGTAATTACAGAAAAGGCCATTCTAGAAAATGAGTACTGGTGAAAAGCAAGATAATGTCAGAGCAAGAGACACTGAAATTAAGGCCTTGAGAACTCAGCAAACTTTTCCTAATGTAATAATCTTTTATGAGGTGATAAGAACACAAAAAATGAACTAAGCACGGTGGCATTTTAATCTCAGCATTCAGGAGACAGAGGCAAATGGATCTCTGTGAGTTTGAGACCATTTTGGTCTATGTAACAAATTCCAGGCCAGCCAGGTACACATAGTGAAACCCTGTCTCAACAAGCAAAAATGAAAGAATTCAAGTTTATCTTTTTTTTTTTTTTTGGTTTTTCGAGACAGGGTTTCTCTGTAGTTTTGCGCCTTTCCTGGAACTCACTTTGTAGACCAGGCTGGCCTCGAACTCACAGAGATCCTCCTGCCTCTGCCTCCTGAGTGCTGGGATTAAAGGCGTGCGCCACCACCGCCCAGCTCAAGTTTGTCTTTAGTGACATAATGAGTTCATTTTTGAGGCTAGCATGATCAACAATGGCCTTGTCAAAGAAAGAAAGAAGGAAAGAAAGAGAGAAAGAAAGAAAGAAAGAAAGAAAGAAAGAAAGAAAGAAAGGAAGGAAGGAAGAAAAGAAAGGAAGGAAGGAAGGAAGGAAGGAAGGAAGGAAGGAAGGAAGGAAGGAAGGAAGGAAGAGGGGGGAAGGAGGGAATGAGGGAGGGAAAAAGGAAAACATTCTAGGCTGGAGAGATGGTTCAGCAGTTAAGAGTACTGAATGCTCTTCCAAAATGGACTTCAGTTCAATTCCCGGCACACGTGTGGTAGCTCACAATTAGCTGTAACTTCAGTCTCAGAGAATCTGATGTCTTCTTCTGGCTTCCATGGGCACCAGGCATTCATGTGGTACATAGACATATATGAAGGCATACATATAAAATAAAAATAAGTCTTTAACACACATACACACCAAAAAAATGGAAACAATGAATCAATTTTGAAGTGATTGACAAAAATCTTTGGTGTGGGTTTGAGAGTAGAATAAAAGAAGATGTATAGCCTAAATAACATAGAGGAGGCTGCTATTATCAATAAAAAATAGTCAAACATAAAGACAAGTCAACAATAATGCCAACCATTTACTGAATACCACTACATGCCCATCACATATCTACAGTACCTATTTGAGTTAATCTTTGCAGAAATATGGGCTTCAGGCTTTCTGGTTCTATTACAACCAAGCATCCAAGCTTAGTTTAGACTATGGCCTAAATTCCAAAGTTATTTTGTGATGACAGAATTAAAATTCAGTCCTAAACAGAATGGGAGAGAATATCACAAGATAAGAGTGGAAAGATACAATTTTAAAATGGGGTACCAATCTAAACAGAATTTTCAAAATAGTAAATTCAAATGGCTGAAAAATACTTAAAGAAATGTCCAACATCCTTAGCCATCAGGGAAATGCAAATCAAAACTACTTTGAGATTCCATCTTACATCTGTCAGAATGGCTAAGATCAATAAAAACAAATGACAGCTTATGCTGACAAAGATGTGGAATAAGGGGGGACACTCATCTATTGCTGGTGGGAATGCAAACTTGTACTGCAACCATGGAAATCAATCAGTGTGGTTATTCATTGGGAAGGTGGAAATCAATCTATCCCAAAACCCAGCTCTTGGGAATATTCCCAAAAGTTGCTTCATTCTACCACAGAGACATTTGCTCAACCATGTTCCAATCTTCCTCTGAAAGATGGAAATCAATCTGTCCCAAGACCCACTCTTAGGTATATTCCCAAAAGAAACTTCATTCTACCACAGAGATACTTGCTCAACCAGGTTCATTGCTGCTCTATTCATAATAGCCAGAAGTTGGAAACAACTTCAATGTCCCCCAACAGAAGAATGGATAAAGAAAATGTGGTATGTTTACACAATAGAGTATTTCTAACTCAGCAGTTAAAAAAATGGAACTATGAAATTTGCAGATAAATGGATAGAAACTAGAAAAGAATCATCCTGAGTATCTGAGACCCAGAAAGACAAATATGGTATACATTCACTTTTATGTAGATATTAGCCATTAATTCAATGATAACTATCTTAGGGTTTCTATTGCTGCAATAAAATATCATAACTAAAAGCAAGTTGGTGAGGAAAGGGTTTATTAGGCTTACTTTTCCATATCACTGTTAATCACTGAAGGAAGTCAGGACAGGAACTCAACCAGGGCAGAAACCTGGAGGCAGGAGATGATACAGAGGCCATGGAGGGGTGCTACTTATTGGCTTGCTCCCTCAGCCTGCTTTCTCATAGAACCCAGGACCACCAGCCAGGGAATATATATCTACAGTGGGCTGGACCCCCCATCAATCACTAATTAATAAAATGCCTCACAGCTGCATCTTATAAAGGTATTTTTTCAGTTGATATTCCCACCTTTCAGATAATACTAGCTTGTGTCAAGTTTACATAAGACTAGCCAGAACAATAACCAAGCTACAATCCATAGAACCAAAGAGGTTAAGTATAGAGTAAAGAACTAAGAGGGTTACAGATAGATCTCATCAGGAATGGAAAATAGGCTAAATAGTTATGGATTGGTGGGAGGCTGGAATGGGGGGCGGTCAAGTGAAGAGGGGACAAGGGAGTAAATACTGGGAGAGAGAGCTAAAATTAAGGGTCATTTGAGAAGTAGTATGGAAACCTAATATAGTAGAAGCTTCCTAAATATATATACATATTTGAAGGTGATCTAAATGAAATTGCTAAATAATAGAGGAGACAGAGTGCCATGTCACTAAATAAAGTTTCCCGTATATTGGGTTACATCTAATTGAGTTGTTGGCTAAACAGTTCCCATGAATCCCCAAACTCAGGCTATTGCCAAGACTATAGGTTGCTCTCCACAAAATGATAGCAAGGCCCCATTGCTAAAAAACAACACCTACACAACTCATTGAGCCAAAAGGGATGAAGCACAGCAAAAAAAGAAAGTCCAGTAAATCGACATAATCCAAGTTCATATGAATGCACGAGACTAAAGCAGCATGCATAGGACCTGCACAGGTATGCACAAGCTCCTCTGCATATATATTATAGCTTCCAGTTTAGTGTTTTTATGGGATTCCTGAATGTGTAAATGAGTGTGTCTCTGCAGGAAATTATGAAGTTGGCCTAATCTACTGTCTTGAGAGGCATGCATCATGGGTTGTTTTTAGGTTTGAACCTAAGGCTCCTGGGTACTTTGTGTGACCTTCAGTTCCTGAGAAACTGAGGCACTCCCTCAGGCACTGAAGCAACCAGACCACCTATATGCCTTGTGTTCCTTAGAAGTCAGCAAAGCATGGAGAACTTGACTGAAGAATTAGTGTTACACATTAATCTTGCATACCCTGTCTAGCTTTCAACCACCATTTTATCCTGGCAACTGCCATTGTATTCTGTTTTGATTAAAAGTCTGATTGCTCTAAATAAACTTGTCTTAGCCCCAATCTTTCTGAGATTCCTCCAACATAGCCTGATTCATTCATTCCCATTGACCATATCAGAAGACCCTGGTTTGGTAAGTGCTGGGGCTTAAAGGTCTCTGGTTCTTGTGCCCTCTCTTGGGCTCCTTTCCTTCTGTTTATTTGTCTTGTCCAACTCCTCCAATATGTTAGTTCTATTATTTAAAAAAAAAGAGTGGAAGGAGAACTTGAGAAATAAGGTGGAAATATAAACTAAAACTATTATTTCCATAGCACTTGAGCCTGAAGGCCAGCCCTGTGTTACCCAGAGTTTCTCCCAACAAAGAGACAGGGGCAGCGGGAGGTTCCAAACTGGAGATGCACATTAAGAAGCTTTTTCATGGACCTAAAACAGTAAAAATTTACTTTTTTTCAAAAAAGGTGACATTTGTTTTAAAAAGTAGAGAGGGATGTGCAATAAGATTTTTCAAATTTCTACCAATCAAAGAATATATTGGCTGCTGTATTATACACATACATATACATGCACACAAACACACATACAGGTATGCGCACACACACACACACTGACAAGGATAAGGAGATAGTGGGCCCCATGTATGCTGTTGGTTGGAGTATAAATGGAACATCCACTGTGGAAACAGTTGGGTAGCTCTCCAAAATATTAAACATAGGATTATCATATAATATGCCAATCTCACATCTCAGCAAAAGAATTATCAAGATATTTGTATGCCAATAGTCTCTCAGCATTGTCACAACAACTCAAATATCCACCGAAGGATAAAAAATTCAACAAAATGTTGCATTCACACATAGTAGAATGTTATTCAGCTTTAAAAAGAAATGGCATTCTAATATATGGTGCAACTTGGAAGAACCTTGAAGACATCATATAAAATGAAGCAGAGACAAAATGACAAAGGTTGTTTTAATCCAGACCCATGAAGTACCTGGAGCAGACATACTCAGGCACAGAAAACAGAACAGTGGGAATGATGAAGAGTTGTTTACTGAGTAAAGATTTTCAGTGTGAGATGTCCTGAATAAGGGTAGAAGGGGAAGATCACTATACCATTACAAGTGTACTTCCTCTAGTCAGTTACATTTAAAGACCATTAAATGATAAGCTATGGCATGTATATTTGAACACCACTAAAATAAGAGTGCAGTTTGACTAACATCAGCTTGGAAGCTGAGCTTCAGCTCTCTCTCTTGGGGTTATTAGGAAATGGGAGGGACTCACTGATTTCCATCCAATGGACAACTTAACTATTCAGTTTTAAAGACGGCAACAAAAATTAAATTATAGCCTTGTAGTTTTTAACATTTTTTCACTATGGCCCACTGTGCTAAGCAGCCTTTGGCTGTTGTGACAAAATGCCTGAGGTAAACTCCTTAAGGAAGGAGGATCTATTTGGTCCATGGTCTTTTAGCTTTGCTGCTTCTAAGCAGGTGTGTTCTAAAACAGAACCATCTTGTTATGTAATGCAGAAAGTGGCTCACCTCATGGCATAAAAGAGACAGAGAGGAAGATGCCAGGAATAAGGTGCATTCTATATAGACCTTACCCTGTGATCCATCTTCTCTCATCAGGCTGCCCCTGCTAATAGCCCACTTAGCTATGAACTTGTCAATGGATTCATTAATATTAGCACCTTCATCATCTGGTCACTGTAGTGCCACCAACTGGGGACCAAGCCTTCAACACATGATCTCTTAGAGATATTTTCTATCCAGACCTTAACAACCAACTTTTGTAAAAGAGGCAGAGATCTACAAGATGGCTTTCAAAATTTAGTAGCAAATTCACTAATGTATTCCTTCATGAAGCATCAACCTTCAACAAGCCTGTCATCTCAGCATTCAGGAATCTCTGAGAGGATTGCCATGAGCCCAAGGCCAGCACTGAGCTGCATAGTGAATTCCAGGCCAGGTTTGGCTACAGAGTGAGACCCTGTCTCAAAAGAAACAAAGGAACAAGAACAACAAATAAAGAGACATCACTTCTAGTATGTCACACAACCAGCTATGGTCCTAATAGAGCAACACAAAGAAAGGAATCACATAACTGAGATTAAGAAGCTAAGTAATAAGACTAAATATAAGAACAGAGTTGCATGCTAAGCAAGATCTCCAGCCTTGACACTAGGTGTCTCAGGAGGTATGCAGTCTTGTTTTCTGAAAGTATTATGTGAAGGATAACCTCAGACCTAGGGTAAAAGAAACACAAGGAAAGATGTTGTCCTCCACAGCCTCCCCCCTACCTTGTGAGCCTGAATCATCCAGTAGGTTGTTTTCTGTGGGGTGCTGCATCCAGACTGGAGACTCTTCAAACCATCTCAGCTTGAGCCAAAGGACAACAAGCAGCAGGGCTATGCAAACACTCAAGTGGGGCTGAGGGAGGGAGGTGGCACTTAGTGGAGACATTTCTCACAAACATTTTTCATCATAGAGATGTTATAAGTCCTGGCAGCTTCAATCTTTCATTGTAGAGATTTCTATTGATTGGATAAGAATTGCACACATTCTGTCCCAAACTCAGAACATCAACACAAACTCTTACGCAGCACCATTTCCCTAGGGGATGAAAGGATGGGTTTTTATTGGTTCAGCTTCTAGGATACTCACATCTCAATCCAGCCAATTTTCTTTGGAGAGAACCCTCTCCAGTCCACTTAATTGTATTTTCTAACCAAAGAATTGAGAGAGATTTGTCATCTTTACAGTCAGAGGAGAAGACTCTCCAGCCTCCTTTCCCAGTTGTAAGGGCTTGTTTCTCAAGTTGGCAATGAAAGGAAGAGCCAGGGCTCAAGGAGGGGAGGGAAATAAAGGCAGTGATTTCCATACAGGCTATACACACCACCACCACTACCTCCACCACGACCACCACTATCACCACCATGCCCTGGGACATAAAGAAATGGGAAGGTCTGAGGAAGAACAAGTCATTCCATCCTTTTCTAACCTTGTTTGGGCAAAGATTAATACTCTGAAGCTTCCCTTTAGATCAGAACATGGCAACCCTCTATATTGGCCACAGAAATTATTGTCTGACCTTTCATAATCATAAGTTATATTTCTCTAAATTTTCTGTTTCTCATTATTTACTCTATATTCCTAGAGCATTTCTAGAGTTAGGTACAGTGGGTAAAAAATAATGGTTGCAATGTCGAGATTCTGTACTCTCTCTACAGATAGGAGTGTTTGAAATGTGAGCAACAGTAAACCAAAGAGTTAGAAATGTGAAGTAAAAGTGACTAACAGCAGTACTTACCCAGAAAAACAAGGGTGTGCATGGTCCCCACAAATACAGCAGTCATAAATTCGGCATCTGATACTCACCTTTCTTCTTTCTCAATGACTTCAAACCCCTCAGGGGCAGGTCACCCTTGGAGCTTACACTCTGTGAGGTCTTATCAGGTCAGTGTCACTGTTCCCTCTAAGGAAGAAGGGAACATGGTCCCAAAGCACGAATGGCTTGGTCCAGATTGTTTTGTGGTCACAAAAATAAAACTCTCAGTCACATGGAAGAATAACATTTCAATCAAGTGGCCCAACAACAAATAGAATTCTGTCTTCAGTATCAGGTGTTGGATTTTTTAAAGGACACTGCTGATAAGATCATAACCCGCCGGGCGGTGGTGGCGCACACCTTTAATCCCAGCACTCGGGAGGCAGAGCCAGGCGGATCTCTGTGAGTTCGAGGCCAGCCTGGTCTCCAAAGCGAGTTCCAGGAAAGGCGCAAAGCTACACAGAGAAACCCTGTCTCGAAAAACCAAAAAAAAAAAAAAAAAAAAAAAAAAAAAAAAAAAAAAAAAAAAAAAAGATCATAACCCATCGATAGAAGCAGCCAAAGTGATGATGGGTCATTCTGGCTCAAGTGATGAGGGGTATTTGTAGAAAGTTGGCCACAAGTAAAGACATACTGAGAATTGCTGTCTTCAGATATTTGGACAGCTATCATATGGAAAGAATTGAACTTTCTACATGAAGGCTAAACATTTAATGAAAGAGATAGGAAGAATTCATATGACTTCAAAGGAAGGAATTCTGTCATTTAGAACTAGGAAAGATGAGCTTGTATGATGAGTCTGTGAGACAGTCCACCATTCAGAGTAGGTTATGACATGGGCTATGACTTGACACTAATCACCAATTTAGAAATTCTTGCAAAATAAAATAAAATTCTGTGGGGTTCTGGAATCTCTTCCCACTCAGTATTTCTATTACTTAAATGATAACCCACAGTCTTAGGAAAGCTACTTCACAATGACCCAAGATAGATCTTCAAAATATGGTTAGACACCAAAGATCTTACTGAGATCAAGTTAGTTTGTACTGTATTCATATAGCTTATGAAAGATCCATGAATAATCATAAGACCATTGTAGTAAGAATTAAGACTTGTGCTATCTGCTGGCCTCCATCTCCCCCAGTGAATAAAAAGTATAACGTGCATATTACCCTAAAGAAGTAATGAGTTTAAGTTGAGGTGACAAGCTAGTATAGAAATCAGAGCCAAAGTCAGTGTCCTCTTATGGCTGCTGAGCTCTCAGTGCTGTTTGTAACAAAATCCATAATGCACAGACAGTGTTCAACCACGTGACACACATTGTGATGAGAGCTTGGTATCCATCCTCTTATTTGCTCCCCACAAACCACTAGGAGATGTGACTATTATGTGTTCATTTACTAGGTTAGAAAACTACAATGCCACAGTCACAAGCATCTTGCCAAAGATGACAGATACAGGTGTTAAAGTTGAATTCCATTCTTTGGTGACAGGAGTCCAAAGATACCATCAACAGTTGGGTTCTGTAGTCTATATCCATCTTACCTAAGGGTTCTATAGAACACTTTGCCAAAATAACCAAATTACTGATTTTGGAATACCACAAGAGATGTTATAGATACCAGCTGTGGAGGCCTCTCCCTGCTTGGCTAAGATCTCTCCTATCTATGTGAGAAGTCTGGATATAGACATCTCTTCTCACCAATGGGTTGGGTAAATGAGCTCAGCAAGTTGCAAACTTGAATATCAGCAGTTCTGAAAATTAGACTAAAACATGGCCTAGATTCAACTCTATATCATTAGGAAGGGGCACTCCCTCAAGAAGGAGCCAGCAGAACCCACATCTGACCCTTAACTGGAGGAGAGAAAGACAAAACCGAAATAATGGATACCACAGATAACTGTTTATTCTTTCCCAGCACAAGCAAATAAACTGCATTGGAGCCTCCAAACTTCATAGAGGGTAATATTCCTTTAATGGAATGCTTTTAGAGAAGAGTCATAAAAATAAATTGAAAAGTGCTTTCTGCTGGCTACAGCTGGCGTAAACAGCATCTGAGCAAACAGGATAACACAAGGCTGAACGCCGCATCGCCATTTTTATTACTCACCCTCGACAGGCCTTATAATAGTATAAATTCACTTAAAAAATGGACTCTTCCCCCATTGGCACCCTCCTCCGAACACCACACACCCAATAGCCTTCCCTGTTAATTCTGAGCAGCATAATTACAGGTCTTTTTATGATTTAGGTTTGAGACCAATTAGCTGATACTGCAAGCCCTTCAAATGCCAGCTTCCCTCTCGGCAGACACTCCTTGCTCTGCTGGGATTTATCTGTGTGCTTGGAAAAGGCAAATGTTTTGTGAGGAGCTGAGAAATCAGGTTTGTTTGTGGATGGGTTCCCTCCTCCCCTCTCCTCTCCTGTTCTCATCTGCCTGTGTATAGGTGCACCTGGTCTCTAAAATTGTCATAGTGTAAAAGCACACACTGAATATTCATGCAGGGTCCCCACATGGAGGCTGATAACAGGTAGTTGCTTCCTGGAGCTGGCGATAGCTTCTCCTCTGCAGGTGAATCTGGGACTGCCAGCTGCCACCATTTTGGAACCTGCTCAAAGGTAAGAAGTATGACAAAAACGACATACCCAACAGCCCCATCTCTATTCTGTCCACCTCGATGTCTAACACCCTATACTTACCATCTAGCAATACGAAATGGCCCTTGGAATCAGACGTTCAGCAATGATGTATAGTCAGCTAATAAGAAGGAATCATAGCCTTCCCCAAACCAGTAGGAGCTTCAGGGAGAACAAAATAGATTCCACCTGTGGTATACTTTCAACAGTACATAGGGGCTAGAGCTTGAGTAACCACACCAGAGTGCATCTACTCAGTAACTGTAAACCCTTTACAGATAGCATCTTTAATCCTTACACAGCCCTTCAGGGTATTTATCATTGTGATCATTTCCCAACTGAAGCTCACATGATTAAATCACTTAACAAAAGTCAAAAAATCATCAAACTAGTAAATGTCAAACTGGAAATATGATTGAACCAGACACCAGGGCCACAGCTCCACACCCTACCCCTCCCTGCAATTCAGCAGATGGGGCTAAAATGGGCTTCAGCTTGTACAGATAGTTGCAAAGGGAAGCATCAGAACATTTGGGAAAGAAAAACTATACTCATTTGTGCAGAGTAGAAGGATTAAAGTAACTATAAAATACAAAAATATTGGTTCAGAACAGGATATACAGAGCTAACCCCAGACATATTACTAAATCAACAATTGGACAGTACATTGGGTTATTATGCTGCCATTTAAATAACTGCAAGGACCAGGCAAAAATGTAGAAAACACCCAAGCTACAATGTTAAGTAAAAATAAAATAATAATCATCTCAAGAAATACAAATGGCCCTCTAATTGCAACTCTAAAAAAATCAGTATCAACAGTGTTCTCATATAAAACTTCTATTTAATGTTGTTTAAAATGAAAAACAAGTCCATCCCCTGGGTATGGTGATATTTTATTTGTATTAAAATGTTATTTGTATGTTAATAAATAAAGTTGCCCGGGGTCAGAGCTATTAGCAAGCCATAGGAAAGCAGGGCAGTGGTGGCATACACTTGTAATCCCAGCACTTGGTAGGCAGAGCTAGGTAAGTCTCTGTGTGTTCAGGGATACAGCCAGTATTGGATACACGTGCCTTTACTCTCAATACCAACCACAGAAAACCTGGAGGTCTACATAGACAGGCCGTGACAAGGCGGTCATGTGGTTGGGTTTACAACCAATGAGAAGGCAGAACAGAAACTCTATATAAAGACTTTAACACAGGAAGTAGCTCTGGTTCAGAGAGGTAGGACCACCGCAGGAGGAAGGGTAAGGTTTTAGCTCTTAGCTCTGACCTCTTGGCTTTCTTCTTTGCATTGGTTCTGTGTTTCTTATTTAATAAGATGGTTGGTTACATCTACACCTGGGCAAAAGCCTGATGATATTTACACAGTACCAAACAGATGGTTTTCTCTCCTCTTCCAACAGGTTTTCATGGAGAGAAACCCAATGCTCCTCTGGTCCCTCCAGACCACTCTCCTCAAGACCCCACCTCCCAGCCACCCCTATTCCTGCACGGCTATGCACAAATCCACCCCTGTCCTGCAATGCCACTCTCCTTAAGCCCCCTCCCCATTCTTACAGGGGCAACTTCAGACCACAAATGGTTTCTATTTTTCCAAGTAAGACGGCTGCTGATATAACATATTTTATGTTTTGGAATCCTGAGACAAAGTGTGATCTTATTCTCCTTTCCTACATCCTGCATACCTGCTTGTAATACTTTTGATTTGGCTAACGGAACTGAAAGAGGAGGGGTATGATGGCTAATAATGACTGTCACCTTAACGAGATCTAGAGTCATCTATGAAACAAACTGCTAGACATGCCTGAGAGGGAACATCTAGATTAAGCTATCTTGGATAAACAGATTCACTGTAGCTGTGGGTGGCACCATTCCATGGGATGGAGGGGATCCCAGACTGAATAAAAAGAAGAAAGCACATTGATCATCAGCATTCATCTCTCTCTGGTTCCTCACTGTGGATGCAATGTGACCAGCTGTCTCATGATCCTGCTGCCATGCCTTCCCTACATGATGAACTGTACCCTAAAACTGCCATCCAGAATAAGCCCTTCCTTTCTTAAGGGTTCTCTGGGTATTTTGTCAGAGCAAAAGGAAAAGTAACTAATACAGGAGGCACTGTCTGAAGAAAAAGCCAGGATTACAATTACTAAGCCTATTTTCATGTTTTACACTTCATTTTCACGCTATTCATAATGATTCCACTTCATCTCCCAATAACATGCATATCTAATAATTTGTAGAAGTTCCCAGAACTGGAATCTGCACTTTTCTTTAGCTGTTCAACAGTGTCTCATGTGCCTATTTTCAGATGAAGTTGCTGTTGTGTTCACCTCCCTTCCCATGCTGGCCAGCATGATCCTAAATGAGGTCTCATCAACCACATCCCACCTTCTGGAGCCCATATCAATGGTCCCTATGACAACAGGCCTTGGCTGGTCCTCTCTAGTCATCTGCTTCCGGTATATAAGCTAGCATCATCACACCTAGTTATTGCTCCCAAAAGCAGAGTCTTGATTGAAATAGGATCCAACATGGGATATAATTAGATCATCACAGCTTAAAAGCAAATGAATAAAAGAACACTAGTCTGGGGACATAAAGGTGCTCAGCTGTTAAAAAGTATCAACCATGCAAGCAGCAAGCATCCTTACACCCCATGCAAAATGCTGAGAAGGTATGGCAGCCCACCTGCAATCCCAGGGCTTGGAAGGCAGAGAAGAGAGTCTCCAGAGCAACCTGGTTAACTAAACTAGCTTTATCAACCAGCTCTGGGTTCAACAGAGAGACCCTGCCTCAATGAATAAGCTGGAAAGTGGTTGAGGAAGACTCCTGACATCAGACTTGGACTCTCACATGCATGCACACACATATACACAGGCACATATACATGCATATACAAACACAAAAAGTAAAAACATAAAGAAGACAGGTCATCTAAACAGAAACAGGAGCTCTAGGACAAAGTACCAAGTCAAGCTCCTTGGAAGGTCCCACAGCCATGGCAACAAAGTAAAACAGCTGTCCTGGTACAGAAACCTGAGCTTCAACATGCTATTATTTCCAAAAAAAGAGAATTGGAAGCCTATACAAGACCAGCCAGGTCTTGTGTCAGTGTTTTCCAAAAGTCTCTTCCAAATGTCTAATATCTCCCTCTGCCTTCATCCTACCAGGAAGAGGGCACCTTGAGCCAAGTTTTGATCTTCACTGGGAAGATCCCTAGCACTGTCTATTTTTATTATCCATTCTTCATTCTTGGCTTGCTTCCTGACTTTTCTGCTCCACTCCACCCTTGTCATTCCTCATGCCTGAGGGTCACACGTGTCTGAGTGGGGCTCTACTGGCTCTAACACATACACGACCAGATGTCCACAGAGGTCAGCCTTTACAGTGCTGGTCCACATATCTGGAAATGTGTAGATGCTTCTGACAGAGAACATATCAGTGTATTTTAATTGCTTGTCTCCATGTCTCTCTAGGAGGAGTTCCATCTCTGTACCCCTGTTCAGGCACACTGATGGGCACATCCTATATCACAGGCACCCAGAGTGTGCTTCTTGAATGAATGAGTCAATCAATAAATCAAATAGTCTATTTTAATTCATTCTCTTTAATCTGCTTTAAGATTTTGCAAACTGAGAGAAGTTGTGTTCTAAAACAGTATGACACCTATGTGTGCATGAAGATCTAGCTAAAGTGTTCAATCAGGAAAAGTAACTAGCATGCCCAGATGCTGGGTAACAGGGTGGTCCTTTGTTCATAGGGCCATTTGTCTAGATAAGGGTTCTCTCTCCCTCTAAGCTGGGAGCACAGGAAAATACATTTTTCAAAACTTGCTCTGTGGTGCAGAGAGAAGCTGTAGGATTCAGAACACACCTGGGAAATTCAGACAAGATCTCAATAATAAAAGCTGTAATCAAGGAAGAAACCCTTACTTAAGCAAATAATTTGCCTTGGGAGTAAAAGGCTGAACACGATGTTCTTTACATGCAGGGACTTTAGCTGACATTTCTTCTTCAGTTCTGAACAGACAATGCTGAACAAATCTCAAAAATAAAATATTTACACTACACCCAACCTCACTAGAGATGCCCTTCCAATCAGAGGAGCAGGCAGCGGGGTGTGAATAAAATATGTGGGATCAAATCTGATGAGAGGAATAGTTAAGAGAGGGAGGTAAAGGAAAGAGAAGGAGGGAGGGAGGGAGGGAGGGAGGGAAGGAGGGAAGGAGGGAGGGAGGGAGAGGTTAAAATCAAAGTAATATTCAGGGGATAATCATTCTGACCAGAATCTCCTCCCAGTGAAGGCAATAGGAATAGTGATGAATTTCATCTTATCTCTGTGGTTATGGGGATGACCTGACATCATTGGATTCTGTTATGTAATATGTCGTCCCCAACTTGGAAGAAGGAGCAAGTTATGGGGAATTATATATTTGCACTGGATAAACAATAGCCAGACAACTGTACACCATAAGAATATATAGTTTCAGGTTTAGAATCAGATGGATTTCAAATAATCACAAAAAGACAACTGAAGTTGGAGAGGCCCAGCAGATGAGTCAGATGATGTGGATAAAGACTCACTGTATGGAGAGGGCAGCACAGTGTAAGCAGGGGGTAGGACTAAAACAGACAGAGTAATCAGTGAGTCATCTAGACAGAAGAATATGGGCAGATTCCCAGAAGTTAGAAGAAGCAACACTGAGAAATAATAAAGTAGAATGAGGCAGTGTGGACTGTTAAAAGTGGACAAGTTAGTTGCTGCTTAGAAAGTGTGGGACTCCTTTACAGAGGCAAGCAGAAGTCCAAGCTTCTGAACTTACCAACTTGGGCATTCATGATGTAAGACAACACATAAAGACATTACAGGACTGAGTCTAGGAACCATCACAGTTACCTAGAACACCTCCCTTCCATGACTCCACTCATTTGTTATTCCCCAGACTTCTCATTCTTAATGCTGTGATGGCATCCTTGGGCCCCCTTCTCTAGGGGCGCATCTTCTCTGAGAGACCTCATCCAGTTGGCTGGATTTAGATGTCACAGAACCACAGAATATGAGGGTATCCACATTTGTATTCTCTAGACTTCTCTCTCTGCCACCTGACCTCTGAACATGCTCACCCAAGTGTGCCCTTCTTATCTCCACTTGACTGGCTTAAAGGAGTTAAAGATACAACCTGTCAAGACCAGAGTTCTTTGTTATTATTGACCCATCAAAACCTTTTCTGAATTAATATGAGAAAATACCTTATCTACCCATTTTTAAGCTAAATGTATGTTGGCAACATCTTCCCTTCCTCTTTCTTCACCCATCCCTCTCTTCCTGCTCTTTCTCCTTTGCAAGCCATATCTCATCTGTTGACAAGCCATGCTATTTATTTCTCAAAGACAAACATGTCTCCTTTCCATTTTCATAGCCACTATCCTTACTTCAATCATTACTGGGGTTCATCTGCCTACACTTCTAACTATTCCTTCCTTCTATTCTTGCTCCCTAAAGTTCACTCCCTACATTGTTGTCAAAATAAACCTTTTAAATGGCCTTAAATAGTAGGAGCTTAGTAATTATTTCTTAATATATGAGAGAAAAAGTGGGTGGGCAGAACTTTCCTAGTGTGATTATTGTAAGTGAACTCAGCATCATTCCACAAAATAATTCCAGGGTGTAATTATTCCCCTGTGTGCCCTGTATGTCCACTAGACTTGCCGTCCTCTTTGAGGACTGGAATTGAATTCCCTGTACCCATGTGACAAACCTGGGTGCAGTGGTGAAGGGAACAGAGTGCTGTTTGGGCCAGTTTATGTTTAGATAATATAGCACTGATCTTTGGCATGGATCAAGATGGCTATAGCTGGACATCCTGGGGTGACGGGACAACACAAAATGGCTGACACCAGATGCTGAGGAACCCCAAAATAAACAGTAATATAATCTGTTATATAACTATTTCTGGCAGAATGCCACTTTTATGTGATTCTGTATAAATATGTCCCTGAAGTCAAAGGCAAGCACCTTTACCCCTTGCCTTCACCAGTATGAATGCATATGTCTATCTACAGACCTGTGTGCATACCTCTCTGAAGCCCGTGTCCTGGTCTGCAACCTGTGCTGGCTAGTGTCTGCCTGCTTCACAACCTGTGTGCTGGTGAAGGAAATATATCTTATCTGTCTATTACTTCTCCAATTCTTTTCTATCTCCCAGCCTTCTGCCATCCTCTTCGGTTCCTGGCATTGGAGTTTGGACTCACAAGTGAGCATGAGCTTGTAATTCCAATGCTGGGAGATAGAACTAGGAAGAACACTGGGGACTGAATCTAGTTGAATCAACAAGCTCCAAACTCAGTGAGAGCCTTTCTCAAAACCTAAGGAGGTAGAGAGTGGCTAAATAAAATGCCTATTCCCCATCCTCAACATTGATCTCTGGTCTCTACACATTTATGCACAAGTGTGCACACACATACAAAACATTTCCTTTCCATGTTCTCTCTCCAACCTTACTCACAAAAGATTATTTTTGATTCATTCTGCAAATGACATTAGCAATCTGAACCTTGGGAAACATGTGGATGTCTGACCATGCTGCACATTGCCTTTTGGACAACAAATGCAACAACTCAGTTAAAGCTGGAGACTTAGCTGACTGGTAGTTTAACAGAAAGCAGAGGCAGCTCTAGACTTGGAAGCCATTATTACCACCTCCCAACTAGAGCGTGAGGATCAGGGGTCACGTTCAAAGCTGCATTAAAGCCATTAAGCAGGGACAGGATGGGTAGATGAGGTGGCTGTGTTTACTGGCTTGGGATGAGTGCTAGTGTAGGGTTCTGAATGCCCCTAAGGACTCCAGATTCTGAATAATGTAATGGTGTGCTCTTCGCTGTAGAGCACATCACATCCATTATGCTATTACTCAGCCCATAATGCCAGCACTTTAGGTATAAAGGTCTGTGCTTTACAGGGGAAGAAACTGAGGCTCAACAGGAAAAGTAACATGACAAACATTTCAGGGCCATGTTGTTTTCTGACAAATCCAGAACGTGTTTTAACATGAGCAGACTGTGACACCACCTCATGTCTCTCTCCTGAATGGGAGCCCAGCGAGGTTGCCTGTTAAGATGAGAAGCCCAGAGGAGCTCTGTCTCCCGTCAAAAAAGCACCCTGGCTGGTGTAAATACCAGAGGGCTCTGAGTTACTCCATCCTTCATCCCTTTCATGCTCCCTTTCCAATGCAGTATTTCCAGGAGGACCTACAGCTTGCCTTCTGTCCTGGTTCCTCACCTCACCAGAACTGCCTCTGTAGGTCTGTGGAGTAGGTGTCCTTGCTGCAGGGACAACCTCACTTTCACACTCCCAACCCTCCAACCCTCTGGGGAGTGACTGCTGATTAAATGCAGCTCTTCCCACCCACAATCCAATCTGAGGCCGGAGGTGTTGTCAGGAGGCCTGCCGTCATCTGCAGAGCTCTTTGCCTTGTGTTACTCTGCAGACAGGGGAAAATGACAGTGTTCATCATTTCCTCTAAACGATTCTGTGCTGATTCAGCCAGTTTCAACTCCAGAGCAAAGCAACAGAAAAAAAAGAAGGGAAAAATAACTAGAATAGAAGAGCAAACACTTATCAACTGTTTGGAGGTATTGTTACAGGTGGGCCCTTTCAGAAAAGCCCTTGTCATCTGTTCCAAGGACATACAGCTATGCTGCAAAGCAGCCTGCTAGGTTTGCCTGTTATCTATGCTACTTATTTTCACTTGCTGTACAGGGGCCTGTCTTGGAAAGAGCCCAGTGTTCTAACCCTGACAACCACATGCAGAAACAACCAACTAGTAATATGCCAATGTTAGCTTAAAATGTAGCCGCAGGCTTGGGTGAGCCACCCCCTTTCTCTGAATCTGAGTTCCTCTGGTCAAGAACAAAGACAACCAAGCCCTTTGCACGTGGGTGTGAACATTTTACAAACTACACAGCACCACAGAAAACACAGTATATGGTGGGATTCAGGCAAGTTTCTCCAAAAAGCAGTAATTATTTGACCTGTAGGAAATAAGAGCCCATGGGCATTCTGGCCAAACTCAAAGCTTTAAAAAACATTCTTAATACATTTCATTTACTTATTCTGGAGTGTGGGAGCCCACACATACCACAGAGTGCATGTAGAAGTCAGAGGACAATTTGCAGGGGTAGTCTCTCCTTTTACCATGTATATCCTAGAGACTGAATTCAGGATTTTAGGTTTGACAGCATGTACTTTTTCGTATTAATCTGTCTTGCTGGCCCCAAACTAACAACTTTTGTGAATAAAGGACTCCTAGGAGAGAAGTGTACTGTATGACACTTCTAGAAGGAAGGTTTGCCTTAGCAACATTTTGCCAGCTGAGAAAAGCTCATTGTTTGTACCTCTATGCCCTGATAGTTCTGAAAACTTCCTGCATTGCCCCCAAAAGCTCATTAAATTCTCCACTCACCTGCCCTCAAACTTCCAGGCTTTTATTAACAAAATTCTGCCTGTAAGAAATAACCCCACTTTTAATCCCTCCTGGAATACTATAAACTACACCAGGATGTGCATTCCCTATCTTAACTTTTAATTAAATACAGCTAATTAAGCTGAGTGCATGTGAGGTCCTTCCTAAGACCCAGGATTTGTTTTGTCCAGACACCAAAGCTACAAACTGGTTCCCATGTGAGACTCACCCTTACTTCCTGTCCCGCAGTGTTTCCATTCACACTGTTCTGCATAGGGACATTTTCCTTCTTTTCCACCACTTCATCTTCTGTCTCCTAGGCACATTGTAGGTCTATTTGAAAACCTCTCTAGGAAATCTGTCTTTACTCCAGCAGACAATTAAGCCACACAAATACTTCATCTAATAAGCCTGCATGAACTATGGTTTCTTAAAATAAGACAAAAGTTAAGTAGGTCATGAGAGGGCCTTTGTGGGTCCCCTCTGAGGATTTGTCACCTACCTAGGACAAGGGACCTTCTGGTGTACACACTGAATAAGAATGGCAGCATCAAACCATACTCTACATTTATCTGTTTGCACATATGTGTATGGTATATGTATGTGTGTTTGCGTATATGTGTGTACTTATATGTGTGTATGTATGCATTGTGTGTACATGTGTATGTATGTAGATGTATTTATATATTATTATATATGTATTATATACATACGTGGGGCACACCTGCCATAGTGTATACACTTTTGCCTCACTGGCATGTCTTCAAATCTACCAGCACACCTGTCACTCATGTACATTCTCTATCCTCCCAAGAAAGCACTAAATGCCTGAGAGAGGGAGTTGTTTGTGTTGACACTGCCATAGAGAAGGGGCTTATTACAAAAATGCTGAATAAATCATGATGAAAAGAAATATATTTTTGTGACAACTTAGAAGCTAGAAGAACCTCAATAGTCACATAAACAGGTGTGATGAACAAACTTGGCATCCCCTACACAGATCCCTGCAGTCAGGGGCTTCCTCATAATCAGGAATGAACACAAGAAATCCCTCTTACAAAACTATTCCTTTTGTCTTTCAATTGTTCTTACTATTAGTCTGACCTCATTCAAACTGGTACAACATTCAAGGTGCCCCCTTCTGACTCAGGATAATTCACAGATGACGTTCAGCAAGCCTGCAGCATGAGCAACCCCTGATTGGCAACTTTCCTGATTGGCATCTCTGAATAATTCTGGAGTCATTTGCTGAATCGCATGCTTCCTATTTCCACCCCCTGAATGGTATCTAGTCCCTTCTTTCTGCCCAGTACTTTTGGTAGAGACTTCAATAAGGCCAGGCTACCTCACTTCCAGATTCACCCCTGACTTCACATCTCTGACTTGGTCCTCCTCAGTCTACACCAGTTCTAGTTCCTGAACTGCTTGGTGTGCAGCACATTTTCCTCTTCTCTGCCTGGTGATCGGCATACTGCTGACACAAGTATTTGGCTTCTATGATGTAGACATGAGTTCAGTTTGTCCTCTGAAGCCTCTCCCCCTCTGGCCATGCCCCTCAGCTTTCATTCCTAAAACTGCCTCTTCTCTGTGTTAAGTGGCTTCAAGCTTTTGGGTTCTTTCTTTGCTCCTCCTGGGGCCAGTGCAGCCAATTCCAGTCCAGCTTCTTTGTAGGACGCAGATTGAGACAATCAGAATACTGCTCTAGAAATCACCAGACCCCCATCCTAAATCCACCACACCCACTGAAATCCCTTGGTTACAAGATAGTAGAGACAAAGGGTAGGCTTCAAGTTTTCATACAGTGCATCTGACAACAAGCAGGGTGTCCCTCACCATCTGATAATTACTCTTCATCACAGTGGAGTATGTTACATTTGGCAAGGCAGAAGTTGCCCTGGGGATGGGCTAGAATGTATACAGTCTGCTCTATAATTTAAAAAATGAAAAAAAAAATCCCACGACTTCTCCCTTTCTGTGCCGTTAAGACAAACATCCTTTTCCTCAGTTACACACACAAGCTGATGGGGAACGCTTCTTCCCTCCAGAAATCATTTCTGAAAAGCAGACATTTAACATTTCCAATCTGTCTCTGAAGCCAAGATTAAATTACATTCTGTTTTGAAAGAATTGAAAACACACTTGTTAATATAATAAACGCCTTCCATTAGTTTGAGAATTTGTCTTTGTTGGATACATAATTCAAGAATTATCTAGTATGGTTAAAAAAAAAAAAAGAAGAGAAAAAATTTGAGCCATCCGGGTCTGTGCTAATATCTGTAAGCGATAAGTCCTCGATTTCCTTCATTCTTCATTACTGGCGATGTACAGAGAGTGATCACTCCCAAATCAGAGTTTGTTTTCTGCTGTCTGACAATTGTTCATCAGAATTTATGAAGCAACAAAAAGGCATTTTCTTGATTTTCATACTTTAGCTAACAGTCCAGTGGTGACAACCCATTTAAAACTCAGCAAGTTGGATGCTTAAGCTATGGAGTTTGATAATGTATCCATCATTTTTACAAATAGGCTTTCTTTCCTCCTTCAACTCTCTGTAAAGTATTTTATAGATGGAAAAGACAGGAAAAAATGCTTATTTGCCATTTATCTGTCAGGCCATCGGCTTAGCAGTGCATCCTTTCTGACAGTGTGTAGAGGAAGTAGTGCATTGTCATCAGACATTCTGATGATGTGGAGCAAGGAGACAGCAGACAGGGCGTTCTGCACACAGACCCTGCCTGCTTTGACCTTTGCTAATGGATCTCTCTGAGGAGTAGGGGTGAAGTGGAAGGTGCAGAGGTGAGGCAAATAGCAGGTCCTGTTCTAACAGTAGCTTCCTGCTCCTTTGGGATGAAATGCATGTGGGGAAAGACTCTTCATGAAATAGAGATTTCCTGACTTAAAAGTTTTACATCCAGTAAATTCCTAGAACTAATAAGGGAATCCTGGTAGGTGTGACAGTGTTTCATTCCCTGTGACTCATCCTTTCCTTAGGACTGTCTGTTGTATTTATCAGCCACTAAGGCAGAAAGGAATCTGGTGGCTTTTAGGTCTATGCCACTTTGAGTCAGCCAGAAAGCTGATGGTCATGACCTCAGTAGAAGGCTTTAGAGACACTCATGGAAACTGCTGGATGCAAATACTTCATCATAGGAGGCAAGCTTCCTGCACCTTGTGAGTTGATGATGCATCTCTTCAGAGTCAACGTGGACTGTGGTGATATATTGTGCACCCCAATGAAACTTGCCTGAGGATCAGAGGACAGAGCCAACCATTAGATTAGACATAGAGGCCAGACAGTGGTGGCACACACCCTTCATCCTATCACTTGGGAGGCAGACATCCATGTGGATCTCTGTGAGTCCAAGGCCACACTGGAAAAACAGAGCCAGGCAGTGGTGGCACACACCTTTAATTCCAGTACTGGGAAGCACACATGCCTTTAATCCTAGGAAGTGACAACAGGGCAAACAAAGGTATATAAGGCATGAGGAAACAGGAACTGAGGCAGTTCAGCTGAAATCCTTTCAGGTGAGGACTCACAGGCTTTCAGTCTGAGGATTCATGGAAACAGGATTGGCTGAGGAGTTGGTGAGGTGAAGTTGGCTGTGGCTTGCTCTGCTTCTCCAATCTTTCAGCTTTTATCCCAATACCTGGCTCTGGGTTTTTAATTATAAGACCATCTAAGATTCAAACAACAGTGGACTAAAGCCAGAATAGAACAGGGTCTTATCTCCAGGCTTGTGCAGATTACAAACACAAAGGATAATCAACTTATAAGGAGAAAAGGTCTCTATATTCACAGTACTGGAGGCCCATCCCATGACCAGGAAGCCATGGTTTTCAGGTCTCAAGTGGGATGTGATATGCCTATGGTGGGAGCATGTGGCAGAACAAAACTGATTCCTTCCTACCTAGGTATAAAAGAACCAAAGATGAGAAAAAAAGACCAGAGTTCTACAATACTCTTTGAGGATTGACCTAAAATTTACCTCTAGCCCCACCTCTTAAAGATCCTACTCTTTCCCATAGTGGCATGCTCCGCTCAGGACCAAACTTTTAATACACAAGGCTTCAGGGTGCTCTTAAGACCCCCACCATAGCAGTATTCTCTATAAGCCTCCTCCTTGGAGATACAGTGAGAAGGGAAAGGGCCAGCTTTTGTTGGCACATCATATTCTATTCAATGTACAGGCATGCTTTGTGATGTGTCTCCTTGTAGCCTAACTCTATAAGGTCCAGCTGCAGTGGTGAGACATGAAAAGAATGTAGGTCCACTTGAGCTAATTTTCTGCCCCACAGGAGGCAACCAATGTAGAGCTGGCAAAAACATAAGCACTTAAGACATGACTGGCTCTTAGGGTTGTTTCTGAGAGTCCTTGTCTTCCTTTGGGATCACCCACAATTTCAGAATGCCTGAGTTTTGTTTCTTTCTCCATCATTTGTGGCTGAGTGACTAACTCCCTTTCCTAACATGAACACCACAAAATCAGCTACCAGACATATCTGGCTGGGCTCCTTGGCAGCTGGATCCCTTGTTCACCAATCTCTGCTTTCTACTCTCAGAACCTGGTGGGTTAATATTATAAAGTTAATTCACATTCATTCTAGGATTACCCTTGGGGTACCCAGCAGAATATTGAAACACAGACTTCTTTTTTTTAAAAAAAAATAAAACTGGCTTATAATAAAATAACGTTTTAAATGATAGATTAGATCTTAAAATATATGAACAGATTATATTATCGCTTGCCTAGGAAACTTCACCCCTCTGGAATGGCCTGACTCTGTTTCTGATTAAAGAAGAAGAAGAAAAAACTGCTGTTGTGAGCATTTGGCTTCTGATTGTCTATAGTTCTTATTTGTAAGCAATTTTGCATTGGTACCTCCTTATAATTTACTAAGTGCTTTGCTCTTAAATAGCACTTAGAAGGAAGAGGTGCAGAGAAATTACATCTGGCAATCAGGCCAGTCAATTTACCTCTAAGACTTGAGCCTGCATGGGTCAATCTGCACTTCAGGTTTTGTGTCCCTGTCACTGGCAACAAGTTGTCCAAGAGTTGCTTCTGACCATGTCAACAGAAGCCTGGAGTGGCTGTCTGCTGCTAAGCTGTCACTCAGGGCTCTGAAAGACCGCAGACTACATTATCAGGGCTCACTCATGAGCAAGAACAAAGATAGCACAGCCCAGACAGAGCAAGAAGCCTAGATTCCCACAAGTCATGTGGTCTTATTTTCTGGTGGCGCCAACTAGCACAACCCTCAATAAAATAATGTTACCAGATTTTTTTTCCCTCTGCCTTAAAGAGTAGGCCAATAGCCTTACCCATGACCTCCCCCCACCCTCCACTGTGTAAACAATTCCCAAGCATCTGTGGGGAACAACCATATAATTTATCTCCAAACCACACTGTTCTAACAGTGAAGGAGGAAAGGAGGTGCAAACAGAAACCCTCCTGGGCATATCAGGGGTGAAGACACCCTGGGTCATGAGTCTCCCAACTTCAGAGGAGAAAGAGACAAAGATATAAACTAATTTCAAAGCATGGACTAAGTCCTTACTCTGAGTAAACATCTCCACAGTGCTTCTCCTTAACAGCCAGCAGTTAGAGCTTTCTGACTACATGGAGAGAGGGGATATTTGATATCGTGTGTATTTTGTCCTCCAAGCAGTTGGTATGGCAAGGCATCAAAGTGTGTGGGCTCCAAAGCCAAACTGCCTGGGTTTATAGCTTCACTCCCCACTTCCCAGCTGGGTGACCAACATTCTAGCTGTGTTTGTCTGTCTGTCTACAAGCCTGTATGTATGTGTCTGTGTTTCTGTGTGTGTCTGTGTGTCTCTATGTATCTGTCTGCATCTGTGTATCTGTCTGTGTTTCTCTGTGTATCTCTCTGTGTCTATTTCTGTGTATGTCTGTGTGTCTATATCTGTGCATCTGTCTATCTCTGTATATCCAGTCTGTCTACATCTGGATATCTGTGTGTGTGTGTGTGTGTGTGTGTGTGTGTGTGTGTGTGTGTGTGTGTGTGTGTGTGTCTGTCTGTCTGTCTATCTCTGTGTGTCTGTGTGCATGCTTCAGTCACTGAGTGAGTAGAGAAGAATGATTCCATCAATGGAAATTCATCCACTCAGAAGCAAGAGTCAAAAAGAAAGGTGGCCTTCTAGAAAAGATTATCATTTATACATTCCCTACAATTTTACTTTGCATAGTTTTAATTACTACCAGTCAACTGCAGTTCAAGTATCTCAAACAGAAAATTCCAGAAATAAACAATAAATTTCTGAGTTGTGTACTGCTGCTAGGGTCAAGTGAACAGAAACACTGAGGTGCAGTGTCAGCTGACTAATAATGAAGATGCCAACTATGTGGCTAAGGGTGGACAGGGTACATTACTGACTTGGGTGAAAGAGAACAAAATCATACTGTTTAGAATGGCTCCTTGAGGATGGATAAAGAGGGTCAGTAGTAGACTAATGATGTCACTGTGTCTACATGATTCTTTCCTTCATTCCATCAGCAGATGTGTCCCCTGACCTATCACAAGGAGGGGAAATGCTATTAACAGGATATTTGGGAGAAATAATACCTGTATATAATTTATACCAGCCATATGACTATCATCATTATAGCTATATCTATTCTATAGATGTGCCAATAGAAGTTTTAAGATAGTATTTCCCCTAGTCTACATAGCTAGCAAGAACTGCAAGCCCTCTCACTGGAGATTGTGTCAATTCCAGTACACAGAGCCTCTTACCTGCAGTATAGAGAAGTTCTCTCCCTGTTCACTCTCAGTTGGTTGAACACTTGACCAGAAGCTCTTCCCACTGAATGTTTTCCTCCTGGGACTTTGGTAACATGGCTGTGTGACCTAGAGTAATTTATGCAATCTCTCCTTGCTTCAGTTTCTTTGTCTATAAAATGGAATTAATATATAGTGACCTCATTGGAGCTTTGTAAGTGCTCAATATGTTTATCTATGCAAACTCATGGATGTGTTGCTCAGCATACAGAAGTTATATCCAGTAACTGGTAACTGTCAATATCAGGCTTAAAACAGGCAAAGGTAAGCCAAAGAATTAGAAAAATCCTGGCTACATCACCAGGCCAAAAGCAATGTAAGAATGTCGGGATTCTTCAATAGAACAAAAATGAGTTAGATATAGCAAAATGATTTTCTTTTTCTACTCAGTAAGGAACTTCTTCAAGGATGTAGCTCAGAAGCAGCTGCCACTCCCTCCACTTACACAGCAGGGAGCAGATGTCTAGCAGCACTGACAACCCAGATCTGCAATCTCCCCTTTACCCACTACCTCTTTCCCACAAGCCCATGGTGCTTGCAAGCATGCTAATTACTTCACAGCCTGGCTGCTGCTCTCAGCCTACCCTGAAAGAGTCAATGAGAACCAGCCTCCAAGTCTGCAGGGCACACACCTAAAGAAAGTTTCTCATGTGTAAAATGAAGAGGCTGGCCTTGCCTGATGACCTCTAAGGTGCTCACCAGCACTAACATGCTATGGATCTGTGATTTGGAGGTGCCCCTGCATTACCAGGGCGCCAGAGGGTGAGCTGAGTACATTTCTCATGCATAATGGGCTGGAGAGAAGCAATCGGTGGGAATTAAAATCTCGAGTCTCCAGCACTGTCGTTTGTCCTTGCTGCTTATCTGGACGCTGAAGGTCTTGCTTCACTGGAGTCTTAAAATATTGATCTCAGCCCTAAACCTCCTTCGGGCTGACTGAAGAGCCAGAGTCACTTTTCTGAGGAAAAAACAAGGTGGGAGGAAGACAGAGCATAGTGGGCTTTTTCAATACAGGTAAAGAGCTTTCAGAGTCAGCTGCCTGTTCAAAGGTCCTCTGCTGCTGTCTGCTGGGTTCTATTGCTGCTGGGTTGCAAACTAAAAGCACTTCACTTGCAAAGCTCTGCCGTGCATGGAGCTTCCACTAAGCAGCTTTCAGGAGGCATTGAGTGACTCCAACACTTCTATAGCTGGGCCCGTGAACTGAAATTACCAGGGGCCACAGGTCCTGGAAGCAGGAAAAGTGCTGTCCTGTCCAGCCTAGAAAGTACAGATCTGGGGTAGGTGGAGGCTGGGGAACAGATCTGGATTCTCTACAAGGAAAATGAACAATTTCCTAGATATCCCATTCTGCATGAAGCTCACCAAAAGAGATGGTTTCCCCCATCCCCATGACACCTAATTCGATTCCCCTTGCTGATTAGTTTTCACTGTCTATCATGCAAGTTGTATCTCCTGTTTTTCAATGTCATGTTCAACAGAAACTTTCCAGAGGATCCTTTTGCCAGGTGCTGAGGCATTTAGCTGACTCCATCCAACCCAGCTGACTCTCTGATCACATCCTTGACTTTGCTCTGAGAACACACCATCAAGGTTTGTGAGTGATTTAGGGAAGCTGAGCCCAGGTGTATGTGACCAGATCCTCAAAAAGTAGTGTCACGGATGACTAGGCACAGAAGTCACAGTGAACCACCTGATCTCACCTCAACTCTGCCACACCAGCTGTGTGTGTCAGTCCTTCCATTAAATATATTTTACCTCGGGACATTGTGGGAAGGATATTGTAAGTTTATACCCACATGTGCATGCACACACATGTATATGTACATACATACACACCCACACGTGTACACTAGTTTTTCCTCTTCATCAACAAATATAGACTTATGTCAGGCCTGCAGGAAAGACAGCCACTCAAAATATTCCTTCAATACCTAAGAGATTTATCCTTTTAGCAACGCAAGTTCAATTCCAGTCACTGGTGCCACAAAGGGAAATGACTAACAGAGAAGTGAAAATAACTCAAATCCTGTCTTGTTTTTAAAGGAAGAAGGAATAATAACAGTGAATGCTGAGAGCAAGTGGTCAGGACACAGAAGGAAGGGCAAGTGGACTAACAGAGCTGGTCAGAGATACAGGAAAATCTCCATGATGCCACAGGTTGACTTTTGCTGTGGCTAGCTCTCCATCAGTCACCAGAAACTCTATGCCCACTCCTGCTCCTGTTCCCACTCCCCTGCCTGCAGCATAATGCATAATTCTCTGACTCCTGGGACTCCTGAGAGCTCAGAAAGAAAATGGAGTATGATGATATGGGTTTCCTATGACTCTGTGGCCACTTTTCCCAGTAGAAAGTCATGCTGGTGATACCCAGACATACAGAAGTCTCAGGACACTTAGAAATAGTGTTAATGTGGACCCAGGAACTAATCCTTAACATAGTGAGAACACAGAGGACCTTGGCTATCTAGTTGGGGGAGGGTTCCCCTCAGTGGAAAACAGAGTGTTTCTTCCACCATGATGAAGTCTGATTATTTTAGCTCTTGGCAGCTCCAAAGCATTGGGGATTACACTGAGGCTAGAGTTTACTAAGGAAGAGATGCTTCCCTGAAATGTTTTTGAGACCCAGGTGCCCCTCTGCTGTGTTTCTCCTCCTCTTCTTTTTGTGCCTCCACTCTATGGAGAGGGGCACCTGGGTATGCAAGGGACTTGAACATTGCAACACAGAATATGGCAGTCAAAATTCTGTCAAACAACACAAGAAATAACCAACTTAAAATGAGGAGATAATTATTTTGACTCATGGCTTCAGTCTGTGATCACTTGACCCATCATGTCTGGCCTGTGATTAGGCAAGAACATGTGGCCCAACAAAACTTCCCACTCAGAGCAGCCAGGAGAGACACAGACAAAGAACATCAAGAGCTCTCAAAACACCTTCTGGAGCATTCTCCTGCTGACCTGCAGTTATACTACACCTGCTGAAGATTTAACCAACCCCAATAACACCATCAGCTGACAAGCAAGCTCTTTACATTTGGGAGACATTGCAGAGACAGACCATTAACAGGGAGTAGACTCAGTCATAATATGCTCATTGGGAAACAAATTAAGAATGTATGAAGAAGCAAGACACTTCATCATGCCCCAAACTCTTAATTCCCCTACTCCTGGTTGCCTTGTGGATTTCCTTCTAGAGTATTTTCTATGTACAAAAAAGCATGGGAGAATGTATATAGCTTTTTTTTCTGAACAAAATAAATTTACATTGTATTTATTGTCTACCACCTGTATTTTACTCCATGATAGATCATTGATGTCTTAGTTTCCAAGCATTGCTATAGCAAAGTACTAAAAACAATATAGCATGAGCAATGGGAATTTATTCACACACAGTTTTAGAGGCTCAGAGTCAGAAATCAAGTAGGACTGTGTTCTCACTGAAGCTCTAAGGAAAATACTTCTTGACTCTTTTGGCTTCTAGTTTGTCAATAGCTTTTGGTATTCCCTTCCACTGACAGTTACAGGCTACCTTTCCTCTGTCTGTCCTTCTGTCATTTACCTCAGCGTCTAAATTTTCACCTTTTATTAGGGCCACCTGTCAGTGACACTGGGTTAGAGTCTACCCTCACGGACCCCTACCCCAGCTTTGACTCTCCTGGCTTGTAAGACTTTGTGTAAATCCCTGTTTCCAAATAAAGCCCACATTAGCTACTTTTCTCTGCCATGATGAAACTAACTTACTGATTTACTTTTGCTCATAGTTTCAGGGTTTTTTTTTCCTTGCTGATGGCTTCATATGCTTGGGCAGTACACCATAGCAGTGGGAATGTGTAGCAAAGACGTTTTCTCACTTTAGTGTAGACAGGAATTAGAGGTGAGGGGGATAAGAAGAAACAAGGACAATACTGCCAAAGGACCTGAATCCAGCTAGGTCCCACCTCCTGAAGTTGTCAGACCCACTCAAATTAGCACCATCAAATGAAGATCCAGTGAACAGACGATCTGATCATGTGGGACTTTTCACACTCAAACCACAATAGGACATACTCTGAGGTACTAGGGGTGGAGCTTCAATGTACTTTTGACAACAATATAAATCAATCAATAGCAATATCAAAACAAATGCACCCTGCTGAATACACTTCAGTTTCTCAGCAGCTACATAATATCCCCCACAGCTTTATTACACTGACTTGACCACCGGTCAAATAATATGCATTTAGTCTTCTTCAATGTTCTACCACACTTACAAGTAATGTAATAAAAATTCTTAGTTAGAGGCTGAGGAAATGACTCAGTCAGTAAGTAAAGTGGTTAATGCCCAGGCATGAGGATCTGAGTGTAGATCCCAGCACCTATGATAAAAATCGAGGTGTGATTGTACTTACCTGGGATCCCAGCACCCAAAAGGTGGAGATAGGAAGATTCTGTGGGCTTGTTGGCTACCTAGTCTAGTCAATTAGTGAGCTCTAGGTTCAGTGAGAGACCCTGATCTCAGTCTTATAAAACAGTCCCAGGGACACCCTAGTCCCTTCCACCCCTTCCACCAAATGAGGACACAGTCTATCCCTCCTGCCTGAAGCAGAGCACTAACCCTCCCCAGACATCACATCTGCTATTAATTTCATCTTGAACTTGGCCTCCAGAATTTGAGCAGTGGATTTTTGTTGTTTATAAATTGCCCAATCTAAGGAATTTTGTTGCAGCAGCCCAAACAGACAAAGAAAGATTTATTCTAAGAAGTAGGAAACAGGGGTCAAAGAATATGTAGATCTTAAATGTTGATAGATATTGTAAGGTTGCATAAAATTACATCCATTTTTACACCCACCAGTGGTATACAAAACTGGTACCTTTTCTGTCTATCTTCATTAAAACTGGGTGCTTGTTAATACTTTATGCTAATTTCATGAGAAAAAAGAAAATTTTACTGTTTCAGAGGCGTTTCTCTGATTTCTACTGAAGTTGAACATAATCTGTTTATAATCTATTTAATTGTTTTCTACTTTGGTCACTGAATTATCCAATAACAGTCAAAGAGTACCCGCAATGTGCCAGTCAGAACATTGTTGCTTAAATGGGTTTGAATGTATCTCTGTTTGCTTTTCTCTTGCTGTGATAAATACCATAACCAAAAGCAACTCGGAAAGGAAAGAGTATTCATTTGGTTTACATGTCCTAATCACAGTCCATCATTGAGAGAAGTCAGGGCAGGAGATCAAGCAGTACGAAAGGCCAAAACCATGAAGGAAAACTGCTTGCTGGCTCACCCGGAGGTTCATGCTTAGCTAACTTTCCTATACAGTCCAGGCCTTCCGGCCTAGGGTTGGTTTGCCCACAGTGTACTGGGCCCTCTTACACCAATTGGCAATCAAGAAAATGACCTATCGATATACCCAGAGGCCAATCTGATCAAGTCAAACCTCCTTCAGATAATTCTGGGCTGTGCCAAATTGTCAGCTGAGGCTAAGAAAGATGTTTTTATGAGGAATCTTCAATTCTGGAAATTCGTCCACTCCCTATAATATTCTTAAATTATTTTCTTAAGATGCTGCTTTTTATTTTGTGGTGATTTTTTTGCTCTATGCAAACTATTAAACTTTAATTATTTCTATCATTTTTTATTTATTTGAAATCTCTACTTACAAGGCTTTTCATGGGCCAAGATTATAAAAAAAAATCTGATATTTTATTCTGGTGCTTTTACAGCCTTGCATTTAAAAATTGTGATTAAATCTTTAATTCATGTAGAATTTCTATGTGCTTGATGTAAATTTCTTCTTTCCAAAATGGTGTGCTAATATTTAAATGCCACTTATTAATTATTCTCTCCTTTCTCCTTCTAATTAGCAATAGAGACATTCCCTAACATTTTATTCTAAGTTTTCTTTTAGTCTATGTTCTCTGGCAGCAGAGACCAAGACTCTCTCTCCAAGGAGCAGAGATTCCAAAGTGGAACATGAGACCTGGCCGGAGGGTAAGTCATGACAGGTGTGCTTCCAGCCATCTATGCAGTGGGCAGTTATTGCCTTGTTCCCTGAATCTTCTGAGAACTTTTCTAAACACTCTAGGAATGTCACAAATGCACTGAGAAGCATTTATCCCTGACTTCCATTCTATATTAATCAAAGAATAGCCCACAGACATCACTCTCCTGAGGCTCCAGACTAGACATATTAAAGTATGGAATACTTGCCTGTGCCACTGAAAAAAATGATGTAGTATCCCTCGGCAGAAGATGAGAGGTAAGTGAAGGCAACCAAAGGCACCTGAAAGTTCCATGTCATGTCAATTTTTGAGAGCATCAGGGTGGTTGCCATAGGAAGCTTCTGAACATGACATCCAACAGCCCTTTCATGCAGTGGTAGAAACAGTCCATATCTGCACTATCCACTATTTGGAGTCCATAATCCAGGGTCCATAACCCAGGATCCACTATCCAGGGTCTACCATTCAATGTCTATTATCAAGGGTCAACAGTCCAAGCTCATCATTAATAACACGATTATGTGTATCTGTACATATTTTTATAATGCATTTTTTGTGAGCCTTTTTAGATAAAATGTTACCATGGTTTACATTTTTTTAATCCCGTGTGTGTGTGTGTGTGTGTGTGTGTGTGTGTGTGTGTGTGAGAGAGAGAGAGAGAGAGAGAGAGAGAGAGAGAGAGAGAGAGAGAGAGAGAGAAATGGGGTCACTCCTACAACCTGGAGCTCACTGATTTGGCAAGTCTAGATCGCTAGAGATTTTCCTTTCTTTGCCTCCCTAGTGCTAGGATTACAGGCATGTGCCACACCACTATGCCCATTTTTAATGTGGGTGCTGGGAATCCAAATTCAAGTCCTCATGCTTATGCAGCAGGCACTTTACAGCTGGGCCATCTCTTTAGTCCACTTTTGAATCTTCTATAACCTAGAAATTAAAGGAGGATGAGTACCATATTCCAATGTAAACAAATAGTTCATAACTTAGTCTTTAAAGAATAGATTGTCACATCCTCCAAGCCACAACCCATTCAATGCTATAATTTCACCTGTATGTTTATTACTCATAGTTTAATGTTTCCACATACATATTCATGCATTTCCTAGGATAAAGATATTAACTGAAAAGATTTTAACCTTCTTAAAGTTGTTAATTCATTTTACTACATTATCCTCTGAAAAAGCTGTCTTAACAGACATGATTCAAATAGTTACACGTTAGAGTCTCTGTTTACCTCCTCTCTGGCCTTCACATGAGATTGTCACTCAATGTAATTTCAACTAAGTGTATCAGCTTTTGTAAATGCCACACTTATCTTTGTGATTGCAATTTTATTTGTCCCTTTTGTGTTTGTCATGAGTTCTTGCCTTGGCCAAGGCCACTTGAGGGTTTCTGATCTGACTTGGTGACACTAACGGTTATTCAGAAGAGGACAAAATTCAGGGTAGTGTTCACTGGAGAGACCTGCTAGCAGTGATCCATGAGGAGGAGCATGGGAAGACATCAGCTTCCAGCAGTGCCAACATTCTGGGAGGAATGGCAGCTTTAACCACCTTCCTCTCCAGCTAGCCCCTTCCTGGACTTACAATTCTTGTAGAAGTTCATTTGACTCTTCTTCCAGTCTCTTGCTGGTGGTCACACAAAGAAAACCCTGGAGCAGATTTCTCACACCAGCAGGAGAGACTCTGGCTAAGCTTGCTATTAGCAAAGCATCACATTCGCTCCTAAATCAATGCAAACAATGGGGTGCTTTATATCTTCCCACATAAGCTTTAATAACCCAGCCCAGCCATAATGAATTCTGGGGCTGAATTAATGTAAAAGAGTAATGGTGATTAGGTAATTACCAAGTAGAGAGAATGTTTAACCTTCCCAGTGACAAGATTCGAAGACCACCTGACATCATGTGTGAGTTCTGGAAATAATTAATAATTAAAATTATCCAATCTCTACTGTTAATCAGAAGATAAGAATCCCAGAGCAGTGCCAGTCAAGCCGAGTTCTTCCCCCACTGATATCTGCCAATGTGCTGCTGGGCTCTTTGGGCTTTGAAGGTGTCAGTCTCTTTGATTTTTATTTCAGGCTGGCTAGACTTAAGCTGTTACAAGTCTCTCAGAATATTTCAACAAGCAGAGACACATCACCCTCTAAAATTATCCACCCAGAGTGAAATGCCAGGAACTGACCTTTGGCCCCTTCCTTTTTTAATTGCAACTCAAGCCATTTTAAAGCCATGGCTGTGACAGCACCATGCTCCATTCCCTGTCGCCCACCCTCCCCTCCCAATGCTTCTTTTGGGCTGTTTATATTCTTGAGAGGTTATGTGTATGCATGTGCACTGGTATATGCATGTGTGTTTATCTGTGCTATGGTTGTGTATATGTGTGCATAAACATATGAATACTGTATTGTGTCCTGATAAAAGGCCCACAGCTCTTCTTCCAACATATAGTTTTAACTCTATAATAAAAGCAGTCACATCTAGAAAGTCCTTGCATGCATGGATGCTCCCACACCTATATATACCAATAACATAGCAGAAACGTCCAGTTTGCCAAGCAACAAGGTGTATGCTGCAAGGAGATTCAGAATAGAAAACTGGAATAAACTTTGAAGGTCATTTTCTTCAAAACCCTCCAAGAACCTGAGATATTAAGGAAAAAAGAGAAGGGGATCCTCCAAGTTCATACAACAAGTTACAAGAGAAAAGTAAGTACTCAGGATGAGCAAAGACTCCTCCCTGAGTGTAAGAGGTTAATACAAGGGAGCTCAGATGAGAGTACAGAAAATTCAGTTGGAAAAAGGTTGCTTCTGTGGATGCCCTGTCCTCCATGTTGATATCAATCCAGCTTGGTCTTTCGTGAACAGCTTCCAAAGCAGATCCAGAATGCTTCTCCTTGTAGCCAAGGTTGATAGAGGTCCCTCAGTGAGCTCTTACAGCATTCTCTGCTGACTCTAACACTAACCATTTCTTGCACTTTCACACTAGCTGGCCCACACTGATCTTTGCTCCTATTTTTCCTCACTAGATGCTAAGATAAGAAGGATGCATATTGCTCACTTTGGTGCTCCCAGTCCCATCCCAGTGTGACCTTAAGTGATGAAAAGTCATCATGGATCCTAGAGTCCAACAGGGGCAAAAGGTGAGTTGACAGCAGTTCAGATGAGGTAACTTGTCAACGATCTGGAGCAGGCAGAGATGGACAAGAAGCCACTCTGGAAAGGTCTTCCGAAAGGCAAGCACAGAAATCTCAAACTAGCATGAGCCTTCCTGAAGCAGTAACATTTGTCAGGATGCACTTTTCTACTAAGAGCACAACAAAGCAACTCAGCTGATGAAGAGGGGAGTTCAGGCTATGCATAGTTAGCTGTCAACTTGACATAAACCTAGAGTCACCTGGAAAGAGGAAAATTCGCTGTCAAAAATTATTAAATGACTGGGATTTCATGATCCAGGGTGTTTGCTCCAAATTCATTTGTTTACTTGGTTTTTTGTTGTTGTTATTGTTGTTGTTGTTGTTTTTGAAAAGCAGTGGGATCATCTTTTCCTAATGAAATGTCATGTGCATCTTCATACATAGTACATGAAGAAGAGCAACTCTAGGCAGATGGGGAGGGTCAGATTCCTTCTTTTGTCTATCATCATTCCCCCTCAGTGGTCCCTACCTCAAGATGCTTAAGACCCAGAGGGGGTAAAAAGCTTGTTTGGGAATCAATGACACATTCTTCCAAGCTCTTTGTTCTACATATAAGGAAACTGAGCCTCAGAGTAGAAAGGCCTGGCTAAAGCCTTACTAAAGGCAGCAGAGGTAGAAGGATCTTAAGTCTCCTGATTCCCAGTCCTGACCACCGATACCAAATGTCATCCATGAGCTTTTACCAGAGGAAGCCCATTCCCAGCTTCCTGTGTAGGCTGTCTCTCAGGCTTAAAGGTTATGAACTGAATTAAGGAAAAGCAATGGTCATTTAACCCTGTCTGAGCCAAGAAGATATCCTCTTTAAGTTTACTTAACAAACTTTCATCTGCAGTGTCTGCCCACTCCAGAGTGGTCTGTGGTAGAGGCAAAGGCTCACATAGCTCTGTACATTTCTTATTTTGCTGCTACCATTCCTGATCCAGCCTACATCTCTACATCTGTACCCGTCACTCTCTGTCAAGTGTCCTTAGCTCTAGTCCAGCTTCTCTGCCCTGTCCTGAAGTGTCTCTCCCTTAACCATCAGTCAATAAGGTATTAATACAGTAGCTGCCTCCAAGTATACCTTTAATGAGGGCTGTGGCCTTCAATTTAGTGGAATTTGATAGTGACAACACATTGACATTGGTAAGGTTAATGATCCAATGCTTTATTTCATTGAACAAGTTGAACAACACTTAGCACATTGATCCACAGTGTCCTACAATCCATCTCTGCTATTGCTTTAATGATGCCATGGCATTGGTGCCCTTTAAGTAATTGGCACCGTAGAAATATGGACTTGGCCTTGTCATGTCAGATTAGCACTATGTTGAATTGAGAACGATTTTTGTCATTTCTGTGTTCTTTCTTTCCTCTCATTTGATATCTTTCTGATTTTATAAAGAGACTGGGGCTCACAGAGGCCAGGAAGGAGACTCTGGCTACACAGTGAAGAGAAAGAACTGAGCTTGAGATGGCACACCCTCATTTTCTTTCTAGAGCAATTGCCCGACGGGGTCTCAGAAAAGCTTCCCAGCCCTTCATGCTCAGTGTCTTCATATGACAAAGAAGGAATTTATGAAACCTGCCTGCCCCACTTCCCTCATGAATGGTGGGTCATGGCCATGAGAAATCATTGTCTGTGAGAGAAGAAAGAGAAGAATGTGTTAGAATCTCACCAAAGTCCTTACCAAAGCTCATAGAGACACTGGAACCCTGCCCCAGAAGCCAGTTCTGGAATGACAGATGGGACAGCTAGACACAGAGTCTAAGGTCTAGGCAAGCTCCTGGGTTTTCCAAGAGGGGACAATGAGGTCCTAACCAGCCATGCCTAATACCCCAGTAAAGAATAAAGGTGGTGCACAATCAACCACTAATACTTGGGAATAAGTCCTCATTGAGACACAGTTGCCCAGTAGTATTAAGTTCAGGGCATATCTCTCAACCTAAAGATGGTCTTGAACAGGTGGAAACTTTGAAAGAGAGCTCTGAAAAACAGGGAAGTGATCTGTTGTATAGGGCCTATACATTGCCTGAGGTTGCCTTCCAGAACAGTACCCTGCCGTAGTTCAGCTAGAACAATTCCCATAGTGACCTACTGAACCCAGGTAAATGTTAAAATCACAAATTAACTGGATGAATAATTAAGTCTCTTCAAGGTCCCTATCTTGGTCAGGACTGCCTGAGAATTTGAGGGGTGAGATAGGAAAAAAGAGAGCTATAAGCCAGAGTGGAATACTCCACAGCACACCATGGAAGGGTGAGACAGTATTGAATCTGGCTTTTCCACAACTTGCTGGCCGATGAATAACCATACAGGTTACCAAATATCTCAGGGTGTTTTCCCTGCAGAAGATGAGATAGAGCCACTTCCAAGGCCACTGTTATATTGGTTTGAATAGCATACATGGGTGGTACAGAACCTGGGATGCTAAGCAGTAACCTTCTGTTTAAAAGGAATGAAATGAGGCAGAAGAAAGAGACACACAGAGTATGTCTAATGTCATTCATTGAACAGACCTGCTATGTACCAGACACTGAACTTGGAGTTGAACAAACAAAGCTTATATAGTACCATGCCACAAAGCTTCCTGGAGTCTACCAGATTCTGTATTTTGATGTCAACTTTGAAATATTTAGTCCCAAAGGAAGGAAAAAAGTTACCAACTTCCTGGATGAAAACAGTAGAGACCTTGTCTCTTCATCATCTCACTCAGTCCTCTGCAACATGCTCTAATCTGTGTGCTGCTGGGTAGGTGAGTTTGACACTGGAGGAAATTATGAGGGATCTGCACTTGGCTGTAGAACTGAACCATATTCTACAATAAATTTTGCCAATAAAGTTTATATTTGTATTTCCACATGTTTGACAACTGTGTCTCATTTCTCAATTGATTCTGCATTCAATAGGGGAAGAAAAGAATGTTATTTATTGTTTTCCACAAAGCCAAACATGATACAGGTTACTGTTCAACAGAAATATGTGTGAAGCATAAAAACAGCTTGCAGTGTGCAGAGATGTGTTCTATTTGAGGAATGTGTGTGTGTGTGTGTGTGTGTGTGTGTGTGTGTGTGTGTGCACACTCCAGTCCAGAAATGATTTACAGAAATAGAGGTGAAACTGTTATAGGAAGGATGATTTGGGAAAAAGGAAAAAGAATACTGTACATATAAACTTGAAGGTAATGAAGACATTTAAGATAGGGTAAACTTTGGGTCACTTGTCAGTAGGAAGAGATCTTTTTTGCCAAGATTATACCAAAGAACTCACTTCTCTCAATACAGTATTTCCCAGACATCTCCCTGCCTCAACTGACCTAGCCCTAAACACTGAGTTGACTCTGTTCAAATAGGCCAGACACAGTAGCATCCTTTCAGTACTTACTCACATGCTTGGTTTGGGTCTCAACATATTCATAAGACTCAAGGTGGGGTTTCCCCAAGTGTGAAAGGAACCCGACTTCATAATCTCTAAGTTCTTTCCAGCTCTCAAGCAAGCTTTCTGGCTTCTAGTGGAGCACGCTGTTCTCAGCATCACTATTTCAGTTCTTATGTTCTAATACTGGGAGCAGCTTCCCATATGATGTCACCCTCACTGACTCCATCACTTCCTTATAACCCACACAGAAGAGAAGGCCCATTTTGTAGGAAAGGAAGAAGGTTGGCTGAGCCATTGTTTAAATCAGTACATTTATTGAGGTTCTTCTCTTTTTCTTAAGAACATCACGGCTTAGTAGTCAACACCCCATAAAAAGACCATGGGCAAAATGGTTGCCCACACTGAATGTGGTCAAGTGTGAGCCTGTTGACTCTTCAGAGTGAGTCTTTCAACCCAGCTATACTGACTTTCAGGCTAGATGATTCTTCATTGAGGGAGCTGTGCCTTGTAGGATGTTTGAGGCATCTCTGGTCCTTATACATTAGACTCAGGCCCTGTGTTTTCATGCATTGTCTGATTACCCCAGGGGTTATATCACAGAGCAGCTGATTCTGGTGCCAATTCCTTTTATTTAAGGTGAGTAAACTGTAAACATGTATACCCATCCTCAGAAAGGGGGCTAATACATATAGTTCTCTCAGATACATCATTCCTTTGCTCATTTAGCTGGTGAGGTCTTTTCTCATGTCTGCTGTGTTGCCATTTTAACCCTGATAGTGTGGGCTTCCTGCTGCATCCCTCAGCTGTTTCTAAGAGCTCTTCCCCAGAAACCCTGGGATTCAGCAACTTGGGGCTGGTTCCTTCCCTCCTGCCCCCACATCTGCTACTTTTTGTGACAAACTATTCAGTGATGAAAACCCTCATTCTGAAGACCAAGTTCTAAATTCTGCTGCTTCTCTGCTGTGTGACGTTAGACACATGTGTGCCTCTCTGTGTATCTATAAAGTGGAAATGCTGGTAGTCCTTACATGCTGGCGACCTAGTTGTGATGAATGACACATAAGAGAATAGCAGATAAGTTGATCTGAATTATAGGAAGCATTGTTCAAAAGAGAGAACTTGGTGTCACAATGGCCAATGCATATTAAACAAAAGATTCATAACAGAGAAGAGAATTAGTAAAAAATGCCTACCTAGCATCAAGGAGTCAGGTGAAGGAACAATGCCTCCTGGAGTAGGCTCCAGACAGGGTTAAGGAGGATATGTCCCTGTGCTCTTCTGGAGGCAGTAATTTATGTCTTCCTGGAGCATGAGCCTATTGAAAAGGCTCCACTAGGGCCCTGGGCAGGGCAGCTCAGCAAGGCCTGACCTGGACCAGGTTCCCTAGGACAATTGCAACAAGTCCAGCTCTTTCCATGTATCAAGTACTTACTATGCTCTAGCCACTGTACAACATGGGTCAGAGGATGATCTCCAAACAATGCATCTAGAAAGGGTGGGAAAGCCCAAATCCCTGCACACACACAGTTGAACTAGTCCTATCTATACCACCCCTGCATCCCGGTAAGCTATCTCCACATTGTACAAAGAAAAAAAATCAGCAACCTTAAGAAACATACTAGACCAAGATATCACAAAGTCATTTGAGAATTATGCACCAAGGTTGTATTTTTCAGGTGTAATGATAGTGATAGATAAATGCACCAATGATGAGCAGTGAGTGTCAGACACTCCCCTCTGCACATTAAACCTCATTCATTAACTAATAGAAATTCAAAGGCAGGCATCAACAGCATTGATGAATAGGGATGCTTCCTCCCACCCAACGTTTTCTATGTCCTACATTTGGATGTTCAAAGGAAGGAAGAAGACACCCAAAATGAACAAAAGCCCAGGGAATACCTAGTGAAGGTTCAACCAGCAATGGAAATAATGTCATTGCATTAAAGGACTAGTAAAATCAGGTGACATGATCAAGGCCAGAGATGTCCCCTGCCCATTGTTAGGCCATAAGCAACCATGAGGAGAGGCCAACAGGTAAATGTGGGATAAAAAGCTCTGCAGGTTGCCGGGCGGTGGTGGCGCACGCCTTTAATCCCAGCACTCGGGAGGCAGAGGCAGGCGGATCTCTGTGAGTTCGAGGCCAGCCTGGTTTACAGCGCGAGATCCAGGAAAGGCGCAAAGCTACACAGAGAAACCCTGTCTCGAAAAACCAAAAAAAAAAAAAAAAAAAAAGCTCTGCAGGAGGTTGAAGAAGATGCCAGTTTACAAGACACCCAGGGGCTTCCTCTTTTGCACTCAGACTCTAACTTTAAAGGACTGATCTCACCATGGTTTTTGAAGTAGGAAGGGAATGGTTGCATAACTGTCCTGTGCTCTCACGAAAAGTCTCATGAATGATTCATATATCTGGTGCTACAGAGAGACATTTTCTTTGGCAAAGAAGAAAACAACCCAACAAAAGCATCATAGTATCCCAGTGACTATCTTCCCCTAGTTCTGACAAAAAAAAAATCCCAGTGTCTAGAGTGCCCCACTTTCATAGAAGTCATTTTGATACCTGGAAGCAGCAGATTTTTGTTTAGTTTGAGGTCAAGCCCTCCGTTTTTGTCCACTGCACATTTCATTCTACTGAGGTGAAACAGGGAAGCAAGGCAATCTTGACTAGTCCTCGTTGTTCTCCATGGTTTACGTTTGAAAGAAAGTCTCTGGTCACTGAGGGTGTGGTTTGTTGTTGTTGTTGCTTGTTTGTTTTTTGTCTTTACCACAATCTGACTTGCATTTGGTTTGTATGTCCAAGGAAACAGCTTTGGCAGCTAAAGATTCTTTTCCTTAGCCAATGTTTTGCCTCCTGCATTTGTTTGTTTGTTTGGTTGGTTGGTTTTTCAAGACAGGGTTTCTCTGTGTAGCCCTGGTTGTCCTGGAACTTTTTCTGTAAACCAGGATGGCCTCAAACTCAGAGATTCACCTGTCTCTGCCTCTCAAGTGTTGGGATTAAAGACCATGAGCTACCACCACCAAACTGTTTCCCTTGGACCTCCCATCAATCCTGAAAAGGCAGGCATTGTTATTACCACTGTTCCTGTTTTTAAATAGGCTTTGAATGAGCAAATGTTTTCACAACCTGAAGCAGCAAATGTAGTCCTGGCCTAAAGCTGTAGTCCTCAGACTCTGAGGGCTGGATAGCTGCTTGCATCTCATTCCCTTCCGGATGCAGGTTTGGTAACTTTGCAGGCCTATTCTGCCTGGCCTGGTACTGAGGGGCATCTTCCAATAGCAGCATTTGGGTTGTAAGGCATCTGTAGGACCACAGTCACATGCTTTTTAAGGGTTCCTTTTGCATCTACACACCATCCCATCAAAATGGCTCCCTGGCTTCTGATACACCTGCTCAGGACACAAAAGCTACCCAAGAACTTCAGGAAGGGCACAGCAATAACACAAAACCTCCTGATATGAGACTTTGTGTCTGCCTCTGCTCCCCTTCCTCCTTATACAGCTCACGTATTTGCAGCTCTGAGTGACTGTTTTGTGCCACACGGAAGTAAATCCTAACTGTAGGCTCAAATGTAGACCTTTGGAAGAGTAGAAGCTCAGGCTAGCAGAAAATGCCAGCCCTGTTGGATGCCTGGTGGCTTGGAATCTGTCTGGTCTTCTAGATCCCCACAACAAGCATTTGGCCAGCAAGGAAATACTTTGCCTTCTGCCCCTAGATGGATCTGGGGACAGAAAAGGAAAAGAGCTGGGGTATTAGGATGGGGCCACAAAACTCAAAGTGGGGAATCAGGATGCATTTGTCTCTGTAAATCCCCATGTCAGTCTCTCTAAGTCCTTCATCTGAATCCCATCCCACCACTGGATATAGCTATTAGGCATCTTATGTATTAGGAGGCCCTTATAGGCTTGGGCTCTTTCCCATGCCTCTTGGTTTCTTTTTCTCTTTGTAGACTTAATGTGTGCCATGCCTCAATACACTCCATATTGAAAAATATGGATAGAGTTGTTTTGAGTTCCATGGATGCTTTAATCTGTGTTGGTGGCCATAAGATAACTCACAACAAAGTCAATAGTGGTGAAATAATCCTGTAAGCCAAGACCCCAAGAGAGTCTCATGTGAGGCAAGAGACATTCTGAAAATAGGAACATAGCTAGGTGGTAGAAAACTTGCCTGGAATGTACTAGACCCTGGGGTCAATTCCCATCACTGTAAAAGAAAAGAAGGGAAACAAGGAGAGAAAAACAATAAAGGAAAGAGGATAGACAACTGGCTTGACAATAGCCATGCTTGCAGACACAGAGGGGCCATTGCTGACCCCTTTCCCTAACAAATTATTTTGGGGAGAAAGTGCCACCCAAGAACCATTTAACACAGTGTCTCAGAGGCCTCTCCAGCCAGGAGGGAGTCTTCTGTCTATAATTTTATTGTCTGGAGCCAGGGAGCAATTAGAGAAAACAAGCTGTTACTGCAAACCAGGAACTTTAAATGGATTATCTTTGTTTTTACAGTTTTATTGAGGTATAATTGACATACAATAAACCACACATATTTAAAGTATGCAATTTGATAAGGCCTGACATATGTATACATCTATAAAGTTATCACCACAATCAAGATAACAAACATATCTATTTCCCCCCAAATTTTCCTTGTACCCACCACATACTTGCCATCCCTGCTCCCTAGGCAACCAATGTCTGTTTTCTGTTGCTCTGAGTTTGTTTGTATTTCCTAACATTTTTCAGACACATGGACTCTGACCATATGGACTTCATATCATTGTATAGCCAAGCATCAAATGCCAGCAGTGTTTACCTGTCTACTTGTTGATAGGCATTTGGATTCTTGCCAGTTTTGCACAATCACAAATAAAGCTGCTGAGTGTTTTTATACTAGTCATCCTGTGGACATGTTTTCATTTCTGTTGAATGGAATAGCTAGGTCAGGTAGTGGAGGTTTGCTCAAGAAACTACAATAAAGTGAGTGACTGGTCTGTGCTGAAACCATCAGCACAGTCGTCTTAGGGGCTTCAGAACCCTTACGCCCTCCATCTGCTTGCAGGAGCCTAGTACTGCCTGCCCTCCATCAGCTAAGGAGCCCTTAGTATGCATATACTCTTCAGAAGCTCTGGGGAGCCCAACCCCTACAACCCCACCATGTCCAACAACTAGCTGATCATTTTCATCTCAGCAATTCTCACAGGAAGTGGTGTGCCTTTGTAGTATCATTCTGTCCTTTCCTAAGGCACAAAGGTTAACTAATTTTACTTGGGTTGTATTTTTTTTTCAATATTCAGTTAGATTTGACTACTTTGTCTCTATCTGGTGTGACCAAGTTCTCAGATTTGCTGAGCAAGTTCAGAAGCATTTCTTCCACTGAGGCTTCCTGACTCGTTAAGTAGATCTATTCATTCACTAATTGAGGGTCTTTTCCATGTGTTTATTACCATCTGTGTATCTTCTGTCACTCCAAATCTTTTGCTCATTTTTAATTAGGTTATTTTTCTTTCATTCTGAGACTTAAAAAAAAATCAACGTCATAGTGAATTAATTTCTATACATTTCAATGAGTTTTGGCAAATTTGCTCACCTTAATAAGTATCAACATAATTGGTACATAGATTTCAATCTCTCCACCTTCCTTCCTCCTTTTGACAGCTGATCCTTCTGTTGTGTATGTGTATGTATATGTGAATTTGCATGCATGAGTGTATATATTCACTGTGTGTAAGTGTACGTGTGTATATGTGTGATTTTTGTATGTGTGTGTGCATTTGTAATTGTGTGCATACTTAATAATAACTTTATTTGGATATAATTCTTATATAACACACAATGCCCTGCTTTAGGATATAAGAGTTATATTTAATATAGTCACAGATTGTGTACCCATCACAACTAAGTTCAGGAAATTTCATTGCCTCACATATTACTCCTTACTTATTACCTTACATGTTACAGCTTATCATTCTTGATCTACCAAGCACTGGACGATCACTAATATACTTTCTGTCCCTAGAAGTTTGCTTATTCTAGACATTTCACATGAGTGCAGTCATAAAACAAAACAAAACAAAACAAAAACGGTATTTTGAAAATGGCATCTTTCCTGTAGCTGGAGTTTTCAATGATCATTTGTATTTTAATAACTGGTAGTACTTCATTCTTTAGTGCCAAATCACATTCCATAGTATTGCTGTAGAGCAAAAGCTTCGTTACCTGTCCATGGATCATTTAGTAAACAATTTCATAGTTCCTATTTTAGGTTGTTTACAGAAAGATACTGTGAATATTTATTTAGAAGTTTTCATGCAAATATATTCTTTCATTTCACTTAGATGTAGACCAAAGAGTAAAACTTTGTGAAGTTGATAGGCAGTTTTCTAAAGACTTGAATCATTTCATAATTCATATGCTGGAAAGGACTCATTCTGAATTGTCTGGTTCTGTTTGTCCCTTGTGTTCCCTTTCTCACTGTAGACACATTAGTAGCATGATCTAAGAACTCTTTTTAGTTTTGTTTTGTTTTGTTTTGAAGCAAAGACAAACTGTTTTAACAGATTCAGGCATGGAGAGGAAGGGATAGAAGAGGGAGAGACAAAAAGGAGTAGAGTATTTGGAGAAATGATAGTACACAACCTACCCAAGTGGAATTATCAAGAGAGTTTCTATGAAGTTTTGAATAGCATTTTCCTGATGGCCAGTAGTGTGGAACATCTTTATTTCATGTGTTTATTGGTTATTTTAATATATTCTTAGAAAACAGTCCTTTGTCCATTTTTAAATTGGGTTGTTTGTTGTTCATTATGGAATTGTACATGTCCTTGATACTAAGTACAAATCCTTCATCAAACATATGATTATGAAAATTTCATACTATTTCAAGAGTTATCTTTTAACTTTATTTGAAGCACAGAAGTTTCCAAGATGTTGAGGCCTTATTGAGATTTAAGAGTATATGTCAGATATTAGATGTAAGTCCTCTCTCAAATATAAATATATGCTTCACAAATATTTTCTCTGAATTTGATTTGTCTTTTCATTCTCTTAACAATATCTTTTGGAGAAAAAGTTTTTAACTTTTATAAAGTCAACTTAACTATTTTTTATATAAAGATTATACTTTTACTATTTTGTCTCTAACTTTTTTCTTTTTACTTAACATATTTTTTTCATATGTTTTACATACTGACCTCAGTTTCCCTCCATCTTCTTCTCCCATCCCCTCTTCCCCTACTCCCATTTACCCCCCTCCTCATCCAGTCCTCCATCTCCATACAGAAAGGGGCAGGCCTCCCACAGGCTTGAACAAAGCATGGCACATCAAGTTGAGGTATGACCAACTTGCTACCCCTGCCTCAAGACTGGGCAAAGTAATCCAGCTTGGGGAACAGGTTCCCAAAAGCAAGATAAGTGCCAGTGACAGGTCCTACTCTCACTGCCAGAGCCTTACAAACAGACCAAACGACACAACTGTCACACACATGCAGAGGGCCTAGGTCTGGTCCCATGCAGGCCCCCTAACTGTTGGTTCAGAGTCCCTGAGCTCCCACAAGCTCAGGTCAGCTGTCTCTGTGGGTTCTCACATCATGACCTTGACCTCCCTGGATCATATAATCCCTCCTCCCTTTCTTCAGGAGGACTCCCAGAACTTGATCCAGTGCTTGGCTGTGGATCTCTGCATCTGCTTCCATCAGTTACTGGATAAAGGCTCTCTGATGACAATTAAGGTAATTACCAATCTGATTACAGTAGATGGCAGTTCAGGCACCCTCTCCAATATTGCTAGAAGTCTTAGCTGGGGTTATCCTTGTAGATTTCTTGGAGATTCCTTGGCACCAGATTTCTCCCTAACCCTGAAATGACCCCCCATTAAGACATCTCTTTTATAACTCTCCCTCTCTGTCTTGCCTCCAACACACCTCCTGCTCACAGCCTTCCCAGTTCACTCCCTCAAATTCCCATCCTCCCATCCTCCCCACTCCAGCCCCCAGTTTACCAGGAGATCTCTTCTATTTCCTGTTCCCAGGGAAATCCATGCATCCTTCTTTGGGACTTCTTTGTTATTTAGCCTCTCTGGGGCTGTGGATTTAAGGTTGGTTATCCTGTACTTTACTCCTAATATCCACTTATGAGTGAGTATACACCATGTTTGTCTTTCCAGGTCTGGGTTACCTCACTGAGGATGATTTTTTTCTAGTTCCATCCATTTGCCTGCAAATTTCATGATGTCATTGTTTTTTACAGCAGAATAACACTCCATTGTGTAAATGTGCCACATTTTTTTTATCCATTCTTTAGTTGAGGGACATCTAGGTTGTTTCCAGGTTCTGGCTATTATGAATAACGCTGCTATGAACATAGTTGAGCAATTGTCCTTGTGGTATTGAGCATCCTTTGGGTATATGCCCAAGATTAGTATAGCTGGATCTTGAGGTAGATTGATGCCCATTTTTCAGAAAAACTGTCATATTGATTTCCAAAGTGTCTGTACAAGTTTGCACTCCCACCAGCAGTGGAGGAGTGTTCCCCTTACTCCACATCCTCTCCAACATAAGTGGTCATCAGTGTTTTTGATCTTAGCCATTATTACAGGTGTGAGATGGTATTTCAGAGTTGTGTTCATTTGCATTTCTCTGATGACTCAGAATGTTGGACAGTTTTAAGTGAATTTTGGCCATTTGAGATTCTTCTGTTGAGAATTCTCTGTTTAGATCTGTACCCCATTTTTTTTATTGGATTATTTGGTATTTTGATGTCTAGTTTCTTGAGTTCTTTATATATTTTGGAGATCAGCCCTCTGTCAGATGTGGGGTTGGTGAAGATCTTTTCCTATTCTATAGGCTGGTGTTTTGTCTTATTGACAGCATCATTTGCCTTACAGAAGCTTTTCAGTTTCAGGAGGCTCCATTTATTAATTGTCTATCTCAGTGTCTGTGCTACTGGTGTTCTATTCAGGAAGTTGTCTCCCGTGTCAGTGCATTCAAGACTACTTACTTTCTCTTCTATCAGGTTCAGTGTAACTAGATTTATGTTGAGGTCTTTGATCCACTTACACTTGAGTTTTGTATAAGATGATAGATATGGATCTATTTCCATTCTTCTACATGTTGACATCCAGTTATGCCAGCACCATTTGTTGAAGATGCTTTCTTTTTTCTATTGTATAATTTTGGATTCTTTGTCAAAAATCAGGCGTTCCTAGGTGTGTGGGTTAATGTCAGGGTCTTCAATTCAATTCCATTGATCCACATGTCTGTTTCTATGCCAACATCAAGTTGTTTTTATTACTATATTTTTATAGTAGAGCCTGAAGTCAGGGATAGTGATGCCTCCAGAAGTTCCCTTTATTGTACAGGATTGTTTTAGCTATCCTGAGTTCTTTGTTTTTCCATATGAAAGTTGAGTATTGTTCTTTCTAGGTTTGTGAAGAAGAATTGTGTTGGGATTTTTTGGGGGGAGCTACATCAAATCTGTAGATTGCTTTTGGTAAGATTGCCATTTTTACTATGTTAATCCTACCTATCCATGAACATGGAAGATCTTTCCATTTTCTGATATCTTAATCAATTTCTTTCTTCAAAGACTTAAAGTTCTTGTCATATAGGTCTTTCACTTGTTTGGTTAGAATTAGTCCAAGATATATATTTTATTATTTGTGGCTACTGTAAAGGATGTTGTTTCTCTGATTTCTTTCTCAGCCTACTTATCATTTGTACATAGGAGGGTTACTGATTTTTTTTAGTTAATCTTGTATCCTGCCATATTACTGAAGGAGTTTATCAACTGTAAGAATTCCCTGGTTGAATTTTTGGGGTCACTTATGTATACAATCATATCATCTGCAAGTAGCAAAAGTTTGACTTCCTCCTTTCCAATTTGTATCCCCTTGATCTCCTTTTGTTGTCTTATTTCTCTAGCTAGAACTTCGAGTACTACATTGAATAGATTTGGAGAGAGTGGAGAGATTTGTTTTGTTCCTTATTTTAGTGGAATCACTTAGAGTTTCTCTTCATTTAATTTGATGTTGTCTGTCAGCTTTCTGTATATTGCCTTTATTATGTTTAGGTATGTTCCTTATATCCCTGGTCTCTCCAAGACCTTTAGCATGATGGGGTATTGGATTTTGTTAAAGGCTTTTTCTGCATCTAATGAGATGATTACATGCTTTTTATCTTTCAGTTTGTTTATATGGTGAATTACATTGACATATTTTTATATGTTGAACCATCCCTGCATCTCTGGGATGAAGCTGACTTGATCATGGTGGATGATTTTTTTTTAGGTGTTTTTGGATTTGATTTGCCAGTATTTTATTAAGTATTTTTGCATCAATGTTCATGAGTGAGATTAGTCTGTAATTCTCTTTCTTTGTTCCATCTTTGTGTGGTTTGGGTATCAGGGTAATTGTAGCCTCATAAAAACCATTTGGCAACATTCCTTCTGTTTCTATTGTGTGTGGTAATGTATTGTGTCCCCCAATATACTTTTCGCCCAATAAAATAAAACTTGCCTGGAGATCGGAGGAAAAAGCCAGCCACTATATAGAAGTCAGGCAATGTTAGCACATGCCTTTTATCCTATCACTTGGCAGGCAGGGATCTGTCTGGATCTCTGTGAGTTCAAGGCCACACTGGGAACAGAACCAGGCATGGTGGCACATGCCTTAAATTCCAACACTAGTTAGCCATGGAGGTCTGTAGGTCTGTACAGACAGGAAGTGACAAAGCTTGGAAAGAAGAGAATGGGATGGAGCTGGACAGAGAGAGCAAATCAGATAGCAGAACATCAAGGCATATAGGTATGAGTAGACAGGAAGTAGCTCGCCTTTGGAAGCTGTGGAGTTGGTGAGGTGAGATTAGCTGTGGCTTTCACTATTTCCCTGATCTCTCAGGTTTTCACCCCTATATCTGGCTTCGTGTTTTTGTTGTTGCTGTTTGTTTTTGTTTTGTTTTGTTTTTCAAGACAGGGTTTCTCTGTATAGTTTTGGTGCCTGTCCTGGATCTCACTCTGTAGACCAGGCTGGCCTTGAACTCGCAGAGATCCACCTGGCTCTGCCTCCTAAGTGCTGGGATTAAAGGTGTCCACCACCACCACCCAGCTGGCTCTGTGGTTTTTATTTAATAAGACCGTTTAGAAATTCATCTTCAACTGTAGCCAGAAGGTTTCTCTGGCCATGCCTGGTCCTGTCTTCCCACAGCCCACTTATAAAATAATCACTCAGAAGCTTATATTAATTATAACTGCTTGGCCATTAGCTCAAGCTTATTACTGACTAGCTCTTACATTTAAATTAACCCATAATTCTTACTTAAGTTCAGCCATGTGGCTTGGTACCGTGTCATCTTGCTTCCTCTGTGTCTGACTGGTGACTCCTGACTCAGCCCTCCTCTTCCCAGAATTCTTCTCTCTGCTTGCCCCACCTATACTTCCTGCCTGGCTACTGGCCAATCAGTGTTTTATTTATCAACCAATCAGAGGAACACATATCTACAGCATATAGAACGACATCCCACAGCAATTGTGTGGAACAATTTAAGGAGTATTGGTATTAGATCTTCTTTGAAATTCTGGAGGAATTCTGAACTGAAACCATCTGGCCCTGGGCTTTTTTTGGTTGGGAGACTTTTAATGACTGCGTCTGTTTCTTTAGGGGTTATAGGCCTATTTATATTATTTGTCTAGTCTTGATTTAAGTTTGATGTGTGGTACCTATCAAGAAAATTGTCTATTTCTTTTAGATTTTCCAATTTTGTAGAGTACAGATTTTTGAAGTATGACCTAGTGATTCTCTGGATTTCCTCAGTGTCTGTTGTTATATTCCCCTTTTCATTTCTGATTTTTTACATTTGGATATTCTCTCTCTGCCTTATGGTTAGTTTGGATAAGGGTTTGTATATTTTGCTGATTTACTCAAAGAACCAACTCTTTGTTCCATTGATTCTTTATATTGTTCTCTTTGTTTCTATTTTGTTGACTTCATCCCTGAGTTTGATTATTTCTTGCCACTCTGCTCCTCCTGGGAGAGTTTGCTTCTTTTGTTCTAGAGCTTTCAGGTGTGCTATTAAGTTGCTAGTGTGAACTTTCTCCAAATTCTTTGTGTAGGCATTTAGTGCTATGAACTTGCCTCTTAGCACTGCTTTCAATGTGTCTCTTAAGTTTGGGTATGTTGTGCATTCATTTTCATTGAAATCTAGAAAGTCTTTAATTTCTTTCTTTAATTCTTCCTTGATCCAGTGGTAATTCAATTGAGTTTTTCAGTTTCCATGAGTTTGTAGGCTTTCTTTAGTCTATGTTTTTGCTGAATTCTAATTTTAACCCATGGTGACCTGATTCAGATACAGGGGATTATTCCAATTTTTTGTATCTGTTGAGATTTGCTTTGTGTCTATGTGATCAATTTTAGATAAGGTTCTGTGAGGTGCTGAGAAGAAGGTATATTCTTTTGTGTTTGGGTGAACTATTCTGTAGATGTCTGTTAAGTCCATTTGAATCATAACATCTGTTAGCTCCCTTATTTCTCTGTTAAGTTTCTATCTGGCAGACCTGTCCATTGGTGAGAGTGGGTGTCTTCCACTATTAATGTGTGGGGTTTGATGTGTGGTTTAAGCTTTAGTAGTTTTTCTTTCATAAATGTGAGTGCCCTTGTATTTGGAGCATAAATGTTCATACTGAGACTTCATCTTGGTGCATTTTTCTTTTGGTAAGTATAAAATGTCCTTCTCCATCACTTGATTAATTTTAGTTTGAAGTGTATTTTGTTAGATGTTAGGATAGCTACACCAGCTTGCTTCTTAGGTCTGTTTGATTAGAAAATCTTTTCCCAACCCTTTACTTTGAGGTAATGCCTGTCTTTGAAGTTGAGGTATGCTTCTTGTATGCAGCAGCAGGATAGATCCTGTTTTCATATCCATTCTGTTAGTCTGTGTCTTTTTATAGGCAAATTGAGTCCATTGATATTAAGAGATTATTAATGACCAGTTTTTGTTTTGTTGGTAGTGGTGGTAGTGTGTGTGTGTGTGTGTGTGTGTGTGTGTGTGTGTGTGTGTGTGTGTGTTTCCCTTCTTTGGGTTTCCTGGTGTGAGATTATCTATTTGCCTGTGTTTTTGTGGGTGCAGCTAACTTCCTTGGGTTGGAGTTTTCCTTCTAGTGCTTTCTGTAGTGCTTGATTTGTGGATAGATATTGTTTATTCTGGTTTTGTCATGGAATATCTTGTTTTCTCTGTCTATGGTGATTGAAAGTTTTGCTGGGTATAGTAGTCTGGGCTGGCATCCATGATCTCTTAGTGTCTGTCCAGGACGTTCTGGCATTTAGAGTCTCCATTGAGAAGTTGGGTGTAATTCTGATAGGTTTGCCTTTATATGTTATTTGGAATTTTTCCTTTGCAGCTCTTAAAATTCTTTCTTTATTCTGTATGTTTAGTGTTTTGATTATTATGTAGTAAGGAGACTTTTTTCTGGTCCAGTCTATTTGGTGTTCTATAAGCTTGTAGTTTCATAGGCATGTCCTTCTTTAGGTTGGAAAAGTTTTCTTCTATGATTTTTGTTGAATATATTTTCTGTGCCTTTGAGCTGGAATTCTCCTTCTATTCCTATTATTCTTGGGTTTGGTCTTTTCATGGTTTCCCAGATTTCCTGGATGTTTTGTGTTAAGAATTTTTTTGATTTAACATTCTTTGACTAATGAATCTGTTTCCTCTATTGTTATCATCAACACCCGAGATTCTCTCTTCCATCTCTTGTACTCTGCTGGAGATGCTTGTATTTGTAGTTCCTATTCACTTACCCAGATTTTCCATTTCCTGAATTCCCTTGGTTTGTGTTTTCTTTATTGCCTCTATTTCAATTTTCAAGTCTTGAACGGCTTCCTTCATCTGTTTGTTTTATCTAGGCTCTCTTGATTTCTTGGATTTATTGATTTCTTCCAATATTTTGTTTGTCTTTTCCTCAATTTCTTTAAAGAGATTTTTCATTTCCTTTTTAAGAGCCTCTATCATCTTCATAAAGTTATTTTGAAGGTCATTTTCTTCTGCTTCGTCTGCATCGGAATGTTCAGGTCTTACTGTTGTATGACCACTGGGTTCTGGTGGTGTCATATTGCCCTTTATGTTGTTGAATATGTTCTTATACTAGCGTTTACCCATCTGTTCTTCCAACTGATGCATGTGGTCCTTGTGCCTATAGGGTGTGCTGATGTTGCCAAAGAGGGCTGACCAAGGAGAGGATGCTGGGGTAGGTGTGCTTGGGTGGCAGAGTGGGTCTCATGGAAACAGTCCATTGGGTGGCAGTGGTGGTGGTGCTGCCTGCCAGCAGGTCTCTTACCTGCTGGTTGGCTGCTGTGGTCTGCACCAGATCAGTGGGGCTCCACCAGAGTTGGGGACAGGGCCCAGCTGCAATGCTGGAGCTGAGATAGGAAGGGGAGAGATACAGGATGTTCCCTGGGGCTTAGGACCTCGGGGGTTGGGGCAATTCAGCTGGGAGACCAGGCACTTACCTATTCTTCCAACTGGTGTGGGTGGTGCTTGTGCCTATAGGATCTGCCAATTTTGCCGGAGAGGGCCTTTCCACCAAGAGGATGATGGGGTCAGTGGGTTTGGGCAGCAGAGTAGGTATTAATATTCTGACCTGTCCCTTGGGGCCACCCTGCATTCTAATGTAGAAGCCTCTTCTTAAGGAAAAACTCAGTGCCTTTCTCCTGTCTCTCTGTCTCTCTGTGTGTCTCTGTCTCTGTCTGTCTGTCTGTCTGTCTGTCTCTGTCTCTCTCTCCCTTCACTCCCATGAGGTGTATACCCCTCAACCCCCCTCTCTCTTTCCCTCTCTCTTTCTCTCTTCTTTCCTATCTTTGTCTCTCTATTATAATAGGCCATTTCCATGCAGATGTAGCATCTGGGTTGTGAATGTTCACCTGCTACTCCCACACGTGTATAATTCATAACATTGGGTCTTGTGGGAACAGAATGCAGTGGGTGGCAGTGGTGGTGGCTGCCTGCCTGCACGTCTCTCACCTGCTGGCTGGCTGCTGGGGTTTGTCTTATCTCTGTAGTTTAAAAAATTATTATTTTTAATTATGTGCATGAGTAGTTGTATATGTTAGCATTCAGACCCACTTCTTGGAGTTCTGGCCAATAAGCAGGTAATAGCCTGGCCTGCCCAGCTTCCTGACAACATCATCGAATGTAAAGCCCCCTTTAAGAGGAAAAAACCTCCCCCACCTCTCTCTTCCAAGGAATGTACCTGTAGCATGAATCTTATTAATAAAAACAAACCCAAGGCCAGTTATTGGGGTGAATGCTGGAAGACCAGAGAAGCAGAACAAGCCACAGCTTCCTCACCTCGCCAATTCCTCAGGTGATCCTGTTTCCTTAGACTGGATGCCTCTCAGCTAAACTGTGCTGCTCAAAGCCTAAAAGCTTAACCAGCCAAATGCTGCTAGTTTCTGGTCTTCATGCCTTATATATCTTTCTGCTTTCTGCCATCACTCCCTGGCATTAAAGGCTCACTTCTTTGGATTAAAGGCATGTGTCACCATGCCTGGCTGTTTCCAATGTGGCCTTGAACTCACAGAGATCCAGAGGGATTTCTGCCTCTGGAATGCTAGGATTAAAGGCGTGTGCTACCACTGCCTATCCTCTATGTTTAATATTGTGGCTGTTCCATTCTCTGACCCCAGATAAGTTTATTAGCATGCACAATATTTCGGGGAACACAATACCACCACATGTACCCCTGTTCTCTCCCCCCTTCCTCTTCCCTCCTTCCTTCCCCCTTTAATAAAAAAAAAACTTTTCCTGTGGATGCCATGTCTGCATGGTATGTCTCTTTCTCACCCATCGTGGGGCACCTTGGCTTAAACCTGCCAAGACTGCCAGATGCTGTTTTATAACAGTATAGGTATGTGCACATGAGTGCAGGTACTGTAGAGTCCAAAACAAGGCATCAGATCTCCTGGAGTTACAGGCATTTGTGAGCATCTCTCAGTGTGTTGGCCATCAAACTTTTGTTCTCTACAAGAGTAGTATCCACTCTTAACTGCAGCATCATCTCCCCAGCCTCAGTAACTTCTGTCTAATCCAAGATCACAAATATGTTATTCCATAGTTTCTTCCAGAATTTTATACACTTTGGCCTATGATTGATTAACTTGAGTTAAGTTTTCAGAATTGTTCAGAGCAGAGGTTGAATCTTGTTTGCTCCTTTTGCTAAACACAATTTACTGGACAAAAGGTGTTTTTTTCTTTCTTCATTGAATAGCAACTTTTTCTTAAAATCAGGTGGTATCTGCCCTGACTTTGTTTTAAAATCTGCTTGGGCTGTTTTAGATCCTTTACATTTTGCCAATGTTCAGGAAAGCATTCTAGGATTTTGATTATAGAGCACTTTAGAAATAGTTCACAACATTACTAATTTGAGTCTTCTAATGCATGTTAAAATGTGTTTTTCTGTGTATTTGAGTCTTCTTTAATGTCTCTCAATAATACTTTGGTTTTCAACATGTACATTTTTAGATTATTTTGTCAGATTTTTTCATGTTCCATGCTTTTACAAATGACAGTTACTTAATTTTCATGTTTATTCAGTCATTGCTAGCATATCAAAAACAATTATTTTGCATATTGATCTTATATCAGTCTATGTGTTTTATTTTTATTTTATTTTTTTTAGATTTCATCCAATTCTCTGTTATCAGTGGTTCTCAACCAGGAGTAGATTTTACCCTCATGGGCAAACAAGTAGTATTGCCTGGAGATGTCTTTTTATTGTCAACTCTTGGAGTGGTGGTACTAGTTTTAGTTAGTGGACAAAGGCCCATAGATGCTATTGAAGACCTGTCACATACAGAGCAGCTACCAAATCAAGGAGTTGGGGAGTAGAAAGTGTCCAGCAGAGGTGGGAAAGCTGCTCTACTCAGATAATCATCTTTAGGAGAAACAGTTTCACCTTCTACTTCTCAAGCTGGTGGGCTTGGTTGGTTTTGGTTCAATTTGGCTTTTTTTTTTTTTAACCTGTGTAGTCAGAATCAGTGATGTTGAACTAAAGAGGCAAGAATGGGCATTTCTGTTACATTCTGATGGGGGAGCATTCATTCCTCAGTGCTAAGTAGGATGCTGTCAGTGTCTTTGCAGAGGCCTTTATCAGGCTGAAATTACTCCCGTATTTCCAACTTGTCAAGTCTTCTCAGGAATGGATGTTAGCTTTGTTTCATGATTTTTCTATTCTTGTTTGCAGGATTATGTACTTTTTCTTCTGAACCTTGGTAACCCATTGGTTGATGTTTAGATATTAAAATATTTTTGCTTCATAAATTCCTCTGGTTTGAGGTAGATTTTAACATACTGGCCAGTTGCACTTAACAAAAAGTTTGTGTTAATTTTACAAGTATATTCATATTAAGTATTAATCTATTGTTTCCTTTACTTCTTGTACTTCCATCTAATTTTGATACCAGTATAAACTCTATCCTCAAAGAGTGAGCTGGAATTCTCCCTTCCTCAGCTGGGCCGGTTTATATTGAATTGGTGTCTCTTCTTTAGATATTTAAGATATTCACTAGTGAGCCTTTCTGCATCAAAAGTACAGAAACTGTAGCCATATGGTAAAGGATAAACTGATTATCAGTTTACTTGGTATGGGACTACATGGGTTATTTATTTCAATTTGTTTTGTTTTGTGTTGTTTGTGGCACTAAGGATTGGACCTACCTTCACCCATGCTATTCAAGTGCCCTGCTGCTGAGCTGTACCTAGTCTGAGGTTATTTACATATTTTTGCATGCATACTTTTTAAGGAATTCACTGTCATCATCTGAGAATAAACTCAGGAAGTTGTTCACTGTATTCTTTTGCTCTTCTCTCAGTGTCTGTGTATCTGAGGTAATCTGAGTTAAGTGATCTCTTATACTGATGAAGGAGTCTGTGTCTTTTCTCTTCCTCATCATTGTGACTCATAGAGATAAAACAAACCCACAAACCCTCTGGTTAGATTGTTCTCACTTTGTTGCTGTTTGCTTTGAAAGTTATTGTTTACTTTCTTTTTGTTTTTTGGCTTATTTCCCTTATTTTTATGTTTTCTACTTCATCCTGCCTTTCTTTTTCCCCAGTTATTTGTTTATTTGACATGGGGGCCTTTCAATATGCAGACCAAGATGGGCCTTAAACTCCTAATTTTCCTGTCCCAGCCTCTTGAGTGCTTGAAACAAGCAGGCACTACCTCAACTAGCTCTATTCTCTTAACAAGAGAATAAAATGGTTGATTGACAGGATTGAGGGAGAAAGAGGAGACAGAGGATACCAGAAGAACAAGGCCTTCTAAAACAACTGAGCAAAGCTCATATGTACTCACAGAGACTGAAAGAGTAATCACAGGGCCTACACAGGTCTACACCAGGTCCTCTGCATATATACTATAGCTTTCATTTTAGTACTTTTATGGGACTACTGAATGTGTAAATGAGTGGGTCTCTGATTCTTATGCCTTCTCTTGGGACTCTTATTTTTCTGTTGGCTTAGAGTATCCAACTTCAATATGATGGTTATTGTTTTGTCTTATTATGTTTTATTTTGTTATGTTTTGTTATCTCTTAGAAGCCTATTCTTTTCTAATGAGAGACAGAAAGGGAGTGGATCCAGATGGGAGAGGAGGTGAGAAGGAACTGGGAGAAGTAGAGGGAGAGGAAATTTTATTCAGATTATATTGTATGAGAAAAGAATTTATGTTTAATAATAGGGATTAAAAAATAAAAAGATTGTTGATTAAAGACTATTCCTTCTTAATTAAAGATTTTAGCTACAGCATCCCTCATACTACTATGGAAGCATCCTATAAATTCTAATGTGTCTATTTTTATTCTATTCAAAATACTTTTGACATATGATTGGACCCAATGCACTACTTAGAAGTACAGTTCTTAGTTTCTAAATGTTTGGTAATATTCCAGATAGCTTTATATTATTGATTTCAGATTCAATCCATTATGATCAAAGAAGTGTTTTCTAGGACACAAATCCTTTTAAACTAACTGAGCCTTGTTCTATGACCTAGAACAGGGCCCTCTTAGCAGTCTTCAATAGTAAGCTCACCATCCATAAGGCTTCTGTTTGAAGACTGTCTTTAATCTCAGAGAGAAACCTAGTGATATCTTGTGGACATCAGGAAAGAGCCTATATCTTGCTGCTCTTGAGTGGAATTGTTCTATGGCTGCTCTCAAGCCAAGGTGGTCAATAGCACTGTTCAAGCCTACTAGATGCTTGAGGATGTTCTGCTTAGAATCAATCTACAGCTTCCTAATTGTCATCATACTTAGAAAACAAATTAACTCAGTATCTCCAAACATTTTTTCTGACTCCCTTCTATCTTTTCTTCAAAATCTCCAACTGTGCCCAGCTCTAAGAATTTCTAGGCATTTCCCAAGTCTTCCATCTGGGTATGACCTAAAAGTGTCAGTGTGTCTCAGTATTTTCCCATCTTTCCTTCTGCTGAGTCTATTTACCTATTAATCCTGTCCATTTCTCATATCAGATATTCTTTAATTGGTTTTTAAATCAAGACATTATTATTTTTTAATATAGTTTATGGAGTTATAACTTGAACCCAAGATAAAGGCAAGACTCTATTCTCAAAACGTATGTGCCATTAATAAAGGGATGATGCTTGGAAGAAACAGTCAAGTCAAGAAGGAAAATTAGGTACCAAATCCTTAGGAAAAGTCAGAGGAAAAATGGTCCATCGCTGTGCTTACAGTATGCTAGAAATCTTGGAAGATTCAGGCTAGTAAGGATGAATATACCTAGACAGATGTGCAGAACTTAGGGATTTTAAGGACCTCCTTGCTCCAGACAACCTGCCTTGGTTACACTACAGACCTCAGTAGAGAGAGTCATATTAGTTAAAGAGGTTGGGGAAAATGGAGTCAATAATGGATAAGAAGACAATCCAGGCATTAAAAAAAACTTAGTCCGTGAAGATGTGGTGAGTTTACACCCATAAAACTGCTCACAAAACTGTGAGCTGCTATGGCTTCTCCATCCAATAGACCAGGGCCCTTTTCTGTAACTGTGTGGTCATCCAGCCTTTCTTCATTCCCTCTCTTGCTGTCAAAGTTAGGTGAATCTTTGGAGCTGTGGCAGCTGAGAAGCCCAAGTCATCACCATCAAATGGCTATTAAGCATGAAGGTGTCTGTGGAGGAAGAATCTGATGTCAGCTTCATTCACAGATACAAGAAAGGACTAACAGGTCAGTTCCCAGTGTCCCCTTCTTATAGGAGTTATGCATAAGAAGTTATCCCTAGGGATAATCAGAAAGGGTAATCCATGGGATATGTGTTCTGTACCCCAAGAATGAGAGCCCATGGGTATCCTCACAGGCTTGAGAGTGTTTTTCTGAGACTAGTTGCATTTCTCAGGGTCATTTCATAGCTAGGTCACTGATGGTGAAGATCATGGACTCCAAAGCCAATTGTCCTAATTTAAATTGATTAGCTCACAAACTTGCTCTGTGACTTTCAGCAATGTTTTTGTTTGTTTGCACTTCCTGCCAGTTACATGGCTAGAATGATAGCTTTCTCTAGGGTTGTGAAGATTAACCAGCTGATAGAATTGTCTTTTACAGAGTTATGTGTGGTCAATCTCCAGCAATTTCATAAGAATCAATCTGAAATATATGTACTACCTCAAAAGAAGGCATAAGAGGTAACAGTGTAATAACTCTGTTTATTGATTCATTTATTGCCTATGTCCCTGTTAGAATGTTACACCCTATCCAGGCATGTCATTTGGTCTGTCACTCTCTAGAACTCCTGGCATTCCTCTGGAAATAATTATGACTCAAAAATATTAAATTAATGAGGCAGGTGTCTCCACCCTTGCAATAAAGGGCAGGCACAATAATCTCATACCCCTTTGCCTAGCAGCAGCCTCATTCTCCAGTGATGTGCTTCTATGGGGATTAAGGTAAAATGGGTCTTCTGGTTCTGAATTAAACCTTTGTAACGTTTTTCTCTCTTGTTCACAGCATTCTCCAGTCTGGAGAGGGCTTGAAAGAGCAGATTGGTGTGTTGCCTCTGACCTTTAGCCCAATCATGAGCAACTGAGCTAAATACAACAATCTGCTTTTCCAAAGGAAGTGGGATTGAAAAATGAACAAATAAATATGCTCTTCTGTCTATGTTTGTTTGATGGTGCAGATCTGAGTTTCATTCTATAATGATAAGCCTGGACTGAGCTTTGGAGCCACATTCCTTTCTATGGGGTTAGCCAGGGAGCTAGTCTGATGAAACTCGCCCAAGGCAGGAGGGCTTCTTGTCAAAATGTGGCTCAGGATCCAGGGACTTCTTTTTTAACTTAAAAATGATCTTGTTTCAGGGTTCTGAGGAGTTCAGTCAGTAGAGTATTTTCTATGCATTGTAAAGACCTGAGTCCCATTCCTAAGACCCAGGTAGAAAGCCTGATGTGGTGGTATGCAATGTAGTTAATACCTGCTTTGAATGGGCAGATAGGTAGATCATTTGTGAGCCAGCCAGCCTAGCTTAACTTATGAGACTCAGGTCTCAATGAGAGACCTTGTCTCAAAAAACAAATGAGCCTTTCCTTAGGAACAATACAATATTCAAGGTTTTCTTCTGGTCTCAATACATGGTTGTGTATGCACACATGTACGGACACACACACACACACACACACACACACACACACACACACACACACACACACAATTTCATTCTCTATGTCAGCAGGTAGTTAGGCATGTTAATAATGTGATTTCCTTCACTACTTCAAGTCCTGCCACAGGACTGCCAAGAACTGGGTTCCAGGCTTCCATCACAGCACTGAACTTGTCCTCTAAGGCCAATGGTTGGGGCGAGGGTGGGTAAGAGAATGTTTTCCTTGGCTTTAAGACTGGAGGTTAAAGCACAGAAAGCCATCCTATTTGTCTCCTAGAACCTTCCCGGAGGTCAGCCATGCCCTGAGTCAGTTTCTTCATGCAGGCTTTGTGGTGTTTTGTCCAAGGATCTGTGTTGAGTCCCATTGGCCCCAGAAGCCTCAGCTAATTCTAACCACAGAATAAGTTAAAGAAGATGGGCTATGCATCTATTAGACATTGGGAAGGGATAGTTTGTGATTTCTACTCTAGCCTCTCCAGAGGGGCATATGTCTGTACTGCCCCTGTATGTGGCTATTTTCTTATTAGGTTGTTAGTTCTCTAGATTCTACTTTTCACTTTCGGGGGCTCCTTAAGTCTGTCTTATGTTAATGGTCACTTAGATAACTGGCCGTTATGAGAGGCCAGGGCAAACTTTCTGCCACTCCTTCCTTCTCTGCACTGGGCCCTTCCACCCCGCTGTTTGCTCTTTTCCCAACTGGACTCTATTCTCACTCTATACCTTTGCTGGAATCTCAATTATCTCTTAGGAATTTTTGTTTCTCTACCTTATATGCTTGTCAAATTCTAACACACTTTATAAGCACAGGCCCTAAATATCATTTCCCTAACTCCTCTAAGCGCATTATCCCTTCCCATTTCAACAATATAATATTACTGAGTAATTTCTTAGACTGGTTCTACTAGACTGAACAGTCCTCCACATTATAAATTTTGTTTATTTTATCTGTCTCCTTTGTTCCAAGTTTGGTACTTACATATAATAGGTACTCAGTTTCTATGAACTATTTATGGTAAATGGATGGGTGGATAGATGAATTGATGAATGGATGTGTAGATGGATGATGGATAAATAGGTAGATGATGGATAAGTAGATGGATGATAGATGAATGGATAGATGATAAATGTATATATTGTTTGATCTGGAATCTGATGATTTTAGATGTTTTCTTCCAAAATCTTAATGCTTCTGGAATTCTTAATAATGTTCTTCCCTCACTTCAAGTGTACTTCAAAAAATACCCCACAGATATTCTTAGGCTGTTTGTTATCTTACTTTATTACATCTAATACCCATTTTATTGGCAGAAGGCAGAGCAGAAAAGAATAGAGGGAGTGTCCCTCAAGTGCTCTAACCCTTCCATTTATGACAGTCTTCTACCAGAATTCTCTGCACACCCTGCCCTCCAACCTTCAGCACAGTAATCTTGGGCAGCTTCTATTTAATGTGGATTGCCTACTCCTGACAGGTGTCAAGTGTAGGGAACTTTGGCTTTCAGAGAGATGAAAAGATTTCCACAGGGTAAGAAGACTGCTACTGGCCTTCAAAAGGAACAGCCTTTTGCCCTAGATTGGAGAAGGCCAACATCATTTTAACTTCCTTAGCAGAATTTCTGTTCGTTCTTGTTGGCCTTTAAGTCAGCACTGGCCATGGAAGGCCTCAGTGTTCCACCTTCTTGCTCTGTTTTGTACATTCTCCTATCTTATAACAGTGTACAATGTTGGCCTTGCTCCAGCCTTCATTAATAGGAAGACTGGCTGCTCTTCTGGCATTCTGACACACAGCCCTTCCCCAGGCTTACTCTTCATTCCAGATTGCCTGAGACAGCCTCCAAATACACATGTTGTTCCAGTATAATTATTAACAGCCTCCCTTTCATTCTCATAGTGTCCCAGCATAGATGATAAATTATACGGTCATCCACCCATCTCTGGGTTTCCTAGTTCTGTCTCTGAGCTGACAGCTCACTCGCTTGTCACACCTACCTTATAATATGCTGAGATAGGACAATTCCCACCCTGACCTACTTCTGTCTGTTCTGCAGTTTTCAGGTTGCTGGCCAGAGTCAGTAAATGTGTTAGAATGAAATTCCAGGCCCCCATCTGTGTTCCACAGACAATTCCATCTCTATACACACACATATAAATAGGCACACACACACAATGAAAACATTAGCATCCTTGTTTTTAATGTTTTTAACAGAGTCCTCCCTGTGGTAGAAAGGGAGAGAAGAAATATTCTGACAGCTTTGTAATGATATGTGTCAAACAGTGACATAGAAAAGAATTATAAAGGACCAAAAAAGATGGGGCCAGACAGTGATCAGATTCCTTTACTCCAATGGAATGCAGTCTATCTTTCTTTCAAGCCCCACACCATCAAGGGAGGGACTTTTATTTTTGTACAGACATTGGTACAAACAATGCACACAAGGTATTCCCAGCAGAGGCTCATTACCCATCCAGCCACCAAAGCATTCTCTCCCTAGTCAGACCCCGTGAGCTGCTCACCTCGTGGCAAAAGAGAACATTTGCCTGTGAGCCGTGTTTCATCAGCATGGCTTTCCATTCTGCCTCCTCTGAAACCTGCAGAAGCCTAGATGTATTTGATCTCTTACACACTTTATACTAGAAATATCTATTTAAAACGGCTTCATTATGCCTCCAGATGGGCCCCAAATGGCACCCCAGGGTCACAAGCTAAAACAGGATGGGTATCCATTCCAACTCTCTAAACAATTCTGAAAATCTGACTCTTTCTAAAAGACATCCTGAGTCTCAAGTGAGGTCAAGGGGGAGTGATTTTTTTCCTCTTAACATTCACATCCAACCAACATTTCTAAATATTCAAATCAGTATAGATAAATATGGATGTAATTCTGTCCCAAATTCTTCCAGGCAGGAAAAGGACCTGTGTCTAGCTCTGGGCTCTTCCCTGACAGCTGTGTCTCCTTCCTAGAATGTATAACAGTTCAGTGGTTGTATGCTAAGGCACTAGTGCTCAGCCCTTAGGTAGCCAGGCTGGGACCCAATGCAAGTAGAGCTTGCAGCTAAGCAGCTCAGTAAGCTTACTCTAGCTCACTGCTCAATACTGACATTTCTCCATGAGCCCAACATGAAAATCTTAGAAGAAAGGGCATGTTTCTGCACATACAAGGCTCTAGACACAACCATGAACTTTGAGGTGAACCAAGAAGAAAGAGATTATCACTAATATTATGGTAAATATTTCAGAAACAATGGCATCAGTCAGAGCAAGAATAAATGATGGAAACTGTCCATTCCATCAGAACAATGAATGCCCTGGGTGCTAATGCTAAGTGTGGTCTTACAACTTCTATTCCACCCTTGGTCCTCATAGCTTCTCACTTTTGTTCTGGTCAGATTTTTACTGTATTACCATCTAAAACCAATCCAATAACAGAAAAGTTCTGTGACACCATGGGAAGCATTAGCCCTAACAATCATCTGTCTCAAATGATGATGGGTATGTAGGTAACTTACCACCAAGATTGGTCTGTTTTCCTATTCTTCCAGTGAAGGGTTGATTTCATGTCTTTGATAGTGAAAATGTTTGACTATGACCATTTGTAGACACACTGTATCTGCAAGTGTCCAATAAATGATGCATTGATTTCCTTTAAACCTGAAGGTGCATTACCACACCACTAGTGCCTACTCACTAAGCCAATCAACAGAAGGCAGAAAAAAATTGCTGAAACTTCTGCAGCTTACCTACAGCCAGTTCTCGCCCTCTAGAAGCAAAGAAGACTATACTCTACTCAATCTGTGCAGTTGTAAAGACCACATGACTGGTTCTGTCCAGTAGACTGTAAATGCAAAGAATCTGTATAGCAGAAATCTTAGAGAGTCTTATTAATAAAACAAACCCAGAGCCAAGTATTGGGGTGAAATGCTGGAAAATCAGAGAGACAGAAGAAGCCGCAGCTAACCTCACCTGGCCAACATCTCAGCTAATCTTGTTTCCTCAGACTGGAAGCCTCTGTGTCCTCATATCCAAATGGCTCTCAGCTGAACTGTGCTGCTAGAAGCCTGAAAGCTTAACCAGCCAAATGCTTAACCAGCCAAATGCTTCTAGTTTCTGGTCCTCGTGCCTTATATACCTTTCTGCTTTCTACCACCACTCCCTGGGATTAAAGGCTTGCTTTCTGGGATTAAAGGCATGTGTCACCATGCCTGGCCGTTTCCAATGTGGCCTTGAACTCACAGAGATCCAGAGGGATTTCTACCTCTGGAGAGCTAGGATTAAAGGTGTGAGTGCTACTATTTTCTAGCCTTTGTATTTAGTGGCTGTTCTGTCTCTGACCCCATATAAGTTTATTAGGGTGCACAATATTTTGGGGAATACAATACCACCACAAATCTGTTTCCCTTTGGAGCCAAAGAACTTCACTCTAGTGGGAGATCTCTCTGCATACTCTTTGTCAGACTGGTGAGATATGTGCTAGCTAGTGTAGTCATAAAGATGTATTCTGCCCTCCTGGGCTACCAGGTGGCCATGTACTCTGAGCTATCACTAGCTTCCATGAGACAGACACATTTTTGTTTGGGGAGATTCGGGGTTGCTCACTTCTGCAGCACATGCTAGCTTATTTTGACTCAGACTTCAACTCACCCATTCACTCCACTTTGAAGCTCTGTGGCTGCTGCCAGTTGTTTCTGTAGAAAACTCACACCTCTGTGTAAAGTAAATAGACAAAGAGAAGGCAGATCAATTGGATCTTTTTTTACTTTGGGTATGTTGAGCTGAACAGCATTGTAGAATGAAATTGAAGCTACCATCTCAATGTGAGTGATGATTTCAACAACAACAGGAAACTCATTTTTCAAACTAAGATCACAAAAAGAAAAAAATATGAGAGGAAGTGAACAACTATGTTGTTTTTGTTTTGTTTTGTTTATTTCAGTATGTTCATCTTGGGTCCCTGTCATCCAGCATCATGTACATTTTGACCTCTTTCTCAGTAGAGACCTGAGTGTCCCTAATTCATCAGTCTTTTGCTTCCCTGCACTTCCATTATGATGTGGAATTCTAATGCCAGGGCCTCCATCAGCACCTCTGCTCAGTGGCTCGAAGTGGGTTGAATTGTAGCCAGCGGCAGGGGGTAATAAATGTAGCGTGAGCTGCCTTTCCCCCAGAAAACTGCAAATTGCCTGAGAAGTACAACCCACAAAAGGTTCCCGTAGAGTGAATTTATCTTGCATTGTCAAATGGAGAGGGGAAGAGGAGAGACCAGACATTCTATTTTTGCAAAGTCACATTCAATCTTGTTCAATGTGCAGTCCACATATCTTTGAACGGGGCTCCAATGGAGAAGAAGACTAACCCAGGAATGTACGACAGATAAATGGAATTTCTTTACTCTGTTGGAGTTTACAACCATGTGAGCATTTCAAGTTCAGGTCACTCACTATGAATAATGATAATGTATACTGTTGGATACATGCTATGCATGTTATATCACCTGGTAATTCAGGATAGAAAAGACTGTGCCTCAGACAGGAAGTCCAAACTTACCATCAAAGGGAAAGAGCCACTTCCAAAGCATCAGTTCCCTCAGAAGGAAAGAACTATGCTCCTATCCATGGCCCAGGTTCTCCTGGAGTCTCACTTCTAAGTTAGTTTTCCCAATGTGGTTACCCACTTTAAATAAAATTGAATCGGTATCATAGATCAGGTAGCTGCTATTTTGGAATCTTTCCAAGTGCTGAGAGATAAAAACAACCTAGGCATATGACTACATTCAGTGCAACAAGCTATAGAATGAGGACTTTGAGACAAATCTTTCAAAGACACAACCTTCCCTGTCTTCTGAGACAAATGATAATATCAGCTTCTTTCAAGAAAGAAAAGACAACATAGGACCCCCTAATGTTACTCTAGCCACAGGTCCAAAGAAACTCCACAAGACTCTTGCCTTCTCTGTGTTTTCATGTAAGTCTCGGGCATTTTGTTTCAGTTTTACTTACTATATAGGAAATATTCTCTGATCAAAAAGACAAGTCTCAACCATCTTCCATGTTTTTGAGGCTCACCTACTCCATAATAGCTTCTCTAAAAACTTCAGTCCACAGAGTTGTCCCTTCCTATAAACACAGAGTACCTAGAATCTAAACCACCCTCTATTCTCATGGCAGGCAACTGTTACCCCTTGGCATCTCTCACAAACCTGAAACCTATGCTCTCTCAGCTATGGCAGCAGTTACAATAGTGATGGTTGATAGCTTGGGCTCAGGAATCCTACACAATTGAGCTCAATTACAATCTCTTCAATTGGCAAGTTGTTGGTGCTCCTCTCCACATTTCAATTTCTTCATTGTAAAATGGAAACAATTACCGTGAGACATATTCCATGGGTCATTGGAAAGGTGAAGTGAGATGATGCATATAAGGAGTCTAATACAGTGTTCTAATGTGTCTGTTAACCAGTGAGTGTTGGCTGTGCCTGTCGTTCTTGGTTATAATTTATGGACACACCTGCTGTTTCTTTGTTGCTGATTCCTCCAGTCCTTTCAACTAGGGCTTTCGAGGATGCATCAATCACTCCTCTCCAGGATTTGTTGTGGAAAATAAAGGCAGACATTTTGTGTTACCATAATTTAGGAGAACAGGTTAGAAGAATGCCTCTAGTAAAATGGGAGCAAATTTTATTGTACCTGGAGATCATTTAAGACAGAAGTCAAACACTTGACTGTAGGAGAACTTCTCAGATGTTCCTTATCAGGACAGGACTCCTTAGTCAAGATGTTGCACTGGTAAATTGGAAAAGTCACACAGATTATAAGGTCTATGTGGTGATATGGATAAGAATGGCCCTCATAGGCTCATAGATTTGAATATTTGGTCACCAGAGAGTAGTACTATTTGAAAGGATTAAGAAACGTGGCCTTGTTGGAGGAAGTGTGTCACTGGGGGTGGACTTTGAGGTTTTAAAAGTTCATGCCATGACCTAGATTCTCTCTCAGCCAGCAGATCAGGATGTAGTTCTCAGCCACTTCTCCAGCACCATTTCTGCCCATGTGCCACTATGCTTCCCAACATGATGATAATGAAATAAACCTCTAAAATTGTTAGTAAGACCTCAATTAAATGCTTTCTTTTATAAGAGCTGCCTTGGTCATGGTGACTCATCACAGCAACAGAACAGTGAACAAGATAGTGAACTACCATAGGTATTAAACATGGATTAGGAACTAAGAGGTCTCATCAGCCACCAAGCTACTTGAGGTCCTAGTCTTCAGGGGAATCCTGAGACAGGACCTACCAGACCTGTTTCCTCTCTCACTATAGCATTGGGAAGAAAGGGGAAAATCTACCCTCCACAGTGTTTAATACCTATATCTGTTTGTATACATGTACCCTAACCAGTAGATAGCGATATCTTTTCTTGGCTATTAAAGTATAGGAGGAAAACTCTTTATGATGCTAGAAACCAGGAAGATTTCAGACAATTCTGCCTTTTAGCTTGTAGTCAGAAGATATTTTGTGAAGACCTCTGAAGCCTGGAGCTGTCCATATGGATGAGGACAGGGCCTCTGTGTCCACTCCCTGTACCCAACAGCAGGCGTGCTTTGAGGGCCAGTTGGTCTAGTGGGGTTTGCTTCATTCTAAACACAGCAGATCTTTTCCCCTCCACCCTTTCAAACCACAGCCCCCAACTCCCAGCCCAGCCAGCACCATCCCAACATCTGTACCACCATCATCCAACATCTGGTCTCTGGGAAACTTGTCCCTTGCACCAGGTAGTCATTCCTTGTTTAATTATTTTTATTTTTTTTATTTCTGTTTTTGCAGGATTAGGGATCAAACTCAGATCCTCATGCATGTTAGGCAAGTGATCTACCATTGAGCTATACCCTTAGCCTTTTCAGGTAGTTACTTTTAATTTAAAAATTTCCAAAACAGTAAACTGTAAAAACTATAATGAATTGGAAAGAATGCTAAACAATAGGATTACCTACCCTTGAACATTTCACAAACCACAGACTATAACCTATTTAGAATTTTTCAAAAGCAGTATTTCAACTGCCTTTGTAATGAACAGAGTTAAAAAGTAACATATAATAGTCCAATTGAGTTAAGAATTGAGACTATTTAATTATTTTAATGGTGTTTGAATTCACTGATCTCAAGCTCCATAAAAGGTTTTACCAAATTAAATTCCTCTGCTTTTTTCAGCCATGAATCATACCTTCTCTGCCCATTAGAAAATCTCATTTGTCAGTTTGTAGATGGGCTAGGCCATTTATAATAGCCTTGCCCTGGTTTGTTTGTTTGTTTTTTAATGTGCTTCTCACTTACGGTTTTTACATAGTTTTCTAGTCATTGGGACAGAATTAGAAGATTAGAGCTCCAATTTCTACACTTTATCTTTTGGAAATAACAGATGGTAGGGGTAGTAGACTTGTCTAGACAAAGCACAGACTAAGAGAAACTGAGATGCACCAAAAAACAAATGCATACCCCTAACTATGATGAACACTGGCCATGAAACAGTAGAACATGTTATTCACTAAATAAAATAGGTAAGTCACAAGAAGAAAAACAAATAGTTGGACAGTATCTTCCCAATAATTGAAAAGTTCAAATTAAAACAAAATGCTACCTTTTATCTATGATACCATGAGCATTTGAAAATAAATTATAGTACTGCCAGTACCTACTAAGTATAGGTTAGCAAAATATATTTTAACTCATTTAATCCTCACAAGACTTAGTGAAAAGAATCTAGGTTTTGCCATTTGCAGATAAGATATTACGTATCTTAACCAAGGGGAAGGAGTATTACGTATCTTAAACCAAGTTGCAGAGTTCAGATTCAGTCCCATGTACCCATAAGGATGTGGTGAAGAGTCATATTTGTGGATAAGTAAAGGGAAGTTGATATAGGCAGTGTAGCGTATACCAGGACACACTGAGCAGAGTCAGAGATGCTTCACCTTACCACCCAGCAATCAAACTTCTGGGTGTGTATCCAGGGGAATGATAAATATAAGGAGGCACACAGGGTCACTGTGTGCTCTGCCTATTGTGTTTGCTAGTTGGGAAGTAGGTACTGATCAACAACCATGAGTGTTGTATATCTCAAATTATAATTTTAGGTGAATAAAAGTTCAAAGTAATATATATAGCCCCAAACTATTCTATAACTTTTTAGATCATACCAACAACACTCAGTTTTAAAGGTTATTCCTGTGGATGAGGAAATGAAATAAGCACATAAAAGTTACATAGGTCATTACATAGGCATTGACTTCCAAGAAAATTCTATATTCTAGTCCCCAGAACTGTAAGCTGATATACATAGCCTCAATTATAAGTGCAATTAAGATAACTAACAATTTGACCTTATAATAGGGAAGACTAACCTATATTATTGGAGTGAATCCATGACCCTGTCTTAAGTCACTATACTATTGCTGTGAAGAGATACCATGATCAAGGCAACACTTAAAATAAAAGAAAGTATTTATTTGGGGGCTTGCTTACAGTTTCAGAGGTTTAGTCCATTATCATCATTGTGGAAGCATGGTGGCACACAGGCAGTCATGGTACTAGAGAAGTACCATGAGAATTCTACATCTAAATCTCCAGGCAGCAGGAAAAGAGAAGCCACTGGGTGTGGCTTGGGCTTTTGAAACCTCAAAGCCCATCCCTAGTGATACACTTCCTCCAACAAGGACACATCTACTTCAACATGGCCACACCTCTTAATCCTTCTCAAGTAGTGCCACTTCCTGATAACTAAGCATTAAAATACATGAGCCTCTGGGGGCTGTTCTTAATTAAATCACTATATCCTTGAAAGCAGAGAGGAAACAAATGACAGGCTGGAGAGCCTTTGACTGACATTTTAAGCACAGGATAGAGCCAGAATGCCACTGTTGGCTTTGAAGGTGGATTGGGAACTTCAAACCAAGGAATGCAGTTTGTCTCCCAGGCCCTCTAGGAAGAACCAATGCCAACTCACACCTTGACTTCAATTTCTGGGGGAGGGGGTTTCCTTGGGCAACATAGACAGGCCTGCTGGATTTCTGAACTGCAGAATTCTATGAGATGATTTGGAGTGTTCAAAGCTACTTTGTTTTTTATGAGATGTTAAAGTGAACACAGAAAACCAATACAGTCACCAAAAATACACATGAAATGTAGGGAAGAAAGGGTATGAAAGCAAAGATCAGAACAGAGCTGTGAGAAGTAACAGAATTTACCAAGACATACTTCTTGCAATGACTTAGTTAATTTCACAACATGAACTGAAGACTCTGACTAAACCAATTCATGAATATGAGGTTAACCATGTTTGGAAAAGGAGAATTTGTTAATTATATGTCTAGAAACTTAGCTTGACAGTCTGATCTAGGTGTGCTGTAATTTTGTGTGGAATAATGGAGACTGGTCCATTTCTGGACAGGCCTGACATTCTGGGCAGTGAGATTGACAACTTGTGTCTACAAGAAGCTATCTTTCCCAAAGTGGTAGGCTTTCCCAGTGAGGGCTTCCCACACCTACCTGTGTTAGCTCCCCTCTACCAGTTCAACCTCTGCAGTGCACTATTTCACAACAACCTAGCCTTTCATTCCATACAGATTTCATTCCTCTTTATAGCATTATGCGCAGCCATGGGCAGTTTCAGAAGGCTGTTCCTCAGCTTTCTAAATAAGTAGCATATTTCAGCTCACAATATACATGTGGATAATCAGAGTGGAGCTTGGGCAATGTGGGAGTCAAGTCTCTATCAAAGATTATAAAATATAATCTATCAGAAATCTCAGGCCAGAGCCAGCTCTCAATGTTTTGTCAATGAGATAAGGACCTGAAGCATCCACTGAGCAATGGTCCTGCAGAGGCGTGTGTGTGTGTGTGTGTGTGTGTGTGTGTGTGTGTGTGTGTGTGTGTGTGTGTGTACTCACTAGTATGGCCAGACAGAAGCCCCAGTGGAGGGTAAAATCTGTTGGGGTTTTCAGCATCTTCACTATGTCACTCTCAAGGTAGTTTTTATCTATTACCTCCAGGAAACCCTTACAGTCTTGCAGCCCTCTATTGATATGCCTGATCCCAGACAATGACAGCCACAGAAACATTCGTCTGATCGCATTGGTGACAGTAATTATCCAGGAATTGGACACCAAGTCATTACCAATGAATGAGTTATTACTGGGAACGGTGTCCAATAATGAAGTTAATGGGAGATAATATGACAGTCATTAGATGGACATGGCTCTCTTCATTGTTGAAGAAAGAGGAACAGCTATCAAAGGCTGGCAACAGGCAGGAGGATTAATCTATGTCAGCAGTGTTTACGACCTCCCTGGACTCTATTCTTGAGGCTGAGCTATGATTGGAGGGATTACATTTCCTGTCGGAAGTTGGTATCAGAATCAAAAAATGAGCCTTGGACTTGAACTGCTCTGTGATTCTCTGGCACTGGAGCCCTAGTGCCAGGCCCTGTGTGGACACAGATTCTCTCTGTCCTGCCTGGAATAAGCTTCTCTTCTTTCACCTACAAACCTCCTGGTTTGGTTTTACCAATTTGAGACATAAATGAGAAGAGGGAAAGACAACTGAGAAAATTCTTCCATAAGACTGACTTATAAGCAGGCTGTAGAGCGAGCGTTTTCTTAACTAGTGATTAAGGTTGGAGGGCCCAGACCATTTTGAGTAGTGTCATCCCTGGGCTGCTGGGCCTGGATAGTGTGAGAAAGGAGACCAAGCAAGCCAGTAAGAGAATTCCACCAGGGCCTCTACTTTTTCCTGACTCCAGATTCCTGCCCTGACTTCCTTCAGTGATGGATTGCAATGTGGAAGTATAAGCCAAATAAACCTTTTCCTCCCCAAGTTGCTTATGATCATGGTGTCTTCTCACAGCAAAAGAAACCATAACTAAAATAAGTTCCTTCCATCTCTAAGCCAAATGTTACTTCTAATAATTTTAATATAAAAATGTTACTCCTATAATTTAGCCTTTTCTACATAGGAAACTACCGCCTTATCTGATCCTCTCCAGTTACTCCCAAACATTGCATTTCCTGCTGAGTGAATGTATAAGTTGACCTCTGTTCTACCAAAGATGTCTCTGAGGCAGGAGTTAAAAAGTTCTACCTAGTTCCCTACAAATGTCTGATGAAGGAGACAAGAGAGGAAGACAAGAGATGGAAACAAGGCAGGGAAAGAAGAAGAACCAGTTTACAAGTGAGACTCCACAGTGTGTGACTGACACTGCATCTCTTAATCCACCTCATCCTGAAATTCTCCATATTGCATAAGAAAGATCATTCATATTACTGCTCACTTCAAGGCCTCAGAGAAGATAATAGAAATGAGGCCAATAAGAATAGCACTTAGGGTAAGATGAAAAGAATGTATAAATACATGGTAATTTTATCTCTATGCTGCACCAAATAGAGACCACAACCTTTTGACAATGTATAGAAACATAATTCCCTATGGTTTCATGTTTCTCTGTGTGACTTAGGGATACACATAGGTAGAGCTGAGACTCTCTATAGAAACTCTAGTGCAAAAAGCTAACAAGTACATTCTGTACCCTGAAGAGACTTCTTTACCTTTACCTTCATTGACTATGGTTGGTAAGAAATTAAAAAAATAAACAACAACAACAACAAAAAACCCTTAGTCAATTGAAACCTTTTGCTAGCACAGAGAAAAAGAAAGAAAATCAGTGCTTTCTTCTCATCATGGCACTGTCTGTGGTGAGGTATCTCTGACAGTATTCCCCACAATACCACTAAGTTTCCTTTTCAAGATGACTATGTCCAGGAACTAAAGCTGTAATATGATCTTCCCTCAAAAGGAGGCTGAAGTGAGGAGGTTCTGGAGGCTGAGAGCCAAAACTGGGAAGTTGCATATCCCATCTACTCTCACCCTCTCTCCCCACAGCAGGAACGTCCTGACTGCCAGGCCACATCAAGGATGAAATAATAATGTTGCAAACTGCTTAAAACTGAGGATCCCTGTAATGATGGATTTGAAAGTAGAGGCTGATGGGTGCTTACTGATGGGGTTTATGTATGGTTGGACTTCTTGGGAGAAAGAGAGTAAGTGGAACAGTGTATAGATAGTTATGATGAGTTATGAATGCCCAAAATCCTAGTATTTGCAGTCAATAACCTAGAGGCCCAGGAATACCCATGTGGGTTCAAGTCCAAATTCAAATAGTTGAGAACCAGGAGAAGCAACTATTCAAGTTTTAGGACAAAACCCAGCAGGCTAGATACCAAAGAGAATCCAAGTTTTCCATCAAAGTTTCAAGGCTAAAGAAGATCACTGTCCCAGCTCAAGAAGCCAGGATAAAATGAACTGTTCAGTCTTACACAGCCTTTAATCATATTTAGGCCTTTAACTGACAGGACAAACTCCCCCTATCCCCCTACTTCTGCTCATTCCACCAGCTCAAGTGTGAAATGGTTTCAAAAGCATCTGGCCAAGTGTCTGGGGAGCAGTTCAGTTGGTATGTAAATTATCCAGAACTGCTGAATGCCCCTTCCCTTGGTCCCTCTACAGTGTCAGTATCAGACTCCACACTAGGAATCCCAGAGCCTAGAAGCACAGGTCTCCCAGCTAGGATGTGCATGGCCTTTTTTCTAGAACACTACACCAGGTGTCCTGGTTAGTTTTTACTGTCAACTTGACATAGTCTAGAGTCACTAGAGAGAAGAGCCTCAGTCAGAGAATTGCTTAGATCAGATTGCCCTGTAGACATATCTGTGGAGGACCCAGCCCACTGTGGGAGGCACCATTCCCTGGGCAGGTGATCCTGAACTATGTAAAATGTTAGATGAGGATAAGCCTGTCTATAAGCTTGTAAGCAGCATCCTCTATAATCCTGTCACACTTCACTTCCATAGCTGTGAAGCAAGTTCCTTGGTTGAAGGTAATGCTTTTGCAATTACAAACAGGCCACATTGACTTCAAGGACCTGACTTGAGCTCCTGATTTGCCTCCTCTCAATAGTGGACTCTGACCTGGAGTTGGATAACAAATAAACTATTTTTTCCTCCAAAGTTACAATTTGTCATACCAAGAGAAATGAAACCTGCATACCCAGCGATACCAACTACCTCAGCAAACTGTAGCTACTGTGATATGACCACATAGGAACTCCTGTGACTCAAGAGCTCCTTGAAAATAGGGGCCACATCCCTTTCATCTTTTCATTGTCTCACTTCTCTTGATGTCTTTCATGGTATCAAGGGCCCAGCACACAGTGGATTCTGTCTTTAAAGATCTTTTCCACTCCTCCTGATGTGCAACCCCTGTGACTGAATGAACTACCAGCTATGGTTGAGTGGCTCCTCTTGCTTCTCTACTTTTGCCCAAGTTGTACCCTGGAGTGCTTGCCTCACATTTCCATACTTGCTTCTTCAGTGTTTGCACAACTCAGTTTCAATGTCCCTTGGTGACAACATGGTGTCTACTATTTGTTAGGAAGTGAGTCTTGTAGCATGAATCTTAAAGAGTCTTATTAATAAAATCAAACCTGATGCCAAGTATTGGGGTGAACACTGGAAGATCAGAGAGACAGAACAAGCCACAGCTAACCTCACCTGACCAACTTCTCAGCTGATCTTGTTTCCTCACACTGGAAGCCTCTGTGTCCTCATATCTGAATAGCTCTTAGCTGAACTGTGCTGCACAAAACCTAAAAGCTTAACCAGCCAAATGCTTCTAGTTTCTGGTCCTCACACCTTATATACCTTTCTGCTTTCTACCACCACTCCCAGGGATTAAAGGTTCACTTTCTGGGATTAAAGGCGTGAGTCACCATGCCTGACTGTATCCTTGAACACATGGATTTCTGCTTCTGGAATGCTAGTGTGCACGCCTTTAATTCCAGCACTTGGGAGGCAGAGCCAGGCGGATCTCTGTGAGTTCGAGGCCAGCCTGGGTTACCAAGTGAGCTCCAGGAAAGGTGCAAAGCTACACAGAGAAACCCTGTCTCGAAAAGCCAAAAAAAATAAAATAAAATAAAAAATAAAATAAATAAATAAATAAAGGCATGTGCTACCACTACCTATCCTAAATATCTAGTGGTTTTTCTGTTCTCTGACCCCAGATAAATTTATTAGGGTACACAATATTTTGGCGAACACAATACTACCACAGAGTCTCATCTCCACAGACAGCACTGAGTATTAATTGCAATCCATAATAGGATGCCACTGCTGTTGGTAGGGCTGAGTATTGAGGGTGTCCTGCAACAGGACCTCACCTTCAGGTACAGCATTAGTATCAGGCATGTCCTGAGCCAGATTTATTCTCTCATCTGGGCTATTGACTCTGAAAACTGTATTACTTTTTACCCAGTTAGTTTGTTTTGTCTGGAGAATGCAAATATTAGTGACTACCCCTGAAGAGCAACTTCTACCAATGGATGATAGTATATATAAGGTAAGATCAGAGGAATAGGACTTCAGGAAGACACATTCTTCCTGAGCTTAGTGTAAAGCCTTTTAAAGAAAGCAATTACCCTGGTCCTTACCCTGTTGGACACCTATCTAGCTCTAGATGGAAGCTCTTACATGGAATCAACATAAGCTTCTTATAAAATCAGTTAATTCAAAATGTCCCTGCAGCCTCAACTCTCATATGACCAAGACAGTTTCAGTCAGTGTGTATGGACAAGGCTCAGTGCTGGCAAGACACTCCTGCACTTGGGCAACCAGGTGTTGATGTTATCCCTCCAGAAGACTTTGCACATGAGCCTCAGAGCTACTGCAGTGAGCTGCATATTCTTAGAATAATGTCAATGTCCATAAGGTATATAGTGTTAATTTCTCAAACTATGAAAAACTGCCATTTACACCATATGACTTTAGCAGCAGATACAGACATGATTCTATGCAGGAATTCCACCCTCTTGGGTGACTGGGGTGCCTATGACCTCACTTTGACTGTGCAGCCTGCTCAGACCATTGAGTAAGGGATTGGAGTCAGCCTGAGACTGCCTATTTGTAATGACTAGAGCATTAATTAGAAGTAATTTGGAAAACATCTTACTGACTATGCATGCATTGAGTGTAACCAATTAAACCAATGAAGTCAAATACTTAGGCAGCCAGGCAGCTGTTCACAGAGGACTCAGGTAAGAAGGAAGCTCAGCCCTGAACACCCAAGACTTGGAAGTTCTGCTTTATGAAGCAGTGCCCTCTCATAGAGGATTCCTCAGGTTGTGCTGGTGGTAAGCAGAATGAAGCATAAAATAGGTTCTAAGAGAGGAAGAAAGGTCTCATTATTTTTGCAAGATTATACACATTTCTAGAAGTACCAAAGCTATTATTGGCAATTATCTGACATCAATATACAGGAGCCTGATGGTGATTAACAGGGGTTAATGATCTCTTAAGCTAAATCAGCATATACTTAAGCATATACTTTAGATGAAGACAAGACTGTTAGAGGAATCAGGGCAACTGTCAACACATCCAAGTCAACCCATAATGGAACATTTTATTCTAGTTCACGCTCCACTCAGTTCTGTCATGGGGAAAAACAAGCAACCATGGATTGGCTCTTACACCAGCATCATTGTTGTACATCAGCCTTACAAAGTTCGCTGCTGATCCCCACAAATCTCTAGATACCTAAGCTTTATCTCAGCTAAATTCCTATTTCTTTTACCTTATGGCTGATGTTAGTATAAATAATTAGTATCATACTTGACATCCTTTAGGTTTAAACCTGTCCTACTCCCATATCTCATGCACTTGTGTATTGTTTGTTCTTTACTGTTTTTCCAGTGTGAGCAAGCACTTCATTTAAAGAGGCTTAGTTAGAAAACACTTTAGGCTTTCTATAGGCATGGTCTCTACCTCAGCTCCTAGGTTCTGCTACTGTAAGACACAGACAGCCAGAGGTAACTGTAGGTAATCAAGTGCAGCCCTGTTCCAATAAAGCTGTGTTTGCAGAGACAGATGAGGGCAGGTCAAACTTTCAGACAATAGTTTTCCAGCCCCAGTCCTACAGGATCTGAAAGAAAGAGGATTCTACTAATGAAGAAACTGTCCCTCCACTGTGAATTTCCACATGAAGTAACATTCCCTGCCATTTTCACTGTTCAAGCAGAGGGGAATGGCCCACTTGTACTTTACACTAACAATGACACTGACCCAGAGAAGTTCTGTCACAACAGGGTGAGACCAGATCATTTATCTACTAACTGTGAAACCTTCATTTAAATGCACAGGAATCACTCACATCACACCACTCTGTCTTCTCATTCTCCTCTCCTTTCTCCAAGAAGCCAATAGTCTTCTGCTCTGTAACCCTTGTCCTCTGTAACAGGGGTTCCTAGAAAATCGATAGAATTCTCCCAAAATCTATGCAGTAGAACCTCTCCTTCCTTCAGTTTTTATTCAAAAGCCCTAGTGGTAAAGGCTTCTGGATTGTACAACCTGATACTTTGCCTCATGTCCCAGGCCTTCTTTAGCTTCAAATATTTCCTTACAACTCACCATGATTTAACATTTTACACACATATGCATCATATACATGCATGTGTTTACTTACTTTCTCCTTCCAATTAGAACTCAAGCTTCTTATGGGTAGTAACTTAATCTGTTTTGTTTGATGTAGTGTCCCCACTGCCTGGAACAATGTCTAGACCATAATCAATACAAATTTGCTAGATGTGTGCTTTTGGGGCATAGTCCTAAGAGTGTCCTCGTTAAACTGAAATGCTATGTAATGACTGTGGCTACTCTTCTGTCTACATGTGCACTTTCCATATCTTAGATTTATTCTCTACCCTAAGCATCTTCCTGCCTAGGAGAGATTAGAGATTATTATAGATTGAATGTAAAACAAAACAAAACAAGCTAATATTCCATTGAAAGTATATATAAATAAACAACTGGCAAGCCAACTCTCTGCCTCATAAGAGGATTCTTCAAATTTGTCTATTTTCTTCTTTAGCACCTCAGTACCTGCTCTAGGTCAACACCAGGCCTTGGCCACAGGTAGTTTCTATAGTGCAAAATCCTGTGCTATGAGGCAGTGTGTGTACAGGGAGAGGCTCAGCTCTCAATGGATCCTATGAATGGTGGGAAGGAATGTGATAAGACACAGAAATCAACAAAGCCACCCCTCTTCCTCTCTCTGGCCTTAGAATTGGAACTAGAAGGCTAACAAGAACACTAACAGGAGGGGTTTCTGTCCTTTTATTTGGGGAGAATATGAGATGATTCTTGCTAACACACAGCTTGTCTCCTACCAGCCTGGGCTTGGCCAAGAAAAATGCCTGTGGTGTGACAAAGGGCAGTCCAACATTTAGAAGAACTGATTCATGTGTGTTTCTAGATAGGTATAAGAGCTGAGGTGAAAAATCACTAGGTCCTGCCAAGAAGCAAGGTGAACCTACAACAGGGCCTGGGAGTGAACTTCCTGACCAGCAGACAGACCCAGACAGTGTGAGGCTCAAGAGTAAGATGGCAGTGGAGTCAAGACATGACTGCAGTGCTAGCAGAGCCGTAGGCTGTGAACCTGATTCTCACCAGCCTTCTACAGAAGCTTCAGAAACACATGAAGCCAAGCAGACAAGAGGGCTGACCACTAGCCGTTGCAGGAAGAACCTGCAAGAGGGCTGTAGTGAAATTCCTCTAGCAGATCCTCGCTAGATCCCAGCAATGCTCTTCCTTTTCTCAAGCACATGAGAAAACTATATTCACTGATATATTAATTAGGATTTCTGTTGCTTAACAAAACACCATGACCAAAAGCAACTTGGAGGGAGAAAAAGATTTAGTCAGCTTACACTTCCATGTCATATTCCATCATTGAAGAAAGTCAGGGCAGGGAACCCAAGGAGGGTGGGAACCTAGAGGCAGGAACTGAAGCAGAAGCCATGGAAGAGTATTGCTTACTGGCCTGCTCTGTGTAGCTTGATTAGCCTGCTTTCTTATACACCCTAGACCACCATCTAGAGTGTCACTGCCTACTGTGAGCAGGGCCCTCCCCGATCAATCGTCAATCAAGAAAATGCAACACAAGCTTGCCCACATGCCAATCTAGTGGGAGTAATTTTCTCACTTGAGGTTTCCTCTTTCAAAATAACTCAAGCTTGTGTCAAGTTGACATAAAAATTATCTAGCACAACTAGGTCAGGGCCAAGTGACCAGATCCTTGTAAGTAGAATATGAGCAGTATTATAATATTGCTATCTACCACTTCAGGGTAGATCCAAAGGCCCAGAAATCGTACACACCCAGGAGCTTCCACAGGATCAGTCAGCCTAAACATCAAGCCCATGCATAATTTTGGAACATTCTTTCATTTTCACAGCAAAGCACCCAGATTGTCCACTAAAGTGGAGTGTGCTTGGAATGGGGGGAAGGCAGAGAAATAGCTTTGATCATTAAGCAGCTACTTACAGAAAAACTATCTTTCCCACATTACACAATGAGATGAAGAAGGAATTGCTTTTCCTCAACTTAAGCTCCTAGGGTGGGGGGATGTTTGTTAGAGAAGACAGTATGGTGTATCCTGACTTAATACCATCAAAATGCCAAGCCATACACCTCTCTCCCCTATCCCTATATGCCACAAAATGAGACTCACCTTTTTCTAGAAAGAGACTGAACATTACCTAAAGGAATTATTTAACTTTCAACTGTTAAAATTGGACTACAGATATATCTGACCAGATATTAAGTTCATTTATTCTACTCACTAAGCAGAAGTTCGGGAGAAAGATCAAATTAATTATAGACAAAAATAAAATCTCATATTTTATTCTTTTGCATATCTGTCCTAGGTTGGAAGTTAAATTTGCAATCCAATTATGTAATTTAGGAGAAAGGTTTGGACAAGACTTCTAAGACTGTAATTCTTGCCTCTAATATGTAAGTAAGGTTGGGCTTAGGAAGCACAGAAATAAAGAAATGTATGCGGGAGCTATACACACATACTTTGAAACCAACTCAAACATGGTTTACCACTTGTTCAGCTTCCTTTGACTATGTGGCTTAAGAGACATTTGTGAGACTGAGCCATGTTTTATTCATCTTCAACATGGATGACACCCCCTGTTGTTCACCCAGGTGTTATATAATATGTTATATAATATTTAAACCACCTCACCCAGAGCTGGCACCACATACATGCATAATGACTTGCAGCTAAAAACAGATGAAGACTACTACAGAGATCTACAACTGGTCAAAATGCAGAGAATAAGTAATTATGGGATGCTCAGTCCCACTAATACACCTGCAATGAAACATACACATAAGGTTCAGGGGGAATTGCAGAAAGAAGATGGAAAGATTGCAAAAGTCACAGGCCCACAACATCTTCTGTTAGATAGTGTCCCCTAATCAGTACAGAAAAATGCACCCTTGAACTCTCAACAACATGGCAACCTGAACAAGAGCAGCACAATGCAAGCTGTTGGCCTGCAAACACAGACAGGGGAAATCACACAAGGCCCTGCTCCTAAATGACAAGCTACAGGTGGTCTACGGATGTTGAGGGGGGAAAACAATTTCCTCCAGGGATGAGCTCCCACATAGGTTGTCCAATCGTAAGTGCTCAGCCCTGGACACATGTACATATAAGCAAAGCTAAAATGATTCAATAGGTTGTGTGTGTGTGTGTGTGTGTGTGTGTGTGTGTGTGTGTATATATATATATATATATATATATATATATATATATATATTTCATTATATATACAAAATACATATTTCATTATATATACAAAATATATATATTCATTGTATATACAATAATGATTAAAGAAGTGATCATAAATTTGGGGAGCTGAAAGAGGAGAGAGAGAGGAGGAATATAGATGCAAGAAAAATAAAATAAAAATAAACCTACCAAAAAATAAATAAAGCACAATTAAGTGTACTAAATTTTAAAATACTAAAAACAGACAAAAAGAAGAGTAAGAAAATTCCAGGATGGAATCAAAACAGACTTTTGTACTCTGGGCTCTGTCTTCTAAGGGATATCAAATTTTGAGATACTTAAAAAGAAATCTCTTTAGCCTCTAGTCCTGAATCAGTCTCCCTTCCTCCTCTCTCCCTCTCTTCTCCCTTCCCCCTACACACTATGAAACTATTTTATGCACATACATAGGTACTGTTAAAATCTACAAAATTTACCAGATCCTAACTCAGAACATTTGACATTGTCTTGCCTCCTTCCAAGTGACCATCAAAGAAACATTGCTGCGTGCCCTTGAAGCCCATCTCCAGTTTTAAAAAGGCTTCTTTTCCTGAGTGGAATCTGATCTTACTCCACTCCTTAAGGGGACTGGTGTTACTAAAGATGAGTGTAGAAAATGGGTGACCACTGCATAGGATAGTGAGAAGACAAATTATCTGTTCTTTCCACCTGGTCTTGAGCTGCTCAGCTCTGAGGTATAATATCTTATTCCCTGAAAATCAAGAACCATTCATTTCTGAAATAGCAAGCTCTTATGAAGTTCTATAGAAGTTCACTGGGAACTGCTGCCAGGAACACCTGGGCAGTGGGCTAATCCTTGATGCAAAACATGTAGTTCTTCATCTTCTGGATCCAGTCCTTAATTGTCCCTTCCTTCCTCATAGATGTATTCAAACCATTGCCCATCCTGCCACAGGCTCTGCCCCTTAGTTCAACTCTTGTAAGCTCCTATCCTTGGAGTTAGACCTGACTTGACAGCTTCCACACCACTTTAACAGATCTCATTGCAAATGACTGTACATACAGAAATATAGGCATGTCCCTCCACAGTACTGTGCGAGATTTGACCCCAGTGCACAGAGACTCACCAGGATTCCTGTCATCAACCTGTGGTCTCAGTCACTCACTTTTCAAGACCAGATTCCCCAGTGTAGATTATCACCTTGAGAAAAAGACAGAAATGGCTATTCTGTAAGTATCACCCTCATCATTATTGGTGAATAAGAGTTGTTGATATTTTTCAGCATGCTGTACCCTTTTTAATATCAAGAAAAAATTTCCTTCTCTCCAATCATCCTTTAGCATTTGCTGATTAAGAAATGTACAACAAGAAATGATCATGAATTCAGTTATGCCTTCATATGATCTTACAAAAGCCAGTAGAGTATGAATACTGCATGTGTGTATAGATGTATGTATTAGCATAAATATATATGTATATCTACAATATGTATGTATACATGCATATATGTTTGCATGTGTGCATAGCATATATTTGTATGCATTTATTTATATGCATATGCATATTTGAAAATAAGGTGTATAGATAATAGCAAGACATACCAACAGTGCTAAACACTGCTAGAGATTAACCTCCCATCTTCCAAGGTGACCACCACTGACAAGTAGATCCTCTACCTCTAACACAAGGAACCAGAAGAGTGCCAAGAACCCTCACTTCCCTCCATTTTGTAGTCAGCACTTGATAGTTTCTTCCTTATTTTAGGCTGTGCAAAATCTCTCCTCACCAATCAGTTTAACTCTCTCCTTCCTCCTCAAGACACTCATGAAACTCAAAGCAGAAGTGGCAGAAATATAAAGACAACATTTATTACACTTTAATCTACAAGGCAGAAGCTGTCATGTAGCAATTTTCATGTTCTCATTATTAGTTAGAAGGAACTAATGACTGCAAGAGTGGCTGTGGGATACCATTGTGTCATGAGAACAAGCTACATAGGTTTATAATGTTAAAGTCTTGTTCAGTATGTATGATCTTTGTCAGGCACTTTTTATATTCTACCAAAGAAAAAATTAAGATTGAAACTTTAGCTTGAGTCAGTGTTTTCAAACCCAGTGCTGCCTGTATCCAACCCCATGCACCTGTTTCACTGGAGTAACTCTGGAGTAAAAGAAAGCAAACTGTGGGTATTAGTAAATTATATGAGGTTTTTGTCAGCACTCTCATGATTAATATAGAATATTCTACAAGATCAGCTGTGAAGATTCTGCCACTGACTAAAACAACATCAAAGTAGACCTGAGCTCCAGCTGGGCTACTCAGTAAGGAGATATGTTGTTCTGCTTGTTTATGTCAATAACTTGAATGTAGCATTCATAGTGATTAAGATCTCAGACTCAGGAGTCAGACTACTTAAACTCCCATTCTTATACCCCTCTGATGAACTGGGAAAGTGTTTCTACTCATCTGTTAAATAGGAGGATAAGTGTCTTGAAACTAACGCATGTAAAAACTTAGCACATTGGTTCATACATAGTAAGATAGAAAATAGAGGATAAAAAGATAAATGGGTGGATAGATGGATGGATAGACAGACAGATACCAAACTGCACTTTGTGTTGCATATATGCCCACTTTCCACTTTAAAACAGAAAAAAACAAAACCAAGTAAAAACACCTAGGGAGTAAGGACAGCTAACACAAATTTGTAGTACTTACAGTATCTGCCAGGTCTCATTGTCCCTTCTGTCTGTTTTCTACCATCTATAACACCCACTGTTCCTACTAATGGAGTCATCAGGTGTGTGCATTCCAGCTTTAATGGTATTCACTATTGATTGTATTTATGGCTGTATGAGAAGTATGTGGTACAGTAAGGATGAAAAACCAGTTGGTAGAATTCTAAAGCCTGATTTGGACTCACAATAGCAGATAATTTTCTATAATTTTAACCAAAATGCAGTGACATTTGTGGAGAGACTGAAGAGGAAAAACCTCATGGGAAAAACATTGCTCTTTGCCATTTAAAAATACCAAAATGAGCACATTACCTAAGCATTTACATTGGCCTTGAACTATTCTCTCAAAATGGATAATGTGTGGGATGAATTACAAATGAGGACATGACAAAATATTCTACTCTGAATCAGCTATGGCTGAGTATGAATGAGCTACCTCAAGTAACTGACAGTCTAGAAAAGAGAAAAGCCTGACATCCAACTCATGGCAGATTTGATGGATTTAGTATGGAAGGGTTATCCCAGCTGGATTCTGAGCTAAGTTATGGAAGAAGGAGGTGTAGAGGGTGGTAAATGGTTTTTTTCACAAGCTTGCCCACTGAAATTTTTAAAGTTCTGGCACGAACTCAAGAAGAAAGGAGAACAGACTTTTCTCCATGCTGAGTCCCAGACTCTAGTTCACAGAAAAGGTAAGTAAGTGACTTGCTGACTTTCCACAAATTAGCTCTTCCAACTCTGAAAATCTCTAAAATTAGCAGCTACAGTACCTCACTAATTTCTCACTGGATACTTCCAAGACATAGAGGAGTTAGATCTTCATCCATGTAGGAGTTAACCAGCTACCATCTTTAGAAAATAAGAGAGGCTCTTTAGCTCCTTGGGGATGCTGTACTACCAAGAACTACTAACTAGTACTATAAAACAATGGAAATGCTTTCTTGCACAGCTCTGAAGACTAAATATGAAATAAAGGTGTCTCTGGGGCCAAGATCCTGCTAAATGTCACTAAGACTCTCTTGTTTCAAGCTTCCTGGGCCTCTAGGTATCTCTTGGCTTATAAAGACATCACTCATCTCTGCTTTCTAGTTTCCTACAGTTTTCTTCTCTTTATCTCTCCATGCATTCCTTTCTGTGAGGGCATAAGTCACTGGACTTGGACACTACCAAAAATTTAATGTTTTCATTTTGAGATTTCTAATTAGTACACATGCAAAGACCCTATTTTCAAATTAGGTCACATGAATATTTGGGCAATACTGTTGAACTCCATTCAGCAGTCATAAGCAAACATGCAAGGACTAAATGCCAGATTCAGAAGTGCCAGCTCAGCTTATACCTCTACCTCGCATGCCAGGCATAACCAGTCTAAACCACAGGTGCCCACTGTAGACCCTTCACCCACATATTATTTCTGCTGGCCTTGGTACTCTCTGTGGATTAAACAGAGCATTGCAAAGGTCACAGTTTTGAAGGGAGAATAAAATTTATTTTGAATGCATGCTCCATTGAGCAAGAGTCTGAGGAGACAGCCTGCGCTTCCCACTTCCCAGAGGGCTGGCCTCAACTGTGGTAAAACACTCAGAGGAAACTGCAGAGCTACAGAACCATGACCTCCCATTAGATTCACCAGTAAAAGACATGACACACAGAGATAAGGATCAGGGAGACCACAGGGGAACGAGCCTCTGGGAAAGCAGCTCAGCCTCGTGGCTGCTTAAATGACACAGACTACAGGTCCAAGGAAATGCACCTTTCCTACTGGTGACCAAACAACTGCAGGTGGCAAGGCAGTTCAAGAGCTGTCTCCAGAGGGGGGACAGGCTCATAGAGCTCTGACTCTCCCATGATAACCACACAGTTTCTCCAATTGCTTGAAACAGGACACCTGAAACTAAGGTTGTGGTTTGACATTGGGGAGAGTGTGAAGCGTTGTGCATTGCTCTGTTAACTTTTCCTGGGGAAACACAATAAACATTTGTTTACCCCAGATAAGGCACCAGTGACAGAGCAACATATGATTCCACCAAAGTCCAGGTTGGTAAAACAATGAATTTATCAGGGTTACATACAAAGCACAGATAAGGAGTTACTTACCGGTATATCAGTGACCCCTAAACAGTTGCATTGTTGCAAAGGCCCATCCCCAAATGATGGCCTCATGAAAGTTGCATTTGAAGTCCCACTTACAGCTAAATTTTTACTTCCTGTATACTCTAGTATGCCCCAAGATCACTTGCAGTTAGGGTGGTGGGTAGAAAAGAGGAATAGCTGAAATCCCAGGTGAAGATCTTATGACTTTCCCTCCTCCCTCTACTACTCTTCTATCATTACCACAGACCAGGATATCACTATATTGTTCTGCTCATTAGTAGCCATAGCTACAAGATCAAGTTAATCTCTAATCCAAGATGTCATCATGCTCTACCCAGAGGAAAAACTGCCACACAAGTGTTTTCACCAGGTATTTTGCAATTAAGGGTCTTGTATTCATGGTTTTTGCATCCTTATGACCATAATACCTAGAAGAAATGATGTAAGGAAGAAAGATTTACTTTGGCTTATGTTTCAGAAGACTGCAGTCCATCACAGCAGAGAAAGAAAGTTGGCCCACTTTAGTTTTTGATAGAAAGACTCCTAGAAATAGTGGATATGTAGCCTGAAATGACCATCACCTATGACCAGGTAAGACTTCAAGTAGAGAGAGTGGGAAACCAACCCAGCCACATAACCTTCCATCTACAGTCTATCCTGCCTATGATATGTGCTGGGGTAAGGGTAGCTTAGAGATTGAGGTAGTGGCCAACCAATGACTAATCTAGCCAAAAACCCATGCCAGGAGAGTAAGCCCACCCCTGACACTGCCTGGAGCACCAGGACCCACAGGCTGGATGACACAGAGACCTAGGATAGAACCAAACACGACTGAAGGGGGAAAAGTCAATGTAATGATGCCTAATGATATTCTTCTATACTCATAGGTTGGTGCCTAGCCCAATTGTCATAAGAGAGGCTTCATCTAGCAACTGATGGAAACAGATGCAGAGATCCACAGCCAAATATTAGGTGAACCTCAGGGAATCCTGCAGAAGATGGGGAGAAAGGATTGTTGGAACCAGAGGAGTCAAGGACACTACAGGAAAACTCACAGAACCAACTAACCTAGGCTCGTAGGAGCTCACAGAGACTGAACTGACAACCAGGAAGACTTCATGGGACTGACCTAGGTACTCTGCATATATGTTACAGTTGTGTAGCTTGGTCCTCTTGTGGGACTCCTAATCATGGGATCAGGGGCTATCTCTGATTCTTTTACTGGCTTTTGGGACCCTGCTCTTCATACTAGGTCACCTTACCCAACCTTAATACATGGGGAAGTGCTTAGTCTTACTGCAACTTGATATTCCATGTTTTGTTCATATCCATGGAAGACCTGCCCTTTCCTGAACAAAAAGGAGTAGGAGTGGATTGGGGAGGGGTTTGGAAATAGAGGAGGTTATGGAGGGAAAGGACTGGGAGGAGAGGAGGGAGGGGAAACTGCAGCCAGGATGTAAGATAGATAGATAGGTAGATAGATAGATAGATAGATAGATAGATAGATAGATAGATAGATAGATAGATAGATAGATAGATGATAGATAGATGATAAATAGATGATAGATAGATAGATAGATAGATAGATAGATAGATAGATAGATAGATAGATAGATAGATAGATAGACAGGTGACTAGATAGAATTCAAATTCTCTATAAAACTTCAAAATCTTTTTTTTTAAACTTTAAAGTCTCTCAAATGTGGGCTCCTATAAAAATCAAAGTTAAGTGCTTTCTTACTTCAAAAATCTGAACAAAGCAAAATAAAGTTCTGACAATATAAATAACTCAATGTCCAATGCCTGGGATTCACTTACTGGACTTCTAGATTCCTCCAAAGGGCTTGGGTCACTTCTCTGGTTCCACATTTTGCAGCACACACAACTTGTCTTCTAGGCTCTGGCTGGCTCCACTCCACTGCTGCTGCTGTTCTTGGTGGTCATCCCATGGTACTGACATGTTCAAAATGCTGGGGTTCCTTGCTGCAGCTAAGGTGTACTTTCACCAATAGCCTCTCCTAGGCTTTCTTCGTGGTGCCAAGCCTCAACTTCTCTGCATGACCCCTTCAATCCTGGACCTTCAACTGCCACTGAGGCTGTACCTTCACCAATGGCTTCTCCTGGCCTCTCAGTGTCAAGCCTCAGCTGCTTTCCATAACCCTTTCATGCCTTCAAAACCAGTACCACCTGAGTGACTCTTACACTACCAAGTTCTCCTGCCAGTGTGAGGTACAACCTTGGCCAGCTCTGGAACACAGCTTCTGTGTGCTGACTCTCAGAAAATACTTCCTAGAAGATTTCAACTCAATGCTATTGGTCTCTTTTTAATCACCACTAATTTCTCAGCTCTAGCTGACTGGCATTGAGTATCCCAGCAAAGCAAAGGTTTCACTTTAGTAATTCCCGTATCTTATAAATTACAGCCCTAGCTAACCAGAACCATAGAATCTTAATTTAAAATACTTAATGGCCCTGATAGAGTCTTTAAACTTCCCTCCGAAACTTGACAAGCCAGGCCTCCATCTTCCCTCAACATTCTTATCTTCCAAGCTCCTACAGAACAGCTCACCAAGCACTGAACACTCAATGGCTTTTCTTGCAAAAAGTTCCAAAGTCCTTCCACAATCCTCCCCAAAACAACATGGTCAGGTCTGACATAGCAAAACCCCGCAATCCTGGTACCAACTTGCCTTAGTTGGGGTTTCTATTGCTGCAAAGAAACACCATGACCAAAAGCAAGTTGGGAAGGAAAGGATTCATTTGGCTTATACTTCCACATCATAGTTCATCACTGAAAGAAGCCAGAACAGGAACTCAAGCAGGGCAGGAACCTGGAGGCAAGAGCTGCTTACTGGCTTCCTCAACATACAGGACTTTCTCAGCTTGTTTTCTGATAGAACCCAGAGCCACCAGCCCAAGGATGGCATCACGAACAATGGGCTGTGCCCTCCCCTATCAATCACTAATGAAGAAAACTTACACCTGGATCTAATGGAGGCATTTTCACAATTGAGGTTCCCTCCTTTCAGATAATTCTAGCTTGTGTCAAGTTGGCATAAGGGCCAGTTCAGATTCAGACTATGTCTGATTAAAATGTTTCAATACTCAAAGAGACCTCTTCCCCAAATGGTTAATAAGGACTGGATTGCCCTTCTCTATAAGAACTGTAATTTTATTTCAGAGCCTTTAATCTGCAATACTCCAGATGTGATGATAGAGGTTAGATGCCAAATAAATTCATTATTAATTGTTTGAATTAAAAATCAGATTTACATTGTATCAAGCTGATAATAGAAAAATAAATAAAGTAATTTGAAAAAAAAGATCAGATTCAAAGATCTCAGGTCCCTTCCCCTAATTTATCAGTCCATGTACATGACTGAGGCCAAATTATAGAAGATGCCTATCCCCCACCCGCCCACACACAGTACCTGCTGTTCTTTGGAAAAGAATTTTCCATGGAGTGGACATGTACATTGTGAGTCTCAATAGCCAGCATATCATGACATCTTTGCAGGCTGGTGCAAGGGAGCCTGGGATGGTCAATGTGCTATAGAACTGTAGTGCTGAGTCTATCTGGTAGGAATTATTAGCACATTTCCCAATTCCATGTATTTCATCAATGCTCTAATAAAACAGCTTCCTGACCAGGTAACTTCAGTGAGAAAAAAAAAGTCAGTCCCAACAAGTACAAAGTCATTTATCACACACAGACACACACACACACACACACACACACACACACACACACACACACACACACACACCTTGTTTGTGTATGAACTGAGCTCCTTACTCACTCTTTCATTCTACCACCCTGTCAGTCATCTGTTCTAGTAGCTGAAAGCAATGCTTCCTTAGGATGCCTCACATTTATTTCTTACAGCTCTTTGTTTAGTGGTTCCAGTTCCAACATTCATGGACAGAGTAGGGGAGTTTGAACCAACTATTTCACTTCTCTGTACTTCAGTTTATTGATCTATTGCATGGCAGTAGAGCACCCCTCAAAGGCTCATTAGAGAAATTAAATAATTAAAGCAGCCAGAAGCACTGTACTACCTTCCTGAGTGTTCTACAAACAGAAAGTGAACTTTTAAAAAATCCATTTTTAATTATACCTTCCTATTGTATTATCACTATTTTGACTGAATAAATAACTGCATAATTAATTCTTTAACTCCTGATACCTCCAACTGAATACAATAATGTGAACATGTGGGGTAGTCTATTTCTTTCTGCATTGTGTTCTAAGGGTCTAGCAGGAACTGAGACATCCAGAATATTTGTGGAGAAAAACGGATTTATTTGAACAAGAATACCAAGGGGTCTGGAAAAACAGTGATGGATATGGTGCCCCAAAAGGACCAGACTAAGGAAGAAGTGAAGTTAGAAAGGTGCTTGATAACACTGAAGAGCAATGTAGCACAGAAAGCATCAAGTTCAAAAACTACAAGTATTTGTCAGAAATTTTATTCAAAATAAGAAACAATAAAATGATGGTAGAAGTAAATTGAAGCAATTGAAGGACACACACATTCCTCTTAAGTCTATCAAGCCATATATACCTTCCTTGCATGTACCCATTTTGGCAGACACAGAAAGTGCCTTGTTTCTTCAGTTCTAAAGTGAAAATGAGGCTTCCTTGCCAAGGTTTGATGGATAAATTAAAATGCTCATATAAAGTTTGAGGTACACAGTAAGCATTCAATAAGTGGTACCTGTCCTTACTACAATAGTGATTATTCATGCAGAGTAGATGCATTTCAATGTGATTATGCACAAACCAGTCAATTACTGAGAGGCACTGCTGTGTTTTTTTCTGAAAGGATCTTATGCTGAAGCTTCATAAGGCATGAAGTCAAGTCACCTTGTGCAGCAGTGACTCCTACACACACACACACACACACACACACACACACACACACACACACGCACACACCTGTCAACTGCACAATTCCTTTACTGTGCCTGCTTTGATAACTCATACTAGTGTTGCTATACAGCTGGTATCAGGGGCAAAACTGTACCCTGGTTGTGGGGCTCCAGATGCCTTCTGGGACTGCTACCAGGAGAAAAGTCCTATCACTCATTCTAGAGAAAATAACTGGGAGGAGGGCCCTGAAAGGCTACAGAATGTGAACATCTCCAGTTGTCCAAGATGGTGCCATCACCAATGCACTATAAAACCTGGGCCCTTTGGGGCATTGCATCTTTCACTGTCTTTCCAGACCCCTCAGTATTCTTGGTCAAATAAATTCAATTTTCCCCACAAATAACCTTCGGTGGCTTAGTTCCTGCTGTGCCCTCAGAATACAATGCACAAAGAGACAGAGCCTCACATGATCAGACTGCTGTATTCAGTTGGAGATATCAGGAGTTAAACAATTAATTATGCAATTATTTATTTGATTATGATAGTGATAAACACTACTATACAATTAAAAAAATCGGACTCCACTACTTACGAGTTTGTGTGACCTTGACCTAGTTAATTTATTTGAGCTTTAGTTTCTTTATCTGTAGAATGGGGTTAATACCCACCACACAAGATTATTGGGAAGAGAAAACTAACACATACATCCCACTGTGTTGAGTGTCTGGTGTGCAACAGAGGTTAATAGAGGGCAGGCATGTCATTTTCATCCATTTGCAAACCTCTCATGCTGATGAGGATTGAGACATAAGAGGTAAGAATTCAGGCAATGGGCCATTGGAATTTGTAAGAACCTTGGTAATAAACAGCAAACCTTGGCCTTCAGAGCAGAAAGAATGGAAGCATCAGGAACCTACACAGAAAGTGAGTCAGGATATTTCAGAGATAATTTTAATTCTCTAGGATTCCTACACTCCTCTTCCATCCTAACATTTAAGGAAGTCTTTCCAAAGATCCATTTTGCCTCAATGAAGACAAGAACCCGAAGGAAGGAAACTGGGCCTATCTTGAGCCAAAGAAAGAATGCAGAGTGAGCTACCTGTGTGGGCCTGTGTCCTCCAACATCCCAAAGCAAGAGTTGTCAAGAATGAGATAGACTTGCTCTGAAGTTCTCCCACACGGGACCTCATCAGGGCTAATGTCAGGGTTAGTTTTAAACTTACTTGACAGGACTCTCTGTACTTTTCCAGCTCCCTTCTGAAAGCATACTTTTGAGCCATGGTTTTTGAAAGAAAGAGACTTGAATCTGCTGAAGTTTTCTTGTCTCATCCCTCATCACTGGTAAAATGAAAGGAAGAGAAAGGGGGAGTCCAGTCTGTTGTCTACACAAGGCAGGCTAGGTGCTGCTCAGTCATGCCCTCTGTCCAAATCCAATCCTCTTCAAATTCTCTCCAAATCTCCAGTCCTCCAGATGCAACTGCATCTCGTGAAACACCAAGCTGGGGTCCATTCAGGGCACATTATCCAGTCCTTCCCAGGGGCTGCCTCTGCAGTGGCCCACTGGCCAGGCTGTCTCTCAGCTGCTGGAAGACAGCCAGAACCTCAGGCAACACATCCCAGCTACCCCTGCTTACTCCCCAAGTTTAATTTCATTTTAATTAGAAGTATGGAGAAGGACATTTTCAGCAGATCAAAGAATAAGGTAAGAATGAAAGAATGTCTGTAACAGGGCAAAAATAGGTGAGGTGATACTGAAAAAGACAGTTCCTTCCTGAGATGTGCTGGGGTTTGGGGAAAGTGTAGCCTCTGGAATGGGCAAAGCCTGCAAATAGAACCTGTTTATTCTAGAAGTTGGAACAATGCTACCAGTTTGAGTTCTACAGAAAGTCCCCGAAGGCTTGGTTGCTAGTCTGTGGCTCTAGTCAGAGTATAGAACACTGACAAGGTGAGGAAGAAATTAGGTCACTGGAAGTGTGTGCTTGAAGAGAATATGGGACCCTCCTCCTCCCCCTTTTGCACTACTTTATAGTGATCAGGTCAATAGCATTGTTCCCTCTACACATTCCCCATGATCTTCCTCCTCACTACCGCCCTAAGGGGAACACAACCATGTTAAATCTCTGAAACCATGAGCTAGCCATGGTAAGCTTTTCTACCATATAAGTTGATTCTTAGGTATTTTTCATAGGATCGATAAATTGAACAACACAGACAGTCTCAGCTATCATCAATATTTATCACCAAATGGATGTCCTTGGTTGTAGAGAGGGATAGTGGTGTATTCCATTAGTAACAAGACTGAATTACATGAAAAGTCTGACATAGCAGAGGGGGTTGAGATGAAATAGAAGAAAAAAGGAAACCCCAACACAAAGATCAGAACTACAAAAACACAGAATGGAGTCACTGTGGGCTAACTAGCAAGAACAGACAATCTTCTTAAACACTGAAAGCATGAAAACCTGGCCACATGGCCTCTCCTATCACTAACATTCTCATTCAAAATGGAATAAATAAGCTTGACATGGTGGTACACACATTTAATCCCAGCACTTAGGCGGCAGAGGCAGGTGGATCTTTGTGAGTTTGAGGCCAGCCTGGTCTACATAGTGAGTTCAAGGTCAGCCAGAGTTACATGATAAGACCTTGTTTCAAAAAAATAGAATCAGTAATGCTTATTTTGCCATATTGTTTTGTAGATAAAATACTATATGTTCCTGTGGAGCAACACTCACAGTTGAGAAGTTTCTAGAATTAAGTCAACATTTAAACACATTCTAATAGTTAATTAAAAACTTGATAAACTACCTAAAATACTGTGGCAGAGCCTTTGGGAGACAACAAGAACAAAACACGTCCTGGTTTCCTGGGGACTCACAATCCAGTGCTCAGTGACTGTCTGAGGAAGTCTATGAATCCTTTGAGTGTATATACCATCTTTTTTAAGCCTCTCTCTATAGTGTATAGTTAAATATATGTTGAAATTGTTTTTTGATTTCAAAAATAAAGACAAATATCTCCAATTCAAGTCAGAATATGGTGAACATTTTGAAAACAGTAGTCTGTAGGAAGACACAGTGAGACTTGGAGTAGCTCAGTGGTAGAGCATATACACAGAATGCAAAGGTCCTGGGTGCAATGCCAGGGCACACATGTTCACATGTACACAGTGTGTATAATACTGACAGAATCCTAAACATTCAAGTCAGCATTTTACATATAGAACACATGTACTCTCTTTGACAACACAGTGACACTAACAGTACTGTTCATTCTTACATCTAACAGCTAAGAAGACTGAAGCACAGAAGGTAAATGATTTCCCAAGTGTAAGCAGCAGAGCCCTCAGCCCACACTGCCTGGCTGAAGAGTTTGGGCTATGAGATATTTATCTCATCTCAGCTAGGAAACACTGCAGTAGATGGAGTTTTAATTTATTGAAGATAAAGAAATAAGCTATGTTTCTGAGTGACGGAGGGGAAGTGCTGGGCAAGTTAATGCAGAGATCACAGGTAGTGAGATGTTCTTACTTAGCAATCAGCTTCCCTGCAATATAATTTGTACATAGAAAAATACAGCCATTTTAGATACATACCTTAGTGAGCTTTGAGAAATTATATTATCCTTGGCTAGCTGCAATCAAAAAAAAGAAGAAGAAGAAAAAGATAGAGGATAATTTCATCAGCCTAAAAAGTATCCTCATGCTCTTTTGAGAGATAAAATTTCTGCTTTCCTCAGAACCAGGTAAACACCAATTTGTTTGCTCCAAAAAAAGACATTAATTCTGGCCATTCTAGAATTTCATATCAATGGACTCTGTGCTGGTTAGTTTTTGTCAACTTGACACAAAATGATGTTACCTGGGATGAGTGAATCTCAACTGAAGAATTTGCTCCATCAGACTGGCCTGAGGGCAAATGTTTGGGGCATTTTCTTGATTAATAATTGATAGGGAGGGGCCTCGGCTGTGGAGGGCCTAGTCCATGAATGGTGCCACCTAAGGCAGGTAGTTCTAGATTGCATAAGCAAGGTAGAAGAGCAAGCCATGGGAGCAAGCTAGTAAGCAATGTTCCTCCATGGCCTCTACTTCAGTTCCTGACCCCAGGTTCTTGTCTTGAGCGCCTGCCCTGATTACCCTCAGTGATGAAGTGTGACCTTGGAAGTGACTATTAAAGTTCTGGTGGATACAAACAAGTGCTTTGACAAATATGTGCAGTGTGAATACCCTCTGTGTCTGTGGCTTGGAGGCAAATAATATTGGGTACTCAGCTTTCCCCTAAGAATAGCACCTAAAGTTGTACCTTTAAAGGAGACTAGAATCTCAGCAAATGGAAAACAGAAAGCAAAGTAGAAAGGCAGGCTGGAGCCAAAGAAAGGGGGTGATACACTCTGAAATTTGGAATTTATTCTGTTGGCCTCTGAAAGCTGTGAAGAGTTCGTAATATATAATGAATAGAACCAAAGCCCTGCTTTAGGGAAACACTTTAAAAACAAACCTGCAGAAAACTAAGTTTTCTTAGTTACTTTTTGATTGCTGTAATGGAATGTCTGTACTAGACAACTTACAGGGAAGGATTCTTCCAGAACAAGGTTTCAGAGGGTTCAATCCACGTTGCCCAGCCTTGTCTTCTTGGGCAGAATGCAGTGACAGGGGGCAAGGGAGGGGAAGTTTCCTCACCTCCTGGTAGACAGGAAGTAGAAAGCAAAGGGAATGTGAACTAGATATGATCATCAAGACAGAGCCGTAGTAATCTAATTCCTTCAGGTATACCCACTTTCCAAAGTTTCTAGCCCCTTCCAAAATAGCAGTACCAGACATTAAAAATATAAGCCTCTGAGATATATTTCAAATCCAAATCATACCAGAGGTCTTAAGACAGGGTATTAGAAATTATAATTTATACAATGTAATCAGCAGCTCTTTGAAAATGCCTGGCAGCCAGTCATGAAGGAGCAGAATTAGATGATGCAGACCCCAAGGGTCTAAACAGGAGAACAGGCAGACAGATAACATGATGCACAGCTGAGGAAGGCAGGAGTAGCGGCACTTACAAGAAACATGGGAAAGAGGTTTCTTGTGCTGATAAGGCCTTGGACCCTCTGGGCTACTGTGAAGAGCTTCTCTACCTAGACTCAACAACTTACTTGAGACAGTGCTAGCACAACCACCAGGCTAGGCCATTGGGCATGAGTTCAGCAGGAAAGTAAGCTAACATAAGTAGCCAAGGTATCTATTTCCCCAGAGTAAATGAGCTCAGGGATACAAAATTGGGTGCTCTGTCATCTTCAAGGGAAGAAGCAGTCAACAGATACTGCGTGAGCAAGATGCATTATTCTGACAGACAGCGAAAGCAAAAAAAAGGATGTTTTCAGTGAAAAGCTGTAGGAAGAGGAACAAACACAGGTCAGGGAAACTGAAAAGAAAGTGGTTTCAAACGTCAGAAGAAACCCAAAAGACTGCTGTAAATATCTAAGGAAGTCTCAGGCTGGGTGCTCCATGCTTTTAGAGAAGTTGGATATCAAAACCACGGAGAAAAGCATGCATCGTGGTCAATATACTCTGTATTCAGCATATTTAATTTAAAGAGAAGTTTGTCATATTTTTAATTTTTCTTTTTTATAATCTATATATTTTATAGCATTGTCAATTTAAAGTAAAGCTCAAATCAACTTGTAAAATTATTTACATGAGGAAAAGCATAGAATTCCCTAGGGCAGATGAACATGTGGAGTAGTTTTCAATTTAACTAAACAAGTAACCTTCCCTTAAAACCAAACTTTACTTAGAAGTCCAAATTCTGAATAAAATCAAAGAAAAACTGATCTGATTATAGCTAAAGTGATGAGAGCACAACCTCACTGTCTGTCAGTGCACCACAATTGATAATGGTTGATGGATAAAGATGGATAGACAAGGATGGAGGATGACGGATGAAGCTCAGTGGCAGAGCACTTGTCCAGCATGTACGTGACTTTCAGTTCAATGCCCAGCACTACTAAAAAACAAAAAATACTAATAGATGAAAATAGGTAGATAGATAGACCAACAGACTCGGATATGGAACCTTCTGACCCCTTCTTCTAACACCGTGCAGAATATACCTTGTCCATGAGCGCATAGACAATTTGGCTGTATTAATGGAGCCTGAGTTAGTGCCTAGCACTCGGTAGCACTAAATAAATATAGGTGAATAAATGGATCTGAGCCTCTAAATAACATTAGAAAATTTTGGAAGACAATTGACATACATTAACTAGTTCATAATGCTGAGCTATTTAAAGTTATGTGAATTTAATACATGTGACATCAGTCTTGAAATTGTGTATCGTTAGCCAGTTGTTCATATAAGAAGGTAATGTTGAGACCTTCACCCAAGACACATGAATCCCTAGTTGTACAAACCCAATCCAGAAGTGTTTAGTACTACATATAACCTCACTTTTCTGTCCCAACATGTTGGCCCACTCTCCTTATTGAATTCAGGGTTAATAGCCTAGCATTGGATGGTTGCTCTAGCAACTCAAATAAGTTGTCTAGTCCTAGTGGAAATCCCTTTATGCCATATGTCAGAGAACATACACAACTAAGAGAGGGTAGGAAACATCAGACCAGCAGCCATATCTCATTTGGTTTTGCTGCTTGTGTTAGAACTTGGAATAGAAGACCACGGGGCTAACTCAGGTCAGCATACATTTTGCTCTCATAAGCATCCATTCATACCCTCAGCCACATACAGAGCAGTGAGAAGTGATAAGAGTTCTGAGGTCAGGTCAACACTTATACATACATTTTCAACAGAAAATCTATAGATTTTTCACCATTGTACCAAGTATCCATTACTACATGAAGAGCTACCACCAAAACTTAGAGATTTAAAAGAAAGATCATTTGCCCATATTAATATGCTATGGATTGGGAATTTGGGATGGTATCTATTGGGTGGTTCTGTTAATCTTAGCAGTGGACTTGGCTGACCTTGGATGTCTGACTTGTTGCTAAGTAGGTGTGATCATCTGCTAGGGCTGTCAAAAGCACATTTTTAGTAACTTTAGCAACAAAATTTCATTTTCTCTAAGTCAAACACAAAGCTGATTTTTTCCAAAGTTTCTCTCCTTGGAAAGAATGTGATTACTGTCCCCTTTGTCTTATCTACCTCTTTAAAGACCATGTTCTTAATTACAGGGGCATTCTGAGGTTTCATGAGTAAAGACTTCAGCATGAGTTTTGACAGGACACAACAGAGCAACCAAATGCACCTGATGGTCTCAGAACTATTGGCTAATGGCTCAGCTGTGTTCCACACAGTCTGTCATCCTCCAGCTGGCTACAAGGGTTTGCTCACCTGACACTAGTCATAGGGACACCTGTGGAAGACAGGAGGAGGAATACAAGATCTTTCTAGGCTTGAGCTCAAAACTAGTGCATTACTTACAACATATTCTATTGGCCACAGCAACTCACAACCTGCCCAAACTCAAGGGGTAGATAATTGTGGTCATTGTTACAACAAACTTCAGCCATTCACCTTTCTCCATATTCTTGCACACACAAGATCCAGCATTTACTACTAAGTTAACCCTGAAAGCCTGTAAGATTCAGTGAAATTTGTTTTTCAACATCAACAACCTACTTTTGATGCCTCTCCTCTCTCAGCCTTGTGGCATTCCTTGATGCCTCTTTCTACAACAGAAAGGGGTATAGGGAAAGCATCTATCCTGAGAGAAAATGATTAGGTGGCAGGTGACGCCTCTTCTGAAGATAACTTTATTCTGATAGATGCATATGTCTGAAATTAAATGATGGAGCACTGTGTCAGCATTTCTGGCAGTTCCAAGAGTAAAAGAAACTTCAGAAAGACGGTGAAAATTGCTTCGCTACATGGGGCAAGAAAAATCTTTTGTTTGTGTGTTTTTTAGTTGCTTCCGACAAGTGAAGTGCCTAGCCCCACTTCCAGTAGCCACTCAATAAACACTTACCAAGTGTTTTACAATCTGTGTGAGAGTGGAGTTTGAAGTTCTTTTCTGTGTGAGTGACCATGGAAGGATATTTGAATGAACTAGGAATGAGAGCTGAGCCCCAGGCCATTCTTAACTCCCACCTGATTGTTTGACCTTACACAAGCTATTCTTAGCTTATCTGAATATCTGTGGTTTTCTCATTTGCAAAATGAGAGATTTGGTGAGACAATCCCTAGGACTGCTTTCAGTTCTGATTTCCTATGAATTCTAACAAATCTTCAGCAGAAGAGAGTAATGGTTCACCCTCCTACCTCTCCAGTCAATCAGACCATCACTATGTTATTCAACACATGTAAGCCAGCATGCAAGTGTATGTGCAAGTTAAGGTCTGTATCTGTGCAAGACCCATGCATCTATGTGTGCCTGTACACTTGTGCAAACCCATGTGTCTATACAAGCCTGTGTGCACATGCAAGTCAATGTGTGCAAAACCCTGTGTATGTGTGTGTGTTTATGTGCTTACATAAACTCATGTGCCTAAGCAAGCCTCTGTGCATGTGCAGGTATATGCATTTGACTGTTCCAGAGTCTATGCTTACAAGTCCTCTGAATGTATGTGAAAACTTATATGTACATCATGTGCAAGCTGGTGTGCTTGAAAGCTTTATGGATCTGTGCACAAGTCTATGGGCATACACAAGACCATACAAATGTGTATGAGCCTGTGTATGCAAATACAAGTCCATAAATCTGTGTGTAGAAGTGATGCGTGCAAACCATGTACATCTTATGCAAACCTGTGTGCATGTGAAAGCCTTATACATATGTTTGCAAGCCCCTGTGAGTATATTTGCAAGCCTGAATGCATGCTCAAGTCTATGTGTGTTTGTGTGTATAAGCTCTGTCATATGTGTGAAAATATTGTGTATATGTACATATGTAAGCCTGTGTATATATCTGCAAGCCTGTGTGTGTGCAAGTCTTGTGTGTGAGAGCCCATTTATGCATGCAAGCCTATATACATGTGTGTGCAAGTCAATGTACATGTTTGTGTAAGCCATGTGCATGTTTGTACAAGACTGTATATGTGTGTGCAAGCTCATATATGTATGATCCCTCTATGTGTGTATGTGTGTGCAGACCTATGTGCACATGTGTATGCAGCCCCATACCCAGCTGGCACTTTATCTGGTCCTCTGCACTGTGATCATTCTTACAATGACCAGCCCAAATGGGTCACAATCTGTCCTAGATTTTCTAGATTCTTATAAGCAGCTCTGTGGAGATAATAAAACTATTAAGCTTAGGAGCAATTGTTGATAGATTTCTATTCACCAAATATTTTCCTCCACTCAGAATAGCTTAGTAATGAGGCCCTAAAAGGTCGTAGTCTTCCATTCTCTGACACTCAGCCCAGTTCCTCCAAGAAGCAACCACGCAGAGTGTGTATTTCTCTGTGTATACATTGAAATGTAGCTCATTGTATACATTTTCTTTATCCACACAGTGCATCTATCTGCCCTGGATATACACAGCCAGGCTCTGCCTTTAAACATTAATCTATATATACAATGTGGGTGGCTTATATTTGAACCTGGCTGGGACAAGGCCATGCACCTATACATTTCATGAACCTGTCTTAACAACCTGCCATAACATAAAATGAGAAAAAATAAACAAGGACTAGACTCTCTTGTAAATGCAACATCAAAAGTCAGTGAGTGATTTTGCTGTGCCATAGCATTTGTTCAGGAGACGCAGCTCTGAGTTTTGTGTGCTGGAGAGAATTCAATGGTTCATCTTCTCCTGGACTCTGTCAAGCCCTATTACCTAAGTGGGCATGGTTTGCCTCAAACAGAATTCACTTTCTTTCGAAGGTTACTCCCAAGAGATGAAATGTATGGAGGCTGATTTGAAGCTTAGCAAGTTGCCTACCATTAAAATCAGGGCTCCAAGGGAAAAAAACAAACAAACAAACAGAAACTAAGTTCAAAGGTGGATTACTTCCTGGAGCAAACTTAAGCTTTAGTTAAGCTTCTGCTCAACACACACACACACACACACACACACACACACACACACACACACACACAGAAGTTATCCTTGTTCAGAAATAAAGCTGTTTCTCCAGTTACCTTGAGGCTCCAAAATTCAGTATCTCTAATCTACAGGAGTACATTGACTGGTGCTCATAGAGATATAATGTGGCATAGAATTCCAGCGGGTTTTCCTAAGGCCTGGAACATTCCTCCACAGCAAGGTCATTGCTCTGAGTATTATTATCATGGCAATAAAGAACATATGCACAAAAAAGTTCAGTGTGAGACCAAAGGTGAACCAAAGATTATCTTCAAGTTTCCAGTCTACCCAGCACTAAGAGTGCAAGCTGGGAGTGGGGTGGGGGTATGGATGACATGAAGAAGTGGAGAAGAGGAAGAGAGAAAGAAGAAAGAGAAGAGGAGGGGAGGGGATGGAAGAGAAGAAGAAAAGTGAGGAGAAGCAGGAACAGGACAGAAAAGATTCTGTCTTCTGCTCTAATAGGTAAAGAACGAGTCTGCAGCCACTCAAGTCTAATAGGAGGCAGGGCATGATTAAGTGCTTTCGTGGAGTAGCTGATAACAGACCACACAGGAACTTTAGGAATTTCAAGAAAGTAAATTACTTTAGGATAGTGAGGGATGTTGTACAATCAGAATTTTAAGACAGTCCCCTTTGTGTGCATGCCCTGTGGAATACCTTCTCCTTAAGAGTAGGGACCTGACCTCATACAATGAGCTCTTTTCCCAGAGGGCCTTACAAATTGGAAAGAGAAAAAACAGATTATAAACTACCATATATGTTCTTTTCCTGGCCTTGAGAATACAACCTGCTCTGCTGCAGAGGAGACCATGTGGCAGGACATTATGGGGAGCTTCTACTAAAGAGGGAGGCTCCAGATTGGTAATCTGGAAGAAAGTAAAGACCTCCATCTTGCAACTGCCAAGAACCAGACCATATTGACAAATTCATGCACCTAAGGACCCTGAGTACAGAAGGGAACACAGCCAGACTCGCCATGCTCTTGTAAGACCCTGAACTGAAGACACACCTAAACCACGCAGAGACTTCTGATTTCCTACCTTTGAAGACTTAACGATAATATAATGGTGCTGTTTAAGTCACTAAGCTAATTGTAAATTATTGCTAAGCAAAAGAAAACGTTTTTAGAATGCTAAAAGCTTCTCAAAGCTGAAGTATTTAGAGTTTGGACAAGAAGAAGTTGAAAACAGTAAGAAAATCACAAGAGGTAGGGAAAAGCTGTACTGACAAGTAGGAAAGAGGTATGTGGTATAAACAAAGTCCTGGAGGTCATGAGACATGTTATATGATACGTTTAAGATAGCATTGTGAATGGGGGCCCTTATTTCTCAATGAGGGGCACACAACATTCTGACTTCATGTGCAGGTCATGGGCTACACATTCATAGATATGAAAACCTTGAGGCCAAGGGTGCTCATCAGCTGTGCACTGACAGGTGAGTTACCAGGACAGAGTCAGCTTCTGAAAATGAAAATCTGAAATATATGAAAAGCTGTTTGTCCCTATAACAAAGGAATGAAATCCAGATTCATCAACTCATATCTGAGACCTTACATTACTTCCCATCATTCAACCTGCTATACTCTAGTCAAGCTTCATCCCCCTTCCAGCGCTCCCCCAACAACACACATGTCATACATGCCTTAATTGGTGAAATGACCCTCTCCTAGGTTTTGTGTTTCCTTACTTTTTGTCTCCCTCATCCAGCTTCTCATCCTGAGCCCCCTCACTCAGGGATCTTACATTCTTCCTTTAGATCTCTGGCCCAAAGAAAATTGTCCATGCTTAACTCCCAGGCACAAACTTACTTGAGTGACCCTATAGTTGAGCAAATGTAGCTCTATTAGCACTAAATATTAATATTGACAGCAAGTGCATTGCTAAACCCTCATCAGAGAAACAACTGGTCAGTGGTGGTATAGGGAATAAAAAACTTGGGAATGTTCAGCCTTAAATGGGATGTCTGTATCATACTCCTACCCTCAGGACTCAGGGATCTATATGGGGGGCAGGGGGGTGGATTGTAAAAGCCAAAGGTGGTAGATGATTTAAAGGAAACAGTGTTTTCTAAACACAACAGAACAGATGCATGTATGAACTCACAGGGATTACGCCAGCATGCATAAGACCTGTCCAAGCTCAAACCAGACACAATCCCAGCATGGAAGAAAGGAGCTAGGCATGAAATCCCTCCCCTAGCTGAGGAGCTATTGGCATTTGAATATTACTGGGAGAGGGGAAGTTTGATTTTCTTTATTTATTTGAAAGTTTTTATAATAAAGTTTATTAAAAAAAATGGTGGACACCTGATATATCAACCACTCCCCAGGGTAGGTAGGCCCCATGCCCAAGAGTATTGATGGGAGGGATGGAAAGAGGGAAGGAGAGAGGGAAAGATGGAGAAGGAGAGAGGGGGAGAGGAGGGGAGAGAGGGAGAGAGGGAGAGAGAGATTGTGTGAGTTTAAGTGGGTGGGGGACCTAGGAGGAGTTGGGAGAAGATAATGGATATGATCAAAGCACATTGTATGACATTCTCAAAAAAATAATAAAAAATATTGTTATGAAATTCAAAAACAAAATAAATAATAAAATAGAAAAATATTGAAAGCAATACTAAGGCAGAAAATTAGTACTCATTCGTATTTGCTAGGTGATATTTAAAATTTAAACCTTTTTAGGCACATCATCCTGTTGTATCTTTATCACACTCTTTACGTATTTCCCCATTAAATGTTGAATCTCTCAAAGGCCAGGAAGGATACAGTGGCTTTTTTAATCTTTGTGTCACCCTAGGCCTTGCACAGGGTCAGAATCTCTCAAAACATATTTAATACATAAGATAAAAGAATGGAATACAAAAGCCAGGCTTGAATTCAAGCTTGTGGATCATAGAGCAGAAATTTTGATGCCATACATCATGATAAAATGAATGTTGAAGGCTTTGTAGAAGTTCAAAACAGCCTATGACCGGGAAATGGAAGATCCAAGTCCCATTCTGTGTCCCTCTTCTAACTTCCTCCTGCCTCCTACTGCCAAAACAATTTAGATTTGTGCATTTACTTCATCTAGTCCAGAAACCAGAAAACTCACATGAGGATATATCTTGTGATTAGTGGAAATACAGTCTGGGCTGATGAAAGGAATGGGAATCCAGGGAACAGGGCATGGCCATCTGGGTGTATGCATAGGATCTGTAATCCTTGAGTATGCAGACAGAGAAAGAAGTAAGGCCAGTGAGTGCTGGAAGCTACCCTTAGAATTCTGTGCTGAATTCTAAGCATTGCCTTGGTAAACACACAGACTAAAAGCTATAACAAACTCTCAGTCACCAGGGTTAGAAAATGCTTCTGATTCAAGCATGGCACCCATGGATCAGCAGCAGAGAGCCATTTTTATGGCTCTTCCCTTGTCTTTGTCTCTTGTGCTGGTGTTGAACAAGATCTGAACAGGGAATCCTACCAGTAAAAACTGAGTTCTGCTCTGCTGATCCAAAGACTCAGCCAGAAAATCAGGGAAAGAAAGATTTCCTCTCAATTTAATATTACAGATTCTATCAAGATTCAAAATGCTTTTCTTTGTTTTGCACTCTGCAAGGTATATACAATTCCCTCTTTCTCCCTTGCCTGTGATTTCTACTCACCCCTCCCCCCCTTCTCACTTTCCTCCATGCTCACACCCACCATGGGAAACACAAACAGGTATGACACTTCTAACTGTGGCCTGCACCCTGGAAGAGAAAAGGCATCAGCACGCAACCTGCAGAGTCAGCACAGTACTCAAAAGGAACAAATTAAGGCCAATTAAAGGTATAACCCTTAGGAATGGTTAGCAAACCCTTACTTTTTTTTCATAGAGGAAAAAATCATTCATACAGCTTTTTTAATCCAAGGAGTGGAGGAAAATAGCCTGTTTTATGTTGTATTAATGTTAATTCTTGCTTTTTTTTTTTTTTTTTTTTTTTTTTTTTTTTTTTTTTTTTTTTGGTTTTTCGAGACAGGGTTTCTCTGTGTAGCTTTGTGCCTTTCCTGGAACTCACTTGGTAGTCCAGGCTGGCCTCGAACTCACAGAGATCCGCCTGGCTCTGCCTCCCGAGTGCTGGGATTAAAGGCGTGCGCCACCACTGCCTTTACCCAGGTCAGTTCAAAGATGTTTATTTCCAGCAGAACCAGGGACCAGAAGAAAGTCAAAGATAAGAAAGAAAAAGTTGTTACCCTACAGGAACTGACAATGTAGCAGCTGACTGTAAGAAATAAACAAATCAGGCTGAGGTGCGGCTTGCCGGTAGAGTGCATGCCTCATATGCACAAGGCCTTGTTTCAGTCCCCAGGAGTGCAAATAAATAAACAAGTAAGTGAGTAAATAAGTAAAACACAGCAGAATTGTGATAAACGGTTCAAGAGAGACGCAGGCAAAGTCATGTGTGAATAGAGACTATGGAATTTATAGAAATGGGGTTTTGAAGCTTCCCCACTTCTTTCTGGTACATGGGACAACCATAAGCTATTCTGACTTATATTTCTGAAAAATAAGAAATGAAAAAGTACTCTTTTCTACTATAAAACTATGCATTCCTAAGAAATATCACATTATAAAGAATAGCATTACAAAAGCAATTATTCTAATGGGGAATAAAAGGCTGGTTCTAGAGATTTTTAGATATGCTCTAACATTACATTTCCTACAGGAATTTTAGCAGTGAAATTGTTTCCACTGTATCTAAGTGTTTTTTCTTATTTTAGGTAATACATTGGTTCATCAAAACTGGCAAACCTAAACATCCCCCAGAAAATCTGAGGCGCACATACGATGAGACTAAAATCCGTTAGAAATCATCAAAATCAAAGCTGGCTCCATTTAAACTTGGGAGTAGATTGTCTTACTCGTTATTTATTCTGATCCCAATTCCCTCCATGTGAGAGGATCCTAGTCCAGCAGTGTTAAGCTTGGGAGCAACCATGTAGCCTGGTGTGACAGTGAATGTTTATAATCCTAACACTGTGAGGCTGAGGCTGGTAGATCAACAGTTTGAAGCCAGACCGCTACACAGCAAGTTCAAAGTCAGCCTAAGCTACAGAGTGAGGTCTTATTAAAAAACAAACAGACAGACAAACAAAAACACTGGACCATTCACCTGAATTTGGCCAATGATGTATGGACAGAAATAAGAGGTGCTCCACTATGTTTTTCTGCTCTGTCACTTCTGCCTCATGTATCCTAGCCAAGGAGACACCTTTCTCCTGGGCCCTGGAGTAAATGAGTACAAAATAGAGACCCAGTCAATTTGAGATATGGACATGCCATACGGTAGCCAGAATGTGTTCCTCTTAGAAGTTCACATGTTGAAATCCTAACCGTGAGGTGATGATATTTGGAAATGGGCCTTTGAAGGGGGGTTGTGTTATGAAGATTGAGTTTTCATGAGTGATATTAGTCCCCTTTCAAAAAGGACTCCCAGATATCTGCCTTGCCTCTTCTTCCATGCATGGAGACAGAAGATGTCCTCCATGAACCGGGAAGTGGGCTCTCACCCAACACCAAATCTATTGAAACCTTAATAATTAGGTTTCCCAGCCTCCTGAACTGTGGGTAACGAATGTTTGTTGTTTTGTTGTTTACTTCCTAGTCCACACAGACTAAGACACACAGCACAGGGAGGGAGATAAGTGTTTGTTGTTGTAAGCCAGTAACACTTGAGACTATTTGTTACTGTGATGTCACTCATCTTTTTTTTCCCTTATTGATCACCAATACAAAAGTAAAGAAACATGAACTGTGCAAGCAACAGACAGTCACCTTCTGCAAACCCAGTAGGTGAATCCACAAGATGCTAGGGTTTATTTTAAAGACTTTGCACTAGGCATTTTTATATATTACCTCACTTCATCCACTATGGGAATAAGGGAGATATCAATCTAAATGGTACAGATTAAAGGCTGAGAGCCAACAGAATTTAACAACTAAAACTTATTAAGTGTGTAAAGCGGGAATTTTGCTTTGCTGCATTCCAAAATCCAGTCTTTGTATCACTCTTTCACAGTACTGATTAAGAAATAAATCAGTTGGCCACACAGGCAATCTTAAATTACAGCTCTGAGGACAACATGAGGTCGTGTTCACATGATCTGAGTACAGTTACTTAACTTCCCTAAGCTTAGATTTCTGTGTGTGAATTGGAGATGAGTATCTTCAGCACATCAGAGGACACACAAGTGGTACCAGACCACTGCCTGGCATGCATCATCACTCCTTTAATGGTCAGTTTCAGCATAATCAGAGTGAGTTCTGATACAACCTCAGCATATAGGGCAGAAGAAAGACTCACTATTTTAGGATGCTAGTAAAAGATCACTTCCTTTGTCTTTAGGAGATCCAGGCACCACAGGAACCTAAGCCCACAGAGGTGTAGCCAGTTCTAGGATAGGAAGAGATTTAAAGTTATAGGTACACAGAGCCACAGAACTACATATTCAGGACAGCAACAGCAGGGTCTAGCTCTCACTGTAGTGGGGGGGAGGGGAGGCAGGTCCCAAACAGATGGATCCATCAAATGTAGGAACAGGTTGGGTCCCAATGGCCAGAGCAAAAGGGTTTAGAGGAATTGGGCCTGGCCTGATACGAAAGTGGAGAGAGAGCTGCAAACAAGAGTGAGCCTGTGACACCATGGCCCCTGACCAGCAATGAGCTGATGGAAACAGCTGATGGGATTGACAGAGGTGAGGATGACAAAAAGCACTTAAGCAACAGCTTCACGTCCCTGTTGTTGCTGAAAGCCTCCTGCCACAGTACAAAGCAATCAGTCAGTCACCCTGCCACCAGCCCCTCCTCTGCCCGCCTCCCTTTTCCCACCTTTGCACACCCTGGACCATTCATCCCTTTGTCTCTCCAGCCCAGACTGGGGCAGCCCAGACCCAGCCAGCAGAAACACACCAGCTGGAAGCAAGCCTTTAACGGCTGTCTCTCAAACCAGAGGCTCCTAGGGCTGTCTGAGCTAAGAGAGAGGCCTGGCCACAGAAGCCGGAGTTACAAAGACAGTCTGGCTACAGAGGGACCTTCCTGTCTCCACAGCTTGTCATGAATTTTACATTAAGAAATTACCTGTATGTTGATCATTCCAGTTCACAGTACTGGCCTCTCCCCAGATCACAGTGTAGGCCTACTGCCTTTTGAAGACCAAAGTGTGACTTTGTATTACAAACTTAAAATGATTTTGAGTTTGGGAATTTTCCACAAAAGAAATAACACTGGGCTTGGAGTTGAAGATTCCTGAGCCCTTCTTCTACCCACACTTTATCTCACTCACCGTGCCTATTGCTGAACTTTCCTAGACCATGGCTTTCTAGAGCATGGACAGCAAGTATAATGCCGCATGATAGCAGCTAGCTCTTTTTGACTGCTTATCTAGCTGCCTTCCACTACAGATTGTCACCTCCCTCACAGACAGCAAGGGCCTCTATTGTTTGTACCTTCAGTATTCAACACATGGCTGTTAAACAGTCCATTGATCAAGTTTATGAAATATGCAACCTCCAAATATATAAAATGAAGATAAAGTGCGTAAGTGGCATTTGTTCCAGGTTAGTGTTTGGGATCAAATGTGAGAGAACTGGAAAGCATCTAGAAAAGTCCAGTGGCAAATGGATTACAAAGGGAAGAACTTCATATCTTGGGCTTTCTTGCTGCTTCAGCCAGTATTTACGATGCACATCTTGTATGCCAGGCAGCATGCCAGTACAGATGGGCCCCTTCCTAGAAGGGCATAGATTCCCACCACACTCATTGCCTCCCTCAGCCCTGTACTTAACCTCTGGCTGTGGTCCAAACCAGTGAGTTCCACCTCATAACTGCCCTCATCTTGCTGCTGGGTACAGAAAACCCCCACATTGCCCATGTGGAGATCACCAAGCACACCTTAAATGCCAATGCTAAGTACAGCAGAGGCCCTGGTCAGGGGAACAGAAGATATAGAACACATAAGGTGTAGGTCTTCCCCTAAAAACAAGACACAAGGTGAAATAAGCAGAAACTCACAGAGGACATGCCATGTTCCCTGATCCTTAGGTGTGGAAGTTGTTTTGTATATGTGTCTATTGAGATTGAGCACCTCGTGGTCTGTTGTTCTTTGCATTTTGACCAGTTGTGGATATCTGTTGTGTCTCTATCTGCTGTGCAAAGAAGCTTCGTGGATGATGGATGAGAACTACACTTATCTGTACGTATAAGGATAAACATTTAGAACACATTTAGGAATTAGACAGGCTTAGGAAAATGACAGTAGCAGGTTTTCCTTTATGGTCCATGAGGTCACCACCCAGAGGCAGTTGGGAAGAAAGGTTAGAAAGATTGTAAGTGCCAGAGGACCAAGGCATCTGCTGTGAGGTATGTCTTCTATACATAACAGAGATTTGCATCCATGAAACCTTAACAAAGTGTAACCCAAACAAGAGCTACACAGTGACAATATCATGTGATATACCAATGTAGAGGAGGGAAATCTCCTAAGACCCCACCCTTAGATAAAGAGCTATAGGCAAACTATGGCAGCTGAGAGAGGGAGAATCAGTCTTCTTCAGGGAGGAGACTCCCAATAGGTTATCCAATCCCAAATTTTCAGCCCCAAACACATATACATATGAGCACCAGTATATTGACTCAGGAGGGTGTGTGTGCGTGTGCGTGTGCGTGTGCGTGTGCGTGTGCGTGTGTGTGTGTGTGTGTGTGTGTGTGTAACAAAAATAAGAAGAGGTCAATAATTTGAGAGGAAATGGGAGATGCAGGAGGAGATGGAGGGGAGAGGGAGTGAAAATAATGTAAATACGGTACTCATGCATGACATTCTCTAAAAATTAAAATTAAAAAATAAATAAAAGGTATATTTTTTAAAAAAAGATAACAACATGCACAAAAGTGATGTGTCAGTTCAGAGAAGAGAGGGACTTCATTAACTGTGCGAAGACAAGGCACAGGAAAGGGATGCCATTTCAGATTGGTTATGAAGAAGTGGCAGGCATGACATTGGGGAAGCTTCCTCAGAGAATCAGAGCAGTAAAGAACCCTGAAAGGTTAACCCTTCAGCTCTCCATCCTACACACAGGGAAGCCAAGGTACAGGTTTGGAAACTTGACCAAGAGTTCTAGGCTTGGCACTGGCAGCACCAGAGTGTGGACACTGAAGCTTGCATGCTCTTCTAGAAAATACCTTTAAATTTAACTGCCTTTGTAACAGAGTTGAGAGATAGGGCTTACAAGAAATGATTAGGGTAGGAGGAACCATCATTATAAAAAATTAATCAATAATTAATTAATTAATTAATTAATAAAAAAAACAAGGGCTCTGTCTCAGGAGTGGTTTAAATATAAGAGGCAGCAGTCCATCTTCTTCTTCCTCTCTTTTCAATGTGTTCCCTTGTCCTGTGATGTCTTCAGCCTTGTCATGGTACTGGAAGAAGATGCAGCCTCTTGCTCTTTGAGTTCCCAGCTTCTAAAACTACTGGCAGAATAACTTAGCTAGACTGTGGAATTGTGTTAAAGTACAATAAGTGAGCACACTAAGACTCAAGCTTGCAGTCCATACATTTGCCAGGAAATGACCTGACTATAGTCTCCTATAGGTAGAAGACTAAGGAACCAATGAAAAGAACAAGCAAGAAAAATGAGAGAGAGCAAGATATATGGAGAAAAAAAATATTTAAAGCAAAAGCCTTTTGCACACAGAGGAGAGAAGACCATGCTTTAAAAAATATATCGCAAAATAATGAAAGCCCATGGCAAGGAGGCAGCTGCAGAAACAGGATAAACCCAAACACTTCTGGAAAAGTGGGCTAAGAGACTGATAAAGTGGTAGCTGAAGTGGATAAAATTCCAAGATTTCAGGAAATTTATATTTTTCAGAGCATACTACCAACTTCCCCAACAGGGTTCTGGATTCCTAGCAGGTATCCAAGTGGCAGTGTGTTGGGTGTGAGTTTACTCACTGTAGTGTTCCTATACCATAACAGCAATATTAAGTTAGTGAATAACTGATCCCAGACAAAGTGGGTTTTGGAATTGAATGAAGCATAACACCTCTCCCAAGGGCAGTCAATGCTGAACGGCACCATGAGGACTACTCACAGAGGCTCTGTGATGTGCAAAACTCCATAAACTCCATCTCCGATCAGAAGCCACTAGCTTTGTTGAAATTTAATGATGTTCAAATATAGGATGTGCCCAAACATGACAGAGGCATTGTTTTCTCTCCTTCAGCCCACCGTATGTTAAAAGCATCTATTAAAATGTGTCTGCAATGGAAGGCACCCAACACACTGTCATTAATTTAAGGAAATAAAATTGCACCATATGAAGGGTTATCATAAGGAAGATGGTGACCAGCTGCTCACCATCTCCTCTGGGTTAGAATAAGAGAAAGTGGGAGGGAGTTCAATTTGAAATTGAATCCGAGTGGGAATTTGACAGAAGGAAGGAAGCATTATCTCCCAGATAAAGAAACAGTGGAGCTGTCTAAGTGCCTAAGAGCCTGTTGAGGGGTAGGGAGGGAAGGGCTTCTGTCAGCCCACTTACTGCTTCTCTGCTCTGGGTTACTGAATGGTTTGAGAATCTCCTTCCTCTCACCCTTTTCTAGGCAAAGGTTGCTTTTAAAAAAATCACTAAAGTAGAAAGAATGGAGGTATTTCTATTTTCATATAGACGCCTTCCAGTAAATTAGGGAAGCAAGAGGTGGGTTATCAGAGGTCTCTTCTCTGACACATCCCACAGCCTCCTATAGCATCCAATCTAGCTCTGCCTGGTCACTCAGGACTTACATAGTCTTAACAAATGGACAGGATCATCTGAAATTCTGTCTGTTGAAAGACTAACTTAGATGCTAAATGATGAGAAATCTAGTTTATATCAGTGACTCCCAGATCCTGCTTTCTCTCAGACACTTCTGTTTCATTCTCATTTTTAAGCATCCAAAGCCACTGTCTCCATTACAATGTGTTCTTAACAAATAATTTATATGGGCCATTTGCTGCCTAGTATGAATTTAAATCACTTCTTATCTCCCTTCCAGTTGCATTCTTACAGGAGCTACAAATCCCACAGGGAAAACAAGAACCTATTTTTTTTTGGGGGGGGGGAGGGCAAGAAATTCCAAACCATCAGCAAAGGTTGAGGGATATATTTTCTGGTGGAGAAATATGTAGACCCTGAAACTGCCCAAATAGGAGGCAACTGGGGCTTTGCTCCAGGTTAAATCAAAATGCCCTGCAGGGCCATGTGTCAAAGGCTTGGTCATCTGCCTGTGATTCTATTAAAAGATGCCAGAATCATTAGGAGGTGAAACTAAAGATTTAGAGGGAGGGAGTTAAAAGTCATTGCAGATGTGCCCTTGGGAGAATCCTGGCTCGTTTCTCTCTTTCTCCTTCCTAGCCACTGTGTGGTGAGTAAGTCGGTGAGTAATTCTCTTCTCTCTTCTCTCTCTCTCTCTCTCTCTCTCTCTCTCTCTCTCTCTCTCTCTCTCTCTCTCTCTCTCTCTCTCACACACACACACACACACACACACACACACACACACACACACTTTCCCCCTCCCTCCAGTCCCTGTGGAATGAGCTGCTCTACTTCCACATGCTCCCCCATGGATTCTTTGCTAAACAATTCTCTCTCACAAAAACCAGGCCCAAAATGAGCAGGCCAAGAGACTATGGACTGAAATCTCTGAAACTGTGATCCAAATAAACCTTTCTTCTCTAGAAGTTGTATTCCTCAGATACTTTGACACAGTGGGGGAAAACAGACTGACACACTCTACCTTTCTCTTGGGGCTCTTTGATTATATTAACCATCCATTTCAGTGGAGATATCATTAAAAATGAAAGGAAATCAGAACTCCCCCCCCTCCCCGAATGAGCAAAAATGAATTGGCCTGCCACACTAACATAGCAGAAAACATCTTGGGAATTAAGTATTACTGATTATGCAAATGTTAGTCATAATTCTAGAAGGATATAAGGAAAATATGCAAATATACAAACTGTTAGTGGAGGAGGGATAATGTACTAGGGTTTTCAGAGAAAGGAGAGGGACTTAGAGCTGGTTGAATTAGGAAGGAATATTCAAGGGGGGATGGTATTTGGCAAATACAGGGATAGTTAGTGATGAAGGCTATTTAAAATTTAACAGAGCTTGACTGGGTGTTTTTCTTGAAGAGAAAAAAAACATCATGGCAGGCAGTATACATAAGGCGTGGGGTAAGGAAAGTTGGCCCAGAGAGCAAGAGAGAGTCAAGGGGTGTACGTACAAGCAAGGTGGAAAACCTTGTCAAAGCCATACCTTAGTTGGTCCTGAATTCCCCACCAGGGCCAGGGTTTTATATGTCACTCAGTAAACAAGGGTGACTTGAAGTTTTTAAGAAGGAAGCCATTCGGGTCTCATAGAACAGAGATGCACACTGGCTCTGTTTTATCTTCACGAGGCATTCTTGCTCTCGATTTCACCTCCCTAGAGCTTCACCTCCATGACTGGATTCTACATAAGCCTGGGTGACCACAGTGACACCATTCTTCCCACCACTACCCTTTTCTTTTCTTAAAATCACATGTTCCCTTTGGGTCTGGAACAGAAGCAATTCCAATAGAAAAGACAGACGGAGAAGTGCTTTGAATAATAATCCTTGGCATATAGATTGACTTTTTTTCTTTAATCGGGGGATGTTTGGGCTGAAAACCTGGCAAGGTCCCCATGTTGAGGATGCTGGTAACAAATGAAAGAAAGTGAGTACAGTAAAGAAAAAGGGGGTGGATAAATTAGTTCCTTAGCTAGGCACAAACCTAGAAGACTGTTTTCCCGATACCTTCAAGCAGGAGACAAAGTGCCCTTTGTCGTTCCTATCAACCTGGCAGCAAGCATGAACCCAGATTCCAGAACAGCACAAACATTGAATGCAGTCGGAGTTACAGGGACAATTTGGTTCCCCTCCAAATCAAAGCAGCATTTCTTTCATTTTTAAATATTGTAAAGTTGGTTGGCAATAATTTACTCCCCTGCTGACAATCCATGTCCAAATTTCAGCCTCACTGGAAATGGTTGTGATCTGTGCTCACACAGAGAAAAGAAAGAAAAATGAAAGAAAGCAAGCACAGGCCACCCCCACTGAACTCCAGCTCTTTTAACGGACAAGTTGACAGAGTCTTTAACCAGCCTCTCTCCAGGGCCATGCCATAATTGCAGGCTGGGAAGGAGAGTTGTGTTTCATGTGATTAGAGAGTGTTTGTGCTTCTGTCCATTAGGAACAAAAAGGAGGAAGCATTTTCAAGAACTGGATGCCAAACATCATTCACCAGGGAATTCTACTCAATTACTTGCAAAATAATCTCCAAGATGGTCATTTCATCATTAAAATATTCTTGGTCAGAGCTGATTTTGAGAGGTGGCACTTTGGAAATTATGTGGTTGGTTTAACATCATCTTCTCCTAAAATGGTACCCACCACTCCCCCTCCCACTGTGTTCCACATCGTCAACTCAGGCTCTCAATGTTTTTGCTTGCCCAGACACTGATGAAGACACACCGTGTGATTTCCTAGTAGCTCCTTTCGCTCTTACATCAGATAAATCCTTCAACTAAGGGGTGAGGGGCAAAATGAAGCAAAAATGCCCTGGGGAGGTGAGAATAGAGAGGTGGGAGTCAATGGAGCTGCTCAATGTGGGCAGAGTTTCAAGGGGGACTGGAGTGAGGGGTGAGTTCTCTTTGCTGAAAGCAATATCTCTGTTGTTTGATATTGGTGGTGCACTCAGTAAATCCAAAAGGTTGTGGGACACTGGAGAAATCAACCTCCATCATGCACCCAAAAGCTCAATGCATCTGAGCCAGGAGCTGTCCAATAAAACATCCTGACCACTGCTGACTCCTTCAAGGATTACGTCTTCCCTGACCCCAAGCACCAAAGCCCCCTCAAACATTCCATCTCCTCTTCAACAGCTAATTCAAAATCTTTACCTGGAAAATGCCACTGGGATCTCACTTCCGCAGTTAGCTTTACGTCACTACCCTGGCCTCTCCCCTCTCCAAAGCCTGTCTTTATCTGTGGGACCACCAGAGTTCAGATTCTCAGTAATGGTGTTTCTTTTGAGAGGAAAGCTTGGGACTGCAGGAATCTGTGAGACCAATAACAGATGACTTTAGAAATGAGACTGGAGTATGTCAGGGGGTCAAGTAGAGGGAGAGCATATGAGGTACTTTTCTATCACAATGATAAATGCCATAACAGAGGTAAGTTATAAAGGGAAAGAGTTTTTGGATTATGGTTCCAGAGGGTTAGCGTCTATAATGGCAGAGCAAAGACTTGGTGGCAGGAGCAGGAAGCTGAAAGTTCCCATCTTGAACTGCAAACACAAGCAGAGGAAGTGAACTAGAAATGGCTAGATACTTTTAAGTCTCAAAATCTGCCTCCAGGGACACACTTCCTCCAACAAGGCCACACCTCCTAAGCCTCCCCAGACAGTGCTACCAACTTGGAACCAAGCATGTAGTTGTCCAAGACTATAGAAAATATCTAATTTAAACCACCGTAGATGGGCATGTTACTCCTTAGATGTCAGATGTCAGGTATCTTGTCTCCACATAAGGGCATAAAGAAGGGCTTTTCACTATAGGGGAGTTGAAGTTAGTATATGGAATAAAAGGAAATGGGGTCCTAAGGATCAGAGAAAGGACTGCTTTCCTTTACATCCTAAAAATCATCAAAGAGAGACAGAGGTATGGAGATGGGCCTTGTGTGGGGGAGGTGTGCACATGTGCACATGTTTGTATGTTGGAAAGATGCTATAATGAAAGGTGCTCATGAATCAAATTAATACAGCATTTTCTGTGTCTGGGAATTGGTATATAAATAAAAACCTCCTGTGGAATTTATGTTCTCTCTAAGCATGGAAATTAGATTAGCAGTCCCATAGATGTCCCAGACAGGTCAGAAAATAAAGATATGAAACAGTCTGTATTTTATAACTATTGGGAAAATACGCATTTTTCTTTTCTGGTATATTTATACATCCCCCCTCTCAATTCTCACAAAATCCATGTATGTACACACACACACACACACACACACACACACACACACACACACACACACACACTTCATTTTACCCAACAATTTTTCTTTGCTCTTTCCTCGATTATTCTACAGAGCCCATAGTGTTTATTTCCTTCTTTCAAATTTTTTGTAAATCTGTGTTGTCTCCCCATTTAAAAATCCCTGATATCCCTGGCAAAACTACATACTTCCCCTCTGGATTATTACTGCATTTCATTCAGGTCTTGGTTCCCAATAAAAGTAGAAGATTCTGGGGCAGAGGAACCTCATACATAATGCTGGGTAGAGGGCAAGAGTGTGGGCCAGCATGACCCAACCACATATATTGTTCCCACTAAAACATGAGATTTTCAAGGCTGTGAATTGTTGTAGAATATTAGTTAAAGATGTACTACATTTGTTTATGCTGTGGAATATTTGTTTAATGATGCAAAGATGTGTTGCATTCTTTTATACTGCATTTGTTTAACTCTGTGAAGCTGTGTTACTTTGCCTATCTAAAATCTGATTGGTCTAATAAAGAGCTGAATGGCCAATAGATAAGCAGGAGAAAGGATGGGTGGGGTTAGCAGTCAGAGAGAATAAATAGGAGGAGAAATTTGGGAAGAGAAGATTGAAGAGCAAGAAAAGGAGGAGAGGAAGATGCCAGGGGCCAGACACACAGACACACAGCCACACAGCCAGACATAGAATAAGAAGGAAAAGATATACAGAAATAGTGAAAAGTAAAAGCCCAGAGGGGGAAAGGTAGACAGGATAATTTAAGAAAAACTGGCTAGAAATAAGCCAAGCTAAGGCCTGGTATTTATAATAAAGAATACGTCTCTGTGTATTTATTTGGGAGCCGAGTGGCAGGCCCCCAAAGAGCAAAGAGTAAAATAAAACAAACAACTACAGTGGGGGAGGCAGTTAGGCACACGATCAGTCTCAATAGAAGCTTGTGTGTTTGTTGAGTATTGGATCAGACCCAGGCAGTTGTGGTTATTTCCTCCTGATACTAAATTCATGGAAGGCTGAGGAATTAAAAGAGTGCACTTTGCTATTTCTTTGCCAATGACTAAGGGCCCGTCAGAAGGCCAAGTGCTTCCCATTTTCTAGTATCCAGGCTGACACTGTCCCAGACATCTGCTTAAGTAGAAATACTTACTATCACTGCTAATACCAAACCAAAGATGAGGATCCTCAGCAGGTCTGAGAATCATAGACCTTTAAGCAGCACCTTGTACAGCTGCATAACCTATTGAGAGCAAGTTCACAAACTAATCTCTCAGTATCTGTGGCAGTTTGAAAGAAAATAGTCCCCACAGTGAGTGGCACTATTAGGAGGTGTGGCTTTGTTGGAGTAGGTGTGGCCTTGTTGGAGGAATTGTGTCACTATGGGGGTGGGCATTGAATATCCTGTGCTCAAGCTATGCTCAGTGACACAGTTCACTTCCTGTTGCCTATGGGGTCAAGATGTAGAACTCTCAGCTCCTTCTCCAGCATCATATCTGCCTGCAAGCCATGTCCTGCCATAATGATAATGGATTAAACCTCTGAAACTGTAAGCCACCCCCAATTAAATGTTTTCTTTTATGAGTTGCTATCATCATGGTGTCTCTTCACAGCAAGAGAAACCCTAACTAAGACAGAAGTTGGTACCAGAGACTGGGGTATTGCTGTAATAGGCCTGACCATATTTTTGTTTGGAGGAATCTGGACTTTGGTACTTTGGATTAGGAAAGAAGTGAAATGCTTTAAGCACTGCTTAATGGGCCATATTAGTAAGATTGTGGAAGATTTAAACTGTGGGGGCCCCAGCTCAAGAAGTTTCAGAAAGGAAGAATTTTAGTATGTTGCCTAGAAATCCTTGTGATATTTTGGTGAAGAATGTGACTGCTTTTTGCCCTTGTCCAAAGCATCTGCCTGAGGCTAAAGTGAAGAGATTTGGATTAATTCCACTGGCAGGGGAAATCTCAAAACAGGCTAGTATAGACTCTGTCATGTGGTTATTAGTGTTAACCCTAATGCAGATATATAATGAAAGGGAGCAAGATAAGCAAGGAAAAATACAAAATGTACAATTTGAGGAGAAAAGGAGCTCCAGGAAATGGAATGAAGTAAAGTCCTGTGTTCAAGGAAATAAATTAAAAAATGGGGCTGGAGAGATGGCTCAGAGGTTAAGAGCACCGACTGCTCTTCCAGAGGTCCTGAGTTCAATTTCCAGCATCCACATGGTGGCTCACAAACATCTATTATGTACACCGTCTTCTGTGTACATAATAAATAAATCTTAAAAAAAATGGAATAAAGGGAGTGGTGACCTCAGGGCAAGATCCTATCCAGCTGTTTCCAACTTGTAAGAAGGAATTTAAGGAAAGCTTAGAGCTGGGTGTGATGGTACACACCTTTAATCTGAGCATTCCACAACAGAGGCAGGTGGATCTCTGAGTCTGAGGCTAGCCTGGTCTACATATCCAGTTTCAAGACAGCCAAGCTTAGGCAGTGAAGGAAATCATCAAAAACAGAAAGCTGATGAAGATATAATTGAACAAGGGGGCCATGTTCCAGCCCTAGCAAGCAGCAGAACTTGGTAGTTTTGGCCACAAGGTTCTAGCTTTAGAGTCAAGGATAGAAGAAAGGGGTTAAAGAATCTTTCTCCATGACTAAGGAAAGCTTCTAGGCCAGGCATGTATCAGGGATGTCCCTGAATTGAGGTCTAGAGAGGCCATTTCATGAAGCTTTGAAGGTGAAGCCTGGATTGCCTTGGAGACCCCAAGATACTGGAGATGCCAGAGTCATGGGATACCTGTCAAGGAAAGCTGATAAAAGGGAGTGGAACCAGCCCAAGAGAAAAAAGTGTTTTGCAGTCAACAAAGCTGAAAGGAGTTGGAGATCTGAAGAGCACTTTGACATTAGACATGGAGATTCAGAGTTTGGGAGTTTGCCCAGCTGGTTTTTCAGTCTGCTTTGGTCCGGTATTTCCTCACTATGCTCCCTTCCCTATGTTTTGGAACAGTAATATATATCCTGTGCCATTTTATGTTGGAAGTATGTGATCTGCTTTTTGAGTTTGATTTTATAGGGGATTACAGTTAAGATATTGCATGAATCTCAGAAGAGACTTTGAACTTTAGACTCTTAAATAGATTGTTATAGACTATGAGGGCTTTTGAAGTTGGACTGATATTGCTATAAGCCTATGGGAGCCAGGAAGTAGAATGTGGTGGCTTGAAAGAAAATGGACCCCCATAGTGAGGGCATTATTAACAGGCATGGCTTTTTTGGTGTAGGTATGGCCTGGTTGGAGGAAGTGTGTCACTGTGGAGGTGGGCTTTGAGGTCTCTTATGCTCAAGCTATGTCCAGTGACACAGTTCACTTCCTGTTGCCTGTAGGATCAAAATGTAGAACTCTCAGCTCCTTCTCCAGTACCGTATCTGCCTACATGTCACCATGTACCACTATGATGATAATAGACTAAGCCTCTGAAACTGGCCTGCCCCAATTAAATGTTTTCCTTCCTAAGTCATGGTGTCTTTTCACAGCAATAGAAACACTAACTAAGACAGAATCCTCAAGCTTCTATCTTGATCCCAAACTAATAAGTTTCAGTTATTCTAGTTTTAGCAAAATTGCTTTTGTTCTTCCTTCCATATTACTGGCATGTTTCAAAGTGAATGGCTGGTCTGATGGTGATTGCTAGCCCAGTGTTATAGTTTCATTTCTGCTGCTTTGATAAGACACCCTGACAAAAAGCAACTTAGGAGAGAAAAGATTTATTTGGCTTACAATTCCAGGTTACAGTCCATCATTATAAGGAAGTCAAAGCAGGAACTGGAGGCAACTAGTCACATGACATCCAAGAGCAGAAGATAAGAAATGAATGCCTATATGTTCACTTGCTTGCCTGCTTGTGCTCAGCTCCAAGTTTCTATTATTACACAGTTCAGGAACCCCTAGGGAATGATGCCACCCTTGGTGGACTGGGTCTTTCCACATCTATCACCTTAAGTAAGACAACCCTCCACAGACATGCCCATGGACAAATCCACTGCAAACAGTCAATCAGTGAAGCTTCCTTCCCAGTTGATTCTAGGTTGTGTTAGTTTGACAGTTAAAGTTAACCTTCATACCCAGATTTTTTCACTGGGCAGCCCTGGGTAATTAGAATAGTCTGCTCACAGACTGGTGGCTCTCAGTTCCACCTCCAAAGGAGGACTGGGTGTCAGGTGGTCTCACACATAGTATGCTTTCTGATAATCTAATTATCAGACATTAACAGACAAGACAGTAATTTTAAGCAAGTCTGACCATATTACAAAACACACATTCTAAACTCCATTATTACCAATAACAACTGATACTTTTACCTGTACCTTATTTTTCAGCCAGCTTCTCCACTGATTCCAAACGCAGGGGGAACTTACGAGTTTGAACTATCACAAACCAAAACCCCAACAATTAAGGCATTGATGGAGGAGCTAGACATACTAGTCAGAGCTGGGGGGGGTGGATATCAGCACAGGGGTATCTGATGGTCACGTGCCACAGGGACAGGCTCTGCACTCTCACAGCCTTTGACCACTGAGAGACAGTTCAGCTTTTGCAGCTGTGGGCAAATTGTTACTTTTTTATTTTTTATGTGCCTGACTGCTCATGAGGCTCAGGCTTGTTCTTTAAAAACATTAGCTTTTGCAGAAAGACACTGTTTGAGAAAGAAGCCTGGGTGACTCTGGCTTCTTCTGCATTTCATCACCAAGGAAAAGTTACACTTATAGAAAGGATAGTCATATTACAGGGCTGAGAGGCTGTGCTATGAGATAGGTGACATGTCAATAATATTTTACATCCTTTTATGAGTAGAAATAAATATAGTAATTTCATTTCTTCACTTTTCATTTGTTGTTGTCATAATTTTTCAGTTTTGTCTGCTATTATCATATATTGATCAAATGAATCATTTAAATCTTTTGATATTCAGCCAGGGGAGAAACAAATAGGTATTACCTAGTTATTGATAGTGATCATATAAAGTGGCCTTTTTTACATCAACTCTGGATGCAACGGCAGGCTAGGACATCACATTCTCAGCTAATGAGAAGAGGCTGAGAAAACGTATGCCTGTGTGCAATAATATGAATAGAACAGCTTTCCTTCCCAGTGCCCACCTTCTGATCCATTCTCATATTCCTCTTTCATGATTGTTTATTATCCTATGTCATGGACAAGACATTGAGGAAAAGAATTGTATAAATAACTTCCATAAAGACAGAATGAAACCAGGGTGTGGAAGCAAGATCCAAACTCATCCAATCTGACTCTAGGTCTGTATGCTTCTCTGTGAGGCTTCAGCCATTTGGAAATTACACATGTGAGAAGAAGAAAAAGGTAGTAGAATACGTAAGACAATCTGGGACCTTACTGTCGATTCCCCTGGATATAGCAGGTTGAATCATGGGTGTACCAATGGCCCAGAAGCCATGGATACAGATTCACAAGGACCCTTCTAGTATCTAAAAGCTGCTCTGTCTGACTCTCCACAGGGCCCCTCGCCAGTGCTGAGAGTGGGTGCTGGAGCCCTGGGTTTGCAGCCTCAGATCCATGGTAGACTTTTGAGACCATGTGGAAAAGACATAGACAAGAGAACAAAGGAGTTGTCTCAGGAAACCCTGAGGTAAACATGCAATATCTGAAAGACTCATTTCCTCTCTCTTGGGCATCTCTCTCCTTTATCTTTTTAATCCAAGTACTCCAACTAATAGTACTACAACTGGATTTCTTCCTTCACTATCCAAGGACTACCACATACTCTTGGAACATAGTAAACACTCAATAAACATTCTCACCACAAAGAAATGATAAATATTTGAGTCAATGACTATGTTAGGCTGTATTGATAACACCATAATGTACATACATATTTAAACATTGCATTGTGCTCTGTAAATGTATACAACTGTTATTTGTCAGTAATAAAATAGGACAATATTTGAATTTGTTTTATTCTACTTCAAGGCTGATCAATCTTAGTATCATCAGCACAGTCTCAATCTGTTTCCCATGAGCACTGAATTACTTCAAAATGTTTCCCCATGTCCTACTCAACTGTATTGTTCAGGGTGCTCAAGAGTAATGTAACCTATAGCACACATACACACATAAAAATTGGTTTACACTATATAGTTGGAGCAGTCCAGCTATGGCTGTCTGATACTAGAGAGGTTGAGAACCTAGTAGTTTTTCAAGCCACAAGGCTGGGTACCTCAGCAGTTATAGTCTGGTACTGAAGAACTGAAAGATTCATGGAGAGCTGCTGGTCTTCAATTCACACTGAAATCCCAACAAAGCTGGTTCTTATACCAGCAGTGGCAACAACAGTGTAGATGAGCTGGTCAGTAAGAGTAAAGGCCAAACAAGTAAAAAAATGAAAAAGCTTTCCTCCTTCTCTGGTGATACTTTCTTTGTGCACCCCAGTAAAGCTTATCTGAGGATCAGAGAAAAAAGCCAGCCACTATATTAAACATAGAAGTCAGGCAATGGTAGCACACGCCTTTAATCCTAGCATTTAGGAGGCAGAGATCCATCCGGACCTCTGTGCGTTGGCCACACTGGGAACAGAGCCAGGTGTGGTGGCACATGCCTTTAATCCCAGCACTAACCACGGAGCTCTGAAGGTCTGTACAGACAGACAGGAAGTGATGTAGCTGGGCAGAGAGAGTAAGTAAGAGGGCAGGGACAGAAAGGCATATAGGCGTGAGTATACAGGAAGTAGGTTTCTTTTTGAGTGAGGATTTCTAGGAGTAAGAACGTGGCTGGCTTCTTTCTGCTTCCCTGGTCTCTCAGTTTTTACCCCAATATCTGGCTCTGGGTTTTTTAAGACCATTAGCATTTCATCTTAAATCCATGTCCTTTTGTGTGGACTGCTACCAGAAGGTGCCACCCACATTTAGGGTTTGTCTTCCCATGTCAGTTAAGAAAGGGAAGACAATCTACCACAGACAAGCCCACAGACTGCAGGCCAACCAAATATTGATAATCTTTCACTAAGACTCTTTCCAGCCAATCTATGTTGTATCCAGTTGACAATTAAAGCTAGCCATCATATCCCTTGATCAAGACTTCAAATTAAATTATGAACAAGGATGCTCTCCATAGGATGTTGAAGACATTGATTTCAGGCAGATAAGGTTGTCTTCTGGTCTCCACATACTGTGCACACAGATATATATGTACCCACACATACATATGCTCCTTCACACACCTGAAAACACACACACAAATAAGCTGGTTCAAGTCATCATTAAGGTCTGTGGGTCCAGCAATTACCTCTGGCTTTACTGTTTCCATCCAGAGCTCCTCCTCATGCCTCCACCCCTGGATCAGGAGGGTTCTCACAAGCTATTTGAGGATGAGGGTTTCAAGGTCCACTGTCTCTGTGAAAGAAGGGCAGGAATTGACTCCACTAGGTGCCCAGGAAAGCATGGAAAATTAAAATCACATTCCCCAAGCAAGTGAGAAAAGCTCAGTGGGCAAAGGATGGAAGGAGTTTACAGGCACATGGCCCTTAAATACAAATCTTTCTGAGCTGTGAGCAGAAGGTGCCTCCTGTCAGTCATATGGGGCTCCAGATCGGTGCAGAGGGCATCTCATTTGCACTAAATGTTAAATGAAGTGATTAAAGACAAAGAGGACATTTTAATTGCCAGGCCTGGCCAGCTCTGAAGGGGCTCAAGTTTCACAAGAATGTGAAGGCTTAATTACGCTAAAGGGGAGAGAGTCACCTGGCATCACATGCTGATTATAGGGAAGCCCAGGGTGAAATAAAGGATGCCAAAAATATAAAACAAAGGAGGAGAGAGATGCCACATGCCAGAGAATAAGGCAGCAACAACATGGAGAGACCCTAATGTCCTGAAGGGTAGACAAGTCTGTCAGACAGGGGAGACTGGACAAATTAGTTCCATATATATCTTAATATTTTTCTCTTTCCTCTAATGCAGATACTATTTTCTCTGTTTCAGATTCAAAAGTCTGGGTAACTTTTCTCCTTTATACCTCCCAAGGTAAGATTTCCACTTGTCTCCATTGCCCCTGCCCAAGGACAAAAGCCACATCAGTGCTGTAGCCAGCCTGGGCCTGTGGGAAATTCCACATAGACCTAACAGAGGCAGCCCAGGAAGGAAGAAGAGAAACACCTGGTGTTGGGTGTTTCAAATCATTTTTTCATTCTTTAGAAATACTCCTTCACCAAAACTACAGTTTGCACAGAATTAAAATCTTTTTCTATGTTTACTTCCTGAGATATTATAATATAAATTGGAATCTCATACCTATGATATATGTGTCTAGAGAACTTCACAGCCTCTAGATTTTTGCTGTATAAAACTCTCTCTATCCATGAGGAGATGTGTTTCCTAGCACACACAGAGAGTCGATGAGGCTTCCCCCTAGCCCATGTATTTACTAGCATTCATTACCCTGCAACATAATGAATTTAGATAAGCTAATTGGTTAGTTCCAAAATTGAAAATGGGACCTAAATATCAGGACTTCTAGCCCATATATTTTTCCCAGCAAGTAACCTCACATAACAATATTGGGGTTTTGCCTAATTTCTAAACATCTATATATGGTCAAAGTGATCCTAAATTGATTTTTTTAAATCATTTTCCACTTTGAGGTTGACTGGATCCATCCTGCCCTGCCATAGGCCAATGCAGCTTTACTTATTAGTCAATGGGAGCAACAGATATTCACAGCATACAGAAAGACATCCCACAGCACTAGGCCACAAGACATCAAGGAGAGCTTTGCTTCCATCTTGACCTTTATGGAAACCAAGGCAGAAGTCATTGGGTAAAGGGCTTCAAGGACCCCTGCCTGGTGGGCAGCCTATCTGTACTTTCCAACTCACTTTGACAAGAGGAAAAGAATAGATGTTCTCTTTCCCTTTCTCTCCGTAATTGAATCTTTGACCATTTCAGTTAAAATAACATTTGTTTAGGGAGAAAAGGAGAGTTAGATCCAATGTACAGTGCTGCCTTCCCTTTGAGTAGTCCTGACAGGAACAGCACCAGCCTATGTGTGCCCACAGGCTCCCCTGTGTAGTACAAACCATTTATCAACACGTGCCTTCAGGGGCAGCTGAGTGGAGGGCTGCAAAGAGAGAAAAATGACACAAGCTTCCAAACACACAGTGATTTTCCTCTTTCTTCACCTTTTCAGTTAAAAGTCCAGAATGTAAAGTGCAGGCCTCATGTAATCAGAGGGTAATGCTTTCCATTTCAAAGCTCTTTTAATCTGAGGGCACAGTCCACAAACATCTCTTCTCCAGGCATCCCCTCTCCCATCCTATTAATAATACACTAATGCTGACTTAAACAGAATGAACTGGAGGGAATTGGAGTGGCACTTACAAATTCTCCCATTTGCTCTCACAGGTCTGAATTCTGAGCCAACACTGCAGCTGCTGTGAACCACAAAGTTCTCTATTCCAGATGCATACTATGGTCCTGCTGTTTTGATAAAATATAATATACTATGCAAAGCACTTAGCAACCAAGTCCTGCCATGCCCCCTCTGCAAACAGTTTAGAGGAAAAGAAAACAGCTAACAGATGCTTACCCTGGGAGCTGAGAAGCCTGGATTCACCTCCCCTCATACCTCATTAGAACATTTGAATGCTATGGGGAACACGTACTCTGTCCCAGACCCTTGCTAAGTGCTGAAGTTAAAAGGTGAGTGAAGCATCCTCCCTCATGCACTCAGGCCCAAAGCAGCTACTGATCCTCTATGTCCTTGAGTGAAGTGCTCAAGCAATATGGGTCTCATATCTCCTTTTTGAAGTAGAGAAATAATAGCTGGCTTCTCTCTCTCCCTTGCAGACTGGGAAGGTAGTAAACCTGAGCATTTAAGCATTTCTTCACAGATCATTAACTATGATGGGGAATGGAGGGTCATACAAGAAATGGAATTTTTGAGCTAGAAGGAACTAAAGAAATCAACCATTTTAACCTTTTTATATAAGAAGAGAGTCATAGAACAAAAATGTTAGAAGCTTCTGTCAAAAATCCATCAGGAATGAAAGCGAAACATCTTTGAAAGACTGTAGTCAGTAGATTAGGGAGACCCATTTATGCCAGTGCTGGAGAGGCAATGCTCAGGGACTGCAGTGAGGAAGCCTGGGTTCTCATCCTTCCCATCAGTGAACAGCATCTCCTAACCCCCAGTTGTGTTGGTCACCTCTAAAATGAAAATTGTGAATAGCAAAACAGCACAGTGGCATGCCCTATGGTTTGGAGTCCTGCCAATCTGGGTTTGAGTCTTCTGCCACATTTCTACTATGTGCCTTGGAGGAGGCTACCTGGGAATGACTCTGAACCTCAGTTTCAACTTCTGTAAATTGGGGAAAACGCTACCCAACAAGGCTGTTAGGATTAAATATGACAAAGTACAAGAAGAACTCTGAATAGTTATACAATTAATTAATTTCCTCCCTTCCTGGATAGCCCTTCCAGCTTTAAAATTCTATGGCTGTGAAATGTCTCCTTAAAATTGGATCTTACATAGTGGGTTGACTTTACTGCCTTTATACTCTACAGGATAGGGAGGAGCCAGACACTTTTGGAAGTTGAAGATATAATGCAGATCTGGAAATGTGACAGCTCACTCAAGGTCATAACCAGTTATCAGCATTAAACAAGTATCTGCTTCTAGCCTGGGGACATTGCTCAAAGCAGCTATCTGTACACCAGAAAAGAGGGGCCCCATGCTTCCCATCAGCCACCATGCACTAATACAAATGGTTTTTAAAGAACAGTAGGAAGGAGAGGGAGAACTAGGATTTCAGAGTGATGATGTTACCATAGGTGTCTCCCTTCATCTCAATAACTCTATAAGATTGTAAGACTCACCATATCCTAGATGATAAAATGCAGGAGCAGAGAAATAAAGAGATCTGCTCACCAATAATTTCCAAAGTAGGTGGGCACTGGAGCCAGAGTCCGTTCACCCTGCATCTTGCAACCTGGGGTCCTTACTAGGGTGTAAACGTGCAGGTGAATCCTGATCATCAGGAAAGACAGCTGCACCATCAGACAGGGCTCAAGGCCCTGCAAAGTACTCTTCTTTCTACTTCACAGTCCTATTGATGATCTTTGGTGTAAAGGCCAAAACCGTATTTCTCAGCCTGAACACTGCTTATGGTTTTTCCTGCTATACATTTCCTCAAAGCCAAACAGGAAGTCCAGAAGCTTCTGGGGACAATAGTCCCCATCTCTGGCCATCCCTTGGTAAACAGGCTTGAGATTTCACAGGCTTCCAAGAGCTCCAGGACTTGGGAACATGTGGCATGCTTTAAGGCTAAAGCCCGCAGCTGGTGATAAATGAAAAAAAGACTTTTCAAATGGAATGAATGTAAATGAGAAAAGAAGCCCCTGGTTAGGGAAGTTATTCTAGCAAGTGGCTATATAAATGTCTTTATATTGTTATTTCCAATATTAGTTTGTTGTTCCTCCATGAAAGCTGATTTATTTGAAATGTTATTACTAGAAACACCCTAATCTTTTGGTAATAATTCATATACTGGAAGATTACAGTTTTGGAAGGCAGCCCAGTGCTGTCTGGAATCCTATTTATGGATTAAAGGATTTGAACAGCATTGCAAGCAAGATCTCTAAAGAGTAGGATAATGTAAACCTGGTTCCGTATAAAATGCTTTACCCTACTGTAGTAACCCCATTAGAATCAGATTGTTGGAGGACACTGGGTGTGAGAACTCTTGCTACACTAAACGAGGATATCACTGCCCCAGAAGGGCAAGGATTTTCCAGTCCAATTGCCCTTTGTTTTGACAGGCTGTGTTCAGCGCTGTAGTTACCCTTTCTCTAGGATATGCCAACCTCACATGACAGGAATTGACTCTTCAAAAAGCTATATCCAGGTGAGGGAAGAAACCATCACCTGTCACAGGGAAGCATTAATGAAGCCAATGTGGTTCATCCACTGAACTCAAGTGATAGATGCGTCCATGTGCTTTGTGTCCTTGGAAACATCCAGGTCAATGCTGACCCCTCCTCTACCAAAAATGCCCTTTTAATGAGTAGTCAAAGTCTTGAAACAAGAAATGAAGACTAAACAGATATGCCTAGGCAGGAAAGGGCCCTGTTGACCACCATGAGGGCAACGTACTTAAAAGACCAAGAGCCCTGGCACACTTTCCCCTCTTGCTCCAGGGAGCCTAGGGCTCTGACACAAAGTACAAAGGCCCTGCAAGCTAGACTCAAGGTCCCCTGACTATACTCACTATTGACTGTGCTGTAGGCTAGTCATCTGACTTCTTTGAACCATGATTTGCATCTATAAAGATGAGGTAGATTCTCCTCTGGAAGTCTGTTGTTAGACTTAAGTGAGGTCATTCTCAACACATTGGGATTGGTCCAGGGACAGCAGTGCCACCAATTGTCATAGCAGAGGAAGAAGGTGACACTCTCCAAACTAGCTGTTGCACTTCACTTTTCTGTCCAGTCCTACAAAGTTCTCAACCAAAAGTGCCATTAGCTGGAGTTCCACAGAACAAAGACTGAAGGGGAAGCAAGAGAGAGAGGGAAGGGAAAGAAAGACAAGCCAATGTCATGCTCTCCTTCAGCACAACCACTAGCTATTAAAAGAGTCTCAAGTACATCGTGAACATCATCTGCCACATAAATAATGGATAATAATTCTAATTATACCACTACCTAAAACTTGACTCAGGAAATCTTTTTTCTCCTCCAACTTATTTTAGTCACCTCAACCACATCCTATTTTATTTTACAAGTTGCAGCCTCTGTTCTTGGTTCGTACTTTAGCCACAGCACAGTACAGGAGGAGAGTGAGTTCTTTTTTTCTCAGACTAATTGTGAACAAGGGACCTATCCCAGGGAAGTTGACACCAACTGGAGAGTATACAGGAGTTTGCGTTGTGCTGTGCGTGCGTGCGTGCTTGTGTGTGTGTGTGTGGTGTGTGTGTGTGTGTGTGTGTGTGTGTGTGTGTGTGTGGTGTGTGGCACGTGTGCCTGCATGCACTTGTGTGTCTAAGTCTTGTGTTGAAATCACTGAGAAAAAGAGGCACTTATTTTAAAATGCAGATTCCGGATTCTACTAAAAGATTATTGAATCTAAATATACCCTGGAAATCTGAACTTCTAACAAGCTACTCCAAGGAGGAGCCTCATTTACTCTAAGTTTTAAACAGTTCTTTTCAGATGCCTGGGGAGGCAAGAGTCCATGGACATCAGTGTCACCCAACTCTCCCCCCAAAACATGATGACAGAGAATATCTGAATTGTGTTTTAGTGTTTACAAAATGCTTCACAAGTGTTATATCCTACTAAAGAGTGTACATACCAGCAAAATAAACAATACAGAACACCTCATCTACCCAGCTGTGGGAACATGTTCTGTTGTACTTCAATAGACTTTTTCAAAAGCACTTGGGTTTCACCCTTTGAACATTAAAACAATTAACATATTTTGTATTTTTAAGTGAATTAGACATCACTGCCTTGAAAAACCAAAGATCACAAAGGTGCTTCATCACTAAGTTTACTTGGGATCTCCATTAATAGCATCTTCTTGTTGGTAAAGCCCTTAAGTCAGTGGTAAGCTACATGTGCCTGTGGGGTCCTGTGGGGTCCAGTGGTGTGAGTCAATGTTCTTCTGACTTTTTATGGCCCCAATTTTGCCTTCAGTTTGTGTTTTTTCTGATTCCTCTTAGAGTTGACTATCAAAAGCAATTCTTGCAAATAAGACCTAAGGCACCTTCCCTCACCCTTTCTAATTAACTTCTTCTAAAGTAGAGGAAGGTTGAGAAAGCATTGTAATTGCAAACACAGTGAGAGGAAATTAACTCTAGGTTGCCTGGATAGAGGATCTTCAGGGTAACATTTATGGGGTTGAGTGTGAGTTGTGTAGGCTGCTTGTTATTCTTTATTCTCTTCTCATTGCAGCTGTCCTAAGGAAGCTGTGATGGGTTTGTGGTTGACACCTGGCCAAAGAAAGCATATGACTGCATCATGCTGAGCTGGATATCTGTTCACCAAGACAGTCATGACTCAAGACAGGGTCACTTGTATATTTGTTACCACAGCATAGTGAGAAAAATCACAAGGAAACAGGACCAGTCAGAAAAAGAAGATCCAAAATCACTGGGTGAATCTGTAAGAATTCTTCCTGCTACAACTTTTACATAAACAATACAGATTGCTTTAAGAACCAAGGGAGCCGGGCGGTGGTGGTGCACGCCTTTAATCCCAGCACTCGGGAGGCAGAGCCAGACAGATCTCTGTGAGTTTGAGGCCAGCCTGGTCTACAGAGCAAGATCCAGGACAGGCACCAAAATACACAGAGAAACCCTGTCTCGAAGAAACAAAACAAAACAAAACAAAAGAACCAAGGGAGATGGTTTCAGGGATAGTATTCCAGGAAGGAAGGAATGTATTCATCTATCAGCTCACAAAGCTGGTAGCACAGTTCTTTCTCCATCACTCTTGCCCCAGTCCTGTGTGTACCAGAAAGCTCCCATTACTAGAGATGCAACAGGAAGCACACTCTGCATTGGAGTAGTCATGGACCAGATGCTGCTCCCCAGAGGAAGCAGAAATGGAGCTCAAAAGATGAAGGAGAGAGGGTGCTATGTGGTCTTCCTAGGGAGCATCTACTGTGGAGAAGCCATGTCTCAGCTCCTGACAGTAATGCCATGGGCAAATCAGGGGAGGCTAACAGTGAACTTCACTTCTCATACAGTATGGGATGGTAAAAGGTGATCATGCCCTTCACTCTGTAATCAAATTGGCAGAGCAGTTACCACTTGAGCTTGGTGAGTCATACCTTAGATTTTTCTGGAATCTATCTTTTCCTTCCTTCAGGAAAGCTAGCCCAATCTCAAGTATCTATGAAATATTTTATGGGCAATGCTGATGAGTCTCAGCTCAGAAGGAATTTGGGAACTGAGAGCTAAAAGCCTGAATAAAGGAACCATGCCTGACCCTGACATTGAGTACAGCAAGTCCTTCTGTTGACCCTCATCCCCTAGCCTCATGACCTACCCACTCCTCAGGAATGGGGCAAAGGATAATATGGGCATTTTGATCACAACATACATTTTATGTATATATGTACATTTGTAGATGACATTAAATATTATATATATATGGAAAATAAATATACTTGTATATTAAATTGGTGATTCAATGATCAGTGTTAGTTAAGCCAGAGGGATAATAGCAGTAAAACTTGCCACAAAAAAGTCTCCTGCTAAATCCAGTGAAGTACTACACATAACAACAAGAAAAAAATTCTCTCAAATTAGAAGAGAAGAAAAAAAAGGAAGAGAAGAAGAGGAAATGGAAGGAGGCTAACAGGAATAAGAATAGACATAGTGAAAGGAAAGAGAAGAAAGGGAAGGCAGGAAGAACAGGAAGAGCTCTTCAGCATATGTCAAGCATTTATTTTTATTTTGCATTTGCTAGCGCCTACTCTACTGATCAAGTACCAAAGTTAAAAAGATTACTAAGTCATAATCTCTGTCTCACTTAAGGCCTATAGGCAAATAAGAAATCAAACAAAACCATAGACAAGTGGAAATTCTGCTGCCCTGGAAGAAAGCCCAAAAGTTAATGTACAAAAAAAAAAGTTAATGTACAATCCAAAAACAAGCACTTAGCTGTAGTGTTCTCCTTGTAAGTCATCATATGTATGTCAGGATGAAGAAACTCTCCCAGATGAATCCAAAAGGATACACAGAAGCTAGCCAAGTAGGAAGGGGTTATTTTAGATAGGATTCCTGGAAGAAGAAGACTACGTAAAGGCCTTCTCAGAGAGAGACATATCATGCTGTGTGGGTAGGGACACATGTTGCCTAGTGAAAGATACATGCTTCCTGGTTTGGGATTAGGATGAGAGGATGAGAAATAGTGAAATTAGAAGTTACATATTATCCTAAAACTGATTAAAAGAATTTCAACTGAGGAACTGAAAGGGTCAGATTTTCATTTGAAAACAGCTCTATGCCTAAGTGATAGAAGTTGGAATAAGAACGTACAGGACTAGAAGTTGCTGTGGGGGCAGGAATGGGGGGAAGAATGTATTGAAAGCATGCCCTGAGTATGGGGGATGAGGGAGACAGGTATCAACAATACTATCTCTAGTTTGTTACTTCAGGGGATCAAGTTGTTGAAGGGAGAGGACATAGGCTGAGTTCCTTGATCAGACTGAAGAGAAGGCATCACATTTACCTAATCTCTTGAACTTTGCCACTACAACAGATTTTCTGAGACCCAGAGGTTTACCCTCCTAGTTGATTGGTGAGCATATGCTTGTACCCTGTTAACATCATTCCCCAGAAGTCATCAAGGGAATAGTTTTGGAGAGGCAGAGAAAGAACTTTAAGCTGCATCTCAAGTAAAGAAATATGAAATAATTCTAATAGAATCTATCTGAATACAGCCATAGAGCCATAGCAGACTTGGTGGTGGAACATAAGACATGGAGAAAGACTTTTTGACTCTCTTGAAGAGCTCACTAACACTTCAGACTCAGATTATGGGTCAATAGAAAACAATATGCATATTTTCCCAAATCATAATAGCCTATAAATAGTGATGTCTTTATTCTCTTTAAACAGTGAACTAAAATGATGGGCAGTCCTCAGCATGGCAGTCTTTCCAAGACATCTTGAAATTGGCCCATTGTTGAGAAAACAGCACCATCAAACAGCAGGCTGGGAACTACAGTCCCTGCAGGAGATGCCCAGGACCAGCCAAGAAGAAGATGGTCTGACCTTTTCTCCCACCAAACTCACTAGAAGGGACAGGAAGAGAAAGAAGTTTGATTGTTAGAAAATAGGGAAGAAATTCAAGAGCATCTGGTCATGGCACCCCTGTGCTCAATTTATAAGCCCTATTTTTTAATCTGGAGTAAAATGACATTGAAGAATAAGCTATAAGACAGCCAGTCTTAAGACAAAATGTATAGTTTCAACATCCTTTTTTCCCACTTTCCAAATCTTAATCTTTGTATTTCAGAAACAGGTCTACATTGATTTGGATGAGGTCCTATGCCTTGTGAATAATTCACAGAGCCAGCTAACATGCCTTTGCCAGGCTGCTAGCTCAAGGGTTCAAGGGACAGTACACAATCATGCACAGAGTTCCTAACAATACCTGAAGAGTTGCAATCAGTCAGCCTTCCCATGACCTCCCCTCTGCTCTAACCCTGTCTGTGGGGACATTACTTTGAAATTCTAGATGACCAGGCTAGGCCAGTAGATATGTGGACAAGAACAGCAGCTGTAAGTCTTTCAAGTCCATCTCACACTCAGAGCTAAGCCTTTTATTCCAGGATCACATATCCTACTGAAAGTACATGGAGTCATTTTGTGTACACATCACACACCCAACTCTGCTTGGCCAAGGTTTGGCATTTTTGTGTTTGTCTTGTGCTTAATATGTTGCCAAAACAGAGAAGCTCTTGGGATGCAGGGCAGACGAAGGGATGGATCAGCTGGACATGCTGCTCTGGACCCATGGCAAAAGCATCTGAGCCCCTCTGTTTTCCACCAGGCTCTCTGACATGACATCTATATTCCTACCCAAGGATGTAATTACTGTAATGACAAGACTGTATTTCAACATATTGCTATGAAAATACAACCAGCCTCAGTTTTCATCACCATTAGCCTCTCAGGAGAATGAAGAACAAGATAGAGAAAGTTGCCATTCTTGGTGTCCAGGTGATAACTGTTGGAGTGAGATGGAGCAGTCTTCAAAGCAAAGGAACCATCTGGAGAAAGAAAAGAACTCTGTTTTCCTCTATTATCATTTGCTCATGGCTGAGATAACCAAGATTCTGGGTGCTCTGCTGGTGTTTAGGTGCCAAGAAACTTCTAGAGAAATTCAGAATCATGCTTAACTCTCAAGCCCAGTGAAACCCTATCACCTTCTAACAAAGTGGAATGTGAATTGCTTTTTTTTATGCCAATCTGTCAATGTAAAGACATCTCTATTTTTCATGAAGACTATACAGGAATTCTGTTAGACTTGCATTGAATATAAGTTTGTTGCCTGGCACTTTAATTTTATCTTCTCTGCTCTCATATCTACCAACCCCAACCAGTAAAAAAGAAAGAGCTTTCTATCTAGTCACTAATGATGTATACAGTTACTTAAGAATGAGAGGGTTCAGTTTGCAAGGAAACATCAGTTCAAACGTTCTCTCTCTCTCTCTCTCTCTCTCTCTCTCTCTCTCTCTCTCTCTCTCTCTCTCTCTTTCAACAAATACTTGTCTCGAAGTGTGTATACTATTTAAAATTTTTCCTGTACTGGGCCTCCCAGTACCCTTCAAAAAGATCTAAGATCTCAAGAGAATGCCACATTTTTGAGTGAACTAGAAATTGGTCCTCATGAGTAGAGGCATCTCAGAAGGGGAACTTTCTACATTTTCCAAGTTACCAGAAACAATTATACACAAGAAGATTCTGCAGGGTTTCTGCTGCAACTGAATAGTCAAAATGAATGTCATGCCTGAAGAGAGGGAGCTGGGCAGATGACCCCAGATGCCTTCCATCCAGGCTCATACCCAGAATCCCACAGCCTGGTCCTTCCCCTTTGGCATCTCTGACAAAGCAAGAAAGCAGAACATCTCGTTCATCCTGTCCCCATTCCATGCTGAAAAATCTAATGAGATAAAAGCCTAGGTCTGCATAGGAAGTAAATCAGAGTGACTGTCTCCACAAATTCTGAGCAGAGCCCATCTTGCTAAATAAAATGTGACATTCATAACAAACAAACCAAAAAGCAGATAAAGGACAAGAGCCCTCAGATTTAATGCTGGAAAACCTTTGGTGATAAATAAGTAATATTATAATAAAAGATATTATAATGCATTGTCATTTGTAGAGAGAAATGTAATATAGTTGGAGGAAGAAGATAGATGGCTCAAGTTGTTTCTCTGACAGTAGAAGTAATAGCTATTGAATGTTATGTTTAGCATATCATAAAATCAGTGTTAGCAGGCAAGACAGCCTTCCAACCATCCTGAAGTCCACAGTCAGCCTTCTGACATCAGCAAGCAAAAAGCATGGAGAGCAGCTCGTCAGTATGGATGGCCTCCGTGCACATAAATTGGAAGAGACAGCCCTCCCTCTCAGCCTTCAGCCTGCAGTGAAGATAAACTTGAGGCTGACTGGACTATGTCTTTCTTCAGCCTCCTCTGTACTTCCCATTCCCAAGTGACTCCTGCCTATTGTAGAACCTCAGCCAGAAATCTTAAATTTGAGAAGCACTGTAAAATTCTGAGGGTGTGGGGGCTGGATCTCATCATATATTGGATAGTCATAGGCCAATCTGGGTTTCCTTCAAACGTGCTGGAAAGCCTCCTTCTGTAAGTGGTTTTGTCACAAGGCCAGAAATTCATCCACTGAGGAATGGGAGGGAGGCATAGCATCAATGCCATGGAACTCAGACTTCCACATTCACTAACTTCAGCTGAGCAATGGTAGGCACAGGAAAGCCAGGAGGCAGAGATACTTCAGCCAAGCACTCGCACAGGAGGGGGTCTTCACTTGTGCCAAATGCATGCAAAAAGAACACTGTTTGTTTTATTTTCAGGTTATTTGCCAGGAAAGCCCACTAATAAAGTATCCTGGGCAAAATGTCATTTTTAGAACTAAAAAAAATTAAATGAGTAACTAAAGGAAGTTCACATGCATCCAAATGAATTTCTTCACTCCAAGGCAGCCTGTGGGATGGATGTGAAAGACTGAGAGGACGGGCCTCTCAGAAACTATGACAGCACAGTATTCCAAGCACAGTGGCTTCTTGGCTCCACAGCAAAAACGGGGGTCCCGGGACATGTCAGTGAAAATAGCTCAGAATAAAAGAGAACTGAGAGGGAAAGAAATCCAATTTACTTTCTGAGAGGACCTATCCTAGTGGAAATTGTTCTTCATGTCTGTCTTGTCCTTAATTTGGAAATCCCACTAGAGGCTTCTCTCCTAGCATCATCACTCCCAGAGACGTAAACAAGAGGCCTTCATTTACAAAGGATACTGGGACCCCCGAGGAGGAGCACCAGAGGGAGTGGTTTGGCAGGGTAAGGAATGGGGGTTACTCTTACATTGACCAGTAGAGGCAGATGGACTGTTCCACTTCTTTATTTGGTGGAATTCCTTCATTAGGTTGATGAAGAATTGATACATTGAGAATCTTCCATGGAAGCTCTATGCTAAGACTTCTGGGAGGAGCCTACACAGCCTGTTCCCTTCTATTCGTTCCTTTCTATTGAAAACAAGGAAAGAGATACCATGATAAGTGAAGACAACATGGGAATAGGGAGAAGCAGAGTCCTAGGGAGGTCCCCAGGAATCCACAAAGATGACTCCTCCATAGACTACTAACAATGGTCAAGAGGGTGCCTGAGCTGACCTACTCTTGTGATCAGATGGCTGAATACCCTAACTGTCATGATAGAACCCTCATCCAGTGACTGATGGGAGCAGATGTAAAGATCCACGGCCAAGCCCCAGGCAGAGCTCCAGGAGTCCAATCGATGAGAGAAATGAGGGATTCTATGAGCAAGAGATATTGAGACCATGATTGGAAAAAGTACAGAGACAATTAGCCAAACACATGAACTGTGGACCAGTAGCTGAGGAGCCCTCATGGTACTGGACTAGGCCCTCTGGATAAGTGAGACAGTTGCTTAGCTTGAACTGTTTAGGGGACCCCCAGGCAGTGGGACTGGGACCTATCCCTAGTGCATGAGCTGACTTTTTGGATCCTAGTGCCTATGGTGAGACACTTTGCACAGCCTCGGTGCAGGAAGGAGGGGCTTGGACCTGCCTCAACTGAATGTACCAGGCTCTGCTGACTCCCCATGGGAAACCTTGCCTTGGAGGAGGTGGGAATGGGGGTTGGGGGAAAGGTTGGGGGGTGGGAAGAGGGAGGACAGGGGAATTTGTGGTTGATATGTATAATGAATAGAAAATCTCTTAACAAAAAAAGGAGGAAAAAAAAGAAAACAAGAATAGACCTAGACAGTGAAGCCCTGGTTAGCTGCAAGATTTAGCCAACCCAGCTCTGAAGCCCACAGTCAATGTGCATTTCATCTAAAGAGCAGACACAGGAGTGGCAGCGTGGAGTAGAAGGATGGGCTCTGAAGTCTCTACCTTGACCCACTACTTTGACTACTTGCTAGTTCTACAACCAACAAGTTGTCTCACACTGTCTCAAGCACCAGGTTTCAAGATGTAAAAGGACTGTAAATGTTTCTACTGCTTAGTACAATAGAACAAGTTCATGGATGTGAAGCACTTGACACAGCACAGAATAAAAGCTCAGTAACTGCAGACTGGGAGAGAAGATGAAGATGTTCCAGGTCCCAAGTTCTAGACTAGAAGGCCCAGATGGTTCATGTATTGATCAGGAACCTGGAATCTAGATCAGAAGAAGGTAGCAATCACACACCTGAGCTCCCTGTTTGTATTCAGGCAATGGAAGTGAAATAACTTCCTTGGTTGGGATTGTTTCTTGAAAGATTTTTGAAATTAGAAGATTGTGACTTCCAAATGTGCACAAATAAGGGTAACATCATTTAATGAGATGCCCCTTGATGGAGAAGAAGCAATGACAATTTGTGGCCATCCTAGTTCTACCTATGGCTAAGTGAGTTATCTGTGTAGAGTTCATTGATTGAAATATTTATCAAGCATCTACTATGAGCCAGCCATTGTGACTAGGGCTAGAGATTAGTGGTTGCACTTTAAAGTGCTAATGTTTACTAATATCTGTTTTCTTTGCTTCCTGGTGACACAGTTGACTACATCTACAATCTTTTCTTGCAGTTAGATGAGACCACATGACTTGGTCTTGGATTGTAGCCAGTGAACAAGAGTGTTAGAAATAAAGAGTTCTATTGTCTCATCTGGTTTAGAGAAAACTCTCCAAAGAGACCATTTTCTCTTTACAGATCCACAGCTACACTGAGATCCCTTCAGAGAACCAGAGCAAGAAGTAGATACTGAGTTAAGACCTTAAATCCTGAACCCACATTGGATTGTGATAGGAATGAGAGTACTCCCTGATTTTGTCATTACTGTGATTTAGAGGTTTATCTGTTTTTATTTCCCATATCAAATAAAGCAGTGAACATGGCAGACATCCATGGCTATGAAGCTGGTAGACTTTTACAAAGTAATTCAATAAGAAACTATGATGCCATGTGATAGCTACTGGAGCATCACTGAGACACACAAGTGGGAGCAGATAGCAGGGCAGCCCAGGATAATGTAAACATTGGATAATTCCTCTTGGCAAACATGCATTTATGGTGATATCTGAAGGAGGATTACTGTCAGCTCAAACTGCCATTAACTGCCACAAGCTGAGTTGCCCAAATAGATAGCATCAATTTATTTTTTCTGTATTGGAAGCTGAAAGGCCAAGGCCAAGGCATTGGCAGAGTTGGTTCCATCCAAGGTGGAAGATTGTCTTCTTCCAATACCCTCCTCTATACATATCTGTCACCTAAAGTTCCTTTACTTCTAAGGACCACCTGCCATCTTATATTAAGACCTACTCATATTACTACTTTACTTTACTTGGCACTTTTATTGCCCTAAACACAAATATAGCCACATTCTGAGGTAGTGGTTATTAAGACTGTGTGATTTGGGGAAACACCCAGAACAGGTGGCTAAGAATTAGTAACTAAAGGGTTAAAGTAACCTTGACTATCTGGTCCAGTGATGGCAACTGACACAAGGAAGGTACAAAGATGAGAAAGAAGCTCATACTTCCAAGGGGCTATATCTATTCCACTTAGGACTCCAATCACAGCTTCATGACACTGTTTAATTGCAGGTTTGGAACTTAGGATAATAGAAACGAGATGGTAAGATGGTGGGAAACAACAGAATGCCATGGTTGTCTAGAGACAGAATGAAATTGACTGCAGTTTTATAGACTTGGAGTCTATATGGGGCCTGCCATGCTTATGAAGAAATCACAGAAGGGCTTTTAGAGTAAGCTTGGCCTCAGGAAGATCACAAGAATGATAGCTACCTGGCCACAAGCACATGCAGATCAATGGGTGAAAGATCAATCTAAGTAAATGATCTATTAATACAGACAACAGATCCCAACAATTAATCTTCAAGACGATGACAGACGCCAGTTACAGTGAGCTGCTGATGGTGATTGACATAATGGGACCATCCTCAGCTGCCAGATTGCTGAGTTAGTGATTTTCACATTCATTTTTCTGCTTGGATTGATTGAAATGGGAAAGCTCTGGAGCTAGGAGCTGAAAACTTAAGAGCTCAGAAGACCAAGAGAGTCTTCTCTGGAAGTAGACATACATGAGTACAGCCAAGACTGATATCTGATCTACTAAAAAGAAAAGGAGTAGCCTTCCCAAGAGACCAAACATTTGTAATATGGATGCAGTAGAAGGATCTGGAGAGTCCTGCTCAGAAATAAGAATGTTATCACCCATTCAACGTCTGGCACTGTGAATTAAAAGAATTGCACTAGAAGAGAAGTGCACATAATATATTCTTCTGTTATGCTGACATTGTTGTTGGTTCTTTCTGAACACCATGGCCTTGTTCATCCAAAACATATGCCTTGGGGCTTCTACTCCTGGAGTTTTGAATATCTATTGGATTCCTGGTTTTCTTCAAAGCTTATTTCATCATCCCCTTTAAAATACTCCTAGGATTTTGATGGAGCCTGGGATGGAGATTAGGGTTTTTGTTGTTGTTTTAATAAATTCTACTATAAAAATAAACCCTAAATCTTTCCACCCTTCTTTGTATTCATCTGCTGCCTTTGTCCATATTACCTCTTTCATCCACTGGCAGCTCTTTTAGGGTCTCTTTCCAGCCTTATTCTCTGTAGCCTAGCATTATAGAGACAAATATAGTTGATCTACACATAATCAGTACAGTTTGCTGCAATTACACTGTTTGGGCACACCCCAGTGTAAAATGGCTTCTGCTAGCACATAAAACTTTCTTTGTCACAAAATTCACCTGAGTGCCTGCTCCATCAAGAAGTCACTTATCCACTCCATAGAGCCTTTCTGTCCTCCTTCCCTTTTGCCCCTGTCTCCAAAGCCCCAAAGCCCAAGCTTTCCAAGAACCATGTCCTGATCATGTAGATCTCAGCTCTCCAAGGGACAAACTACCAAACATAGCTCCCAGCCACCACCAGCTCTGCTTATCCTTTTCACAGTGCTCATCAACACCTGAAATTATTCATGTGTTATGGATATAATTCAGCTGGTAGAGGGCTCGCATAGCATGCCAAGGCCTGAATTCAAACTCCAGTGTTGCATAAAATTATGCATAGTGGATCCTGCCTATAGTCCCAGTACTACAGAAGGTCAAAGAAGGGGGAATCACAAGTTCAAAAACATCCTTTGCTAAATAGCAAGTTTCAGACCAGCCTGGGATACGCAAAACCTGTCTCAAAAACAAAAGCAAACAAAAAAGTTATTCATTACCTATCTTCCACATTAGACAGTAGACAGTACACTCCATAAAAATATTTCCCTGTGACAACAGGAATGTTCAGTGGGCAAAGGTGCCTGCCATCCAGTCTCACAACTTTGATCTGTGGCCCACATGGTGTAAGGAGAGAGATTTGGATCCCAAAATTTGTTCTCTGACTTCCACATTCATACTGTGACAGGCATACATTTACACACACACACACACACACACACACACACACACACACAGAGAGAGAGAGAGAGAGAGAGAGAGAGAGAGAGAGAGAGAGAGAGAGAGAGAGAGAGAGAAAGAGAGAGAGAGAGAGAATAAGTAAATAAATAAACAAAATTTAAAATTGTTAATACTTTTCTTTTAGATTTGTGTTTCACCAGCCTATAGGAGAGTTCCAGGCATATAGTAAATATCCAAGCATTTCTTGATTGAATGGTACACTACACAGTTGAGTGCTCTAACTTTCCATAGCATCCTGTTCCTGCCTCTACAAAGGCACTCAGCACTTTGTGGAGTCAGAGTCAAAATCTTCCTCTCATCTCTGAAGTGAGCTCCTGGAGGGAAAGGATGCTTGCCAGAGATATTGTATGTAAAAATTGAGGAAGAAACACCACCTGTGGAATTGGTGCTTCTCAATCCTTCATGGGGCAGCCCAAGGCACCCAGGGGATCTTGTTAAGATGCAGCTTCTGATTGGTGGCCTGAAGTGGGACCCAAGACTTGGAATTTCTAACAAGCATCCTGATGACTTCAGTGCTGTCAGTTTTTTCCACAGTCTGAATAGAAAGACTGTTCAGGAGGATGTTCTACAAACTTGTTTTACATTTCCTTTGTATTTGCTACAAAATCCTGTAGATTCTTTTTGGTGGATGTGAACTATATATTAAATTAACATATGTTTAAAACATGAAAAACTTAATGAATGCATCCAACACCCTCAGAGTTATAGGAAAAGAAACTAAGTCATAAAGGGTTAGACAACTTGATTGCCAACTACCCAAGTCTGCTCTAGAATCCTATGTCTAACCCTCTTGAGCCACGAGTGTTTTAATTTTAGTTGCTGTTTGGGATTGGGGCTTAAATATTCAAGGTATCAGATGCAAGCTGCTTTGCCTGGCATGGTGGTGCAGGCCAGCACTTCAGAGACTAAAACAGTAGAATTGCTATAAGTACAAGGCTAGCCTGGGCTATCTAGACAGACTTTGTCCCCAAAACAAAACCAAATGAAGCAAACAAACAAGAAGGTAAGATGTTGTGTGCAGGGTAGTTCTCAGCCCTATTACTAAGGGTCAAAGAGTGTAGAGAGGTAGCCCCAGATGCAGGGCATACTTGTGACTCATGTGCTTTTTCAGCTTTGCAGTGGGCCTGGGCCTGTATGCTATTCTTTACCCTAAAGGACCACGAGTTTCAGAAAGACACTTCTTTTGGCAGAACCAATCATGTTTGCAGGATATATATGCCAATGGCTGAGAACCAGCAGATATGGTCTTACTGAAGCCTGTGGGGAAGATATATAGTTTTAATGGAGTTGAAGGGAGGAGCCCCCAGCAACCTGGTACCATGAGGTGAGTGGCAGAAGACTAATGAGGGCCTTCCTGTATTTTCCCCAAGGCTTGGAAAGCAGGGCTGCACCACAGCTCCAAACTCCACTAATAAGGACAAGATGGCTCCATGTGGCAGATGGCCCTTTGCTCACAGCCATCTGACAGCTAATGAACGTGCCTGGGATTCTTCATGCAGAAGCACACATCAAGCACTCTTTTCCAAGATTAGTCTGTGAACACTCCACTTTGACCAGCAGGCAAGCTCAGGCAGCTTATCACAAAGCATGGCCAGGGGACAGATGATCACAGCTGCCTGTGCTACCAGTCTTCGGGGAGAGCATGGAACCTCCAAAGAGGCAGATACACAAAAACCTTGACTCAACATGAAGACTTCTTCAAGATTCCTTACTTCCGTCATTATTTCCACCAGTGCTGGCAGTGGCTGTTACACTGGTCATTCCAATTCATCATTCAGAGTGGCACAAGTGTGGCTTATGGTACAGCTCAGGGACTAGTCTGTTCTAGTCTGTCAAGAACTGTGTTGTTCCTGCTGCCAGATGACCCTGTAAGCACTGAGAAAATGTAAACACCTCAAAGGGTTGGCGTGAAGAAGAGGTCTGACAGCTACTTCCTTTTTGCTGTGAGCAGAACAACAAGAGCTAGTTTTCCACAGTACACTTTGGGCAGGCAGACAACCTTCCTGACTACCGTGATAGTAAGACCTTGGAATGCAGCCTCCTTTCCCAAGATCTGACTGATACCTGGTTCCTGACAGTTTGGTCCTAAACCAACAGTGACAGCAGCAACTGAGGAGATTGAGAAAGAAAATCTTCAAGTAGATGCTTCTCTGGCTCAGATGATAGCTGTAACCTGGCCAACTACCAGGAGGTGGAGGTGAGTATGCCAGATCCCTGAGAACTAGTCACTGAAGCCCTTCCTCCCTCAGTTTGAACTATGAGACCATACTAACCGGGCAGAACCTGTATTTCCATTTTGTCTAAGGAACACAAAAAAGATTAAATTCTTATTTAACTTTAAACCCATAAATAGCACACATCAGAGGTGTTTGTATCACCAAGAGTTCTGCTGAGTGTTAAGACCAGAAAGGAGCCCTCCTGTCTTCATTTCTCCTGATGCTTGTTTATTTGTTTGTTTGTTTGTTTGTTTCAAGACAGGGTTTCTCTGTGTAGCCCTGGCTGTCCTGGAACTCACTCTGTAGACCAGCTGGCCTCAAACTCATAGAGATCTGCCTGCCTCTGCCTCCCTGAGTACTAGGATTAAAGGTGTGCCCCACCACTGCCCGACTATCCTGATGCTTTTAGACACTGATTGTTCCTTCTTGTATGATCCTGGACACTGCTCTTCTGCCCTAAGCTCCACTCACACTCTGATCTGTAAGAGAGTATTCCTATTTTCCCTGTGAACAGCTCCTCTCTAACATTCTGCTGGCTTTAACCCCCGCTTTGCCTGGTTGCACATCACTACTCCTCCTTGAAGAACCATGAATGGCAGATGGAATCTTAGTATTCAAGACATTTTCACAGGTGAATGCATAAGCCCCCAGCTGGAAGGAGGCCTGCTGGCCACTCCTTCCTGAACTGAAAACAGATACCCTCCCTAACAGGCTGTGTGGTACAGTGAGGACCCACAACACTAGAATCAAATCTCAGCACTGCCATTTAATTGGTATAACTTAGAGTGAATGTTAGCTGTGATTTTTACTTTGGGTTCTTCAGCTGGGAATTGTGGGTAAATAAACCCACTTTCTGGCATGACACTTGGCACAGACACCAGTAATTCACCCACATCCCTTTTCCTTTAACAGAACTCCCCCTGCCAATGTGTCAGAAACCAGCATGGCTATCACTGATTCTGGGCACACAGCCTCAATGTTCCACCCTTGACTCCTCACATACATCCTAGCCTTTGTTTCAGAAACTAGAAGCCAGCACATTCAGGAGCTTGTAGAATCTGTCTCTTCTTGTGTCAGAACACTTTGGAAATTTTAAGGCTTCACAGATGAAATTACCCACTGTTACCATTGCTGGAAGCTTTGCACAAAGACATTGGGAGCTGGAGACATACTCCCTCTGCCAGGTAACTTGTCAGGAGGAATCTATCTCCTGTTCAAGTTTTAGCCACTACAGCATATCTTCATGACTACAAATAAAATCTGAAAACATTCATTGAGATTTAATTAGTATTCTTCAATTACTGCAAAATAATTTTTTGTCTTTTAATTAAGGATTCATTCTGAAAAAATAAAACTCATAAGACCAGTTATGTCACAGTTTTTTACCCCAAGGGGAGCTTTGACTTGATGTTCTCTGGAGATGTGAACCCAACATAACAATTTTATTAGCTCTTATTAGAGCTTTGATTCATGTACTTCAAAGGAGTGGCCGCTTGCCTTTTCATTTGAAGTTCAGAAATCTTTTCTGGCATCTGGGCTGTCTGGAGGGGTAGTTGCTTTCTGTAAGTCTTAGAGCTGAGATGCTGAAACAGATTCCGCTTAAAGACATTTATTTTCCTTCTTTCTATCTGCTCCTTCAAGGGGATGGGTGGAGGGAGGAACAGTGGCTACTATATCCACACCATAATAATGGCTACAACCCACTTAGGTAGAAAGTCAGTCTGTGCAGGCCCAGTCTCACTGAGTTGGAAGCATGTTGTTTGTACACAATGTATCTATATACGTGCCTGTCTATCTGTCTGCCTACCTGCTTATCTATCATTATTTATCCATACCTACATCTCATCTATCATTTACCTATCCTCTATCTTCATTCATTCATTTATCATCTATCATTTATCCTCTACTGTTCATGTTATCTATTCTCTATTCCTCTATCATTCATCTATCATCTATCATTATTTATAATCCATATATTTATCCTTTATCAACCATCTATCAGCTATCTTCCATCACTATCATTCATATATCCATCATCTATCTTCTATATACAATATATCTATCATCTATCAATCTATCATCCATTTATTTGTTATTTCTCCTCTATCACATATTAATACCTATATTCACCTATCATCTATATCTCCTCTATTATTCATTTACCCATCACTGCTGTGGGATGGTCTGTATGTCAAATGTGTTGCTGATTGGTCAATAAATAAATCACTGATTGGTCAGTGGCCAGGCAGGAAGTGTAGGCGGGACAAGGAGGAGAAAAAACTGGGAAGTGGAAGGCTGAGTCAGGGAGACACTGCCAGCCGCCATGATGACAAACAGCATGTGAAGATGCCGGTAAGCCACAAGCCATGTGGCAAGGTATAGATTAATAGAAATGGATTAATTTAAGCTATAAGAACAATTAGCAAGAAGCCTGCCATGGCCATACAGTTTGTAACCAATATAAGTCTCTGTGTTTACTTGGTCGGGTCTGAGAGGCTGTGGGACTGGCTGGTGAGAGAGATTTGTCCTGACTGTGGGCCAGGCAGGAAAACTCAAGCAACACATCACCTTTCTGAATTTGAAGTAGCCACAAAGATCCTTTGGTCCATTGCCATGTTACCCAGAACCCTCTCAGCAGCAGCACCAATCCTCCAGTGTTTGTACAGCTTCTACTGTCAGAGCTAGCAATGATCAAAGCTGCCCAATACAGGAGTCAGCATGTTCATGTCCAGATACATTTAACTATTTTTTAAATCTTTTTTACATAATTCAACATATATTTCTGTCACATCATTTATCACCCCACCATCTCTGTACCATAGAACAACAGAGCCATCTAATTCATCTTCTTCAGAAGACTTTTAAATATCAGATGCTAATTGTCATTACCCCACAAATGCGCTGTCCTAAATGCATTTCCCCAGCGGCATTTGGTTGAAGGGATGTCCAGGCACACTTTACAATAGTATCTGTTTTCTCTTTGTTAGTGTTGCTCCAGAGCAAGGAGTCCAGAACTGACTTCAGCATTCTTAAAGACTTCTACCTAGTATACAGGAGGATGATTTGCTCTCCATACAGATGTAATATATATATGCAGAATATAGATGATAGATTTTATATATGATTGATTATAGAGATGATAGATGATAGACAGTTTTATATATATTTATGATTGATAGACAAATGATTATTTATTGATTATAGAGATTGATAGTATATAAGTAGTTATATACATATATATGGTTGATGGATAGGTAAATGGTTGATGATTAATTATAGAGATATATGACAGTAAGTAGATAATTTGATGAACAGATGATAGATAAATGTAGATACATATACATGATGAACTGATAAAGATAGATGATTGATAGTCATATAGATTGATATATAATTTATAGATGACATAAATAATAGATGATAGATTAAAGATAGGTAGTACTGTGTGTGATATGCAAAACCTTTTGGTCTACCACAGTGGCCTGGTAAAGTGTATGGTCAACCAAAATGCAGTCATCTCTTACAAAGTCTACACTCAGCCCAGGACTCTCTTATCCTCTATTTGTGAAATCAAGCTGTCTTTCAAATGTAAAGTCAAGACTTAACTTTTATCCTTCTCATATTAATCTTGTTAATATCAACCCATCGTCCTGAATATCAGATCTTTTGAAACTTGTTCATATTGCTTGTCACTTAGTTGACCTCTGCCCTGTGTCATCACAGATCTAATCAGCTCATGACTGATATTCCATTCAAGCCGATGAGAAACACATGGAATATGGCAGGAAAAGAGCTCTAGAAGTTGGTACATATGTCTGTCCCATTAATATCATCTTCAAGATAGACTCCCTGAGCATCATCATCCTAGCCTCTGTAAAACATACACACACACCCTGTACTTCCAGTCCTTAGTTAGCCATTAAACTCACTACATCACTCTGTGTCTATGCTATCCTTACCCATAGTCTACCAGTCAGTAAAAATGCCAAGGAAGAAACTGAAGGGATAGCTTGACCAGCTTTTAGGCACTCATTCTTATGTGATCACTATCAGCTTAATAACATTATTATCTTCTGAGAATAAGCACGGAGACCAACATCTATGGTTTTTATCATTTTCCATTTTTCTCTTTTGTGAAACAAGGACAGCACTTGTAGATTAGTCTAGCTAATGCATTCATAGGATAATGTCAATCAAGGCTGTACAAAATTGTATAAAATATACTAACTTGAGACAGAAGTAACTGAGAATTGTAATAAACTTCATTTATTAAATATATTTACTCCCATAATGGTGGCCCACACATACAATTCCAGTACTCAGGAGGCAGAGGCAGCATACTGAACTTGATATCAGACTACCTTTAAGAGAGACCTTGTCTAAAAATAAATCAAGGGCCAGGAATGTAACTCAGCAGTCAAGCATTTGCTCAATATGTATATGGCCCTGAGTCTGATCCACAACATTGAAAACCAAGCAACAAACAAACAAATATTCATTGGCCAGACAGAAAAGCAAAGCCCTAGGCATAGTATTCTCTGAAATACTTGAAGGATTTATTAACTCAAATTTACCAAGTCATAAAAGAACCTATAAACCTGATAAAGGTAGAACCCTGGCTCTTACCCCATCTGTTTCCTTGTGTGTAAAGTAATGGTTGAAAACATTGGCTCAATGAGTGGCTGGATTTATCTACCAAACTTTTTGGAGAATTCAAACAGATATGAAGTCTTCATCATTAGTCTTCTGGATATCATCCTGTGAAACTCTGCCATACATACACACACACACACACACACACACACACACACACACACACACACACACACACATACACACACACACACACACACACACACCTCCATCCACAGTCGGGAACGTTTCCCTGCTAATATGTGAACTTGCTGAGACCAAAGCACTCTGCATTACACTACCTGTTAGAATGAATGGGGTCCAGGAGTAGCTCATTCCAGTGTCATCTGTCAAGAATGTGTTGATGATGCTTTTTAAAGCATTTTTTTTTATCATCTATTGCATAGAACAGCTTCATGGGGAGGATTACATTTGATAATTGTTAGAAATGCCATATAACTTCACACAGGTAATGTTTGAGGGGTTTGTGTATATCAATGTGTGTGTTTTTTAGGACATGAATCCTGTATTAGCAGAACTACTCAGTGATATTCCATCAACTCCCACAAGCCTGATTTATACTCCCTGAGTCATTCCATGCTGTATCTATTTACTTAAACAGAAATGCAATAAGATAAACACAAGAAAGTCAGAAAAACACTCAAAAAAGGACAGAAAAATCTTCCTTCATTTTCTTATCTAATGAAGTTGAAAAAATCCTGGGAGGTAAGTTATATCTGGGCCTTGGAATTTGTCACAGTGTAATCTGTCTCTAGTTCACACTTAACCCACCTTTGGCCAATCTTCAAAGTGCATACATCTGTTTCAGGACCCCCTTATGTCATAGATACTGTGAGAGACCTGGAGACCTCTCTCTAAGCTTTTTAGGCCCCAGCACTGACCAAGATAGATGTCATTGCTCTTACCTTCTGAAGTCCTAATTGGGAGCTGGGTTCTTCTGGCAGGTTCTCTCTTTATGTCTTCATTCATAGTATGGTCCTGTGAGCACATATCCATTCTGCTATCTCACAAGCATGTACATGCATACATACATGCAAAGAAATCTGCCAAGATTCAGAGAGGCTGAAAAATAGGAAGAATGTCCATATTCCCCCTAAAAGGAAAATTGATAATTCTATTCTGCCTTCATTGTCTTACCTCTAGATTCAGATGGAAAGTTCATGGCTCAGAATCACCTGTGGAACATGCTCAACCTGTCTATATCCAACCAATATCCACTTTCAGGCAGAACCTAATTCGTGGGCACTTGCATGGAAAAGCCTATGGTGAAAAGTGCAGAGAACTTGGCAGGTTCTATGTACCTTCATCGCTCTGTGACCAGTGATAAACATGCAAGGCATAGCTAATATCCAAAACATTTTGTGAACTGAATGTCAACATAATGAAACAGTTTAGTAAGCACATTCCTATGGTGAACTCTTTGGGATCATTGCCTTAACTACCTTCAAGTACATCTGTCTTTCCCTCACCTCTGGCATCAAGCAGATCTGCTTATAGCATCATCACAGAGAACAAACTAGTTCATATTCACATAGAATAGAAAATAACCTGGTTTACAGTTAGTGTTCCAGAAGTGTGAATTCTTTCATGAGAATGCACTCATGTTTTTCTAGGATCAAGGTTGGCACATGTTTGTTACTGGTGCAACAGCCAGACTGGCCATGTTTTCACTGCCTTGTCTTTGTTTTTCTTTCTGCCCATCTCAGTCCCTTTTCTGTCTTGGTCTTAATTCAGTAGATTCAAGAGTCCCTTTCCAAATATACAAATTATGGCATTTGCCACAGTTTTATATCAAGTTCTGTTTTCCAGGTAAGTAGATAAAGTGTTTTAATTTGCCAAAGCAGCAACCAGATACTGTGGTATATGATATTATAGAGGGTTCTTAATTTTTTTATTTTATTATTTTTGTGTGTGTTTTTCTGTGAGTTTGTGTGTCTGTGTGTGTGTTTGCACATGTGTGTATATGCCCACAGATGCCTAAAGGTGTCAGATTTCCTAGAAGTAGAGTTACAGGAGGTTGTGAGCACCCCAACATGCTTGGGTTCTGAGAACTAAACTTTAGTCCTCTACATAAACAACGAACATTCTTAACCTCTGAGCCATCTCTTCAGCTGCCATAGAGCTTTTAATAGAAGGCAAAAACACCTGCAGTTGGAATTATAACAACCATCAAAAAGTCATTGAAGGTTTGTCTTGGACTTGGGACCAGCAAAAAGGAGTCTCTACCTCCACTCTCTTTGCCTCATGTCCCAATGTCCCAATGTCCCACATCACAGCTGCCAGAATAAATTTAGTTCAAGTTCAAAAGGGCTTTTATCCTAATGACAGGCCCTTGGTAAAAGTGAGGCTGACCTCAAGGAAGCCTTACCTTAGGCAGAAGCCTGCCCTATGGATCAAGCCCATGTTGGATACAGAGAGACAGTTTACAGAGTGGAGATTTTCACAAGTCCCCAGAGATGAGTCGTAGGTCACAGTATTGAAGATTCACCTAGAAGAGCGTCAGAAGAAGACAGGAATCTATATAGCTGAACTTTTGACCCAAGATCACGCAGAGTAAATTCTACTCCCAATCCAACATAAGCCAAAAGACCTCCCTATGTCCCTGAACATGACCAAGTAACTAAAATGGGAGCCCTCTCTAAATAAACCAGCTGAAAAGGGAGGAGTAAGTGAGTGACTGACAGCTAGATAAAGTTTGTAGTCATGAAATCACCCAGCACTCTACTGTCACTGCAGTGTGTGATGGCCTAAGTTCACCATGATAAGACACTAACCATGTGTAATGCTGAGGAGAAACAAAGACACAGTTTCCAGAGTTTGTTAAAGCCTACAGTCTGCTGGGTGGTAGCAGCAGAATGTAAGCCCATTTTTCCCTTGCCTCCTCATTCAGCCTGAGGCAGTTCTTCTTACTGCCTCTTCTCACACATCCTTGACCACCATCCTGCTCCTGCCCACACAGGAATAGAATTGAAAACCAAGATTGCCTCAGCAACCTGATCAAGCTTTATTATTGCTACCACACATCCTTACCTCTTGTTTTTCTTCCTGTTTTGTTCTTTGAGTTGCAATTAAGTCTGTTATTCAGGATTTAAATGTTTCTGCCTCCTTTTACTTTCTGTGTCCAAGTTCTTAGCCATGTGGCTGGACTCGGCCATTAGTATACTCAGCTCTTTCATCAACATACCCTAATTTTGACTGACTTCTTCTTAGGCACTAGCACCTGACTTCCCATTCTGCCACTATACAACCCTAACTGCCTGCCCCCCCACACACACACACACAATGTTCCAGAGTGACTAAAGATACATTTTGTGACAGAGTTTTAAAAGAAACAAAACTAATTTTATTTGTGAGGTTCCAGACTTACTCTATATTCTCTGTCACAGCATAGGGTCCATATAAATCACAGGGACACACATAGGGTCCATATAAATCATATTAGGGGAAACAGCAATAACATGTGGCTCTCAATTCTCTGGTAAGAAATCTTAACAGTGTCCTGAGACACTGCTGGGGCCATGGTAACTCATCCCCAGCATCCTCTGCTACATTACCTAGACTTTCAGAAGCTTCATCCTGCCATTGACAATAAAGAAAGGAGTGATGCTGGGAAGTGGGTGAAATCTGCTTGGGGAACACAAATCAAAGCTATCTCAAGGCTCCATTTGTACTAGACCCACTGTCTTCCTCTGCATCTGAGCCCTTCTATCTCAGTAGGCAGATTCTCACTGATGAGACAGAAAGTCGTTTCTAGAGCCACCAAATTCACATTACTTAAGCAAGATTGAGCTGTTTAAAATTTCAGTGTTGTCCAACCAAAAAAAATAATAATAATAACAGGAAGTTATATAGAGTGGAATGTGCTGACAGCAGTAATGCTCCTGCAATAATTCATGGGCACTGGGTAATGCTCTGGAAGTCAGCCCAGCCAGCTAATGCAAACTGGAACTCAAGGCCAATGGCCAGATACATGAAGTCAACTCATAATGAAGAGGAGGGGGCTCCAAAACAGGAAAGAAGAAAGGAAGGAGGGAGAAGTGGGTAGATGGAGAGAGGGAAACAGTGAATGTGTGTTGAACAGTAATGTCCAGAAAAGCTTAAATAAAAAGAACATGGAGAATATTACCATTCACAGTTACAACCTGTGCCATCATGTTCTGAGAACACTGATCACATAATGAAGGAGGTTGCTTTCACCTATTCATTGTGTCTTCCACTCTTCCCCAAAGAAATCAGTTGCCCATGTGTAGTTGTCCTGATGGTACCACCCATATAAGCAGTTTTCCCTGTCCTTGATGTACAAAGAATAGGAAAGCTACCTTCTGCTGACCTCATTGGTGGATGCTCTATGATTAAACTAATTGTCCCTTTAAGCCCCTGGAATCACCTTACCATCTCCCACTGAGGGTACTTTAGGCCTCCATTTTTAGACTCATGAGGGAAAAAGAAAAACTTCTGGATTATGCTCAAAAATACATAATTACATAAGAAAATATTCAGCCCTTCAACTACACAAAGCACAATAAAGTAATATGGAAATAAGTGTACTAAGTTTCCTGAATATAATATGGATAATAGAAAGACCAGATTCATAAGTAGCTATTTTCCACATCTAGGGACATAAGGGCAAGAATCCAAGAGAGAATTTACAAAGGGTCTGGCAGCTGCCAAGCACAGAACTAGCTATTTTATATATTTTTTCTCAATTTTCACAACTTGTGAAAGTCAATACTACTACTTTAGACAGCTTTCAGTTAAATCTGCTTTCCACAATTCAGTAGCCATCAGCCACATATGCCAACTCAGTATCTGAATAGGATTAGACCAAATTTAAAAACATTGTAAGTATATAAAAATGCTCTGGACTTGACTAGAATTTTAAAAAAAGGTATATAAAATTCTTAATTGACAATTTTATATTGACTATATACTGAAATGGTATTTTGGAAATAAGGATTAAATAAGATATATGATCAGGATCAGTAAGATGGCTCAAAGGGTAAAGGCACCTACTGTCAAGGCTAACAAACTGAGTTTGATGCCCACCAAGAACCCACATTGTGAAAGGAGAGGATCAGTTCCCATAAGTTGTTCTCTGATTGCCACATGTGAGCTGTGGTATATGTGAATGAAAGCTCAGACACACATAATAAATGAGATAGGTAGATGATAGAGAGATGATGATTAGATAGATAGATAGATAGATAGATAGATAGATAGATAGATAGATAGATAGTGCTTAAAGTTGATTTCACCCAGTTTTCTTATTTGCTCTTAAAACAACCTGGGTTCAAGCACACAATAACTTAGGATAATTTAATCTCAGGGACTCACCACCTGGGATGCCGGAGGGCAAAGAGACTCACAACCAGTTCCACAACAAATGAGACATTTCCCCTCAGTAAGCTATTTAGTTGTGCTGAGCCTTAATTTTCTCATCCATAAAATGGACTTCATTATAAAAAAATTTGTAAGATCATGTGAAGATTAAACAAAATGATATGCATAAAACTATGGCTCATGGCTGTTTGACTCTGCTATTAAATGCTTGCATGCCTCTTGCTAGGAAACAATCCTTCAAAAAAATTGCTGGCTGCCCTGGACATGTTTTTACCTCTGTGGATCTAAGAGATTCCCTGGGATAGGAGGACATCTCAACCCTGAGCAAGTCCACCTGCTTCTCGCTCTGTGTCTTCACTCTGCTACCTGCCACAGGCAACCATCTGCATCCAAACCTGTACAGGAAGCTCCCATCAGCTGTCAGTCTGTGGTGTCCAGAGTCTGAAGCCAAGAGTGTTGGGGAGTCAGGGGAGCAGCCCCTGCTGCCTCCTCCCTTCTGTAACACTTTAGCTGGCTGATCCTTCTGGAACCAGGTAAACAAACCTAACAGAGGGCAATTTGTTTTGCCATTATCCTTTCATCAGCATCCCACTGTTCTCGGTGGTGGTGCACACCTTTAATCCCAGAACTTGGGAGGTGTAGCCAGGTGAATCTCTGTGAGTTCGAGGCTAGCCTGGTCTATAGAGTGAGATCCAGGACAGGCACCAAAACTACACAGAGAAACCATGTCTCGAAAAAAGAAAAAGAAAAGAAACAAAGACATCTAAAGCCTTTAACAGTACCTTGTGACTGGAGATGATCAGGTCTCTATCTGCCTCACCAGCACATTTTGCCTTGGTTCCTCCTTCACTGTCTCCAGGCAAGCTGTTCTTTTCTAGTCTCCAACATGCCAAGGTCTTCCCTGCCTCAGTCACTGTGCATTCCATTTTTCTTTGCCCAAACAGCCTGGGTGACTCCTTACTCATCACATCTCTGTTCCTATGTACTTCAACAGAATGATTTTCCACACTGTTCCTTCTCATACCTCTCTGCTCTTTCCTTCAAGCCCCTATGGACCTCACTAAATTTTACTCTTTCTTCTTACGGTGCATTTCATCTCTCCAGCATCCCTGGCACCATACATAATATGTGCAGAAGAGCAAGAAGCACCGCATAGGGACTCATGAACATGCAAGGTATTACAGATGACGTCAACACCTAGAATTCCTGGAACTTTCAGAATTTAGCAGTGTGTCTATCATTAGTGGTGTATGTATTGCTTCACTTATCCTTCACATTGTTATGAAGAGACCAGGATATCCACTGTCCCTATTTTGCTAATGAACACACTGAGACCCAGATTTAGGCACCTGGAGGTACTGAGACCACTCTGCAGCTGATCACAGACTGGAAATTTGAAACTCCAGCATTCACAGACTTCAGTCATCTCTAGAAACTTCCCTGCCTTTCTCAGCCTTGGCCTTCAGTTTTGCCAATGAATAGTTTTCTGACCTTGCCTGTACCCTACTTCTCCTGCAATCTTTCTTAACAGGTTACTTCTGGAGCAAGACCTAAATGGCAATTTCCAGAAACAATCCCAAACTCAGGCACATGTTATCTTCTCCTCAACACTCTGGTACTATGAAACTTTGCCAGGATATGATTTGATTTGGTATGAAACTCTAATATTTTTCCTTATTGTTCACACATCTAACGTGTCTTCCATTTCCACCACCACCACCACCACCCCTCATTTAACCTAAATGTGACTCTTGAATTTGAATGGGGATTATATGAAGACAAAGCTGTGCTTCTCAGCAACCATTGTTCTCAGGGTTCTGTGTGGACCAGCTTGTGCAACTTCATCCAAACCCCCCACTAATATCCCATAAAATGCAAGATAATCAAACAGAGCCACAGAGAGGGAAAACACTCAGCACAGCTGCTATGTGCTAGACCAAACCCCCATCACTCTTCTGTGATCCCAAAGCCATTGTTTCTTCTTTACATTTCTTTTGTCTAAAACCGCAAATATTTCTCTGGCTCCTCTAGTCAGCTTTCTCCAGTGCATTGTCCCATTTTCAGCTTGCTTCCTTCCGGTTCTTATGGCAAACATTTCCCTCTGTACAGTGGGTTCACTTCCCACCTCTCAGCCTTCCACCTACACAATTTTGTTTCTTCTTTTCCTTCCCTAAGCAATAGTTCACCCTACCTAGGTTGGTGTTTGCATGTGTTTACATTTGCCCAGCAGCTGCTTTGCATATCTCCTTTCCACAGCCTCATTTCTGGAATGTTAACCAAGACAAAGTCTCACACAGGGGCAGAGGCATTTTATTTAGGAACTGGTCTTGTTCAAATGCAAATGTGTTGTCCTGTATCATCACATTAACAGCAAGCAGGACCTGAAGAGAATGCAACCTAAGGGAAAGCGCTTTGACAGGATAAGTGGAAACCATGTAGGTCCCAGGCAGGGCTTGTGACAAGCAGCTAATGGGTGGATGGAAAGCACAGTCACTGGATTAGGGTGGATGGAGCAAAGACGATCCAGGAACCCTAGACACCACAGAATGACAGGAGGAAGCCCAGTAAAGGAGCATGCATATTTGTGAAAATGAATAATGAACTTCAAATCTTTATCCATTCTGGTCCTAACAACACTATCACCATTAATTTATCTTAAAAGTAAAAAGCAAAGAGACCAGGAGGAGGGATATGTCATCTATGAGGTTCTTATAGGAAATGTCACTGATCAAAGAGGACTCTGGTCACCCTGAATCTAGCAGGGCTATATATAGAGAGAGTATCTGTGGAATGTCATGGAATCACCCCAAACAGACATAATGACCTTTTGTACACTATTCAGGCCTGGCATTGGCACTGACTAGCAAACACAGAAGGGTTCTACTCCTGTTATAAATGATTCCAGGGAAATGTGATGCTAGCAGTGAAGATGTCGCTCCTGGGAATTGCCAGCTTTCCCTTGTCCTGGGAAAGGCTTGTGTCCTTTAAGTAGTAAGCAATACACTGGGATTACTTGTAAATATTGTGGTTTGTATTTAGGTAAGTTTCTAGTTTTAAATGACAAATATGAAAGAAGGTTTTAGAGACAAAAGTTTGAGAGAACCAATGGGTTATATGTGTGCTGGTGGCACAGGCTTGTACTATCCTGGTAAGAGCCATGACTACATCCATTTCCCAGACCAGCTCCCCCTCCAGAAAGGAGTCATTTGGCTCCTTCCCTGGAACTGTCTGAAGTACAAAGAAGAGACTCTGACTTGAACCTCTGCTGTAACAGTGCTGCAGTCCCCATCAAGTGGATGCTGTTAGGGCTGCCTACGTTTCTCCACCTGTAGCCACAGTCATCACTACTAATGTACATGGCCAAATACTGCCCACCCACAGTTGTATAACAGTCTTTAACTATTAAACAGGAGCCTCCCTAATGCTGAGGTACCTTCTCTACCACCTCCTCCAGAGGTACAAAAACAGACAGCAGATCCCAAGGTTAACCCTATTTATGCTCCTAATTTGAGTTCTATTGCCTCCCATGGGTGCTGCCTGCTGATAGCTCCTGAGGAGGATGTCATATTCTTGTCATGGCTTTTCCATTGCCCTCTCCTTCTTCCCTTATTTTTCTTCCTAAAGAGCTATCCTACAAAAATAATTTGAACAAGAGCTCCTATCTCAGGCTCTGCCTCAAGAGCAACTCTAAAAATTGCTCTCCTACCCTGAACTGGACAAAGCTGTTCTGACTCTCAGCTTGGGCAACATCCAAGGCTTCTCTATCCCCTCTCAGGCCACCAACATCCTATAAGCAAAATGATATTCTCTATCCTAGCTAGGGATGCTGCTTTGTACCCAGAAGATGTGTGTTTTTTATTCCACTGGGTCTGTTCTCTTTGGGTGAGACTCTCTTCAGTTTGTTTTCAGGATTGAGAAAGGAGTCTTTAACCTGATTAAACTGTTGTAACTCCACACACAACTGGACTCAGAGAGAGCCTGCAAGGAAGAGCAAGAGATCTTCAGTTTTCTTAGGACACAGGTTGGGCCAGCCTTCATCATGTGTGCCTATCATGAAGTTGTGCTAATGTCTCTTTGGAAGGGTCTTCCCAGCAGTTGCAAGGATGGTGGTAGTAAGCTACTCCTTTCCATTGCCTTCTTCTATCAACCAGGTGATAAAAATATATTTGGGCAGAAAGCTGGAAAAAGGGAACCTGCCCACCATTTGTCAAATTGCCACCAAGGTTCCAAAGTTTCAGAAAGTAACTCATTTTTCCTTCCCCCTCTCAAGTACAGGAGGAAGAAGAGTCAGGATGCTGCATTTTTTATAAGCATTAAAAACAAGTTCTTTCCCCCAAAATTGTCTGCCAACCTCCATTGCTGTCCATCTTACATGTCTCCCCCACCAAGACGCTATAAGAATACCCTGGCTTCTCATGAAGTTTACCAGTCCAAAAACCCTGAGTCACCTCTGCAAACAGGCAAGTATGAGTGTGAGAGGTGAAGGACTAATTTCTTGGATCAAATATTCCAATGAAATAAAGTCTTGTTTCTCTGTTGGGAAAGAGTATCAGGAGAGAGAAATCACCACTCTGTCCTTGGTGGTAAATCTCTTCTTCAGTCATTGTCAGATTTTCTGGAACAAGGAACATATTAAATCATGTGGGCTATCATCAACATGTAGTGGGCTGAAGCAGGAACGATGATTTCTCAGCATCCTATCACACAAAACAGGACAGAGCCACCCTACATGTCACTACCAACCAACTGAGAAAAGTAAGTGTCTATATATGGAACACAGGCAAAGGACATGGAGCCCCTGCCTTCATCTCTATATCACAAGACACAATCCGGCAGCAGAGATGACCAGGGGGAGGCCAGGACAGCTTTGCAACCTTGAAAGCAAAGGAGACACAGACCTCTACACTGTGAGCCCTTCTGTATATTTCATGGAGGTCTCAACTCCAGAATCAGATCAGAAGTCACTATGCCTGTAGCCTTTCCAACAAGGAAACAATACAGAGAAGTAACTTCATAAGAGGTAGGGTTTCTACCCTGGAAGCTGTGATTAACAACCTCAGAGACCCTACATGCCTTCCTTCTTTCCCTTTTCTCTTTCTCTCATTTTGAGGACTGTGGTCCTTATCTGTAAGGTTAATTACTTGCCTGTCACAGTGTCCAGTGTCTCTATCAGCTTGCTCTGCATAAAGAGCAGTGGTGTCAAGAAGAAAGTCTCTACACAAGGGAGACTCACATACCCATTCTTTGCCCATTTCTTGCTTTCAAAGAAGGCTGGTCTCCCCTTGAAACTCTCTTTTAGAGGAGTAGATACCATAAGTAAGTCTTCCCAGAGCCATCAAACTGCACACACAATGAGTCTGGTCACATGAACCAGATTGTGAATCTGTCTGCTAGGAGTCTCAAATATAGCATTGATGAGTATGATCAGCACACTATTAAAATAAACATGCTTATTACTGAAACTCTAATAGGTCATAGCAACAGGCAGAGAGAGCATGTGTTACACTCCCTTTCCTTTTCTAATTGTATCTACTTTTATTTCACACTACATGAAATGTGGATGGGAATCTACTTGCTATATTTGATGAATTTGCTCTTTGCATATTCTCCCTGACCTATGGCTTCATTGAGAGAAACATCAATGTTCTTAGAAGTACAAACTGGTCCAATACATTCCTACCAGAACAAGTCAGCCAGAAGGCAAAAACACCTACAGGCCAGGAGAAATGGGGCTCCTTCCTCTCCTGAAAACATGGAATACGGAATGGGACTGTATGAAGTCAGCAAAGCTTTTCACAGGATTTTAGTGGCTCACTAGCAGATGACAGGATTATAGATAAACAAAATCATGGGAACCTGCTGGCTTCAGGTATTTATTTGTTTAGAAAGACTCCCTCAGTGGTCCTCTGTGTTAGCTCTTGTGTTTTATGATTAATATGTTTCATAATAATAATATAATAATAATAATAATAATAATAATAATAATAATAATAAAAACACAACACTTGATCTTACCCTGAAAATATTGGCTAAATATCTCAAGACCATTTGTGAACAGATAGAAAACTTCCTAACTATTACATTGAAAAATAAAGTTAATCTCAGTGTCTGATAAACTATTGGTCATTCAGGACATGTCTGGTAGTATTCTCTGTTCTTTGGGGACACTGGCTCATTTAGCCTCCCAGGAATGAAACCCTTCTGCTGAGGAGGAAGTTGAGGCACCTGAATAGATCTGTAGCACAGTAGGCAGAGTCAGAATAAGGATCACCCGGCCAAATGTCTCTGGAGCCTGGTCTCATCCTCAAAATTCCATGCTATGTCTCAAACTCATGTTTATCTAGATTCTAACATGGGTGAGCTTAGTAGATCGACGGAATCATTGTGGCCTTTTTGTTCCCTGAAATGGGAATCAAGCTCCAAAGCTTTTCACATACTTGGAAAATGCTCTACCACTGATATGCACCCCACCCCAGGTTGGGGTATTTTCAGTAAAACTTATCCATCTATCCCTGTCTCAGCTGCCTAGGGAAGGGGGCAGAACCCAAACAAAGTACAATTTGGCCTAGAAACTGCTGTGTGAGAAGAGTCTACTAATATGTTTGGTAGAAGTTAGTTTTTAGTTACTGTGTTTTAAACAGCAGCATGTCCTATTGAGTGAGACCAGAAATCTGCTTGTTAGATGATAGTGTGGAAGTCCGGCTTCACGTGAAAAATTTTACAGACCCTGAAACTGAAGCTCAGGGAGGGGAAGTGGTCTACACAAGGTCACACAGACATAGTGACTGGGGAAGAACAAGAAGTCTAGGCTCTAGATCAAGCATCATTTTATCTATTCTGCACAACAATCCTGTTCCTCCTACTTCTCCATCCCTTCTCTCCTGCCAGTTTCCATCGCTCTTCCGTACGAGCAGTAAAGCTCTTATTCTATTTGCAAAGTAAATAGAGCTGAGATACAGATTATGCTCAAGCATCGAAGCTTTTATCCAATATAAACAGAATCAGGGTAACTTGTTCCTTTTACTCCTCTCACACACAGGCTCGGTGCCAGCTCCAGCATAATTAGCAAAGGGCAAATAGAACTCTGGCACCCTGGCCAATTGGGGGCCACTGTGTTCCTCCAGCACAAGCAGGGAAATGCTTTGACTTTCTTTCTGCCTATCCTCTCCCCACTTCCCCTCTAGCTGTTGGGAAGACTGGTCTGTTGTGCATGATATGGAGATTGAAGTTCCCTCCTAATCTCCAGGAGTTAATTTATTAGCAGTGAGATGAGAATTAAACAGGTTAATATAAAGATATAAAATATGGTGTGCTACCAGTGTCCTTATTCACTGGCTCTCAGAGACCCCAAACTAACCCAAAAGAATGCACACATACATACACATTGGCACACCTAGACACAGACATATGAACATAGATGTTCATACACACTTGAGAACACACACTTGCATCTCTTATATGTTCCTATCTATGAAAAATAATACACATACTTGGAAAGTTATATTTTATAATAGAACCTCCATTATTCAGAAGACTGATTTTTTTTCTATGAATGAGCCCCTGAAAATTATGTTAGGGGCTCTAGAAAATTCAGCATAATTTTGCTAGTTCACTTTCTGAAAGTGAGTTGATTTGATCATTGTTTTAGAACCCTAGGAAATCAAATCAGAAGGCAATATTCCAGATGACAGTTTGGGATTTGGGGAACAGGATGGAACAGTAAAAGGGTATAAGACTCTGCATCAGAAAATGGTATTAATTCTCCCCTCTGACATTCACCTTGACTTACATAAGTGGAGAATCTCCCAAGGACTCAGTTTTGTCATCTGTAAAGTGGGAATGTCAACAATCTCTTCAGAATATTACTCTGAAGAACAAAAGTTGTATACACAATAGGTTTTCAGGGGCACAAATTCTCAAAGTAAACTTAAAAATTATTTTCTGTAAAGAAGTGGAATGATTAATAAATTAAATCTGAATGCAGCTCCTATAAAGGACCTTAAAAATCATTGACCAATGCAGCAAGAACTGCAAAACTCTAGAGTGTCAAGCAGATGGTGTTAAATGCCATACTCGTATGTTCGATCTCATTCAGATCTTCATTCATTCAATAAATGATATTTGACTGTATATATAAGCTAAACTCCTTTACACTCAAGAAATATCAGTCAATGCATAATATAATCCTGTTTCTCTTCCAGTTTACAGTAGGTCATGAGTAGGCACCTACTGTTTGCTTAGCATTCATCTAATTATTTTGTAGTTAGATATGATATAAGCATATCATATAATGGCAATGCAAATCAGCTTCAAGAGCTGGTAGGGCTAGTCAGACATGTGTAATATACCTGCAATCCCAGCACTTGGGAGGTAGAGGCAGGAGGATAGGGAGTGCAGCTCTGATTACACAGCAAGCTGGAAACAAACCTGGGCTACATGAGAACCTACCTCAAAGGAAGAGGAAGAGGCTGAGGAGGAGAAGGGGGAGGAAGAAGAGGAGATGGAAGAAGAGGAGCAATCAGGTGAGGATAAAAGTCTCCCAAGTGTCTGTCTAAGATGCTTTGAAAAGGTGAGAGTTACCCTACTGATGTATGCTGTGGTGATTTGAATAAGAATGGCTCCCATAGGTTCAATATTTGAATGCTTAGGGTGGGGCACTATTTTGATAAGGAGGTGTGGCCTTGTTGGAGGAAGTATATCACTGGATGGTAGGCTTTAAGGTTTCAAGAGCCCAAGCCAGTACCAGTGGCTTTCTCTTCCTGCAGATCCAGATGTAGAACTCTCAGCTACTAGTTCTCCAGCATCATGTTTGCCTGCATGCTGCTATACTCCCTGCCATGATGTCAATGGACTAAACCTCTGAAACTGTAAGCAAGCCCCAATCAAATGCTTCCCTTCATGAGAGCTGCCATGGTCATGGTGTCTCTTCACAGCAACAGAACATTGACTGAGGCATATGCCAAAAGAAAGTGTGCATAGAAAGAGGATGAGTATGACTAGAGAGGCAGAATGAAAGATGCAAGGGAAGGTGGTAAAGGTGAGACTAAGCTGGAAGTGTTCAAGCAAGAGGCACTGGCCTGCTTTTCAATGTATACTTCCAGATGAGTGTAGAGCATCATTGAAGAGCAGATCCACTTCAAATGGAGGAACTATCTTTGGCTTGTAATTGCTTGACACCCAGTGTGCTTTTGTGTCAGATATTTTGATATCAAAACAGAGACTTCCCATAGCCTGGAGCTTGTGTCGCACACCTACCACCTACTTGACCCTGGTTATGTTAGTGTCCTCATCTATAAAATGAAGGGCTTAAGATAAATGACTAGCAAGATCAACCTCTGCTCCAAGACTGCAACCTCTACCTTATGGGGTGGGGAGCATCACAGTGGCCTGAAGGAGTTAATTCATCTTGCAGAATACTCATAGGTGAGGCACAGAGTATAGGGAGAATCTCTCCCCACCCCCTCCCCAGGAAGACAAAGCTTCCCATCATTTGCCTTTAATCTGTTTTCTTAATTTTCTTCCTAGGGAAAGTCACAGCTCCAATCAGCCCTCTAATCAATGGCTCCACTACTGCTACACAAATGAGCCAGATTTATTAAAGGAGTCCTCTCTCAGATGGAAATGGGCTCCCTGCTGGGGCTGCAAATACAGGCAAAGATTGACTGCTCCCAGAATAGGTAAAGATAGAAGGAAAATGAAAGCATGCAAGTGACAAGGGAGAGGGCACCCAAGGACTCTCAACAGCCCCCCCCCACATGTCCATGAATATACGGTCATCAAGCAGCCTGGAGACCAGCCCCGTTCAGCCTGACCCTGGGCACAGTCATCAGGAAACATTTTCTGTCCCCTCCCTACATACCCTAGGAAAAGAAGGTCATCCAAAGCCAGAGTAGTGGAGACTCTTACAAGTGGAAAACCTCTCAGAGCCAAGTGTTCACAGGCTGTCTGAGCTGGAGAGAGCCCTTAAAGATGAAATACAGCTAATGGGGAGGGCACAGACCTTGAAAGGACCCTGGTATTTCTGACTAATAGCCAGAAGCACAGGAAATTAATATTTCAAGGCTGTAAGGAACTATCCATACTGGATAAAATTAAATATTTATATATTCATAGTTGGGGGCTGGGAGCCCCTTGATTGTGGAGTGGACACTGCATGAAACATTCAGAAATAGCCAGTAGAGACACTCAGGACAAGGACAGTACTATCTATTCTACAAAATTGTCACCACCCTTCATTGTAGACATATTTGTGTTTCTGGAAATTATGGCCATGTTTCCTGGGGAGGTGGTCGGAAAAATGATTTTTCACTTATGAAAACTGAGAGAATTCTGAATGGCCTAAAATCCACTATGAAATAAACAAAGGTGCTCACATGGTGAAGCAGGTGTGTCCCTTTAAAATGATAGTAGCTAAGAGAAAGGGGGTTAGGAAAAGAGAAGACCAGAAGAATGAAGCTGGGACAAGAGTGAGCAAATAATAGAAGTTTCATTCTAGAAATTACAGATGCTAAGTTGCCTAGAATCTTGTTTTAAGTTTTCTACTCTCAATTGTAATTTCTGTTGCCTTTACACCTTAGTTTTAATCAACATGTTAGCCAGAGAAAAAGACTAGTCTATAAAACAAACCAGTTGTGTGGTAGCAATAAGTTAGAAGGTGCTACATATCCAACCATGTGTGCATGATGGGGTGGAGATTATGTTGACCACACAGAATGGTTTTCTATACTATACAAACATGCCTATCAACACCTGCCATTCACACATATATACACACAGACACACACACACACACACACACACACACACACACACACACACACACACACATGAAACAATAAGCGTTCCCAGAGCTACCACCACACGCACACACATATAATAAGCATGCCAAAGATACTGAGTCATGTAGATGCACATGTATTCACACACCCACACACCAACTTAGGAAAGAAGACCCAAAGAAAAGTATTCTTTCATACAACTGGGTAGGATAGGGGTTTGGGGTCATAAAGGAAAGGTTAAGGGGCCTCTGAAGGCTAGAGTACTTGGGCACCCCTTGTTTCTGTAAGGGACCAAGTCCTGAAGGAGAGCAGCCTTAAGAGAGTTTAATGCAACTCATCACCAAGGATGCTTGGAAATGGGAAACAAAAGCACCCAAGTCAAGATGTGGAGGGCAGAGTGGGGAGTGGAACCATCCTATGAAACCTATCTGTCTCCAGACATGGCCTGGTGTGAGTGCTGGGCTAACCCTGGTACCCTCCCATCTGCTTCTCTCCTGGAGTTGCCTGCATTAGCTCTCTTACTCTATATTTCTCCAAGCTCTAAAACCATAAGGAAAAAAAAGTCCTGAATCTCTAGTCCATTCTTTCTCACAGTGTCCACACTCTATCTTGTTTCCCTAAACCCCCAGCTTCTTCAGGGTAGGAACTGACTTCAAGCAGTGTGCCAAGCTTCATCCTTCAATTTAGCACAGTGGTTCTCAATCTATGGGTCACAACTCCTTTGGGAGTTGCCTATCAGATATCCTGCAATCAGATATTTACATCACAATTTATAACAGTAGCAAAATTACACTTATGAAGTGGCAATGAGATAATATGATGGTTGAGTGTCACCACAATGTGAGGAACTGTATTAAAGGGTCTCAGCATCAGGAAGGGTGAGAACCACTGTTTTAGCAGAATCTGTGGTGCACTTAGGAGTAGGCATTTTGTGCTTGTTGATTAAACTCTGAGAAACTACAGAACTTCTCATAGAAAAATCTTAAATGATAAAATTTAAAAGTTGGAAAATTAAACTCAGTGCTCTGTTCTAAATAGGGGGCAGGAAATGGGCCAGCAACGTTTGTTGCTTTTTTCTGTGTAGGGTACATCATTTGGTGAGATTAGTAACTGCACTGATCGATCTACTACAGTCTGCTTGGCATGTTCTTACACCATGATGCTTTCTCTTTCCCTGGAATACTCTCTCCCTTAACTATCCACCCTTATTAAAGCATCACAGTACAGTGCCTCTAAGGCAGAAGTTTTCCAGGGCTAGAGAAGAGCCTGGGAATGGTGGCTGATTTCTCCTGCCATCACATCTGAATGTGAGGAATGGGGAATGTGGGTTCTGCATGCATCCGCAGTCTTGAGTCTTCCCGTCTTGGATGGGGATGGGCAGGCCCTAGACAATCACAATGGGAAAGCTTTTCCCAGCTGGGAGGAACAGGATAAGTTTGTCAGCCATTCATTCTCTCTAACATCTCCTTCACCAAATCTGCTAACTTTCCTCTTCATGTTTATACATTATTAAAACTTTTTTTTATCCTGTAAGACTCTACCCTGGGATCCTACATTAATTGTGGGAGCAGTGAAACTATTTTCAGAAAGCTTCTATTTTAACCCTCTCCTTTCTCCATTTCAAACACCCTGAGGAGGGAGGCAGGAGAGTGCCACCTGGAAGGTCTCCTTCATAAGCCGGCAGATGTGAGGAGAGACTGCAGAGGGGCAGTGTGTTCCACCTACAGGACCCATTACAATGCCTCTTGTTTAGCATTGCACAGTCATTTAACCTTTTACATTTGAAAAACAGATTCTGGACTTATTCTTTGGAAAGCCAGGCAGAGGTTTGTGGCCCTGCCAGGGAAGAAACATATCTGCCATCATCTTTTCATTCCAGACAATCTAAGTGGAGCTGAGGACAGATGCCTCCCTGGTTCCTACCTGTTGACGTTTACTCCTGAAGGCCGCTTGTTTTCAGGGTGAGCAAATTTTGTCTGGGAACCAATTAAATATACATAATGCAATGACTAGAGAGATCTCAAGAAGCTGAGCAGAGGAGTACTAAGCAAGGGGAATCACTTCCAGATGAATTACTGACCAAGATTTCACACATGTAAATACACACACACACACACACACACACACACACACACACACACACACACACACACACACACATGCAAACACAAACACACACACTCACACATGGAAGCTTATTACCCTCCACAGGAACACACTGCATCTATGTGGTCTTCGCAGGAGTAAGAATGATGAGCTCTTTGCTCTAAACCATACTTTTTGGTGGATGAAAAACATACTTACATTGCTTTGAGTGTCTGGTTTTGCCAAGAAAGCCTGAGTCAGGAGATTTCAGAAGAAAGCTGAAACACTAGAAGTGTTACAGAAATGTTGTATGTCATGGGAAAAACATTAATCGATTAAAAAGGAAAAAATGTTTCACTTAGAGAACAAATTTTGTGCCAGTTGCTAAATAGGTCATGACTATCAGATGTTGTCACCTGTGCTATCACCTGCCTTTGTCAGCCCAAGTGGAAACATTTGATTTCTGTTAGAAGCAGGGGGTGGGGGGAACTAAGGCAGTATGAAAGGAGTGATAAGGTCATCAGTGAGGAAGTAAAGGATATTTCTCCAATTCATGAACTGCTTTGATGTCAGTCACCTAATGAAAAATCTATGGGTATGCCAAAGGAGGTGCAATTCTTCCTTGAGCATTGACTCTCCTCAGTAGCGGCCTCCCACTTACCTCTGATAAGTTGTCTCACACATGTCACTGGAAGCTGAAAAGAGTACTAGTTTCCATGGCTATGGAACAGATAACCATAAACATGTAAGTTTCGACCTCCACTTACTGTGTGATAGTTCCTGAGGATCAGAAACTAGCAGGACTTTTTCAATCTTCTTCTTAGGGTCTCTCAAGGCTTTGATCAAGCTGTCTCCAGAGCAGGATTCCCCTTGGACTACAAGAACTTCTGTCTTGGTTAGTTTTCTGTTGTGATGATATGACACCATGACCAAGGCAACTTAAAGAAGAAAGAGTTTGGGGCTGGTGAGATGGCTCAGTGGTTAAGAGCACTGGCCGTTCTTCCACAGGACCTGGGTTAAATTCCCAGCACTCACATGGCAGTTCATAACTGTCTGTAACTCCAGTTCCAGGGGATCTGACATCTTCATACAGACATACCTGCAAGCAAAACACCAACGCACACAAAATAAGAATAAATAAATCATTTTTTAAAAAAAGATGCTGCCTTTAAAAAAAAAGAAGAAAGAGTTTATTGGGGCTTACAGTCACGGGGGTTAGAGTTCATGACTATCATAACAGGGAGCATGGCAGCAGGCAGGCAGGTATGGAGATAGAGCAGTAACTAAGAGCTTACATCATTATCAATAAGCAGAAGAGATAAAGTTAACTTGGAATGGCAGGGAATGGCATGGCTTTTGAAACCTCAAAACCCACCCCCAGTGACACAACTCCTCTAACAAGGCCACACCTCCTAATAATTCCCAAGCAGTTCAACCAAATGGGGACCAAGTATTCAAATGGCTATGGGGGCCATTCTTATTCAAACCATAACAACATGCTTGCCTAATCAGATGGTGTTAGCAGAATTCAGTTTATATGCCACCTATTGGCTATCATCCCTAAAGGTCATCCTTATCTCCCTGTCGTGTGGACTCTACCAACTCCAGATTTACTTCCTCAAGACCACAAGGAGGAGACATCTAGAGTCTGATATCAAAACAGAGTCTGCAACAGCTTAGCATCATCACACTGTGGGGTATGTGATTAAAAGGAGACATCCCATCACTTTGCTGTGCTCTGGTGGACAAAAGTAAATCGCAGATCCTGTCCAAACTCACAAAAGAGAATCACCAGAGAGTGTGGATGCCAGAAGGGAGAGCACACAGGCCCAATCTGTACTCTCTTAGCCCCATTTGGGAATTTGGTGATAGGTTTTAAGTGGGGGAAGTAAAATTGTGATATGATTATTTGATGTTATCTGTCTCACAGAAAACATGAAAACTCAGTCGAGCATAGAACCCATTCCAGACAAGTGTTTAACAAGCTATTAAGAAAACACAAAGAGGTTGGCTCATTAACTGATATCTAAAGGAATTATAGACTCAACTAGCAGCTGGAGTGTTAAACTGACACTCTTCACCTCTGGCCCACACCCTTTTTTTCCCCTTGTTTTAACTTTTAGGAAAATAAAATAAATAAAAATCTTGAAAGTTTCTACCATTTTCTCCACTATCCTAAAATTTGGAGATGGGGTAAACACATGGTGTCTCAGAGTGGTCTTAGCTGAGTCACAGTCATCTTCAGCTGTCTGACTAAGCGCAAGTGATGGGGTGGCATCCCAGTCACATGAGCCAGGCCCTCTGAGCACAGAATAAAGCAACTTGCCTTTTAACAAAAATAAAGGTAATCTCATTCACACTAAAGTATGCAGGACACAGCTAGACAATACTTGGGAAACCTTAAAATACCCATTTAAGGCTATTAGAAGTTCTGAAGCAGGACCACATATCTATCCAGTACCTGGGTGATACCATTGTTGCTGTTCCCTGGAGCATAGTAAAATAGCAAGAGTCAAGGTCAAGAAAGAATGAAAGGAACAGAAAGCAGACAGTGTTCTCCACCAAAAGAAACTGTGAATTATGTGATCTAAACTAATAATATGTAAAATGAAAATCTCTAGAAACTTTCTAAAGCCATGTGGGGATTGCTTTCTGTGTGTGCATGTAATATCTTATGAATTCGGGAGGGAGGTGGTGTTTAGACCCAGGGGTGGGACTTCAAGGAAAGTGTATGAGATCTAGAGTGAAATTATAAAGCTAGTGGATGCATGGCTAGAGAAAACAGGATGCACAGAGGAGACAGTGAGGGTCCAGGAGAGGATCTGGTAAGACCAGAGCTTAGCTAGACCCTCCATTTAGCAGGACCAAATTGAGTATACAGCATACAGACATGGGGTCAACCAGAAAAGGAGATAAAAAGGAGAAAGGAGACATGAGTTTTAACAATTACAGTTCTAGAATTAACCAAGAGTTTGGGACTAAATGCACAAAGAAGATCAGAGAATAAATGAACTCCCTAGTAGCCTGAGGAGGGTTAAGGTAGACAGGGAGATGAGCTCCAACTTAGATACCCGCAGGACCAGCTGCAGTTAATCTCAAGGGCAAAATCTTGGCTTTGAGCTGAAGAGGAGGATCAGTAAAAACTCATGGTTGGTCCATGGTGGCTTACTAGAGATAGCTTAAATTAGGGAGAAACACTTTTTGGGAAGGCTGAGGATGTGTGATCTAAATGAAGATCCACAAACCTGCAAGTGAGAAGACCCAAATTCCCCTGTTCCATTCATTCATGCCTTACACATTTACTAAGTGTCTACCAGAGTCTAAATCCTGTGCTAAGTTCCAGAGAAATAAAATAGCAAAGAAAATAGTAATGGTAAAACAAATGGTATAAAAATAACAATGCTGAAGATCTTATTCTGAGTGGTTGATTTGTGCTAAGCACCATCTTATTTATGGTTCACACTTGTTTAAATATTAGCACAACTTGAGTAACAGGTGCTTTTGGTGGAGTGGGAGGTGGGAGAAGGTCTCATGTAGTCCAGGCTGGTCTTGAACTGACTGTGTACTTGAGAATGGTCTTGAACTTTTGATCCTCCTGTGTGCTTCTTCCTTCCACCTGCTGGGAGAGAAAGTGTGCACAGTCCCACCTGGGTTTTATGTTAGAGCTCTGTGTGTGCTAGGTAGGCAAGCACTCTCTCAACTGAGCTACATGCCCCCAGCCTGGGAAGTGCTTTTATATCCACTCTTCGAAAGTAGAAATTGAGGTATTATAAGACAGAGCTTTTGTGTTATAATAAAGCTCATGTCCTAACAAATACACCTTCAGTCAACAAAGTTGCTTTTTGTTGCTTAAACGCTGTGAGTTCAATCTGAGTCAGACATCCCTCACAGAATTGTATGGCATGGTAGCTATTACACCCATTGTACAGATGGGCAAACTAATTTCATATAGGCAAAGTTGTTTTTCCAAGATACCACATATAAGACTTAAACCTACACAGACTGACGCTAAACTGCATTTTAGGAGGCAGGTTGCTCCATATATAAAATATTGGGTTATCCCCATGAATTTCTTGAATTTCCTGGTGGTTTGTTTGTTTGTTGTTTGGTGTGTGTGTGTGTGTGTGTGTGTGTGTGTGTGTGTGTGTGTACGTGTGTGTGAATCAGATGTGTGTCCAGCAGACCATAGGAGACAGTCAAAGAAAAGGCTGTAAGTTAGGAATAAATCAGATAGGAAGTCATCCATGTGCCCTCTGTGTGATCAGTGGCTGTGAAGAGCACATTCCTCCCTCTCCCACCTGTTGGAACAAGACAGGCTATGTCCAGACTAGGCGTTTCCTCAGCCTGGAGTCTCCAATGCATGAGGAATAAATGACTCTGTGGGCACAGAGATTTGTCTCAGCACAGATACAGACACCTTCCTGATCGAAAAGAACAGGAAAGAATTTAAATTGAGGTCTTGAACTGAGGGTAGAGTACATTCATCATGCTCATTGCTAGAGTCAGAAACAAATTCATTTTTCCTGCAAGGGGTGTTATCAAGCAGGAAATCAAGTTCACAGGTGAAGGAGATGGTGAGGTCCCAAGGGGAAAGACAAAGGTGCCCAATAGATACAGAACACATGGAACTAGAATACTTGAATCTCTAGGCTGTATAGAACTCCCAACAAGAGTCTCCATAAACGATTTGCTTCTTGTTAGCTTTCTAACAGATGACCTACATTCAACAGATCTTGCAAGATTTCCAAATTTTCTCTGACCCAGAGTCAAAGTGACTCATTCATTCATTCAGCAAATATTTAATAAATGTCTTGAAATTCTAGGACTAGAGATTTAACAGTAAAGCAAACAAAATTGACCCTGCTCTTATCAAGCTTATTTCTAAACACAGAAAGTAATCAGAGCCGGTAACTACATCTATGTGAATAATTGCACAAGTCATTGATAGATGGTGATGTGGGCTGAGGGCACAGGAAGATGATCTGATGGAGAGTGGCAGAGCTGGCACTGAGACATGAAGGTGAAGGGAACTATCTCAGGGGAGGGGACACTTATCTGAGACCTGAAACAGGAAAATGAATGCATATAATGAGCAGGGAAAGAGAGTGCTAGGACAGAAGAGCCACAAGTCCAACGGCCTCTGAAACAGGAGAAGACTAACAGGAGGCTGGGAAGGCTAGGGTGCATAAGGGATCTAGTGACATGACATATACAGAAGTCACCACAAAGCTGTTGCACACAGGACTTTGTGGCCACAGTAGGAAGCTGTCTTCATTGTGGGACTAAGCACCAGCATTAAGCAGAGGACTGGATTGGTTTGCTTCATGAAGATCTCTCTGCTAATTCAATGGAGAATGAAGTATGAGTAGCCTAGAACAGTAGTGGGGAGGTCAGCAGAAAACAGCTGCAGACATCCAGGAAGGGGATGATGGCCACCTGGATTAAAGTGGGGCTGGGGCACAGTGGAAAGAAGGGGTGATACGGGCCATTCTGGAACTAGACCTTGGTGACTGGCTAATATGTAGTTGTGGAGATAGATGCAAGGGCACCCTTATGCCTTAATGTCATAAGTTTTCTGTACTTCCAGCTGTGCTTTTTAAGTTTCTCTCAGATTTATCTAATAGAGATGCCCCAGCATGTGAAGCACAGCAGCCAACCTGTTTTTTCTACTCTTTTCTCCTGCTGTCAGTCATGACCAAAGGAAAAGTCCAGAAGCCGGAGAGAGCCAAGGCTGTGGATGGAACCCACCACCTGGACATGCACCATTCAGGAACAGTCAGCTTTGGAGATGGCTTTGTTGAGAGATAAGGACCCAGGGGAAGTTAATATATCCCTTCAGAGCATTGGGAAATGACTTTGCTTGCCATTTTAGATTGATCTCATCCCATGGAAGAGGAATGAGTAGCTTATCATAATAAACACATGAGGGGAGGTGTGGATATATATGCATATGTGCACATGTGGGTGTGTCAGTGTGATGTGCATATTTGTGCATGCATGTTTTAGTGTGCTGTGTATTGATGTATATGTGTGCACATGTGTGTGTAAGCCAGTGCTTTACATCCCTGTATATATGTGCATGTATGAGTAAAAGTCTGTCAGTGTTTTGCATTGTGGGTATATATGCATGTGTAATGTGAGTGTATGTACATGTATCAGCATAATGTTGTGTATAGATGCATGTATACACAACTCTGTGTTGTGCCTGTACGTGCACATGTGTTGTGACTGTATATCAATATGTAGTACATGTGTGGTGTGTGTGTGTGTGTGTGTGTGTGTGTGTGTGTATATATACATCATGTGTGGATGCATGTAAATCTGTTTATTTCCCACAATTTTTGGGTGCATGTTCATGGTTCGATGCAAAATCACAGCTCTTACCTGAAAGGTACTAAGAAATAGTTTATGCTGAGCCAAATATGAGTGAACAAGCCCCAGAAATACAGACTCAGGTTGTCCTATTCGCATCTTCTAGTGTGGAAATGGTGATGTGAACATTTAGTCACAGAACAAAGGAAAATTCATAAATCAAGGGGCCAATGAGGACACAAGACAGTGGATTACAGCAAAGTGAGGAAACTCTTGCTGTCGGATTCAGATATTACTCAATGGTTGGAGCTAGTAGTCTGCTAAATTAATACATTCCAAAGGTTTTATCAGACAATTGGAAGGTTATTGGGTTAGATATAAAAGGTAGAAGCTAAGTGGCCATTATCTAAAGATAGCCCAAAATATTTCTAGCTCTGGATTGCAGCATTCAATGCTCCACAATCATCCCATTCTAACCAGTAATTGACCTTGGAGAATCTTCAACATAAATGAACATAGAACAACATAGACTTTTAGGGGGAAATTAAATTTACACATGTATGGGCATGCATGTGTCTGCATGTTGTATGTGGTGCATATGTATGTCTGTGTGTTGTATATGAATGTATGAGCATGCCTGTCAATTTATTGATTATGTGCACATGACCTTAAATTAACAGCAAGAAAAATATTGTGAATCTTGGCTGTGTGAACTTGTGTCTAACTTATAATATGAACAGGAATCAGGAGTGTAAAACAGTGACCAAAATTCTATTTCATAAGTCAGGTTCACTGCTCCCCCAATACTGGAAACCTCTCTCCAAGTGGGGCTACTACTCCCCAGAGGCTAGGGTCAAGGTAGGGTATGACCCAGAAGGAATCCATGGAATGCTGTCCACTTATGTGCCCCATTCAAGACCAACTAATCACAGACAGGAAGGATGTCTTTACAAACTTTTCTTTGAAATAAAATATAAACATAGAACTAAGTCTACACCATATTCCTTAGGTAATCAGGAGATGTGAAGTATCATATTAGATGGAGAAAAGGAATCATGAGGACAGACCCAAAGGGGGTGCTCTGTTTGGCTATGACAAAATGGGGGAGCAGCAAAGCGTGACACCCTCTGACCCTTCAGATGGGAACGCTCAAATCAAGTCCTTTTCTCCATAGCAACAAGTGACAACCCTTTCGCCCCTCTTTGCTTTTTAAAAGAAAAGGAGAAAATATAATAAAATCATAACTGCTAAGGGACAAGTCTGGACCTAGCAATCAAGAGGGCCCTCTTAGCTTTGTGTTCGGGAGTTGAGCAAGAGGCAGAATCACACCACGTAGGAGAATTCACCATTGACATTTGGGTATAGGCCAGTTCTTAGCTGAGTGGCCCTGGACAACTCCTTGTCTTTTCTCAATGACTTCCTAGTTCAAACAGTGTAGATAAAATGGTATTGAGAACGAATGGGCTAATATAAGACTGAGAACAGTCCCCAGGACATGACAATCAGTCCATCAATATTAAATGTGTTTTCTTCTAAAACCTGTCTTCTGTACCAAGAGCCTTTGTAATTTTGACTCCAAAGAATTCAACTTAAAGTACCTCAGGCTACTGAGATCCAGTAGAGTTGGACTTGCCCCTACTTCTGTGGAAACTTGAGCTAAACTGTCCCAGAGAGATGAGAATTTATGCCACATAATATAATTTGGACAAGCACCCTGAGGTGTCTGGTTTCCATGGTTACCATCCCAACTGGGAGTCTTAGACATGACCAAAAGGTCTCTTTAACTAGGATGACTGGTGGATGCTGCAGCCAGCATCAAAAATGAAACATTTGGGCAAAATGTCATAGCAATGAGCTGTTTTAAAAACTTGAAGCTGCTTGAAGAGCTCAAGCTCTTGTCTCCTGATCAGTGTTCCAGGGACTCAGGAAACAGAATGATCTCTTCCCAAACTTGTTTTCCTTAGTCAGGCCAAAGATTCATTAATTAACCATTAGCCTCATTTAGCGAGAGAGAGTTTCACAGAGCACCTGGGACCACTATTCACAGATCCCATGTAGAGGCTGTCAGGCAAGGCAGGCAGAGAGCTGAGCCTTGATGATCTGACTGGCTTCGGGTACTGTGGCAACCAGAAATCAGCTAATAAGTTCAGTCCTCCAGGAGTATCCACCACCTCCTTCACCCCAGGATAAAGTAGCAGCAGTGTGAAAGCCTTTCCTGATTTAACCCAAATCTGAGGTCCAGAGAAATATATTGTCCAAGGTTACAGTTGGACTAAGACTGGAAACAAAACTCCAGTGTGTGATTCCCAGCTGCTCATACAGACTCTCTCATCTGACATTTTAAACAGGAGGAAGAAAAGTGCCGCTTCCCCACCAGGACATGTGGTTAATCCCTTGCTGGACCCAGAGTGGGGACAATGTTTTGGAAAGAATAGGGAAACCAGTTGTAACTGGTCTCCTGCCTAGTTCCCTCCCCTAAGATTTGATACTGTTGGCAGAGTGATTTTCCTAAAACTTAGATCTGTTCATATCACTCCCTGTTAAATCCTTAAATGACTCCCTACTGACTTCAGGATAAAATCCAAAAGCCTTGTAATAAGGCCATTCATTAACAAGCTCCTGACTCCTTTGCCAGTTTCAACTCTGCTCATCACTATCCTAGTGCACATATGTTACACTTCGTCCATAAGAGGATGCTTACTGTCCCCAGGAACCATACATTCCTTTCTCCCCTTTCAGGATCCTAAACAAATGGCACACTACTCCTCTACCCCTTTCAGATTTCCAAGCACCCCCCCTTTAGTTACAGACCACCTCCTCTAGGGAACCTTCCCTGACCTTCAGACTGAATGAGGTTCTCATACCTGGGTTTTGAGAACATCCCCTAGGCAGCTCTTCTTCCAAAGCTTCACAGCCTTGAAAACCATGTGTGAAGATTAATTTTTGTAAACTTGGCATAAAGGCATCTGGGAAAAGGGGACTTCAACTAAGGGATTGCCTCCATCAGACGGGCCTGTGACCATGTCTGTGGGGAATTTTTTGATTAATGGTTGATGTGGAAGGGTCCAGCTCACTGTGGGCACTGCCACCCCTGGGCAGGTGGGCCAGGGTTGTATAAGAAAACGAGTTAAGTGAGTCATGCAGAACTAGTAAGCAGCATTCCTCCATGGTCTCCTTCAGCTCCTTCCTCCAAGTTCCTACTTTGAGCTACTGCTGTGACTTCCTCTGATGATGGACGATAAGCCACTTTCCTCCCCTTGTTGCTTTTGATTCTGGTGTTTATCACATCCGCAGAGAAAGCAAACTAAGACACCATCCATCTGCTAGGCTGCCCAATAGCATTCCTAGGATAGAGGTTGGCAATTTCATGTTCCATGTTCCCAGCCCTAGAATAGATGCATGCTGGCACATTGCTGAAGCTTAATAGTTAACAAATATTTCACCTACCTAAAAAATGTTCCACATAACATGAGCAATTGTGTGTGTGTGTGTGTGTGTATACATCATTATTTTGCATGTGTGTTTTGTTAAAACCTAGAAAGAACAGGGGGTAAATTGCCAACTCTTAATTACTTTGGAAGCAATTATCACCTGCCTTGTCAGAAAAAAGGAATGGCATCAATAACCCAAATAAATAAATGGTCCAAAAGCCATTTCTAGTCAGTCATGGTGTAGGTAGGTGTGAAGAAGAATGGGTGTGGACCCTTACCTGGGGGGCTCACTTTTATAATATTTTATAATCCAACCTGTGCTCTGTTGGTGTTATTCACATGCCTGGTCACCGAAGAGCTAACAAGAGAGAATGGCAAGAAGTGGAGGAACTGAGTCTGGCCCGTGACATATAACCTTATTTCTTCCAATAACAACCAGTCTTATGAGAAGAACCCGATCTGACTTCTGGTTGCTCTGGAGTAGGGGTGGCAAGTGGTTCTCGCTTGTTCTTCTTATTTCATAAATAAGGAAACTGAGGCCCATAGACATGGAGTTTGAGCTCATGGTCACATGGGGAATGATAAAGGCACTAAAGTATAAACACAGCCTCTTTCCACCCCACTAAGACCAGATCCTTATTTCACACCTGATAGAAGTTGTTTGGGAAACAAGGCCAGTGACTTCCAAACCAAAGCTTGAAGAGAGTCTTTTTGCCAGCTGACAGAATTTATTCTTCCTGGATCAAATCACAAGTCTCCTCCCAATCAGGTTCAAGTGTCCCATAAGGTATACATCTGGGGGTTATGGGGAGAATGGTTTACCTTCCATTGATCTAGAAACCGAATCTCTCCACTGGCCTGAGAGCTGCATTTTGAATGTAATGGTGTCTTTTGAGGCTGTAAAGGAGAATGAAACAAACAAAAAACAAACAAACAATCCTCCAAAGAAATGTGACAGCCTTCCTAGAAATGGTGACAGAGAATGGGAGCCTATTCCTGGAGGGTTTTTTTTATTTTTTTATTTTATTTATTTATTTATTTATTTTTTTGGTTTTTCGAGACAGGGTTTCTCTGTGTAGCTTTGCGCCTGTCCTGGAACTCACTTGGTAGCCCAGGCTGGCCTCAAACTCACAGAGATCCGCCTGGCTCTGCCTCCCGAATGCTGGGATTAAAGGCGTGCGCCACCACCGCCTGGCTATTCCTGGAGTTTTAAGGTGACATCCTTTCCAAAGTACAATTCTAACTTTGGAGGAATAATAAATGACTGTTCACTTAGGAGAGTAAGTTAAACTTTGAGTTTTTCTAGGTCTTGTCAGCTTCCCTCCATGTTGGGTCCATCTGATGGTTACACTGTAGAGAACAACTTGAGAACAATTCCCTAGATGAGTCATTGCTGAGTCATTTATTAATAATAATGTTGGCTTCATATCATGGTTTGAAAGAATGTTCCCAAACATTTGAGATACCATTAGCATTAGCTGCTTCATGCTCTACCCCGGACCCTCAAACCATGGTAAAGACCAACTGCCTACCCTCAAACATAAGATGATACAATGATAAGCAAGGCAAAGCAGTACTTGAAGATCTAGAGTGCAAGAGGAAAGGCACAGAAACATCCAGAAGTCAGAGTACCATATGCAAGGACAGAAGCAGGCTGCCAGTGCTGAAGAAAAATGAAGTGGGAAAACATGACTAATACTCTCCATGGCGGAGCAAGCTACTTGGGAAAGGAGAAGGAAGAGCAGGGTTTTGAAGATGAGTGTAACATTCACTTCGTTCTATTCTATCACAAACATGTTCCTAGAACTCTTTGTCTTGAGCTGTCTCTTAACCAAAGAACCACAGTAGCAATCTCCTGTGTGGCAGAGAATTAACACTTTCATTTGTAGAACTGAGATTAGATGGCCAGAGTTCCAAATAGCAAATACATCACCTTGAAAGGCATCCTTACAGTGTGTGTCCCTTTTCTTTTTGTACATGAAGAAGACAGATCTCCTCCCAAACATTCTTCATTCATATGGATTCATTTCATAACTGTGGGGAAGGAAGATGAACTAATATCCTCCAGCAGTTGCATTCTGCCTCTTACCATTTTCCATATTATTCAGCAATTATAGCACCTTCTTTTTTATCTCAGGGCCCACAGGTTCAAGCTGGCATCTCTCTTATGACCATGATACCAGCAGAAAAAATTCTCTGTGGTGGTAATGAAGTGTGTGGAACCCAAGTTAAATTTATTCCAGAATAGTGGGAAAGAAAATATATGTGTTGTGGGGGGGGATCTTAGTATCACCTCCACCCATGCAATTTTAGCATCCCGTGCCTCTTGCACCTCCTTATATAGAAGTCAAACAAAGCAAGCCATTTCATCCTAGCCTGTCCTTTCCCCCTGCTCTATATAAAGCTAGCTACAGATGGCATGCATGGATTGATGATCCAAAACTCCCCAGTGCCCACTCCCTTCCATCAAGCTGGTTCCTAAATCTGTGGATGTAGCAGACTTCAAAAGAGGAAGTGGTATGATGGCACAGCATGAGCCTTGGCACACTCGAGTCCAGGCTGTGCCAGGGCCGTGATGCCCGAGTCTCACCAGCTCCCAGGCAGCACTAGGACTGGCATCTGGCTGCCCCATTGCCCACATGAGGGGAGCCTGGTGCTGAAAGCCAAGTTTCTCTCTCTCTCGTACACTCTGGGTAGGAGGCAAAGCAATCCACAGTAATGTGGGAGGAAAAGGAGTACTGATGGAGAGGGGTGGGGCAGTATATAGGAGTCTGGAAGAAGCAACCTTGAGCACATCCTCCTTTCTAGCTCATTCTCCTTGCCTAGTGAATCCAGAAGAAAGAAGGTTCAGCCAGAAGGAAGAATAAGGACAATTTCTTTTGACCTCTCTTCCCTTCAAGTTTTTGCATCTGCTGTCAATTCTTTTTAATACTCCTTCCTCTGTGATCCTAGGTTCCACCTCAGGTATTTATCCTATTCTAAGCACTAGATAAAATACTTAATACTTCTTTCTCCTTTAGCAAAAATGTAAGCTAATACTGCAATGTCGCTGTTCCCCCCTTTTTAAGAGAAAATAGAAATGTTAAAGATGTTATCAAGATCACCCAACTCTTAAATGACAGAGTCAAGATTCAAACTCAAGTCTAGGGAATTTCCAAGCTTGTATCCCTGAAGGATCTCATAAACTCCAACCAGTTATCATGACAAAGCAGAAAAGTATTGCTTGAGGCTCCCTACCTCATAGATATTTACATTTTAATAGCCTGTCTCTTAACAAGGCTTCAATGAGCAAAGAAATGAACTGCTTGTAATGCTATTTGGAGCACTGTGATAGGTCACAGAGGAAATTCATGGGGTCAGGGGTGTCTCAAATAACAATGTCTATCTCAGCTCCATAGAATGAAGCCAAGCTGATATGAAGGAATACTGGAACCCCTGCTTTGCATTTATTTTGATATAACCTTTGCTTGTTAAGGGTTGTAACCAAGAGAAGAGAAATTTTGTATAGACATAGGAAAGCCTTCCCAGTGAGGGAATTTAGAAGATTATTAATAACATTCACATACACACTCAGATAGACTTACACATTCACATACACAGTTACACACATTCACACACTCATACACACTCACATACATACACACACACACACACACACACACACACACACACACACACAATCAGCTCATTTAATCCTGCCTGGTCCTGGAGAAATAAACAAGGTGGCTTTCCAGAGAAACCCTCAGCTTAATCTGGAGCACTTGACCTTTACATGATGTACCTCATTTTATTTTCCAAGACTTCCTAAAGACTCACTGTTATGATATATTGCATGCAGTGACCCCCCCCCCAGCTGGCCAGACCAGGGAGTCCCACGAGTGAGGGAAAATATGCTGGCATGCTGGGCAGATGCAGCAGCAGGCAGTGGGCAAGACACGTCATTTGGCCATGGCAGTGGCAGTGGTGGCAGTGGCAGTGGTGCGGGTAGACATTCATTCACAACCCAGGTGCTACATCTGCACAGAAATGAGTTTATTATAATATAAAGATAAAGAGACAGAAAAACAGGAAGTAGAGAAAGGAAGGGGGGATGTCGAAGGTGCACACCTCATGGCTGGAAAGAAAGAGAGTAGACGAGAGAAAGAGGAAGGGGAGGAGTTTTTCCTTAAAATGAGGTTTTTACATCAGGACTCAGGGTGGCACCAAGGGGTGGGTCAGAATATTAACATCCACTAGTAGTTGCCATTTTTATGTACTTGAAACAACATTAAATAAGAAAAACTAGAATATTCCAACATATTCCTGTGGAAAAAAACAAAAATAAAAATGTGTTTCCAGACTTGAGTCCTGATTGAGTCCAACTAATAAAATGAAGGGATTCAGTTGTCTCCTTCCTCCAGGCCTCCTGACTTCTGTGGATACCTTCAGTTATAGCCTAAATGAATTCTGTCCTCTTTCTCCATCCCTGATTGGATATCACTACTTCACAACCACCAAACACAAGTTCTAGAGTGAAAATGACCTTAGTTACCTTCTCTCACATCATGCTAAGTGGAGAGAATACATCCCCATATGAAGGAAAGACACATGGTATTAGCCTGCTCCACTGCTGACCTTGGCAGAGGCTAGAATGCCAGCACCCTGCTCAGATGTGCCCTCCCTCCTGGCCCTTCCCTTCTAAAAGGATCCAAATTAGAGGGGAGGCAAGAAGACAAGCCTTACTAGGAAGATTTTCCTATATCTAAGCAAAGTTTCTCTAGTTACAATCTCTAACAAGTACAGCTTCTGTTGGTATTAAAGTAGAGCAGTAGGCACAGCCAGGCAATATGCCACAGGCCACCCAGGGTCTTCTACCTGCTGCAGGAGTGGAAGGACAATCAGCAGAGCTCCAGTACCTCATTCCTGAAACAAAACACAGGTGAACAGAGCCTCTATGTTCCAGTCCCTAAACAAATTGCAAGTGAGGTAGACCAATGTAGGCTTTGCTCTCCTAGGATTATATTTCTAAGTTCTCCTCAGCATTCTGGCACAGCCAAGAAGTCTTTGTTATCTCTGCTCCATTGATCAACAAAGGTATGTTCTCTGACAAAAGCTTTTAAGTTGACAACTAGTAGTCCAAGGATGTTTTGGTTCTAGAAGTATTTGCACTTAAGGATATTCAAACCAGACAGCACTTAGCTTGAGCAAAAGCCCTTTGCAGTGGTCTGTAAACCCTGCACCATTTTTTTCCTTCTACCCTTTGAGCCCATTCTTTATAAATATCTGGGCCTTTGTTTGCCCATACTCCATTCAGCCTAAAATTCTCTACCACTGCATTCACCCTAGGGGCTTTGCCCTGGCTTTTCTTTTTGACTAGAATAGAATCTGCCCTTAGAAGCCATTGAGATAGGTGCTTTAGCAGACACTTGCCAGGCAATCTCAACATCCTGAGTTTACCCTGGAACCTAACTCCATAAAGAGTCCTTTGACCTTCACACAAGGACTATGGCATGTACACACACACACACACACACACACACACACTAATAGTAATATCAATAATAATTCATTTAATTTTTAAAAATACTTCCTGAGAAATCTCCTTAGCTCTCTACCTCACTACATGAAGTCTTAGTTCAAATACTTCTTTTCAGGGGTCTTACATCTTCCTTAAGCATCCTGGGAAAGATGCAATCATCTTTGTGCCCTTTTCCAAACACCCTTTCCCCTCTATTTTTTTTTCTTTTCCATAGCCCTTGTCATTTTACAGCATACTGCCTAGTTCTTTACTGTGTTTACCATTTGCTTTTTATCTTCATACCCTGGCAGATGTGAACCCAATGACAGCAGACATATTTGAGTTTTCATCATTAATCCATCTCAGAGGTCTTAGGTAATGCCAGGTAACAGGCACTGGAGAAATGTTGACTGTAAGAACACCAAGAGAAAGAGACCCACACTCATGATGGAAGTGCTCCCTAGAACTGTGTTTCCATCCAGACATACAGTGAGCTGGCCCTGTGCCTCCTGCATTCTTCCCAGTCTTGGTCCTTGACCCTCTTTGGTCCATTTTCCTCTGTGCAGTTCACACTCTGTAACAATATGAGGACCCAGAGCTCCTGGCTTCCCACTGAGGTCTACCATTCCTCCATTTGCTTCTTTACTTGTGTACAACTCAGCCTGCCCTGCCCACTCTGGTCTCCTGACTCTGCATGTCACCTGGGTCTGTCTGAATGCTAGACTTTTCTGCCACACCACAGCCTTCTCAGGGTCACTGTTTGGCTCACAGAGTCCCTTCTAGGAGAATATAGACCCTTGAAAGAGGTAAAACTCCTGAATGTATCTGAATGCATTTAAATCAATAGCAGCAAGCTCTCCATTCCATCAGGAAACAAGTTTAATAAAGACCATGATGCATAATTATGCCTGCTTTTGTTCTGAATGTCAGAAGTAACCTTGAATTTTCTCATCATCATGACAAGAGCTAAACAATGTAAAAACCAGAAGCCACAATGATGACAAACTGTCCCCACACTACACATGTGTTTTACAGAAAAACTCTCCTGGTCTAAATCTTTCTGACAGGAAAAAAACAAAAATCAAATGATCCTTTACTTTTCAACAGCTACTCAATCTCAAAGCCTAGCAGTCATTCTTTTAAACTGCCAGCAGCCATACTACCAAGTTTATAACATGGGATGTTTCAGACCAGAATGAATTGTGGAGCACCTGCCAGCTCATTATGCCTGTGAAACTTCAGCATCAATGAGCCCCTGTGTGCTTCCCACCATTCTCCATCACATAGGACCTGCCTATCTTCAACATCCTGGTCTATTCTCAACCATTTCATCCCATAGTACATGAAATAATGCCTGACATGTATCACTTGCACACCCAAGAGTAAGTTCATATTTGTAACCTGACTTTACCCCATAGCTACATAAAAAGGGGATGTTACTATCCACATTTTGAGTAGATACTGAACATGTAAGGGAGTGTCAAAGACTGCATAGCTGGTACATGATGAGACAATGGCTGATTCTTTCTGCTGCTTGACTCGTCACTCAGTGCCCAGTGTTCTTCACTTCCAGATGATACTTCTGTGTGTGAGCTACTTTCTTGCTGTCAAGATGCTTTTCCTCACCCTAAGTCTGTTCCATCTAAGGACACGCATTGAAATTAGTGAGGTACAGATACTGACAGACATTCTCTGCACAGCCTCCTTCCTCCTCTGTGCTCTTGACCAATACTTTGACTGTTGCTTGTTATACTGTGTCACAGTTATGTGCGTATGTATCTCTCTCCTATGAGTGCCTTCAGGGCAAGAATTGAACCTTTTTCAGTTCAGTTGCCCCAGAGTTTATCACAGCACGTGATGCGGAAGTTTGCAATAGAGACACTTGTTTAATGAATGACAATGGTGACCATAAGAAGTAAGGACACCTCTCAGAGTTCATATTCTGACATCACATGGACCCCTCTAGGCTCATTAACAGGGGCATATCATGCAACGATGATTCAAAGGGCACTCCTTGCTTAATAGTCTGAAGTCTTGGAAAACCCAAAGCACTGATGTTTTATGTGTCTTTAAGGAACTCAACACAGAGAAGATAAATTGATCATGCTGAGAAGGAAAAAACAGATCAAGAAGAGAAGAGCTATAGATAAAGTAGGGGAGAAGCCAGAACATCAGGAGATCTTCAGCTACACCACTTATTGTGACATATTCTGAGAAGTTTGTGTGCTAAGGGGACTGGACTCTAAGTTCTTAAAGGGAAAATGGCAGCAGAGCATCCAGTTAGTCACTCCGTTCAGTCTATAATGACCTCTCTACACATAACACACTTAAAATCTAAGCTGAACAGACACACACACACACACACACACACACACACACACACACACACACACACACACCAAAATCAATCTCAAGTGTCTATCACAGTGAAGAGGCTTACATACTTTCTCAGCTGCCTATGAAAACATTTTGCATTCAAGTACTGCTTCACATCCTTTGTGTTGAGAAGTACTCTGGGGACACAGACATGATTTAAATTTATATGCCTCTTGCTTATATGGAGCTCTCTCACTTCAGTAGACCCAAGAAACATGCCCAGCTCCTAGCGGCCATAACAATTTCTATAGTAGAGATACTGTGTGTCTTAGTTACTAATCTATTGCTGTGAAGAGACACCATAACCAACGTAACTTATAGAAGAAAATGTAGCTGGAGTTTTCTCTCCGAGTTCTGCCAAGGCCCGGCAGTCCCTAAGCCCACTTATAAAATAAATATACAGATGCTTATATTATTTAAACTGCTTGGCCATTAGCTCAGACCTATCATTGTCTCATTGTCTAGCTCTTACTCTTATATTTAGCCCATTTCTATTAATCTATACTTTGCCACGTGGTTCATGGCTTACTGGTAACTTACATCTTCCTTGTCCTGGTGGCAGCTCCAGCAGTCTCTTCCTTACCTTCCTGTTCCCTTAATTCTTATCTCTGTTAGTCCCACCTATACTTCCTGTCTGGCTACTGGCCAATCAGTGTTTTATTTATTAACATATTTGCCATACAGAACATCCCACAGCAAGAAAGCACTTAATTGGGGCTTGCTTACAGTTTCAGGGGATTAGTCATGGCAGGATGCATGGCAGCAAGCAGGCAGACTGGCATGGCACTAGAGTAGTAGCTGAGAGCTAATATACTGATTTGAAGGCAGCAAGCAGAGAGAGGGCAAGCCTTAATATAGTTGGGCTTTTGAACCACTAAAGCACACCCCTACTAACACACTTCCTCCAACAGTGTCATATCTCCTAGTCCTTCCCAAGCAGCTCCACAACAGGGAAACAAACATTCAAATATATTAGCCTATGGGGTACATTCTCATTCAAACCACCACATTGTGGAATTAAGGAAAGAAAAGAAAGGTCTATCTAGTATCATATCACCTTGTGGCAGGTATGTATTAGCATGGGCCTGGAGGCATTAGAGCAACTTTGGACTGGCTCCCTAGATCTCTGTAGAGAGCGCTGGGACTGTCATGATCCTCAACTCTTGCGAAGAGCTACAGTATTCCAACAACTGCAAGTCAACAATGAAGCAGAAAATAGAGACTAGGTCCAGGTTGCGTCTATGTTGGAACTGGAAATGATGCTAGTCCCTTATAGCAAAGCATGGACTGAGATCACTTCATCAGCAGTCCTGTTTACCCATGACATTGAGTGAGGCTTGTCCACTGAATATCCTGAAAAAATGCCTCGATGAAATCATCCATACCACCTTTTCCTCCTTAGTAGTTCGCATTATATTCTTTATTATTTGCCTTTAAACTTGATTTCCAGTGCCAGCTCTTCCCTGCTCCCACTCTTGGTATCATCCCTGTACATAAGAGTTCAATACAATGTAAGTTAGGGAAAGTGGGGATGAGACAAGAGACGACATCCCAGGGGACAGTGGTAGTCCAGATTTGGATGAGAAACACTACTCACTGTTCAAGTAGAGAGCAACTGGCAAAAGACAGTGGGAGGTAGCAGTGTCAAGGGATTTGGGGACACAGCATGTAGAGCTGTGAACACCACAAACAAGCCTATAGTGTGGTCCATTTGTGTCTTCATCTTGGGATGTTATCATTGTAGAATACATGTTGTTCATTCTATTACTGAAAGGTAGGGAATGTCATGGCCTTTGCTATCTAAACTCTGTAGGAATGCCTGAAATGTCATGTATATACAGACACTTCTGAAGGCCTTCTATGCCAAGTACACATTAGACACTGAGCACTGATGGGTGAGACTCAGGTCAACATTGATGTGCTGTCCCTGCACTCAGCCTTAAAAACAAGCCTATCTGGAGAGGACCTTCTCTTGTTTAACAGTACTAGAGCTTCTCAATGTTCAACCCCAGAAGACATGATCTACTCCTCTCTACACTCTCCATCTTCCTAGGAGCTTCATGGGGATGGATGTCTTCTGTAAACTGCAGCCATTTTTATGACTAATATAGGATATGGCCAAACTATGATGACTATTTCCACCAAACCAAGTACACTTCTTTCTTAAGCCCATACAAAGATATTTGTTAGCTAGCTGGGGGCCATCAATGACCCGTCTTTGAGAGTTTGGGGAATTTCAGTGAAAGAAAGTTAAAAACCAATTATAAGAATCAACAGTTGTGCCTCCAACTTCACTGAGGAAGAAGAAAGTATACCTTGTATGTCCTAGTTATTTACAATCAAATTATCCACACCCTGAAACTTCTGTGTTACTAGGTTCCAGTGACAATATAACAGAAAAGAGAAAGTCACTAGAAGTAAGGCTTTGTTTGTCTAGATCCTGGGTGCTGGGAATGAAGACTGTTTCCATGACAAAATAATCTGAAAATTACAGGGAATGTATTTTCAAAATATAAAAATTGAACATATGACTTGACAAGTAATTTTGAAGACATAAGAAAAAGCATTTAAAAGAGACCAATCCTGAAATATCTTTGGCATGTGGACCCTCACACAGTGCCCCTTCTAAAGAGAAATGCAGAACATACACTCGGGATAAACCAATTAACACAGATCACTAATTACAACCATAGTCTAACTACAGGACCATGTAAGAAGGATGTGTCAGCATCCTCAGCTGAGCCCTTGGATGACCTCACTGCTAAACTACTGGCTCCCAGGTTTCAACATCCCGTAGGCAAGGAACAGACTCAGAGGCTGATGACTTTAAGGAAAGAACTGTGCAATGTCATCCCAGGGAGCTGACCCTTCATACAATTTAGAACATAAAGCATCAGTTTATATGCTACCTAATAATTGTTTTGTTCTCATCTGAAAAATGTACATTGAGTGCCCAAACATGCTTTCCAACATATCCCACTCACACATGCTCACATTTCCATTATAGCTTCTCTGTCTCTTTGTCTACCTCTCTTCCATCATAGTGTCTGTGTGTGTGAGTGTTTGTCCTCTGATGATTTGTTTCTGTGTCTTTCACACACTTCTGTCACAACATCTCTCTGTCTCTCTGTCTCTGTCTCTCTGTCTCTCTGTCTCTCTCTCACATACACACACACACACACACACACACACACACAGAGTTCTGTCACAGTCTCTGTCAATCTATGTTTCTATGTGTCATGTGTCTCTCTGTCTCTCTCTCATACACATACACAGTTCCTCACAGCCTCTGTGTGTGTGTATGACTCTATCTCTGTTTGTCTCTCTGCCTCTGTATCTTGGGGTGTGTGTGTGTGTGTGTGTGTGTGTGTGTGTGTGTGTGTGTGTGTATCTGTTTCCCTCTCTCCTTCCCTCCTTCTCTCTTTCTCTGTTCTTCCCCCACTCCTAACACACACTCTTGAGCATGTGACATGGATATAGAAACTCCATTTGGTGGCAGCTCCTGGGAGGGCTGAAAATGGAGCCAAATTTACATAGGATGCCAGACAAGCCCTCCGGCCCCTGAAACTTCACACCTGTCTCCTGCCAGTACCCAAAATGCCATCTGTTTCTCTGGGAAAGCCAGACACAAGGCCCTTTTAAAATGGCTTTGGTAGACGATGAGAAATCCTGGCATGGGGAGCCTTAATTGCTCAAAAAGAACTCCATGGTATGTAACACACAGTTTCAAGCAGATCTGAAGAAAAAGCCCTGGCAGAGTCTTTTACAAACTTTTGGGTAATGATTGAGGCCTGTAAAAGCAAAACCATTTAAGGACTCAGCCTAGTCCCAAATTGTTCCCACTAATTCTCCAAGAGAGGAGTTCTATGTATCGGCAAGATCCACAAAGGAGTGGCAGGGGGTGAGGTGACAGAGCTCTATTTCTTCATCTACTCCACTCTGAATTTGAGATGTTCTTCTGAAGATTTTTCTACCACTTGACACAAACAATTTTATTCATTAATGCTACTTTAAAAGGCAATTCTAGTTCCAGTTGATAGAGCACAGTGGAAGGAAACACCTCTCCAGGGCCCACTCCACAAAGCCTGAGCATAGCCCCATAAAGGCATGAGATCTGTGGGCTTCCAAGAGAGGCCTAAATGAGCAGAAGGATGACAGTAGAGTCCTCCAGGGTGACATCAGTGATGTATGGGGCTGTATGGCAGCTCACTATACAAACAAAATACCAAACAAAACTGTCTCCACTGCTACATGCCCCTGGTAGTCAAATCATCTTTGTTGAGAACTGCTGAAAACTAAGGATATATTGAGACCTCATCAAGACCTTTATAGGTGTGTGGGTTATATTGAGGGCTCTGAGAGTGCAGCATTCACCATATTAGAGTCTCCTCACTATCCAGGAGGCTGGGTCTCCACTAAGAGCACAGTCTGTGAGTGCAGAACTGATCCCACCTAAGCACTGTGGTCACTCCAGCACACAGCTGAGTCTGGTCCAAGAGGGCAAGAGTGAATAACAAGATGACAATCCCTGTGTCCCTGCCCAGACCTGGGCTCCCTGTGCCAATGGCTGTGTCTGTGATGGCAGTCTGGGGTGGGAGAAGGATCTTCAGAAACTAATAAAATAAATGACTAAATAAATGGAAACTCTTGTCTAAAGAATGCAAAGACAAGATAAATCATTTTGAGCCCTGGGAAAATTATCTCCACCATCCTGCCCTGGTTTCTCTGTTCATCCAGAAAACACTTTAATTTATCTTGTGAAATTTTTCATCTGCTAGACGAACATTAAGTATTTCTTCATTTTTTAATACTCCCCTCTCTACAAAGGTGGGTTGGCTCCCAGCTCACTGGAATAAAAGCTCCATTAGCTCAGTATATGTAAGGCTTGTGGAGCTGGCTTGAGTTCAGGGCCAGCAGAAGGATAAAGAAACCTGACATTCATTCTTCATGTAATTAGAGTTGGAAAAATAAACTGCATGCATGTCATTAGAGAATAGATCTATCAGGCCCAGGACAGGCTGGGAATCCCCCTCACAGCACCAATCTTTTGTCTCAAATTAACCCCCTGCTGATAAAAGAAGTTTCCTGTGGAGTCACTAGGAGAACATTGCTCTATCCCACCCCCAGGCCTTCATGTTTGTGAGTCTCTGGGCCCAGCTGGCTCATGCTATGAACATTGCTCTTCTTACACAGGGCACATGTGCTCCAAGTCCCCAAGGATCCCTGTGTGAGATACCTCATCATTCCCAAACATGAATGCAGGCACCCAGCCTCAGCCCACAGGCCATGTTTTCCATGCTGGGGGATGGGCTACATGAGGTATCTACACTTCTGACCAGCAGAGTGACAAGCAGTAACATAGATTAGATGGCTAATTAGAACTCATTAGAATAATCTGTGTTCAGAAAATAAATTCCCTTTTGAAACAAAGTAGACACCTCCTAAATTTAAATAATGGCTCTTAACTGTATTAGTCCCTTCTAATATTTTAGGCAATCAATGTCTGCAAAACTTCCTTCTCTATTTCTTGATCTCTTGATCTTTTATCTCCTGTGTCAATGACAGTAGTGTTTGGGTGTGCATAGGTGTGTTTTCTTGGCCACTTACCCCCATGGGAGGGTTTCCAGAGATGTTTACACAGTCTTGAAGTTTCAGTGGTGACAGAGATTGGGCAGAGATAGTTTGGAGGCTGAGAGAGGTCTGTTCATGCCTGTACTGTCTTTTCTTCATGAACTCAGCCATTTGGCATGTGATGTCCTTTCCTTTGAGCTTGCTGGAGAGTCTCTGGGCAGCTCTTTTCCTTTCTTGCTTTTTCACAGCCTCCTCCCTCCCCCTCCTCACCTCTTCTGTTCTCTGTGCTCATTCCCCTTCTGGCTTCTTCAATTTCAATGAGTTTATTGGCATGACAAATGCTGCCAAAGCCAATAGCACCGAGCCTCAGTGTCTGGGGATAGATTTCACAGCGGGAAGGGGTGGCTGGGGCCTCAGACCACATTCCCACTGTGGGCTTCTATCTCTGTCTGAAGTGGTGGCAGGCTGCCAGGAACCTTGCTCACTTGGATTTCCAGCCTCAGCTGACTCACCAGCCCTGTCTCCAGACAGAGAAAGCATTCTAAGGATAGCAGAGGTCAGTTCTGAGGCCTGAGGTGTAAGAGAGGAGAGAGCTTAGGCTGGTGAGTAGCTGCCTATCAACAAATCTGTACTGTCACAATCCCAGTTCCTGGAGCTGCAGATTCACAAGCCAGATCATCACCATCCACAATGACAAAAAGGGTGGCGCTCATTCCAGATGTTCACACCAGATTTGAAAGGTCCTTAAGAAGTCTCTTAAACAAGTTAGAATCATTCCTCTTTACATAACACATTCACAGACACAGATTGCACACACACACACACACACAAAACAGACATACACATATGTGCACAGAGACATACTATGTGCATATACAGTCATACATATATACATGCATATAGATTCACACACACACACACACACACACACACACACACACACACACACACACACACCCCTTATCAGCATGGCAGACTTCTCCCCTACAGGGTATGTTAGCTGATGGAAATTTCTATTTGCAATGAAAATCAACTTGGGAAAACGTCACAGCAAGAGACTGGTTTTCCCCCCTCCAGCTGCCCCAAGATTGATCTGGTCCACAGGGTGCCCCAGATCATTGCATTCGTAATTTCATTCTGCTTATGATCTATTTCTTATACGATCAATATGATAAATGTGCTAGAGAGCAAAGTGGGTTACAGCCGACACTGGTGAAGTGAGGCAGAGAGGAAGCTCGAGACTGCTGTGCTATGTGTCTCATGAAGCAGAAAAGCAATTCAGCCAGACCAGAGGCTGCCGACAAGGTGGTAGATCCTGGGTGACAGACACAAAGTATGTGACTCCATTTCCCTCAACAAGGGGTTATGTTCCTTCTCTGTGTCTCCATCCCACCTTTCTTCAGGAGCCCAGAGTTAGCATGTGAAAAGGGGTTGGGTCAGGAAGAATTTAATAATGGTAAGCCCTTTCTTCCTGTCTTAGCCTGACACTAAATACCACTGTTTCTAAAGCAAAAATATAAGAGGACCAAGTACCACAACATCAGGGAACCACAGGAGAACAAGGCAGGGCACATTGAGTCATGGGCACCCATCACCTTCCCAAGTAGGCAACAATCAGACTTACTGTCTTTGCTATTATTTTGTGCCAGAGTCTGCTATTTCCCACATGCACTTGCGTGTCTTGGTGTCCTTGAGCCAGCCATTGAATTCCCTGCATCAAGGCTTTATCATCTGTAAAAGGGATCAATTATATTGCGGTGGCAGCAGCTGTTGCTTCTGGGAAGTGTTTTCATAAAGATGGAATAATGTAAACAACTAAAAGCACACAGTGTGCTGGAAGTGTGCAGAGTTGGCGGACTCCAGAAGGATAAAGCAAAGTCCCCGTAAAAGGAGCTGTATAGTCAGGAGAGCTGCTCCCAGGGCTAGCAGGTACTGCGACCAGTGCTCTCCCACCCCCATGCTCCCTCCGGACCCTGGACCTCTTTTTCTCCAAGGATCATAAAGCAATTGGGTGACTCTGTGATACTGTGAGCCACTGTGTGGATGTGGATGTTGCAGACTGATGTGAGTTTAAGGGGACAAATCAAAGCTGGCTCTCAGGTTGGGAAGACATGTTCTGGCAGAATAGAAAGGCAGGGTATTGAATATATGAAAATTGACCTCACCAAGCCCCCCCCCCCAACCAGATCTGAGAGTGTGAGTCCCAATCAAGCATGTTCAAACAGGCTCAATGGTTGGGAAAGAAGGAAGATGAAGAGGCTTGGAGGATGCTTGAACTTGGAGCCCTTATTCAGGATAAGAGAAGGTAGAGAGAAGGGAGTGGATGGTGACAGTGGGCTGGACTGGCCGGCTCCTCACATTAGATCTGAGGGCCCTAGCCTGCTTCTCCCTTAGCCTCCGTTTGCATTTGGAGCACTGTAGCCTTCTGGAAACTTCTGGGAGAAACAGTCTGTCACTTAAAGTCTATTGTTACTAGTATCCACTTAGGAAATTAACTTTGAAGTTTCTCAGCTGGGCAATGCCTTATCTCTCCCAGACACTTTCCTCACTGCTGCAGAAAGCAAGATGGAAAGAGGGAACTGAGGGCTGGCTGTCACAGAAGGACGGATTCCAGCAATTTTGTTTGGAGATGCCCTGGCTCCTGGATGTGGAAAAGGAACTGACAGACAGACCCTTCCATTTTCTCAGTTAGATAGTTTTGGGTGTGAGATCTCTCTAGGAATCAATCCCAAGAAGAAGGTAGGAGTCCGGGATCTCAACCATTTGCAGCCCATGAAGAACAATCAGCACAACTCATCAGGATAATACCCACTGGCAAAGAGACCAAGAAAGTGCTCTAGATGTGAATAGGTTTGTAAAGAGCATGTCTCAGATGCTAATAAGATGGCCATTCTCTCATTTAATTAGTGTTTTCACTCACTAGATAAAGGAGTCCCAAGACATTCAAGCATTGCCTCCTTTCCCTGTGGTTGAGACAACTTAGAATTACTAAGAGTCACATGAGTGCTAATGAAAAGAGCCATGGGTGCATACCATGGGTAGTCTAAGACCTTCTTAAGGATATGGGAACCCAGGTAGGAAGAGAGCAAGGTGTAGCTGCAGAGAAAGTTGCAGCTGTTAGGATATTAAAATAAATAAGCATTTAAAAAAATGAGAACTTCATTTAGTCGAAGATTTCTCATTTCAGCTCTACCCAAATCTCTCAGAATGTATGATGTTCAGAGAAAATGCCAAGAAGTATCAAAGAACAACACATACATTGATCTTCATGAGATGAGTGGTCCAGACAGAGGGTACCAGCTACCTTATAGTGAAGAGGATCACCAATAGAGGCAAACACCTTCATGAAAAGAGGAATGTGTTCTCTCCATCCCCCTACAGTTCCTCCTATCCCCACTACAGTTCCTCCCCACCCCCTACAGTTCCTCCTATCCCCACTAAAGTTTCCCCCCATCCCCCCACTGTTGCACCCCTTCCTCTCATAGTTCCTTCTCATCTTCCTCCTTCCTAGTCATTCTGTACTGACTTGTTAAATTTTTCTGAGTTCTCCGTCTTGAAGACATTTCTTATTTGTTCTATGCCATCAGTTGAGCTGCTCTTCTTTTGTGGGTTATGAATTCAAATCATATGAGAAGCAAGAGCCTGTTTCTGAGGCATTTATGGAAGTCCTGGGTAGAATCTTGGTTGGCACAACTTGTTTGTGATGTGTGTGTGTGTGTGTGTGTGTGTGTGTGTGTGTGTGTGTGTGTGTACACGTGTGTGTATTTGATGGTACCATTTGCCTATGATTCACATGTGTACAGTGCACGTGCGTGTCTCTCTCTACTGGTAGCATTTGCCTGTGATTTCTGCTTGCTTGCTTGCACGTGCGCGTGTGTGCATGCATCCAGTATCCAGAGGTCAACTTTTTTTTGTTCCTCAGGAGCTAACCACTTAAATTTTTTTTTGATACAAGGTCAGGCTGGCTACCCAGAAAACCCCAGGGATTTTCTTATCTCTGCCTCCCTGGTGCTGGGATTACAAGGGCATTCAACTATGCTTGTGGGTTCTGGAGGGTTGAAATTGAACTCAACTCCTCCTGCTTTCACAGCATTTTACCAACCTAGCTATCCCCCCACCAGCCCTTGCTGAAATTCTTATCAGTTCTTCTAACATCTTAGTCACTGCTCCCTTTAGCATATTCTCACTATTTCCAAAATAAGCCAAATACCAAAAATCCATGGGAATTTTCCAATGGGAAAATTTCCAAAATCACCAAAGACTTAAATTACCATCTCATAATTGGAAAAGTCTACCAAATAGCAGAGAAATAAATCTCTCATCTTCCTGGGCTTGCCAATTGAAATGTCGTCTGCCTCTAATGCAAAACTGTCACAAGGCTATTCCCATTTGAGCTCAACCCCATAATTAGAAGCAGCCCTGCCTTGCCTTTGGTCTTGGGTGTTTTCTTCATTGGGCTCCTAGAGCCAAGACATTCATTTTGCCAAGGAAAATGTTCCTTTGAAGCTTCCATCTTATCCAAACAGAGAATTGGAGTTGACTCTTGGCAGTTCCAAAGATGGTTCTGAGTTACTGTTAGAACAATACTTATGTAACAGCTAACCCTGTGCCTGTCCCCAGTTTAACCTGTTTTCTTATGCTTAACTGGTTGTGGTTGTTTGAATAGGAATGGCCCCCATAGGCTCATATATTTAAATGTGTGGTCATTAGGGAATGGCACTACTTGACAGGGATTAGGTGTGGTCTTGTTGGAGTAAGTGTGGCCTTGTTGGAGGAAATGTGTCACTGGAGGTGGGCTTTGGGGTTTCAAAAGCTCAAGCAAGGCTCAGTGTCTCTCTTTTCCTGCTGCCTGGGATCCAGATGTAGGACTCTCAGCTACTCTCCAGCACCATGTCTGCCTGCATGCCACCATGCTCTCTGCCACAACGATAATGGACTAAGTCTCTGAAACTGTAAGTAAGCCCCAATTAAATGCTTTCTTTTATAAGTGTTGTTGTGGTCATGGTGTCTCTTCACAGAAACAGAACTCTAAGACACTGTTCAAGGCAATGCACCTGTTACAACTACAAAACCAGCTACGCTAACACTGAGAGCCACCTGCCCTGCTTCTTAGAATGTGTTCCGAAATCCTCCCCAGAAAAGTATGTACAACAAAAGAACAGGAAGATTGCAGAATGAAGGCAAAGGATGCCTGCAGGGAATTTTATTTTCATTCTGCAAGAGATTCATGTTACAAAATTGGTAAAATTGTAGTTTGGGAATGATTTGGTACAGCTTTGAAGATCTGTGCTGTTAAAAAGCAAGGTATCTTTGTGCACTGACTACATCCTGGTGAGTGGAGTGGGTCATCATGAAGAAAACCACAATGAGAACATTCTGGAACTAGTCCTGACAATAACCTGACCTGAAAAAAATGGAGTGCTCACTATCTATTGGCAGAGCAAGAGCTGGTAAGAGGGAAGAGGCTCTTTCCTATGAAATTCTAGGTGCCATGACTTACTCACCTCTACATAGATCTTACATTCAGCTCCTTTGCTGCTCTAACTTTGGTTGCCAATTTCTCTCCTTGCTGCTTTAACAGCCCCCGAAGGGAAGCATTGCTATCTAAACCTTTCAGGGCACTCACTTTGGTGGGAAAAACAACTATGTGACCGACAGACTCTTCATTAGACACAATCTTAAAGCCTGCCTCATAAACAAATGCCTATATGAACAGCCTACCACCAGCGACAAGGCAGTTGCTACTCACAGCACAGCTGGAGCTGTTGGCTGCACAGGGTCAGGTGACCCAAGAGGTAACACCAGGCACCAACACATATAAGCCAGCTTAAAGAAAAGAGTTGAAGTCAAGGTCTTGGGCTTAGATTGCCTGAAGTAGACGTCTTAGGTTCAAGTCCTGATTCACCAATTTCCTCCTAGATGACCTTAAATGACTTGACCTTTCCATCGGTGCTACAGTTTCTCCTCTGTAAAACAGTAATAACGAAAATACCTAGCTCATTCAATACCAGCAAAACTAAAACGAAATGTTATGAATAAAATAGGTAGTATGTGTTTGAAGTTTCTACTTCATCTCAGATCCTCTTCATTAAAAAAGTTTTACTATAAATAATTTTATTATATATGCAAAAGCATAATTAGTATAATAAGCACACATACATCTAAATGGTATAACAAATTCCTTAGCTTCCACAATGATTAACACATGGTATTGCTTTCATTTTGTTTTGTTTTCAGTTCTTTGTTTGCTTGTTTTTATTCTGAAAGGAGCCTCACTCTGGAATCCAGACTGGTTTCTAACTTGCCTCGATCTTCCTGCCTCCCATATACCAACATGTACAATCTGGTCGTCCTTACTTTATCCATGGACCCACCGACCCTATCCACATCTCTGATTAATTTTTTAGATTGTGTGTGTGTGTGTGTGTGTGTGTGTGTGTGTGTGTGTGTGTGTGGTTTTGATATGTGCACATATGAATCCATAAGAGGCATCAATCCCCCAGAATTGATGTTACAGTTGGTTGTGAGCTGTCTACTGTGGGTGCTAGAAAATAAACTCGAATCCTCTGTAAGAGCAGTGTGTGCTCTTAACCCCTTATCTAATTATTTCAAGGAAATAATTTTTTAACATTTCACTGTGCATTTAAAAGTAAGTCTTTAAAAATAGCTTCAAGATCAGCTGTTTTCCCTAAAATATAAAAGTATTAATATTAAATAGCAGTCATTGTCTCCCTCCTTCCTCAAAAAACAAATGAAAAAAGTCTACATGTTGTGATTGTTAATGTTTCCTTAACTCTGTTTGAATGTGCAGGCATCTTCTTCAATTCTTTTTATCTACCCCTAGCAAGTTTTTTTTATCATGAAATTAAATCATTTGTTGGCCAGTTTCTGATGGTTTGTATTTTATTTATATGATATAATTTAATATGTTCTTCTATACCCTGTGGTTCTTATAGATTGGTAATCAGATCTCATGTTCAATAACCTGAGGAGATTGCTTCACTGTCATGTCTGTCTATGTCAGGACTATAGAGCTGTATCAGTTTCTTGCATGCATGGTGGTAACATCAACAGCCATTGCCAAATAAAATATATGATATCCAATTACATTTGAAATTCAGATCAACAATGAATGACTGCTTAATATAATAAGAATAGCCCAAATGTTTTATGGGACATACTTATACTACATAATTATTTACTGCTTATCTGAAATTTATATTTAACTAGGAATCCTCATGTCTTTATTTGCTGAACTTCATTCTGGTAAAGATTGCAAAGTGTTGTTTTAATTTGATTATTTCTTTATTCATTGCCTACAGAATGTTAATAAAAAGAAATTCCCTCACTTATTTTCTGTAATAAAGATGACTTAAAGGATACAGAATTCAAGCTTGGTTTAATGATCAGTTTTTAAAATAGTGGGAGAGTTCCTTCAGTGACCTATAGAAACAACATCATAAACTCATCACATGGATATACTTGTTGTGAATGTTATCCTTTTTCATCCTATAATTATCCCATCTCTGATCAGTAGGCATCTGGCTCCAACGTTCCTTCCTCATGACACTTCATCCTGTTTGATATTTACTGTGTCCTGGTGTGACAATTCCCAATTTTGCCTTGTATACTTCCTTCTCTGTTTGAAGTAAAAAATGTCTTCAGGAAACACTATTTAGGTGCTCCACATCACTGTTTCCAAAACATTCAGGAAGGCAACATAAGGAAGGAATGATTGCTTAGCTCAGTGTCAGATAGCTTAGTTCTTTGTCACTGGGCCACATATACTTAGGAGGAACAGTCTAGCAACAGGACTACAAGAAAGAGAAGCTTCATCATAGTGGGGGAGGCAGAGAAAAGTGACATCAGGAAGGATCCAGGATGAGGACTATGCCAAAGAACCACTCATTCCTAGAGACCTACTTTCTCCAAACAGGACCCACCTCCTACTTCTCACTGCCTCCCAATAATGCTATCATGTTATGAATCCGTTTAACCCATTGATTAGGTCAGAGCTCTCACAACCTAACTGCCTCTGTGTGTACCTTCTCTGGCATGCCTAGAGATGCACTTTACTATTTTCCAGTCAAGCCAGCAGTCAAAATTAGCCACCATACTCCTAGATCCTGCTTTTGGGAGTTAATGGTACTGGTATGATTTATAATTCATTGCTTTGTCTTTCCTATGAAATGACTTAAACAAATGGTAGAGCTCTGTCTACCATTAACAATGCAGCTACTTCCTTTTTCTAATCCTAGGGTACCAGTAGTAAGGTCCTTCAGGTCCATCCAAGGACTCTTTCTCAACCTCAGGTAGGATTATTTGTGGGCCAAAGGCAGTTCACAGGAGTGCTCAGTCTGGCAGGGACTTGTGCCCAGGACCATCCTGTGTAGAAACAAAGCAGCCTTAGCTGCTCTTGAATTCCAGGATTGTGCACTGGACATGGCATAAATAAAGCCAAGCTGGAGTCCTTGACATCTAGTCTCAAGCAATTGGCCTAATAACACCTTTATGAAACTCTGAAATATAAAAATTGATCTCACTGTGCTTGCTGAATTTAAGGACAATGGCTATTCTCTTTCTCAGACAAGTTGTCTTAGAAGTCACACCCAGCATGAACTGAGCAAGGTGGGGACTAAGAAAAGATTATCTCCTCTTCTCAAGTAACTTTAAATGAGCTCTCTTGCTTGATTCTTCTTGATTTTCTAACAGTGAAAAGAGGCAAATGGGTGGATAGAAAGGCTGGAGGTAGGGTTCCCCTGGGGTAGCCCCACAATTGGCTTTCTCTGAGTCTGCCTTTTCACTCTTATCCCCAGGGCCAATGGGCCAGAGATAGTTCAATTGGTGTCCTAGTGGACAGGGATGGCAATGGACTCCATAGAAATGAGGCTTAGGGTTGGTTTATTGTGCAGTTCCACATACTTCTAAACATTCCCTGTGCTTTTCCTTACAGTTCAAGCCAGAGGCAAAGACTGGAAGAGATCCCCTTGGCACAACTGACTAGTACAAGGGTCTAGGGTCACCATAGTAATAGCATGCAAAAAAAAAAAAAACCCAGAAGATCTCTTTGAATTGCAAGCAGCACACATGCACACACACACACACACACACACACACACACACACACACACACACACAGAGAGAGAGAGAGAGAGAGAGAGAGAGAGAGAGAGAGACAGACAGGGACAGAGACAGAGACAGAGACAGAACCTATATCAATGTTCTGTTCTCTTCAGGGCTCCCTATAGCCTGTCTGGCTTTTTCTCTGTGAAGTAGAGCAAAAATCTGTTCAGGACACAAAAGCAAGGATGTGAGGGGGTGAGTAGACATATTGATGAGCATGAATATGACTGGCCTAAGAAAGGGCTAGGAGGCTATTAAGTCAGAGTCCTATGCTAATGCTAATCATAAACCTTCTGGGCCAGGCATAGTGGCATATGCCTTTAATTCCAGCACTCAGGAGGCAGAGGCAGGCAGTTCTCTGTGAGTTCAAGGCCAGCCTGGTCTACATAGTGAGTTCCAGGACAGTCAGAGCTACATAGTAAGACCATGTCTCAAAACAAAACAAACAAAAAACCCTTCTGGGTCTTTCTCTCACTAGGATACAATCTAAACTATGATGAGATGGGAGTTGGCCAGTTGATCACTGTGTCTCCTTTAGAAGAGACATCAGTGGTAGAAAGGCCTCTCCCTGAGGCTTTCTGAGAAATCACTGCTTCCATCAGATCTAGATTTAAAAAGAAAACATGATAGAAATGAAGATTCTTCTAAAGCTAAAATAACTATAAAACTAAAATAATTTTCTTAGTTATTGGTAATATATTCTAGACTCTTTAAAAGCTGGTAAACACTGGCTCATTGGATGAGTCTAAGGATGAAGAATGACCATTCACTGAACCCCCAGTGTGGATTATCACAATGAATGCATAGTACAGTTGAACTGTTCCAAAGGGCACATTCAAGTTCATATTGGCACCTCTAGATGTGACTTTAATTAAAAACAGGGTCTTTATGAATGTGATCAGGTTAAGATATGATCCTGGTGCATTAGAGTACCCTTAGATCTGATGACTGGTATCCTAGCAGGAAGGCATATGAACACACCATATAAAAGAAAAACAGGTGTGTGACTGCTGTGGATATCACTCTGTATGCTGTGAATGTGTTGCTCTGATTGGTTAATAAATAAAGTGATGATTGTCAGTAGCCAGGCAGGAAGTATAGGTGAGACAAAGAGAGAGGAGAATGCTGGGAACAGGAAGGCTGAGGCAGGGGTCACGATCCAGACACAGAGTAAGCAAGGTGTAAAGATACCGGTAAGCCACGAGCCATGTGGCAAGTCATAGAATTATACAAATGGGTTAATTTGAGATGTAAGATCTAGCTAGCAAGAAGCCTGAGCCATTAGGCCATACAGTTTTAATTAATATAAGCCTCTGTGTGTTTATTTGGGTCTGAGTGGCTGTGGGCCCAGGCAGGACTAGAGAAAACTCCAGCTACATGTGACTATAAGAGGTTACTGCCAAGAAACACGTACACTGTGGCCACCATCAGACACTATAAAAGTCAGGCAAGATTCTTCCTAGAGTTTTCTGAGGAACCATATTTCTGGATTGTGGCTTCCAGAACTACTAGAGAATAAACTTCTGTTCCTTTAATCCACCAAGTGTGTCATCTGCTGTGGAGCCCTAGCATGCCAAAATGCAGGAGGAAGAGCTCCCTGTTCTGGAGGGACTCTTACAACACAGCCAACCACAGGCAACTGCAGTCCTATATTAGAGGAGATCTTTGCTGAGGATTTGTAAATACACATCTTCCTAGTTTCATTTGTGCACAGCGTCATCATGAACAAGCAGGACACATAGCTAAGAGGAGTAGTAGGGAGGATGATAATCATAGTAGGTCCTATTAAGAGATCCTACCCCAGATGGGCTTTCCTGGAGAAAGCTGAGGTTCGTTTACATGTGAGTTCCTGTCTTAGTCATTGTTCTATTGCTGTGAAGAGACACAATGACCAAGACAACTCTTATAAAAGAAAACATTTAACTGGGGGCTTGCTTACAGTTTCAGAGGCTTAGACAGTTATCATCATGGCAAGGAGCATGATGGCAAACAGATGTAAAGTAGCTGAAAGCTACACCCTGATCCACAGGGAGACAGAGGGAGAGGAAGAGGGAAAGAAGAAGAAGAGAGAGAGAGAGAGAGAGAGAGAGAGAGAGAGAGAGAGAGAGAGAGAGAGAGAGAGAGAGAGAGAGAGAGAGAGAGAGAGAGAGAGAGAGAGAGAGAGAGAGATTAGGCCTGACTTGCACTCTTGAAACCTCAAAGCCCATACCCAAATGACACAATTCCTCTAACAAGGCCACACCTACTGCAGCAAGGCCATATCTCCCAATTCTTCTCAAATAGTGCCACTCCTTGATGACTAAGCATTCAAATATATGAGCCTATTGGAACCATTTTTATTCAAATCACTACATTTCACTCCCTGACCCCCATGGCTTGTATTCATAACATAATGTAAAAACGCATTCAGTCCAACTTCAAGTCTCCATAGTCTATCACAGTCTCAACACTATTTAAAAGTCCAAAGTCTTTTCTGAGACTGAAGGCAATCTCTTAATTGTAATCCCCTATAAAATCAAAATAAAAAAAGCAGATCACATACTTCTAACATACATTGCCATTTGAAAAGGGAGGAAAAGGAGCATAAGTGTGGAAATACTGGACCAAAGCAAATCCAAAACCTAGCAAAGCAAACTCCACACTCTGCATCTCCATGTCCAATGTCAAAGTGCTCTTTAGATCTCCAACTCCTTTCAGCTTTGTTGATTGCAACATACTACTCTTTCTGGGCTGGTTACATGCTCAGTCTTCAGCTTTCCTTGGCAGATATCCCACAATTCTGTCATTACTAATATCTTGGTCTCCAACACAATCCAGGCTTCACCTTCACCTTCATGAAATGGCCTCTCTGAATCTCCATGCAGGGACATCCCTGACACACACCTGATTTCAGCAGCTTTCCTAAGCCATGAAAGGCGATTCCACAATCCATTTCTAGTATCCTTGACTCTAAAGTCAGAACCACATGGCCGAAGCTGCCAAGTTCTGCTGTGTGATGTTCCCCTTGTTTTTCCTTTGACAAAGAAAAACTATGAATGTGCTTACTTCTAGGTCATAAGCCAGACTAAGGTACCAGAGTTATCAAGCAGAATCCATGACTTAAGAAGCTTAGTTCAATCCAACACAATTAGTTAAGCCAACCCCATCACAGATGGTACACACTAACACCATAAGAGGCAAGGTTTTCCAGGATAGTACAGGGAAAACAGTTACCACTGAGTCCAGTCTCAAGGTCACCATCTTCTCCTAGACTGAGATACATGATTCAGATTGCCAGAGGTAAATATCAGCAAGCTCTTTAAAAAAAAAAAAAAAAAAAAAAAACAGTGTCCAAAGCAGAAATGCCCTGTGCCCTGAGGATAAGGACGTAAGTGTCCAGAGACATCTAAGAGGGGTGGCCTTTCTATGTACAATGCATGGACTGGAAGCAACAGACTTTGTTTCCCCTGGCTCTACCTGGTCAATTGTCGATTTTAGTCAAAGCATTTCATCCTCCAGGCCTCACTTTTCTCATTTGAAACCAAGGACAATTGCATTGCTGTTGAAAGAGTTTCAGAACCTGTGGGTAGGAAGAAAATGTCATTTGATGCCAGCACTGGGTTCTGAAGTTGTTTTCTAACAATCACTGTACAGCTGAGCATAAAAATCAGAGCTAGAATTTAATAACCAAAAAGACATGGACATTCTGAGAGTACCTTTGGTGGTGACCAAAACCATGGTGACCTGTCTCATTCAATGCTCTGTTATGAAAACCAAACTACATCAATATTCAATACCTCTTGTGTCTTTAGAAGAACCTTACCCTACCTGACTGAAGCCTAGAGACAGAATAGTGGCAGTGACAGTGATTGTCTTGTATCAGTGTTCCTTGCTGAATACACTACTTACGGCAAGCTTCTCATTTAGTTGTTACTCTATGACGTCTCCTTTCTGGATCTATTTTCTGGTTGAGGGCATTAAAGAAGTTAGAATTTAAGGGGCTCCTGAGACCACAATGGAATGAGCCCCAAAGTTGGGGATCAACCATCTATGCCAGAGAGTTTTATGTCAACTTGATACAAACTAAAATCATCTGAGAGGAGGGAACCTCACTTGAGAAAATGCCTCCATAAAACCGGGCTGTGGGCAAGTCTATAGGGCATTTTCTTAATTAGTGATTGATGGGGGTGGACCCAAACCACTGTGGGTGGTGCCATCCCTGGGCTTGTGGTCCTAGGTTCTAAAAGAAGCAGGCTGACTCCTATATGCAGCGGGTCTAGTCCAGTCCCATGCAGATTCCACAGTTGTGGGTCTAAAGTTCATGAGTTCCTTTGAGCTTGGTTCAGTTGTCTCTGTAGATTTCCCCATCATGATCTTGACCCTCCTTGCTCACATAATCCCTCTTCCCTCTCTTCGACTAGACTCCTGGAGCTCAGCCTAGTGCTTGGTTATGGATATCTGCATCTGCTTCCATCAGGTGCTAGGTCTGTTTGAGGGGCCCTGGCAGTGCGATCAGGATCTATCCCTGGTGCATGAGCCAGCTTTCTGGATCCCATTAACTATGATCAGACAACTTGCTCAACCCTGATAAGCCCGGGGAGGGACTTGGTCCTGTCTCAACTGAATGTACCAAGCTTAGCTGTCCCCCCATGGGAGAACATACCCTGTTGAAGGAGAGGATGAGGGGTGGCGGAGGAGAGAAGTGAGGGAGAGCAGGAGGAGAGATGAGAGGGGGATCTGTGGTTGGTATGTAAAAGAAAGAAAGAAAGAAAGAAAGAAAGAAAGAAAGAAAGAAAGAAAGAAAGAAAGAAAGAGAAAGAAAGAAAGAAAGAAAGAAAGAAAGAAAGAAAGAAAGAAAGAAAGAAAGAAAGAAAGAAAGAAGGCTGAGCAAGCCATGAGGAGGAAACCAGTAAGCAGCACCCCTGCATGGCCTCTGCATCAGCCCCTGCTTCCAGGTTCCTGCCCCGTTTCAGTTCCTGTCCTGACTTCCTTCAATGATGAACAACAATGTGGAAGTGTAAGCCAAATAAACCTTTCCTCCCCAACTTGCTTTTTGGTCATGGTGTTTCATCATAGCAATAGTAACCCTAACTAAGACACCATCATAAGACCCTTGCTTCAAACACCACTGTAAAGGAAGCAGTCTTTTTAGTACATGACAACCTGGACAGTGGCAGCTTACTATACACATGACTGTGCTGATTATTAACATTAGCTGTTAAGCATAATTATTACACTAGAAGAAGTGAGGGTCTGTTTGACTGTATAGCTCCTCTGAAGCACACTGGTGGCTCATGGGTCCTGGGAGAGGAAACCATAAAAAGTGCAAAGCAATGTGTCACACTTTTGAATCAGAGCCCTCATTAGTCCACAGAGAATGGAGGACAGAACTGTATTTAAACAAGGCTGAGGGGTAGGAACACACCCTGAAGGAGACTGAGCAGGAAAGGAACCTAAGGTATCTATAATGTCCCAAAGGAGATATCTTGCCTTAGCCTCTGGATGAGCAAAAGCCTAGATAAGTAGATCGAGATGAATGGTTCCAGAACCCACCTTAGACAAGAACAGAGATTCTAGCATTTACCATCCCAGGCCCTTAGCACCAGAAGCAAACCTTCTGATGCTGGGCTCCATAGAGAAACCAAGTGAGCTGGTAAGTTGTTTCCAGGACTGATTGCCAGCTTTCATTGCAAAAGAGAAACATAAGGCCCAATCCTTCCCCAGTGAAGATGCTAAGAAAAAGGAAGTGCCAAGGTTTAAGGACATTGACTCCTGGAAAGTGGAGTCAGGGAAGACTGTAGCTGGAAGCAGTTTAGCAGAGGGGAATTGTGCTTGACTTGAACTTGAAACATCTTGGTCCCAGTCTACTTGATGCTACTTACTGGGCATGATAGGCAAACCACTTAACCTTCCCAAGCACCCTTACTTTTCTTGTCTCAGAAATGGCTTTTTAAAAATAGCGGATACTGTGATTCAACATTTATTATGTGACTTCTCTCTGCACCAGACTTAGAATGGAAAGATCCAGGTATGAACTTTTTTTAAAATTATTTTTGTTGCTGTTTTGAGACAGGGGTTTCACTGTGTAGCCTTAGCTGGACTGAAATTAGCTATATAAACTAGGCTGGCCTCAAATTTGTGTGCAATCCTTTGCCTCTCAAGTACTGGGATTATAGTCCTGCACCACCACATTCAGCCAGTTAAAAACTGGATGAACATCAAAGCCCAGGTTGGAAAGGTAAATCCTTAGTGAGGCAAGCTTGAGAAGGTCCTAAAGTGCTTCCAGCCCTGGACAACTGTGCATAGAGGAAGACACCTTCCAGACTGCAAGAGGAACATGAGCAGAAGTTGAGACAGGTGATCTTAGCCTTTTTCAGGGACAGAGGGTTGGGGGAAGGGCTATGAGAAATGCAACAGGTCCTGAGGGTAGACCAAAATTATGAAAGGCATTAAAAGATGGCCTTCATCTCTCTAATACTATGGTTATGGAGTGTTATTTTTATTCAAGGGAAGAATAAAGAAAAGAATGTTTGCTACTCACCCAAACATCAGAACATTCTGTCCCTCTGTGATTGTGCTTCATGAAAATGCTTTCCAGCAAAAAAGAGAAAGAATGATTAAGGGGGAAAAAATAACTAGAGCCACATTCATTTCAGCTCCTCTGAAAGCACAGCAGGAGGAAAGTGGCTATGTTTGCCAAATTCCAGAAAAAGACACAATTGACAGGAGGCAGGGAGGGGAGGGTGAGGCAGCAGAGGGCATGAAGAGGAGGAGGGGTCCCTCTTGTTTATTCTCCCCAGAAGATACAGTAAATAATGAGGAGGTGTGGTTCATGGAGGGGAAATTACTCAACAAGGCCCTTTCAGGGGGGAAAATGGAACTAAACCCTTGCTCCTTTATTCTTGTTCTCTCATTCAACTCCTGGTTTACATGGTAGCTCCCTGGAGTTGATGCTCCCCTCTGCTATTATAAGTCGTAATTGACTGGAGCTGATCATTGCAAAATGGACTGAAGTTCTTACATTGTCATGATTAACACGAAGTAATAGTTATTAGCCTCACTGACAGCTACATGGGAGAAGGAAGGCCACCAGGATGCCCGGCTTTTCTGGAGCCAGAAAAAAATCTCAGTTGGGCCACTAGGTGGCGTGATGTCCGGGAGACCACTGAGGTTCTCTGCATCTTCTTTGGTCCAGGGTGTCCACTATCCTCTCAAGAGCTAGAGCTATGCCTCAGTCATCCCAGGACTTCGTGCCACAAGGCTGAAACAGGAATTCGAAACAGAGGGACAGGCTGCTCAGAAGGGGTGTGGGAAGAGGAGAGAAGGTATGTGTTATAGGATGGCCCCACATTCAGGTCCCTTCAAACACGGAGCAGTACTGTCAGCAGAATGGATCGAAGGAGCTGCAGCCTCCTATGACTCAGGAAGATTCATAGCAGTGGTGCCTGGTGCAGGAGTGTTTATCAAAGGCAAAAGGAGAGAGAAATCACACGACTAGAGAGGATTCCAATGCAAGACCCTATTTTTCAGCTCTGCCCTTACTTACTCTGTTTTCCGTATCTTAGGCACCAAGCTTTCTCAGACACCACAGGAAGATATTCTGAGTGTTTGGCATACTTTCTCTATTCTCCGTGAAAAGGCTAAGGTCACGACCAAGTAGGAGCATGGAGTCACAGTCCTGGATTTTAGGGACAGTGTCGGGAGAAAAGAGACTTGTGCAAGGTCACACAGACAATGACAAAGTCAAGAATCACATGCTAGCCTCCCAGTTCTCAGTCTAGGGTCACTGAACTTTTTTTTTCAGTTCACTCTTTGCCTTCCAACTTGTGTTGATTTTTGAGTTAATAAACAGAGCTACCACAACAAGGGAAGAAAAAGGAGGAAAGCTACACGTGAAGATGGAAACAGAATTGCCTTTCTCCATCTGTCTTTCCACCTCTCTAGCACTCAGAATCTCCTACAAGAGACCATTTCACAGAAGGAATAGTGCTGAGCTTGATATTTAACTGGCAAAAAGGGGAAGCTTAAGACTGGACTTTTCTAGGTACCCACAAAACTGAAAATGTGGCAACAAGGTAGCATAGCAATTAACTATTTTACACTGTTGGTAATGATGTGCTTGATTCTCTCTTGCCAAGAACTTGTGCCACTTCTGGATTTTTTTTTCAATCTCTAGTAATTCACACCCTGTCCTAAATTTACAGCCTGAAGCCAGACTCTGTGCTTTGCACCTGGGTGTCGGGGTATTGATTTATTTAAGCAGGGTATTTATTATTTTCTCATGGGGTGAGGGACTTTACTCTCTGCCAGCCTCCTCGGGGCCAGCACCCACACACACCTCCAAGCCCTGCTCAGCCCCCACCTGTCTGGCTGCCTGGTGATCAGATTCCTCCCCAGCAGTAGCTCAGCACTGCCTCACGGCAGACTGGAAACAGATTCCTGGAGCAGAGTGGAGCCACTCCACCCAGGTCCTGCTGTCTGTCATTTTACTCACACTCAGGTCTCTGGTCCCAGGGAGGGCCTAGCACTGGGTGAGTACTTCAGATATCAGCCAGGAAGGAGGAGCTGTGCGCTAAGAGAGGGGGAGTTGAATGGTCTGTCCCAGAAGAGCTTGCAGTCAGAAACAGAGGCAATTCTTCTATAGTTACTGTCTTTCTTTCTCCCCTAATTAGGAGGAGTGAGAGCTCAGTTCTTCTGGGGTTTGTAGGGCAGGGATGTAATCAAGGTGAAGTCAGGCTTAGCGTTTTGCTCACTGGGCTCCCTGTGGATTCCCACAAAGACAAACTAGCACACTCACTCTAAGGGGTGGGGGTGCCATACATTGCACCCCAATTATCCCATTATTTTGAAAGGCCATGAATGTGGTCTTGTGTGGTGCAAAGGTGACTTAAGCTCCTGGAGATCTGCATGTGTTTGCAACTTCTCTGCCAGGGACAAACAACCCTCCTTGTTAAACACTCACACCCTGTAAGATCTGGGTGAATTGACCTCATTAGTATGATTGTTTATAATAATCACGATAACAATTATAACATGTTCTTTATTGTGATTAGATGACAGTCCTCACCCTCAGTAGAAAAGCAGCTCTGAGGCTTTGTTGGACCCAGGATGAATCTGCTAGAGCCCTCCTGTGGCAGGGCTCTGGATTTCTGCTAGCTGAAGGTTAAGAGAGCATGAGGCCCAGGACTTCCCACTTCCTGAATAACTCCTTCATCTGCATCACAATTTCTTACCTAACTGTGAGCAAAGAAGAAAAAAAGATGAATGTCAGACACCTGGTTCCACATATAGCTATTCCCTGCTACTTATTAACCATGGGGTATTGCTTAATTTTTTTTTTTTCTGAGACAAGGTCTCACGTAGTCCAGGCTGGCCTCAAACTCACTATATAATGAGCATAACCTTGATTTTCTCGTCTTCCTGCCTCCATTCCTGAAGTGCTAGGATTATAGGTATACACTGATATGCTGGTTTATGCAGTACTGGAGATTGAAAGCAGGACTTCGTGTGTGCTAGATATGAACTCTTGCCAACTAAACTACATCTTTTGGCTGCCTGCTATCTGTTCTGCATTTGTAAGGTGGGGTGGAAAGACATGGCCTTGGGATTAGAGTTGTAAGACTCTAAACAATAGAATGGTACTGAGTGGACAATGTAGTACCATGCTGTACTGTAATAATGACAACTGAAAGGATTATATCCTATTAAATGAAGAAGCAAAAAGATGACCACTTCCTCTAGAATCTAAGTTTCCTGTCTCAAAGAAATCTGCTTCGTTGGCTTGTCTTATCTAGCTTTCCCCTGCCCCAGAGGTTCCTGAGGGGCCTACCCATGAGAGCCCTGGATCACAGTTCCCACTGACTGGTGAGAACAGCTGCCACCTAACATGGGCGAGGCACCCAAGGACAGTGACCCCATAATATCCCAGCTGCTGAGGAAGCTGAGCAGGGAAGCACTCCAAAGGTGCAACTCAGTAATTGCCAGTCATGAGGGTCAGGCCTCTGCCTCCTATGCAATCAAAACGTGTTTGCCGAGGGGCAGGGTCTGTACTGACTGGCCACAGGGACTATTACAGCACAGACACACTTCTTGATCCCACAAGGCAAGGTGACTAGTGGGAATCTCTTTGCTTGGTTACATTTCACCAGGAAGAATACTAGAGAAGGAGGAAACTAAAGAACCAGGGGTGGAAAAAGGAAGACAGTGTAGGCAAGCATATGTCAAGGGACATTTTGGGTGAGCCAAGCTGTTTTCCACAGAAAACCAAGCAAGAGAATGAAGTACATTGTAGCAGATGGGAAGCAGTTTACCTCTAGAATTTCAGATTTTAAGACACCACCATGCATTCATGTAACATTTGCCAGTGTGAGAAGTCCATTGACAGTCAGCAACTTGGTTGTTTCTTCTGAATTCCTGCAAGACACACAAGGAAGGAATATTTCTACTTTACAGATGAGGAAATGAAGCGGGCACCAAGAGAGCTATCCTGGGAATATCCGACTGAATGAACAGTTTCTATAGGGGGAAATCTTTTCAGAAAACAAAACCAGAGCACAGGATCCTTCTCAGACTCTGTGCCAGACACACAGCAGCCAAGTCCTAAGTCTTGGCCCTCACCTTCTATGGTCAAAGACCAGGAGGTAGTCCATCCTCCATTCTGCAGCCTCTGACCTGGCATGTAGTCCCAGGGTCCTGTTGGGAGGCTCTAACTGAAGTTGCCCAGGTGTACAGAGAATGCTCTGCTTTCAGAACTGCACTTAGATGAATGGGGGAAAACGAGGGAAGGAGGTTGGGAAAGAGGATGAAATATACAGGGACCATGAACTGTGCTCATGGAAGCTTTAGGGAAAAAAGAAGAGAGAAAGCCCACTGTGTTTGATTTGGAGCTTGAACAAGCTTGCCTCTGTTTCAAGTGCACAGGAAAGTGAGATTTGCAAGGGGAGGAGAGGAGTGGGGCACGGAGAAGTCTTTATGAATGGTGCTGAGAATCCAGAGCAGGTGCCCAGCTCCTATGTTGCCCCTGGCCCTGGGCCCCATTGCCCAGGCAGAGGCCTTCCACTAGAGTGGCCCAGCAGCCTCTCACTTCCATCATGGACTTGGCCTCTCAGATGGATGCCTTTGTTGCCAACAGTATGCATGTGAGGGGGGTGGATGCTGCTACTTCTGCTATGGCTGCCTGACAATGTCTGCAGGGTGAAAGTAAAGTATAGCTTCCTGACATGAAAGGCCCACCCACAGGGATGCCATATTACTGCTGGCTTGGGATCTGAGCAGGAGAAAAATCACACCCATCTCAGGGCAGAGATAGGTCAAATGGGAAGTGGCATGTCAGGTTCAGTTCAGAGAGACAGAAGCAAGACTGAAGACAATCAATGTGCTGCCCAAAGATGACCATCGACACCATCATGCAAGAGCCTACTCACCTTCTCCAAGGTCCACACATAGTTCCTAATCCCAGTCCCCATCCCACTCCAGGCCCCTTGATATACACACACACACACACACACACACACACACACACACACACACACACACTCCAGGCAGCAATCCCATGCTAAACATTGACACTTGCCACCCCCATCTTGCAAAGGAGCAGAATTAATGTAGAAAGCCTGCCAAAGTGTGGCTGGCTTCCAGGACCAAAAATACCTCCTATGATCTAAGGGGCTACCAAATTGGCATCTGTTTGTGGGGCTGAAGCTGCTGCTGTGACAGAGAGGACTCCTATTTTGGAACCATTCTTCCCCTGCATACAGGCTTCCTTGCTAGTGCCTTTCATAGGAATGCTGGTCCCTCCCTGGAACACAGCTTCCTGTTCTCTCTTACTTCTCTCATCATCTCATCTATGCCAGTCATATGTGACAGGGAAAGAGACCTGGGAAGAACAGCAATGTAGACAGGATAAGGCTTCAGGATCACTGTGTGGAGCAGTTAGGTAAGAACCCCTTGGAACTTGCAACAATTTCCAAAGAACATCTTTTATTTGATGGATATTTATTAAATACCTGCCATTTGCCTAAAACTGCATTGGGCTAAAACTGTCCCTCTGGATAGAAATAAGGGAACTAGCCAGTCCCCTCAAGGTCTATTGTGGTGATACATTGTGTATCCTAATAAAATTTGCCTGAAGATCAGAGGACAGAGCCAGCAACTAGATTAAACATAGAGGCCAGGCAGTGGTGGCACACAGCTTTAATCCTAGCACTTGGGAGGCAGAGATCTGTCTGGATCTCTGTGAGTTCAAAGCCACCCTGGAATACATGAAATTAATTCAGTCTAGGAGAGAAACAGAGCCAAGCAGTGGTGGCACAAACCTTTAATCTCAGTACTTGAGATCTCATGTCTTTGCTACCAGTATTTGGGAAGAACACACACCATTAATCCCGGTACTAGGATGGAAGTGATATAGCTGGGCAGAGAAAGGTATATAAGGCATGAGGAGACAGGAACTAAAGTCCTTTTTGGCTGGACTCCTTTTGGCTGAGGACTCAGAGACATTCAGTAGAGGATTCGTGGAGTTAACGAGGTGAGAAGTAGCTGTGACTTGTTCCTTTGTCTCTCTGATCTTTCAGCATTTATCCCAATATCTAGCTCCAGGATTTTTATTATAAGACCATTTAGGATTCATGCAATAGTCTATGATTTGACATCTGCTGGGCAGGATGACAAGGAAACACTAGAAGGCCAGACAGATACAAGAAAATGAGTCCTCAGAGAGGCAGTAAGCAGAACATGGGCGTGTGTAGTCTGTTCATTATTGATGTACTGAAAAATGGAATGCTACTCAGCCATTAAAAAGACTGGAAGCCTCTTGCTTGTGGTAGTCCATGTGTTCAGAGCACTTATGTCAAGTGAGTGAAGCTAGGCACAGAAAGGCTCATGTAAAGGTCTCATAGAAGTAGAAAGTCCTAAGGTGGCTGCCAGAACCTGGGAGGGTGAAGGAGGAGTTGGCTATCAAGTCATAGTTACAGCTGGATGGGAGAGCTAAGCTCCAGAGTCTATAGCATGGTATGGCTACTACAGTTGCAATAATTTATTATGTGTTACAAAATAAATAATAACTGTTTGAGGTGACAATATGCTAATTACTCCAATCTGATCACAACATGTTACATATAGTGAAATGTCACATTGTACCATATAAATATGTACAGTTGTTATGTATCAACTAAAATTATAAATGTTCTGATTTACAATTTTAGTTATGTACAATATATAGTTCTATGGAAGGAAGAAATGTAATAAAGTTGTTTTTTTGTTTTGGGTTTTTGTTTGTTTGTTTGTTTGGGTTTTTCAAGACAAGATTTCTCTGCGTAACGGCTCTGGTTGTCCTTGAACTCACTTTGTAGACTAAGCTGGCCTTGAACTCACAGAGATCTGCCTGCTTCTGCCTCCTGAGTGCTGGGATTAAAGGTGTGTGCTAGCATGGGGTGGTGGTGTGGCCAAATGGATGATGGTCAAGATAGGTCACCTTAGCCCTTTAAAGGCTTGAGGCTGAGGACATTACTGTCACCTGTAAAAGTCAGGAACCTAAAGTGATTATCTTAATTCTTTTTTATTGAAATTTTTTTCATACAAAATATATTCTGATTACAGTTTCCCCTTCCCCAACTCCTATTAGATCCTTTCCAACTCCCCACCTCCAGAAAACAAAAAACAGACAAACAAAACCCAGAATTAAAAAAAAAAAAGAAACACACATACACACACATACACACAACAAACAAACCCATTAAAACATAAAATAGAACACATGATATAAAAGTAAAAGATTGGTAAGACAAAACAAATTGAGTTCCTTTTGTGTTGGCCATCTACTGCTGGACATGGGGCGTATGGTCAGTATACCGTGAGGCTCCATAGAGAAATCTAATTTTTCCTTTGCAAGTGATGTCAATTAGAGATAGCTTCTTAAGGTTAGGGATGGGAATGCATGTCTGCTTTCCCCTCTCCACATTAGTACCCCATCTGGCTTGAACCTATGCAGGCCCTGTGCATGCTACCACAGTCTCTGTGAGTCAATATGTGCTCAGGTCCTTTGGTGTCACCATCCCCTCGGACTCCTACAATCTTTCTACCTTCTCTTCTGCACCCTGAGCCCTGAGGAAAGGGGTGTGATGAAACATCTCATTTAGGACTGTGTTCCAAGATGTCTCCTTCTCTGCACACTGTCTAGTTGTAGGTCTCAGTGTTGGCTCCCATCTACTGCAGAAGGAAGCTTCTCTGATGATGGCTGAAGGAGGCACTGATCTATGGGTATAACAGAGTGTCATTAGGGGTAATTTTATTATTATGTTTCTTGAGAAGAACAAATAGTATTTGGTTTTCACCTAGACCCATGGCCTATCTTGTCTCAGGTTCTTGGCCACCAGAGCAGCGTCAGGAATGGGTTCTACTGATTATCTTAATTCTTAAAGTATAACTGTGTGCTTAACTAATGTTGTGTAACAGTTTGCTCCAAGATAAAAAGCATTCCATCCTTCAGGAAGCTCTTTAAGAAGGAAGGTAAACAAATCAAAATAGCTTCAGGAAGTCCCTGAAAGTGACCAGATTCACCAGGTTCCTCCCTGTCAGAGCAAGCAATGAAAGCTGAGAGCTTGCTTGCCTCAGATGAAAGAAACTGAGCTACAAAGAAGACTCAAAGACTCTGAGGCTAAATCAACTGCCTGGAAGAAACAAAAAACAGCCGAAATGCCTGGAAGAGGTTTAAACCAAAGTTACTTGGAAAGGACACCCTCCAACCTGTTGAGCTGCCTGCAGGCAGTGCAGTGTGTTCCAGGATTCCCAGTTTTTGCGAGCTGTCACCAATATGGGGGTAGAACTTGGTGATGCAGTCATCTTTGAGTCATTTCTGCTCCTGTAAGTAACCCCTCTCCCATATTCCTGTAAGTAACCCCAATAAAACCAACTGGTTCGCAAAGTTGGACTTTGGTGGTTCCATACTTTGGCCTGTCATGAGATCCCTATCTGGGTGAGTAGACATGTGTGTTGCATCCCTTACCAGGAGAAGTATTGTCACACAACTAATGATAAGTATCAATTCTTTAAACACCATCACATCTGGTTTTGACATTCTAGCTCCCTGGAGATTTCAAGTTGAAATCCCAAATAGAGATGGAGAGCTGAGGCCTAGGGAAGACAAGAGTGCTCCATCCAAGCACCTCCTAGATCAGGCTTCTGTGATCACACCCTGTACTGGCTCAATTTCAAATGCTTCTCAGTGGTATTGTGGGAGTAGGGTGGCATCATGTCACCCTGCGTGCAGTGTGATCTGTCTGTAGGTGTTCTTTCTCCCACCCTCTTTCTCTCCCTTTATTCATGACAGGTAGGACACGTATGGGGAGTGGAGAACAGGATGGTATGTGTGGAGGAGTCACTTTCATTTAATGTGCCCTCATTCTTCATTTAAGGGTTTATTTCTGGATCACAGGGGGTGAGGATTTGTATCTGAAATTATTTAAATTGTATTGTAATCATCTCAAGATGAGATTAAATTGAGGCATTAAGAAGAAACAGAGATAAGACACCCCTACCCCCTGAACATACAGTTATGTAGCATTTGGTTTAGAATTAAAGGGCCCTGATATTCAACTGAGAGCCTTATTGGTTAGTTACCTCAGTCCTACTAAGGATGGTCTCATGTGTAGCTGGTCAGACTGATGCTCCTCTCATTAAACACATGCCAAACGTGTACCAGAGTCTGAGTGTCTTCTTTTAATCTTCCTTAACAATTGTGCCTTAAATCTAGTGTACTTAGAAATAAGAGTGCTGTGGGATAATCCTTCTGTATGCTGTGAGTATATATTACTCTCACTGGTTAATAATAAAGCTGATTGGCCTATAGCAAGACAGGATAAAGTTAGGTGGGACAATCAAACTAAGGACTTGGATGAAGCAGGGCAGAGTCCAGGAAATGCCAGCCAGCCACTGAGCAAGTAGGATGCGTAAAAAATGAAGTAACAAGCCATAAGCCACGTGGCAAAGCATAAATAGAAATATGGGGTTAATTTAAGTGTAAGAGTTAGCTAGTAACAAACCTGAGCTATCAACTGAGCATTTGTAATTCATATTCAACCTCTGAGTCAGTTATTTGGGACAGGAAATGTCCATTTACATAAGAGGATAACACAATTGTTTAGATAGGGAGATAAGACCCACTTATATACAGACTTAATAATATAGGAAGAATAAATGTGAGAATCACCTGGAGTATTAACAAAAATAAATGCTACATAAGTTCAAAGGACAAGATGGGTGTACATTGCAGAATTCAGATTCTTTGTGGCTCCAATGGACAAAATCAGCAATAGCCAGTGATACTTACTAGACACAAATTTAAACCAATTAATTAATTAATAGAAGACCTTTTAAATGAGCTAACCAGATTTTTTTTAAGAATAGCTAACTGAGCCAGGCATGGTATGGTGGCACATACCTTTGATGAGAGGCAGAGGCAAACAGATCTCTATAGTTCGAGACAGACGGTGATACATTGTGAAACCCTATCTCAAAGAATACTCCCCCCCCAAAAAAAAAAGCTAAATGAGGCCTACATTCAATAATCCAGTGTCTCTGAGATAGTTGATGAGAGTTATTTCCTTTCTCTTTCTTTTTTAAGGCCCTGCTATTGAGAATTTCAGCCAACAAAACAGTTGGTTTCAGAGGCAATGATCCCACATCCTCTTTTCTTTTTATACCACTGAAAAGTGTGGCCACGAGAGGGCAGTAGGGGACGTTTTCAGACACTTGGACGTGTTTAGTAAACTCTGTGTGCTCAATCTCCAGCAAGGAAATGGAAGACCCTGAGACCATGCTGGGGTCTAGACCGTGCTAGCTTGCTCAGGCCCTCATGCGAAAGCTGTGGCCACTGCTGCAAATACAGTCTACGAGACAAGGAATCGAGACCGCGAGGGCACCAAAGCACCCCGGGATTGAAAATCCTCTCTTCTGAGGTTGTTAAAGTTGCCTTAACCTCTTAGCCACCATCCCCTGCCTCCATTAAGAGGTGGGCTTGCGGGTCTAGATAATGCAAACGATGCTGCTCCTCCAGTCTCCACAGCACCTATCAGACTCAGGTGTCAATGGAGCAGGAAACCGGAGACGCAAAGCCAGGCTCCTCTTCGCATTGTAGAAATAATAATTATCAACAACTTCAAACCTCTTTTGACAGCTCGCTGGCTTTCTGGAATTTATAAGGAGGAGAAATTTGCTCCTCCGAAATCCGAGACCCTATCTCAACCCCATCAGCAAGACAGGTCCCTCCGAACTCACCCCTAGCTCACAAGTGAAGAGGGAGGTGGCTAGGCTGTGTTCGGTGACAGGTGATGCCACGCGAGGGGATGGGTTGCCCTCGTCACTCTGAACCCCTCCCGAGGCCGAGCCAGCTGGCTCACCAGGCCCCAACCTGAGTCCCCAGACCCTGGAAGCACCTTTCTGCTCCCCTGGCTACTGACAGTGTCCGCTAAGCGAGGCGAAAGCCCAGAGCACTGTAGCTCAGCCGGGTTCTTGAGTGGACAGGCTGGGGGATTCGTCTGCGCGGGCGGGGCGCGTGGGCGGGGAGGGGGTTAACACGGCCTCTATGATAATGAGCTGCGCGGTAATATAGGAGGCCGGCTGAGGGCGCCGCCACCGGAGCCGAGCCTAGCCGCGCCGCGCGCAGCACTGTCCGCGCAGAGCTGAGCGGGGGCGGCGGGCGCAGCTGCTGGGATCCTTCAGCCGAGGACTAGCGATCAGATCCGGTGGACTCGTGAGCCGCGGGGCTGCGGGGAGCGTACGGCCCGGTCGCAGACAGAGCTGGCAGCCGTTCCCGGAGAAAATGGGGCCGAGCGGGCCGGGAGCAGAAGGGAAGGAAGCGCGGGATCGCTGATGTCAGAGCAGCCCGGAAAGTCGCGCCGGGGAAACCTGAAGACAGCCGGCTTTGCGCCTCCCCGGAGGGACCCTGCCGGACCCCACGCCCCTTCGCGTCCGGGTCCCTGGGCGCAGGCGACCGGGGCGAAGACGCGCGGACCTAATCGGGGGCCACCACAGGAATACAGGCAGGCGGCCGGCGCGGGCCGTGGATTTTAATGGTCTTGGGTCGCATGTGGACCTGGCTGTCCGTCTGACTCGGGTCAGGCAGGGACTGGGCGCGCGCTGCCCTGGGCAGCCGCCAGCCGAGTCAGACGAAGCGGAGACGCAAGGACAGACAGACGCCGCCGAGCTGGGTAAGCGGAGCCTTCCGCCCTCTCCCTGAGCGCGCGCCCGCGGCGGCTTCTTCGGCGCAGCCTCCCCAGGTCCCCTTGGGGTCCCGGCCCCGGCCACGGCTAGGCTGTGGCGGCGAGTCTCCGCGCGTGATCCGCCACTTTCGCAGCTATGGTCTCTTGCTCGGGCTTCCGGGCCATCGACTCCGGAGGCTCCGGTGGTTCTGGCGCTCCGTGGCGCGCTTGCAACGCGCACCTGCCGGCGGTCTGCAGCTCTGGGGAGCGCCCGGGTGGTGAGGTTGTCCCATGGTTGGAGCCCAGAGAGGGCCTCTGTAGAATTAGCGAGATAGCCTGGGGCGACTGTGGCCAGAGGCCGGTTAGGGGGCGTTCACCCGGCGCTGTGGTCCCGGGTGGCCGCTGGCGGTTCCAGTGGTTCAGTGGACTGGGAATCGGGAAGGAGAAGGCATCGTTTGCGCGGGTTCCGGGAAGCCTTGAGAGCGGTTTGGAAGCACTGTGGTTATGTTCCTGCCCCCATCCCCCATGGCATAGTGCCCAGCTGGGGCCCGGCCCCCTTGGTTTGAAGTGGGAGTTTGTCCAGAGTCCAAGAGGCTCCTTAAAGCTCATTTCCCTCTGTGTACTCTTTTTTGCCCCACCTCACGAAGTGATAGGGTCTTAGAAAATTCTAGCTTCTTTTACTCACAGGTAGTCTTCATAAATGTTCATCTTGATCTGAATGGTCAAAAAGAGTCCCCTGAAACTGTCATTCAGGGACCTCAAAAATGTCCACCTGTTTAACATGACCCTTGCCCTAGGAGGAGCTACCTCTTCAAACAGCTCAGGCAGAGATAAGAGGGAGAGGAGAGGGTTTGGGGGGGACGACTTGGGATACCAGGTCAATCACCACAGTCTGAAAAGGAGAGCTCATAGTTGTTGAGGGCAAGAATGTTCAGTTCTGTAGAGAACCAAGACCATAGACAACATAGCTCCCTAGCCACCCATATGCAGAACAGACAGAGGTGGGTGGGTTTGGGGAGTGGGGCTACCAGATGTCTTCTGATGGCTCATCTGTGGAGGATTAGACATTTTGAGACACGTCCATCCTTGCAGCAGACCAGGTCTATACAGTCGACTATCTGGGCTGGACCACTTTCAAGGTAGGACTGGGCTGGCCACTTTCAAGAGAACTGGAGTCAGGTTCAGCTCTCTGACATTCCATACAATAGCAGGCCTGTCATACTGAGCCTCTTTCCAGATCTTGAAACTTCACTCTTCCCTCTGGACCAGCTCTGAATGTTGGGGCCTTCCAGTGAGCACCAGTATCCCCAGAAGAGCTTAGCCCTGGCTGGAGGAATTCAGCTGTTCCTAATTGAAATGCACAACTATTTGTGCAATCACCCCAGAAAGCTCCTAGAGTTGCCAGCAGCCCTCTGTCCTCTGACCTCCAGGCAGGAAGATAGAAGAATTCATTAACTTCTCTTCTCACAGAGCATCGTTGGGAGTAATTACCTGTGATCTCTGCTGGGGGGCTAGGGGTGGAAAATTGAGAGAGGGCAGGGAACCAAGGAGGCAGAGTGGAATCTGTCCCATACCCCAGGAGGTTGTTTCCCTGTCTGTCGTCTACCTGTCATCATCTCTCTTAGTGCTAGGCCCCCACCCATCCCGCAACTTGCCTCTGCTGCCACTAGCTAGTATTACCTAAAGAATACCTAAAGAACCTGTCTCCTCATTCTCACAGTTAATCCTGTCCAGAAACCTGTTGATAAAGGAGGGGCTATAAAGATGGATTGCCCTCTCTATTCTCTTACTGTCCTAAGAAAACTGCATTAGGATGGGGGCAAATAGTCTTGAAAAGCAATTAAAAGGACGTGGCTTTTGGCCCATGTACAGGGAAGACTCTGCTGAAGAGCGCTAAGCCCTGAAGTGACAAAGTCTTCGATGGTTTCCAGGTACTACAGCCTGGCAAGGAAGTCTCAGCTGCACCCTTTTCATTGGCAGGGCATAGGGACAGGGGACCCTCACACTCTGGATCCAAGCAGGGGTGAAGAGCTGTTTACCTTATGGCCTAAGTCTAAAGGAAGAACAGACAGTGATATCATATGACTATTGCTCAAAGCCATACCATCCCAGGAAATGCTGGTCCCTGTCAGAGCAGCTCTGAATGTTGTCTCCCCGTCTCCAGACTGCCAATGAAGGATTGCCCTCCAACATTCTTGACCAAGAGAAGTTGCAGATGTGGTAGATGCTTAAGTTCAGCATCTGTTTTGCAGGAGTTCTATGTTCAAAATAAGGTTAAGAAGCCTCAAAGAACAATCTCTACTAGGCCCCTCTCCCAGGCCTATTACAAATACTCCTGATAATTCAGGTAATCTTTATTTCATGGGCATGTTACAAGGAAACACAGGAGCAGGAGGAGAAACCAGTGACATGCTTAAATATACAGGACAGCAGCTGGCAGGAGCTCCAAGCTTGCCAGCGCAGGCAATCTGAAATATTTGTGGTGCTGGAGTCATCACTGTTTGTAGAGCTGTATGGTTTCTGTTCTACCTTGCTTTCTGATTGCCTCTGTAAGATACAGGATTTGGTGTGGGGGAGGCAATTCCTGTTTCCAGACCCCTCTCCCCAACTGTCTTCCTGCATTGCTACACAGCTGTCTCTGCACAGAAAGACTAGGGTACAATATACTTCTGTCCATCATAGCAAATGGAGAGGCAAGGAGCACAGAGCCAACCCCCCTCCCAACCCCATGCAGATCATAAAGAGACAGGAGCATTGTGTTACAGTCTGTTAGCTAGAATAATCCAGGACTGCCCACAGGGAAGCAAGAGAAGCAGGCTTTGAGGTGCTGGATGGAGTTTTTACAGCTCATATGTACAGCACCCCAACACCACCCCTTCCCCCTCGACTGCCCCTCCCCCAGGGCTGTCTGTTATCAATTCATTCTATGTGAGTGTTCTGTCTCTCCCCATCGCATATGCTCAGTTCAAACAATGATGAATGGAACTGATTCCCTTATGGGAAACAGTTTTTTCACATAGTTACAAAGATTTCATGCCTGATTAGAGTAAATGAGGGGTGGGTGTGCCATCCCCTGCTTTTTTTGTCATTTCTAAAGGTGAACCCCCATGGAGAGAAAAAGAAAGGCAGTTCCTCCAGGGGTCAAACAGCTGGTCCCAAGGCGCCTGTGGGGGATGGCTGATCTGAAGGGGCCACTCTCTCTCCTCTGCTCAGCCCCCAAACTCTTTTGGGCTCTATTCCCTGGCATCTGGGCATATGGAACCTCAATGCAACTTTACACTGCTCCATCTTGAATTGGAAAGCAGGAATAGAGGTGTGAATATTCTTTGTTGGAGATCAGGGTCCCTATGGAGTTCAAGTATAAAGTGGCAGAAGGGAGGGAGGGTGGTAAGAAAATAGCTTACAACTGAGCTCTTCCAGAAAGTTCCCTGCTTCAGCAGTGGTTAACCATTAACCTGACTTGGTCTGGCCATGTGCCTCATCTGGGTGGCAGGATATCTCTGGGAAACCCTGAGAACCAGCAGGTGTTCTCCAGATGTCTGTCTTCTCCCAGCAGAATGGTTGGGGTTACCCCTCCCTGCTGTCTTCCTACAGCCCCTGGCGCAGTACCTGCCCCACCTGCTCATGCTTTCCTTCTTCAAGCACTCCCCTCTCCTTTATCTGTCCCTTAGCCCAAGCTGTGCAAGCTGCTCACATGGCAGGGCGCAGTCAGAGACTGAGAAGCAGGCAAGGGCTGGGCAAACTGATAAGGAGGACTGGCTTCACACAGGACTCCAAGCAAATTGGGCACAGATAGCTTTGGAAGTATAGATCAACTCATTAGGCCAGAGTTTGCTTGGAAATGGGGGTAGCAGAAGGTGGAAGAGGAAATTTGGACAAAACCTCTTGTTCTTCCTACCGAAGCATGGTTCACTAAGAGATTCTGAATGCCTCTGACCTGTAGTGCTGTTTTTGGAAACCTGAGGTTAAGCCACTTGATAGGAGGTCTTTCCAAAGCACGTGGCCCCTCAGAGCTGCCTTGCTGAAGTCCAGAGAAAAGCAGGAGGAGGATGGAAAGTGCAGCTCAAGACACAGGCATGAAGGCTCACGTGCGGTGATAATAGAAGTCAGGATGTAGACAGGGTTTCAGATAAACAGAGAGACAGGAGACAGAGGGAAGATAATGATAGAGACTGACAGTGTACTGAGATGGGAGAGCCAAGAACCTGAGCTGAGAGCCAACTACTGAGCCTCAGGCATAGGCTCCTTCAGTGGGCTCAGAGAATGAGGCTCTGGGCTCCAGGAAGGAGAAGTAGCAGGTTATCTCCACTAGAGGGAACTCTTGAAAACCACACTTGTCCTGAAACACTGGCTTTTGTGTTGTTGTTTTTTTTTTGGGGGGGGGGGGGGGCGTGTATTTTAGAAACTCCCAACCATCACTACCCAGAGACTACAACTGGAATGGCAGAGGGCAGAACTGGAACTTTTCACCGCTGTTTGGCACAGAGGGGTGGGGTCAAGAGAGAAAAGGCCAAGGGGTAAGGGTGGGCTTCATTAAGCAGTGTTTACCAGGCTTGCAGGGAAAGCTAACCTCATAGGAGGGGTGTGTGTGTGTGTGTGTGTGTGTGTGTGTGTGTGTGTGTGTGTGTGTGTGTGTGTGTGTGTGTGTGTGTGTATGTGTGTGTGTGTGACTATAAGAGGCCAGCCCCATAGGATTTGTCTGAGTGAAGGGGGTAAGAAAGGCTTGACCCACACAGTTCATGTCTGGGTGGCCAGGGGAAGGAGTGTATGCTCAAAACAGCAGGCGATCCAGTCCTGGCTGCCTCACTGAGAGTGTCTTTCCTTTTTTTTTTTATCAGCAAGTAAAGTTTTGGCCCATCCCCAAGTTCCTGTCACAGGCCTTCCCTTCTTCTCACTCCCTGACGTGGATTTCTAGCCAGTCTCAGCAGTGGCAACACTGCTCTGGAGGAGACTTTTTTAAAAAGACCTTTCAGGAACTAAACGCATGTCAGTGTTGTATCACTGACTTAATCTTTGTCTTCGTATTCTCCCTGGGAGCCTGTCTCTGAATTCTAATTCCCCCTTTCATTTCAACAGAGGACAATATTGAGAGAGAACACGCACAGAGCGCAGAGGCTTCTCTCATCCACTGAGATAATAACTGTCCAACAGAGGATAGAAAAATATTGAATTTTGGGGATGGTCAGGGAACCAGAGATCAGTGTCTCTCCAGATCTGATACCATCCCCTGATATTTAATCTCAGCTTCCCTCTGGCTCAAACTTACCTAGGGTCAAGAGTGGAGGGGAGAGAGGACAGAGGAAAGAAAGAAGCAAAATAATATAAATGTGTTGTGTTATGAAAGCTTAATCCTGCTTTTCCTTGCCTCAAATTACTTTCAGGATGAGAGAAAAGGCAGTAAGTTCAACTTGTCTTTCAGAAGAGAGGTAGGGAGGGGCCCTGGGGCACAGACTGAATATATGTTAAGTGACTGTCTCCCCTCTATGACCCCCAACATGTACACACAAACAGAGAGAGAGAGACAGAGAGAGAGACAGAGAGAGAGAGAGAGAGAGAGAGAGAGAGAGAGAGAGAGAGAGAGAGAGAGAGAGAGAACTACACCCCCCAGAGGCTCTGTGAGCCTTGAGCATCAAGCCTTCTGGCAGACCTACTTCTGCCCTTCTCTACCCTCTGTGAGGACTCAGACTCACAGACTTTCTGTTTTATGTTTAGATAGTCTACCTTGCAGCTTTGGTTTTTCCTTTGGGTGTTAAGAGAACATTACTTGAGTTGTGGAGCTGCTGTTTCTGCCCCTTATGGTGAACCACACAGATGCTGAAAGCAGGAATTGGAATCCATTCGGGTTTAAATAGATAGAGATCGATCACTTGTGTACTGCCAAGAGTGTGGTAACTCACAGCCCAAGGATAGAAGAGCAAACGCTTCTACCTTCAAGGAACCACAACCACAGCATCTGGAGCTGTGGGAGAGAACTGCACAAGCCACATACCCCCAGGCACCAGTCAGAGATGGCAGGGCGGGGGTTCAGAGGAAGGGAAGGAAGGGTGTCGCTCAGAGCTTGTACCCTGTGTCTTTCACTGCATGGTAGATTCCTGGCAGAAACTGGTGGGTGCCTGAGAAATCCAGGGTCCTGTTAAGAGGGGCTATCTGACTACCTCTTAGTGTCATCTTTACCCTTCACCCCTCTCCCATGGGTTTTAGGCTAGCAGCCCTGGAGTTGTTTCTTATTAATCAGTTCCTACAGCACCGTTTTCCTGGAGCAAAAGTCTGGAGAGGTTTTCCTGTGGCATTCCTTCCCAATATCCTAGAGCTGGAGATGTGAACACTAGTGTGGTTCACTGGGAAATGTCACTGCTCATCCCTATTTCAATCTGAATGTCTAGAATCCTGAGATGAAGGCCAAGGAGGGCCAGCAGAGGGAAATTAAAAGGAGGCAGATGTCAACTCCCTTGAGGACTCTCATCCCATCATGGGAAATAGAACTCTTCCTGAACCTTAGGTAAGAGGATCTTGCAGTGGCGTGTCCCAGACTAGGAACAGGCCTGAGCTTCAAAAGACCTGAGAAGCCTTTGCAGTTATGCCCTGGAGCATCTGTGTGGCTATATGGATGGGTATCTTGAAGAGGGGCCTGATAATTGTGAAGAACCGCTGAAGTCCAGGCCTTGGACTGCAGCTGGCACCTTGGCCTCTTAGTTTTGACCCATTATAGCCCTGCCTGCCTGTGGAGACAGAGGACCAGCCTGCTGGCAAAGTAGCAAGGGGATGTTACAGCTTTGAAGTTGTTTCCTGCTTCTAAAAGTGAAAGGCCTCCACTGAGCTGGGTAAATATTACACTGGCCTCTGACCTCCCACCTTCCCTGCCTGTCCCCCATGTCTGCTTCCCCTTCCTCATATTTTGTCCCAAGTAACAAAAATACCTGAAGAAGAAGAGCCTAGTTTCTGAACTCCCTGGAAGACACTAGGATTCTAGACACTCAGATTGAAATAGGAATGAGCAGTGACATTTCCCAGTGAATCTTCAGCCTCAACCTGTCTGGAGGTTCTTAATTTGTCCTTTCACTGTCAGTGACAGAAACCTACAGCACCAGGCAACACCCCCAGGTTTCCTCAGAAGAATGAAGTACTTATCTGAGTGACCCAGTGTAGCAATCCTTCCAGGTTTCCAACTCAAGCTCTTATAGACTAATATAAACCACATGTATAGCTGGAAAGCCACCAGGAAGCCTCACATAGAGGGTGTGAGGCCTACTAAGAGCCAGACAGATGGCCGGGAAGAGTGTGGTATCACCTACAGCTCCTGCCACATAAGAGCAAAGGAAGAACAAAGGACTTCCCTTCACACTTTTTGCACCCTTCCTGAGGTTTTCTCACCTGATGACCTTCTCCATAATTCCATTTGTTCCCTTATAGCAGGAGGGAGATGAGAGCATGCCTGACACTCTGGTGAGCTGACTCCTCCCTCCTACCAAGCACCCCTGTCTCCCTCTGTGTTTGTGATAGGTTTTTTGTAATGTTCAAGAGCTTTCACTTGCCTGTGTTTCTAGAGCTAGGCAGAGGAAGATGGTGTTAAGGGAGTTAGAAAAAATGATGACTGCTGCCAACTGGAAACATTATTTTAAAAGTCTAGAGCAGACTGAAGCCAGGGATGTTTTCAATTCATTCACGTACCCCTCACCCCCAATTTTCTCTATTTATTTGGAATTTTTTGAAAAGGCAAGATCTTACTTAAAGAAAATGTGTGGGCTTAGAATATAAGATCTGGATACTCAGTGGAATCTGGAAAAAGCAAAATCCATTGGAGTCTTGGCAGTGAGGCCATAGACATTGTTTATGGTTGGCATTTAAATATGAGAGTTGAGATTTGAATTCTGACTTTGCTGTGTTTGGGGTTTTGATACCCTCAACTCTTAGGAGTAAAGAAGGACACTGTCTTAGAGCTAGTCAGTTGGCATTGTTCTGAGAGTCAACCTCCAGAAGAAGAAGGGCAAATGCCTGGCTGCAGTTAGGAGGTGCTGTCCCATACTGAAATAGTGTACACAGGACAAACACAATAAGAAAAGTGTTGGCAGGTCTAGGAGGCCCAGAAGCTTGGGTCTAATCCTTCACCTTTGCCCATCATTTGTAATGCCATGCAGCATACCTACAGGAAAGCATTACCAGTCTTCTCTTAGACCTGTGCACTGTCCCATGGCCTAGCTGGGCAAGAGCCTCATCCCATATTGGAGTATAAAACATGGGAAAGTGGCATTGAGAAGATATCCCTGCATGTTTGACATGACTACAAAGGCCTGCTTCAGAAGATGGGGACAGACATAACATGATGCCTCAATTCTCTTTACTAGACATTTTTAATGTATTAAAATAAACAGATGTGATGTGTAGAACACTTGGGAAGTATTTAAGTATTTGAAAATAGCTTTAATTTAACTTCAAATAACAGCTATGAAACCCAAGACCAAACAGAGCAGTAGATTGCCCTGTATCACACAGCAAGTCATTATTTACTGCACTCCAGTTGTCCCTTCCCACTAGACCTGCCTACCTGATCACTTCTTTCTCCAGCCTCTTGCTCCCATCCTGTACTCAGTGACATCCTCAACTCTATTCCTGGGTTTGGCTAGATACACGGCTCACGATGAGGCAGTATCCTCAAGAGAACTCACCACGCCTCTTTTCTGCCCATCTGCTGGCCTTTAACACACATCCACAGCTCCTACTGGCACTGAGCAGTATGGTGAGAAAGACTCCCCCTCTTTTCAATAGTTCCAACCAGCTTTCCTACATCCATCTCCAGTCTTGCTATTTGCACAGTCAATGGCTCTGGCAAGGCCAGGCGGCCTTTCCCTCCTGAGAGGCACTGTGGGCACTGTTTGTGTTTCAGTCTCTGTAGACTCAGCATTCACAACTTGAAGAGGCTGAGACAATGACCCCAGCAGCTGCCTGCAGATTGCTGGCTGGGAGGCACAAGCCAAGAGCTCTGACTTTCAGGGATCTGCCTGCAGAGGAGCAAGAGGCAGGGAGTGTCAGCTCTGTCTGGCCCTTAGAGATGGGGATGGATGGGGAATATAATCCAGATGACTGGTTCAGACCTCTGGCTTCTGCTACATACCCCCTACATTGTTGTCACAGTGTTCCCCTAACTGTGATGTGAAGCCTTGGGGGTAGGGAGCTAAGGGAAGTGGAGGCCCCTGACTGCTGGCTTGTGCACTGGAAGGGCCAAAACATTGATCCAGAGAAAAATGAAAGCTTCAGCAAGGATCTATCCAGATAGGAGAAACGTACTTTACTTGCAAGGAGTTTGAACATGGTACTGCCTAATTGAGTTTGATTGAACAAATGTTTACAGAATATGTGCCATAGGCTGATAGAAAGAAGGTAAGTCACCACTCTGGATCTTGAGGAGCTGACAGTGTTGTAGGAGAGAGTGTGTGCACACATACAATACAATTATAGATATTGTGGGAAAATAGAAGAGAGACATGAATCAGAGCCATCCAACCCAGGAAGAGGCCATCCATAGAGGACACGATCTGCATCATTTGGAGAAACCAAGCTACAGTTAAAAGATGATCAGGTCTCCAGTGATGAGTTGTTTTTAATGGATTAAAAAATAAATAGGTGTCATGTGTAGAATATTTGGGAAATGTTTCTGGGTGTGTGAAAGGCAGGATAGAATGGCAAGCTTGCTGATTGCTGAGTTCTCTACCCACTTCTGGCCCTGCAAGCAGGAGTCTGTTGTTTGCTGCTCATTAAATTAACTGGAGGAAAGGCTGTTGAAAAGAACAGGGCAGTTTCAGGTCCAAACAACTGATCCCCAGCTACATAACTCCCAAGTAAGTAGAGTTAGTTCTCACAACTTTGCCACCATAGCTGGCCTTAGAGCAGGGTGCTAGGAAAGCTGGACTGGGATTAACCCTGGTTTCCCCTGGAGCCAGAGTTCTACTAATCATGTTAAAATTAGCACTCTCTTGACATGCAGGGGCAGAACTGCTGAACTGAGGTTTGGTCAATTCTCAGCTAGCACAGGCTCTAACTTCTAATCATTGTCATAAACAAGACTGAAGCAGCTGCTCACTCCAGTCTATTATCAGCTTGGTTGGAGACAGAGAAATTTAAATGACAGTAAGATGCTTAGCAAAAAAACGAAAGTCAGTGTTAAAAATAAAGAAAACAAGACAGCTTGTTTCTTGTTGAAATAGAAGAGTTATTAAACAGCCTTGAATTAATCAGTGATCTGCCATGTCTGGGGATTGAAAAGCAGGATGTGGGGCTGAGAGCTAGGAGAGGTGAATGGGGAGAGAAGCCCCAGGGCAGCAGGCAGGAGCTGTTACAGTTTAGGCTGGCTGCAGAGACTTGGTCTTCAGAAAGGAGCTGGCAGCAGGTTTCCTGCCCACAGGGAAGGTCAGGCTGAGGAGGGGAATTTGGCACACTAGTCTCTGAGTGCATGCATTAGCACACTGGACTCTTTTCATCCACCAACACCCATGCAGCTCCTGGGATTGTCTATAGGCCCCAGCAACCCCAGCGCTCCTTCTCATCAGCTAGATCTGGGCCAAGTGGCATTTGATGGCTGGTCAGAAGCTCTCAGAGGTTCCCAAGAATTCAACTCAGTGACACCTTTTAAACCCAATCCTCATTCCCAAAGGATGGTAGCAAGGTATCTGTAGGTATGGTTGTCTGTGCTTTACCCCTGAAGCACCACCCCTAGTAGGCAGCAGGTAACTGCTAGGTACCTGTCCCCCCCCAACCCCCCGTGGGTGTGACTGAGATGGGGACCCCTTAAGACCTGTGATAAGTATGTGCTCGCTCTCTCTTGGCTACCTTGTGGTCTTGGATGCTGGTGCTGCAGATCAGCCATACAATTTGTAAATAATATAAGCCTCTATATGTTTACTTGGGTCTGAGTGGCTGCAGGACCACAAGTAAGAGAGATTCATCTGGACCTCGGGGATTGTGGTTGCGGGGAGGGCAGGCTCTCCAGAAAAAACCTTCGACTACAGGTATCCCCAACTCTGGACACAAAGCCCAGAGTCCAAGTCTTCATGCACACCTAGAACCTTAACCAAAACAGTTAACCTGTACTATCCCCAAGTCTTATTACCTGTGAAGTGGTGATGCTAAGGCCATTGGCCCTCACAGACTTACAGCATATGAGTGGGGTGATGTGTCTCAAGGAACAGCAATCACTTTGCAAAGTAGAGTTCCTTGGAGAAATGGAACAACTCATAAGAATAAAGGTTTTATTAAAGGGTTTGAATATGTCTGGGAGAGGGCTGACTTGCACACATGTGGAGTGAGGGAAGCGGCATCCATGCACAAGCATTGCCTGGGAATAATACACTGGATCTTGAGGCTGTCACGGCAGGGGCATTTTCTTTGCTCTTTGACCCTGGCACATTCTTTCTCTTCACCCTTAGCTCCCCATCCCTCAGGCTACCTCCTGGCTGTTTACCCTTTTCCAGGCTTCGCTCTCACACCCCATTCATCATCCTGGGCCTGATTCTCCTAGTCCTCACTAGGGAGTTCTTTTCATCCCTTGCAACCCCAAGTTCTCCCATGGCCCTAGACTTTGATATGTCTGTCTAGAAACGATAAGGCCTCAAAGGCATCCAAAGTATGTTTCCCTGTTCCCTCACCAAGAACTGATGGCACTGCAGATAGGGAAGGATCCTCCAGGTTGGGTACTTGTGTATTTTCGCACAGATGAGATCCTAAAAAAAGACAGACTTCTGCCAGGAATTCCACCCATCCCTCCATCTCCACTAATCACTTTTACCTAGCTTTATGTTACCTCCTCTGCTGGGTATATGAATGTGAACTTGTCTGCTACCTAAGACAGGCAGACTTGACAGTATCTGTTCTGCAAGAGCCAGAGCCTCAAAGGAAAAAATAATGGGAACTGAAGGTGAGAAGGAGCAGGCTGTATAATCAGCTTCCTTGGGAAAGAGTTGACTCCTTTTCTAAGGCTGGCTCTTGGTTCAGGAAAAAACACTGGGGAAGAGAGGCTGGGGAGATAGGATAAAAGAGGAATTTCTTTTATGTAATGAGCAAACACTGTGTGGAAGAGGTCAGGGAATGTGAGATCCTGCCTGGTGGGCTGTCTTTTCAGCTCCTCCTCTGCCTCCTTTCCGTCTTGACTTATTCAAAGGCCATGAGGATGTGAGGGTGACCCAGACATGGTACAACCAGAAGATTGTCAGCAGGGCAGAAAGGATAGGACCTGCAACATTGATTAAGTCCAAGAGAGTTAGTCTCCAAATCAAAGTGCTAGGTGATAACCTCTCACCCAGTCTGGAATGCAACATCTTGACCTTTAAGCAGCCACTGATGCCAATGGGATGGCGATATTTCTTCAAAAATACACAAAAAATAATAACTTGGAGCTGTCGAGTTTAAAAAACACCTCTTATCCTTGTCTCCTTGATTCTTACCTCTTATCTTTTTACAGAGAGTAAAGTAAGGTTCTCTTCCTCCAAAGGTTCATGGTGCAAGATAACCCAGTTAGAGAGAGTAAGATTTGAACACATCTGTCTCCAAAGACCATGCATTTTCTCTGCAGCAAGTACCACAGTGAGTTGCTGTAACTTCCTCATGGACATATTTTGTTCTGAACCTTCCTAGAGAACCTTCCCTTGACTGTTCTGCTCTTGATCACTTTGTGTGACCAACTTGCCATATTTTTATCAATATATGCTTCTTGTATTATTCTATAGCCTATAGCACTAGAGTTCCTTTGCCAAGACTTTTTGCACAAGCTAGTATGATCCATTCTTTCTCCTTCTCTCCCTTTTCTCCACTTAACCAGTGATTCTCATCCGTAAGTTCAAGGTGAACAACAGCTGGAATCCTGTCTAAACTGTTCACCTACTTCTCCATGAGCTCCAAATGATCAGTTATGACACATGTTTGAACCAAGCACAACAGATAGATCAAACCATTTCTGCAGGAAGACTATCAAGGATAGTGTCAGCTGAGAAAAACTGTTCATTTCCTTCTCTGCACTGTTCAGGATCACACTGAGTGCATTTCTGAGTGAAAGCTCCTGTGCATGCCTGTGTTGCAAAGCAGTCCAGCAAGTACCAGATATAAGTTCTGCCCTCAAAGAATGTCTATCCCACTGGAGAGACTGAATGTTGTCACACAGAAAGGAGTCAGTACTGTACTTTGATGGGTGTAGTAGGTGCTGAAACCAGAATTTCCCACTGTCTTTAGATGAGTGGAAGGGCTGTGAAAGGTGAATAGGGTGATACAGAATGTGGAGGGAGGTTTGGGAAGAGAGCTCCATAGAGAACAAACTGAGACAAGGGTTATAGGGATGCTGTTGGGAGTGAAATCACTCTCAGAGAGGTAGGCAGTAAAGGCTGGAGGAAAAAAAGGCCGGAGCAGCCAGCAGGAGGGGCAGGAACCTGAGCATCCAGGAGTTGAAGCCTTTCTAGGAAACAGTGGGGAGTTGTGCCAGGTATTTCCTCAGTGAATCCCTTACTTTGCCCATGTGCCTGGCAGCATGGTCCAAGAGCTCTGAGAGACAGGACCCCTTGTAGGATGTGTGAGCTTGGGTCTTAGATGCAGGTGGCTTTCAGTAGAGTCTGGCACAGAGGAAGGCCTGGGTGGTAATGATATGACTATTATACAAATAATATCCTGGAGAAGGCAATGCTGGGTTTTCAGGGATTGAAGCAACCCTTCTGGACTTTGGGGAGCCCTAGCTTCTGTATGTGGATGCTCTAAACCAGCAGTGATGGTGGCCACTGTTCCTAACATAAAGACAGACATTAGGAATGGAACAAGCTCCTTTTTCCTGGAATTCATTAGGCCTGAAGCCACCAAGGGCAGAAAGAATGGTCTGTGAGAAGAAGCAAAAAGTGCCTCACCTGGTCCTCTGGTGGGAAGCGGGTGGGAGGAAAAGTAGCAACATTGTCCTCTTAGAAGAAAAAGCTGTGGCAAACTTTGGGATCATAACTATGGGTCTTCTAGTCAAGTCAATAGAGAATGGGGTAGAGTATGAAGTGATAGCCAGGTACTCTCTCTGGCTTATTCTTTCCTGACCTTTTGTTTCTCTCTTCTCCTGCTGGTGTGGACTGAAATTATGTCATTCATTCTCTGAAAACATTATGTTTAATGGCAGCATAATATAGTATTATGTAGAATAACTACAATTTGTTTCATCATGAAAGTGGGAGATTTGTAACCCTGCTTTCCTGCCCCATTTCATTCTTCTAAGAGATGCAGACTTTCCCTATACAATAAAGAGGGGCAAGAAGAAAACTGTCTCTTACTCCCCACTAGAAAATATTGGGTTGCTCTGAACGGTGACTGCCTGTTCTCAAGCCTTTCACCACAGAACACTCCAGACTCTACCTGTAACTGAGGTACAGGTAATAAATGACCACTAAGGGTAAGTTTAAAGGGGACTGTGTAGTCTCAGATAAAATACTCACCAAGTTTTACTTAATGTTCTGGTGAGTTGTTTCTTTTGTTGTTGTTGTTGTTGTTGTTTTTCCCCAAGACTTGTGATAAGAGGGTTTGGCTGAAAAGTAAATTTTAGAAATGTAGTCCACTTGGAATTCTGGGGGAAACACATTGGCCCTGTGAAGTTGTGCCTCCCACCTAAGGATACCACCCAAAGTGCTCAGCCTGGTCAACTTGGCTTCTTTATCTGCTAACTGTGGACAGTCTACAAACCTAAGATGACAAGATTCCCAGTAGCAGGAAATATAGCTGGTGAATAATAAAGCAGTGGCCATTCTTCCTTCATTGGTCTTATTTCTGTGATCATCCTGTTCATGGCCCTTAGGATTTGATGTCTCCTAACATGAATTTGACCTAGCAAGAGCATCATCCCATGCTTACACTTTATTCCCTTTGGAAAGACCCTAGGAATTTCTCTTTCTGTGCTTTGACCTAGTAATACTTATGAGAGCATCAACTCACTGCTAAGATGACTTCCACAGGGGCCCACTTATGATCAAGGGAGCAGTAGACCACCTTTTCTGGTAACCCTTACTCCAGAGGATGGATGTACCCCCAGGATCAGCTTCCGAAGCCTCAGAACCTGCCCATGTATCCTGATTCTTTCCATCCAGCAAGAGATAGCCATAGCAAGACAGGCTTTTCCCTGTCCTTTCCCCAAAGGAGGTTGAAGAGGGCAGAGCCCCATGAAGGAGGGGGGGCAGGTTAGGTGGCAGGGAAGGCAGCTGCTTGAAATTGATTGCTCTTGTAGTTTAGTTAATACTATGTAGCTCTCTCAGCTCTGCCCTGGTGGCGACCTTTAGATAATAAAGGGAATTCTGGGAGATTTCTGACAGGCTCATGACATATGGAGCGGGTCTGCAAGGTCAGGCAGTGTATCTCCCTGCTCCTGGCCCCAGGGTAATGAATCTTGTTTTGACTTTGCAAAGCAAGCCCAGTCAGTACCCCAGAAAGAAACTGAACCCCCACCTTCCAATCCCACACCATCCCCTCAAATGAGTGCACATCTTGGGATCCTTCATAAGCCAGAGAGACAACTCAAACTTTTATAGCCTATGTGAGGAAAGGACAAACAGTGGATGTTTTGCTAAGGCCCCAGGAGAGCTGGTGTGGTTTCCAGGGCTCAGTCAGAACACTCAGAGAGACCTGGGAAAGAAAACATCAGAAAACCCTCCCTGGTGTCAGGGACAGTGGTCCTGGGTCAGGATCCACAGTGAGAAAGAACTGGAGTGGAAATGAATAGCAACCATCCCTGGGAGTCACAATGTCCCATCATGTTCTGAGGGCTGGCAAGTAACAGTAGCACTGTCTAGGTAGGAGTGGAGGATGGGAACAAGAGAGGCCCAAAGAGGAAAACCTACTCCAGCAAAAGAGCACAGATTAGCAAATCCTGGGGTTCATTCCAAACTCTGCTGCAGAGCAGTAGGTCTTCTGTGCACTGCTTAGGGCAGGTAGGAAGCAGGACATAGCTTGCTGCCCTCAGATCTCCAGAACACCTGTTCACAACTGTGTATCTCTGCATTTCCTGCTCCAATGGTAAACATCACACACACACACACACACACACACACACACACACACACACACACACACACACACCTTAAAAAATAAAGAGAATTCCTAAGCCAAGAAGTTCAAATCCATGACTCTTCCCTGCTATTGGTTAGCTCTATCTGCTGTAGCAAAGACTTCCAGGCTGGTGGGATCAATGACATATTTTAGGGCATTCTGAAGACTGAGAGAATCCAGCTTTCACAGGTGTTGCTCTCAAAGACTGTGAGGGAAAGTTCCAGGCCTCTCCTGTCAATCAGAGACAATGTCTTCTTACATATCTTTGAGTTATTTTTCCATGCATGCCTCTTTTTGTGTCTACATTCCCCTCTCCTCTTTTATAATTTATTTTTATTTTATGTGCATTGGTATTTTGCCTGCATGTATGTCTATGTGAGGGTGTTGGATCCCCTAGAACTGGAGTTGCAAGCAGTTGTGAGCTGCCATGTGGGTGCTGGGAATTGAACCCTGATCCTCTGGAACATCGGACAGTGATCTTTACTGCTGAGCCATCTCTCCAGCCCCCTACATTCCCATTTTAATGGACATACTGTTTGTATTGATTGGAACCCAACCTCTATCCTTTTATTGACCTAGTTAGTGAAGTAGAGATTCTTCATTCTTCATTTAGAAGTCTTTGATACTTTCTGAAGTTTTTTGAGGTTAGGACCTCAACATGGGAATATTGGCTGAAAAGACAATTGGACTTTAAGCCATTATCCCATCCTTCTGGCTTGAATTGAGTCCCCATGATGGTGCCTGGTTATTCAGCCTCTCTCCAGTGTCAGGGAAACACAGCTTGTAGAATCCAGGAGACTTTGAAAGACCAGAGCATAGGACACCATGCTGGACAGACAGCCCATTGTTGTTTCCTGCCTTGCCTCTGGTTTTTTGACTATGGAGACTAGATCTAGTTTAACCCCATCTTATAGAAAGTAAAGCTGAGGGTCCATCTTCCTATAGAGAAAGGGAAAGGCTGAGTAGTTACTACTACCCTCAATTTTTCTAGAAATACGCAAGAGGGCCTACAGTACCACTCAGACTACCTTCTTAGGGGATAGGAAGAAATCAGAGCCCTGATTTCCCCCTCTCCTCTCCTCCCTGCTCTGGGCCAGGGCTAGCCACTTAGCTTCGAATAACACTGGAGTCTCTGAGGAAAATGACATTCCAGTAATGAAGCACATGCAGCTGGTACAGCAGTGACATCTAAATTGTTCCTTTGGTCCTGTTATTTTCTATAGGAAATTCTCCCTCTTCCCTCCTCCCTCCCCCTCTGCCTTTAAATCTTGTGCATAAAATACGCTAATAACAATCTTGGTGTCTCTATGTGAGTGACAGCTGAAATAAGAAAAAGACTAATCGTACCTCCTGCAGTCCTGTCACTAGGAGATTCATTGAGCCTTCTCCCCACCCCATCACATTCCCTACCCCCTCCCCCATTCTCCCTTTCTCCATGGTCTTCTCAGTGAGAATCATAGCCATTTGAATAATAATATTATAGGCTCCATCAGGGTGACAGTAGGGGAAAAAAATCGGCTCAAACCCAAGATTATTCCTTCAATCTAATAATTATTTAAATACCAGATAACTTCTTTCAGTCTAATTGTGGCTTTTCAGCCATCAGTGTCCCCAGGGCAGTCATCCTCTTGCTCACCTTGTGCTACCAACATGCCTGGACTAGCTCTGAGGTTGGTGCTGGAATGTGAGCTTGGCCCACTATGAGGTAGGCCATCCTTCTGTCCTTCCATTGCACTAACCCCATTGTGCCAAGGGAAGATTGGGTAGAATGTATATCAAAATCTCTAGTTCATAAATTTCTTCCTCCTGGATTTTAATTCATTGAAACCTGAAGCCCAGTGAGGTCTTCTAACATCACAGGTCCAAACCCTTGCCTCTGGGTATCCCTTGACAGCCCTCTATGATACTCCACTTCAGAAACCACCACAATCTCTTCTGCAGTCTACCCTAGTGATGGGCTATCCCCCTTAATATCCTACCTCAGCTGGGTGTGGTGGCACACTCCTTTGATCACAGAGGCAGGTGGATCTCTATGAGTTCAAGGCCAGCCTGGTCTGGTCTATGTAGTGAGTTCCAGAATATTCAGAGCTATATAAAGAGACCCTCCATTAAAAAAAAAAAATCTTCAGTCCCTTCTGCTGCAGCTCTAACTCTGTTGGAAGAAGGAATTTTTTGTGCTGAGAGTAAATATGGCCCAGCTGTGGAATTATCTATAACCTAAAGAGGTGGGACACTGAGGATGTCAGAGCTCCCAAGACAGAAACTAGATGCCATTCCTGGGTGTGACTTTTACCAGGGCCTGACTAGGCTAGAGGAGGTCAGAGGAGGATATTGTCCAGGGCTGGACAGGGGCCATTCTAATCATATATTTTAGACTCTCTACCCCTCATCCTAGGCTTCTTGGGATCCATCCCCAGCACCAGCTCTTGGGCCAAGTCTAGCACAACATTCCCTTCTGCCATGTGCTGGATTCAACATTGGAAGATACCTTCTGTCTCCTAGACAGCACAGCCTCCAGGTAAAACAATATAACCAGCTCCCAGGACCCACTTCCAACATCGAGGGAAGAAATATTAACTTTGTGTTACAAGATAGTCTGTCCCTGACTGATTTTTGCATCATTCTGAACAACTAAATTCCTTTCTGTAGGGTTTGGTTGGGTTTTTGTTGTTGGTGGTTTTTTTTTAATGTGAAAACAGAGGTAAGTGGTAGATTAGAGTAACCTTAAAATGTCCTTTAATGCCCGCCCTGAAACAAAGCTTTCAAATCGAGCTGACTATAAAAGAGATCTAGAGAGAGAATAGATTATCCTCTGCCTTGGAAGAAGGAGGATGAGGGAGTCCCTGAGCCGCCAGATTTGTCCTGCACCATCTCTCCCCTTTGATCCTCTGGGTCCTGCTGGATACACCATCCAGTAGAGGACTGGTCAATATAGGCATCACTACTACTGTGGTGACAGAAAACACCATTACAATGATGACAGTGATGCAAAAGGGGAGCTCTATCAACACTGTGGTGGTGCTGGTGATTACAGTGGTGATGGTGATGGGTAGGGAGAAGATGGTGGAGCTCTGTCAGCACTGTGATGGTGCTGGTGGTTACAGTGTTGATGGTGATGGGTAGGGAGAAGATGGTGGAGCTCTGTCAGCACTGTGATGGTGCTGGTGGTTACAGTGTTGATGGTGATGGGTAAGGAGAAGATGGTGGAGCTCTGTCAGCACTGTGGTTACAGTGGTGATGGTGATGGGTAGGAAGAAGATGATGGAGCCCTGTCAGCACTGTGATGATGCTGGTGGTTACAGTGGTGATGGTGATGGGTAAGGAGAAGATGGTGGAGCTCTATCAGCACTGTGGTGGTGCTGGTGGTTACAGTGTTGATGGTGATGGGTAAGGAGAAGATGGTGGAGCTCTGTCAGCACTGTGGTGGTGCTGGTGGTTACAGTGGTAATGGTGATGGGTAGGGAGAAGATGGTGGAGCTCTGTCAGCACTGTGATGGTGCTGGTGGTTACAGTGTTGATGGTGATGGGTAAGGAGAAGATGGTGGAGCTCTGTCAGCACTGTGGTTACAGTGGTGATGGTGATGGGTAGGAAGAAGATGATGGAGCCCTGTCAACACTGTGATGATGCTGGTGGTTACAGTGGTGATGGTGATGGGTAGGGAGAAGATGGTGGAGCTCTGTCAGCACTGTGATGGTGGTGGTGATTACAGTGGTGATGGTGATGGGTAGGGAGAAGATGGTGGAGCTCTGTCAGCACTGTGATGGTGCTAGAGGTTTCGATGATGAAAATGATGGAGAAGCTGGGATGGTGGACTCTATCTGGGGTGGTGGAGCTCTATCAGCACCGTGATGACACTAGAGATGACATGACAATAACAGTGATGCGTGGTAGGATATGGAAGGCTGAGCTCTTTCATTACCATATGGTACTGTAGGTAACAGTGATGGCAATGGCAGCAGTGATGGAAAACACGGGGACAGTTAAGCTTTATCAATATTGCAGTGGTTCTGGAGGTGACTAGGGGTAACAATGACTGTGATAGCAAGGGTGTGTGGATGATGGAGCTCCATCAGTACTGCAGTGGTTCCAGAGGTGACAGTGATGACAGTGATGGAGAGAGTGGGAACAGTTAAGTCCTGTCAGTACCATGGTAATGCTGGAGGCTACAACAGGGATGGAGCAGGTGGAGATGGTGATACTACCCATGGGCCCTGTGACATGAGATCTAGCATGCACTTTGACTCTACCACAAAGTTCTATGCAATTCTAACTCCTACTGCCACCATTTCCTCTGAGGTAAGGGAGGTTAGTGACCTCATGGAGGTATATGCACCTAGACCTCCTGGGAAGGGCAATAATGGTGGGAGGAGGGAATCCTGCACTGAGCTGAGCTGGAAATGCCTCACTTTCACTTCCTTCCTGGATTGCTACTGACACTTATGCCAGCTGGTCAGGAAGGTATCAGATGCCTTAGGTGGCTGTCACCAGCACCTGCTGCCTGGATCCTAATCAGAAAGATGGTGTCATCAGACCTGCAAATAAAATATTTAGTGGCACCTGCTTTACCCAGAAGCAAGTGTGAACTCTACTTGGTATTACAATCTCCATGGGGAAGATGTTGGGGGAGGCTCGGTGGGTGACTCAGAAGTCTAGGACAATATGTCCCTGATGGAGAACTGGGGAAGGGAGAAGAAAACTGGTAGAAGAGAGAAGTCCCAGAATATGACAGCTGACTTCATGAACTAGACACAGAGAGATACTGTGATGGAAAGAGAGGCATTTTATTAAAAGAAAACTCTTGTTTGGCACTAGCAGAGAAAGTACTAACTGTACAGTGTCACAGGCTTCAGCCAAACTGAAGATGGAGTATCTGTTCTGAAACTGATCATATGGTAGAGGAAAGCAAGAAGCTGGAAATATCAGTTGGTAATAAAGGTTATGGCCTCCTGAGCACATGGTTGATGCTGTGCTGAGGGCTTGTGGCAGTGATGCAAATCCTGCATGGCAGGTCCCAGGGCTAAGCCCATTTCAGGTAGATGGAGAGAGAGCATCCCAGAGTGACTTTGTGCTCTGACCAGGTACACACAGCTGAAGCTCTGCTTAAAACCAAATATCTGGCTGGGCGGTGGTGGCGCACGCCTTTAATCCCAGCACTTGGGAGGCAGAGGCAGGCAGAGCTTTGTGAGTTCGAGGCCAGCCTGGTCTACAGAGAGAGATCCAGGAAAGGCGCAAAGCTACACAGAGGAACCCTGTCTCGAAAAAAACAAAACAAAACAACAACAACAACAAAAACACACCAACTATCTGAGTCTTTCATCCCAGCATTTAAGCATACCACACTCTGCTTCTCACAGGCACAAAGGTAGCTGCCCTCCTTACCCTGAGTTTACCTGGGTGGCCTGACCTTTGACCACTGAACCCGTTTTAGAGCATATCTTGGTTCCATCCATCTTGGCATATAAATCTGTGGCCCTCGAGATATCAAACCTTTCCATCCCTTACCTCAGGAGACAGTGTCTCCTCTGGACCCCAGTATCCAGTAGCAGCTGCTGGGGTGAGTAGCCTCTGGGCCTGGGGATGAATTTCCTGACTAGTCACCAGGATCATGCAGTGGAGGGGTACAAAGAAAACAGGCCTACTTCAGAGATGTGCTGGAAAAGCCTGTCAGCTACACAGGCAGTATAGAAGGAACTCTGTGGCTATTTAACCCAGACTCTAGGAACTGAAGGAGATGGGCCTCAAGGCCATTCCAGAAGGAGGAATCTTACAAACTGGCTAGTTATGACAGCTCAGGAAACAGACTCAGGAAAATGCTAGACCACTATACCCACTATAAAATTTGTGTGTGACAGACATTGGACCAGTATTCCTGAATTCTCTGTACTTCTTTCTGCTCTGTGACCTCAGGCCTTCTAATCACTAGCCCAGTTTTTCCACTCAGAATCCAGCTTTCAGCAGCCTCCCTGATGTCTTCAGAGAGGCTATGTTGAGACTTGTGCTATAATATGACAGAGAAAATTAGCCTGGGTCTATTCTTTTTCCCTATCACTAACCTTCCAAATAAGCTCTGCCACAGGGCCAGGGGGATCAACGTTCCACACATAATGCCCATCCATGGGAAAGAAAAACATCGAAGTCAGGGATTCCAGTGCCATTTCCCATCAGAGGCCTTTGTGATATTGTAACAGGTACCAGTGGTGAGGCTAAGAAGTTCCCCTGCAATACCGCACTGACTTCCATGACAGCCAGAGAGCTAGGTACTGCCATTATCTCATTCCAACAAACATGGAAATGGGACTTGATCAGGCTGACGTCCCAGATTTGTTCCTCAAGCCACTTACTACTGCACTATGTCATGGAGGAGGGAAGTAAGATGGCTGACGGTGTCTTCAGATGCTAGTCTCTACTCTCTGGACTCCTCCTGCTGTGCATGGGTCAGGCATGTATGTGGATGTGTGAAGTGGGAAGGCAGGAGCATGCAGTGCCACTGTGCTTCAGAGAGCACTTCTATCCTGCAAGCACCTATGCTTGCAATGGTGACAGGCAGCCTCATCTGCAAAGCTCGTCTTGAATGGACAATCTGTTCTCATGCTGTATCCTCCATCTAAAGCCGCTTGTGGTCGCAGGAGAGCCCACCTGTGGCTAGAGAAGACCATGCAGTGTGGCCTCCTGCAATTCCCCATTTAGCTGCAGAGTTTGAGGATTCTGTTATTTCCTTTCTGCAGCTCCTCTTGAGGAATTCACGTCCTGCTACCGGCCTCAGGACATAGCTAAAAATAACTTGCTTTTCAAACTGAAATCTGGGCGAGTTGGGAGCCTTTGCTTGTGAGGCCGGAAGGGCTGTGTTAGAGTAGCTAAGCTCAGCCCCAGCCTTGCGCTGCCCTTCCTCTTTCCAAGGAAGCCTGGGACCTCATGAATCACCTTCAGAACACCCATCAGAGGCCCCCTGGAGAAACGGAGTTAGGTTAGACCACCCTGGCACTGTGCTGACTGCAGACCTATGCTGCAGAGTGGAGGAACAGGAAAGAGAATCTCTAAATATACAGGGAAAAACTGGGTGGGGGTGGTGTCAGACTAGTTATAACCCAGTCCAGCCAGACTGGGGAGTTGAGGGAACAGGCAGGCAGGCCTCTGCTAAGCTACCTGGGAGCAAATTCTCTTCCTAGCTGGAGTGTTTCCATTCCTGTCGTCAGTGCACCCAGAGTTCTGTCAGTACTTGTCAACAAGGTTGCCCTGGCACTCTATTTAGCTTGAGAAAGGCTCTCTTAGCTAGATGGCTGCTGCCTCGTCTGGTGCAGCTTTTAAGTAACTGCTGTTCATCCTAAAAGTCATGGGAAGCGAGATTGTCCAGGGATGACTGGTTTCCTGACCTTGTCCCTTTGCCTGGGATCTCCCCATGCTGGTCTTAGTGGGTGTCCTCAGAGGTCCTTTCTGCTTACTGGACAGCTTCTTGGAATGCAGACAGGATCAAAGCATTCAAGAGTGGAGGCTGAACTTGAAGTACTGTGATCAAGGCCCAGGGCTAAACTCACAGATGATTGAACAGCCAGAATTCCCCAGCAGCGACCAGATAAAACTGACCCTCCTAATCCTCTTCCTCTACTGCTGCCCAAGTATTCCTCAACAGAGAAAAGAGCTTAGGGGTTCCTAGAACCCATCTATTCCTCTCTCATGAGGCAGGGGCTATGACTGTCTACAGAGGAATAGGTTCATCTACCATTTCAGGGGGCTTTTCAGGTTCTGGGATGGCAGGTTTAGGAATCCCGTCTTTTTTGAATAGCATACTTTCCATAAATCCCCTTCCCTCAGGGACAATGAGGAACACCACCAGAGGTGACCAGCACTTCTCCTTTCCTATGGATATCAGAGCATGAGAAGAAAGTATAGGATCCCAGGAGTGTGAGGTAAAGGGACTCTGAGATAAGATGAAATGTTATTGGCATATCATACTAGAATAAGGGGTCCTAAAGTGAGTATATGGGGAAGACATTTCAGCCCTGACATCAACACTGACTGAGTGAGTTTTAACCACTCTGAGAGATAAAATTGATGTCTTGAAATGGAGATGCTTTGTACAATGTAAATAAAACATACAAACAAAAGCGTATTATACAGCATAATGGCTAAAGACCAATGATAATGGGATTCTCTTAGCATCCCTCAGAGGGGAAAATATGTTAAAAATAGAAAAACTGAAATGTAGCAAAAGAGACTCATAGGGCCAGCTGGATTTGAGAATCCTGGTCAAGCAACACAGTTCATGTAGAACTTACTTTTAGTCTGACCCCTTACCTTGCGTTTTTCAGAACCATGTGAGAGCTGATCCAGAGAAGTGGAGTAGCACATAGAGGAGCTGTCCCAGCAAGCCTTGCCCCTCTCGGAATGGAGCAGAGGAGGTCCCAGCTGTGGGCCATGCAGGCTGACAACTTGTCTGTGGTACTGCTCTCAGTGGCCTGGCTGCTGCTAGCTCGTGGAACCACAGGTATTCCTCAGTTCAGCACTTTCCACTCTGAGAACCGTGACTGGACTTTCAACCATTTGACTGTACACAGAAGAACAGGGGCTGTGTATGTGGGGGCCATTAACCGTGTCTACAAGTTGACAGGCAACCTCACAATCCAGGTGGCTCACAAAACAGGGCCAGAAGAGGACAACAAGGCCTGCTACCCACCCCTTATTGTTCAGCCCTGCAGTGAGGTGCTCACACTCACCAACAATGTCAACAAACTACTGATCATCGACTACTCTGAGAATCGCCTGCTTGCCTGTGGCAGCCTCTACCAGGGTGTTTGCAAGCTCCTGCGGCTTGATGACCTCTTCATCCTGGTGGAGCCATCACACAAGAAGGAACACTATTTGTCCAGCGTTAATAAGACGGGCACCATGTATGGTGTGATTGTGCGCTCTGAGGGGGAGGATGGCAAACTTTTTATCGGCACTGCTGTGGATGGCAAGCAGGATTACTTCCCTACCTTGTCCAGCCGCAAGCTACCCCGTGACCCTGAGTCTTCAGCCATGCTAGACTATGAGCTTCACAGTGATTTTGTCTCCTCCCTCATCAAGATCCCCTCGGACACCCTAGCCCTGGTCTCCCACTTTGACATCTTCTACATCTATGGCTTTGCCAGTGGCGGTTTTGTCTACTTTCTCACTGTCCAGCCAGAGACCCCTGAGGGTGTGGCCATCAACTCAGCTGGAGACCTCTTTTATACCTCAAGAATCGTGCGTCTCTGCAAGGATGACCCCAAGTTCCACTCCTATGTGTCCCTTCCCTTTGGCTGCACACGTGCTGGGGTAGAATACCGCCTTCTGCAGGCAGCTTACCTTGCAAAGCCTGGGGAAGCTCTAGCTCAGGCCTTCAACATCAGCAGTGATGAAGATGTGCTATTTGCCATCTTCTCCAAGGGGCAGAAGCAGTACCACCACCCACCCGATGACTCTGCCCTCTGTGCCTTCCCCATCCGGGCCATCAACTTGCAGATCAAGGAGCGGTTGCAGTCCTGCTACCATGGAGAGGGCAACTTGGAGCTCAACTGGCTGCTAGGAAAGGATGTGCAGTGTACCAAGGCGGTAAGGAACCTCCATGTATTTTGCTCCTGATTTCTCTGTACCCTTGTACACTCAGCTTCTGGGCCAGTAAGAGCCTGGGAGAAGAATGGGTTTTAGGCAATCAGGTGATGACTACCAACTGCAGAGTCTTGCCTCCATTGCATTTTTGAGATAAGTTTGCTGATTCATTAAATCAATACTAATACATGCCTTTGTATGCTTACCGTGCACCAGGTACTGCTTTTGGTGCCTGCTAAGCCGCATGACTAAGCTACATGCTCTCAGAGAGCTTAATTACTAGTGAGGCAAGACAAGCAAACACATAAAACAGCCTAGCCCGATGTGGTGGTGCACACTTGTAATCTCAACACTTGGACGAGTTGGGGGTAGGAGGATTAGGTGTTCAAAGTCATCCTTGGCTACATAGTGAGTTCAGTGCTAGCCTGGCTACATAAGACTCAGACAAATAAAATGATACTGCCTGCCAAATGGTAAATTCTCTATAGAAAAAATAAAACAGGGCAGAGAGCAATAATAGAGAATATCTACCATTGAGAGAGTAGTATTTGGAACAGTGGCTGAGAGAAAAAAATGCATTCCAGAGAGAGGTATCAAGTGCAGAGAACTTGGGGCATGCCTAAGCATAATATGAACACCAAGGAATCACAGCTTGATTCAAGCATATGTGATAGGGTACCACAGCATACTTGTTAAGAATTCAAGATTTAAATCTAATCAATTAGATTAAAAATCAGTTCTTCCACCAATATCCTGTGTATCCTTGAGCAAGTTCTGTGTTATCTGAGCTACAAGTTTTTCATATTTAAAATAGAAATAATAATATCTTTTATTATGAGGATCATGTCATATGAGGATCAATAACTTATGAAAATAAAATGCTTGGCATACAATAATCACTCAGTAAATGAGCATTTAGGATTATCACTGCTAATCATAGTAATGAAGGACTAGTTATTTGCCAGTTATCTTACTTTCATAAAATGAGAAATCTGGATTTAGGTTATCTCCAGTTTGCTTCATAGCACTAAAGTTTTATGAACAAAGATCCTCTTCAAAAGAGAAGTGGAGAGGAACTGTAAGGGTTAACCCCTTGCAGCATCCACCTTGGTTCCCATGGTCTTGTCAGGAGGAAACTGCTGATTCCTACTTGCCTTCTAGCCAAAATTAAAAGGAAGAGGACACTGTGCTGTGCTCTAGTGGTGCTGCAGAGAGACAAGTCCTGACTAGTGACCATGGGACATCAGAAACACTGGTGATTGCTAGAAAGACAAGTGCCGTAGAGCCAGTGGTTCTCAAACTTCCTAATGCTGTGACCCTTTATTACAGTTCTTCATGTTGTGGTGACCCTCAACCATAAAATTATTTTTGTTGCTACTTCATAACTGTAATTTTGCTACTGTTATGAATCGTAATATAAATATCAGATGTGCAACCACAGGGGGTCTTAACCCATAGGTTGAGAACCACTGCCTTATAGGAAAAAACTCTTCCTGTCATCCCCTGGAGAAATGCCATTTCAAGCACCAAAACAGCTGGATATGCAAAATGGTGGTTTCCTCTGGTTCTTATAGTCCAAAGGATCTCAGCGTTAGGGACCAGAGATGTTTTAGTGGCCTTTAAGAAATTTAAAGATCAAAGAGAAGTCATGGCCCTGAGCTTGACTTTACCATAGTCTGTGGACTAACATGTAACTCTCAGGTCAAATATTTTAACATTGCTGCCCCAAAAAAGCATGAGGAAGGGACCCATTATTCAAGAATATCAGTTACACATGAAGGGCTGTTTTGAGCAGTTTATTATCTCACCTAATCTTCACAGTTAAAGCACTAATTATCATACCCTTTTACAGATAGAAAGACAAAGGCTTAGAGAATGTAAAATAAACTGCTTAAATCCATATAGCTGTGAACCAGAAAGCAGAGTCTGAATTCAGGGCATCCCACAGACTCCGGATGCAGGATCTGTGGGCAACTGCCTCTGAGAAAAGTCATACTTCAGTCACTTGCTGTCCACGCAAATGGAAAGGGACATCAGGCATTGGGAATACTTGACAAGACATTGAGGAAGAAATTGCCATTGAACCCCGGGGCTTAGTTTCAGAACAGATCATTTCCTTTGCAGTTCTAAAGACTCTAGCATCAGGAAGAATCTAGAAAAACCCACAGGTGCCAGCAAGGGCTTTTCACTTCTGTTACTGTACCTCAGAAACTAGCTTAGGTCACAACTCTGCAGCTCTATCACCCCTGGACAAAGTGGTGGAAAAAACTGAAAGCATGAAAACAAACTATAAAGAATTTTGACAATGACCTGACTTTACTCTTTTATTTTATAGAAGGAAAAACTGAGACCCAGAGAGGGCACATAACAATAAGGGCTGATACAGTAAGGACAGGGCTAAAATCTAAGTTACCTAACTCTTATTGAGCAGCTACTACTTACAGAACAAGGATGAGAAAGAGAAGCAGCAAGGGTAGAGAGCAGTAGCTAGTAAATACCTGCTGGCACTGTCCAGTAACACGCTGGAAAATAGTAAGCGACTGCCTCCATACAACAGAGGAAGAGGGAGAGCCCTGGTCTATAGTATTTGGCAGTTCCTGTGGTGTAAACACTGTCATGCAGGCTGGCTTTAAGCAGGAGTGACATCACTGGATGTAGAGGTATACATAGACATCTCTCATGAGCTAGCACTAGCATACAATGGCTCCTTTACTCCCAAGCTCTGCCTTGAACTCTGGTGGACTCTGCCATTCTTACTCTAAAAACTTGGTGTTCTTTCTTATGGGATACTCATGTATTTTTTTAGCACCATTATTCCCGCCAGTAGCAGGAATGGCAGCTGTCCACAAGTACGAAGGTCACAGAGACATGTCCTAGTTCACCTCAGGACTGAGGAGGGAATACAAGCTAGAGAAAAAAATAATGTGCTCTTACTTATTAACCAATTATTCTAAGGAAATGAAGCATCAGTTTGCTCCTCCCTGATGAGGGTGAAAAAGTAAGGCTGAGGGAGGCTTCTGTGATGCTCACTGCTATGTCTTTTGTTTTTCTAAGAAGCCTTTTCCCAACCAGGTGGGAACAGCTCCCCCAGCACTCAAGGTTTTTTTTTTTTTTTTTGGTCCAGACTCTGCAGCCTTTACTGCAAGATTCCATGCTGGGCAGTTAGCTGGGGTGTTTTGGAGCATCCATCAAGATACAGCCTCATGCCAGGCCCTATGCAACCCCTATCCTCAAGAGTCATGCATTTCCCTCCCTTCTTCCCCTGCTCTACCCAGAGAGACATCTAGCTGGGCATGCTATGGTCTTTTGAAGCTTGAAAGCCCACCCCTCAGTGACATACCTCCTCCAACAATGCCACACTTCCTAATTCTTCCTGAACAGCCCACCAACTAGGAATCAAACATTTAAATATATGAGCCTATGGGGGCATTCTTAATCAAACACAACACTGTCCATCCAATTCTCCCTTTGACAATTCCAGAAGAGGATTCTGTGACCCCAGTGGACTTAGCCAGAACACAGGGTGAGAATGAATCTTCGCATTCTCTGTACAGCAAATTTTCTCACTTATTGAAGGTAGCTTTCTTTCAAAGTGACACAGTTCCTCCTGGCCCACCACTAATCCCTTCAAAAGGCTGAAATAAGAAGAAATCTCTTTGAACACCTATAACGTGCAAGAGATAGCGGCACACACTGATAAAAGTCTTTTTACATACATTGCTTCACTTAATCCTCTATAATTCTTTCCAGAGGTGTGGGGGAGGAAGTATATCATTCCAAATGAAGAATCTAATGTAGATTAAATTTTCCATCACAGGCTGGTGGTACAGGCCTGTAATCTGTTACTAGGGAGGCTAAGTCAAGAGGGTTACAAGTTCAAGCCCTGCCTGAGCAATTTAGTGAAACCTTGTCTCAAAATAAAAAGTAAAAAGAGGACTGAGGAAGTAGCTTAGTGGTAGAGCACTTGCCTAGCATGCAGGAGGCCCCAGATTCACCCACACCCCAGAACTCTAAAGATTAATAAATAAATAAATCCCAAAGCAAAAGACAGTATCCAATATTATCATGACATTTTCAATGAGTCCCCAGGATGGCAGGTAGTAGTGATAGTTTAGTGGCTTAAAATTCCTCATGCCTCAAGGAAAAAACTCTACAGCCCAAGAAACACTGCCTTGCTCAAAGAACAAACAGGAAACCTCTATGCCTGTGGAATCTTACAATGTTGCCTCTAGGCTGAATATCCTTTGAGGGAACCCTGTTTAAAATAGACAGATCTTCACAGACATGGTGTAAGGGGACATGAAAAGAACCAGAAGGTGAGTTCAGTCAGCTTTACAACTTGAGCCTGGCTTTCCTGGCAGAAAGGTAAAAGGTAGGCATGTGACTCTGGGAGAGTGGAGACGGCTAGTCACTCACAGTCTGGTCCCATGGGAGCCAACATGTCATTGTGGGCCAGGTGGCAATGAGCTTTGTCTCTAACATATTAGACCTTTGATCCCAGGCCTGATCCTTTCTGAGACCTGGTATCCTCAGGCTGACAGCAATGGGTGGGTAGTTTGAAGTGACCCTGCCATTCTTTCACTGTGATTCACTCTAGTTCTCTCCTGTCCTTCCAGCCAGTCCCCATTGATGATAACTTCTGTGGCCTGGACATCAACCAGCCTCTGGGAGGCTCCACTCCGGTAGAGGGACTGACCTTGTACACCACCAGCAGGGACCGCCTGACCTCTGTGGCCTCCTATGTTTACAATGGCTACAGTGTGGTTTTTGTGGGGACTAAGAGTGGCAAGCTGAAGAAGGTAAGAATCAGTGGTCTGACGGATTGAGTTCTCAGTTAAGGGACTCTTCTTCTAGAAGGTAGTGGTCAGTAAAGATTTAACTATAGGCAAATTCTTGTTTTCTTAGGGGAAGGGAATGGGATGGGGAAGAAGATAGGGATCGGTTTTGTGGTTTAGCTTAAGTTGTTTCCTCCAGCCATCAGTCAGTAAGTACCTAGGAAATACAAGTGTATTTCAATGTTGTCAAATATCAAGGTGTTGGGAAGGTACTTTGCCTAAAGATAAAAACCACTCTTAATTTCCAAATCAAGTAGAACTTATTTGTTGTTGCTATTGTTGTTTTTGTTATCCACGTTGTGAATGATATGCATTGTGACCTCTACCTGGGACCAGCTGTTGGCTGTAAACTGAAAGAAGTTGGTTAGGACAGATTTTGGGTCCTAAGAGCTGTAGTGGTGGATGCTGGCCTCAAGGTACATGATTGGTGCCTAGTTATAAGACCAGCTACCCATCTTTCCAGCAGTTGTAGACTGCCCTCCCCACTTTCTTACCCAAATCTCAGCAGCCAGGAGAGAGGGGATATCTTCCTCATTGGGTACCCCTACAAGCTGGAGAGAACAGGCTGTCTGGGACTGGCAACAAGGGGGCCCTCTTATGAGGGAGACTGAAGCCAATAGCTTGTACCTGCTTGTTGAGTGTTTAGGGTGTGGATAGGGAGCACAGTCTGGTTCATTATGTGGGATTATAACAGCTACATTATTTCCTGTCCCAGCTAATCTCCTTTTCCCAAGATTACTCTCCTGCCACCCCTCACTAGTCCTAGCACCTGTGGATCAAGGCACAGACAAGACTTGGCTGCACCTTATCCTTTGATGTTGACATTACCAGGTTCCTTCCTCCTAATCCATTTAGAGCCCTGGGAGGTTATTGTTGGGGAATGTAGAAGAAAGAGATCTGGAGGTGAATCTGAGGAAGAACTTCCATATTCTTGTTTTAAGTTGTTGTAGAGGAGGTGGCAAGAGTTATGAGAAGATAGATAACTTTCCAGACTTCTCTGGTCTTTGTAATTCCAAATCCCTTTGACCATTTCTTAGCTCTTGGGAAATGTTCCTGCTTGTTTCTGTCTTGCACCATCACTCTGCCCCACAGCTATGGGCCTGTCTTGGCTTCAGCATGTGGAAGAGGGGGTGACTGTGGTCCTATCATTTGCTTGCCTGAAGCTGGGGAGAGCAGGAGTCATTCCCTACAAGAGAATTGTTCCCTGAGAGAGGTGTTATTCCCTGAGGTTGGGAAGTGGTATATTCTGCTGGTCATATCTCGGCTTGCATGCCTGAGCTGTCTACCTCCTTGCTCAGCAAGGCTCACCTCATCTAGTTGTGCACATTTGCCTGACACATGGGACTTGGGCAAGGGGGAGAGTTGGAATACCACCTACACAATCCTCAGCAGGCTATATGCCATTCTTAGACATCTGCCTATGAAGCTTCTATTACTAATCTGCCTGCCAAAGGAAGTACCTTTCTCTAAAATTGTACAAAGGTTATCTAAGGTATAGCAAAAGCAGCATCTGGGCTGATGTCTGGCACTTTATCCATCTTTCTTTCATCTCCAGTTGCTGGTCCAGACTCTGTCTCCTTTACTATCTTGGAAGCTCTGTTAAAGGATGGTCTATTCATACTAATTCTCTTTAAGCCCATCACCGAAGTTTTATTCATAGGATAAGCCTAACAAAGTAGAACCATCCTTGTAAAATAGGACTGTCTTCTGAAAAGCCTTGAAATCATCTAGCCCACTACCCTCATTGTTGCACAGGGAAACTGAAGCTTAGAGAAATAGAGTGATTGATCCAGATAAAGAGATATAAGGCTAGTTGTCTCTTGTCCTGACCCCCAAACTTGGCACTCTTCACTTTGAGAAGCAGCGGTGGAGCTGGGGGATGGAGGCTGAGAGTGATTTTCAGGCCCAAACTTGCTACAGAGTTTAATCAAGGCCTAGTATCTCTACTTACTCTGGCCTTAGACCTAAATTAAGAAATCAGTATTATTAGATTAGAAGAATGGCCCAGCCAGTCTTCAAAGGAGTATCTGCATCTGCTGACCCCTTAGTATTCATGCATCTTACTCAGTATACATCTTTCCATGTCTCACACATATGCACATACACACACACACACACACACACACACACACACACACACACACACACACACACACGTAGCCCAAGTTCTCTGGAGCCCTAGCAGACCAGTCACTGTGGAGGTAGCAAGTTCAAGGGCAAGGCTATAGACATAGCTACCCACTTCATGTCCCAACCTGCAAGATGTCTGTCTTCTTACTGTGAGGTGCTATTCCTTTGGCTATGAACTCATGATACTACCATTTTTTCCCTCTGAGCAGCTCACCTTTCCCTTCCACCCACACTACTTTGGGATACTTGATATTCATACCTGGCTCCTACTGGCCTCCCACTTACCAAGCCACTCACCCCCACCCTCTCCAGAGAGAAAGCCCATGAAGAATTTATGGAATGTCCCCAGGAAATTCTAGCATGGTCCAGGCCCCATAGCTCTTTCAACACAGGAAGGAAAATAAAGAAAAAAATAGCTAAGAGTCAGGCAAGGGGAGGGAATCTGGGTGCGTCAGAGCTACTCACTTCTTCCCTGCCTGGCCAGGCGTCTCTCAGACGGTCCAGCCCTCATCTACAGAAGCTGGTAGGAACAGGATGTCCCTGAGTGGGGAAGTGAACTCACCAAAAGTGGCATAACCACAATGTGATCTTAGGTGCTCATACACATAGGGAACCCAAAGACCAGGCCTTTGTCTTCTGAGGCACCAGCAGGTGGAAAGAACAGGGAGAATAGGACTGAGACCTCAAAGCCAAGATGAAGTACATGTAGGACTAAGAGCTGTGCTTTACAGGATATGGAAAGACAGGCAAAGCTTCACCACAGGGTACATACAACAGCTCGAGCAATAAATGTGGGATCAGTCTGCAAGGTCTCATAAAGGAGGAAGAGTACCAGGTTATGCTTTTGAAAGGTGAATTAGAGCCTAGTATGGCTCTGAACCCAAAGAGAAATGTAAGAAAAGGACTCAGGATTAGAGCCCAGCCAATTGTGTGGTAGTACATGCTTCAGCAAAATCAATTAGTCATCACCACAGAAGCAGAAGAACAACTTCCAGATCATGAGCAGCATTGACTCTTCTTTATGAGGGAGATAATATCATAGCAGAGTGTAAGAAACCAAATATGAGATAAACAAGGGCAGCAAGGATGTGGGAATCATGCTGTGTTAAATAGAGTTCTACAAGGATGAAAACCCAAGGAAAAGGAGCAAATCAAGTAGATAAAGACAGTTCTCTAGATAATGCAATGTACTGAGCACCTGTTATATTCTAGGTGCTATGTCAACTCCTTTGCAGCTACTAATTCATTGAACTCTGATGCAGCCACTCTGAGGTGAGTGCTGTTATCAACTTCACTTTGCAGATGGGACTTAAAGGCAAAGTAAGGTAAAGAAATTTGTCCAGTTCATGACTAAGCCCAGACTTGATTCTCACTTGTTGGCATGCTTAGCCATCAACCTGTAGAAGATGAATTAGGCTTAGTCATTGTGGCCGCAGAAGCTGTTATATGTAGGAGTTGCTGCTGCAAAACCAGCTTTTCCCATAACATAGGGAACGATTTGTTACAACCAAACTGTCTTACTTTAGGGAATGAGTACCTGGTCATTAGATGCATCCAGTAAGGGGTACTGTAGAAGGACTAACTCTAATCTAACCCTAGTTTTAGCCCTGCGTCCACCTACAGAATCTCTCCCATGATGTCACTGCTATGGGTTACTCTGACTCCTTTAATGGAACATGTATATGGTGGTTTGAATGAGAATGGCCTCTATAGGCTTATACACTTGAATGCTTGGTCCCTAGTTTATATACTGTTTAGGAAGGATTAGGAGGTGTGACATTGTTGTTGGAAGTATATCACTGGGGGGTGGCTTTGAGGTTTCAGAAAGCCCATGCCAGGCCCAGCCTGTCTCTCTCTGCCTTCATCTTGTGGATAAGATGTAAGCTCTCAGCTACTGTTCCCTCATCCTGCCTGCCTGTCCTGCTGCCATGCTTTCTGACACAATCATGGACTAACCCTCCAAAACTGTAAGCGAGCCACCAATTAAATGCTTTCTTTTATAAGTTGCCTAGATCATGGTGTCTCCTCACAGCAATAGAACAGTAACTAAGACAATGTGACAATGAAAGACAGGCCACAGCAGAGAATGGGAACAAAGACAAGAAGGTCAGGACACCCTAGATATGGACTTTGCAGTTCAAGCTGGGTTGAGCCTGCCCTAAACATGGCTGGAAGTTTTCCAGAGTCAGGAAGAGGTGTTGGGTATGGGCAGGGCAGGGCCAAGGTGCCTGGGGCAAGACACAGGGGATGGAATGTATGGTGCCTTGGAGCCTGAACACTGTCCCCTGTGATGACATCCTCCTGATTTGATTAGAGCATACTGTAGGAATCCAGAGAAAAGAAACAATGCCCAAGCAGGTAAAGGAAGAGTGGTGGCAGGAACTGGAAACTCATTTCAGATGTTTTTCTGATTCCAGGGAAGAGCAGAGTATGCAGTGCAAGCAAAGTTAATGGGACACAGAACCAGGGGCCATGCTAAATCAGGGAAGACAGGAGTGTGTGTGTGTGGTGGGGGCGCCAGGGGTGGGGTGGCTCAAGTTTCAGGATGTTGCTGCTCTGGTTCCTTCCCACCATTCACAGTTGCTAGAACTCTGCCCACTACCCACCCTACTGTTCCACACACTGCCACGTGCCCTTGCAGAAGCTAAGGTGGCACTCGGCTTCAACCTCCAGTCTTTGGAACTGAGGATGTAACCAGGAGTAAAATCTGCTGTTTCTCTGCCCCTGGCCTCTTAGAAAACTTGCCTATTGCCTAATAGTTGTGACACATGCTCTACCCAGTTACTTCAACCATTGAGGGCAATGCCTGTCACATACCCCAGGCATCTGACCCCACTGCCAGATAAAATACCTCACATTAGGGACTCTGTAAGCTAACCTCAAATGTACTGGATTGTACTCTGCCAAATCCCATTTAATAATTGGAATAGAATTGGATGCCAGGAATGACTCTTATGAATAGGGCTATTGCAGAGGACAGTATTCGTAATGGGTGAGCAGGTCTCCATCTACCAGAAGCCCTGACATCCCTACCCTATCTTCTTGTAATCTCACAACTGATCCCTTAAGCAAAGCCAGAAAAAAATGTGTACTTCTTGCATTAACATCTTAGGCCTTAAAGAACTGATCAGAATTCCTTCCCAGGGCCCAGAGTTGGTGCACAGAGGTTTGATAAAAGTAATATGTCCAGATTTATATGCCCTTCTTCCCACATGGCCATACTGACATTCACACAGACTTCCTCCCTAACACCCAAGTTCCTAGCCTATTACTTGGCTCCCCTTCTGGTGTGGGGTCACGGTGGCAGCTGAAGGCCTAGTTGCATGAAAAGCTGGGAAACATGACTTTCTTCCTTGCCAAGCCCATGGAACAAGAACAATAGCCACTGGTTCCTCAAAGTGGAAATGATTCACTTCTCTCTCTGCATGAATCCTTGATCCTGTAAACAACCAGGAATAGGAGCTGGGGAGGCAGTTCCAGAAGCCCTGGTGGTTATCCTGAGACTAGAGACATCTGACCTGGTCCTCTGGCGTCCCCAGGCATCCCAGCAATGCTGAGTGAGATCTGGAGTGGTGGTGGGCCGGTGGATACTCTCTGACCTCCCCAGAGCCTGCATCACAGGGGTGGGGTCCTGGCTCCGGAGCTCACTGCCACATCACTGTAATGAAACTGGCTCCTTGCCCAGACTCCTGCCACCAAATTCACTGTTTGTTTTGTTGTTTTATGGACCCCTTGGGTCCAGAGGACTGGTCTTCCCAAAGCTGGGAAAAGAGGCATTTGGTTGGCACTAGGAATAAGTTATACTTACAGATACCCTCCCCCATATGTATATCCTGCTCAGCCATGACAGATGTAGGCAGAGGGTTTTAGCTCTATCCAGAGTCCCAGCAGGCCCAGGGAAAGGGCTTCCAGTCTCCCAGAACCCTTCTGAAAATGGGAAGCTAAGGGCTTATTTATTTTTTGCATCTTTTGTGCAGCTTGTACAGTTCAATCCTAGTGATTCCTGTTTGAGGCATAAGGCAGAGTGTTCTGCTGGCTGTTCCTAGTCCAAGAGTGAGTCCTTGCAACTTGGGACTTATTACAAGAATGTTAAAAACCAGGGAACTGTGCCTTGGAGCAAGAGATTGGAGATAATGATTCAACCTCATAGCATTCAGGTGATCCAAATAGGTTCTATAGAATTTGCTACAGGCCAAGGTGCTAATGTGTAGAAGTCACACCCTCAGGTAAGTGCCCACCACATACATACATGTCCTTTAGGAAATTAGGTCTTGCCTACCTATGAACAGGGACATGGACAAGTGTCTCTTTCAGAAAGGACTTCCAAAGACCAACTGTTCTAGTCCCTTCCCTTTGGGGTAGGACTAATATACATAATGAAAATTCTGTAAGTTTCCTGTGATCTATCTAGTTCTGAATACAACCTGACAGCAATGTGATCTCTGCAGTGACCTGTCCTGTAAAGCAAAGGTGATTCTTTTTTTTTTTTTAATCTATTTTGCAATACAATTCAGTTCTACATATCAGCCACGGATTCCCTTGTTCTCCCCCCTCCCGTCCCCCTCACCTTCCCCCCAACCCCCCCCCCCATTCCCATCTCCTCCAGGGCAAAGCCTTATCAAAGGTGATTCTTATCCCTGCTCCATGAAATTATGTAACTGGAATAGTATTTATCAAATGTTGTGGTTTGAATGAGAATACCCCCTGACCCTGCCCATAGGCTCATTCGTATGTTTGAACGCTTGGTTCCTAGTTTGTGAAATAATTTGGGAAGAATTAGTAGAACTGGCCTTGTTGGAGGAGGGTTTCACAGGGGATGGGCTTTGAAATTTCAAAAGTCCGTGCCAGGCCCTGTCTCTTGACTCACTCTCTCTCTCTCTCTCTCTCTCTCTCTCTCTCTCTCTCTCTCTCTCTTTCTCTCTCTCTCTCTCTCCTCTTTCCACCTTGTGCTTGTGTTTAAGATGTAAGCTCTCAGCTTACTGCTCCAGCACCATGTCTGCCTGCCTGTTTCTGTGTTCTCTGCCATGATGGTCATGAACTCTAACCCTCTGGAACTGTAAGCCCCAATAAATTCTTTTATATGTTGCCTTGGTCATGGTGCCCCATCATAGCAATAGATGTGTCAGAAGCTAGTGTCGAAAGTCCTCTTCCTAATGGAGATTCCATCTTACTGTGGGAAGACAGACAGAAGCCAGAGGTGAGCATGATTCCTAGCTTGTGTGGATGGTAAGTGCCGATGGAAAAATAAAGTCAAGGAAATGATTCACATGAAGCAGGGAGGGCAGAACTTGGCACAGTCACAAAGTGTGACCTTTTTCTTTTGTTTTGTAGAATAAGGTAGCAACAAATACTTTGGATATTTGTCATAAGGATTAAAAAGATAGTATATGAAGATTACTTAATAGTGACTGTTACAGAAGAGTCTTCTGTGATTGTGGACATCTTTGAGACTTCCCTCAAATCCTACTTCTTCCCTGCTTCCCTGGAGGTAGTGACACTATCAGATCAGGCTTCCTTTTAGTGACATGTTTGCAAGGTCAGATAGAGGAAGACACTCCTGCCCCCGACCCCTAGTCCTGAGTCATGGGAAAAAAATATTTGGAAGACTGGCCCAGCTGAGCCCATCTAATCTAATCCCACTGGACTTTGGCATCCAGCTACATTAGTCACCAGTGAGAGCAAACAATATGTGCTGGCCCTCCCTAGGGCGGAGCTGCAGGAAGTGAGGTTCTATGCCTGCGGCTTTGCAGGATTAACCAAACCAGCACTGTTCTCTCTTGATGCATGCACCCAAGCCAACCACAATATTGTAGCGCTACAGAGCTCTGCCCCACAGGAAGCAGTTTCTTCAACTGGACCACCATTGTCTGTCTTGCCAGATTGCTGTGGGTGTCTGAAGTGAGGGATGTAGAATGTCTGACACGGAGCCTTGTGTGAAGCTTAAGGGAGCTTAGTGAATGGCAGCTGTTGCCACTGGCGTCCTCACTGCTAGCGTTGCTTTAGTCACCCCTATACTGTCACTGTTTTTCTTTCAGAGGTCTGAGTTCTCTGTTTCTATCATCGTTCTTAGATGCTCAAGAAGAACTGGGGTTGTTCTGTGCTCTGTTGCATGTGGTAATATTCTGTATACTTCTTCTGGTCATATGGCTAATCCAGGGAAGATGTGGAAATCGGAGACAGAATTACAAACATTTCAGGGTATAGATGAGCCCCACACATATTTAAGTAATTTGCAAAAACCAAAATGATCAAATGAAAAGGCCCTGGCTCCTGGAATAGCTAGGTTTCTCTTTCTTTCCTCCCTGTTAGCATACCTTCTGTCCAGTGAGATGCAAGGCAGAGAGAATGAACCTGGAGTTCTGAGCCTCCTAGTCTATCCCAATCCTGTCTCAGTCTTCAGAGTCCTTTAGGCTTCAAGGTGGAAAAGAAGTTGAGGAACTGATGCCAACGTATCCTAACCAATCACTACTCTCCTACTTTTCTGGATTCCATTCCAAAGCTAGTGCTACCAGCTGAGTATTGTTACTGTCCCTGGAAGGAGACATAGCTTCAATGGGTTTTGTAACAAATCAGATTGTTCTCTGCTTGAGTGTTCTGGGGTTTATGAGTAGGCAACAAAGACAAGGGTAGAGGCTACAGAGTTGGGAGCTGTGGAGGGGCCAGGGCCCTCAAAAAGAAGGCTGACATTATCAAGTAACATCAGGAGCATTCTTGTAACTGTAAATGGATTTTGCAGCTAGAGGGGATTCTAAAACAAGGTCCAATCTAGAGATCCTGTACAGTGATGTATGTATCGTTCCATTTTCTGTAGAAGCTAACCAGGTCTTGAAAGTTAGGGTAGTCTACTCAAACTCACACAAGTTCTTAGTAACAAAGAAATTCTGGAGTCTGGGTTTGGGCCCTTCTCTCAGTGAAAGAGTCTTCCTTTGCATTTAACATTAGATTGACTGCTGCTTCTCACTAGAAAGCAAACATTTTTCTTAGCAGAACCAGATTATTCTCAGAGCAGGATCCACCTAGCCTTTGCCAGGCCTGACCTTGTAGCCTGTCCTAAAGTGAGCTGCTGTTCTGACCCTTCATTCCACGTGTCTGAAATTCTTACCAAAGTCTGTCTATCAGGAAGGCTTCTCAACCATCAAATGTTTGCCCTAGAGCTGAGAGATCCTGACAAGTTACAGCAATGGGACTCTCCATTCATACATGATAAGCCAGCAACTCTGTCTACTATAAACTAGGCACTTCCTGTATACTAAGCCCTGAACTGAGTGTCCTTTCAGTTATGCTTCAGCAACTTTTATCAGGTAAAAATTAGTATGTCCATTTTACATATGAACAGACTGAGTGAGGTCCAACAAAGTTAATGACAGAGTTTCTTTGCTACAAAGCAGAGAACTTGGATTTGTATTCAGATCTCCATAAATCCAGATGTGTGCTTGTAACCACTGGATTTTACACTTTATTGACCTTGTCTAAGAATCTATTTTTCCAGCTGCAGTCTTGTATGACAAGACTTTTCCCTTTTCTCAGAGAGACACTACATGCATTTCTCATCCTAGAAAGGGATCCCATAACAGACCAAAATATAGGTACCATCAAAGTCCAACTTGGTGAACCAATGAGTTTTTAGGGATTAGTTACAGGAGTATAGATGAGGATTTACTTACAAGAACAGAAATGATTCAAAGAACTACATTACCAAGACCCATCCTAGCATGGGTGACAGTCCACAAAAGTTGGGAAACCTGGAACACATTGCATTAGCTTGCAAGCAGCTCAACAGGTTAAAGAGTGACCTTTCCAAGTAACTCTAGTCTAAACCTCTTCCAGGCAACTTTGCTAGTGAATCTGGTAAGTTTCAGGGACTTCCTAAAGTTATTTTGAGTTATTTATCTTTCTGCTTAAGAAGCTTTCCTGTAGGATAGAACGTTTGAAGTCCAGAGGCAACTATTACACAACTCCCCCTTGACTTTTCATAGAGTTGCAAGAAGTGGAGGGGGTGGAGACAAACATTTTGCATTCTGTAAAGCAAAGGTGCCCAGGAAACCAGGAACATGGCAGCTGTCAGCTCAGCACACTCTCTTGTTTCACTCTCTTCAGGCCTCCTCCTTGGATTCACAGTGGGTGGGGTGACAGCCTTTTGTGACACACACAATCTCTGGCTGACTCGCCTTTCTCCAAGCATCACTATTTGCTCAGAGCTTTCTGAAGGGGACACAAAAGAGAGCTACTGACAAAGCCAAAGGCTGCTGGGTAGGGCAAGGGGCCTGGCCTGTTATCCATGCATCCTTCAGAGCCCCCGCCCCAATTCTTCTTCAAAGACATTATTTAGGATCCTTTATGTGCCACTCACACCCATTCAGAGATGACTGGGCAAAGGTTTCAGTGTGGGTGAAATGGACACTGAGAAATGGAGTCATTTTGATTTAGCAAATTGGAAGAGACATTAATGCAATAGTTAACAGCAGACCACTGCTGAGGGGATGGACCTGAATGTTCAATCTTTGTTTATGGGGATTACACAATTCCATCAATATTGATGCCTGATGCCTTTGATTCTGACACTAATCATTGCTATGAATTAAATTTGCAGACCTATAATTAGGATTGCTATTAATAGGGCCCTAAGCTAAGTACCATCATGTCCTGTGTCTCTCTCATGGTTGAAAATGGCATCCTTGGAATTCTACTAATAGGACACACCTGGGATTTGTCAGGAGTGATGTGAAAATTATACATTCTATATTTGTATTAGGCCTTTACTGAAATGCCAGTGAGCAAAGGTGAACCTGGGGAGAGAGCGATGCCACACAGTGCTCAGGTAGCAGCCAGGTGTCTTCTCTTTGAGTCATGACACTCCAAAATAAACTGGGCTGCTCATGATCAAACTTCAGCTCCCTGGAAGGTCTTCATCTCAATCTAACCTGACATCACCCAGAGACGAGACAGTACTGTGGTCAGAGCTGTGCTTAGCTGGAAAATCATTAGCTATACCTTACTGATAGACCCATCTGGGATCACTTCCAAGTGGATGACTGGGACAGACTCCTCCACTCACAGCTGATTCCAACAATCCCATCCAGGGAGCTCCATGGACACAAGTAACTTACAAATCTCATATATCAAAAAGCCCATTGGGCACAGTGGTGGGTTTCAGGAGGGTGCTTGAGGCCTTGTTCCAGGTAGATTTGCAGCATGTTGAGTCACTGGAGAGATGGGGCTTTCACTGAGAACTGCACAGTTCTACCCTAGAGACACTACATGCCTCATTCACCCTCTGCCTGAGTACTCATGCTCAAGAATTATCAACTTTTCCCAATAGCTTCTGTGTGATGACCCTGTATCACTTACAGTATTTATGTGCCCCAGTGGCATAAGGGCTGCATTAGCCATGCCCTTTTGACCTTCAAACTGAAAATATTTTTTCTTCCCAACCATCATTTATTGATTTTTTTTCCCTTTGTATTTTTCAGTCACTGTGAGAAGACCATGGTTTGAGTTCAAGTTCTTATCCTATTTGCTGAGGATGTGGCCTTGCCTAAGTTAATTAACCTCTGGGAAACATAGAATTGTTTGAGAGATACCTTTTTAGAGAAATTGTCAGATCTTCACAGGCTTAATACTTACATTTTTATCATTTACCAATCAAGTGTTTTTCCCCTTATACATGATGTTGAGCAGAGATGGGATTTCTGTCAGATAACTGTAGGATAGCTGTTGGTTTTGGTCCCTTTAATATTTCAAGTTGTCCTGGTACAGGACAAGTCCACAGTGCCTATCACATGTGTTCCATCCTATGTTCCACATAGCTCTACTCACTTTGCTTTTTTATCTTGCCACTTGCAAGGTCTTGGATAGTATAGCTAGAATCCCTAAGTTTGACTTATCCTAAATGACTGTATTAGGTACCCTAAAATCCTCCCCGCTTTCCTTCAATCTTTCCAGTGATCTAATTGTGGCTACTGCAGAAGTCGTAAACTGGGCAGCTTCAGTCTTAGGCAGATTGGTGGTATCCCCAGAGGAATGACTACAGACAGAGAAAGAGAGGAAAAACTTGCCCAACCTCCAACAACCATCAAATCATAGAAATAAAAAGGCTGTCTCCTTGGTGCCTCCCTGATATTTATGTCTGAGCTCAGCAGACACCCCTGGGTTGCAGCCAGTCTGTTTCGGCATTAGTCCATTACACTTTTTATGATGCATGTTACCCACCTCCCTTACTTCACCCGGAACATTTTATGACTGTCCTTTTCATTTCTAGAAAGAGCTTCACAGAATGGCAGATGCTTGCATTTCCCCCACTCTTTGGGGAGCTATTCATGGCAGCCTGTCCCAGGCCGTAAACAGCAGGAGATAAACCACAGCCACTGGCGGCCAAAGCCAAGTACCAGGAGGTGCAGAATGTGGGGAGGGAGGTGTTTGGTGATGTGTGGACCAGACAAACCTGGGGTCCTAGGGTCCATGCCCTTCACAAGAGAGTCAGGGCCACTGTAACAGTGTTGAATGATGTAACTCTCCAGGTCTCCACAAAGGCTGGAGGGAACTCCTTCCACTCTGCCTCACACTGGTGACCTGAAGCCTCCCATCCTCTAACTAATCAGAACTGGTACAGTTTACAGTTAGGAAAGAAGAATTTCCTTTGGAATTATCTACTCATTCAAGGGGCTGTACAGACATGCTCTCTATACATGTATGCCTCTCACCTCTTGTCCATGCTTCTACATGCTGGAGCAACTTTTTTCATTTCTCTGCCCTTTTCCACCCACTCTCTTTGCAGCATCCCTACCAGCTTCTTCCTCCTTCCATCTTCTTCCATTACTCCTTTCAGTACTCTTTTCTTTCTCACAGCCAAGACCAAACCTTTCCAATCCATCACTACCTCTCCTGGATCATTAAAACTTCACCTTGGACTCTAGTGTTGTGGTAGTGATATTTATTTATCTCAGCTCTTGAGTTGCACACATAAGTAAGTCACTTGTGACACTGTGAGAGATAGCACCCAGAGCCAGCTTTGTTCTGTAAAAGACACCCCTGGAAAAAGAAAGCCAACTTCTGAATGAATGATGAGAGCTTTTAGATTCTCTCAAAATACAGAGATAGAAAATGAAAAATGAGTGGGCAGGAGAAAGTGTGGGGGTGAGGGAGATCAGACCAGAACCCTGGGTAATTAGTGTATAGGATGAGGGTTTTTTCCCATGTCCAATCTTGGTGACAGGGTTTCAGAGGGAGTAGAGGGGATAGTGTTCTCTTTCTTTTCCTTATTTGGTTTTAGACTCTACATCAAATGAAATATGTGGAGGAAACTGATGTGCATTTAAACGTGTGTACACATCAGACAGCTGAAGATAAGCTATTATACTTTGTGTGTGTTTTTGTAGTAAGCTGCTAAATTATTTATTGGGCACTGAGCTTTAATCTCATAAACCTGCCTGCAGGCCCCCAGCATTAGCAGCCTGAGCACTGCATAAAACCCCCAGTCGGCTGCTGCCTGGGCCACTCTGGCTAGCAATTGTTCTCACTGGGCCTTCTCTCAGATAAGCTTATTAGCAATCTATAGGTCCTAGGAAGGTCCTTCCAGTCTGCCATCACTGCAACTTGGAAATTGATTTGCATGTTGTAGTCGACAAGGGTCCAAACCTCCATACACAATCTCAGACCATGTCAAAAGGTTTCAGTTTTTCCTAGGTTGAGAGAAAGGAGTCCTAGAAGTCAAAGCAAAACTTACAAATGTTTTGTAAGCTGTGGCATGCCGCACTGTCCTTTTAAAATCTTTTTTAAACTTTATTTTATGTGCATGAGTGTTTTTCCTACATGTATGTCTGTGTCGGGGTGTTGGGAACTGGAGTTCAGAAAGTTGTGAACTGCCATGTGGGTGCTCAGAATTGAACCCAGGTCCTCTGGAAGAGCAGCCAGTGCTGTTCACCGTGGAACCATCTCTCCAGCCCCATCCTTTTTTAATCTTAAGATTTGCCACTTTTAAATAAAAATGACTTTTCTTTCTTGCCCTGGCTCCCAGGCCTGGGGGCACTAAACTGGGCATGAGTCCCCTAGTCATAGTCTCAGGGCTAAGATAAAGACAGTACCCTTACCCTTGTTGAGGGGGTTCAAGTTACACAGAGATTTTTCAAGGCTTTGTCATCTGTTTTGAACTCAGCTTGTAGTCTTAATAACCATGTGGGCTATGACCTTATGGAGGAAGAAACTGGTTCAGAGTAGTCCGTGACATCACCAATGTTGGCAGGTACCAGAACTCTCTTCACTATGATCATCACCTAGATGTGTCAGCTCATGAGCATGGGGCCAGTATGGAAACTGAAACACAGATAATTCTCTCACATCTAGGTCCCCTGGGCAGTGTAAATCTAAGATCAACACCACAGCTCTTGAAGCAGAAATTTGACAGAGATGATGATTGTGCTTTCATGTCTAAGCTTCCACTCTTTTTAAGGGGAAGAGGCAAGGCCAGAACTATCTGGGTTTCATCACTGACCGTACTGAATAACTAGAACCTTCAGGAAGGCCTAAGCACAGCACAGCATAGCACAGCACAGTAGCTGAACACCCACTACTTTTGACTTTTATTCCAGAATTCATGTGGCGATGATACAACCAAAAGAAAAAAATTATTTGCCAAGATTTATATATAAAATGTTTAGGATAAAGGGCTTGTTAATTTAATCAGATTCAAAGCTGTCTGTAACACCAACATCTCAAAATACTTTGTTAGTAGTATACTTTTTGTATACTGTGTCTTTGAAGTGGCCAAGTGACCACTCTGTGTTGCCTCGTTTTATGTCAACCTGACACAAGCTAGAGTCGTCTGAATAGAGGGAACCTTAATTGAGAAAATGTCCTCACCAGATTGGCCTGTGGTGCATTTTCTTGATAGATGATTGATGGGGGAAGGCCCAAATCACTCTGGGTGGTACCACCCCTGGTTTGTGGTTCTATGCTCTTTAAGACAGCAAGATGAACAGGTCATGGGGAACAAGTCAGTAAGAAGCACTCCTCCATGGCCTCAGTATCAATTCCTGCCTCCAGGTTCCTGTCTTGATTCTTGCCCTGAATTCCCTAGATGATAGACCACAGGTTGTAGCCCCTTCCTCCCCCAAGTTTCTTTTGGCCATGGTGTTTTATCAGTAATACAAAGCTAACTAAGATGCATTCTCACCCCAATTCCATCCTTCAATGAAAGCATCTTGTTCTCATCTGTTTTAAATATCAAGGATAAGAATATAATTTTTAAAATGTTTTTATTAATTCTGACAGGTTTCATACAATACATTTTGGTCATGTTTATCCTTCTTACCCAGTTCCTTCTAGATCTACTCCAACCCAACTTAGTGTTCTCTCTCTCTCTCTCTCTCTCTCTCTCTCTCTCTCTCTCTCTCTCTCTCTCTCTCTCGTACCCATGGAGTCCAGTTTGTGTTGGCCAAGTAATCTTGGGTGAGGGGCCTGTCCTGGACTATGGCAATACACCAGGGTTGACCAGTTGGGGAGTCTCTATATTAATTGCCATCTACTCCTAGAAGCTTCTCTGTTGAGGGTTGAGAGATGCACTGCTTTGTGGGTATAACAATAAGTCATCAGGAGTTGTTTTAATGCTCTGTCTATTTAGCAGAAAATTAGTAGTAGGTTCTCCCCTAGGGCCTGTGACCTATATAGCCACAGCTTCTTGGCTTCATTGGCAATATCAGGTATAAGTTTCATAAGGTGGGCCTTAAATCCAATCAGAAAGGGGCTGGTTACTCCCATAACTTTTATGTCTCTATTGCACCAATGGGCATATCTCATCAGGAAGGTCATTGCTGTAGCTTTCAAGGTTCATGACTGGGTGGTTTTGTTAAAAATAAAGTAAATACAATTTAAAGAAAAAGTTCAAATGACAGATGATGAAAGGTTGGACCTGTTTGATCATCACACAGTGTGTACCCCAGGTAACAAAAGCACTTTACTACTAACCATGTACACACACACATACATGTGTACATGCATGTATATACATGTGCACATACACTTGTATGCACATGCTTACACAATAAACACATGCATGTGCATTTGCACATACATCTAGGCACACATGCAAACACTCCCCATCTCCAAACTGATGTCAGTTTCAGGAGAAAAAGGCAAACCTACAAGAAGCCAGATATAGAGCCCAGGGTCCAGGTCCCAGACAAGAGCTGTGGACCAAGTTGAATGCTGAAGACTGTCCCTTCCAGAGATAGAGGCTGGGTCAGGCATTTGGCTATAAAGCCAAATCAGAGGTTTTACAAGCAGGATGGGAGACTAATGAGCTGTCCAAGTTTGGGTCCAAGGAACTAGATCAGGCCAAAAAGTTGCACCAGCTGGACTGATGTGAGTCAGCCATGTGGTAAGTGGAGAGCACTGTCAAATCTTTGGTGGCTGTGGGCTGTAAAGATATAGATTGTGAGATTCTGGACCTGAAAAAGTAGATGAAATCCCAGAGGAAGCTGGGAATGGGCCTTGGAGTGCCCTTGACTCCTTAGTATGTTCTTTGACATGTTCATTTACTCACTTGAGGGGAAAAAAAGGATCCAACCATGAGTCTCTGCCATGTGCTTTCAATAGCACTTGTTCACATATATCAACCAAGTGGTTCACCAGGGGCTGGTTTTGTAGACATTTGTAAGATCTGCAGTGTTGTATGTTATGTCCTAGACAAAAGAGTCTATGGACCTACAGTGGATAGAGGCCAGGGTTCATCTTCCTACGATGCATACAACACCAGCACCCACAGTAAAGAATGATCTGGGCCACAATACCTACAGCACTAAGATTAGAAGCCCCACTCAAAGGAACAGACATCTTCTATGTGTCAGCCATGTGCCAGACGTGGTTCCAAGCACTGCTCATAAATCTTCCTACCCACAGGATAGGTACCAAGATGACTTAATTTTCCAGAGAAGAAACCTAAGACTCCAGGTGAAGTTGTTTCCCATTCATTCATGTAAGATATGTTTACTGGACAATTGAGTAGGTCCTGTGTTTCAAAAGATAGTCATGTGTCTGCTCTGTCTGCTTACCCAGCAGTCATCTAGACATCTAGATTGCCACACCAGGTCAGAAAAGAATCAGGTAATAACTGAGAGGGGAGTGCCTATCTGGGAGGTGCACATACCTCATAAATGCTACTATCTATGAAAAAGATACTCCTTTTCACCTTCTTCCCTCTCATTCCCCATCTTTCCATACTTGCACTGCAGTGAACAGAATCCTGGAGGTTTGGGTTTGGCTTCAGGTTTGCTTTGTTATCAGTGATGATTTTTAGCTGGAGAGTTTACCCTCCCACCAAATGTTCATCACACACACACACACACACACACACACACACACACACACACTGTATAGACACATATGCATACACACATGTATACACAGAGAGAGACAGAGACAGACATATATACAGAGAAAGCTTTCATACCTGGCTGGGAATCAGGTAGATATATGTGTCCTGATCCTAAATGCTTGATAAAAAAAAAATCTGTTCCCAGCCAGCCTCAGGCTTTTTCCTGTGCTGATGCTGATTCCAGGTCTACTGAAGTAAGCATGGCCTCTTTCTGAAGCTCGTGACTGGTGGCAGGAAGGGCAGAGGCAGAATGTGCTAGGGAAAGAGGGTTGAGGCTAGAATCGGACATTCTTGATGTAGTTCCTATCCTTATTACCTGCTAAGTAGACAATATTGAACAAATCAGGTAATCTTACTGAGTTTGGGCTTCTTGTTCTATCAGAATGATTATACCCACCTTGCAGAGTTGCTTCACAGAATCTAACAAGGCCAAGTATGTTTTTGGATAGTGATGCTGGGTAGAGAGAGCTCCAGAAATTAGAGCTGTTTACAAGGCTGGGGAAATATCTTAGTCAGTAAAGTGTTTGCCATGCAAGCTGGAAGATGTGACTTTGATCTTCAGAACCCATGTGAAAAAGCCAGGTATGGTGGTATACTTTAATCCCAGTTATGGGGAGACAGAAACCAAAAGATTCCTGGGGCTCATTGGCTAACCTAGCCAAACCAGCAAGTGCCAAACCAATGAGGTACCCTGTCTCAAAAAACAAGGTGAAGAGCATCCTAAGGAACAACACTCAAAATTGTCTTCTGTTCTCCACATGAGTGCATACATACATGCATGTGCATGTCTACACACATGTGTACCCAAGCACACAAGAACACACATGCACAGGCACGTGGGTGAGGATGGAGGGAGAGAGACAGATATAGATAGAGAGAGCATGCTAGTAAGCTGATCATTTTGCCTCAGGTTGGCTCCTTTTCGCAGGCCTAGAGGTGTGAGTAGGAGCCAGTGCACTATTCTGGTAGGCTTGGTAAATGTAACTAGTAAATTTCCCTTCCTGCTTTGAGCCTTCTGGAAGGATGTTGTATATAGGCCAACCTAGACACCCGAGTCAACCACAAAGCCATGCAATATGCCTTGCATTTGTGGTGAGTCAGTGACTCAGGCCACAGCTACCCAGATCTTCCCAAGGATGACCATGTGCGTGTGAGTCATCACAGCCCAACTCTTAGTAACCAGACAGAGTCTAGAAATAGCGTGGAAGAGCTGAGGTGCTGTGTTGGTTGACCTCTTTTATAGGCTTCTCCTGAGATCAGTTGGCATCACATGGCTGGTACAGTTCATGTAGACACCTTCTCCTAGCAGCTATCCTCACCACTCTGCTTTTTCCTTTTCTACACACACCTCGTGGAAGATTTTCTAGAAAGAGAAAGGAGCTAGCTCATCATTGAGAGCCTGCCATGCAGGAGATCTTTTGCCACTCAAATGTGGCCAACTTCTCCCAGCACACTTCACCCATTGCCCCAGTATAGGAGGGCATGCTGTGCTCTACCCTCAGAAAGGAGCTCCCATCTCCCCATTACCTTATCTTTGGTAATCTCTGGGACCTCACTCAGAATTAGGTCCCAACTTCACATGTTATAGTGAGCACACAACTTCATAGTTCTTTTTCCACTCAGTCATATCACCTGCACTGAGCATCTCATGTCCAGGTTGACAATGGAACACAAAGTTCAGTGGATTGTTTGGTAAATTAGCAGTGTAGCCTAGAACAAAGCCTCAGCATTCAGCAGGCCCACAATGTCAGTCAGTACTTCCGCTGTTCTTCCTGACAGCTCTCTGGTGCATTATTCAGACCATGCCCTCTCAGTACCTATTGTGTGTAAACTTGTAAGTCCCTAGTAATGGGGGAAGAAAGCATAGTCCAGCAGGCATGTTCCTCCGGCACTGACAATCTACTTGAAGGCATGAGACCCTCTTGCCTTATTTTCACTTCCTTAGAGACAGGGCATGGGTGCACCCTTCAAGGGAACATTCTGGTGCTGGGGCAGTGACACATATGCAGCAGAAAGAAGCCTGGGGGTCAGATGCCAAAGACTCCAACAAGACAGTGGTTGATCTTGGGGAAGTCACCCCAATAGGATGTTGATGACTCTTCATTCTGTGCAGTGCACTGGGGTGGAGTTAATGAGATTAGATGTACAAAGACTTGACCTATATACCACTGAATTAAAGTAAGGAATTAATGTTTTTGCCCACTCTTTCCTTAGCCCTCTGATTAGCAGCCTGGCACTCACACCAATGAATAGGAGTAAGGGTTCAGTATTCTTGCTCTCATTTTCCCTAGCTTTTCTGAATAGCAGTCTTATATACTTAGGAGACACTTTTTCTAGCCACTGTTGCATTTTGTCCCTGTGTCCTATGGTCAAGGCAGTTTCAATTATATACTTTGATTGCTGCTCAGCATCATGTGTCCTTCTCCCCATCAATGACATGTGGCATGTATGTGATAGTGGGAAAAGACACCAACCCTGACTCAAAAGAAGAAAAAAGAAAGGATATTGGCTGTTGGGGCCTTAGAGATAGGATCAGCCATCAGCAGGCTATGTCCAAAGAGTCTATGACCTGATAGTGACCCATAAATGGAGAACACATATGCCAAGAGCTTTCCTCCTATCTTGGTCATTGTCTGAGCAGGAAGGAGAGCAGAGTACCTTGTTGACATTTTTCCATAGCTCTGGCTGTTGTGATCTCTCTTAGGAAGAATTGGCTGGGAGCTCTTCAGGCTTGTCTTGATGAGGTCAGTTTTAGAGAGTGGAAGCTGAGTGGGACAGATATTCTAATGTCATATGATCATGGCATTTTATCTGACAAGCATTCATGCCCTGTTGCTGTTATCTCTGAAATTGGGAGCCTAGTTTCTTACTATCTCCCTCAGACTAAAGAATGGAATTTAACCTCCCTGAGCTAGGTAATAAAAACCATCTTTCTCTTCTTGGTTGGTGGACACCCCTCCCAGTCTGAGAACCATTACCTTTTCCAGATGTGGAATAATTGCAGGACTAATCACTTCTGAGTTCTGCTAGGATCTCTCTCCAGGGTCTCTAGGTCCTTTTATTTAACCGACATGGTGGTCACCAGCAATAAAGCTTGGAGATGCCAAGCTAAGGTGTACAGGGTCTTACCCAAGGGCAGCAAACTGCTTATAATTTCACTTCAATTAAAAACAAACAAAAAACACAGAAAACTGTCTTGTGTGCCTACATTCTCCCACCACAGTTCCTTGGCTGTACTCCTTTCTTGAGCTACTTCTCTGCAGGTACACCTACAGGGCTACCTCCCCCCATCCTGCTTCCTCCCTCACCCCCTTCCTCCAAGTCACCCTCCTGGAAGACATTTTCAATGCTGTCATTCAACAGCTGACATGGCACCTGCTGCCTTCTCCATAGCAAGGATAACAGTCCAAGTTTACAGGAAAATATATGAAATGAGGAAGGCCATAGAAGTGGAACAGGCTTTGGATTTTATTATTTTCTCATTGGTTTTCTTCCCTCTATTACATTTTCTGTGTCTCTCTCTTAGTATATATATATATATATACATTTGCATTTCTACCCTCTGTTTATGAATTCCCTTCTCTGAACTCCCACTTTGAAAACCAGGGAAAGAAAACCCATTTCAGGATTAAGTATTGTGTCAACATGTGACTAGGATCCTAATACCTCCAAGAAAAGTCACAGGGGCTGTGTCCACCCACCCAAGGCTTTAACAGTGGAGAGAGTAAAGAAAAAGAAAATGGAAGAGCCAGCCCAGCCTTATTCCCTCCCTTCCTGGGCCTCATTCCAACAAATGCTGATGCAGGGCAATGAAGACAGTGAGAATCTGCACTGAAAGAAAATAGATAACTCCCTCTGAAAGCCATTGCCAAGGTCACTTTCCCAGCCCTGAGCTGTATTCCTAGTACCTCCCCTATTTATCAATGGTGTCCTCATCAGGAGACCTACCAAATTCTTGCTTGTGATCCTAATGGTGATTAAACTTGATAGCTACTTTCTGTGTATGCTACCATCCATCCACCCATAAGATATGGCATCCACTGTAAAGCCACAAAGGATCCCACCCTTGCCTTCACCAGTCTCTCCACATGTGATTCCATTGTCCTGCTCATTTCCTCGTGGTATCAGCTGGAACTCAGATACAAGGCCTGTTATTTTCTAAGGTGATGAGTCAAAAGCAATAGAGTTTTAAAAATCCTTCAGACACAGACCAACAGGAATAAAGTAGCAGCTTTAAGAAACTAAGTTGTATTTGCCAGGGGCTGGGGACTGGAGGGTTTGGGTTCCTGATGGCAATTCTGTAAAGGTCAACTCTAGCTGTGTTTGTAGGATCCGTCAAACCAATGACTCCACTGGTTTTCTATTGTGTCATGGAAAAGTTTTCTGGGGGAGTTCCTGCCAAGTCTTTAGAAGAAATGATATATATAGCTAAAGATTTGTATATTTATAGAGAGTTCCATGGATATATGTTTATGCCAGGCATGCCAGTTAGCTATGCAGTGAGGAAGAGAAGTAGCCTTTGGAATAGGAACCTGACCTGGGATCTCCCTGCAGCGTCTCAGACCCTGGGAGAAAGAAATGGGAACACCAGGAGAGGTGGCCATGCCCTTGGCCTAAACCTAGTACCCCTCCTGGACAAAGCCTACTTACTGAAATCCCTGCTTTGTGCCACCAGTTTTCCTTTAACTATTCAGTTGGGTCTTGGAACCTAGAGGAAATTGCCTGGAATTGGGGGTCCCTGGGTAACCCCATCTTCAGAGCAGAGTGTAAGAGCAAGCATTCTATTTTTGAAAATGTGGGGGTGCCTGAAATAAGGAAAGGCATGGCCTCAAATTCATTTTTGTTCTTCCCCCACCCATGGGAAAAAGGCTCAATTGTACTATTGGCCTTGGAGGAACACAGACAGACCCTGATTTTAGAGACTTGGGAGCCTGTTTTGCTGGACCATCTGTCGGTCTCTTGGAGCATGTAGGAACAGCTGAGGCTTATTGAGAAATTGGAAGGAATATTCTTTCCAGAAATCTCCCTGGAACACCATGATGCATGTGCATGCACACTTGTGTAAGCACTCTCCTAGCTTTCTCTCCACCAAGGGACTTTTGGGGTGGGTAAGCAGTCCCTGCCTGTAGGCAGCTTAGCTGGGTGTGTCCTGTACCTGTCTCTGACATCTCTCATTCCATCTCCATCATGTCAACAATTCTCAAAACCAAGTGAAGCATTACTGCCTCATCTCAGCTTGGGTCCCCCAGCCCATTCCTGCTTACACTGCCTCATTGGAGGCCAGGGGCAAAATGAGTAAGCTAGCTAATGATACCACACCCACCTTATCTAGGGCTGGGCTTGCTATACTTTCTTTGACTTTTTCTAAGCAGGGGTGTAGATGGGAGGCAAAATGTTATTGCAAAACCTGTTTGGCTGTAGCTTCTTGCTAGATTTCTCCTCTGCTGTGCACAGCTCAGCTCCTCCCAGGCGGGTTGAAAAGTTTAGTATTGGAAAGAGACTCGTGGGCTAAAAAAAGCCTGCAGGCTGGCAGAAAGAAGGTTCTTATACCCTTTTCCTACCTCCTCATCTCAGTCCACCCACACTCATCCTCAGGGTTACTGGTGCTTCATTTCTTAGGAGCACACTGGGAATATCTAGGGGAAATGAAAACTAGAAGCTGGACTCCAGTAAGAACTTTCTTTTTAAATCATTTTTGAAGATTTCATACGAGTATATATTGTGTGTTGAGCATATTTCCCCATTCTTCTGTTTCCCCTTTTCTTCCCCTTCCCCTCCTGATAGTCTTTGCCCCATAGACAGTTTCACTTTCATGTCTTATATACATACCTGATCATATATGAGCATATAAAATCTAGGAATCGCAAATGAAGTAAACATCTGATATTTGTTTTTCTGAGACTGGCTTAATAATTCATTTACTATGATTATTCCCAGTTATATCTATTTTTCTACAAATGACATAACTTTGTTGTTGTTTATGGTTGAAAAATTCCATTGTGTATATGCCACATCTTTCTAAACACCTAGGTTGGTTCTGTAACTTAGCTGTTGTGAACAATGCTACAGTAAACACTAATGTGCTGGTATCTGTGATGTGTTGACTTAGTGTCCTTTGAGTAAATACTCAGGAGTAGGATAAGCTGTCTTATATAGAAGATTTATTTTTAGCTTTTGAGAAACCTCCATAGTAGCTGTACTAATTTACTTTTTGTTTTGTTTTGTTTTTTTTTTTTTTTGGTTTTTGTGAAGACAGGGTTTCTCTGTATAGATTTGGTGCCTGTCCTGGATCTCGCTCTGTAGACCTGGCTGGCCTTGAACTCACAGAGATCCTCCTGCCTCTGCCTCCTGAGTGCTGGGATTAAAGGCGTGTGCCACCACTGCCTGGCTCTAATTTACTTTCTGACCAGCAGTGCATAAGGATTTCCTTTTGTCCACATGCTTGCCAGCATTTCTTGTTTTCTGGTTTCTTAATGATTGAAATTCTGACTAGGGTGAGATGCAATCTCAATATAGTTTAATTTGCATTCCCCTGATGGTGAGTGATATTTCATAGTTCTTTTGCAAACTTTGTGTTCATTTCACTAGCTCATTTACTGTATTGTTTGATTTCTTCCTGTTTAGGTTTTTAAGTTTTTTTGTACATTATAAATATGAGTCCTTTGTCAGATGTATAGCTGGTAAAGATGTTCTCCTAGTCTGTAAACTGTCTTTTCTCTTAATTGTTTAGTAAGAACTTTCTAGAAAGGCACTGTCCTAGATAACTTTCTATAACAAAGAAAAAAAAGTGCTGAACTTTGTTTCAAATAAGTGGCTACTGGGAGACTGGAATTTGTCCATGCACCTGAGGCTCTAAATTCCTAGTTTCTTTACTTTCGTTTATCTTAAAGGTGAAGAGCTTTGTGTGGTTAGTGGCTGTACTGTTACCATCCCAGAGTGTAATATAGAAACAACTTAGGAAACTAGGACTCTACTCTAGCCTAATAAAGTGCTCTCCACCCCTCAGCTGCCCAGGCAGAAAGGATAGTTTTGTAAATTGTCACAGAACAGTTTCCCTATTTGCCTCCAAGGAAGCCAAATTTCCCAGTCCCAAGCATCACACAGGCCCTTTCCGTGATCTGTTTCACAGGCAAAAGACTCTAAGGGACACAGTATTCAAGAGTGCGGCCCCTGCTCCCTACAGGATGCCCCACACCATTCCTGCAGCTGGCCTCTGCTCCAGGTCCACAGCATGAGACCAGGCAGGAGCTTAGTGGAGTGGGGCTACAGATGCCTACATCTGCTTGTCTCCCACCTCTGGTCCTCATTTCTTTTCTGTCAACATGGACTCTCAGCTGCTGATGGTCAGCAGAGTCCAAGAGGCTCTGCAGACCTGTTTCCAGCTCCCTCTGCTCCTTTTCCCTCCCCCATTCCCTATGGAGGAAGGTCAAAGAGGAAAGAAGAAAAAAAAAAAAAGAGCAGAAGACAGAGTGAGGGTGAAATGAGATGTTGGTGACATTCAAGAAAGTGAGGGCTCGCTGCCCTTCTTCAGATGCAAGTTGAACCTTGTCTGGCTTATAAGCCAGTGGTGACTTCCCGGTCTGACACGCCAGTCCCCAGTCTGCCTCCCTCCCATGCACATAAAAACACATGTGCCTCCTTCCAAACTGAGGCAGATCCATCTGTGACCTTTGTTCTTCTGACCTCGCCCTTAGTTTGGGGAGGGAGGAGCCCTAGCAAAGCTCTCCCTAGCTTTGCCAGACTGAATGGCATAGGCTTTCCCCTGAGACTGCAACTCTTCTGGGTCCCTCTGGGTAAATGGGGAAGAAAAAACAACTATTTCAGGCCAGGAGGTTGGCAGCTGACTGGACTCCACATGTGGAAAAAGCCTGGTGGGAAAGAAGCTGTTGTTGGTTCTGATTTCAGCCCCCTGGCCGTTATTGTTCCCCAAGCCAGGGATATGACCACCCTTTGAATGTGCATTCATTGGCCAGCCCTGCCACTTCAGTCCCTCTGACTAAGCTACCCACCTTAGGAATGACCTGGAAGCCAAGTGTATTTGGTGCAAAAACTCCCTGCTCAGCTCCTTTGCTTCATTTTTTCAGCAGAAGAGAGCACAGAGCTCCTGTTTAGCTACTAACTTGTAAAGTAATAGCACCTATACCTCAGTTTCCCTATGTGCACAATGATGAGACTGTATAGTAAGGCCTTTCCAGAGCTAAATGTCATAGGCGTCATTTGCTGGGCCCTCTGCTGGCATGGAGAAGATAACATTTGTAAGCTCTGGAGAGCTGCTGTGCAACCTCTGCAGGGTTTGGGGTGATTTTGAGCTCAAGAAGAGATAGATAGTCATGTCTCTCCCTGCTGGTTTATATTGCTGTTTCCCAGGTTCTAAGCTCTGGGATTGAGATGAGCTAAACTAATCTATACAGTTAATGTGGGGAGAAAGGAGAGGCAAAGAATAAACTGGCTTTAGTTTCTATAGCAGCTATAACAGAAAGGAAATGAGATAATAGAAAGAACTTCCTAAATTGGAGATCTCCCAGGAACATAGCATTTCCTTTCATTTTTTTTTATTTAATGTTTTGAGAATTTTATACATGAATACTATATTTACATTGTGTTCACAATTCCCTCTACACTTCAGTTTCTCCCAAGTCTTTCCCACTCCCTCCCAAATTAATGACCTCTTCTTTACTATTGTGTACACACACACACACACACACACACACACACACACACACACACACACACACACACACACACACCCCGAGTCCATTTAGTGTTGCTTATATGTATATGTCTGTAGGACTGGTCACTTAGGATTGGATAACCAATCAGGAACTCCCTTAGTTGAAGAACTATAGGCAATTGAAGGCAGCATTTCCTTTCTAGCAAGACTCCAAAACAGAACAAACTTTAAAATGTTCATTTGCACTCTGAAATTTATTTTTTCAGGATATACATAGCCTTCATCCACAGACCATATTGCTACCCTGGCAGAGGCCTTAGGCTCACAGGAGCCTGGTCTGCAGATAAAGAAGAGGTGAGCTCTAAAAGGAATGCCTCATGCATACACAGGAGAGAAGGAGAACTCCCCTCTCATCCCATCCTGACTTCTGACCTTTGCAACTTTCTTGCTGGTGATCCTTAAATTACTGAGCTGTCTACCCCTCAGGGAGGTGGGAAGTGAACAGGGCTGACAGGAGCTGAAACAGAGAAAGTATGAGATAGAGGTCAAGGGTTGTTTCACAGTATGTTTTGGCAGAGGAGCTGGGGGTGGGGGAAGTCTAGGGAGCTGCCCTGGTCTGGACTTTTATCCTCCCAAGCTTCTTTAACACAAGGAGAGTTGTCACTTGAGCTGTAATTGGGAACATGTGTCCTAGAGAATAAAGACATATCCCTCAAGAATACATACCTTAGGAAGGATGAGTAGACAACGCCACCTTTCCTTATCTACTTCTGTCCCTCTCTCCTCAGCTCCAGGAAGGGACCCACAGACAGCCCATCCTCAGAGTGTTTTGTTTGGCCTGGCTGATTGGAGTGAGGAAGCTGGCACACAGAGTAGATGGTGGTCCTTGGAGTTCAGTGGCAGGTGCTGCTCTGATATCTCTGGTGGCCCTCAATACTTCCATCTTTTTCTCCTAAAGGGAAGAGTTTAAAGACTCAGGTGTAGAAGATAGTATCTCCTATGTGCTAGGTAGAAATGCTCACATGGCTGAGAGTTTGGAGCTCCAAAGGGACCAGACTCATCACCCTTCACAGCTCACAGAGGGAGACATCATAACTCAAACTGACCTACATAAAAGCCACTTGCTCTTTTTATCTATGACTCCCTGTTCCCCTTATTACAGTCTTCCTTATACCCACACCTGGATGCCTGTACTAACTCCTCACACTTACTACGAAGTGGGGTCTGGGCACCAACCCATAGCCTGTCTTAACTACAGCAGAGTCTCTAAAGACTCAGATACAGTGCCAGGAGCCTATATCTCCATCCTTATCCTACCACCTGCAAATTGTGTGGCTTGGGAAGGATATCTAAGCAGTGACTCAGTTTCCTCCTCTGTGAGATAGGGGTGATAATCATACCTTCCTGTGTATGAGGCTCACTGCAAAAGTGACTACAGAGTATGTTGTAGGGCCCCAACACTCAGAAGGGCTGTAAACATCATCTCTCTGCCTTTTTTGCTCAGACATCTTCTCTGTTGGTGGTTCTTTAATACATGAACAGGGGACAGTCCATTCACAGTTAGCCATGGCCTCTGCTGGGTGGGTCCCAGAGAAGCTGAGTGATGGTCACTGTGAGGGGCTCCTCTCTGACCTCCCTGCACTCAAGAGATGCCTGCACCTGCCTCTGCCTGGCCCCTCTCCGCTTGATGCAGAGGCGTTTCCTCTGCTGACAGCCTGAAGACAGGTCATTTTTCTTTTCCTCCCATATAATGGCCTTTACTCCCCATTCCATCCCCTTTCCAACCTTAATGACTTTAACATATACACAGTTATTTAAAAAAAAAAATACAAGCCCCAGTGAGCTGCTCTAAAGCTCTGTTGTCCAGAAGAAACAACCTCAGCACATGTTCACAAGTTACTGCCTGTGATGACAGGGGGCCTTGTGCTAATTTCCTCCTGTTTGAAGCCCTATAGTGGGGGCTGGGCTGAGGCAGCCAGAGGGAAGAGACCAGTTCCTTTTGCTCCTCTGGAAACTGCAACATTTGGGGAAGTGTTTCATGCAAGGCAAACACTTGAAAGATAAGAGCAATATCCTTGCACCAGGGTGGACAGCTGAGGACTAGGGTAGAAGGCAATACCAGATCTCCTTCCCCAGACATCAGGGCTCTCTAGTCTGGCTACCTCTATTCTACGCCTGAGGGTAGAGGAGGGAGAGAGAGCAAGGGAAAAGTCTAACCCAAGTAATTTAAGGATGGCTGAATCCTCCTGCCCCACTGGTGGAGGCTAACAGGGCACCAGGGCCCTCACCTGCCTGCAGTGGAGATCTCCCTCTGCAGCCTGGGCTGTCTTCCACTCTCCAGGACAGACCACTTCCAGTCTGTGACCCTGAGAATAGTCAGGCAGAGGAGAATCAAGTCGCTGCTGCTTCAGCTGCCTCCCCAGTCATCACCTAGCCCAGGGATGACTGACTACAGGGTGGAGCTGTCAGGAGGGGAGAGGATAGAGAACTGGGAGCCCCGGCCGCACACCTGGTATAGGAGTGGGGCTGGCTAGAATCCAGGATTTCTCTAACTCAGACTCAAGCACCCCAAAGCTAGTACCTTCCCCTATGACCCAAGATGGAAAAGTGCCTGTCTGACCCTGCCTGATTGGTGCTATTATCATCATTATTGGTAATATCACGGTCATCATCCTGTAATTTGCCAGTTTCAATGGCAAGGAGGCTTAGGCCTCCCCTGGGCTTTTGAGTTAAGAAAAAATGAGCTGTGGCAGCCTCCCCACCTCTTGCTCCCCATTACTACCCTCAGTACCTTATGTCACCAGAAACTCCCTTGCCCAGGCCTGGCCCTCCATCACCATGTGTGGATACTGGATGTCAGGGGTCAATGCCAGGGCAAGGGGGAGGAACCTTTGTGATAGGGAGCATGTGCCCCTCTACTCAAGGCAAGAAAAAGACTTCAATCCATGTCCTAAGCCTCTAGTGTGGGCATTCATCATTCTCCTGCAGGACTCATGATGTAGATGCTGGACTTTACCCCAGAGTTTCTCCTTGACCAGGTCTTGGATGGGGTCTGGGTGTTTTACCTCCTAATGCTAACCTTACAAGCTTCTGGATAATGCTAACTGATGCTGTTAGCCAGGTCTCTGGACACTGCTCTCCCTATATCATCCTAAACTGGCTATATTTAAAGAGTGTTACAGGAACTCTTCTAATCCCCCACCTTCATAGACACAGAGTTACACTGTGCCCTGTCAATACACTCAAAATTGAGTTCCTAGCAAGAGGGCCAAGGGCCCAGGGGCAGTGTGAGGTGGGGGGAGGGTGTTTCTAGTTCTATACATATGGACCCCTATAGAGAAGGTGGAGGCACACAGCACCCTGAGGGTTTACTCCTTCAGTTGACGTTCTAGGCTTTCTCCAGGAGGCAGGGGCCAGCCAGCCTGACTCACCACATAAGCCTTTGTGGGTACACTGGACTCCAGCCAAACTATCCTCCCACAGTCAGGCCTACTCTCATGATTCCCCACCTGTTCCTTTCTCGAGCTGAGCTTCAAGCACAGCAGAGTGGCACTATCTCCATGCCCACTGTCTCCACACCTAACAGACACCCATATGCACATTATATGCACCTTGAAGTCAGGCTTTCCAAGGCTCTTCGCAATGACTTCCCTTTCCCTCTGCTCCAGAAGGTTAGGGGTTGTTTGGCAAAAACACTGTCTATAGTCTGTCTTTTCTCTGCCTTCCCTTTGAAGAAAAGAAAGAACACAGGTACTGGCTTGCAAGTCCACATGTAACGTAGAGGCAGTCATATGCATCTATGTTATATCCCAGAAGCAGGAGCATGTTCTACCTGGGATGTGTTCAAGCAGCAGGAGAAATTCATGATTATTTTTCAGTAGCAGACTAGAAATCTCAAGGCACATTCTACATGTGGGTAACAAGAAGTGGGCAGCATCTAGCCCAGGGGTCCTCAAACTTGAGAGATTGTCAGAATCACTTTACAGTTTAACTGCCCTCACCCCAGGGTTTCTAATGTAATATGCTGGCCTAGGGAGGGAACTGAGAACTGACATTTCTAGCAAGTTCCTAGATGAGGCCGCTGCTGCTAGCCTAGAGACCCTATTCTGCAGGCCATTGGCCAACTGCTAGCTGGTTCTAAAGTGTCACTTGTCAGAACTGCATTGCCCATCCATGCACCAGGTAGCACTTTTTCTGAGTTTTTTATTTCACTTAGGAAAAATGTGACTAGCTTGCAACTTCCATGTCAACTTTCATTCAGAAGATTGTGGTTATTGTAGTAAACACTCTTGTGAGACTTACTCATGGCCACTTCCCTAGAGCTCAGCATATATTCTTTCCTTATCCTCATAATAACCCTGAGGGTGTTATCCAATTTTCCAAACAAGACAATAAAAAGCAGGGAGATGTTAAGGTAATGTAGCTGGCAGGAGGTGGGGCAAGCCAGCAATCCAGGCAGTCTTGTTCTAGAATCTGCATTTCCATCTGGTTCTCACCCAGTGAACAGAGAGGCCCTGTTTCAGATTCTGCATAGGCTAGCTGGGGAAAATGGAAAGGTAACTGACTCATAGCCTTACCATGTATTAACAATAGGAGTACCATAGGATAGCATCAAGACAGATATCTGTACCAGTGCTGAGGGCTGGAAGCACAAGAAATGAATAACAGCCTATGAAAGTCAGAGACACATCAAAGAAAATCAGGCACTTGAGCATGACTTGTAAACCCAAGGAGTTTAGAGCTGGAGAATAGACTGAAGTCTACTCTCTGGCAGTAGCCAATCTGTGCAAAGGCACTGTGTGTGAATTCAAACCCAGCAGGTCCAATAAAGCACGAATAGTTTGGAGCTAGGGCAGCCCAGACCTGAAGGACAAAGGCTGGCTGAGGGCCCTGCTATTAGCAATCTTGAAAGACATGCTAGGTCTGTCTTTTGGTAACCAAGGGGACCACTGAGTTCTTTGAATAAGTAGGGGCATACTCAGATGTGCAATTTTGAAAGATAACTCCAGGATTTAGCCTTTAATTCAGCATGGGCTGCACTCTGGACACACCAAGATTTTAGCCTCTTCGCTCACTCATATTTTCTTAGTGAAGTCTAGGTACTCTCCCTAGCACATTCTATTTGCACAGAGAGTCTCTTCATAGTCTTGCCCACCTGGGGATATTATCTTTTCAAAGCCTTGGTGCCTCCATCAATACTCTGGCAGTGACACTCCATTCTGTTTGGAGCCTATGTCCCTAACCCCATCACAGCTGTAGTCAATGCTGTAATATAGTCTCAGAGCCCAAACTCAGGGTTGCTTCAGAAGCTAAGACAGATTTTTGACATGTGCAAGCCTGGAGAAATATAGAGGTCATAGACACCATCTATGGATAGTCCCAGAGTTAGTTTCAGGCACTAGGACCCTTCTTCAGTATCAATCTTAGTCATCTAGCCCTGTCCTCTGATCAAACATGCTATAGAAACTAATTCTGGAGGTACCCTCCTCTGACTTCCACTTTCTCACTTGTGAAATGGCAGACCCCTTTCTTCCTCATATATTTATTGGTCACTATGACCTTAGATCAAACTAAAGCCACTGTAAACTTAAAAGTGCCAACAGGAGTGGGGGGAAAGGGTCTACACAGTTGCTTCAGACAGGGACAAAACTACAATGAGTAGTGTTAACCTGGCTCCACCCTGTAACCCCACCTAAACCACTAGGTATCTTTCAACTGTAAGGCTTTACTCTCTGGTTGCCAGGTTTTATTACACATTCTCAGGAACACTACCTTTATTAACTCTCCATAAAGGCTGAGCTCTGCTCCCCAGGGCCTTGTCCCCCAGTGAGTCTATGAACAGCCTTCTCAAGCTTCCAGTCCATTTGCCAGGAGAATGCTGGTTACTGTTAAAGACATTGTTGCTTCAGGTCTCCATTTCAGGCATCTAGGCCAAGGGCAGAACCATGGACACAAGAGACTTCACTAGACTTTGTCTAGTTGTTCAGGGACCTTCTTTACCCCGATAGGATCTTTCTGAGGCCACATTATAGCTCCTTCCTTCAAGTCAGTAACTTCTATCCCTTTCTAGGGGTTATAGATACTCTGTGTCCTTGTTCATAAGACCTACCAGTGCTGAAGCCATGCAACAGAGGAGAGGGAGTTGCCTCCTCAGGATGGAGTGACCATGTTCTATGCTTGAGACCCTGTCTCACTGTGAGATTAGTGGTCCAGGCTTGAACATGGTAAGAACATAGTGTATTTTCTCCATCAGCACTTCTCTATCTCCCCTCAGCCCTCTCTCAAAGCAGCACTACATTAGTTTTCATACCCTCTTCAGGAAAGGGTCTCCAAGTGTTCTGACTCCTATCTTACACCTTCACCTCCCAGATTCTGCTGAGTCAGCCATCGCCTCTGTGGAGAGATGGTGGACAGCCATTGAAATCTGTTTCTAAGCCAAGCAGGAGCTTCCACAAAGCTGCTAGTGTTCAACATACTAACCACAGCTGGCTCCCAGCTGTCCCAGCTTTTGCAAAACAGTAACAGGCCAAACCTGGCCAGAGAATTCCCAGCACCAGGTAGGTTTCAGATCAGCAAGAGCCAAAACAAATTTCCCTTGTATCTCAAAGACGCTGAGGAAGACCATGAGACACCAGCTTGTTTACCTGAAAAAGAGGAAGCCGAAGGGTTACTAAAGAGTAGGGTATCCTGCTGGGTATAGGCCAGGGGGAAACTCAAAGCAAAGGAGTGGGGAGATGGCTCAGTTGTCAGTAAAACACATGCCTTACAAGCGTGAGGGCCTGAGTTTGATCACCAAAACGTATGGATAAAAGATCCAGGCATAGCAGTCCGTGATAGTAATCTCAGCACTGGGGAAGTGGAGACAGGCAGATCCCTGGGGCTTACTGGCCAGTCAGCTTAATGCCTGTCAACCCCTGGAATCTTGGCACCCTCCTAACAAGGGCATGGACATTCCTCTCACTTGCCACTGAATGGCTTAGGTATGCAGATTTTGTCACCTGTCTCTTCCACTCTTCCTTTCCAACCTCCATTCGGCACTCTTCGCTAGTCCATCTCCTCCATATGCTCTTCACATCTGACTGATGACCATCTAGGGAGCTGGTCAGTGCCTCTACCCTTCTCTAAGAGCTTTCTTCCTCCTACCTCCACCCACTGAGGCTCCTTATGACTCTACCTTCTGTGTTCCTCCTCCTTCTCCCCCCGGCACCTCTGCAAGAATAGAACTGCACCAGCACTCCGGAGAGTCTTCCCTCTCCCCAACACCCCATGCAAATAGTTGCCAGGCCTTTTTGAGTCTCCACCTCCTCCTTCTTTCCCACATTTCAAGCTCCTTGCTAAAAGTAGCTAGGACAAGTTGGTAGGCACAGCCCTTGCAGTACTAGGCAAGCCATGGACACATTTGGGAAAAAAAAAAAAAAAAAAAAAAAAAAAAAAAAAACAGTTATATGGTAACTGTAAGACTGGCATCTGATCCAAGGACTCTTCCCAGGAGACACTTACTGGAGAGACATGGCACATGCACTCCACTAACTTCTTTCCAAAAAGCTGAAGCTTTGGTCCTCTACTTCTTTCTCTGATGTATGTGTTTCAATGTTCTATACATACATGTATCTACAACTGTCCACAGTGCACACACATGGTGTCTAAATGTATGCACGAAATGTCTTCATTCACATACATGACTACACATGCACGCACAGTGTCTGCATATATGCATATAGTATCTGAACATGAGTACACTGTCACCATGTGCATACACAGTGTCTTCACATATGAAATGTATGTAATGTCTACATATATGCACACGGTGCATGCATGCAAACACACTGTGTCTCCATGTATGCACATGCAAAAATAGTGTCTGCATATATATAGTGCCTATATACAATATCTGCATGGATGCATACAGTCTCACAGTATCTCCATGTACACCCTCACATCCTGCATCGTGGAATACTTGTGCTTAAGCAATATTTTCCAAGAATGAGAGTTGAGCAGGCTGCAGTAGCAGATGTTGCCTGAGTTCTAACTGGCTGCCCTCTTGCAGGTCAGGCTGGTAATGAGAGGATTAACGCTAGTTCCCTTCCTCTCATACCCAATATGGCTGGCTAATGCTGGTTCAGCTGGTAACATTTTTATTGGCAAGCTCTCCACTTACCCTTGAGATGGACTCAGCACACACACTTAGCCCAGCCCTTGATATGCCTGAATTGTGGGAGGCAAGGAGTTGGCCCTGCATCTTCAGCAGATGAGACAACTCTATTCTTTTGTCCTACTGCAGTGAGATCCTGGGCTGAGCCATAGGAGACTCTCACTGTGCCACATATCTGCTGTGCAATATTGAGAACTTCACTGGGATTCTCTGAGCCTTTCTTGTCTTGGCTCTTGATTAATATAACATGAGGCTCGCAGGGCTTGTTTCAAGATAATTAAATAAGATAATTGAGATAATAAATTCACATGTGGTAAGCATTCAGCAAATCCTAGATAAGTCTAAAATCTAACCAGGGCTCACAGTGTAGGAAACTAGAACCATAGGATTTTCAGGAGCTCTTCAGAAGCCTCACCAAGCCCATGTCCCTGATGTCACAGAAATAAGGCAGCAATGCTGGGAAACACAACTAATACTTCCTGCACCAGCTCATACTTTGAGTACTTTCGCTATAGCTGCTCAGAAGTCTCCATAAGCACCAACAATCTGAATCCAGCTTAGGAGCTTGGCTCTGGGTTCTGCTCTTAGCCATTTGTAGCAACACCTCTTGCGTGAGCCAGTAAGACAGCTGTATCTAGAGAGGGCAGGATTGCTCAAAGCCCTCTGTTTATTGTTAAACTCTTCACCAGATGTGGTGGTTTAGATGAAAATGGCCCTCATAGACTCATAGGGAGTGGCAATATTGAAGTGTGGGCTTGATGGAGGAAGTGTGTCATGGGGTGAGGGGTGGGAATAGGAGGATGATTTAAGGTTTCAGAAGCTCAAGCCAGGCCCAGTGTCACTCTCTCTTCCTGCTGCCTGCTGAATTAGATGTAGAACTCTCAGCTACTTTTCCAGCACCATGTCTGCCTGTGTGCCACCATATTTCCCACCATGACAATAATGGACTAAACCTCTAAACTGTAAGCCAGCCCCATTGAAATATTTTCCTTTGTAAGAGTTGCTGTGGTCATTGTCTCTTCACAGCAATAGAAACCCTAAGACACCAGACTCTGCCCACAGCACTAGGTCAGTTGGTCTCACTTGAGGTGCTAGAGGGCTCTTTTGCATCTAGTCAGCTGGAATAATGTATCCCCTATACCTCTATTAAGTTACACTGAATACAAACAGTAACTCTGTATAACCTCCCAAAGGACCCCCACACCCCAGGGTGAGGCCAGAGACCCAAATCCCAGTCCCACATCTGTGAATGAGAATAGACAAGCAAGGTTTGTGTTGGCCAAAGGTATGCTGTAATCAGTCTGTCAGACATCTAGGATCTGTTAGAGAAGGTGGTAGCAAATGGAAGTCAGCAACCAGTGAACTCAGAAGCCAGGCTCCACATGGTGAGGTAAGTGTCAAGATGTGCTTCGCTCAGCTGCCTGAGCTGAGCTCAGACCTTTGTGAGCCCTAGATGCCAGTCATAGCTGGGCAGTGCTGGGGGCATTCCAGTAGGCAGTGCAGGGGAGATAGGAAGAAATAACGATTGGAAGGACACTGGAATTGTTTTTTTGAAGGCAGTGTCAAAGTAGTGAGGTAAAAATAGGGAAAGGAGCAGAACACACTGTTTCACAAAGCCCAACACAGCTATCCCTGGCTATTTGCAACAGGATTCTATCTACCTTTCTAAGTGCTCATCCCCCAGCATACACAGTAAGTGAGTTAACAAAGACCCAGAACTCTGCTTGTCTTAGGGTAGTGCACATACTTTGCATCATTCCCTCAGGCCCAGGTCACAATGCCAATGGCCAATATTTATGAATCACCATCTATATTTTGGGTAATGTGCTGCCTACTTCACACACATTTGCTTACTTAATCCTCATCTGTAGGATTCTAAAAGCTGTTATCATTTTATAGTTAAAGAGAACAGTCTAGAATATAATTTAGGCAGGTTCCTAAAACTAGTAGTTCCTCTATTTTCACAGTTCTACAATGAGAAGGTAACTCATATTTTAAGGATTACATTTATTTTAAGGACGTGATGGGATATGCAGAAAACAGAGTCATAGCTTTCCAGAGTATGCATTCAGTAAAAGCTAGGTCTCAGTAAGATTGCCTTACCACCTTCACCGCTGATAGAAAGAGACCTCCCAAGCATGATCAGATCTCACTGGTCTGTAAGTTCCATCATTGGCAGTGATATGGCTATGCATGGCAGCTGCTCATCACCATGTTCATGATTCTCTAGTTAGGACCAAGTGCTAGAATAACTTTATTTTCATTTAATCTATGTGTCCTTGGTGCATTTTACAATCATCTTCAGATGGCAGTCCTGATGACAATCTATGTTGAGATGGTCCACATTGCCGCCTATTCTGAGATGGTCCACATTGTAGCCCATCTTGAGATAATAGACCATACTGCAGCCTGATATGGTACCACCCATGACAGTACCCAGGAGCCATGCTTCCCCAGGCACACTGATGTCTCAGAGCCCCAACACCCACATCTCCATCAGGCATCAGCTCACTGACATCATGCCTTATTAGGTGTTTTTTTCCTGTCTCTTCTTGGTTAGATTGTGGAACTCTTGAGAACAAAGACTATTTTTATACTAGGATATTTATCACTCAAATAGTGCTTTAGGAACTGGGTGGTGAATCAGCCAATAATGGTTTGTTGCTCATTAAACATAGTATATTAACCAAGTAAAGGGTGGCTTTATCAGCACTGAGGGCAATCCTAAAGGCTAAAGTGATCTTGTGATGTCAGAATCACATTGTGAGGTCTATTGGGCTTTGGCTATAACATCAGATTTGTCCCTTTTTCTTGTGCTTGGTCAAACCAGTCCCTTTACCCACTGGCTAGTTCCACCTCCTGTGCCTGGCTACTGTCCGATCTCACTGGGCCCTTTTTCTCCTGCTCTGTGGGTGGCTGTGCTTCTCCTCCTGACTACTGTGCAAAGCATTCACACATGCCTGCTTCGCCTAGCTCTGCCAGTCACCAGTCCCAGGATGTGGTCTCCAAGGTCTATCAGACTCCTCTCACTCCCCAACCTCCAGTCACAAATGACTGCTTCAAGGCAGGTTGGGCTTTGTTTAATGTTCATTTGACTTTGAGCAAAGAGGAAGATAAATGACACTCTGTCTCTTTAAGGTAAAAAAGAGGCATTTTTTTAAAAAGACCTTTTTTTTTTTTTTTTAAGAGAGAGAGAGGGAAGAAAAAAAAACTGAGTTATTAGGGGAAAGAAAACCATTTGACTTAAGCAGCCTCTGGCAGTCTGGAGATGCTGGGAACAATATACCTGTCAGCATCTATCAAGTCTGGAAAACAAAGCCATCTGCATTTGAGGAAATGAAGGGCTGTGACTGAGAGGAGTCAGGGAATATCTGATGAGAAGTCACACATGCCCCACATGTAGCTGAAAAAGTTTGCACAGATCCTAGTTTCTATGATTAGTGGCTAGCACAGTTCAGATATTGAGGAGGGAGCGGTCAGCCTGAAATTCCGGATTTTTCCTAAGAGTCATAAAGATTGTTGAATTCATTCAATCTGAAGCCCTCTGTGCTCTGGCTTGAATGCTCTTCTCACCCCTCCCACTCCCCCACCCTCTGACATTCAAGGCCATAAAAGGAAAGTGACTTGCTTTGTGATACAGCAGCACTAAAGGAGGCTCCAGGTTCCTCCTCCTCTGCTCACCTAGGTCCCTTTGCTCTCCTACACATGTGCTACTTTGTCTCCTTTCTCTCCCTCCTGAATCCCATCCCAACCTCTCTGCCCCTGTGAGCCCCAGCCTGAACCTCAGGCCCAGACTTCCTTGGCTTCCATGCCCCAGCCTATGTTCTAGGACAGTGACCCTAGCCTATCCCCAAGCTCATCCAGGTGCACCCAAAATATACTTTTACATCCAACTCTAATCTAGTTTGGGACATATCTCTGGCAAATCCAGTCCACTGTGAGGACCAAGAAACATAATGAGTTTAACTTTCTACCCAGAAAGGTGAATGAATGGTCCAGACTCCTGACCATATATAACCAACCCATCTGGAATCTAAATTCTTCCAGGCCCTGTAGTTATGCCATCCATCTGTACATGTTTATCAGTGTTTGAGTATGTGTGTCTGGTCTGCAGTGTCCATCCATCTGTACATGTTTATCAGTGTTTGAGTATGTGTGCCCTGTCATTCCAATCTGACCCTTTTCCAAGGTCAGAGTGGGAGTTCTCTCAAGGAGGGGCCATCTATCCCCCAACCCAGCTGTTCTAAAACCAATGACTCCATCCAGGAACCTAACAGTCCTGAGGGAGGACAACTCTGACCCTCTTTAGGGAGTTCGCTGTACAGAGTGCAAACTAGCAAGCTAATCTAGCAAACCAATGAAGAGACAAGCAGCTTTTAAATGATCATGAGGTAGAGTCTGAAGTCCATGGTCCTGGGGGAGCCTGGCCTGCCTCCCAGAGGTCTTTCCTCTTGTATCTACTGAGAATTCAAAGTCCTGCTTTCATGGCCATGTGTTGAAATTAGACTCACTGGGGTGCCCCTATCAGTCCACACAGAGCCAATTAAGATCTGTTCAAACTCATTAACCTCTCCATAACATGGCCTAGCATTCTTTAAAAACACACTGCTTATCTTCTTTCTGTCTTTACTCCCCCTCCTTTTTTTTTTTTATAAATTAAGATGCTCCCAGCTCTTGAACTCCTAAAAGCAACAGAAAAAAAACAAAACAAACAAATAAAAAACCAAAAACAAACAAACAAAATCATTCAATTCAGACACTTGAGTTTTTATCCCAGGACCGTCATGTGCCCTGGCGTGCTGGTTAGTTTGTCAATTTGACACAAACTAGAATCAGCTGAGAAGAAGAAATTTCAATCAAGGAATTGGTTCCTCTTGACTGGCCTGTGGTCATTTTTTTATTTACTAATTGAAGGAAGAAGACATAGCCCAATGTGGGTGGTACCACCCCCTAGGCAAGTAGTCCTGGGTTGTATAAGAAAGGTAGCTGAGCAAGCCAGTAAGCCAATAAGCAGCATTACTCCGTGGTCTCTGCTCCAGTTCTTGCCTTGAGCTTCCCTCAGTGATGGATTGTAACTTGTAAGCTAAAAAAACCCTTTCCTCCCTAAGTTGATTTTTGGTCAGCATCTTATCACAGCAACAGAAAACAAACTAAGATACCTGGCAAGACATTTACTTCTCTGAGCTAATGTATATTTCTTCAAAATAGGACCCATGTACTCAGCATAAGGGCTTATGATAGTATTAAGTAAGAGAAACAGGGCATTTGGTTATTCAGTATTTACTGTGCATTTATTGCATGCTGGACATTCTAAAAGTTCAGGATAAAGCAGAGAACAAAACAGAACACAGATGCATTACAGTGATCTGTCTTACTTTAGAACAGTTTACTTGCTAACCAAAAGCCAAGAATAAGGGCACATAGTCCACTCTCATAGGCAGAGTCCCTGACCCCATCTGCAGAGGGCAAAGAGGAACAGATGTACAAACATTCAGAAGTCCATTTCTCCACAGTTAATATGCTCAGTCCTGACATCCCCTGGGTATTTGTTGCCCTTACTTTCCTTACAAGTAGTGGTGATTTGAATGAGAATGGTCTCCATAGGCTCATATGTTTGAATGTTTGGTTCCCAGTTGGTGGAACTACTTGGGAAGGAATAGGAGTGGTTTGGCCTTGTTGGAGGAAGTATATCACAGAGTGGGCTTTGAGGTTTCAGAAGACTTGCATCATTTGCAGTATGCTCTCTCTGCCTCCTGCTTGGGGTTTTAAGATGTAAGCTCTCAGAAGTTCCTGCCACCATGCTTTTGCTCTGCTGCAATGGACTTTAACCATCTGAAACCATAAGCCCAATTAGATATTTTCTTTTAAAGGGTACCCTGGTCATGGTATTTCATCATAGTAATAGAAAAGTTACTGAGACAGAAGTCAATGAAAGCTCTAGGTTGAGAGGATGTAACCAAGTTTTCCCAGTTAGTGAGCAGCAACATTAGGGCTTGCACTGAAGTCTTCTGACACAGAACACCTGCATTGTTAACCTGTCCCAGTGGCATTAACCTGGGCTCACAGAAGCCAGAACACAATCTTGTGAAGGGCCAGGCCAGGGGAGTGGCCAAGTGCTTGAATTTGCATCTGCTAAACCCATGGAGGGAGGCTAAACAACAAGAATTTCAGTAGGGAATTGGTATTGGAGCCTGCTAAATAACCAAAATTTGTGTGAAACAGAAACAAAATCATCATGCTGCACATGCAGCCAACTGCAGATTTATCCCTGGAGACAAGGGAGGTAGATCCACAGTACCCTGGCTTGTGTCAGAAACTTCTGGGGGATCCAGTATGAGATGCTCTCCCAGGAGCAGCAGGTGGGGAAGGGGGGTATCATGAGGAAAGGGAGGGCTGGGGTATGGGCCCCTCCCCTTTAGGAAATTCATGGCTTGTCTCCTGCCTCGATAGGCCTCACATCAGCAAGGTCATGCCAGTTCTCATTAGTACAAGTAAACAAGCATCCCAGCACTGGGCAGGGGACACATGTGTTGCTATTTAATTATATAGTGTACACTGAGTCTATTACAGCTCCTCCAGGGAATGGCAGCTACAGACAATGAGGTGTGATGGAGTCCATTCAAAACTACTTAGGTAATTAATGTATTAGCGCTTACTTTGCTAGGAGTGGGTGTGGAGAAAGGGCACAGTTCCCTCACTCTCCTCTCCCTGCTTGCTTTCCTCTCCCTCTGAGCTCTTTTCATTCAGAAGCTCTATCAAACGAATAGTTGGGACAGTCTGCATTAGTAATTCTGGGACAAGATGTAGTGAGAGAAGGAGGTTAAAATCAGCATCAGGAGATGCGAAGCTTGGAAGTTATATGTGGATTTCCTTTGTTTAACTGATGCTCCCCGGTGACCTAGAAACACATGGAGTCAGCACACACATTCCACCATAGCCCCAAGCTCCCTCTCTATTTTGGGAACTCTCTCTCACTCAGTGCCCCAGGTGTAGACTCTGATGCTATGCAGAGTTGAAGGAGCACCATAGAGAATCCTATTCTGCTGAGGACTGGGGATGTGGGGAGCAGAGTGTGTGAGTAGGCCACATAAGGGGAGGAAGTAAAACCAGAGGTCAGCATCCACAGAGTTAAAAGGGAAAGAGAACCTTTCCTAAGTCAATGCCAACTGCATCCCTAACCTTCCTCCAACTCTATCCACAGCCCTGTACCTTTGGTTAATTCTTAATTCTCTGCATAAGCCCTTATTTTGTGTTCTCTGCAAACCTCCTTATATGACTATATACATTGGTTGGTTTTCCTCTCTGTAACCCCAGATCCTTGTACTTTGTCTTTCATTTTTGACTGCATATAGGCAGTCAAAAGGTTTCCAGAAGGTTTCATGTGCCTTTGTCGCTGAGCTTCATGGGTATCTACGTCATGCACTCACAATAGAAGGTGCTATGGCAGGGGCCATCCTAGTCGACTCTGCCTCCCCCATACTTTGTACAGGAGGTATTCAGGCACATTTGAAATGATGAGTGAGCTTGGCCTTTCCAGGCCCCCACAAGTTCCAGCAGGTCCATAGCTATGCCTTCCCATCTTTTGGAGGCCTACTGATGCTCAATGAATCCCCCAGTCAATGTCTCTTTTCTAGGCAGCTACCTGGATCATAAGCCCTTAGAGAAATAAATGGGAATAAAACTCCAGAGTCTAATTGCTGGCCTCCTATGTCACTCTGGGTTGCTTTTCTCTTTCAAAATCTCACTACTTCTGGTTGGTTCCTTTCCATGCTCTATGTTCAACATGAAAAATATAATATGGCCTTACCATCTTTCTTGTGTGCTGGGTGTGTGGGGGATAGGGAGGGAGCTTCCTTTTCAGAGTCTCTTCTTGGACCACCATAGAAGAGACTGAGGACAAAAAAGGAGCCCTCAGTTCATAGCCCTCAGCTGTGACAAGATGTCAGTCTGAGGGGACCATTCTCAGCAATAGGGAGAACAGTTGGCCCTGAGGGTTTGTCATTAGGACTTGAAGAGCATTTGCTTTCTCCATTTGACAAATAAGACCCTGGTGACCTGGCCCACATGTGAAAGTATGAAGTCCCATCTCAAAGCCTCAGGTTCCTCTGGCCTCAGTCCTGAGCCTGACCTAAGGACATGAAAGCTGTGAATGTCCCCTCCTCTCTCTGGTCCTTATCGTGCTAATGGAGACAAATGATCCTATAGCCAGCTTAGTGCTGGACCAGCCCTAGGCCAGCCCTAGATGAAAGAATGGCACCTGGGTGTCTGTGGGATATGAAGACTAATGGAGTTGGGAGATCTTACCCTGGGCTAGTAGGGAGAGCCCTATAGGTTCTCCCTGATTTAAGGGTTAAGAGAACAAGGTTGAAAGGCATAGAAAATGAGCTGTAACAGGAAGTTCCAGGATTCCCTTGGAGGTCCCCACTGTCTCTCCTGTGGGTAGTCTCAAACTCTCAAAGTCTTGTTCCCCTAAATGCAGACCTGGGTAGTAATTATCACTGCATGGTCATGCTGCAAGGCTGCAGTAAGGCCGTGTGTGGAAGACCCCTAACACACACACACACACACACACACACACACACACTTCAACGCAAATATTTTCTGAAGGGATTGTATAAATGTCTCCTCCCTTTAGGCCCCATTGCCTTTCCTGAGTAAGAAGTATGAGATAGAAAATAAATCAGCTTCCCATAGATGCCTGTGGCATACCACCACACTAATGACCAACAACAAGCTGTGGTGGGGAGGCCGCATGACCCAGTTTATGACTGGCTAGTCAGAATTAATCTCTTGCCCCCAATCCTTTGCCAGTCACTGGGTAAATTCAAATTATAGGTGAAAGAGAAGCTGAGGGTCTAGTGGCTTTGGTTCCTGCTCCTGAGGTTGTTTCTCTCTCCCTCTCTCTCTCTTTCTCTCTCTCTCTCTCTCTCTCCCTCCCTGACAGCCCCATAACACAGCCCCTACCTAAGCCTCTGCTAACAGAGTATTTTTAACCTGCCATCTCCTTCCGCTTTGCTGATCTGCAGACAAGGGTCTCTATGAGATAACAGAACCCATTAGTGCCGCTAGAGTCAGGTGGTGACTGCTAAGTGCGTGGTCCTTAGGAGCCCCCTCCTCCTGGAGTTCACTGCATGTGATGCCCAGAGATCAGAGACCAGGCAGGTAGGCTGCCTGGACATGTGCAGTCTGTCAGCCTCACTCTGACAGGCCTTTCATGCTCTGTCTTGGGGCTAAAAACACAATGCTTGCCCTTGCCCTTGTGCTTTAAAGAGCCAAATCATCCCGTTTCTTAGAGTATCAGATATTCCTACATTTTCTTATCCCACATGATCCTCTGGGATTTGGGACAAATATTTCTTACATGATGTCAGAAACTGGCTATCAAAATTAGACACCCCAGGATGCCACTGGTGGCGAATCCCCCATTATAGGAGAAAGCACAGCTGTCTCTCTTCTCTTTTGGATTGGGTTGGGAACAAGGAACACCTCCCAATCCTGAAATAATTCTGGGGCAAGGGCAGACTGTTTTCCCCCTTCCTCTCTGAGGGTGAATGCTGTTAATAATAGAGCAGAGCAGAGTATGGGGAGCAAGGAATGAATATGGTGGATTTGCTGGGAAGGGAAGTCAGAGAGCTCTCTCCCCCTGGAGCCTTCAAGGCTGACTATCCCATTCCCAATACTCTCTAATACACATATAATCAGCCTCCTCCTGATAAGGCCAATTTCCATACTAAACTGTTCATTATTGCCATCCAGCAGCAATGTACAGAAGTGTCAGAACCCATAAGCTTGGGGAGAGTGGACAGGTGAATGTATGAATGCATCTGCCTCCCTGTATTCTGTGGGGAGGTGCAAACCCCCTGGGAGGTGGGGATGAGAAGCCAGGACACCAACAGCCAAGGGTGACAGAAGGACACAGCAGAGGCTGAGTGCAGCTGTTCATCTAAGAAGCATGTATTGGGCATAGAAGTGTAAGTGTGCTAGACACTGTGTGACACTGGGTGAATAGCTCACAGGATAGTGGGGGAAAGGATGCTGTTGCAGTGGAGGCCAGCATTGGAAAGAGTCACAAAGTCCCTCCAGCAGAGTGGGAGCTGAAACTAGGGAGCCAGTGCTATATAGAGAAGGCTTCCTGGGGAGATGACATCTCAGCTAGGTTGTGCATGCTGGTCCAACTCTCTGTGACGCTAATATACATGGTTTAAAACCTCCACCTCAGGCCTCTTGGGCTTTCTGTGCACATCTCTCATCAGGAGCAGTAGACTTCACTCCTGTGACTCCTTCCTTGTGTCTCACCCTTATTGCCCACAGTCAGCTCATAACCAGATCCTATCTTTCTGTCTGTCTTCTGCAGATCATTTCTAGCCATCCCACCCTACCTCCTACTTCCTCTCTGCCCACTTCAAGGAGGTTTTCATGATCTTGTCCTGACCTTGTACTGGCTCTCCTGTTCTGCCTCCTTCAAGTTAGCTTCCACAGTTTTAAAAACCCTTGAAAGGCTCCCTGCAGCTTTTAGGATATAGCTCAACTCCTGATCAAGGTACTTGTATCGGCTAGACACCCCCACTTGCTCCTACAGGCCTTTTCCATACTACCTCTGTCATGCTCAATACCTTGCCGGCTTTGCTGGTCTCTGTTGTTCAAATTCTTAAAAGGTCTTATAATAAAAAACCCGGAGCCAGATATTGGGGTAAATGCTGAAAGATCAAAGAAGCAGAGCAACCAGCCACTAGTTCTCATCTCTATGAAATCCTCAGCCTAAAAAGAGTGAGTTTCTGTTTCCCCATGCCTTATATACCTTTCTGTGTCCAGATATCACTTCCTGGGATTAAAGGCATGTGTGCTTCTCAGTACTGAGATAAAAGGTGTGTGCCACCACTGCCTGGCTCTGTTTCCAGTGTGGCCTTGGACTCACAGAGATCCAGACAGATCTCTGCCTCTGGAGTGATAGGATTAAGGGTGTATGCCACCATTACCTGACCTCTGTGTATAATCTAGTGGCTGGCTCTGTTATCTGATCCTCAGGCAAGTTTATTAGGGTACACAAATATTGCCACACTTCTCCTTTTTTTGTCTGAAATAATAAAAGTTTATAACTAATATAAGAAAAACTATATACAATAAATACAATAAGTATATACAATATATACAGTCAAGAATTACATTAACAATGTTTAGTCCATTAACATTTGACAGATTCAGAGAAAATATCCCATTATTTATCCTATTTTGGTAAGTCCAAAATGTACCTAATTCATTTTCTATCCTAACTTGTATTACCAGCCAAAAATATCTTTTGATGTCTTGCAATCTTATACACTTTACACCTCTTCATGAGTTTCTTTTCTGAATTTGTTAGCAAGGAAAACTATAACTATCTAATCTTCAACTCCCTCAGAGACCCGAGAAGGAAATAATATTACCTAAGTAAGCAGGAAGTGCAAACAAATGACTTCCAAAAAATATGAGAAAGGACAGAAACAGACAGATGCCTAGACAGTCACCCAAGATTGAAGCATCCATCTTAGGCCTACAGGCCAAGCATATTTGACAGATTCATCTGGGAAGCAGGATTTTCTGAAGAGCCTTCCTACCTTGTCTTGGCAAGGTGCAGCAGTCCTTTCTTTTGTGTCCTGCTTGTCCATTTTGGGCAGCATACTGTCAGCAATCAAGGCGAGGGCCTTTTCTTGCCCAGTGCCTAACTTTTGCCACAAAGAAAGTAAACACCATATGGAGTTTCTTCAATGCCCATCATCTTCTCTGAACTATAATGGTGCTGCCGGGAACAGACATGTCTCATGGTCATTAAAAAAAAAAACTATGTTATTAAAACATCTTAAATGCCATATTCTGTACATCTCTGAAGTGTTTGAAGATGACCTATCTATCTAAAATGTATTTCTGTTTGACTTTGAAAATGTACCTAATATGACTACAATTTTGATTGTAATTACTATTAACTTGCATTTCTTATATCCTAATTAGTTGGTAATAATAATTTTCAAGGACTAGCAATTTGCATTACATTGTTAAATTAGCTGTATAGGTACAATACCTTGAACAAGATTAGAAATATATGTTCAGTATTTTCTAACAAAATTAATCTCAAATTTGTATCAATATACACAATTTGTATACAATATACAAAAATCCAATCCAATGTAAAATATTTAAAACTAGTAGTTGCTTTCTGAAAGTAGATTAACTATCTATCTTTTTATATTATCATATCCATATTCTCTCTTTTTTCTTTTCAGAGTAGATTCAATAATCTACCCTTTATCCATCAGTGCTTCCCAGTACTGGGATTAAAGGTGTGTGCCACCACTCCCTGGCTCTGTTTCCAGTGTGGCCTTGAACTCACAGAGATCCAGACAGATCTCCACCTCCCAAATGATTGGATTAAGAGTATGTGCCACAACTTCTTGACCTCTCTGTTTAATCTAGTGGCTGGCTCTGTTATCTGATCCTCAGGCAAGTTTATTAGGGTACACAATATATTACTACAGGTCTCTCTTTTCTTTGTTTGGTTCTCTTCTCCATCCATAGTCTCCACCCCCCCCCTTTCAATGCCCCCCCCCCCCAAGCCCTGGATCATGCCAGTCTCCTGACCTCTGCCTAAGAAAGTCTCTGTCCTTCCAGGCTTAACTCAGATCCCACCTCCCCAGTGAAGCCTTTACAGATTGTCCCAATTAGAATAGTTGTTGCCCCCAGAATCCTACATTTCTTCTAGTTAGTTACAGTGTTAAGAAGAGCTACCCTTGTATATCAAAGTCTTATATATTCTCTCTTTCTTTCTTTCCTTCTTTCTTTTCTTTCTTTCTTTCTTTTCTTTCTTTCCTGCAGTGTGCAGTGTTCAGTTCCCTAGACTTTGGAGGAACATCAGAGGCTCTACTAAATTTTGCTCTGTCCATGTTCTTGAAGTATGACTTTGAACAAGTCAATTAACTTCTCTGTGATTGCCTTCTCTCTCTACATCACAACAGCAGTAGCTACCTACTTCACAGGGATGCTAGGGGCTTTAATGTTTTCCTCCAGGTCAAGTGTGTGGGATGGTGCACACTTGCTGTCCATTATTCCTTGTTATTTCTGCCTTCCCTGCTGGGTCATACTTTCCTTCAGGCCAGGAAGCCAGCAGAATCCATCTTTGTGTCTCCCAAGAAATCCTTCCAAGAAAGGAGATAAAATGAGGAAGTTTCTAAGAGCTCATGAGTAGTTAGTGCTTATTTTATAGATAATAAACTTGAGGCCAAGAAGAAGCTGAACAATGTGCACAAATCACAAAGGTAGAAACCAAACCGTCAGGAATATACCATGAGGGGCTCCCACCCACCTTTCCTGCTCAGTACAAAGGCTATTTCCATATCCTCTTTGCAGAGCAAATGATCAGTGTCATGTCTCCAGCCTTCTTTAGAGTATCTCTGGGTCATTTCCCAATCAGTTCCACCTTGAACCCTCTGCATTGGTAGGCTCAGCAGCCCTAAGCTCTTTGGCATTTCCTAAAGAGACAAGTTTCCCTACCTGTCCATCAGAGTGCTCTGCTTAGCATGAGGTGCTGTGTGGTCTTTAAATGGCCTGCAGTCAGAATCTGGGCTTGGTCTGAGCACAGAGTTCAGACCAAGAAGGGGAGAAAACAAGCCTCAGTGCGCTCCAGTGGGCCCAACACCCAGCCTGCCAGGCACCCAGGCTGCAGTCAGGCGCCTGCTTTCACTGCAGACTTGATGCAATCTGGAAAGCGCATTAAACTTTGCACAGAGTAGTTGACATGTAATTAATAAAGTACAGATTTTGGCTGGAAGCCTCAACTTAAAATAGCACCCTGAGTGTAGGAAGAGGAAGGGCAGGGGAGGTAAGTCAGAAGATGGCAAGGCCAGTATCTCTGAGAATATTGGACCCAGTTCTTGCTGAAGCACACCAAAATTAAGGTAGGAGAGAAAAACAATCTTTTACCTTTTTAAAATTAATGGGGTGAAACTGAGGCTCATGGAGACTGAATAAATACATATCCCACCATGCATCATTGGACAGAGCTGGAGACCCAGCCCTGGGAGAATGTTTGACACTTGCCCACACCCTCCACACCCATAGGTAGTCAGAGAGCACTTTCATATATCATTGAGCTGCTCTCTCATGAAGTTGTACATTCCAGGACTGTTTTTAATTTGAGAGATGTTTTAATGGCATTTTGAGACAGACTATTCCCTCACTGATTCTCCAGAGAGGCTGAAGGGAGCTTTGCATCTTCTTTGAAGAAAAAGAAGGGAAAAAAAGCTTTTTTCCTGCAAAAGTGTTCAGAGAGCTCTTTGCTGCAGCTAGCCAGCCTGCTGGTGAGAGAGGTGAGGAAGTAGAGGGAAAGGGAGAAAGGTCTCTGTAGTTAGTTCAAATGCCTGGCCTCAGGGGCTTTTGCCATTGAAGTAGGAGCCCTGTTGCTCTTTGTCATAGATCCCAAACTGAATTTCTGAAGTAAAATGCAAATTTCATCCCAGCTAATCAATCCTGGCAGGGTACCTCAAGCCTGCCAGGGCACACCCTAAAGCCTAGGAGCACTAGTTCTGGGTAAAGGAAACTATGATGGAAGGATCTAGAAGCTCCTAATTCAAATAACTTTGACAACATAGGGGAAACTGAGGAATGTTATACCTATCATGATATTTTGTAGTGATACCTTGTGCAACTTGGAATAATTAATTTCTCTACGAGGCAAAAAAGTAAATGTGATCTTATTTAAACAGTGGTGAGTGGGTAAGGATATGTCAAAACCTATCACATCTTAAGACCTACTGGGCCTTCTTTGAGAGTCAATGTATTACTCACATGAACAGGCCCACAGCACCAGCTGGTATGGCATGATCCATGTTGCCTTTGCTGCTATCCTCCAGAGCATACACTGTCCCCAGCACACAGTAGAGCTTCACTGTGTCTGAAGCAAGGTATAGCAGACCAAACCCAGGTCTTCTTTAACCCCCTAAGCCTCAGGATAGCCATCCACATGGTAAATGAAAAGAACACCATGGGACATGGAGTTGTTGGGTGCTAGGAGTCACCTGTCCCTTGTTCTACCACTTCCTGTATCTTCCTGTCTTCTGTCCCATGCCTGGCTTACTACCAACCAGATGCATCAGATAATCAAAGGAACATAAGGAGTTTCTGCCACTATCCGCTGGTTTTCCAGGCAGGCACCTTGTTCTCAAATGTCCAGAACTTGAACCCCAACCTTATACTGCTACTTCATCCCAGGGAAATATGAGTCAGAGCTCCAGAGAAGAGGCCCAGCTATCAGCCAAAATTCTAGCTCCATCCCTTTCTACTTCTGGGAGGTTTGTGTTAATGAAGAAGAGAAGGGACAGAAGAAATGCATGTGCTCTCCCTGGTAGCAGAAGGGTGGAAGCGGGAGACTAGGGAGTGGTGGGTTGGGTTTCACTGGCATTCCATTACAGGCCTTTGCTGGGCAGCTGAATCAGAGCTGAGGGAGATGCCGAGACCAGAGGAGTCTTACAGTCGACTGTGGGCAAACTTGATAGCCCATCTGGAATCCATCCACAACCAGGTCCCCTCCCCCATAGACAGGGCCAGGAACCTCAACCATCAGGCTGGATAAATCCTCCAGGTGCCATCTCTCAGGACCCCGGCTGCCCCCTCCTTGTTTTGAGAGCTCAGACCCTATGCACAGTCCCTGCTTCAGTTCCTGCCCCTTCCTTTGTGACCTGATCTGAAGGCTTTGAATAGGGCAGGAGGAAAAGGAATGCCAACAGAGTCCCAGCCATGCCTAGTTTTTTAGGGCCCTTGAATGCCAGCTCCATGACAGCAAGAAACCTGGATAGCCAGCCGGTACATTAGCAGTAGGTTTTCTCAGCCCACAGAAGTCAACTAGCCCTTAGCTGTTGGCAATCTGAATTTCCTCCATTGCCTATCACCCCAATACCTAAAAGCCCAAACTCTTGAGACAGAGGGAGCCAAGAACTAGAGGACAAGATACTACATGAAGGTCAGGGAGGACCGTTTGCTCCCAGCCTGGCACTGGCTCTGCCATGGCGTGTTTTCTGACTTTCCAGGACTATTTCCCTTTATGAGAAGTCACCTTCCTCTCTGGATGAACATGAGGATCGTGGAAGGAAAATTAGATGATATAGACAAAAAAAAAAAATGTCATGACCAAAATACTCCTCAGCAAGGGCAGAGAACACAGATAACAGACCTGTAACATAAGGCCTTTTATGGGGCCCAGAGCAGCTTTGCCTGGGAGAATCGTGCTAGCTCCAGGGTGTCATCCCTTAAAGTTTCCAAGCAGGGATTTCCCCACTTTCTTTGCATCATCCCATGGCTTTGGCTGTAAGGAATCATGACCATTTTATTGTTAATTGTCATATTTTGTTAATTTCTGAACACTTATCCAGCATGTGGGAGTGGGTATGCCTGGGGTCTGCTGGTTCCTCATCCAGCAGAGAACAGGAAGGAATTGCTTAGGGAACACCATAAACTGGCTTGAACTACTGGAAAGTGGGCTCAAGCTCTGTCATTTTGGGGAGGATTCTAAAAACCAAACCAAGCTACCCTTTTGTTGGAAAGCCCCATGAGGTGAGAGGCACCTCAGACCACCTAGAGGAAACCAGGCCCTTTTGCCCATCCCAAATCTCTTTAACAACAAACTCTTTGGGAACAGTGTGTTTTCAGAGTACAGCTTCCTGAATAGTGTTTGTCTAATCTGTCTGCCCCAAATCCCTCTCCAAACACTAAGTTTCCTGCCCAACACAGGCAATCAGAAAGCTAATTATCTGAGATTAAGAATGGGGGGTTATCCCTTTTAATTACAGGGAATAATTAGCCCACCTGATGTCAGCAAAGCCAATGGAATTAGAAGTAAAGTCTAGGTTGGAGAGGTCAGTGTGGGTGGTGGGAATGCTCTGAGCTCTGAGGCTGTTTTCTTTTGGCCATGGCTGATGCTGAGTTCCAGACAAATGTGGGTATATCGCTGAAAAGAGCATCTTTCTTGGTGATCTGGAAGGATGTATATATGGGGTGGGGGTGGGCAGACAGAAGAGGCAGAGAGAAAGAGAGACAGACAGACAGAGATAGAGGTACACAGAAAGAAAAGCAAAAACAGCAAGGAGAGCTTCCAGGACTGAGAATGGAAAGATGGGGAACAGAGGAGAAAAAGGAACAAGGAGGAAATGAAGGAGGTGACCTGTAAAACAAGACTGGTTTGTAGACACTATTACACCCGTAGCTTTGCAGGCTAGCATTCCGGTTAGTTGCCCTTGTGGAGGGAAGTCAACAAGCAGAAGCTGCACCCTGCTTGCCTCCTCCCTCCTTTTTGCCTTCCTCTCTGTTTCTCCCCACATGCTCTCCTCTGATGCCTAGCACACTGATCTAGTTTTGCAACACAAGGTGCAGGTGCCAAATGCTGGAGACCTGGCTGTGGCAAAAACAGGGTGCTAGCCCAGCCCTCAATGATCGAGGTTGGGTGTCTTCTGTGGCCCAAAGAAAGGATTTTCTGCCCTGCAGCCTTCATCATCTCTCTGAGAAGACTCTCTTGACTCCTAAATGCATTCATTCAGTGATTCATTCATTCATTCATTCATTCATTCATTCATTCTTTTACTTTACAAATGCACCCAGAACTTTTACTGTTAAAAACTTTATTATTCAATAAAGACTGACCCATAGTCAGTCCTGAGGCTTTTGTCAGTGTGTGGAGACCAGGCCAATTGGAGAATTCTTTCCTACCTCTTGAAACCACCGGCTCATCCTTAAACCATCACAGGCCCTCACTAAGAAATACCCACTGGGTGAATGCTGCCTACAAAGGGTTCATGCACACATGCCCAGTGCAGAGACCGAGACTGAGCCAAAGCAACACTGTAGGTGAGGATGCAGCGTAAAGGGAAGATGTGAACATTATTATTTGCACATTTTCAACCTCACTGTTTTCAAAGGAATTAAAGTAATTTATAAGAAAATATTGGATAACATAACAATAACTAACTTAGAACTAGAACATCCATGCCCCTTCCTCCACAGAGACAGAGAAGGAAATATACTACTAAGTTTAAAAGAGGCTCAGGACTAAGGTTAGATTTGATCTGAGGTTCCCAGCGGCCAAAAAACTCTTCTCTCTGGTGGTAGGACTTATTCCCATTTTCCAGAAAAGACTATTCCCAGACTTTATATTCTATGTATAATATATGATCATGTGAGGCCTTGTACAGAATCCAGGATAAGAGTTTAGCATCCAAATTCAGAGTCTTCTTTTCAATGTCAATTTTTAATATTAACCCCTCATCAAGTACCAAGGCTGTGAGATCTGTGCAACAACCAGTATTCAAGGAGGTATTCTCACAGAGTAACAAACAATAAAAGCATATAAGACCATAAAGAAAAGTGAACTTGCACATTCAGATTTTGTAGTCCAAGACTGGAGAGATGGCTCAATTTTTAAGAGCACTGGCTGCTCTTCCAGAGGACCGGGGTTCAAATCCTAGCACCTACATGGCAGGTCATAATTGTTGGTAACTCAAGTTCTAGGATCCGACAGGCAAAACACCAATGCACATAAAAATAAAAGAAAAAATTAAAAAAGAAAAGAAAAAAGATTTTGTAGTCCCAGTTCGTGACTTTCCCGAGTTCTAAGTTGATCAAGGATAGAATGCAATTTTTAAAGTACCCTGCTGAGCTTGGCATGCTGCTAAAAGTTACATAAAATGAACTACATGGATTCAACGTCTACCTCTAGAAATTTATAATTTATGTTGGCACTTAGATTAAGAAGAGGATGGCAGCAGAAGCATGTTAAATGAAAGAATAAGATGTTAACATCACACAAAAGACAAAGGTTAGCATCTTTTAGGGAGACTAATAAATTGCCTCAAGTTCAGGTCCTTGCTAGGACTGGCTGGTTATGACATGTGGCCATTTGCCTCCCCAGTCTGAGCCCCAGACTGGGGCTTTGGTGGTGTGTGACATGGGGTTGGCGGTAAAGTGAGGGTTAGTGTAAGGTGCCTGGTGCAGTGCCCACCCCATAACAGCTTTTAGCATTAGTAGGAGGAGCCATGAGAAAAGCAAGGAGGTGCAGAGCTCTCTGGGAAGCTGGGAACCTACTTCCTTTTCTGAGCCATCTCCTTCCTCATAGCTAGGACTTACCAAGGCCATTTCTGGAGATACTTTATCATAGATGGTTCCTCAGGAGCCAGAACTCACCACCCCCTCAACGTTAGATCTGTTTATATTATAACTTGATAGGTATCTGTGACTTCCTTTTGATTCATCTATTTCCTTCTTTGAAAAAGGCCCAGGCCCTGGGTGCTGCTGAATAGTCACGGTTTAGGTCTCTCCTGCCTGGATCCCCTCACAGGCTACCCAGCCCTCAACCTTCAGGCCCTTTCCATTATTGTCCCTAGGAAGTTCTGGTATCAGACAAAATAAAGAATGTTTATTCCCACCTCTCTTAGAGGAATCTCTGTCAGGAGTGATTGCAGGTCAGTGCCCTGAAACCTCCAGGTAACAGCCAAAGGGGCTGAGATGAGAACCCATATGACCCCACTTCTCTCAGACACTCTCTCCTAGTATGTCCTGAACCAGAGTAGCCAGATACAGAACTAGGAGTCAGCACACACAAGGCTGGTCCATTGAACATACTCCTGCCTCCTTCTCATGCTTCTTTGCAGCTTCTCTGGTACTTCCCAGCTCACTACCAAACTGTCAAAAGCACCAAGAGGCAAAGTGCTGTTCAGTTAATGATCGCAGCCCCAGGAGAGGTATAGAGCTCTTTTAAGAGAAGCAAGTGTAGGGGGAATGGAGATGTGGGAGGGGCAGAGGGGGATGCTTTAGTGCTTGGCACAAAAGCCAGCTCTTTCTAAAGCACAGATTAGAAGTGGGCAGGTCTGCTCAGCTGCTTTCTTTGTGGGTGAAGTACTATAGCCACCTTTTCACTTTACTCCTTTTCGGGAAGTAAAAAGGGTCAGAGTCAGAATGCTGCCATCCTTTGATGGATCCATTTGCCTCAATGTTCTGGTCCCCAGCACAGACCCTGTAGAGGCCCTAGCAGTCCATTCCTTCTGCCCCAGAACTTGGGTCCACCTCCGCCACTCTCAGCAGTTGGGCCTAGACCTTTGGCTAGCAAGCAGTGCAGGAGCTGGCAGGGTCTACAGTAGTACCAAGCCTGGAAAGGCTGGAGATGTATGCAGTCTAGTATCTCCCCTAAGTCCTTAATCTGAGGAAAGACCCGTACTAAACACATGTAACTTCACTGGGAGACACACCCCCAGCTATGGGGCTGAAGGGCTGTCAGTGCAAGAGGAGGTAGCTTTGGGGTTAGATTAGTATCCTAAAGGTAGACCAAATTGTAAAATAAAGATGCAAAGACAAAAAAGCTGGGAAGACTTTTCGGTCAATGGGGACAATTAAGGGTTTTGTGTGTGTGTGTGTGTGTGTGTGTGTGTGTGTGTGTGTGTGTGTGTGTGTGTATGTGACACAGAGAGAGAGAGAGTTCTTTCAATATCCCAAAAGTGATGTACACTCAACATTTTCTTTTTTTAAATTATGAGACTGAGACAAGCAAGAGAAAGAAAATTACAAACATCTGAAATTTAAGGAATTTTGCATACAGAAAAGGCAGGATCAAATACGTGTTTTAAGAAGACTAATCTGGCAGTGTTGGGTAGAATAGATTAGAGAATGAATATGCTGGAGGCAAGGAGACTTCTCAGGTTATTGCAGTTGCAGAGATAAGAGGCAATAAAAACCCAGACCCAGTAGTTAGCAAAGAGACGAGACATACAACATGTGAATATAGTCTCCATTTCTCTTGGTCACACACATTTTCTGCACCATGGTACACACACTCCATGTATTTTGTTTTAAGAGTCCTTGTAAAATATCAGGTGGTCACTCTGCATCCAGACACAGGCCCTGGGTCAGGTCATAGTGCTCAAAGCCCCAGACTTCCATCCTGCAGCTCAAAGGCCACCTTTGGTGTTAAAGAGAGCAGATTACCATTCCAGATTATGCAACGTAGGGCAATCACAGACTATTGAAAAGAATGAGTTAATTTGAGAAGGTAATAACCTTTTTTAAGTTCCCTACCCTTTGCTCTTTTTCAAAACTGCAGATAGTCTTCTTGCCACCATGCAGGAAACAGCTGTGTGATCCTTCCCTGAAACAGCTTTCCAGAGGTCCTCAGCACTATACTGTGTAGGCACAGTTTCTAATCCAAGTGAAGGCAGTCCCCTCTTGTTTGACTTAAAGGAAACCAAGACCTCACAGAGGAGCATAGTGGAAGAGAGTTTCAGAACCAGGCCCAACCAACTTTAGGTTTTGCTCTGCCACTTTCTAGCTGCGATCAGCTATATACATATAACATTTCTTCCCTGTAAAGTGGGAGGGGGCCTACCTCATGGAGTTTGGGAGATTATTCATGTTCACACACCCTTAACCTTTAACACTGTGGATGAGATAGAATAGATACAAATAAATATATTTAATTAATAAGGAGAGAAAGCTATTCCAAAGCCTATGTATGTGGAAGTGCTGCCTTCCATGTCCTACCTCCTTCAGGGAAAGGAAACCAGCCTTTCTCAATGTGCCTACATCTAACCCTGCTATTCACCCATTCCAACACCTGTTGAGGAAGGCTGCCCTGCCCTCCACATGACCCCAGAGTCACTTCTTGGTCAAAATGCCTGGGCATCCCCAGGAAAAGAACCTGTGTGTGGTACTGCGAATGGAGATTCTTGCATGAGCTTTGGGTAAACAAAGACTCCTTGGTCTTGGCAGAAGTTCCTCATTACTCTTTATTAATTCCCCTTCCCTCCCTCCATCCTCATCCCTCCCAATTCTGTGTACTGTGTGAATTATAGCTTTGCCTCTGCATAATGTGATTTCATCTATGGCTGCTTAATGCTTCAGCTGACTCTTGCTGTGTTTATCTTAATGTTTCCCAGAACACTCTACTACTTCCTATTCCTGACAGTGTCTCTTGTTTCTAGCTCCTCAGACCTGCCCAGCCCTAGGGTTCTAGCCTTTTGTATAAGGTACAGGGCTGAGCCCTTAGAGAAGCCCCTCAACTGGACTTTGCCTTGGTTTCTTTCTGGTTTTTGTAGTTCAAACCCATTGAAGAGGATAGAACCGAGGATATAGATTCTTTTTGCTGCCAGGTCTTAATGTCACTCTCCCATGAGCAGTCAAGGGAAAGGCCCCAGGATGGGAACCTCATTGCTTCTAGGAAGCAAGATCTGAGTTTAACCATAGAAAGGTGAGAACAGAGCCCACATCTCATCCTGGAAGTGGCATCTATCAGTGACTGTTTGGCCATCTTCCCTTGGCCCAGGAGAGCAGAGAAGACCCAGTTTAGACCAAAACCCTGGCCTTCAGTGTTCTACCCACTCTCCAGCCACTTTCTCCAATCTAGACTGCATATTTACCTTATTCATTGTAATGCTCAGTAAATGTTTATTGACTTCTACCTTACATGCCAGGCTGTTAATAGTCAGACTGTTTCAAGATGCCAGAATCTAAAGAACTCTTTTCTGCATCCTAGGGAGAAGCCCATCATATCCTGACCCCACCCCACCCCCAAATCCAGATGCCTCTAGCCCTGTGAACCCCTCTGCTACACCTCCTGTTCTCCATTGAATATCTTGGGAAGTTTATAACAGAAACAGAAACTGAAATAATTATATCAGAAAATGGCGGTCTCCACTGTAAAAAGCCTTTGTGATTGACCAATACCTCTGCAGGGACCAGTGCTGGGAGCGTGCATATAGTACAGCAGGCATCTTAGCTCAACACATCTTAGTTGCCTCCTTTTTCATAGACAAGGGATTCTTGACCCCATCTCCCCTTTTTCTCTTTTCCCTTGGCTCAGTGTAACCCACAGGCTACTGAATCCCCCACCAATTATCAGAATATTTGGGGCCAGACACATAACTATCCTTCAGGGAGCCTTGGCCCGCTGAACTGTGACTTTGCACACTTTGTTACCTTTCTAGAGCTCTGAGGACAGAGCTGAGACCTGCAAGGTGCTCTGGGAGCTGCCACCACCCTCTCCTGTGTGTGTGTGTAACTGTATGTGTAGGAGGGAGGGAAGATCTCAGAGACTGAATTACCAAAGACTTCAATCTATAAATAATTCGGGTCATGGAGTCCTACAAAAATAAACTTCAGCTTGAATCCTCTCTCACAGCACTAAATGCACAGCTGCAGATGTGTGCTCATTAATTCACCAGAGTCTGAACTCTGAAAGCAGCACCAGACACCCCACCCACCTCTCCAAAGATTGGAACGTGCTTGTGTGGTACACATAAGCACACAAACACCACCTGTCAGATACACACAGAACATACATGATATACCAAACACACATACCACACATTAAACACAACATAACACATGGATATACAACACTACACAGACACATGGAGTTGCATACACATCACATACAAAGTATGTGTATGACATACCACACACACACACACACAATCATATACACAGACACATCACACACCAAACACATATATGCCACACACATACATACATGACATAGAGACACAACACAGAGAAAGAAAGACACACACATATCAAATACACGTAGACCACACCAGTTACACCATACTACACACATACAAATATATGACACATATCATACAGAGATACAAATGTGCACCATGCTACATATCAACTATGTAATATACCGCCTGTGCGTACTCACATACAGTTGCAGATATACCACACTACACACACACAACACAACATAACACACATGCGTGTACCATGCAAGCCCAGAGTTCTGAGCCAGAGCCAGCCAGTAATAACCTTAGAACAGAAGATGCTGTGAGTCTGTTCAAGTTACTATGGCACCTCAATCACTTTGCATCTGAATTCCCTTCCTCTCCTAAGTGCTAAGGTCCTAGAAACCAGATTTTCAAAAGATCTGGTTTCAAACCCAGTAATGCTACCTTCATGTTTGTAGCACACTTCACGTTTTCCATAGAAGTAATTCCAACCCTGGATCTTTGCTTAGGCTTCATCTCCTCCACAAAGCCTCTCCTCAGGGCCTCCCTCAAGGCAGATGGGCCACCCCGTCCTGAGTACTGCCATCTTTGTAGAAACCACCTCTCTTGAGGCTAACCCTTGAGTTTGTGAAGATGACTTGGGCTTTCCTGTCCCCATCCTGAGCTCTCTGAAGAAATGCAATATCATTTATCAGTTTCCTCTGTTCCCTAGTGCATCCTGGCTCATAGTAGACATGTAATAAATAAATAGAGGGTAGTACTGGAAATATTAGCTAATAACTCTTTTCATTTCCATGATATCCTTTTTGTGCTGAGAGAGAAGAGTAGCTACTCTCATCTGGCAGCTACAGAAACTATTATATGAACAAATAAAATGGCTTGCTGCAAGCCACGCACCAGTTAATGCGAAAATTGGGATTAGACTCTGCCATCACCAGAATCTTAGGCCCCAGCAATGTCTGTCAAACCCATTTTCCTTCCTAGATGGCCAAGATGATCCTTAAATCTACTGCTGACCAATAGCTCTTGAAAGCTATCATGACCATTGTTTCTGCTACTAACAGACTGCTAAACCTCACAGACAGGCTCTGTGATAGAATTAACTGGAAAAGAGACTGATACATAAGAATTGAGGAACCATAGGTAAGCCAGTCAGTTGTGCATGCTGGTCTGAATGAGATGTTCAGGGAAAGGGGTTGCCATTCATTTCTATGCAGACACAGCTATGATTTTAGAAGAAAGAAATAATAGTGTTAAAGTCTTTTCTTCCCTGCCCCTTGCCCTCCAAGAACAGACACTGTATTTCCCTGAGCCCTACCCAACTCACTCTTGCCCCAAAGCCAGCTCTATTAAACTGAATTTTAGTCCCCAACTAAATCCCTCCAATTAGATTCTGAGTTATTTTGTCCCTTAGAAAATAGGTAACAGTATACTATGATTGAGGAAGGCCTGAAAGATGAGAAGGTAGGGGACACTTGGATTCCAGGTCTTCCATCTACTCTGCTCAGCTATGCTGTCATCTTGACACTCATGTGAGAAGCCCCCTCCCACCCCAGCCTATGGTGGGACTCCAGCTCTATGAATCTCCTTACCTGTGTGACCATGGGGGTTCACACAACTCTCCTAGCCTCAGATTTATCATCTATAAAATGGGAATTAAACTAGGACTGACAACAGAGGAACCTGTAAGGATAAATTAGTTCATTCTTATTATGTTTTAAACAGTAACTAGCACATTTTAAGAGCTACACGAGTGGTAGCTATCAATAATCTATCAGGTCAACAGCTCCAATCTGACATAAACCAAGTATGTTGTCCTATCTTCAGGCAAGGTTATACCTAAACATGAAGCAAACTTAGTACCCTGTACTGAGAACCTGAAAAGGATAGCTTAGTCTCTTGGGGCTATTAGGTGTCTACGTTTAGGTGTCCCTATGGCAAGGGTTCTTATTGAAACACCCGTCAGTGTCCTTGCATGAATTTAGGTACATTTTGTCTCTTACTGTAGTAAACTGAGTCTTAGATTATATGCTTTCTGAACCTTGAGCAAGCAGCACAGCCTGGTAATGTCTACATGGCCATTGAGATCGAGCTCTCTCAGGAGAGATGTTGTACTACTAGAAAACATGAGCTGGTGGCATGGCATACCTTGCCATATTACCTCCCTGTTCCTTCCCACCTCAGCTTTTCCACTGACAGGATGTCAAGAACTTCTTATGTGGTCTACTCTGATTGGATTATAAAAATGGTCTATTTTAACTTATTAGTATCCTTTGGGTTATTTAAACCTGTCCCTGGGAATACAATACTAAAGAAAGCTTCCACTTTGTGGGACACCACAGAATAGACCAAATTGCTTGGCTTTAAAATCCCACTTTTGGAGCTAGAGAGATGGTTCAGCATTTAAGAGCACTGGCTGCCCTTGCAGAGGATAGAGGATCATTTCTCAATACCCCTATGACAGGTCATAACCACCTATAACTCCAGTCCCCGGGGATCTGACATCCTCTTATAGCCTCTTTGGGCACTGTAAGAATAGGATACACAGACATACATGCAGGCAAAAAACCCATACACATAAAATATAAATAAATATTAAAATCCCACTTTTGACCTGGTATACCCCAGCAGTTTCCTGCCATTAGCCATCTTGTGCCTGGTAGTGATGGAGGACAACTCTGTAGGTGAGAGCTCCTCTGCTTGCTAATGAGCAGTCTCTGTGTTAAATATATGCATCCCTGAACTGTCAAGGCCCAGAGTCTTGAACCTCAGAAGGTAGTTAAGAATGTGATTCTCTGTGTCAGATACTGAGTGGGCAGATTGCTTATTCTTGTTGCTTGCAGAAAGTTTTCACTGAGTCTCAGAGAGGTGACTCCCCTAAAAGTATTATGTGCCTTATCAAAAGTCAGAAGGGAATTACCCAAGTCCCAGGTCCACACTCTGCCCACTTAATGTGCCACCTCCAGGGGGAAAGGCATTTGCTGCCAGCTAACCTCCTACCTCCCCAGACCTGCCCCCTTTCCCCTCCTTCTGGTCTCTCTGGCCTTCTTTGAGTTTCTTGAAGGGTTACCTAAGCTTGTGGCTGATAACAGGGAGTAGATGGGTATTCAAGGAAGTGCTTATTTCTTGACCAATACTTTTCTTTCTAGGATTTGGACAGAATGAACTATAGCTTAGTTCAGGTGATTGCTCAGAATCTTCTGTTCTAGTTTGTTTTTTGCATTGGTATTTGAGAGTTACACAGACTTGATTCTGGTATCTCTGGTTCATTAAATGATTATGGTGGCAGAAAGGAAATTTTCAAAGCATCTCACTATGTCTCCAGTACAGTGGGAAGGTAAGGGACTAGCCATCATGGAACATAACTGCATGTGTGATGCACCTTGTTGCCTTGCATGGTACTACCTGGTCCCTGGGACTACAGAGGTGGGGCCTGACATGTTGTATTTATTCTTCCTTCTTCTGACTTTATGTTCAGACATTGCTTTGGGGCTCATAGCCAATTCCAGATGAGTGGGCAAGGTGGCTGCTCAAGCTGACAAGGGCAAACAAGCTTCCTGTGGCAGGATATCCAAGGCCTGGCCTAAGGGGAGGGACTGCTTCTGCAGCTCTTGAGTGGAACTGGAGACAGCTCTCTTTGAGAGAAGAATTGGTATGAGGGTAGGGAAATTTCCTTTTGGATATGACACTTGGCTGACTCACACAAGAACCAAAGTCAGAGTATTCTCTGTCATGGAGACAAAATTGAGCCAAGTCAACAGGAAGTCATATAATGATCATGTCTTTCCTCAGGCCCAACAACTTCTGTAACTTAAAGCTGCTATTTTTTTTTGTGACAACTTTTAGAAATTTAAGCCTGTTGATCCAAATGAGAATTCTGATTTGAATAGTAAAGAGGCTCCTTTTAATTGTTGGGGGTGATACCATGTGGAGACTAGTGATTAGTTCTTCCTTCTGCCTAAATCTCCAGGTTAGGAAGTGGATATCTCAGCCCTGTAACATCATGACTAACTCAGTGTTTTCCTCAGTTGTATGAAATAAATGCCCATCCTCATCCCACCTCTGGAAGGAAGAGCTTTGGTAACAGTTGTCAAATTAACTGCCTTTAATGAAGAGAGACTACTAAAGTGATAGAAAAGGGGTGATGGTGGAGCGTAGGGGAAAGAAGAATCAACCCACAGAGGAAGAACCATGGGTAGCAATGGCTAAAAGAATACTCTTAGTTCCATTGAGCTAACCCCTGCAATTTCAAGCCAGAGCTCCTAGGTTACCTGCCAAAGCAGTGGGAGCATAGGATCCTAGGCTAGATCCTAACCCAGTTCCTGTCCTTGAGATCCAGGTAAAAGGCCTCAGGCCGTTGGGCACCCAGTCTCAATAGGCTCATGGTCTATTCGCCCTCACCTCCAGCCCATCCCAACAGGTACATGCCATAACCAATCTTAGGCCCCTTCATTGTGCCACTCTCAGGAAGTGCAGAGGTGGAAGTGGTAGTTGGCATCACACTCCTTTAACTCTGTAGTAAATAGTGTAGCTGACCCTCCCCACCTAGCCAGGCAGAACTGAATTCTCCTCTGCTCACTATCTGTGTTACTGTGGTATCAGGCCCAAGGTGAACCCTTGAAATAACTACATCATGGTGTCCCACCCTTAGAAATTCTCAGAGTATGAGGATTACTTAGGTAGAAAAAAGAAACAGTTAAAGAGAAGAGAATGGAAAGGTGTAGAAAACAAAGCAATTCTACCTATCTTGTAAATATCTTTGGATCTCACTAAAGAACCAGAATTATCTGTCAGCTGGTTCATAGTTCGTATCCTTTCAAAGGTGTTTCTCAAGCATTCCCCTGTATCTATCACAATCTGTGTCTGAGCCTCATCCAGGTCCTCAGAGGGATATAGGGAAAGTGGAAAACACATATCCACCTTCACAATGTTAATGACTCTACACATATTGGAAGCAATTAAAGAACAATTCAAATAGTAAGTCAATACATGTTAGCTAATACATATACAGTGAACAAATCAATTGATTATAATCTTAGGATACATGTCTAATAGAAAAAAAGGGCACCAGCCAATGTAATTAATTATCAGAGGGCAGGGGCCTTCTCAGGGGAGGCAACTCTTGAGTCAGGAGGTATGTAGGTAGAATGGGACAGGGAAGCTGGAGTAGGAGAATGGGTCCGGGGTGAATGGCAAGCTGCTGATATGAGATGGAACTGTGGATGGAGCCCATGCACACCAAGGACTCCTTGCCAACAACTCCTTACATGAAATTCTTTCCTTGAGGACATATAGGGATCAGCCAGATTAGTCTTTCTCCACCTTCTGTGCAAACAGCCTCAGCATTACTGGGAATCTCCCACCAAAACAGAGGCTATGGGTTTGGCTCAGCCACACACTTCCCAACCCCTCCAAGCAATTCTGAGTGTGGCAGGATAAGAGCATTAGGTTATCTTGCTGTTTCTCAACCTTGGCTGTGCTTCTGCCTAGGGAGCTTTTAAGCCAGGTGATACTGCCTGGACCATACTCTCAAAGATTCTGATTCATGGCATGGGTCCAGTTCTGAAATTCACATTTTTTTTTAAACTCACAAGATAAGATCAAGTATGTAGCCTGGGCAGAGGAGCCTTAGGTGAATGATGACATTAAGGTCCTTTTTGTTTACTGTCCTGGGGTGGGTCAAAAGAAAAAAAAGCATACTTCATCTCCCTATGTAACTTACAAATACAGCCAACTGGCATCTAGGGGCAGAAAGATTTACAAGGCCCAAAATCTTCAGTCTTCCAATGATGACAACAAGGTTTTTGATGATCTGCATAATTATCCCCCCATGTCAGCCTAATACAGGGTATTGTATGTAGATACTGACTCTCAAATCTATGGTAAGTATACATATACACACTCACATAGACACATCACAAATACTGTAAATGGATGTAAATGCACACAGGAACATCTGCACAGGGACAGTCAGACTCTTTCATGTGCATTCAAACACAAATCAACCACCATTAGGAATCCCAGACCAAAACTGGGCATGGTGATGCATGATGCATGCCTGTAATTCAAGAATTGGAAAAGCTGAAGGATCATGAGTTAGAGCACAGACTGGGTTACACAGTGTAATCCTGGCTCCAAATAAGTGAAAGAAAGGAGAAAAAGGAGACAGGGAGGGGGAAGAAAGAAGGAGAGGGGGAAACAAGGTAGGAGGGAAATCTCAGGCCCTGCACACTGAGAGTGATTGAGAATAGATTAAGAGTTTAACATAAGTAGCACTTCTTTCAGAGCAATGACCTGAAGGGGTAGCAAGTGTCTTTTGTAAGCCACCCCTCCAAGTAGAAGCAGATGGTCACTGAGAAGGCTGAGTGTCAGTACTAAGGGGAATTTGTTTTTCTTGCAGATTCGAGCTGATGGTCCTCCCCATGGCGGGGTCCAGTATGAGATGGTCTCTGTGTTCAAAGATGGGAGCCCCATCCTCCGGGACATGGCCTTCTCTATCAATCAGCTCTACCTGTATGTCATGTCTGAGAGACAGGTAAGTGCTGATACACATTTCTCCTTTCCAAACTCTAGGAAACCTCTGATAGCCTATCAGCTGTGGTCAGAAGTTATTCTGTCCTACGACAGAGACTCTGAGCTTACTGTGCAGGGTTTCTGAGAAAGGCAGAGCCCTGTGGCATTTGCAGAGAGGTAGAGGGAGGCTGCAAGGCCAGCCTCTTCCCGGAGACTTCTTTCTAGGCCACAGCCCCTGTCTGGGTGAGTGATAAAAAGCCCTGCAAGAAAAAGCTAGACTGAGCCCCACAGCGTGGTGTGATTAGGAGGTAGATTTACTGCTCCTGGGCCCACAGAGTTGGCTGCTCATGAGAACCAAAGAGGTGTAAATAATCTAGGCCTTCAGGCTGAGCTGGCTCCTGGAAGACAGGACTGAGATGGGGCCCTAGAAGGAAATCAAATCTTGTCCTGAGTCTGAGATTGGATGCAGGATGGAGCTGGTCAGTTCTGGAAAGCTGAAACTACCTACAAAGGTTGGAAACCCCACAAGAGAAGCCTCAATCCTTTGCAAAGTAGCAACTGAGCAAGCCTATCTTCCTTGACCTAGGGAAGGAATTATTCTTCAGCTCATATTTTTTTCTCCATGTGTATGAAGAGGAAACTATGGGAAGAAAAGGAAGCAGGGATGATGGGGTTTACCAGACCCTCAGAGGAAGGAAACTAAGTGAAGTGCTTAGCCATGGCTGGCCGTTTTTATCCTCTTGATCAGGAGATAACCATGGATCAGCAGCAGCCATGGTATTATCCTTTTCCTGAGGAGGACAAAAAAGAAAGAGGTTGTCTCAGAGCTAAGGCTATGCTGACTGACGAGGAAGACAACCAAGCTGGAGGACCCACCCCTTCAATAGGTATCTCCTATGTCTTTCTTGAATGTTCCTCAAAGACTCCAATGTCCTTGGTCAGCTTCACCCTTCCCAGAGTTCTGTGTGTTCTCTTTTCAGAGATAAAGAATCTGGATCAAGGGATGACAGATGAGGGGCTGACCTGGAATGAAGAAAAGGGGATGGGTGCATGGTGGCATTAAGGAAAGCAGTGATGCAGCTCTAACTTGAAAATTACTTCTTGAGAATAGGTGACACAAATCATATGCTAATTGCATGCAAATAACATCCAGATCCTCTTGAACCCACCTGTCTTTTCTACCTTTATTCGTGTAGCCCCTGCAGTTGAGGCATAAACAGACCCAGTTGAGAGCTTACTAGAACTGCGGGAAGTTTTGCCAACCCAGAGTGGGTAAGGCAGTCCTAGAAATAAACCTTGGCCTATTAGCCCAATAAAATAGCCAATGGGTCTTGGAAAAGGGTTACTGGACAGATAATTATTGGGAACAAAATACTGGGAAAATATCAGAACAAATGAGGCTTGGTTGCTACCCTTAAATTGATTATAATCTAATGAGGGAGACATGTCCCCAGAGATCTGTACCATCAGATACATTTCTATGGGTGCTCTGCATTTTTCTCCTATTCTCTTGTTTTTTAAGGTAGAAACTTCTTTGTATTTATTGGATGGAGGTGTATGTGTATATTCATGTGTTATGTATGTGGAGGCTAGAGACCAATCTCGTGTCAATCCTCAGGCACCATCTACTTTGTTTCTTGAGACAGTGTCCTTCACTAGCCTAGAACTCAACAAATAACTAGGCTGATATGTTTGTAAGCCCTTGGGTTTATCTTCACTATGCTCCCTACTACTAGAATTATATATGTTTCTTTTGTTTACATGGGTCTGGAGGTCCAACTCAGATCCTCATGTTCATATAGCAAGCACTTACTGATTGAGCCATTCTCCCAACCCCCAAAGAGTTATTTTTAATTAAGAAAGTAGATGTTTCCCATTCAAATCCAAGCACTACATTTTAACAACAATCACAACTCATCAAATCTTCCTGTCCAAAATATAACACCCTGTAGCCATATGGCCAACACCCAGATGCTTCTACAGAACTACCTACAGACAGCAGGATGGAGGGACAGAGAGGTAGAGCCAGGTGAAAGGGTGGCCACATGGGATGAAGAGACCTTGCTTTGGTAGTATTTTCAGATACTCTGTATGCCTAAGGATCAAACAGATCTGGGCAAGAACTTACACTTGGGTTCCCTGAGCCTATTGACACATGAAAACCAAGGTACAAATAGCAATGACCAATGAGAGTTTACAGTGAGTGGGAAAGTGCCAGGGCAAAAACAAAACAAAAGGTAGCATATCTTTCTCAAATGGGATGCTTTTTGAAAATAATGTGATAAAATGCAGGCAGAAAGGGATGTAGTTCAGTGGCAGAGAGCTTGCCTGATGTGCTCAAGTCCTGGGCCCTATTCCTAGCACTGCACAGGTGGCTGTGAAGAGAGGCTGGGTCAGAAATGAGGCTGTTGGGGTAGGCTTCAAGTTCATAATGGGCCCTTGGTCCATATCTGAAAGCATCAGCCCTAACCACATCAAGTGTTCAAGTATCTCGTTTATAAATATTTCTTCCTTCCTCCTGTCTTTTGTGTCAGATGCCCTGTTCTTGTTATAGTCAGAACCAGACAGATTGAGTAGCAGCCAGCCATGGGGACCTGAAACTGGAAGCCTTTGGGTTTAATGCCATGGGGCTGAATCTGGTCAAGTGAGATATTAGTAGGAGCTCCCAGTACCAAGTGGAGTGGGGCAGTCAGGAGGCTGAGAGGGATTTGTGGTGGAGCTCAGAAGCCTGTCACCTGGGGAGCTGTAAATCATGCAGAAGCAGCAGCCAGGTGACTTCAGCAGGGGTAATCCAGGGCTGAGGGCCAGGAGCAGCTCATGAGGCCCATCTGTCTGAGGCCATGGAGCAGAGTATTGACACTCAGCATGGCCTCGTAAAGGACACAGTTTAATGTGTGCTAGGAGGACAATCAGTAAGAACAAAGTCAGGCAGCCTGTTTTCTCTCCCAGTGTTTGTCATTACTTTTCACATTATCCCACAACCTTAGCTTATGCCTTTGTTAATGAAAGGATGTGAATCAAATAATGAAGTATCTCTGAAGCCCCAAGTCCTGGGTCCCATCTCACAATTTTATAGCTGAGTTGCCTTGTACAAGTCACTTAATCTCAGTGTATCTCATGCAGAAAAGTGAGATCAGTTGAGAAAACAAATGAAGACTCTCTTCTTATTCAGCATCAAAGGCCACATACGTACCCATATGTGACTCCATATGGCACCTCCAGCCCTCACTCTCTATAATCCCATTACTGGGTACGTAGAGGTATGGTTATTAGGATGAAGAAAATGGCATGTGAGAGATAGCTGGCCTGGCCTGAGCCAAGAGGCCCAGGTTCTGGAGCCTAGTCCTGACTCTATCAACAGTTTCCTAGGGGGCTGGTCTATTAACTCCTCAGGGACTTAGAAAGGTAAACTTCCAAGACAGAGGTCAGTCTAATTCTGGCATCTCTCAGATCTTAGCAAGACTTAGCAAAGTCTTGGCTTGGGACTTTTAAAAATAAAGTTGGAAATAAATGTATTTTTATTATTGTTGAATCAACAGAATATAATGTCTTCCTTGATACTTTAATCTGTGTTTTTCTTATAGTTTTCAATATTATTCTTTTCTTATACGTCTTCGATAGTTCTTGTGCTGTGAAGTCTTTAGGAATAATCCTGGGGTTCTGGTAATTTTTCTTTGGTGTTTTTTGCTCAGTTTATAATGTGTCTACACATGAATAAAAAGTACCTTTTCATCAATTATTGGTGAAATTTGGCTGATTGTTTCTTTTTCATTTAACTCTGTATGATTTCTATGGTCATTTTGGGAGGACAGAACTGACATTCTAATACAGTGGTTCTCACAACCTGTGGTTGTGACCCTTTCACAGCCCTTTCACAGGGGTCACCTAAGACCATCAGAAAAGCACAGATATTTATATTACGATTCATAAAAGTATAAAATTACAGTTATGAAGTAGCAATGAAAATAATTTTATGGTTGGGGGTTACCACAACATGAGGAACTGTATTAAAGGACCTCAGCACTAGGAAGGTTGAGAACCACTGTCCTAATAGATAAAATAACCATAATTAGGTTATTGTCATGAAGTGTCTCTTCTGCTGCTTAAAGTGTTTATTGAAGCATACATTAATAATTTTCTAAATTATTTTTTCAAATAACTTCATTGTAATTTGAATTTTATTTTCTCAGTTTTGGAACACATCTCATACATAGATCAATTTTCATGTTCTTCTGCAAATAATGTGCTCAGTAGCAACATAGATATGCTTGACATTAGATTACAAGATCTTTCTGAAGGAAAGATGGATGCAGCCAAGTGCTCCTAAGAGAATCTTCCCACCAGGCGGCGGCGGTGGTGCATGCCTTTAATTCCAGCTCTCGGAAGGCAGAGGATCTCTGTGAGTTTGAGGCCAGCCTGGTCTACAGAGTGAGATCCAGGAAAGGCACCAAAACTACACAGGGAAACCCTGTCTGGGGGGAGGGGGGGGAAGTATCTTCCCTTATCCATGATCACTATACTGAATAGGAATTTGGTAATCAGAGAGTATGTTCATGGGCCAAGAAAGTATATGTTTCCTGTTACTGTAACAAAATATCTAAGACTAGGTAACTTATAAAGTGAAGATGTCTGTAGGCCAAAGTCAAAACAGCATGGTATAATTCCTCGTAGGGGCCATTTACCTGTGTCACAGCATCTTAGGAATTATCAATGACATGAACATGCTTGAGAAGGGGAGATCACATGATGAGACCAGAAGCCAGAGAGCTGGGGAAGGAGCTAGGGTTGCTCTTTAACAGCACTTTTGTAAGAACCAGTATCTTCCCAAGGACAGCACCTTCAATGATTTAATTACATACCACTATCTGTCCCCTTAAAGCCCGTATAGTACTTTATAGCTTGTCAGGCTTGTGGAGCACACTCAAGACATATCCAAATTTCATAGGACATGATGGAAAGGATCCTTTCTATAATTTCACTTTGTAATACACTATGGGCAATGTAATCTTTTTTTATTAAAAAAATTTTTTTATTCATTTTACGTACCAACCACAGATCCCTCTCTCATTCCTCCTCTCGCTTCCCCTCCACTTAGCCCCCCACCCCCCTACCCTCTACCCTCATCCACTCCTCCAAAAGGATAAGTTCTCCCTTGGGGGAGTCAGCAAAGCCTGGTACCAACAGCTGTGGAACCTGCATGGGACTGGACTAGACCCTCTGCATACGGGCAATGTAATCTTATGTCTTCCCTCTATCTTCCTGTTCTCCCACCCTTTCCCAAAGATGTGATACCTGTAATATCCTCGGGACAGTGTGAGAGTAGAATCAGTTTTCCAATTCTACCTTGAGAGGTTTCCATCTCTGTGCAAAGCTAGAACCATCCAATCTAGCACTCAGATATTTCTCTCTCCTCCTCCTCCTCCTCCTCCTCCTCCTCCTCCTCCTCCTCCTCCTCTTCTCTCTCTCTCTCTCTCTCTCTCATGTGTGTGTGTCAATTAACTAAATGTAATTAAGACATAGTACTAGTAAGAAGTGTTGAGTCATTAGTGCCACTGCCTAACAAGTCAATGTTAATGTACTCTTAATGGATCTATGGCTTAGCCAGTCCCAGGGGGAAACTTGGAAACAAAATTCTAGTCCTGCTGTTAATTGCCCAGGTGTTCCATCAAGAGAAGGCTAGCTCTTCCCTAGAAAGCTACTCCAACTTCAGCAGTATGTCAGCAGATGTCATGAACAGGAATACCACTTGCTCCCAGACCCTCAGCGTCTAATGGAAGTCAGTCAGCGAGGCTGGGAACGTTAGGCTGGGAGCCAAGTAAAACAGCAAGTAAGACGATGAAAAGAAGAGGCACAGCCTGCTTCCAACCCAGCTTGTCAGGCTGGCCACTCCCAGAAAGGGAATACCACTCTGTCCTCAGGGTAGATGGGAAAAGAGTGTAGGAATGGAAGCAATTATTCTATTTTATACTTTAATTAGATTGAATTAGCAGAGGGAATAGAGGCATAAAATGATCCAGCGAAGGGTGAAATGGAAAAGGAGAGTCACCGTGCAGAAAGGCTCCATGCAGGCTGGAGAGAGCCTTGGGAAGAGCAGAGGGGAGAGGGCTGGGGGCCTGGGATTCGACTCTTCGTTTGGAGGCCTAGAGAGGACAAATCCCATGGAGTTTAAGATTTGGTGTATATGAATGACACCACCATTGCACAGCCACTTATGTAACTTCAGAAAATTATGTAATTTTCCTCTAAGCCTCAGTTGTTTTACCTGTGTAATAGGTCTAATAAAGCAGTGTTCTGAGGATAACAGATGTAAAGTGCCTTGTGTGTCTCCAACATGCAGTCTGGGCTTTCATCGTCAATGGTATTTTTAATAAAACTTCCTGGTACTTCAGAGAGGACCAGAAGTGTTTGTTATAAACTATGGCTGGGGAAAGCCCTGCTCCCAACAATGGCTTGCAGCCTGTCATCCCAGTGGACCACCAGAAGACTCTGGCCTGGCCAAACTGGGCTGCATTTTCATAACCTGTTATTTACTTTTAAAAGCCAGCAATGTGCCCAGTAGACCAAATAGTTCCTCTCTCAGAACACCGAGAGGCAGCCTATAGTGAGGCCAAGAGGCCAGAATATAAGCATCTGATGGAGAGGAGGGAGATGTTTCCAGCTAGGTTATCCCCATGCCATAGGCCACATGTATGAACATCTGGTTTTGAAGGGACCCTCCAGGGGCCTCTCCAAGTATGTAACCAAGCCCCAAGCTCAGTGACAAAGACAGAATAAACCTCTTCTGCCTGTGAACACTCAGACCCAGTCCAAGTGGCCTTATATATACCAGTGGTTATTGGCACACTGTTCTGTTTACTATATTACAAACCACCTCAAACTTTATGGAGATAACACAGACATCTTTTCACAGCCTTGGGGGAATGACATAAACAGATAGAGTAACTAGAATGATGGTAGGATGTCTGGAGAGATGGCTCAGCAAAAAGTATGTACTGCTCTTGCATAGGACCTGAGTTCAGTTTCCAGCACTCCTGATGGTCAGCTGACAACCACCTATAACTTCAGCTCCAGGGAATCTGATATCATCTCTGGCCTCCATGGGCACTGTACTCAAATGCGTACACCCCTACCACCACCACCCGCATACATGAAACTTAAAAATAAACAAGGGGCTAAGACTGGACTTTTGACTGGACTGGCATCAACCCATTTGCTTTGGGCATCCTTAAAACATGGCAATCCCAATACAGTTTCTGACACAGTCTCTAACATGTTTGACATGTTAGCTGTTGACTCTGAGAATGAGAAACCCTAACAAATAAGACAGAAATTGGATTAGCTTTGGAAGTCTCCTCATCTCTTTTACTTGCCTCCACTCTAGTGACCATCACCCCCAGAGATTTGTGTGTGTCCATAGATACAATTTAAGAAACAAGACTAGGGAGTGATCAACTGCATGATTCCCTGTCTGCCAGGGCCCTGGGCCACAGAACACCAGAGCTGACCAAGACTTCAGAGATGGCCTATTCTGATCCCAGATGAGAAATACTCTATGGGTACTTTTAGTATTGCAAGCATCCAGCACTTAGATCCAGGGTCAGCACAAGTGTATGAGGACACACCAATGGTTTTCCATCAAGCTGCTTATTGGCTGAGGTTATGTGAGTCCCAAAAAATGGCTACACTGATGTTTTTAGCCCTAAAAGTGCCTCTGGGAAATGGACTCTGTCAGGAGCAGATCACAGTAGAGGGACATTCCTGGTCAAAACATGGACCTTCCTGTGACAACATTGTCCCAGCTCTCAGGCATAGATCTTGCCCATGACATGGAGAAGTATTCCTCACTCTGCATACTTGCAGGATATTAACAGGTTCACCACCCTGTCTTAAGAAGTTTGCAAGTGGTAGGGCAATGAGAACTTCACCCTGGGGTTATCAGACACAGACTACGAAGCACCCCCTTCCAGTGGGGGCAGAGAACTAACTCTAATGTCTCCATCTCTGCCCCCCCCAACCCTCCCCCAACACACATACTCTTTTGCCTGTGTGGGTGTGGAAAGAACCTGGAGGTCAGAGCAGTTTCCTACCTGATGAGATGGCAGTACTCAGCCAGCTTCACTAAAGAACCAATTTTGTTTTCACTGGTTTGGAGGAGTCCCTTTGAATAATTACAAAGCTGGTTCTAGAACCAAAAATAACCATTTTCAAAAGAGCTATGTTCACGCTTGAGATAGTAAGCCTGCTACCTGTAGCCAAAGCGGCTGAATTTCTAAGCCCCCTAAGTTACCCAAGTACCTTGTAAGGGAAACAAAAACTGAAGAACTGTACTTCCAGATTCGTTGTCCCCTGCATCCTGACACCTCAGACTGTTAATTTTGGTTGTGGTTATTTATTTAGTCCAGGAGAGAAGAAAGACTTCCCCAGTGTAGACAGAGCATGCCTAAATGTGGTTTTACAAGGCAAATGGTGTCTATCATAGGCATCCCCCTTTTTCTGGCCTGAGAGCCTTGGCTCAGCTACAGGGGGAACATGAAAATAGGGTTGGGGGTTGCCAGAGAGTTGAGCCTGAGGGACTTGATGAATTACGGAGTTTGAGGATTAGGAAAGTGAGGATAAGAGAGTTTCTGCTTCACTTTTGAGTTAGAATGTGTCACTTTCAATCCAAGCCTTTGGTGCACACATGTTTCTGTTTAAGGATATGGAACCCCATGTGGCCTGGGAGTTGAGTCTCACTCAGATCAGTGTCTTTCCCAAAGAAAGGGCAGAATCCTGCTTACAGGAGCACAGTACAAGGAGCCAGCCGTGGCCTCCTCCCCCTGGGTTTTGATTTCCCTCATCACCAGCATCAAGGAGCCCAGAAGCTGACCCTGATCATTGTTGGCTATTAATATTCTCTTGGAGCATTTTTTTAAAAATAAATGTTTTCACCTGAGGGAGAAGAACTGCTAACCTACCCTATTAATCAGACACTTGGATTGCTGTATTTTAGAGAGAGAATTCCAGTCTCTTATTTTAAAGTCCTTTGGTTTGGAAAGAAGTGATTAAACACAATGCTCAGGCTGGACAGACTGGTGCCAAAACCCCGCATTGCTCTAAATGGGCAGGGGCCTGGGGACCGTCTTCTGAGCTTTGGCAGGGCCTTTGATTTCTCTTTCTAGTAACTGCTGATGGCTGACACCCTGGCTGCCCGTAGTGATCCTCCAAGGACAGGAGGATGGAAAATTACTGGATCTTAATTCCAGATGCCCAGAGAAAGGACTCACTTGTCCCGGCTATAATCTGAATCATAAGGAAAACCAGGGGTAATGCTGGTTAACCTGGCTCAGCCCGGCATTCCTTTACTAACTTAACCATGGCTTCATTCAGCATATGCAAAAGGAAGCACTGGTTGTGTGTACAAAGTTTTAATTTAAAAAATTTAAAACAACCTAGGCCCCAGAGAGTCACTGAAGATGTTCCCAAGAGTCAAATTAAACTGGGAGAGATTTGCATATCATTTGCATATACAGCCTCTTTCATTCAGTAGACCATTAAGTGTCTACCATGTATAATGCATAGCTTTGTCCACTGGTAAGTCATTTGCATATGCAGATTTGGACAAGGCTGTCTTTCTAAGGAATGGTCCAGCAAATATCTTATAAATAGGTCTGCCCTGGAGATAGTCTCCTTATGATTTCTTCCTGTTCTTTTCACTATAACAACAGTGCTATTAAGTGTTGGTTTTGTGTAGAGATAAAAAACAGGATACCTACCCTAGGGAGGGTCATCAAATTCTACAGTAAGGAGTGAAATGAATGTAGGTTACAGAGAGAATGTGGGCAGGGTGCTCAGTGACTGAAGCAACTTGAACCCTTTAGGAAGTGCTCTCACTAATTCCTTCAGGTTTAGAGTCTCCAGAAGAGATCTCTTTGTCTTGACACACAGATCCAGAACTAGTGAGCCTTAGAGATTATCTAGAGAAGGGCAGCCCTTTGTTTCACAGAAAAGAGGGCCTAGATCTCAGAAGTGACTTTGAAAACAAAGAATATACCTTTAAAGAAGCTGACAGTCACCTGCTATGAGCAGTTATCAAGAACTTGGTTAAGTCCTCCTTCACCACTAACTGCACTGAGGCCTTGAGCAAGCTGTTTCACCTCTCTGCTTCAGTACCCTCATCTGTAAATGGGCATACTTGTGGACTCTGCTTGAGTGTTCAATGAATTAATTCAATGAATTAATGCACTACGGGCACTCAGAGAAGCACCTGGCGTGGCATGCCTGCTTAATACATGTTAGCATTGTAATTATGTTTTTATGGTTATGTCCCATGCCTATCACCAGGCCAAGTTCTGCAGAGCAAGACTCAACTTACAACCACACCTATAGAATAAACTCTACTGGCTGTCTGGCCTCTCAGCTCTGCTTTACTTAAGATGTGTTGAAATCTAACATTTATGCCAATGTTTTTCTTCTTTTAGTTTACAAACATGACCTCAACTAATGAGTATTATTTTCCCAGACTTTTCTATAGATAAGAAAACTGAAATTAAGTCTGGCTTGCTAATTTGCCCAGAGCAGCAAAGCTGGCAAACAGCAGCACTGGGCCTCTGCACCAGGCCTCCTCAGTGGAAGCTCCTTCACTGTGCTGAATACAGTGCCCCCTGCTGTGCCTGCTCCCATCCTGCAATTTCTTCATCAAGTGCCCCAGGCTCTAGGAAAGGCAGGCCCCTCCTAACCTGGCACTCTCAAGGAGGTGGGAGTCTGTTTAAAAACCCAATTAAAGAATGCCAATACTGTTCCAGAGCCCAGACTCATTCAAGGAGCAGCAGAAGAAATACCCCTGGACAGAAAAGAAAGCATCCTGTCCAAGGAGGTTGGTGCACTGCCCTATGTAGTGTATAGCAGACTAGTGTCCTTCCAAGAATACTCTCTCCTCCTTAGGGCAAACTGAAAGACAATCACCAATGTCAGACCAATAAGGAATGTAAGCCCCCTGGATGTTTAATGACGTAAACAAGGTGTTCGTAGGGTTCTTAAGGGTAGAGCTATGAGTGAGGTGCAAGTCTGGGCAACAGTAAAGCCTTTTGGACTTGCTGCCCTTCCCATCCCCACCAATGCCATTCAGAGACCCCAATGTGATCTCATGACTCCCTGTGTATCCTTCCAACCCTGTCCTCGACCTGGCTTACTCAACAAAGGAAACCCTTGCAAGGAAGGCAGGTGCAGAATACAAGAAACAGTGCAGCTAAGCCTCACTCAGCTCCTAAGGTACCACCCAGGAGTGGAACAGATATGCCAGGATTCACTCAGCTGCTGGTCCCAGCTAGAGTCCTATGGCTTAGGAAGGCCTTACCAAGACACATGGTGGAGAAGGGGTGGGATGACAGCTCAGAACTCAGCCTTTTCCTGCTCAGCCCTTCCTGACACTGACACTAGTGCTCTCAATATTTAGTTTTGGTAACTGAATGTATTTGATTTAGACCATAATATTTAATGCCACTTTGGGTTTCCAATTAGGCTTCAGTTATATACCAACAGTCTGATTTGTTTTGATCAAATAAGAGAGGGCAACATCAGAGAATCTGTCACAAAAAAACTTACTTCTATCTGCCAATGGCTGGGACAGTGATGTGAAGATAGTTTCAGGGATGTTGAGAGAAGCACATTCATCAGCCAAAGAGAGAGGAAGGAGAAGAGGAAGAAGTAGAGTCTGCAGTCCTGGGCCTCCTCCAGAGTAGGTGTGCAAGCTGTACATAAGAGGACTCTGTATAGAAACCAGGGACAGGAACAGCATAATTTACCCACACAAGCTTCTCATTCAAAGTGATGTAGGCTCAGAGACACTCCTGGAACTTTGATCCAGGCCCTATGAGTGGTGCCCTTAGGAGGTAGGAAGCTGATCTCTTGTGAGTTCTTCAAGACCTCACCCCTCATCTAGAAGTAGCTAGCTGTACAAGTTCACATAAAAATTGGAGCTTGTCTTCACAAATAACCTGTGAGTCTAGCATATTGCTTACACACAATGAGTCTCTCAAGGGCTGTCCAAAAGAGAATGTTTAGGGTCAAACTCAGGTCTGTAAAGGAATTCAAGGAAATGTAGGTAGAGAAATGGCAGAAGATGATGCATCTGCCTTGTGAATCATCTGGGTGGCTGAGTCAAGGATAATTACAGCCTTAGTTTCCCCATTGTGAAATGAATTCTTTCAAAGGGCACACTGATTGGAAGCTGACCTGAGTGTGAGCATGTCCATACTGGTGGGTACTAATGTGAGGGCAAGTGACTATCCCTGCATGAATGAGGAGCAGTATCTGTCCTGAGGAGGCTTTTTTTCTATGCTATTGCAGGGGAGTAGTGTGGATTCGCATTTCTCCTTCAAGGCTTGGCTTTTACTGTTTCAAACCCAAACTTGACTCTCTTTTTCTAGCCAGCCCTTTGTTCTTTCTCTGGGCCCAGTTTAGGAACCTGGGGTCTCTACTTGGTGTTCTGTGGTTCAATTCCCTGAGCATCTGCCACTCTGCATCAGGTAACCTTCCTTGCCCATACCTGTCAGTTGTCCCCACTTCCCGCTCCTCTCTGCAAACCGGTTGGGGTTTGAAATCACCACCAGATGGGAGAACACCAGTTGTCATCAGCTGGTGGCAGCTTAGGAAACAGTCCAGGTTCAGCCTTGGCCCTTACTGTATGATAAGGGTGGCTTCTAGCCATGCCAGTTTATGGGATGAAGATAAAGATGTTTCCCCTTTGCCTGTAGTTCCTTCTTTCAGTGATATTGATGGTTAGTGGGACCTTGTCTGGCTGGACTGCTTCTGTTTCCCCAGGAGATGACAATGTTCACTAATTATTAGGTGCTTGATGTAGGCTGGAAGCCAAAGAAACAGAGAAAGAAAGCTGTTAAGCAAGAAGGCTTCCTATGGTAGCAGGAAGGTCCTTGTAGGCAGGTCATGCTGTATCCAGATCTGGGCTCTGCAATTCTGCTTTTCCCTAAGGCCTGGCTTAGCCTCTATGCATCAGTTTTCTCTTCTGTAAAGTGGGGACAGTGATAATGGTCACCATTTTGGTTGCTGGAGAAATGAAATGGCTGATCCATGTAGGATTTTTGAGACAGAATAAGCTAAGCCTATAGAATGGATGCAACTCAGGCCTACCTGTTTCCTTGGTTTGCTCCTGAGCTGCTCCTCCTCTGCCACTAAGCCCTCAACTAACAAGTTACTCGTTTTTTATCCTGAAGTCATCTGCCAGTTGCAACTATTTCTAGCCTATGTCTTAGGAGACAAGACTAAGGAAGGAAAACAGATAACCATAGAAGCTCATTTGCCAGTTGTCAGAGCCTGCCATCAGCAGAGCTCTCCTGCTCCATCTCCTGGGGTGCCAAGAAAAATCAGCCTGACCTTTGTTTTACTGCTCAATATGAGTCTCTTCCTCTGGGTCTCTCTGCCAGTGCCCAGCCCACCCTCAGCAGCCTGGTGCTGTCTTCCTGAATCCTGTTCCTTACCAGGCTGCAGAGTGGGTGAGCTGTTCTATGTCCTCTGAGCATCACTGCTATCGTGACCAGACTCCTAAAGCCCACGGGTGCAGAACAGGTGAACCAGAGCCATTGATTCTGTCCCACAGCCCATTTTACCCAGGATGCAAAGTGAGGCAAAGGCTAGCAAGCCATGTGCTCCAGCATTACTCAAGAGCTCAACAGCCTTTTTCATCTTTCTCCCAGCCTGCATCCTGGAATTTCTCTATTAAGCTTCACAAGGCACCCCTCCCTTTCATTCATGTGCCTTCTGCATCTACTCTCTCATCAGTTCTACACCGAGTTGACCTGCTGTGGCTATTTCTGCTTCTCTGTCTCTGTTCTTCTTGAGCCAGCCTTACTTCTCTGAGCCACTTGGACTGATGTGTGCAGCCAAGGAGCAGACAGTAGAGGGTGGTGACAGTCAGTGGTGTCAAGGACATGAAGTAACAGATGTACTGACAAGAAAATATGACACAGAGCTCCTCAGGAGTCCAGGGATGAGCCAGATAGACCTGGCTGCAGGAATGTGTGTGTGTGTGTGTGTGTGTGTGTATACAGTGTGTGTATGTATATGAGTGTATACCATGTGTGTACAGTATGTGTATGCATGTGTGTATACAGTGTGTGTGTGTGAGTGTATGTGTCTGTCTGTCTCTGTGTCTGTGTGTGTATGTGTATGTGTGTTTTACAGCAGTCCCAAATCAACTTCAAGAACATTTTCCAAGAAACTGTTACTCTTCAGGCCATCTACCTTGGTCTTCTCTTGGCCTCTACTACCTGTATTGGCAAGACTTCTATCTTCCCATCTGAGGAAGAGAGTTTTAAAACCCTTGTGCAAGTCAGCTTCAGGTTTTTTAAGCTCTCTTCTTGGACCTGACTGTTAGTATCAGTTTTCTGCAGGGAATGATTTAACCTTCATTTATTCATTAATACTCCCCCCCTTAACTTCATTAGGGAAGATTTATAAAGGTGCTGAATTAGAAAGGTCACCTGTCCCTGGGCCCAGGACATGATGTGCCTGTAGCTCTTATGAGCTTCATTCTCAAGATTCATTCCTGAAATAGGGAGATGAGGACAGCAGCAGGACAAGTCAGCCTTGTTAGGTATATGTGAGACCTGTCTCTGCCACCCCCAGGTTGCCTAGTCTCATAGGTCCAAGTAATTGAGAACTGGTTCCACTGAGGATTAACAGGGTAGTATAAAGAGAATCCTGGAAACAGTGCCTAGCATACAGCAAATGGGAGAAATGTTAGCTCTGATGAAATGTCTCCCACTATTATAGACAAGCCCTGGTAGAATCTCCTAATCAAAATGTTACTATCTTCAAGGGGCTGTATGCAGAAGTTTTTCTGACATCCTCAAAGGACACAAAACCTACACATCCCATATCTGATGCTAATAAGACACCTAAGATCACAAAAGACCCAGGAAAAAAAATCAACCCTCATGCTTGGTGAGGTGAAAGTTGCTTCCCAAGACCTAGAAGACTCTTTAGGGCATCAAGCTGAACTACCTCCTACTCTCTGCTGTAGCCAGGTCTCCACCTCACATCACCTAGAAATCACCCATCCTTGTGTGCCTTGCTTCAAGTCCCTGTGTCCTATGCTGTCACAGTGGCTGGCCATCTTAGCTCATGGAGTTCTCTCTACCAATCTTCCTAGAAGAGGAACAACATAAAGTAGCCTAAGAAAAATGCAGGGCTTTAATCTTGTGGAAAGGCAATATACTTGCTTGCTACCTCCTCTTTGTCTTCCACCTGGGCATCAGGCAGAACTCAAAACCATTCAGTCTACTCTTTGGGATAACCACAGTCTTCTGGCCTTCTAACCTTGATACACTTGTATTCTTCCCCTTTTAGGCTCTAGACAACAAGGGGACCAAATAGTCCAGGACCCCAACCTCTTACATTGCCAGCTGTACAGCAAGACTCAATCAGGGTTTGAGAAACAATTTCAGTAGGAAGGCAGGTAGGCAAACCTATTCCATGTGCCAAGCTGAGAATATTGGGTTTTAATATGATCACGGGGGATTACAAAATTTAATTTTATTTTATCTAATATTGTACAATTTGGGGCTTCTGGGATTCAGCATGCAAATTTATGCTCCCAGTGCAAATTGGAGCATGTCTAGATTAATGGAGAAAACTTAGGCACCCCCACTTTCTCCAGAATCCTATTTCCCTTATGAGATTACCTACTTGTTTGCCAAGGATGCACCCAAGACTAAATTTCCAGAGAAAGGGGAACTCTGGAGCAACAAATCTGACTGGTGCTCTTCTAGACAGGGTGCATAAGGGAGCCCCTGGGTATTGGCAACAGCCTTCTGAGCAGGCAGCCTAAAGACTGGACAGGGGCTTCCATTAGTTAGTGGAAAAAGGCCTCTGCTGCTGCTCCCATGGTCCAGAAGTGGGGATAGGTGTTTCCCTGGGATGCGAGCATAATGACACTCTGGATGTAATGAGATGCCTGGGGCATTGTTAATCATGCCTGACCTTTTTAGAGCAGTGATATTGTATTGTTTTATTTCATGAAATAAGACCCTACCCAAAAGGCCATTTGATATAGTTAGTTATTTTTATGTTTTTAAAAGGAATTTGCTTCTAAAAATTAATTTGGTTGTGAGACTCTCATGGAATCCCTTAAGATGGCTGCAGGTACTAGCCATTGGACACCCCAGATAGGAAGTAACTGGCATTCATCAAACTGTGTGCTTGCTGGCCGTTCCCTGAGTTCTACCCAGTTCTCCTCATCCTGCCATGGCCACAGCCTCTAAGCCACTGTGAGTAGTAGCACTGTCTTGAATTAGCTACCAGCAACTCCTCTCCCTATAATTCAAGCTAAATCAATATTGAAAGTTATAGGAAAGAAAGATGGCCTCATACATACAGGAAGCATATTCTCAATCATCTTTAGCTGGGTTTGCCTAAGGCATATATATTAGTCAGAGGAATCTCTATTTCTACTTTTCATGTTTTTCAGTTTCTTTTTACCTGTGGCCCTAGACTAACATCTAGTGGCCACATGGGCAGTGCTGATAGAACTCATCATAGAAAATGAGGCTGCACACAGCCTGTAAATGTTTCCTATCTCATGTGTCTCTCACACGTGGATGGAATAGATATCCTGCCATTCCTGTAATTCTCAGGAGAGCTGCTAAGGAACAAGTTCATGCCACTTCCATTATTGAACAACTGTGATGGGCATTGCTGATCCTTTCCAACCAGTTGCTGAGGTGTCCTCCATACCACCTTGGTCCAGAGCTGTTGCTTTCTGCCTCTTGCATCCTGGAGCTATAGCTTTGGCACATAAAATTACTTTAAACATAAGCAATGACAGATAACCATTAGAGGAGAATCAGACTTTACACTGTAAAAATTGAGCTGGGAATTGTCACTTTTAAGAGCTAAGAGAGAGACATATGGACAGACTATCAAGAGAATTTTATTTGTCTCTCAACATTAAATCTAAATCATAAACCACACCAGGCAGTCTCACATTACAGCCCATTTTGCTCTTTCTTTGTGAAAAGTGTGCATAGGCTATAAACAGCCCACACACAAAACACAATCATTTCACAGTGCTTTGGTTTCCCCTGTGGTAAAAAATGAAAGAACCCAGCTGCAGGATCCCTAAGCTGGCCAGTTAATGACCAACTGTGATTCAGTGAGGCTTCTGGGGTGATCAGTTGGGTATCCTGAATAATGAAACTCACTCATAAGTGGGTCCTAAGCGCTTTCCCTGCACTTTTTTGGATTTGAGTTAAGTAATAAGTTACTAATATTTACCAGAATATGGGTGGAATTTAAAAAAAAAAACGCTGTGCTAAGTGAGAAGAAGCCCATCACATGTTGGATGGTTCCACAAATAGGAAGTACATAGAAGAGACAGACAGAAAATCAACCAGTGGGTTTCCTGGAATGGAGAAGCTAGAGACATAGAAAGTGGAAGTGACTGCTCATGGACATGAGCTATCCTTTGGGGAAGTTCTGAAGGAAGTACTCTAAATTAATTGTGGCATTGTTTATTTTATTCACATGAATATACTAAACACTTTTGAGTCGTATATGTCTTAGTGAGTGAATTTTGCGACGTGAGAACTTTATACTAATAAAAATCCTGGTAGATCTTAAGAAGGCTGTGCTCTAACCATCTGGCTACTTGATGGCCTCTCCTTCCCCTGGCACACTCTGCCTAGAGGACACATCCACACTGGATAGGCTACTGTGTGTGGCCTCTGTGGGATTTGCTGTCCTCATTCTCACTCCTTGCTCTCCTGTTGTTTTTCTGTCCCATCTCCTTTCTTCCTTGCTCCCTGCCAATCACACCATGCAATGTGTACAAGGCATGGGCCTTCCTTGCCCCCAGAAGCTGAGGGGGAGAGAGAGAGATGATGATGATAATGAAAATTAAAAGTAGCCATAACATGCCGGGCGGTGGTGGCGCACGCCTTTAATCCCAGCACTCGGGAGGCAGAGGCAGGCGGATCGCTGTGAGTTCGAGGCCAGCCTGGGCTACCAAGTGAGTCCCAGGAAAGGCGCAAAGCTACACAGAGAAACCCTGTCTCGAAAAACCAAAAAAAAAAAAAAAAAAAAAAAAAAAAAAGTAGCCATAACAATAAACCATTAGTATTGTTAAGTTATATATTATTGTAATCCTCACAACAACCCTCTAAGGGAATAATCCACTGCATATACAGAACTATAGAATACACTGAGACTTAATGAGCAAACTCACATGACTAAGAGAACCCAGCTGCCCCAGGGCAAGAATGAATCAAGCCTGCTTGCTGGCCCTCAGTACACATCCTCTGAAGCTCTGTTGACCAGAAGCTTCTGGACTGGCTTACATTATTTGTTGAACTATTCTAATAGAACAAATATGGTGGGGTTCAAGACTGCAGTACCTAGGGTACCATCTGTTGGTCTGATATTTATGGCCATTTATGGAATATATCCTTGTGGTTTTCATTAAGACTCTAAGCCCATTTAAAAATCTGTTTATCATTTTTAACTCCTCTGTTAATCTTGGTCAGTCCAATCCTTCTTCAGGACAAGCCCAGGGAGATAACTCTTAGTAGCTCTTTTCTTCTCACAGTTTTATGCTTGCATGACAAGATGGAATAATTAGTCAGCACACCAGTATGTGCTGAGTGTGTGTGACATGAATATGGGTGGGGTAAGTCAGTGTAGGTATGTGCTGTATATTTTATATATACATATATATATATATATATATATATATATATATATATAGTCACAGATGTATATTGTGAGTGTATGGTAGGGATATATATGTGTTTGTATACCATCTTGAATACATGGAGTGCATCTGTGCGTGTGTCAGAAGCCTTAACATATGGTAACCTTTCTTTAGAAACACAAGAATTCTTGAATTCTTGAATTAAGATCTGACTATGTGTTTCTAAAGCACAGAGACTGTTTCTGAGCTGTCACTATTTATTGACACCCACTTGACTCATGGAGGGATGCTGAGGGGAGGGAGCTGGACAGCTTAGTGCTAGAGGGTCCATTAGATTTCAGTTCCACTCACAGATGACCCAGAACCCCTGATCAGCTCTGCAGGGATGGACATTTTCATTCCAGCATATTGGTTTTTGGAAAGCTTGCCCCCTTGACTCCTCTTCTTTAAACAATCCTATAATTATTCATTTATTTGATTATTATTTGAACTATACATTCCTAAGGAATCAACAAGAAAAGAAGTGTAAGCAAGGACATCCTTTTTGCATCCTCCTTTCCACAGAACATACCTCACAACCCATTTTCACTTTGACCTGTGGTGTTTTCATGCTCAGAACACTTTGCACCCAACCCCTTTTTACGTCTAGACTATTCCATGGATGCTTCCTTGCTCCCAAATCCACAATTGACTCCTGACTCTCTGCACATCCCACTTCCTCTTAGAAGGCACCATAATGTTTAGCAGTGAAAATATTCCCTCTGGGTCAATGGGGTAGAACCTCTGGTGTACTCACCAATTACATTTCTGCATTCTACTTCCTTAGAGGCTTTAGGATTAGGGTTGCAAGATATGATGACTCAGGTTGTGTAGTATATAAGAGTTTGAGCTAAGAGGGAAATGGGGTTAAAATAAGGCCCTCACATATCATAGGACTTAGTGTACCTAAAGAGTCACCTTTATCAAACTGTGCAAAAGTATGTTGTTAGTTTTGTGGTGCACAGTAATCTAAGTAGCCAGGAGAATACTTAGTGAAAGATACAAAGAATACTATCTACCCCAAGCCTCTGCAGATGAAGTCTAGATCCCCTACCCTGCCTCAGAAAGTGCTGTTTCCTCTATGATTAGTACTACCCCACTGCCACCATCTCTCTGATTAGTATCCCCAACTGATCACTGTCATTCCACACTGACCACCACCACTCTTCTCTGGTTACTACCACTCCCTGCTAATGACTGCCACCACAGCTCTGATTAGTATCACCCCACTCTGACCCCTGTACCCCCTCTCTAATTAGCATTACCCCATTCTGACCATTGCCTCACCCATTCTGATCTCCACTCAGTACACATACCCTCTCTAACACTAATTTTCACCTTGTAGCATCTGCCTTTTAAGTATTCCAATCTTTTTTCACATCTGTTGTGTCCTTCTGATTAGTTAGTATGATCCAGAAGAGAAAGCACATGTCTGCTTCCTTTGTTTTCCATAACCCCATCTTCAGAGAATATGCCACACAGGGATCTATCAGTTCTGGTGATACTCTGGGTGACATGTCAGCTGAAGGTGCAGATGCCCAGGCTCTGTGTTCAGAGCCATATACCCAACTAGAGACCTTTCTCCCAAAAGGCCAGCTCCACCAGGTATCTAGCAACACATGGGCACATCCACCAAGCTCTCTCCAACTTCATTGTGTGGAAATGTCTCTAAAATTTGAAGAAGTTCTAGAGAAACTAAGCCAGGTGACACAGAGTGTTGGACAACAGAAATAAAGAAATGGCCAGTCTTCTACTAGATTAACCTCTCATATTAGCTTAGTGAAGAATGGATTTACTGCACTCTTCTCTGGAGCTGTCTTGGGGCTAGGAGAGGTTGTATGTGAGAAGGCAGCACCAGAAATATAGCCTCTTATTTAGTCCTAATACTAACACTTGTTCCCCCTTAGAGGAGTGTGTTCTATTTGTCCTAGCAAGGAATGGGGTCTCTCTCTCTGCCATTACAGATGTCAGTCATCACCACCACCTTTTAGCCCTCCCAGCTCCTTCTCCTGTTCCAAAATTGAGCACCCAGAAGTCACTACATAGCTGTACTGATGTTCCAGTCTCTCATGCCCAGGAACAATAATGCATCACCCGTGGTGCATGGCCAGACTGAACCTGATTACACTTGGGTGGTTTAAAGTCCAGGTCTAATTAGAGTTCCAGGGAATCAAGCCATTGTATTATTAATGATTCTCTGGAAATGTTCTGATTAAAACAGTAATTTTAATAAGCACAGCTCAATGCTAAGTGTTCACTGAGCTCCTAATTACATCAGTTATGACTCCAAAATTATTTAAAATTCTGCTTTTTTTTTCCAACTAGACCCGGCATGCACCAAATAAAATACTCAGGTGATTTGGTGATTATTTTCCCTAATTAATTTCCTAAGTACTTTTTTTAAAGGGGGGGATCTTTTGTTTCCCATATCTCCTAAGCTTCCTTTACTCCTTGTCATCCCCAGAGGCTTGAAAACATAGATTACAGTTCAAATAGCGATTGACAAAAGTCAGGAAAGCAGTGAGGAACACAACGATTTTCTAATAATCCCCACCACCAAGAGGTACTGTAAAACTAACCTGTGAACACGCAGACCTGATCTGAATGAATGAACATAGGTGACACCCAGAAGGCTCCTGACCTCTGTCAGCTCATCTCAGCCTTGCTTTCATTTTTCCAGGAGCAGGTGTCCTATTGAAAGCTAGCACTCACAGCTCCAGAAGACAGAGGCAAAAGAGGCAAGAGGCCACTCAGGATTAATTCTGAAAATCTCCAGTCACTTTAGTGGATAAAGACTGTGTAAGCCATTCATTCGTTGGAAGATCCTGTGGTCTGAGAACCGGGTCTCAAAACCAGCTAAGAGTTAACACCCAGAACTTTCTTCAATATAAAGTCATTTTATTACAAAGTTAGCAGGACCCATAAGTAACAGCTATGTCCACCTGATCCATGCTCCAAGTCTGGTACTGAGCAGTGCTATGCCCTGCTGCTACTCATTTCCTGTGACTCTCATAGCCATATGCGTTAGGAACAGCTATCATTAGCATTATTATCTTGCCACTAAGAATGCTGTGAGATACATCTAAATGTAACTTTGTTTTACTCCCACTGTCCCTTTAGATGGTACATCTTGGAAGAGTCATACACATCTCATATAGGGCTGAACCGCAAGAAGCTCACCTTGGGGTAATAAGATACCCTTAACCCTAAGTCTGATCTTAAACACAATGTCTTTTCAGGGTTAAGATGACAGTTCATGACCAGAATTAAGCTGGGTTGATGGGAGCTTAGATTTGTCCCTATTCACACCACCTTAGGACTTGGCCTGGTGTATATTCCCTGCCTACCTGCCATGGCTCTTTCTCACACTGGTCTTGAACTCTCCAGAGAAAGGGTCAGGAGAGATCAGGGAGGCGCTGCTGAGACTATCACAAAGAGCTCCATGGTCTCCAACTGGCCAGTGTCTCTGATTCTTTCATGGCTGGGAACTTGGTGATCTTGGGGGTACCCACAGCATCTATAACTTCATTTCTTCCCAAGTAGGATGATTTTCCTTCAGACAACACTTCCCTCTGCCCTGATTTTCTAAAGGTTCCCTGATTTTCAGGGACTTCAAGATATAAAGTACCAGGTTAGCCTTTCCTTCCATGTGGGTGGGGAGAATAGTGACTTTACAAACTCCTCTTGTCCCTTGATCACCTGCCTACTTGATTTTGTCCCAACAGCCAGGATGTGCCACTCAAACCTTCCAAGGAGTCCTACTGAAGTGTTCCCAGGCATGGACTCCAAGGGCTTCCTCCAAGAGCTCATACAACCCTTTTTATTCCTTCTACCTTTTATGTTATTAATCTTTATCAGGGGACCCTGGGCAAGAAATGGAATTAAAACTGGATCCCAAGCAACTGCAAACATTCTGCCACCATGTAACTTACTTTGATGGGTGTTTTAATTTTAGTATCCAATAATATTTACAGATGTGGAAACAGAAACTCAGAGAGGGTCAGTGACTCAATCAGCATAGTTGAGCATGTGATGAGTTGAGGCTGAGCCAGATGCTTCTAACGGTGACAGTTGTCCCTTCTATGACAGCATGTGCTTCTGCTGTTGAAAACATTGTCACTTCATGGATCCTAGGAAAATTCGAGGGGATTTCAGCCAAACATGGTGGTCTCTAGCAGAGAGAGTATACTTGAGGAGCTTAAAATAAAACCTGGATTGCTGGGCACATATGACTCACTTCTCAGCAGGCACTCATATACAGCATTCCAGCATATAAAGAGCTAAAGTAGACTATAGGGAATGCCTCAGAGGAAGACAAAGGAAACAGAGACCCAGACATACAGATGCTCCTGGACTTGTGATGGGTTCATCCTAGATTAAAGATGTACCAAATCAAAACTGCATGTAGTCCTGTGCATAATGGTTCATACCTGTAATCCCAGCACTTGAAAGATTAAGACAGGAAGATTATTATCCACAGGTTCAAGACCAGTCTGGGCTATGTAGAGAGAGATATCTTGTTCTCTCATCTAAAGAAAGAACTGGAACGGAAAGAAAATGAAAAGGAAAGGGAAGGGGAGGGAAGGAGAAAAAGAGGAGGCAATAAAAGAAAAAAGAGGTAGAAGAAGAGGAGAACAAGCAGAGGAGGGAAGATGAGAAGGAAGAGAGGAAGAAGATCCTAGATAAGTCTACCTTAAATGTTCTCCAGATACCCACATGAGCCTGCCTTTGAGCAAAAACCATCTCACACAGAACCATCTTGTAATGAGATGTTGAATAGCTGGTGGACACACAGATGGGTGTTTTTGTAGATAGATGAGTTTTTTTAAAGAATGCATTATATATCTATATGTATACATATAGATATCACATTTTATATATATATATATATGTATATATTTAAAACCACTAGTAACATATTCCACTCTGAAATACGAGTTGTCCACACTCAATCACATCTAACTGGAAACTTACTTTGCTGCCCTCTCCAGCACGGTGAAAAGCTTTCTGTATATCACCAGTGTAGCTAAGATCAAAATTGGAAGTTGAGCATGGTGTCTGTTGAGAGCCCCTGCTTCTGTATCATTGTGAAATTAGATCATCATCATTGTAAGTTAAGAGCCATCCCTATATAAAGATGAGCATGTAAGGTGGGTGGGGAATACATTAGAGTCCTGGGAGACTAGGCTGGAGAAAAATCTGCTTCCATTTGTATCATCTGATAGGATCATCTTTCTCTGTTAAGACAGGCTAGGAACCTCAGCCTGGATTCCTTCAAACCCTAAAAGCTAATCCCAGGAATGGAACAAGGCTGGAAGATTTGTAAACAAGGATCCTCTGAGAACACATGTGTGTAACAGTGACTTCAAGTGCCAATGTCACAACAAGAAATTCAGCTTAGGCACCTAGAGGCAGAAACTGGAACGTGGCTGAGAAGTATGCCAGGACCTTTGTCAAAGAGAGCTGATTTTAGACACCAAAGTCTGCCCTCTCCTTAGTCACCTACAGAGACATTTTTACCCTGGGAACCTGACTAGCCTTGGAGTCCTTTCCTTGCCATGTCTGACCCCCTAACTTCACCTTCCTACACCAAAGGTCACAGGTAGTTTCTCCTTTAAAGATGATTTGGGGACAAATTTAGCTTTATAGCCTCCCTTTCTCTCATACTTTCCTAGTGACTGGAAGTCCATGAATAAAGAGGGCAAAGCCAGAGCCCGGGGCCTATTAAGTGGGAAGGAACCCAACATAGATAAAGCTGAACTCAATGTGATAAAGCTGGACTTGGACCCCATGACCAGGAGCTTCACTGGAGCCAGTTCTAGGCAAGGCTCCAGTATGGAACACAAGGATGGGAATAGCCAGGTAAAGGTGATGTCGCTACCTCATTACTTCACCCCTCCCACTTGCCTTTCCCCTCCTTGGTCATGAGTTGATGCTAGCCCTATATGGAACTAGGACATTGCTAATCCCAGGACATTGCTAATCTGGCTCCCAGGTAGAAGATCTGTTTGAATTATTTCTTGGGTCCTTTTTTCCTCAATCCTTCTCATCCTCTGCTTCCTATCCCACCTGCTTTCCCTAAATGAATAAATCCACTGTTGTCATGGAGACAACACAGCACCAGCATTACTGATTCTCTGTAGATCCCTCCAGAATTCTAAACTAGAAAGGGCCCCACTTCTACCTCCCTATTGTTTCCAGCCCAGGAGTCCTGCTGAAAAAACAGTGTGGTATTAAAAGACTCTGGGGCATGTGCTTTGCCCTTTGCCTTTCCGCTTACTCTGTTTTCCCTTACCTGTTTTCTCTTCACCCATAGGAGGCTTAGCTTAATTTTCATTTTCATTTGGATCCTAGACATGGGTTCAATGATGGGATTATATCAGGAATCAGTGGTTGGAGGGGCACCATTTTCCAGGTGTGGTATTCCCCACTTAAGGTAGAGAAGCAGTCCTAGCCCAGAAAGGCCAGGTGGAATGCTCAAAGACACTGGCAATACTGCAAAGTCAGGGCCTCCTGACACATGCTGCCAACTTCAAGAGGATTGCTGTTGGAGAATGAGTTGGCTGATACCACTGCTGAGCACCAATTGTGTACAAGGCCATTTGTGAAGAGATGTCACATATGTCTCAAAGCTGAACTGATACTATTACTATCTCCATTGTGTGGAAGGAAACTAAGGCAGCTTAGTACCCCATAGGTAATAGGAGCAGGACCTGAACTTGAAATGAGACTGTCTTCTAATACTTCTTAACCAGCATACATGGTGTGTTGCTCTAGAGAGAGTTCCTAGAGAGGCCAAGGCCTTCCTGGCTGCAATACCAGAGAAGGGCTCAGGGGGCTTCTGGTCACTAGAAGGTTAAATTGCACTGTTTGGGGCTAGAGGCTTGATACTTGTGTTCTTTCCATCTTGACTTCTGTGGGGCCTCTGCTGGAATTTATGAAAGAGGGGGAAATGTCTCTGAAAATCTCAACCAACTTTGTACTTCTCTCCGAGTGATAGATAGCTTTAATTACTCTGAATTACTCAGCCACTCTACCCTTCTCACCCAAGTCATTAAAAATAGATTTTCTCTTTGAACTGCACTCTACTTTCAGATCTAGAGATAGTCAGAAGGCTTAGGACATGGCCTCAGGTCAGCTCTGGGTCAGGAGGCTGTGTATTTCTGTATCTGTGGTCAGAGGCTTGAGAACCAGTTCTGAGTTGCTGGAGTTTGTACCTCCTTTTTTCTTAGTGGCAATGTTCACAAGACTTTCATAATTTACAGGATAGGCAGGGCCTTGGTGGCATTTGCTTTATGAAATTTTAAGGATATCTGGACATGATTTTTGATTTGTAAAGAAAAAGATCTAGTCATGAGGATAAACAATAATGATCTCTTTTCATTAGTGGATGTTGATTGGAAGGAAAGATGGCTGCTGGGGAATTCCCAAGATCATCTGGTCTGATAGTATTACCCCACTTTGATATGGTCATCACAAATGCCTAGAGCCACACTTCAAATCCCAGGCCAGACATAAATCAAAGCATTCTTTTAAGAGACAGATCTTCCTCAGGAGTTTCATATGGGTAGGATCTGCTCATGGCTCTTCCATTATGGTTCTGGTTATGATCAGCTTAGAAAATACCTCAGCAGCAAACCTTCTTCTTCCCCAATTTGTCTCCCTCTTTAACTTATCTCATTTTGTGCTGTCTGATTTCTGATTCACCAACTAAAACATTTGTTAAGAAGCAGGAAAGTAAGCTGGGTGGTGGCGGCACACATCTTTAATCCCTGCATTTGGGAGACAGAGGCAGGCAGATCTCTGTGAGTTGGAGGCCAGCTTCATCTACAAAGCAAGTTGCAGGACAGCCAGGGCTGCTACATAGAGATACCCTGTCTCTGGAGGGTGGCAGGGGAGTAGGAAAGCAAAGGAGCAGAGAGGCATGCAGGAAGGATGTGCTGGAAGCCAGACATGGAGCAGCCTGGAAGGAGAGCCTTCCTTTAATTCTTGCTTTTGTCCTCTGTCTTTATGTGGGAGGCAGACAGAGCTGGACTCAGTTTCTGCCACCTACAAGACATGTGACCCTGACAGGTTACCTGATCTCAGACTCTGTTTTCTAATGGGAAGACAAGACTAAAAGCATGTCTCTACAAGGTGAGTGTAGGGGATAAATGAGGTAACAGGCCAAGTGCCTGGCATGCAGTAGCTACTAGGTCAGCAGAAGCTACTGGTATATTGTTCTTGCTGCTTCATTTCATTCTACAACCTATGTTAACTCCTAAGCTCAGAGCAAGGTGATGTCATCCATCAATCTATGAGCCACCAGTGGGAGTCCCCAGTACCCCTCTTCCCTGTAGTGAGGGACAGATCCAAGGAAGAGACATATCGGTCTGGGACCTCCATACCTTTACCCTATATCCCTGGGTAGCTTTGGATATCCAGTACTCAATCAGCTTTGTCCCTGCACATGAAAAGAGAGACATGCATGTGGTTATTTTTGGATGGAGACATAACAGGCCAAGGGGGCAGTAGTACAATGTAGGTCAAGAGTTTGGTCGTAAGAGTGGCTATCCCGTGTGTACCTGAGAGAATCAGGGCTAGAGGCTAGACTGGGCCTTCCTGACCACTAGCAGTCTTTTGGTGTCTGTAAGGACCTTGGCCACCATCAGGTGTAAAAGCAGGACAGATCCTTAGCTGCTAGGTATAATCTTCACTGGGCTCTTCATAGTTTTTGCTACAAATTGCAACATTGCCAACAATACATCAGACAAGCCTCAAAAAAAAGTACCCATCAGCTAGCACCATTGAGTACCTGCTGCAGGTTGCCTCCAACCTCCTGGACCTACTCTGATCTGCCTCAGATCTGGCCATCCTCTCTTTTCTGGAACTGACCTTTTCTAACCCATAGCAGGAGCCTATGTAGCTTGTCCCAGGGGAGTAAAAGTCCACTCAGTGTGAGACCCAGTGAAGACAGCTCTTTGGAACCTTAATTTTCTGTTGGATCTAGTGTGGATCATAATATATAATAAAACCCAATGGCCTGATCTCTGGGGAGTTGTGCAGATCAAATGAGATCATCCTGTGAGTGTAACCCCCTTTGCGGTATTGTTGTGACTGTGCTGTGGGCCTTTATCTTCACAGCACCCAGGAAATCATTCTCTAATGTGTAATTGCCTGCATATCAATGACTGTCAGATAATTTCTCAAAGTCGGGGTTGGGATGGGGGAAAGAGGAGAAAATGGACTCAGCTGAAATCCTACAAACTTTGAGTAAAACAATCTGTAGGGAAAGACTACTCTAAATGACAAAAAGGAAGGAAAGAGGCCAGGGAGCCAGTTCCATCAGTCTCAGCTGCTGTGTGCTTTGCCCCTGGCTCTGGGGACCAGAGGGTTGTTGACTAGGCCAACTGCATGCTCCAGCCAGGCTGTCTATGACACCTCCCATGCTGTCACCTGGCTCTCAGCCATAGAGAAGGCCTGTGTTCCTTTCATTGTGTCAGAGCAGGGCACACATGTGGGGACAGGTGTCCCATCTGGCAGGGGGCAAGCAAATTCCAGGGAAGCAGAGGATTAGATGTTCAGTGTCTGGGGAACAGCTTTCCCTTATCCTCTCCCTCCTCCTCTGTCTCTCACTTACATGATCCCAAAAGAATCCTGCAAAACTCTGAACACTGAACTCCAGCTGCTACCCTTGCAGCAAGTGGTGAGGTACTGCTGTGGCCTCCCAGCCACTGCTATACCTTGATTTTTACCTTTATTGTAGTATCTACTCCACTGCAGTGAGTCTTGATTCCCACTGAACTATTGGCTTTACCAGGGTAGAGAATGCACCCCTTTTGTCTCACAAAGTAGTATGACCCAAAGGCTCACTTATCACCTCAGAAACCGGAGGATTCAGGCATCATCTATATCCTAGAGGGTTTCTACTTTCAAGTCAGGTGTTTCTCTGGAAGGTCCCTCCAGGTATTAGAACCATTTTGCTCTTTCCAGGTCTTCATACAGGGATGAGCACTAGTGTCTTTTCTGGGAATTCTTGCATCTGGAGATTTATGCATTTCTCTGTGGACAGGAACTGTCCAGACCCTCTGTCAAGTGTGAACGTGACAGTTCTACCAAGATCACAGAGTCATCCTGCCTTAGGCGTTGTCTTCAAGAACTTCAGGAACAAGGCAGATTCCAGTAACTTTCCCTAGAGACTTGTCCCCATAGCCAATCATAATCTTAGGATGTCCCTGATGGGTGCCCAATGTACTGAGTGGAGAGAGTTGGGGTAAAGGATCCCACATGCACACCCCATTGATTCATTCTTACATGGGTCCAGCCCTACTAAATAAGGTCCCGGAAGACACCAAGGATGCAGGGCCCCTGGACCATAGGAGCCAAGAACATAGTATGAGTCATCTTTAATTAAGAGTATGTCTTAAGTAAATGACTTAATAGGACAGTTATAGTCATTAGAAGTGTAATTATAAGACATAAGCTCAAACAGGAAAGAATGTGGAGTGTGAGGGTGGAACCCAGTCACAGGCAGTTTTTGGGTTGCCAGGGAGGCAGTGGGCAGGCAGAGGCAGGAGATGATGCCCTTCTATGTGAACTCTCCCATGCAACTCATCTAGGATCTCCTAAAACAACCCAGGAATCTCAGATCTCAGCACTCACTGGAGGGGCTTTGGCCTAGTTAAAATGAAATAATAAGCAAACACTGATTAAAGAATCAAGGAGTATTTCATTAAACTTTGAATCAGCCCTGGAAAAGCCCTGCCCTCCACATATCATGGCCACTCTAGGAGAAAATGCCCATTCTCCTGTGGCCTGAAGCCTGGTCCCAATTGGTCCTAGCAAGTACAAGACTGCCACCTGGGGCTCCACACAGGGCTTCTTCAAACTCCCCAGGTTTGATTAAACTTGGTTATTTGAAGATTCTAGGGACTAGGACTTAAAAGAACCTAATTTCTTAAGCTAGGTATGGTAGCATGCAGAGGCAGGAGGAAAGGGATTTTAGAGCCCGCCTAAGTTACATAGCAAGACCTTCTCTGAAACAAAACAAAACAAACAAACAACAACAAAAAAAAACAACTAAAATAAAACATAAAATCTAATGGGGTAAGCCCATTTCTCCCTGGGCTTGAAGAGGTCCCCAGAGTTCTTTTGTTTGCATCCAGGCTCTTAAAACATTACTTCCTGCCATAGCCCAAGGGCAGTTTGGTTGGGGGCCTGGGTTTCCAACCTGTCGTTTAAACATGTCCTAAGAAGCTTTAAAACTTCAGCACATCTGCAAACCGACTGGAGAGGTGGCAGTTCTGCCTGAGTGGACCCAGACTTTGTTGTCTAACCTTAAGGTGATAACGTGGTTGCAGTTCAAGGACCATGCATTGAGAACCACAGTTCCTTGGTAGCCTCCCAGCCACCCATTTATGAAAGATATTCTTTTGGCTTGTGAATAACAGGATAAATAGCTCAGAGATAATCTAATTCTTCCCCAGCCTTCCCAAGGGTACCAGGACCACCTTTCTAACTTATACTCTTACTACCTTGTCCTCATACAGGCTCCTAAGGGACTCTGCTTTCCTGGGTTGTGGGTCTATCCTTCTGAAATGTTAAAGATATTCATCCTGTAAGACTCAGGCCATGACAGATTCACACAAAAACCTCCTGGCAGCACAAGCAGAAAGAAAACAAATGTGGGCCATAGACAGAAGTTGCAGGCTTGGTTGCCACTTCCTCAGTAGCTATATTTCAAACAGTAAGAAGATCTCATTTAACCTACTATATGCAAAACATTAACTTTTGAAGATGTCAGTATCAAATTTCTAGTGTGATATTTGCTTTCTTTTATTTCCTAAATCTTCAGGATCAGTATTCATTGGGTATTTATAGCACACCTCAGTTTGGACTAGTACTCTCAAATATTCAACAGCCACATGGGGCTAATGGTGATCCTATTAGACAATCAGTATAGATACCAAAGTCTTGCTTTTCTCAGAATCCCCTCTGCCTTTTTTCTTGTTACCCCGAGAATACAGCACTTTGGTCTTATGACAGCTCATGTACAGCTTGAAGTAGTAGCTGTGTTGTAATACTGTTCGTTTTTATTCTCCTGAAATGTGTACTACCAGCCTGTATGGAGTATCAGATCAACAAGTGCTAGCTAATGGAACTGAATGAAACAAAATTACATGAAGGTAGGGACAGGGAAGGTCCACAAGCCTTTCTTTAAGGGTCTCCTCCCAGTCACTGTGACAGCTGTTCCTCTGATTTGTGCCTAGCTAGTAGATCATAAAGAATAATGCAAGTTCTCAAGCCCGCCCTCTTTCTAAGTTTCCTGTTTCACTTTACTCTGCCTTTTAAAAAAAAATCCCACCAGGAGGGCCCAGGAAATAGGAAAAATAGTTGTGCTGTTGGTTTCATGTTTGGAGAAGAACAGAGTTTCACTATCTTATGGCACTTGGCATGAAAGTGGGCTTTGTTGCTGGAGACACTGCTTTCATTCAGGGCCCCCTTTCCCAGCTGCTGAGAGCCGGGCTGTGTTTTGACAGACGGGCCGAATGCAATGCAGACAGTTGTTTTAATTTCCAGCCAGATGCAGACATCACTCACAAGGAGCCCAAAACCCAAGAAAGGGAATGGACACTAGACTGGTGCTCTTAGACCTTGCAGAGTAGACCAGAGGGGTCCAACAGATGCCTACTGGGCACTGGGGTCCCAGATATCCTGAGAGATTGAGAATCATCAGGCCTGGACTTGGGACCTATTTCTCTAGGAGGCACCTGTCAGAAAGGTGCTTCTTGTAGGTATTGCTGACTGTGAGCAAGTTTCAAGGATTATTCTTTTATAGTGATAGCTGGATGTTGTCTTTCAAATGGCAAATGTACAAGTGTCGGGCTGGATGGCTCAGTAGGCAAAGCATTCACTGTACTAGCATGAGTATCTGAGATCAGATCCCGATAATCCATGTAAAGCTGGACTTTGTGGCATGGTTTAGAATCCCGTTGCTCCTATAGCAAGATGGGAGGTGGTACCAGGAAGCTCACAGGTCAGCTAGCTTGTTGTGTATCTCAATGCACAACAAAGAGACCCTGCTGCCAACAAAGTGAGAGGCAAAGATTGGTGCCTGAAAATGTCTTCTGATCACATGTGCACCATGGTAAATGCATGCCTGCATGTAGAAACACACACACACACACACACACACACACACACACACACACACACACACACACACACCAAATACATATACACATATACACACACAAAGATAAAATTGGTTTTGGTTTGTTTTTCAAGAGAGGGTTTCTCTGTGTAGACCTGGCTGTCCTGGAACTCACTCTGTAGACTCACCTGGCTGTCCTCAAACTCACAGAGACCGGACTGCCTCAGCCTGATTTTTTTAAAAAAGAAAGAAACTATGATCTCAGAGATAGTGAGTAAAATGTGAGAGATAAAATTCTTGGATATCCAAATTGTAAGGGACCACAGCCTCCTTTCAGGGTAAAGTCCCTTTCATAGCCTCCCAGAGGAAGACCACTCTTCCTACTAGCCATCCCCATGATGGGTACATTTTGGACAAAGTGACTATTGAAAATCATACCATTATGATTTTCTTATGTCAGGGCTCCTCATGCTGACACTGTAAGTCTGTTTTGGTAGTCCATAATATCATTAGCCTCTTTACTTGTTACATCACCCTCTTAGTTCACACAGGGCTGATTTAGAATCATTCCAAATCCTCAGGTATACTATGCTTGAGGTTTTTAAAGCAATGATTCCCCAACCTACATTTAAAGTATATACTTTTTAAGACAGATTTCCAGAGTGTATGCTTACCTTCCCTACATCTTTCCTTATTGAAGAGAGTTTGATTTTAAGGCTGGGCATGTCACTCAGTTGTATTGTTATGGTGTACTAAGGGTGAATGAATGAGAAAAGATGCCTGCAAGTTCAAGTTAGAATGAACTTTTCCATGACTGCTTTTGCCCATGATAATCCTTCAGCTTGGAAAGTCTTTTGGGTCTCTCCACCTAGTGATTCCTCTCTTCATCATCCTTTTCTTTCTTCTCCCCTTCCTCCTTCTCCTACTATTCCTATTATTTTATAAGACTCAGTCTTACTTTGTAACCTAGGCTGGCCTGGAATTCACTAAGTAGCCCAGGCTAGGTAACTTATAGATAATACTCCTACCTCAGCTCACACTCAATACTCAAGTGCTAGAATTCCAGACATGTGTCAGCATGTCCAGCTGGATACATTCTTATCCTTGAAGACTCGCCCATAACCTCTGTCTCCATCTTCCTGACAAATTAGTCTGGATGCCCCTTCTTCTGAGCTCCCAAGGCACTAGGTGCTCACACCAATCCTGACTCCAGTGCTGAGCAACATACAAAGCAAATATCATTTGGGGACTGCCAATTCCAATGAACTGTTGGGCTTTGCTCTGGCTGAATCTGTGCCATTTGCAGTGGATTCTCTGTTGCTGAACATCAAGGCCACCACAGAGCTGACATTCAATAAGCTTTCACTGAGTTTACCATGTTAGGATCCATTCAGACCCTCTGGGAAGGATTTTGTAAACATGTTCCCCTCACGTCGTTGTCTCCTGCCAGTGGCAGAATGTTCATTTTATCATTGGACAAGTGTCATGTGTTCACCTGGGCTCACACTTCTAGCAGGTGGTTGTCCTCTATGGCCCAGCAAATAAGCTTGTATTTCCAACCCAGCATGCATTTTTTGCAACTCAGAAGCCTCTTACCTAGCCAACAACAGACACCTAAGATATGTTAAATGGAAAACTCAGTCATCTAGCCCTTTTGCCTGGCCTTTATTGTCACATGTGCTAGGCAGGTGCAGGAGAGTGGTGTCCACACACACACACACAGCTCAGGCCTTTGCCAAGCCCCTCCAGAAAACCAGGAGGGGTTTCAAAAGCTGTGCTTTATGGGGGGAGCAGGGCAAATTCCCACTAGTCAGGCAAAGCAGAATCAAACAGGCGGCGCTTCTCTGTGGAGGTTCCCATTAAGCCAGACTTCTCAAAGAATGGGAGATTTACTAGAGAAACTGAATGCAGACTTCAGAGAATGAGATAATTGGATCCAGGTGGTACACTTGGTTAGCTATAAAGTGCTAGTGCCATGCTATGTATATTATTTGATGGGAAAAGTTTCTCCCCCCACCCCATGTGTGCTGTGCAGGAAGGATGTCTCAGCCCAAGCCCAGCTGAAAGCTCTTCAGAGATGAGTTTGTGCCACTCAATAGCCTTTCAGCAGAGTTAACCATTTTTAACACTTGCCAGGGACTTGCCAGGCTCTCAAAAAGACACTGGTGGAAAGAAGCAACAGGCTAGAGGATTTCCTTTCTACCTTTGGTAAACTCAAGGAGTCCTGAGCTACCATTCAGACACTTTCTGATTAGGATTACCCTCTTCAGACTCAACCCAAAATGAGATGGGAACACCTTAGGGGGTATGGATAAAGGAGAGTTTTGAAACGCACCGCACCTTCAATTTGTCACAACCTGACCTTCCTCTCTCTTCCAGGTCACCAGGGTCCCTGTTGAATCATGTGAACAGTACACAACTTGTGGAGAGTGTCTAAGCTCAGGAGATCCTCACTGTGGCTGGTGTGCCCTGCACAACATGTAAGTTTGTGGTATTCCAGAGGTGGTCCCAGCATGCAGAAGACTGGGAGGTTTCCTGGTATGATGGACTGGACAGTAGAGGAATTTCCCTCTTTTGAACAGTAGCGATTATAAATGAGACACAATGTGGAAGACAGAAAGAGGCCACACAGTTTGCTTCCTGAATTCAGTCCTTTGCTCATCTTCTCAGTTACTTTAAAAACACATGATTATGTTCTCATGTCATTGTGAGAAATCACAGGGCAGCTGTAGAATCCCTAAATTTTCCAAAAGCCTCTTGCAGTGGCTGGACAAGAAGCTAGGATAAGGCATACAGGCCAGATGGTAGAGCAAAGAACTTGGAATTTGCACTCCAGCTAGCTGCTGTGTGACCCCTAGGTGAGTGCCCAGACAACTCCAGGTCTCCTTTGCTAAACAAGGAAAGTACCTATTTTATAGGTGAATAGCGAAGCCTAAATGAAATAATAAGTGCTTTGGAAATAAAAAAAAAAGGCAACACAAATCAAAATAATTATTAAGGACTCTGTACCCTTAGGAGGACCCTTCTGGCCTCATTATTTCATGATTCCAAGAAATCTGCATTGCATCCAACTGGCCTCATATCCCTATTCAGATACATCCCCACCATTGAACAACAGCTCAATAGAAATGCAAAATCACACTTAAACTTCCTAATTCGAAGAGCCCAGAGGAAGAGAAAAGGGTGAAAGCCCTAAAGCAGGGGCCTGGCTAGGGATTCTGTTGCCCAATAGTGTTGGAAACTCCATGGCGCCACGCCAGCTACCAAAGCGTCTCTATGAAATGTGCTGGGTTTTGGGGTGGAGGCGGAGGCAGAGGGCCAGAGTTCAGGGTCCTGCACAATAGCTCTTGGCTTTCAGCCTCTGCAGCAGGTGTTGGGAGGGCTCTGGAGGGAGGGAGGGAGGCTTCACAGATGCAAAATCTGGACTGGATTTGAGCCCACTGACAAAGGATTGAGTCCCTGCTTGGGTTTTTGAAAGCATGAGACTTCTCAAAAAGTTTTACAAAAGCAACCTCAACAAAACCTGGACAGTATGTCTTCATGTAAGTCAGACAGGTGGTCAAGATGCCAGAGCTAGCCACTCTGCTGAGGAATGGAAAAGCCAATGAGGTTGTCTGCCTTCAGTGAGGCTGACCCAACAATCTGCAGGCTCTTTCTCTGAGGAATTTGACAGTTCACTCACAGCTCTGTGAGAAGGTCCCAGGCTTTAAGCCCTCTCACTCTGCAGTAGTCACTTCTTACCTGTGCCATCTACCTCCTTCCCCATCCTCCCTCCCTGCCTCATTCTCCAGGCTTCAGTGCCTGTTACACTTTGCATATATAGAAAGAACACAATAGAATTACAGATTGGGGTTATTATTTATTCACAGCAAGAGCACTGCTTTCACCAACTTCTATCTGCACCTATGGATGGATCAATAATGACCCCGTCTCTCAGTTACCCTAGAACACCTCATCTTCCTTTTGGTCCAGGCCAGCTGTGTCTTCTAGAATGACTGAGCCCCATCAAGATAGCCTCAGTTTCCTCTACCCACTGAATTCCTCAGTTGTCTTCAGAGAATCTTCCCCACCTACCTGGGTTCACACCTGTAATGAGAGCCTCAATGGTCTCTCTCTCTATATATATATATATCAATTTATTAAGGTGTTCTATGGGGAAAACAGACTCACTGATACAGGATAAGGTAAATCCAGTTGCAAAGTCCTTGGAAAGCTGGGGACCAATCACAGGCTGCTTCATGCCATCTGATCAGGTCTTTGCACCCAAGAGAGCTCGACTCCCTTTCTCCTCCCTTTTAAGTGGCAGATAAGAAGCACTGCCTCTATCAAGCCAGATAGTCCAAGGTCATGGGTGAAGTGAATTCCCACTACACGCACCTTCTAGCCATTCTACCTACCAAGTTTGCATGGGGACAGGAGCTGCACCTTTCATATTCAGGTTTCTCATTACCTGACATTGTCATCTTCAGCAGACCCTCTTGACTTTCCTTCCACCTACCCTCCCATACTGCCCAGCTAGCAGGGCAGTAAGGACCCACAACTTCAGCCCCAGGCCTAAAAGCCAGCCTCTTCTAAAGAAGTAGAGAATTGATGCAATGGTCTGATGACTGAGAGCCTCTGGGTCCTAGGGGAACTGAAACCTTCCTGTCTCTTCTATATGACTTGCCCCTGCAAGTGTGTTATTGTCTCCCAGACTATTTTATCTCTGTTAGGGTTGTTGCCACAAATAGTATGATTAAAAAAAGAGAAGATAAAAAGAACCATTTCAGTGAGTCAATGAGATAAAGGCTCTAGTCAACAGCCCACTTTGAAGCTATCGTAAGGATTCACTTAAACCTCCATAATTCTTTCCTTTGACAGCACTCATATTTGGATCCATTATATACTTGGAAAGGAAGAAGGGAGGAGCTTGGGGAGTCAGGGTAGGAATTACTGCTTGATTGTGGATTACAGTAGTCCTATGTCCTATTTGGTTATTTGGTTTGGAGCTGCACCAGCACTGAACCTGATCCATAAAACACAGCATGTAGTAGCCCCAAACTTCACGTTACTTACCTGCCAGCATGGAATGAGGAGTCTGGAGCCAAAGATGAAGATGTCAGGAGAAATGGCCACATGGGCTTTCTGACAGAGGCAGCCCTGGACACATGCTTTGTCTGTCTCTTTGACTTAAAGCATTATTTCATGACACAAACATTTATTTAAAATATACCTTGTGACAGAATATTTTGTTAAATAAAACATGGTATCTTCCTTTAAAGAGCCATTAATCCAGTCAAAGATCACATGGATCCTATCTCACACCTAAGACCCTCTCCTGCTTGCTAACACCTTGGAGGTGTGTGATAATGTTATTAATCATTGTTATTAATATCAATATCACAAGGGCTAGCGCAGGGATACATCCACTGAATGCCAGGCTGCATTCTGAGTACTAATTCACTTTAACCTTAGAATAGCCTTACAAGGTAGGCTATTATCATCATCCTTGCTATTTTAAGGTTTAGGAAACAGAGAAGAGAAAGATTAAGTAACTTGTCCAGTGGGATCCAGCTAGCAGGTAACAGGCGTGGTATTAGAGCCTAACATTCTAGCTGCAGAGTTCATGTTCACAGCCCTGCTTCTCAAGTACCCTAAACTTCTTACTTACTTACTTGAGCATCCCCTAGTACTAGCATGGTGTTTTTTATACCTAACCACCATCTAGGTTGGAAATTAATACCTCTTCCTTGATATATCTTTAGCTTTATGTGATAGTGGACACCTGAGAATACAATGAAAGTCATCACAAAGCAATAGGCTACAGTGCTGGGGCAGCAAATCTCTATTATCCGGGGACAGTGGACATGACCTCTTAATGAATCTGTGTTCATATAGGTGCTCCCGAAGGGACAAATGCCAACGGGCCTGGGAAGCAAATCGATTCGCTGCCAGTATCAGCCAGTGCATGAGCCTTGAGGTGCACCCCAGCAGCATCTCTGTGTCAGATCACAGCCGGCTGGTGAGTATGCAGCAGGGAGGACGGGGACACAGAGGACACTTCTGTAATACCTGCACATATTAATCAGAATTTCAGTGCTTAAAAAATAATAATATAAAAACCTATGGTACAGTACCTAACAGCACATTCTTAGGACATAGTATGATTTCAGTCTTCTGTTTGTTAATTATTCAAGAAAGCCTTAGCTTGCCATTGTGTTTGGTGGGCAGGAGAGAGATTAAAGAAAGACTGAGACTTATTCAAAGTGTATGCTTAAAGAGAATATTAAACAAAGTAAAAATAGCCCTCAGCCACCTGTCAAGACACAACCCAAAATATTCTGTGTCCTTAGGCCCTGACTGCAATTTCATTGTGAAGGTTTTATGAGCATTCATGAATGTTAATTAGTTAATGAACCTTCCATAGTTTCAGTTCATTCATACCCACCAGGAGGTTTGGGCTCCAGTGATGCTAATGAAACAATCAGGGAGGTTGTGCCTATTGTGGAAGTTGAGGACAAACTCATTGAAAAGTGGCCTGAATTCAGAACACTTTCCAAATTCTGAAAGTCTAGTTTTTTTATCACTAAAATGAGGCTCTGCAAATTTAGCCAGGCTGGAGACTGCTGTTCTAGATGGAGTTCTTAGGTGGCATACATTATTTAGCCATCAGTGACCCTTCTTTGATCCCCTGTGCATCTTGTGAGTCTCCTGCCCCACACCATGGCACTGCTGGAAAGTAGAAAGCCCAGAGGGAATAGAGGAGCAGAAGCTCTGGAGAATACAGCTTCCAAATAAATGGGTGAGTGGTAGCTGGGGAAAAGATCTACGTCTTCTACCATCCTGATGAAGCTTACATTCCAAGGAGCCCAAAATAAGGCCTGTGATAAAGTCTCAAGCTTATGACTCACTTGCATATGTGCTTTGCAATTAATTTCTATATCAGATAGAGCAGGGTCTGAGATGCATATTAGTACAAATCCCCTTACTTCCTTAAACACCAAGTGCTTTCTGATGCTGGACAAGATTGAAGAATTAACAGTAACAATCTTTATGAAAACCACTGACCCCACACAACCATTTGTTATTCTAATTGCTCAGCATCAAAAATGGAAGATCACTAGACCAATGCCCTTCTCTTATAGACGAAGTCAAGGAGCTCCCTGAGCAATTGGTCCTGGCAGGGAGCCTTGCCTGGGGCCTGGTTCTCCTGAGCTCTTGCTTTCCCCACAGCTCAGCCTGGTTGTGAATGATGCCCCCAACCTCTCTGAGGGTATCGCCTGTGCCTTTGGGAACTTGACTGAGGTGGAGGGACAGGTGTCTGGGAGCCAAGTCATCTGCATCTCACCTGGGCCCAAGGATGTCCCTGTTATCCCTCTGGATCAAGGTAAGGATTATATGCAAAAAGAGCCATTTGTGTCATGGTAAACATAGGAGTCACAAATACAGACATGAAGCTACTTGACCAGTCTTCACATACAAGATGCTAATATTGGCTTACATAACTTGTTTGAGTTTGAAAGCACTGTGCTATGCCCTAAGTGAGATTCAAGGAGGAAAATGTTCATTCCTCCTGGGCTGAGAATGCATAATGTGCACTGTGCCCACTTTCTGTCCCTTCTAGGAACAGGTGAGATTCAGGCAACAGATTGCATTGAGCTTTCTCCACCAAACTTGGCTTGAAGGATTCTGCTAATATTCTGAAATTCTTTCAGTAATTGAGTATGCCTAACCAAGCCAAGGAACTCATAGAATTGGTTACTGAGGGATAATCTGGTAGGGATTTTCAGGGGCAAAGCATGTTCAGGCAGCCTTTCTCTATCTATACTTCTGGGAGGCTCTATGACATGGTCTTCCCCCCAGGGTGTTCACTGGACCCCAGGTTCACACTCTGTCCTCTCTTGCAGACTGGTTTGGCCTAGAGCTGCAGCTGAGATCCAAGGAGACAGGAAAGATCTTTGTCAGCACCGAGTTCAAGTTCTATAACTGCAGTGCCCACCAACTGTAAGCATGCCTCAGAAGGATCCTTGCCTGGGTCTGGATATGAGTATAGGGTTCCACTTCCTCCCTCTAGGGCAAGACTTGTGCAGTAGTCACATTAAAGTCTCTCTGGTGTAGGGGGGAGGTACATGCTCATTTGAATGGCAATCACTCACCACAGCCCCTTATCTCATTCCTTTGGCCTCACCCCAGTACACTCTACCTCCAGTTCTAAAGCTAGAATGGCAAGAGAGGGGTCCTGACCTAGGAGCTGTAAGAAGATGTCTTCACTTCAGCCAATTGGCAGTGGCTTTGAAGGCAGGGACTGACAGTGAGTGTGGAGGAGTCCAATATCCGCACAAAGGAGGACAGACATAAGGACAGCAGCCTCTCTCAGCATCCAGTGAGAGGGCCTGGGCTGGAAGAGGCAGAAGAGGCTTTAACTTCAGTGTGCAACATATCCCTCCTTAATATATATTATGAGTAAGACAGACAAGAGGAACAAGAGGTGGAAATGGCCAGATGCAACAAAGGCAGGGCAAGGAGACTAAAGCAGAACTGGATAAAAATGACCACTACCCACTATATCCCAACCCCAGATAAACCTGCTTGGGAATTGCAGGCTTCTCGAAGGGAGGACCTGTCAACCTTCATAATCTAAAGCAGTGGTAACAGAATCTATTGTTTGTGAGAGTATCTGTATTACCATGGCAATCCAGTGTGATGTCACCATATTCAGTGGTAGATTTCTATGGCAAGGAAGATATTGTCACAGGCAGCAAGTTTTAGCAGAAAAAAAAGCAGGCCTCCTCGACAGCTAAGATTCTATTTTATTGCTCAACTTTGTTTTACCCTTCTCTACTCCTGGAATTTGATTAAAAGTCTGAGTATCAAGTTCAGTTCCCTATTTTTAATATGGTAAGCTGAGACCCATAGATAATAAGTGCTATGATGACTGACAAAATCAGCCAATGGAAGAGCCTGGTGGGGTCCAACAAACACCATTTCTTTCACCCTGGTTGATATTCACTATTTACTTGTTGAATCATACGATAGTATCAAGAATCTATCATTGATGCAGTACATGAAATAGCATTGACTCAAACTCAGAAACAAGGTGATTTTAGACATGACTGGACCTGAGGTGTGCATGACTAGAAAAGAATCCTTTCTGGGGTATATATGGGCCAAATCACCTCACACACCTCATACCTTATACTAGTCTGAGACCCCTGGATGGAAGCCCCTACCACCCAGACTTAATAAGAACCCCACCAGGTGGCGCCAGATTGCAGACCTATTTCTGTTCTTAACAGCTTGGTACAGTTCTGAAAAGCAGAACTGTACTAAGTTGTTATATATAGAAGCTGAGGAGGAGGAAGGCCAGAACTCTCAGTATGTTTCCATCAGAGTAGTCTGCACACACACACACAGCCTCCAGGTGAACCCAAAGAGGAGGAAGTGCTCTCTGTGGAAAGAACATTTATCCCATAGGCATAGGCTATTGCTCCAGGCCAGGACCACTAGAGATATGGGGCAAATGCAATACTATAACTTTCCCAAGCTCAGTAACATAGGTAATGTGAACCAAATCACTAATACTCTGTTATTCAAGAGGTTGAAATAATAGGTGATTTAACTTCTTCAAAATAATAATCACATTTAACATGATTCTTTCCAAAACCATTTCCTATTCATTATCTCACTTGACACCAAACAGCCCTGTGGACCACACAGGAATGTCTTTTACAGACAGATGAAAAAAATTTAATTCGCAATGCGAGTGACTTACTCAGACTGACATCAATGTTGGCAGCAGAAGCAAGATTATAATCAGATCTGCCTAATTTCTTCCTCTGCACTCTTATAGCTACCCTGACTGATAAGCAATGGTGTGCTGGCATTAATATCAGCAATCAAATTTTTAAAAATATAATGCATAGTATTTACCAATTTCTATAATTTAAATGCTTCCACCATAGCCAATTTCAGGCCATCAGACTGAAATTCTAGCTTGCAAAATTCCTGAAAATATAAACTAGCACACCTACTGCTACTGTTTTACAGGTTAAATAATTCCCACTGAAGTCCCAGTTCATTCCTAATTGTCTGGCCCCATGAACATCTCAGCTGCAGAATCTACAATTCTCAGTACTAGAATATGCTCCACTAGTTTACCCTCCCAAGAGTGAGATGAGGATGTAAGGATAACAGCCTTCTTTCATGACAGGCCTGCATGACCCTCTTACTGTCTCCTCCTTGCAGGTGCCTGTCCTGTGTCAACAGCGCCTTCCGCTGCCATTGGTGCAAGTACCGAAACCTCTGCACACATGACCCCACCACCTGTTCCTTCCAGGAAGGCAGGATCAATGTTTCAGAGGTAAGAAGGTTATCTATGGCATGACAACAATCCCAGACAACCAGCCCCTTTGCACTGCAGATGGTCTGTCCAGTGGTTTAACCATCTTTTGTCCTGGCCTATCTTGGTCACCTTATCAGAGATTCTTCATGTTATAAATAAATGATATTATAAAGCTCAAGAAAGTAGCAACCAATGCCCCCCCCCCATCAGCAGAGGCTATATCTGCTAGACTGCTAAGACTACATTCAAGAGTGTAAAGGTGACTGCCAGTTGAAACTAAAAGCTCAGAGGAAGCATACCCAACAAACAGACTCCATGCTCTGAGAGAGTGTGATGAATGCTGTCTATTCTTTGAGCCTAGCCCTTTGCTTGGCTGTAGACTTACTGTGCTTCAATAGAACATTCACTCTCAACCATCTTTTCATGCCAACTTTTCTTCCAACTCTAAAATTCAATGATTCTTTGACTCTGATGTATTACTGGGTGGGTGGCCTTGGAGACAGAGAAATCCAGCTAGTAAAAAGCACCAAGCATTGCCAAAAGTCCTATTATATTATCTAGTTGAAGCGCCTTCCCTAAAGTCTGACCAGCCTTTGTCATTGACACAGTAAAATATCATGTTGTTCACCTTTACTGTGAATATTCCACTTAGTAATTATTCACTAAGGTTGGTTCTCTCACATTTCCCCAATATGCCTCAGCTCCATGAAGCTGCTTCTTCGATTTCCCTTTTGTCTAGTGTTTTTCATGCCCAAGGGTAGCCAATTAGGACTAGACAATTAAGACCTTGTATACTCACACACACACACAGAGAGAGAGAGAGAGAGAGAGAGAGAGAGAGAGAGAGAGAGAGAGAGAGAGAGAGAGAGAGAGAGAGATTCCCCTTTTCAGTATTTTGGAAAAACTTGCAGATATTAAGGCATGACCATAGAGTTTTCATATACTGCTGAGAGTGAATGTTCTATTGAAGCACAGTAAGTCTACAGTCAAGCAAAGGGCTAGTATCTAGTTTTCTAGATATATCTCCCTCCTGCTGGAATGCTATACTGATCTTAATGGACACTGGTTATGAATTCAGGCTTGGGATTCTGTGGCAGTTTGAAACTAGTCTTCTTGCTGGTAGTGGGACAGAGGTTAACACAACCTGGGGGCCAATGAAAGAATTGCCATGGGAAGCAAGCCACTACAGAAGAGCTAGATCTAGGCAGTGGGAGGTTAGCATTTTCTGTCTTAGAAATGGACCTTCACCATGGCTACTAAAGTCCTGAAGTTCCTTCATAAACTAGAAGAGAAAACTGGGAACCCAGGGAGATGGTACAGATGGTACAGATCAGGACAAGAGCAACTCTGTATCTGTGGAGGCCACCCTAGCAGGCAGATAGAAATCCAGAGCCAAGCCTGAGTGACCTGCAGCTGGAGCAAGGGCAAGCAGATTGTCACAGGGAGCAAGACAAATAAACTATGGTGGAGAGACCTGAGGGCTGAGCCCCAGAGGGCTAATTGGAAGCAGGCCCAGCCCCCTTCACCACAAGGAACCACTGAAGCATGGCTGCTCCTAGGCAGCAAGTGAGAGATTTGAAAGTCCCAGAGAGCTGGCTAGAGAGAAGCCACTGCCTCCCTGTTAGCAGGATTCAGTGATCACCAAAAGATCTTGGGGGCAAACCCCAGTCTAATTTTCTCTCTTTGGTGTCTGTGCCTTGGGTTGGAAAGCAGCATTGTTCTTGTCCCCTTTATCTCCCCATCAGATTGTGTAGGGAGCTGCTCTCTTGTCCTCATGCATGCTGGCTATTGGTACTGCACAAGTACTGAATGGAGGCTGTGAGGGAAGCCCAGAATCCATCCTGTTGGCTTGACTCAGCAAAGGAAGTGGAGGGCAGTTTCCCAGCATAGTGGCTTAGGGCCACTTTCTCAAAGTCCTAAAATACAACTGAATCTTTTTATAACACATTCCTTCCTGGTCAATGGCTTCCAGGCTTAGCTTTTTTTTCTGTTCAAACCTCTGCTTTAGGGGACCCTATTCCCCAAAGTTTGAAGAATACAAAAGTGTGTGTGTCCAGCTTGGGTCAAGTTATTTTTAGGGGTTGTAAATCCTTATATATCATTTTGTGATTACTAGAATATCTTTTTTTTCCAATTCCATCAAGCCCCTCCTCCAACTTTGAATCAAAATTTCATGCCTGTATACTTGCAGAAGCAATGTATCACTGATTAGCACCGCCAATTAGCACCACCGATTAGCAGCACTGCAACGGTCACGCCTCATGTGTTCATAGTTCTGCACCTGTGGCACAGTTCTCAGTGTGCCTTCCCAGGACTGTGCCATCAGCATCACCTGCAAACTTGCTAGAAATTCAAATTCTTGGGTTTGGGTGCAATCCCAGATGAAGCTGAAGATTGAGAACCATTGACAGATGGCATTTCAGTTGATTCTCTAAGCTGAATGCAGTTTCACATAACTCTTATTTGACATCTGTAGTGACCAGAATGCCAACAATTTAGGGGTATTGCCCAAGGCTATGGAGAATTCAGCATCCAGAAAAAAACTGACTAATTTGCTCTCTCAGAAAATTGGGGCCTGTAAGCATGTTGGTCTCCATGACCACAGTTATGGTTGCAGGCATGACTTTGATCTGACCCCTTGCTGTTGGTCATGAGGGTTCAGTTGTGGCTGGACCAACACAAATCTATCTCCACAGATGGAACTACTTCCCATGGAAGGGTCAGAAGGGCCATTTTTCAGGAGCTTCTGGGCCAATATGCTTGTGCCTGACAAGGAAGAACTGATAAGCTGAGCCACAGCACATGTAATTCTGAAACAGGAATACAGTAGCTTATATCTATTGGGTATTTTTTATGTGTGCATCACCTTATTTGTAAAGAAATTTCATGTACTTTTGACTATTTATTAAGCTGATTCTGTAACAGACAAAACTGAGGCTCAATATTCCTCTGATGGTTGGTCTGACAAATGCAGATAATCAGAACTCAATTAAAGTGCCTTTGAACAAGCTAGAATCTCCTGACTCTGCCACATATGTACATATACAAGCCACACACAGTAATCATATTAACAGTTGTTAACCCAGCCTGTTACCACACAATCACTGCATACCCTCTTTTATGTAATCTAGTTGTCAGGTATTACTAAAACCATTTTGTACATGAAGAAGCAGAACTTCATCCGGACCATCTCTCAAGCCCTTTGAAGGTGCTAAGCTTCATCTTCACTGCGCCCTCTCCCACTTAGAGCCCTCCAACTTTCTGACGACTACCTAGACCTCTATCTCCCTGCAACACAGTGTTAGCAGGTAGTGTGCACAGGAATATGTACAGCTATCAGCCTTGAAAGCTCATCTCCCTCCACAGCTGGAACAGACCTAGTGAGATATAGATACATAAATATCTTCTTTACACCCATCCCAAGGGAAAGATAGAACCAAATAAATCCGATTAGCTTCCCAGGATGCTGGCTGCTGTCACTCTTTGAAGTCCAGTGGGTGAAGATAATGCCATTTCCACATGGAAGAAGTACTTTTGAGAACTAACAAGTCCTCAGTACAAAATCAGGGGGAATCCCAACCTAACTGAGTGGGCAGCAAGGCTGTGGCCCTGCCTCTTACCCAGCCCTGGGATGTTCCCAAACAAGGCATCTGTTCACCTTCATTTAAACTGAAATACCAACTGAGAAGACTTGGCTCCAGTGGGGGATAGACAGAGGAGATAAGATGACCTAAAGTTATTATTGGGAAGTCTTCAGGGTCAACAGGGGCCAACGATATTTTAAGAATGTTAATGAACATCTTAACATTCTACAAAAAAAGTTATTTATGGTTATTGGGGGTTTTTTTTGTCCTTAGGACAAAAACATTCTCTCCTCTCTCTCTCTCTCTCTCTTTCCCTCTCTCCTTGTTCTCCTCCTCCTCTCCCTTTCTCTCACTCCATTGTGTGTGTGTGTGTGTGTGTGTGTGTGTGTGTGTGTGTACAGAAACAAGTGGCATAGGAATGGCTTCAGATGGAACCTGTCACTTTCCCAAGCCCCAGATGTACTGAAGTTGCAACAACTCTTGAGACTTCCTGACTGTCGATTCTCTTGCCTCTGCCCTTGGCCTCACCATTGTCCTTTCTACCCCAAACTCCTTCCCTTCACCAGTTATCTCATGGATCCATCTCACAGACCAGGTATACATCTTTTTTGTTACCAAAGATGCAGATTGTGTGCTGGGAACGCCAACCACTTCTTTCTACCCTAGGAATAGAAGAAAAGTCCTTTTCTATCTGGCCCCAGAGTGACTGCCAAATAAACAAAGCCCAATGCATCCTTTTGCTACTAGGCCAATCTTGAGCATGTTAGGTATTAGGAAAGAGCCTATTCATCATCTTTAAAACTAATTTTAGAAGACCTAAAAGAGCATGCAGAAGTTTTCTAAAATTCTATTCTTTGAAAAAATGTAATTTATAAATAACTTCTGCCCATGACTTGCCAACTTCTAAGCTAGATATACATTGAGTATATTCAGCTATCCCTCCACAGTCATAGAGGACAAGGACTAGTTCCAGAACCTTTTACAGATATGAAGTCCCCTCTGTTAAACCATGTGATATTTTCATAAAACCATACACATTCTGTCCTGTATCTTAAATGATCTTTAGATTACTCAGAATCTATCACTCTGTATCAATGCTGTATGGGCAGCTGCTTTCTTTATTTGGGAGATAATCACAGTGGGGTCCTTGTATATATCTAGTACAGGTATAACTTTTATTTTCCAAATATCTTTGGTCCTTGGCTGATGGAATCAATGGATAAGGAGGGACAATTATGGGGAAATTTTTGTCATTAAAGGTTTAAAGGATTCTACAGTCTTATTTGCTGACCTGAGACATCATACTTCCAAAAGCATATCTTTAAGAGTCTAGGCCTCCTGAAATTTAAATTTGTTTTCTGAACTCATTAGAGAAACAAGAATTTGTCTTTTATAGCACTTGGTTCCAAATTTGAATTAATCTCCTCTCTCTGTCTCTGTCTGTCTGTCTGTCTCTCCTCTCTTTCTCTAAGCCTACACACACACACCCCACAGCATTATACATCAGACTTACTTCTATCATAAATTCTAACCTGTTAGATTCTGGCTAGATTTTTAGCTTCTGACTGGATGTTCTTCTTTTCAGTGTGATACCTGGGTTTCCTGGCTATAAATCTGTGAAAGACTCTGTCAAAAGTGCCTGCAGGGGATGAAAGTAAAAGAGCACTAAAGAGCAGGTTTATGAGTCAGCAGCTTGAGCAACTGGCACCTGAACTAGGACCCATCTGTTCTGGTATTCCTTCTGATCCAGTCCCTCTCAGAAATGCTGCTTGCTGGAATCCTCCTATGCAGTGACTGACAGGCAGGAGTGGCCAGCTTACCCTGGAAGTCTTTCTAGTCCTCCCAGACAGGGTTAAATAGGAAATTCCCCAGGCTCCAGCTCTGTATAAATGGTCATGCTCCTCAATAGATAAGGCTGTGCCTTTAGGAAATTATGGAGCTCCAGAAACTGTGGCCACCTAGAGTCCTAGCTTGGGAATCAAATTGCTTCTCAACTTTCCCTTATCTCTTACCAGCCTCCAAACTTAAAATGAAAAAGAAACTACAGAATTCTTTTGTCTATTATTTTATTTTCTTCTTTACATTCACCCTCCTGCAAACAATGGCTAAGTATCCACTACACATCTGACACAAGATGAAGACTTGGAATGTGGGGTGGAAAAGTTCAGGTCCTTCAGAAGATCACAGCCCAGCAAGAAAAACAAGTCCACAGAAATTGTAGCCCCACAGATTCAGTGCAAGCATGGGCAACACCTAGAGTTCTGCGTGAAGCCAGTGTGAGAAAGGGTCTCAGCCTTCCTGAGCCAAGTTGGAAAACTGGGTATTTGATGCTCAGCTATCTGACTAAGTTGAGGTAGAGCAGAGGGCAGGAAGAAGACGGCAGTGGTGGGTAGAAGTTAGTCTTTGATAAGGAGAAAAGCATGTATAAAGGTCCAGGTTTAGTGTTAGTATGAGAAATGGCACTACAGAACTATGTGTTCAGTATGTCCAGACTTTGATGTACAAGAATGAACAGGTTTAGAGGCAATTACAGACCAGAGTATAATAGGTTTACAGCTGGAATCTGAAGGAAAAAAAAGGGACTGTGTATGTCCACACAAAGGAGCTGACTAGCTCTGTAGATCTTCAGTAGAGATTACAATTGCTCAACAGCCTGTGTTACACAAGGCTTCTAACAGGGATGGCTTCTGCTATCTGGAATTTGAGACTGTCCATGCCTTGCAGAAAGTCAGGCAGAAAATACCAGCAGTATCCTCTTGTAGCCCCATGAGCCCCAACATGTTCCCAAAGTCCCTCTAGGAACTAGTGTCCAGAGAACAGGGAAGGTGGAGCCTCCTTCAAGAACTCCCTAACTGATCCCTGCATATTAGACATGTTTCCATGTGAAGAGTTTCCACATCCTCCCTGTAGGGGGCAGAGAAGGCAACAAGACTCTTGTTATGTTGGACCTCTGCCTCCAGACACAATGGAGGAAAACTGATCTCTCCTCCTCTCTCTCATGCATCCTCCTCATAGCCCCTCCCTACCACACTTCCCTATTTGGATTTTGTTTCCCAAAGCAGCATAGCATTCACACATGGTAATGAAATGAGATAAAAGGCCAGAGCAAGGATTTAGAGCATATCTGGGGGGGTTGGGTGGGTACTTGATCCCCCTTCTGGAAAGCCTGGCTCAGCTGGAACTGAGACAGCTGAGGCTGTAGATAACCGCTGCCTCAGGCATCAGACAATGTAAAGGGCCAAGGGGCTGGGGAACCAGATAAAACCAGAGGTGGGGTGTCTGAGCTGGGGACATGAACCCATGGAGGCTCTTTCATTTAGTCTCCAGAGATAAAACCCACAGTTTGCCATAAGGATGTTTGAAAGTTAATTCCTAAATTGTAATACACACCACCAAGATTAGGATGCCTTGTGGAATAGTGTTGACAATATCAAAGCCCAGTAGGAAGAAAAGATTTCATCCCCTACTGACTCAACATACCTCTTAAATAAGGTGCAGCTCTTCTCATGGGCTACCCACCTGGAAACAGGAAGTTCCTGACTGGCATTAGGTTCTACCCCTCTTCAGGCTTAACTCTGAGAACTAATGGAGCTCTCTGCTTGTTCACTTAGGACTGTCCCCAGCTTGTGCCCACAGAGGAGATTCTGATCCCAGTTGGAGAAGTGAAACCAATCACCCTCAAGGCCCGGAACCTTCCCCAGCCCCAGTCTGGCCAGCGGGGCTATGAGTGTGTGCTCAACATCCAAGGGGCTGTACACCGAGTCCCTGCCCTGCGCTTCAACAGTTCCAGTGTGCAGTGCCAAAACAGCTCGGTAAGCAGCTCACACATATGCCAAGACCTTAGATCATGTAGGATCACAGGCAGTGCCCACATTACCAGGGAAAGAGAAACCTGTAAGCACCCTGAGGCAGTGAGCCATGTTCTCAGAGGAGAGAACTCTCAAGGGAACCTTAATGGCAGAAGTTGAAATTTGGAGATTCTTCTGAAGTTAAAGAACACATTTTTGCCATTGGGGAAACTTCTGCCAAAATCAACCCCACCAACACCCTATCCCCATGCAATATGTGAGAACACTGGTGGGCATCACTGGGGTGAGAATGGGCAGAAAGGGGTGGGAGGAGAGGAAAGAGATGCAGCATTTCAAGAGCCAAAAGGGTTAATCCTGCCCAGAATGGTGGACAGAAAGCAGGAGGTGTTTAATTATAATTCCAGCCCAGAGAAGATCTTTTTATCTGCCAACTCCCTGTCTCTGACTGTGGGGGGTCAGCTCAGAGATGAGGGACATGACAAAGGTGTTGAGGGAAGCTAATTCGCCTGGGAGAGATAAAGAGAATCTGGGCCTCTTATCAGGGAGCTGTCAGATTCTGGGGTCACAAGCGTTTGATAGAATTTGTAATCGGTGCCAAGTGTGCAGGAAGCCAGGCTGAGAAAGAGAGCACAACAAAGGAGAAGGCATAGGAAGGCTGGGCAGGAGAGCAATGGTGGCGTGCCCTCCAGAGCTAAGTGACCAGAAATGGGCAGCCATAAAGAGGGGCTGCCCAGGAGACTTAACAGGGTACAGTGAGGACGGGGCCACCCAGGAGGTTGTGAAGGGCTTGAAGATCCTCTGTGAGGTCCGAAGAACAGAAGACTCAGCCTCTCTAGGGATTTTTTTCTGGTGTGCTATGAGATCCCCAGGAAGATGTGAGCACTTTCTTTATTAGACACTAATCCAAGTAAAACCTATCTGCAGAGGGGGAGCACAAGGCTGGGGAAATAGCACAGTCAGTGGAGTGCCTGCCACCCAAGCTTAAGGACCTGAATTTGGATCCCCCATACCCACATAAAAATGCTGGTCACAAAGACTCAACTATAATCCCAGTGCTGGGAGTGGAATGGTGGAAGATCATTGGAGCCCATTTGGCAGCCAGTCTAGCAAAATCTATGAACTCCAGCCCAATCTCAGAAAATGGGAGAATAATTAAGGAAGACACCCAGCCTCAGCCTCTGGCCTCCATATGCATTATGCACATACACACACTTGTATACACAAACACATCAAAAATTCATCTCATACACCTGAGAGACCAACCAGCCACTCCACAACTGTTGCAACATGCCCTGTTATAGGCTCTAGGTGTGAAAGACCAGTGAGGACATTAACTTTGAGTCCCCAAAAGTAGACTCTAGAGAGAATAAATGCACCCATGAAAGAATGCATTGTAGTTCCTGGAAAGTGCCACACTAAAGACAGAAGATAGCAACATCAGGAGTCCAAGGCTGGGGGTGTGGGGGACTGGGAGGAACATAAGAAAGGACACAGAGGATGTATAAGAACTAGACTTAATGAACAAGGGTAAGCTGAAAGAGTGGCAGTTGTAGGGAGAAAGCAACATTCCTTTTGAGATGCAGACTCAACCAATATACAAAGAGGGTCTTCAGCAAGTGTGTTTAGGGCTGATGGATTCAGCAGGAGAAAGGGGTAGAGATGGAGGAGACCTGAGCTTTTTCAGATTTCAGAAAGAACTGAAGGCTAAGCCAGAGGCTTAGGAAAGCTCCTGGTAGCCTTACTGACTACAAGTCAGGGACAAGGTACCATAGGGTCCCTTTGGGAAGCCTGGGGAATTGCTTTGCAATCTGACTTACTATGACAGACAGCCTTGAGAGATGTGTGCTCCTGTCTTCTCCCTGCAGTACCAGTATGATGGGATGGACATCAGCAATTTAGCAGTGGACTTCGCTGTGGTGTGGAATGGCAACTTCATCATTGACAACCCTCAGGACCTGAAAGGTAAGCAGCTGCTTCCGGGTACAAGTTTGATCTTTTCATGACCTTGGGAAAGGCTGGGGTTCGGGAGATCGGAGCCGACTGCTGTTGTGCCTTGAATAGGACACTCCCTCTGCCAGAAGAGCTCTTCAGAGACTCCTAAAGCAACATTTGAAGCCATCAAAGGAGTCCTGTTGGGAGCCCTGTTTTATTACAGCCAGAGCATTCGCCAAGCGGCTGCCCGTTCTTCTGCACTGTTCTCTGGCTCCTGGTAGCTTTGAAGTATCTGTGGAATCTGACCTAGGAGAACAGCAGGCAGAGCATCCTGCCAGGTTCCCTGGAAATGGAGATACTGCTTTCATGCAGGCTCTCCTTTCCATGTTCCCAGCCCTGGTCACTTTCACAGCACAAAGAAGGCTTGTACGTCTGTGCTGTAGTCCTGAGACTGGCGAGGGATTCCTATGCTAACTCAGGCTCACATCTGGAGCAGAGAAGCTCAGTAAGGGGGGGGGAGGAGGGTTAGAGCAAGAGGGAAACTCTAAGGCTCCTACCCTGTAAGCTCTCATTCACTCATCCAGAAAGCAGGTCCTGGCAGGCCCACCCTCAGGGCAGCCCTTCAGAATGACCCAACTACTGAACACGTGTCATATAAAGCATTCATTAAACAATTCATTTGAGTTCTTTTTATTACTTAGTAACTCTAAATGTATGCTATTATTATTCCCATCCTATAGATGGTGAAGCTGAGTCATATAGTTATAGTTAAGTGCTGAAACAGTCTGACTTCAGAGCTGGCATGCAACTTAGTACACACCAAGATGAGGACTTATCGCCACTGCTGCTGGGCTCTGAGTGGGATTTGAAGCCCTTCCCCCATTGAGAGCCATATATCCTATTATACTTCAAGTAAATGAAATTGTCATAGCCTCTGCTTCAACTCCTGGGTCACCCCCTGGGCACCAGAAGGGCAGTTAATGGAAGGATAGGGTCTGCAGATGCCTCATCATCTATGGAATACAGACAGCTTCTTGTCCAAGGTACACTGTTAAAGTCAATGCAACCTACATTGCAAGACAGACTTCAGTACAGGTAGTTTGTGTTTGCTTGCTCCTAAACTAGATCTTTTTCACCACCAGAAGATAAGAGATATTTTCCTTGCCACGTTAGATCAGTTAGAGCCCAGAGGTTACACCCAGAACCTGGAGGAAAATGGCCAGGTCCAGACTGTTACATCAGACTCTCCTGACATCTACAAGGTTCTGTAGATGCACAAGCAGCCTCCTCATCCCTTCACATGTGTGTCTACTAGATCCTTAGTGTCCGAGAATGCTCTACATGAATTGGGTTCAGTGGGCTACTGTGTTTAAGTATTCAGGTTCCCAAACTCAGCAAACCAAGTTCCACTGCTGGTGCTTCTACTTGAACCCTGCAAGTTTAGACTACATCCTAGTGTCTTCACGCAGGCCCTAGAGGAAAGGAAGACCACTGCTTAAGGTCTTGCTGAGGATTTGCAGAGCTCATGGCTAAAGACTACATGATCCAGATTTATAAATGCCTTGCAAATACTTGCTCAATTTCAGATTCCCTTCACCTGTCCAGTGCCTTGGGGACCACAGGCATAAGAGTACTTAAACTTAGGATGCTGAATGGTCTGTGCAGCTAGAACCGGGAAGCTGAATGGAACAGAGGTATCAGGGAGTGCTATGGAAGAATGAAAAACGCATCTGCCTTGGGGAATGTACCTGACCTCCAGCAGAGGCACAAAGACAGGTCAAAAAGCTTAGGACAACTTGGCTAGACAAGATGAAAAGTGACTTTCTGAGTCATTGCTCAATATCCACCATGGGATTATTTTCGGGAACCTCCAGAATGGCATAGTATTTACACCTAACCACAAACATCTCTAGATGACTTACAATGTATAATTGAATATAAATGTGGGGAAGAGAGTTGTGCATGTTAGTTATTAAGTAATGATAACAAAATGTCAGTCTATACCTGTACAAATGTATCTACTTTTAGATGCTGAATCCATGAGCTGATTATATTAATTTGGAGAATTTGCTTGGAGCTCTGAATTCCTAGTACTAACAAGAAAGGACTAAACCCAGGGCTCATGCCACAACTATACTTGACAGCTAGTTTCTCTAGAGCCTCCAAATCAGAGAAAAAGCAAAGCAAAAAGTTTGCAGAATGATCATGTGACCTATCAAGAACTAGTTTGTCCTCTCTGGGGACATATTCTTCGTCTACACTGGCTGTGATAGGGCTGTGTCATGCTTTCCTTGCTAGCATGCCTCCTACTTCAGCCACCTGGACTTTCTTTAATCCAGGGTACCAACTAAGATTCTTCTCTTCTCAGGACCCACCATCAGCAGCACAGCAAGGTTTACATCAGGATTCGGGCTTGAGACCAGTACCCATAGTAAGCTAGGAGAGTCAATATGATTCTTTTTAACTTCATTTTTACCTGCAATGAAGAAATGAGTTCACTTCTCTAATTTATGAGGGACAGTAGCTTAAGAATACTGTTAGAGTTCAAAGAAAAGATAACAGGTGTGTGTATATAGCATCTAGTATATCACAGGCATTGCCGAATACTCACTGTACAACATTTCATTCAAACCTCCCCCAAACCAACTATTCTCTCCACGTTAGAAATAGATAAACAAGAATCAGAGAAGTTAAATACTTTGTCACACTGATAGGAAGTAGAGAAGCCACAATTAAAGCAGGGATATGATTCAGTCTAGAAGCAGAAACGTTTAACCTATTATTTTCTACTGTACCTCTAGATGACTGCCTAGTCACCTTATTCACTCTCCATGTTTTATTCTTGCAGTGGTGGTGATCCCTGATGTTGTCTGTGGTTGGGGCAGATCTGTTATACCTACAAACAGAGGGTATGTGGTGAGCTTCTGCAGTCCTATCCATGACAGCTCCCTCTCTTTGCAGTACATCTCTACAAGTGTGCCGCCCAGCGGGAAAGCTGTGGCCTCTGCCTCAAGGCTGACCACAAGTTCGAGTGTGGCTGGTGCAGTGATGAGCGCAGATGTACCCTCCACCAACACTGCCCCAGCACTTCTAGCCCCTGGCTCGACTGGTCCAGCCAAAATGTCAAATGCTCCAATCCCCAAATCACAGAGGTAAGTCTCCAACTTCCAAAAGAGAAAGGGACAGCCAGGGACATATGAAAAAAATGTATTTATGGATGAATTCCTGAAGATAGAATATTTGGTGGAGAGATATGCAAGGTCTTGGTGTGTGTGTCCAGGAACATGCATAAGTGACAGGAATATGGTCCATGCCACAATGCAGTACATGATGTGTATACATGTCTGTATACCCATGCATATGAGGGAGGCTGAGCCAGACAAGGACAAGACATTGACTCCACGGTAGAGGAAGATTTCAGAAAGCAGCTTTGGCTTTTCTCATTAAAGATGCTATTTGGGGAACTACAGCTAGTTCAGAGGTGCAAAATTGGAAACTGGAGAAGTAGACAGGCCATATGTTAGCCACATACCATTTCTCAGGATTTTTTCTTGGTCCCAATTTGTTTTGTGCATTTTCATGGGAGTGAATAAAGTAATTAATTATATTTAAAAAATGATGTTTCCAAAATAGCACATTGCAAAGGAAGATGAATTAGTGATAGGGAGAGAAAGAACAACTGCTTGGGTGTGAGTGGTCTGGAGAGGCACGGTTGTATTTAACTCTGATTGCTGTCAACTGTTCCCCCATCAATAACTGTTACTTTTCTTTGAATCTAAATTGTGTATTCTCTATTAAGAACAAAGTCCTTGGCAGGTTCCATGGTGGTCTGCAGAGCTTATTATATCAGAAAGAAACTATTCCTGTCTTCATCTTCCCTGAGCTGATGCACTGTCCCCGTCTCTGCATCATTTCCCCTCAAAGCCGTGCTCCTTTTCCCTGTCTCATGGAATGCTGGGAAACTTCTTGAATTCCTTTCTGACCTAATCAGTTTAAGGAAAACAAAAACCTCAAGATCAAGGGTTGTTGTAGCCTTCAGATGGACTGAACAGAGAGCAGATATTTAGTTAACATGCTTGACTTTGATATATTTAATCCTCATAGCAACTGTAGGAAGTTTTCTCAGCTCCATTTCACAGAGGAGAAAAATGAGTCCCAAATTCATACAGCAGATAAGAGGCAGCACCAGCATTTAAACTCAGATTTAATTACAAAGATACTTTAAAATTCTTCATGATTTACCAAAGGAATATACAGTTAGTGGTGCTTCACCTTAATTAATGTCCAGCCCTTTACTAGTATAGACCAGATAGATATGACCCCCCCACCTCCACATGAGAGTACACTGTGCCAAATGCTTCAACCCCCAAATCACCAAGGTGAGGCCCCAAAGTTCCACAGAAGTTGAACACGAGACCATGGGAAAGAAGTGCAGTGTGCCATTTTGTATGTGAGTGTCTGTGGAGAAGAATGTAGGTGACGAGGAGGGGAGAGAAGTGCTACCTCATGGTGTTGTTTTGTGACAGGATAAGCTTACACAGGTGTAGACTCTGCCCGCAAACAGGGAGTAGCTTTAGTACCAGCTTACATTCAGATGTGGCCAGTACCAGGCCCACTGACTTTTCTGATGGAAGAAAATTGAAAGAGGACTGACATACTGGCCTGTTTCAGTCCCTGCCCTCATACAGCTAGCATCTTGACATCCTTGGAGCGCTGTGCCTTATCTGTTCTAGTGGTTTCTGGCAACGTCCAGCCTGAAAACTTTTATTGTTCCATGTTTTGCAATATGTCTTTCTGCTGCCAATGCTTGTGGTGTCTGGAGCTTAAATCTGGAGAGATTCTGTCATCATCAAGCACTTCCTACCTCCACAGGCTCTGGGACTGCAAAGCCTGGTGGCTGTCTGCTCTCAGCCTGGCTGGAGCTTCTATAAACCCTAAGGCTAGCTGCTCACAGGGAAGCCTCTGCCTCTACCACCCACCCTGTTCACAGACTGAGGACAGGCTGCTGGGTTCACAGAGGACACCCAAATTACAGGAGACTAATTAACCTCCTGAGGTAATTAGGCTATAATTGATTTTTTTCCAGTGAATGTATCAGCAAAAGAAGGTGTCCCAAGACTCCTAATGGTAATTTTCATGTTGAGGATGTTGAGATATAAAAGGGCATCTTTAAGAAGAGACAAATCTGTACTATCCTCCAAACCCGCTCAGGGACATCACTCTAGATAGGACAAATGGCAGGGAGTACCCAGGCCTGTAATGACTAGACTGTTATCTGTCCTATTTTCTTTGATGTTGTATCCCTTACCCCCACCAGACCCTCCTTCACCTGTACGTCATTATGTTTCTTCAAACTGGTTACTTATGAAATAATTTCATATTTATAAAAAGATACAAAAATACTACAAAGAACATTCATATCCTCTTTACCTAGGTTTTCCAAAGTTATCTTACAGAAGCATAATGTAATTATCAGTTAATGTTGATCCAGTAATATCATCTGACATACATGCCTTATTAGTATTTTCCCAATTGTCATAGTGACATCCTTTCTCTGGTCCAAAATCCAATCTAAGGTCTAATCTGGGAACCAGTGTGACGTTCCATTATGACATTGTCTTCTCCCTTTAGTCTTTTAATCTACAGTCCTAATAATGCCCTTCTGTGACCTTCATGATATTAAAGAGTCTAGGCTAGTTATGTTGTAGTGTCCCTAAATTTGGATATACCTAATGTTTCCTCATGGTTTAATTCAGGCTGGATACTTTGGGCAAGAACCATTAAAAGAAAAAGAGCACAGAAACCAACCTGGAGGGGGATCTGAAGGAAATAAGAATCCACAGTTCTTGCTGATGTGAATAGACGAACATTTAATAGGAGGGGAGATATGTCTTCACACTAGAATTCCAACTAATAAATATAGAAAGAATTGTGGAAAAAGAAAGTCACAATCTTTTTTTTTTTTTTTTTTTGGTTTTGCAAGACAGGGTTTCTCTGTGTAGTTTTGGTGCCTGTCCTAGATCTCGCTCTGTAGACCATGCTGGCCTTGAACTCACAGAGATCTGCCTGGCTCTGCCTCCTGAGTGCTGGGATTAAAGGTGTGCGCCACCACTGCCCAGCTGAAAGTCACAATCTTAATGTGCATAACTGTAACTGTTTCAGGCAAGGATGGTCCTTAGATGAAAAGATGAGGTAAAAGTTGATGAGAAATAGGATACTTACACAATCTTGAGCTATTTCACATAAGATTATTAATTGCAATGGGAACAACAGTAGCTTCTCAATGAGGAAAACTGGTCAATCCTCCTACCTTAACCAAAAAAAAACAGTATTCACATCACCAAAACAACCCTGAAGACCTCCTGATAAAATACCCCCTCCTAAAAGAATACAATCTCTTTTCTGTGGCATAATTTTTGCAAGAATAAATAATTTATTCAAAGTAATCTTTAAGAGGAATCAACTCGTTTTCTTCAACTTTCTTGGATAATTTCCTTGTGCTGGCATAGCTTTTTTTTTGAAGTCTCATAATTATGGGACATCTGTGTATTGATAATCTTTGCACATATCTCCCTTATCTTCAGAAAATATGTTGTCCTCAGTACCATCACTTAGGGCAGCTAACCCAAACCACTAACTATATGATCCTTGTAGAACGGAGAGGAAAAAAGGATCTGTGATGGTCTATGTCCAACTGTGCAAACAAAGTATGGCTTCAAGTAGTGCTCTTCTGCATATGAACAGAGAAATAAATGAGACGACCTCAAAGATTCTCTACTGTAAAGATGGAAGTGGGCTCATGAGGACTTATATGAATAGCTGTATTCTTCCCTAACCCTCCTTATCCTACTCTCTTCATAGCAACCAGGGCTATACCTAAAGATCCATCTGTTATAGATGCTCCATGCAGCACAAGTTGTACAGCCTATTGAATTTGCCAGTTTGCATATAGAGGTTAGGACCACCTCAGGACTCACTGTTTGCTCCTTCTCACCAGCTCATGGCATAATAATTATTCTGTCCCCATGGAAGGGCCTGCAAGGTTGCTTTTGTTTCCAGCTGTCACCCAGGATTCTGTGCACATGTTAACCCCTGGAACAGATGTGCCAAGGACTAGAAAGCCTACAGCATGCCTACCCAACCATGTCTATAATATCCCCAGCCCTATAATATCCCTCAGAGCCTTGTGGGACCTCAATGATGAGGTCCCAAACTATTATGAGTCCCCAAACTAGAGATGTGTTACAAGAAGCTGTGAACTGCCAGGATTCAGCAGAAAGGGAAAAGAGTATGTCCTCAGGAAAAGAAACTTGAAGATTTAAAGGGGCTCTGAAACAAATGCAGTGAAGGTCCCTCATCCTGGTCTCTGCTTTTAGTTCCTAGAGTAGCCTAAGAAAGGAACACAAACAAGGGGGTGCACATAACAAATATATTTTCTCAGGTGTCTGGAAGCTACAAGTCCAAAATCAAGGTGTGGATCAGTCCAGGTTCCTGGGAGGGCTATGAGGGAAGATCTGCAGCAGGCCTCTCTTCCAGATACTGGTGCTTTGATGACACACTAGCTTATATACTTGTCACCTCTTCCTCGTGTTCACATGATGACATTCTCTCTGCATATCTGTGGTGGTGCTAGGAATTAGAACGTCAACGTATAAAGGGGAAGATTCATCCCATCAAAATGAGAATTCCAAGAAAGATTGTCACAGCTCACTGAGAAATAAATTCTCTCATCAAAGAATATTTAGTTGGTTACCACCGTGTGCCAGACACTGTGCTTGAATTGGAGGTTGCCACAGGATTGACTGAGACCTGGAAAGGCAGAGCTCCCCCCAGCACAGCCCCAACCTTGAGCACTGGCTAGTTGGATGATATTGGAAGGTGCCTTCTCCATGGGCCATTTTGCTCCCTCCAAAGAGCCTAGAAAAGGAACTTCTCACCCACCCCCTAGGCAACTGTCTCTTCTCTAAAAATAGGACTACAACAGAGTAGTGTATCCAGAGCTAAGGAAGACACCACCTCAGACAATCAGGAGACAAAATTCTAATTTGGGGCTTGACAATAATGATAGCTTTCATTTAATATGACTCTGTTCTGTAGACCGTTCATTCTCACCCTCCAAACAAGATGGTTGTAATTATTGTACAAGCTGGGGGAATGGTGTTTGCAAAAGTCAGTCATTTACCCAAAGTCACACATCTGGTTAGCAACGATACAGAGGTTGAAAACTAGGCCTCTGTTGTCATTGCAGCAGAGGGTATCTTGTGCCCATCTGATGTCAGATCCTCTTGAAAGACACCAACAGATGTCAGACTTACTGAGTACTTCAGCACCCTTTGGTACTTAATTGTCTTCCTACACATAATCAAGTTCAACCTCATTTCTATGAGTATGGGAAACAATTTGAGAATTTGGGGTGTATGTGAGCTTAAAGCAACCATAATTTTCCCTTTAGGCATAGTCATTTATTTAATGCCTCCTCTGAGTATTGTGTGGCATGGAATTGTTTTTGGTCTTTGTCCACCAGTGCAATAGTGGTAGAAGTGAATCTTAGGTTCCCTGGGTTGAGATCTGATCTCTGAGGCATCTCTATCTAGTGGGAGAACCCAAAGGATAGAACCCAGATGGTGTGCGCCTGCAGGCTAGGACAGCGATCAGGCTAAGCAAGGCACAGAAGTCTTGAGAGACAGAAGGAATCACAGAGGTGGCACCTCAGGCAGACTGGAAACCTACCATATTTGAAATCTGAAAGAATATGCCTATGTGTTTCTAAAACCACATGCTGTGTGCTGCATTTCCTAGTAAGGATGTACTGACACCAGGCAATTTCTTCATTGACCACTGTATAAATTTCACTTACAAAAATTTTCAACCTCAGTAACTTCTCCAGCCTCACTAGTCCATGCTTATGGAATAGAAATTCTATTTAACTATCTCAGGTATGGAATTGGGATAGAAAAATCAAGTATAAAACAGTATATATTGTCCTCCAAAACGAAGGATAAATAATTTTTGATATTGTACTAGTTTGAGGTGATCCATCCCTCCTGTTGCCCCTGCTTTCCATGTGCCAAATAATTTCAAGGAGATTGTTTTTACTCAAACTCTTTCAGATGCTAATGCATCTGTGGAACTGCTTGAGAAGCTAGGACAGTTGTAAGTATTTAGTCAAACAGCTGCACCACATATTTTTAAGAAAGACCAAAATCCACCTGCTCAGGGCTGGAGTGACTCATTGGAAAGTTACCAATAAAGAAGTCAGCCAGCTTTCCTGAGAAACAAGCCAGCACTCTGATCTCCTGTTCATTTATTTGCAGGCCTCATTAATATAACATCACTGCAACAAACAGCTAACGGGGGATGGTGTCAGAATGAATAATGGAGTTACTCTGCTGAGATAACAATTAGGTTTTAAATGTACTATCAGCTAAGACAGCGCTAGCAAGGAGTCACCCCAGGCAGGAGAGCTGGAACCATTGAAGCCATAGATTCCTGCAGAGCTCCTCAGTCAGCTATAGTGATTTTGAAGAATGTATACTTGTAGGCATGCATGTATCACACATACACGCATGCATAAATGAATACACGCATGCATAAATGAATGCACGCATACATGCATGTGTGCACACAAACATGGAAAAGCACATGATCATTTGCTATCAGGGACTCAGTGTCTAAATGTGTTTGGGAGGCCAGGGTAGAATGGAAACTTGCATGTGTACAGTTGGCATCATCAAGAACACACAATGCTATAGGAAGGAAGGATTATGAAGAAGGAAGAGATGGCTATATACTAACACATACCCATCTCTCTGCTCCTATAACCCAATCTCTGACACAGAGCATCTAATACACAGGTAGGAATACTTCTCCCTCCCACCCACAAGGTTCTGACATCAGTCTCTCCTTCCTCCTGTAACCTCAGAAAAGGAGATTGACATGAAGACTATAGCGAGGGCTGCACATGTCACAGAGAGACAGCAACAAATGCCACAAGGCAGGATGTGCACTTAAGTCCCCACAAGGCAGGATGTGCACTTGAATCAAGTCCCCGCCAAGGGCATTGCCCATCTGCCTAGGAAGCTCATAAAAAGCAAAGCCATTTTTCCTTCAGCCCTAAGCTAGCATTGTCTCTGCATGAATTTTTTAGTTCTCAGATGGTGATAAGAAAAATAATAGCTACACTCATTGAATGCAATACTGATTGATAGCTCTTATTAAGCCCAATTTAAAGATGAAGGTTATAAACAGTGACAACTTTCTTGACATTACATCAGTTGTTTGACCTTCAGCTGCTTGACTTCAGAGCCCCTCCCCCCTCTTTTGGACCACTAACCAGCTCCCAAATCATGACAGAGACTTCTTATTCGTTATAAATGCTCAGCCTAGCTTAGGCTTGTTTCTGGCTAGCTCTTTTAACTAACTAACTGTTTCTTATTATATTCCTTTTGCCTTGGGGCTTTTTACTTTTCATTCTTTCTGTATATCTTACTTTTATTGCTGCTTATGTCTGCTGGCTGTGGCTACCTGGCTTCTGGTCCCAGGTGTCTCCCTCGTTCTCTCCTCCTCCTTCCTCTTCATTCTTCCCCCAGCCTATGTTTCCCCTCTTATTTATTCTCTCTACTTTCCAGCCCTGCCTACCCTTTCTCTGCTTAGCTACTGGCTGTTCAGCTCTTTATTCAACCAATCAGGTACCTTAGGCAAGCAAGGTGAAACAGATGCAACACATCTTCACATAATTAAACACACATCCTTACATCCTCAAACAAATGCAGCATAAACAAATGTAGCACATCTTTACACAGTTAAAGTAATATTCCACAGCATAAACAAATGTAGCACATCTTTACATAGTTAAATAATATTACACAGCACCCCCTGCCCATGTTTGACCTGGGCATCATCCTTGTCTCTCTTAAGCTCACTTAGACAAATATTATCCTTTATATAGAGACAGAAGAGAGAAAGGAGCCAAACCAAGCTCTTCCAGCCACTGCTAAGATGGGAAGAAAGCCAGAAGTCCCACCCTCAGCATCATCTTGGGAGGCCAAGCATACATGAGTAGAGTGTATGGGGCAAGCCAAATTAGGAGTATGGACAGGGAGAGGATGGATGGTGGGAAACACAAAGTGGATAGAGCAGAAGAAAAGACGATGAGCATCAAAGCCAACAACAGGGCTCCTGATAAAACAGGGAGGCACAGCCTCAGCTGAGAGAAAGAGGCTGGTGCTGAGCAGAGACTAAGGCAGATGCTCATAGTTGATGACTTGGTCTCTGCAGGGTTGGGAACAATTAGCTCAGACTGTGTTACACGGAGACTAAATACACATATTGGATAGACCCACTGCATTCTGTCATTCCATGTGCAATCTTGAGCTGGTTATTTAACCTCCCTGGAATACTATTCTATACCTGTGAAATGAGAATAATAACAGCTCTGCCCTAGTAACTTGTTTTTAGCCCTAAGTAGGATACAATATATAAAGTCCCAGGTGAAATTTCTGTCTCATTCTGAGCACTTCATAAGTAAAGAAACAGCAGGCATCATTATCAGAGAAATCTCCCATTCCTTGGAGGTGATGGACAATTTGTCTTATTACTCCTTGTTCCTATAAGCCAGGAGATAGTCTAAAGAAGACAGTGTTTCTAGAGTGCAAGCCAAGCTTTGGGAATCTTCCATCAAACTCCTCTGACTCTGAGGGAGGCCCAAACTTTGCCCCTCCAAGGCCCTACCCAGGCCCTGCCTGCATCTGTGGTTGTATGCAGCCATCCTAATCACTTCCCTCAGCAGCCAAGCCCCTAAGACCTCCAGCACCTCCCACTCTGCTTCCTCATGCAGCCCTTTAGATCCCCCCATCTGTAATTAATCCGCTGCATCTGCTCTTGCCCTTAAGCAGCTTGTGGCACAGTTCCCTCGAAATGTTCAATTAGTGGCCGCAAGAAAGAGGGCAGTTGTAACAGCGCTGTGCTGCTTTCCAGGTCATGGCACCCACAAAGGAAAACAAACAGGACAGAGTCCAGAAAGACTAGAAACTGAGCTGAAGTGTTTCTAGGGTGCTCACCAGGGCTCCATTTGACTGTACAGCTGTGGAGGTAGGTCTGAGCATGTAGAGAAGTGGATCACCAAACCAAAGGTTTGAAAAGTTTTAGAGGTCCAGAAAACAATTAGAACTTTCTTATTAGTCATCTACTGTGAGACCTTGAGCTGTACCCAAGACATGCTAGTGTTCTTCTATACCCTGCTGTCTCCATTATCCTGGCTTAACATGTGCTAATCAATAGGTGCATGGCAAGGGCTTGGCTGAGCCACTTCATGTTTGAGAGAGTATAGATAGGGTTTATTGCTACTAGACTGAGCCCCAAAGTGTTTCTCTTAGATCCTGCAAAGCACAGGCTACCTTTCCCCTCCACAACTAGATACCAATCATCTTAAGGCAAGGTGACAGGATAACTTAAAGCCCCATTAAAATGCAAATATAGAGTAGATATGGTGGCACCTGCCTGTGATAGTAGTGCTCAGGAGGCTGAAACAGGAGTATCTCCAACAAGTTCAAAGGCAGCCTGAGTTACATGAATGAGAGCTTGACCAAAAGAAAATACACACACACACACACACACACACACACACACACACACACACACACACACACACGGAGAGAACCCCGTAGCAAAAGTTCTCTAAATGGGGAAAGAAACCTCAAGGAGAAAAACAACACAAGCCATAGGAAATATGCCCAAGGTTTACCTTCTGCTAGGTGCTGCCCACAGTGAGTCTCATTAATGGTGTGTATGACATGCAGAGAAATGATGTAATCACAGGTCCTCCTGAGTGCACATTGATTACTTAAGCACTCACTCAAACCCTAGCTTTGTATAGGTCACTCTGCCCAAGAGGATGACAGAAACACCAGGATCCAGAGCAAAGAATACCCACCCCTCCCAGTAAAAGTTTCCAAAACTCTCTTCAGAGGAGGTACAGACAACAGGTGCAGAGGAGGTGAAGGCCAGGGGGTGTTAAGTTCCATCTTTAGCCTCTGAAAGATGTTTGATGAGGAGGTATCTGCTCAGTTCTCCACTCAATGAAGAGTCAAATTAGAAACTGGATTAAATTAAAATAGGAGGATTATGGGAAGGAATTCTGAGTGACTGTGCTAGAACTAGAACTGGAATACACTAGAACACTCCCAAACAACACTTAGGCACCCCTTTCTTCCAGTCATAGTTAAAGAACACAATCTGTTCTAGAACTCTATACAGACCAGCATTTCTCAGTAATGGGAATTGGGGATATTTGTTGATGGTTGGTCTGAGCTAGCCAGTATGCTAAATATTAGGTTACTAAGAAAAGTACAGTCATCTTTGTCCCAAGATAGTCAATGTGCCATTGGTGAAATGGGCAGTGAAAATCCTGTCTGGCCATGGTCTTTGAGGTGGTCCTCAAGGTCCTGTCCTCAGCACCACCACTCTTGGCCAAGCTTGACCTGCAAGAAACTTCTCAGGTATTCTCCCACCTGGTTACTCAGCATCTGCTATGGACTCGTTGATCCACAAGTTCTCCTTCCAGATCAGCAGGAAAATGCATACCATCTCTTAGCTTTCCAACCATCCCTATATACTGCGTTCTTCTCATCTGCAAGTCCTGTGTGTAGGGAAGCTCAGAGCAGGAAATTATACATTGTTATGACCTGATCCCTGAACTAACATGCTGGAGCTTTTCAAATATTAGCTAACTTAATCCTGGCATCCTCCCTTTGAGGCCAGCATTATTATCAGTTTTCAGATGAGGATGTTCAAGGTCACATAGCTCAGGAGTATCAGAGCTGCTTTCCAAAACTCAGGTCTGCCAGACACCAGAGGCTACCTGATCTCTTATTGCTGTAGACACTGTCTGGGTACCAGAAGGTCTCACTTTCTTATCCCAGAACAGTCAGAAATACACAGGCCATCTGAAGCTGGAAGCCAAGATAGGCAAATATGCCCAACATCTGAGCCATGTTTGAGTTTATTTTGCATCAATGGAGGCTTCAGTATTACCCTACTGCCCTCTTACCACCCTCCTACCTTCCCCTGAAGTCCCACTGCTCCTTTTAGATCAGAAAAACCCTTCCTGGGCTTTTGCAGGCAATAACTGGACACTTAGGCAGTTTACCTCTATAGACCCACACAAGAGGCCAGACTTGGATACCAATAGCATCAAGGCATTATGAAGTGATGTCCTAGGCATCCTGAAATTTCATGCTACTTTTAAGAAAAACCCTGAGGACAGAGTCTCACTGGGGAAAAGCCTGGGAACTCACCGGCTGCCTAGTTTGAAATGTTGTCCTGGAGGGGCATTATTCTTTCTTTCTCTGAAGACCAAATCTTTCCCATCAACCTTCCTTCCTGCACCCTGCACAGTTAGTTCTGGGGAGGAATCTGCATGCCAGATTCTTGTGACTCAGGCCACCATATAGATATCATGGCCTTGTACTCTTCTCAGACATCTGGAAAGATTCTGATAGACAGGCTTCTATAGGATGCTTTCCTCTTTTGTTTTGTTCTAAGCACAGACTGCCAGCCTGACCCTCTATGACTTTTGAACTTAGGCAAAGCAAATGTATTGAAAGGCATAGAGAGTTTTTAAGCTTTTGTTTTAGTGTGTGTGTGTGTGTGTGTGTGTGTGTGTGTGTGTGTGTGTGTGTGCGTGCGTGCGTGTGTGTGTGTGTGTGTGTGTGTGTGTGTGTGTGTGTGTGTGTGTGTGCAGGAACCTACAGAGGCCATAACAGGATGTCAGGTCTAGAGTTAAGTTATAGGAGGTTGTATGTCACCCACTGTGGGTAATGGGAATCAAACTTTGGACCTCTGCAAGAGTAACAGGTGCTCTGATCAGTTGAGTCATCTCTCCAGCCCTGACACAGAGATTTTAAAGTGCATCTAGTATAGGAACCACTAATCTCTGGTAGGACACAGAGGACATATTACAGAATGGAAGATACAGCTGAATGAATCAGGGAGAACAGAATCCAGGGGAACATTGCCTCAGTAATGATCACAACCACCAAGCCAAGTAGCTAGAACCCCTGGCACCTGTGAGACTTACATGGAGGAACATGGAGACCCTTTTGGTCATAGTGAGTGAGATAATGAAGCCTGCTTAGCACATGGGAGTGAGAATTAAAAGGACCTTGACCTTATTAGTTATACATGACAGGTGAAAGACAAGTAACTCTTGAAGATGCTTGCAGAATTTCTGGCCAGGAGCATAGTGATCCCATTTACCTTGAAAGAAAATCTGGGAGGATAATTGGGCCTTGGTGGAAGGAAGAAAAATTAAGAGTTCATTTTTAGATATTGTGAAACTTGAGGCACCTGGTGGACATGCAGGTGGAAGTGGAGATGTGCTATAGCAACTGGATATATGACTGAAGCTCAGGAGAGAGGTATGAGCTGACAACAAAGATTTGGAAGTCATCAGTAATATAGGCCTTGGGAACCCTCCTGAAAATCAGATGATCGCCAGCTCATCTATATTTTGGAAATCTCAACTTTTCCAGATAAGTTTTGTTTTAATCAAAACTATAATCTATGAATTTCTTTAAGTCCAAGGCTGTGTACTGCTTAGCTGTTCTTTACTCTGAACTATCCGGCCACCTCTTCCAAGTGATGACAATATAAGAGGTAGTCCATAAAAATACTCTCCTGAATATCCAGCTTCCCCAGCACTTTCCAAGCCTGAGGATCTGGTCTGATGATCTAGGAAGGTTCCAATTTGCATACCAGCAACTGATAGCTGGACTCACACATATCTTTGATGTATACCTTTATGTCAAGATTATAACACTTGCTCATAATTTACCCAAAAGGCTTCTCTATGCTGATTTACACTTCTGAGCAACTCTGTGCCAACAGACTGACCCCACAGCCCAGTACCTGTAACCTGTGTCTAACTAACCCTCCATGTTGGAAGAGATTGCTGTCATGACTGAGCAACAGGGGAGCTGCACTATGAAACCTTCCAGAGGCAAAGTATGCATGTGCTACCTGTGAGACAAGAATATTTTTAGGCTTTCCAGAAAGATTTCATTTCACAGTTTTTTTTTCTGAAAGGTTGTAATTAACTGCAGTGAGCAAAAGAATGTATTTTTTTTTTAAATAAAAGTGGGAGGAAAGGAACCAACCAGCATAGTTCTGTCCAACCCGTTGAGTAGGCGGATTCCTGCCATGCAGGTGCTGGGGTTGGAGTGGAGGTGGATGGAACACCGGGAAACCCAATTGGAGCTAAAAGTGTGTTCTCTTCTATTGATGTTCTACTGCAAAGGTAGAAGCAAAGCAGCTCTTCCCCTACCTCTTATGCCAAGGGTCTATCCCTCAAGGCAGGATCCTTGACCTCTGACAAATTGTGCCAGGGCCAAGCAGAATATCCAGAGCACACTATGCTTGGACTTTTCGGTTTCCAAAGACAGAAGAGTCACAGAGGTTTCCTTCTCCTGGGAGCTTTTTCTCTTCCACATTGTCCTTCCTTCTTTCATCTCTCCCAACACATGGATATGCCTTGGTGATTTCTCCCTTGAGCTATTCCATATGTTTAGTTTTATTTATAAGGTTGAATATTTTATTCCAAGAAAAGGGATTCAGAGTCACAGATAAGGTGACCTTAGTGGAAACAATCCTCAGAATAGTGTTCTCAGGGCCTTACAGGAAAAATTCAGGAGGCTGCACCATTGAAGGCCCATAGAAGTGGGAGGGAAGTTGGCAGACTCAGTCAATCCCAGCTTGGCTACTACCACACTAAAACAATATCTGATCAGCATGCCACCAGAGTAAGTTAGGGAGAGCTATCCCTACCCACACTCCATCTCTTCCTTGTGGTTAGGCCATGGGGGTCCATGTCTGAGAGGGTGGCAGGACTCAAGATAACTCCATCATCATCATCATCATCATCATCATCATCATCATCATCATCATCATTAGAGGAGGAGGAGGAGGAGGAGGAGGAAGAGGAGGAGGAGGAGGAGGAGGAGGAGGAGGAGGAGGAGGAGGAGGAGGAGGAGGAGGAGTGCCCTTTCCACCCAGACTCACCCATACTGACTGCTGCTCCAGCCCTAACAGGAGTCAATTGTGCTGAATGGTTATATGTCAACTTGATATAAACTAAGTCATCTGAAAAGAGGGAACTTCAGTTGAGAAAATACCCCCATAAGATCGGGTTGTAAGCAAACCTGTAAAGCATTTTCTTAGTGATTGATGGGGGAGGGCCCAGCCCATTATGACTGGTGGTCCTGGGTTCTATAAAAAAGCAGGCTAGGCAAGCCATGAGGTTCAAGTCAGTAAGCAGCGCCCCTCCATGGCCTCTGCATCAGTTCCTGCCTCCAGGTTGTTGCCCTGTTTGAGTTCCTGTCCTCACTGCTTTTGATGATGTGGAACTGTGATCAAAATAAACCCTTTCCTCCCCAGCTTGCTTTTGGTCATTATGTTTCATCATAGCAATAAAAACCCCAACTAAGACAACCAGTATGTACAGTCTTAAGGAAGAACTTGTTCAATGTCCAAGAACACAAAGGCAGTGTCTCTGTCCAGGGGCACAATCCTGGGATCAGAGTGAATTGTCTCAATCAAGTCTTGCCTTTCTTATAATGCAGTGGAAACAGCGGCCTTTTATTGCTGTGTACAAGTTGCCTGAGATTTTGGATCCATCCTTAACATCTATAGCTCTCATTCTTCTTGCTATAAAATGAGACTTAGAATAAAATTCCCTGAGACACTCCCACCTCTACCCCTAGGTTGACAATTATGAATTCCTCTGTTCCTTGGAACTGAGTTCACTCAGGATCACGATTAGCTAATTACTGTCCACTTCAGGTAACTTTAGACTTCAAAGTGTGGATGTATTCAGTGGGATTTACTGGATTCCAGAGTTTATACTTTGGCGATCTGATTCTGTCACTGCTTTCTTTTTGGGTTAAAGCAAAACAAGATAAGTCATCATTTGGTGACTGAAATTAAGGAATGAATAAATAAATAAATGCTCCTTGCTAGCAGGAAGCCAGCAAAGGTTTGTAAAATCTAAAGTCACTTCTTGGCTCTAACATGTGTTGTGAGAAACAATGGTAACCACTATGAATCTGTGATGTTCTCCTCTGCTACATCCAAGTCCCACCTGCCTAAGTGCCCATTGCTTTCCCTGTATCTCTCTGACCACTGCAGACCCCAAACTAGAATTATTTACGAGTCTTTGTTATCACTTCCTTCCTGACAATAAGTTCCTTGAGGGCAAATCTACAGCGTATTCACCATTGTATCCTACAGGCTCCAGCACAGAAGTAGCAGTAGTGTTGTTCCAATCTTAGATGGTTTTTTAATAAAAAAAAAAAAAAAACCCAAGAGCCAGATATCAGGGTAAAAGCTGAAAAATCAGAGAAGCAGAGCAGCCAGCCACTACTAGTTCTTACCTCTACAAAATCCTTAGCCTAAAGAGAGTGAGTTCCTGTTCCTCATGCCTTATATGCCTTTCTCTGCCCTGCCATATCACTTCCTGGCATTAAAGGTGTGTGTGCTTCCCAGTACTGGGATTAAAGGTGTGTGCCACCACTGCCTGGCTCTGTTTCTAATCTAGTGGCTGGCTCTGTCCTCTAATTCTCAGGCAAGTTTATTAGGGTACACAATATATCACCACATAGCAACAACACTGTCATAGTTGCAAAGCCTCCTAGTGTACACAGAGCTTCAAGAACTAACTCTGTTTAGGTTTTCCATGCTTGCTAAAGCTTGGTAAACATGAAAATATTCTCTTCACAGAAAAAGAGCTGAAGTTCACAGAGATTATGTAACTTGATCACAGTCAGTCAGCTAGTGAATTAGAGATGTACATAAATCAGTGCTGTTCTTAGAAGAGTTCAGAACTCTTTGTGATGAGTTTTTTGGATGGATGGATGGATGGATGGATGGATGGATGGATGGATGGATGGATGGATGCATGGATGCATGGATGCATGGATGGATGCATGGATGGATGGATGCATGGATAGGTAGATGGATGGATGGGTGAATGATCAAGGAAGTGGTGTAAAATAGATCAGTATTCTGCACAAGCTGAAAAGAATAGAAGACACTCATATTCTAGGAGTCTCATCATAGTTCCTAAGCACCCAGCTCTTGGGGAAGGAAAGGAACCTTGTTCTTTTCTTGTGAATGACTCAGTCAGTGGCTAACTCCACCTCCCTCCTACAGATTTTGACAGTATCAGGACCACCTGAAGGAGGGACTCGTGTGACCATCCATGGAGTGAACCTGGGCTTGGACTTCTCTGAGATCGCTCACCATGTGCAGGTGGCTGGCGTGCCCTGCACACCCCTTCCAGGGGAATACATCATCGCTGAGCAGTGAGTCCACCCTGCTGGCCTTTGTCCGTGTGAGCTTTAGAATGGAGAGTCTCTGTACTTCCTTCTCTGGGACTTTCCCAAGCATCTTTCACATCACTTCCTCCAGTGGAAAATTCCCTAAGAAGCCTTTCCAGAGTGGTTCTGCCCTCAGAGGGCCTTGTTCCAGTTGCTTCCCTGTTCCTAGTCCCCTCAAGCATCAGGGTGCCAGGTGCCCATGCTGCCCTCATTTAGTCTTTGCCTGCTGGCTGGCATGAATGTGAAAGCCCCTCTGGGACCTCTTGGCCCTTCCTACTGGCCCCCATTGAAATGCATCCTACAGGGTAGGCTGTGGGCAACAATTTGTTTCGTGCATGGGGCTCTGACAGCAGCTTAATCTGAACAGGGCCTCCACTGGAGCAGATTCATTTATTTCACTAAGGGAAATGTCAGCTGGAAATTAGAAAATAGGCATGTCGTGTCGGGCAGGCGGGTGAGCTCAGGAGTGACATATGTTCCAATGTGGGGTGTTCCTAGGCAGTGGAAACTACAGTCTGTGAGTTGGTGGGCAGGAAGTAGGCCAGAAGCTGGGGATGAAAGAGGAGGAACAAGGGAAGGGAGCCACCAGATCATTCTTCATGGTTTGTCATGTGACATTGTGTCAAGGTCTCCTTCATCCACTGAGTATGCAGCTCTGTGTGTATCAGGAGCTGATAATAACTTGACTTGAACTCAGGCTTTTCTCTCTTACCCTGTTCCTCTGCAGCCTCAGGCTTCTCCAGAGCCAGTTCTCAATGGCAGCTATAAAAATGACATCACTTTATTTTCCATCAGCAAGTTTTAGTTTAAAGAACACTTTCCCATTCACTATCTCTTTTTCAATTATTCTAACCTCTGGCAAGTAAATTGTTGTAAAAGCTGGCAAGAGCAAAAGCTGGGAAAACATGAAATGATTTTTCTCTGATCACTTGGGAAGTAAGCCCTATGGCAGAATCCAACCCTAAATCTCCTAACTCCTAGCTCAGGCCTGGCTCTATGACTCATCCATCACCCATGACTCTGAACCTCAAAGGGCCTTGATTCTAGCATAGCTCAGAGAAGGGTGAGTGGCAGAAGGGGTAAATTCCCAGATTCTTGGGGCTGTGTCAGAGCCACTGGCCACAGGTGAGGAGGAAATAAAGCTGGCCTGATTCCTCTGATTCTCCAGGTCCTGTTCTTCACTCACAACCTTAGCTCATAAGGAATGAGCTTTGAGGAAGTGGTGGCTAGGCCTACAGAAAGGCCACCAGGAAGGCCTAAGTATTTCTGTGGAACCACATTAGAAGGTAACCACTTTGGGAGCCAGGACCACCTGCAGGAAGCCTCATGGTCCCATGGTCTAGAGTTCTGTGCCCTGCCAAGACGAACCAGGCACTTGGCCACACAGACCCCAAATCCACCTAGACCTCAAGAACCTGCCATGGTCCCATTTGGGGGTCTTGTTGGAAGACTCAGACTTTAGGGTGAGGAATGTGAACTTCGAGGCAACTAGACCCAAAACTTGCCCAAGTTTTGAATTAAACTGTTTTGACTTTGGCTGCTAACTAACAAGCCCTGAGACTTCAGCAAGCTATTTAGTCTTTGACCTTCATCTGATGGACTGACTGCAAGAAATTTTAGTTCTGTTTATGAAGTCAAGTCTACTTCTTTACCCAGGGCTGTGGGGAAGAAAGTACCCAGATGAACTGGAAGTGTGATTGTGAAAAGACCTTGGGGAGGCAGTCATTGCAGGCATGTTGAGGTTGATGGTGGTCTCTGAAAGCTGCCCCTTTCCTTGCTTCAGGCACAGGATAGGCAGGAAGCAGTGAACAACACCCAACCACCCCAAGCCTCACTGGTTGCAACCTAGTTTCCAGCTGTGCCAGGCTCATTACCACTCCTAAGGTTTCAGAGTTCGTTAACATTATTAAGCCTCCATCCTGGGCAGTGAGCAGCAGGTGCAATCGTTACAGATGTCTGCAAAAGATGAATTTGGCTAACTGGGCTCTGTATAGAATCCTGGGCAAAAGCAGAATTAGCAGGTGCAGTAATGATTCACCATATGCTTGTGTCTGCCATCTATCATTCCACAATTAGGTTAATATTGGTTTAAAGGCCCTGATTAGTCCTGCAATCAACACCCCACATGTCTATGGAGGGCAAGATGATTTAGCCATAGGACATTTTCTGGGCAGTGGAATGAAGGTCCAAATTTCAACTCAGCATCTCCAGAGACAAGGACTTGCTCTCATCTGACCTCTCTCTCATCTGCTCTATCTGTGAACTCAAACACAGCTGGATGGGTGCTGGATCTCTGTGCTTCCCATTCAGGAAGTGAGCCACCAGTTATGCATGTCTGTGGGAGATGGTGTGGTATGGGGATAATGAGAAAACTGAGCTGGTGCTAGGAGCCTGGGGGGCAAGCTATAGTTCAGCTGCTGATGAACTGAATAGCACTGGGCAAGTCACTTTGCTCCCTGATCCTGGTCCATCTGTAAACTAGGAACAGCTGATGTATACAGTCCCCCCAAGTGGTCCTCAGGAGGCTAGAGCAATATGACTTATAGAATCTGCAACACTCTCCCACACACAACTAGAAAGCTTATTGGTGGCACTAATGTGATTCCAGAAGCCCTCTGCCAATTAATAGTCAAATCTTCAAGTGGAAACTGGACAGTTGTTTGGCCCAACTCATTTTATAAGGATAAAATTTTATTATCACTGGTCATTGCCTCCTAATAATACATAGGGAGCCTAGGAGCTACCAGGAACACAAAGGACATGTAAATTGGGTAGCCTCCCAGAAATTAAACCAGACAATACAAATGAGGCTTGGGGAGAAAGTGATATATAGCCTACTGCCTGTGGTGGTCCATAGCCAAAAAGAGAAATCAAGTGACTAACTCTCAGAGCCTTAGGAAATGAGTGGGGTTGTCTCCCATATTTGCCAAAAATCTTCTGTCACTACCACAATGCCTGTGCTGCCCCTCCCTTAGAGTATCCAGAGTATTCTATTAAATCCAGCATCTGAGACAAGTGTATAGATAACACATATCTATAGTTCCAGCTACTTGGGAGGCTGAAGCAGGAGTGCTGCTTAAACCCAGAAATTTGAGCCCAGCCTGGAAAATGTAGTGAGTCTTTGTCCAAAATAGATAGATAGATAGATAGATAGATAGATAGATAGATGGATGGATGGATGGATGGATGGATGGATGGATGGATGGATGGATGGATGGATAGATAGATAGATAGATAGATAGATAGATAGATAGATAGATAGATAGATAGATAAGCAAGCCAGTGTCCACAAAATGGAGTGATCAAAGGCACAAACTTGAGATTGACGCTCACCTATCTTTTAATCAGGGCTCCTCCACTTGCTGGAATGTGACCCTAAGTAAGCCGTGTAGCATCCCTGAATCTTGGTTGTCTATAAGTCTGAAATAATAAGACCCTTCCTGGGGCAGAGGATTGATGCTGCATGGGGTCCCATCTTGTGGGCTGCCTCTGCCATCAGCAGCCACAGCTCTTGTCATTAAGTTATATATTCTACTGTGACACAATCCTTAGTCTTCTCTACATCCCTTTCACTTCTGCAACACCCTTACTTCTTCTATAACTCATCTCCCTAAGCTAAGACAGGTGTCCTATGAACACTCAAGTCCTCTCCATCCTGCCTCATGGGGCTCACAAGTGAAAGAGGAAAAGAGGGGGACAGTTCCATTCCACCCACAATGCTGCTTGATTTCCTGAAAACTCCAGTCTCACTTCTCGGACATGGCTATGCAGACCCTTTTACATAGGCTGCTGCTGACCCCAGCCCTCTCCCTATTCACACTCCAAGTGAGACAGAGCTCAGCTGCTAGAAGAGGACAGCATGCTTCAGGCCCATTCAAGCATGGCATTCAGAGCCAACTGCAGGTACTCAGTTCAGACACTTGGGTTGGCCCCATCTCCTTCTATCACTCTTCTCCCAGGTACTCCATACATAAAGCTTAGCTTTTGGAACATGAACCCCAAGCAAGAAAATGTTCAGAACCTAGAAAGACATTCCTAAGCCCAGCCAATTCCTAAGCCCTCCTTGGACAGTTGAACAGGCCAGACTAGACCTTCTCCTTTCTGAAACAGGCCTGAGAACAAGAGTTCAGTCTTGCCTATAACCTTAACAGATCCTTCAATTTCCTTTTTCCACAACTTTAAGCCTACAATAATTTCTTGCTACCTTTCTTGTGGTAGATCTTTTCTACAGAGTGTACACGGGCTATGAATGAGGAAAGAATCAGCCCTTGATTAGAAGAAATGGGAAGGCTCATCTGATTCCCAGTCCCCACACTCACTGCCCTTAAGAATTAGCTGACTCTTCAGAGTTCTTTTAGGGGTTAAAGGGTGGGCTATAGAAAGTCAGGGATCCCAAAACAAAAGCAAGGTCCAGCACCAAAAAAAAAAAAAAAAAAAAAACCAGTATTTGAGTTGTCACTCCAAGCAAGTAGCAGCATGAAAATAACCAAACACAGCACCTTAGATTAAGCTTCTCAGATGCTCCTAATGCCAAAGCTAATTGATTGTTAGTGTCATGCTTATGTGGGTTCATAATGAATTTGTTTATTCATAGATAAAGAAAAGGAAGAGCATTCTTCCATGGAGTGCTTTCTTATTGTATCTTATATGCTAAACATAATAAGGTAGTTATTGTATGTTAAGTAAATATTTACCAGGAGTCAAAGTACTTATTGAGGATTAACTGTTAAAAAGGAGATGGAGACCAGTGGCACGGTGTGTGTGTGTGTGTGTGTGTGTGTGTGTGTGTGTGTGTGTGTGTGTGTGTGATATCTGTTTCATGCAAGTTTTATTACATTGAAATGAAATCTCTGTTTAATTACCTTCTTTCCTAGAGAAACTATTCAGATAAGCATGGGTCTGTTAAACACAGGTCTTCCCACTGTGCCAGGATAATACAGGAGATTAGTGGGGAGGGGGTTTGCTTTCCTGACTTCCCACTAAGCAAGCTTAGTATGGACACTGCTCTTGCAATCTGAAATGGTGTCAGGAAGCAACAGAGGCTTTCCTTCCTCCTTTCCTGGCCCCCTATTTGCTGAGACTGATAGGACCCTCTCCTACTGACCCCCGGCCCAGTATTCCAGGCAAGGACCCCCCAAAGTCTAATTTCCTCAATGCTACTCATCCCCTACAACCCACCCTTTCTGTAAGGCATTGTGACTTAAAGGACCAGTGTTTGAATGTTCTTCTGTAACTTATCTCAGGAGCCAGGGAAATCACCAGGGGGTATTGATCTGGCCTGCAGAGAAAGTACAGAGCTTCTTCCTCCAGCCTGCCTGCCAGTGTGAGATGTGACTTCTAACCAAGGCCATGTCACCCACTGAGTATGCTCAGCCCTGATTAAGTGTCACATGGCACTAATGAACTCAGCCACTACCACCTTTTCACCCACTTCCACTGGCCTGCACTTCTGCCATTGTGCTGGAAGATACTGTTTGGATGCTCACGTTATCTCACCAGATTATCTAGCCTCTTTGAAAGCTCACTGCAGGAAAGAGACTACAGCTGAATCAGCCAGTGTGACAAATAATCACTCACCTGTGCTCTTAGAGAGAGCTGCTATGTTGGCTTGCTGCATAGCAGAAAACACCATCTAAGTACTGCCCCTCAATCACTGTTGGTCTTATTCCACCAATCCTAGAAATGATCCATGGTGAGACACTGCACTAGGTGCCCACAGGAATGGTAGTAGAATTAGGCTACATGGTATATCAGAGGCATGTAGCTAGAGTTTTCCTGCCTGGCCCACGGTCAGGGCAAATCTCTCTCACCTGCCAGTCCCACAGCCGCTCAGACCCAACCAAGTAAACACAGAGACTTATATTGCTTACAAACTGTATGGCCATGGCAGACTTCTTGCTAACTGTTCTTATATCTTAAATTAATCCATTTCCATAAATCTATACCTTGCTACGTGGCTCGTGGCTCATGGTTTACTGGCATCTTCACATGCTGTTTCTCATCGTGGTGGCTGGCAGTGTCTCTGACTCAGCCTTCCACTTCCCAGCTTTATTCTCCTCCTTGTCCCGCCTATACTTCCTGCCTAGCCACTGGCCAATCAGTGTTTTATTTATTGACCAATCAGAGCAACACACTTGACATACAGACCATCCCACAGCAGAGGCACCCACAGCTTTTTGTATATAATCACATCTAACCTCTCACTGTGCAGATAAGACAAAGCCCAGGCAGCCAGCACTATACCCATGGTCACATGGGTTCTCAACTGAACCATGGTCCAGTACTATAGCAAGACAGTGATCATTGTTTGGACATGGGTCACTCACTGACTGCTGAGCAAATGAGCAGGGATTGCAGCCTTGTCAAGCTTTTCACTGGAAGGTTTGCTGTCTTCTCAGGATCGTCTGTGAGATGGGTCGTGCCCCTATGGGCACTACATCTGGGCCTGTACGCCTGTGCATTGGGGAATGCAATGAAGAATTCATGACAAATTCCCACCAGCAATATACTTTTGTGGTAAGTACTGGGACCAAGCCTGGCCACAGAGCCAGCAAGGACACACATCTGTTCCAGACTTTAGGAAAATCTCATATGCCCCTCCCAGCCAGACAGACCATAGTGACTAGCAAAGGGAATTCCTGGCCTCCCTGCTTAGAAGCCTGTCTTTCTGGGGTTAAATAGTCACATGACTTAAAACAAACAAATGAAAAACCAGAGACTTTGGAGTCCCAGAGAACCATAGTTCAGAGTCCTAAATAAGGCAGAAACTTAAGCCTTGCATAGAAAATAGATTCTAGATTGAAGACTGGGCTCCCTTTTGTTCCTCCAGTGTGACATTGTGGTCTAATTCCAGCCTAATGAGGACACACTAGTTAATATTTAACCATATGCTTTGGCTTTTGATGAGATCATTTAAGGGCAGAGTTAGAAGAGTCACTGTAATCTGGCAATGATGTACCTCTATGTACAAGACTAGGAAAAGAAACATATAAACTGGAAGTTCTATGTGTTAGTGTGGTGACATGTGCATGTACACACAGCCCTAAAGACATTTCATCATGCTCAGACAACAGGCAGTTTTGGTACCAAAGCTTTCTGTGAGGCTGGAACTAAATTCATGCCAAATCAATAAATTGCTTCCAAGACCCTGGAGTCTACCTAGGCTCAATTCATCCTGAATCAATACATTGCATTGAGGCCCTTAAGTTCCTTTTCTAAAACTTACCTACCTCTCCATATTGAGTACTCATTAAAAAGTGTTAACAACAGTAGATGGAGTCAAACCAGCCTTGCTAAGAGTTTTGAAAATCATTAAGCCACAAAATTCTCTTCTCTCAAAAGTGTTTTACTACTTTGTCTAGAGCTTCCAGGCCTGTGTTCTCATTTTGGCATTGCTACATTTTCCCTTGTACTTTTTCTCTCTCAGATTGTCCTGTCTGCAACCACTGTGCCTCATTTCCTTCCCAGGGGACCTGGAAAGCAAAAAGAAAAGATAAGATAGGGAGAGAGTTGTAAATATCAGAACTGGGAGGGGCCCTAGGCCCGTCATACCCTTCTCAATGGACAAGGAGCAAACTGAAATCCAGAAAAATCCCATCTAAGGGCCATAGATAGTGAGAAGCTGGTACAGATTAGAATCCACTCACTAAACTAAATGCACTTCCCAAGCTATGTGTGGAGTCACATGCCTTTGATCCCAGCACTCACAGGAGGGTCTCACTCAAACTCAAGTCCAGCCTGAGCTGTCAAGAGACTATCTAACAAAATAACAAAAACAAAAACAAACAAACAAACAAAAAATACTTTCCATGCCACTGCTCACTAGGCAGAAGCAATTCTTTCTTATTTAGGTCAACTCATTGGTATGTCATAGGCTACAGATTTCTTTTAAACTTAATGTACAACTTAGAGAGTGTGCTAGCAAGTGATATTCTCATCCACCAGTAAGGGTCAGAGAATGGCCATGTTTAACATTTACTGAAGGCACCAGGAGTCCTCAGTGCTTAGGGAAGGACAAGAGGACATATATATGGATCATTCATAGAGGCTACAGTCAATCAGCTGCCCAACTTAGGCAAGAACATTTTACTCAACCCTATTGATTTTGTGCCAAAAAAAATCAGGACAGGCTCTATATTAAGTAGCATTTTCAAATTGTTTTCAATTTTCAAACTAATTGATAGATTAGTCAGTGTCATGTCAGCTTCCCTTTCAGTGTTATGAGTACAAGACAAGACTCCCCAGGGAGTTAATTAATCCCAATGTATGGGAGCCCTTCACCTTCCCTGGACAGACCCTCCAGACAAAGCAGTGATGTTTGGAACTACAAAGGGCAGGAAAAGTACCTTAGCTCCCAGCATGATGATTATCCCTCTTACTGTTAGGTCTAGCCTTTGACCTAAGCTGTGAATGTTTCTCTTCTACTTCTCAAAGAACCCTTCTGTGCTGTCACTCAGCCCCATCCGGGGACCAGAGTCAGGAGGTACCATGGTGACCATCACAGGCCATTACCTTGGTGCTGGGAGCAGTGTGGCAGTGTACCTGGGCAATCAGACCTGCGAGTTCTATGGGTAAGGTAACTTGAAGGATGATGTGTTGTTGTTGCCTTGACTTGACCATTACCTTCTTGTCATTGGTCCTTTCCTTGGCCCAAACATACCAGCCATTGCTAGAAATGTAGGCTATTTACCAGTTTATGTCCCATAGATCAGAGGGGTTGGTACATCTAAAGGGAACTGGAGGAAAGAGCTATCAGAACAGATGAGGAAAGATCCCAGTAGCTTGCCAGGCTGAGTTTCATTGTAGGGACTTAGAATTCATGGAGGTCTCACATGGAGGAACACATGGTCTCATCAAGTTAAGCACAAATTTGTCTTGAGCATTAAAACAAAAAATCTAATATTGTCAGGCATTTCCATGAACCCTGAGGATGCAGACTCCAGGATTCTGAAGGAATCCATGGGTGAGGTCCCAGTTTGCCCAGTGTTGCCCACATGAGGGTTTTTCACTATAAACTCTGCAAGAGCAAGCCCTATGTGTTTATTACAACAGAGGGCAGGTATTAGGTGAACATGTATTGATAACCTGACTAAAGTCAGGGTCTAGAAAAATCCAGAAAAAGGAGTTCTCCAAAATCCTGTAAAGCCTTGCCACTACCCATGTTCTTTAAGTATCGTTTCTACTGTGCTCCCTCCCTAATCCAGCTAAGGTAAAAGGAAGATGCTGATGGACACTGGTAAAGGGTATTTCTGTAGCACAGAAAATAATAAAACAGCAGAATGTGTCATTCATGGCCACACATGGGATAAGGAACATACCTTTCAAGATAGCTCACGTCCACCTTAACCCTTCTCTGTTTCCCCATCAGGAGGTCAATGAATGAGATTGTATGTGTTTCACCCCCATCATCCAATGGACTGGGACCAGTCCCTGTATCTGTAAGTGTCGACAGAGCCCGGATAGATAGCAGTCTGCAGTTTGAGTACATAGATGACCCTCGGGTCCAACGCATTGAGCCAGAGTGGAGCATCACTAGGTGAGTGAGACTGGTGAAGTACATCTGGAGGGATATGAGGTGTTCAGGACACATCATCTGGAAGACAGTGAGGTTGGTGGAGTATATTTGGAGACAGGTGAGGTTAACAAAATTCACCCAGAGGGAGATGAGGTTGCAAAAGCCCTATAGCCCAAGGTGGCTCATATTGAGTATCCCAATAGTTTTGAAGCTCACTGTACCAAATTTAAGGGGGTTTTAACCTAACCTAGCTTCTTCTTGTTCCCAGTGGCCACACACCCCTAACTATCACAGGCTTCAACTTGGATGTCATTCAGGAGCCAAGGATCCGAGTCAAGTTTAATGGCAAAGAATCTGTCAATGTGAGTAACCTTTGGTCTTCCCTTCCTGGCCTCAGTAACCATGGCTCTCTGCCCATATCTTACAAGGCCAGGAGCTAAGGATAAGGCATATGGATACCTGATCACTAGACAGGAAACTTGACTGAAAACCTGACCCTGTAATCATGGTTCCAAATAGCTGAGCCTCCCAGAAACTAATTTGATAGCAGCATACTTTCAGAAAACAATACAGCAAGGATCTAAAAGTACTGGCTGCTGAGTTTGATAGAGCACAAAAGGGTAATGCTCAACTCAGTGAAAATGTTCACTTAAAGGCTAAATGAAAAACAGTGTAGGAGATGGAAATAAATTCTTCCACCACATTTAGAAACTTCTGTATTGGAAGCAAGACACTGCCTTTATGAGCTGTATGGCTCTGATCAAGTCCTTTAGCTTCTGTGATCCTGTGTTCCTCACAGGTGAATGGATGAAAGGCTTGTTTTGCCATTTCAGAGCAGGATAGCCATGGACACAATGTTTGTACTCAATGTCAGCTACTGAAGACAGAATTCTGACCTGCTGGCAAGATGATCACAGCTTCTTTACTCCTCTGCATAGCTGCATAATTGTATTCTTTTTAGTTATGGATTTCTGTGATTTTTAAAAAGTTCTTTTATTCTGATGATAATAGAATGTCTTATAAGTTATTAAAAAGTTTTCAGTTTGTTCCTTCAGCATTTTCTGAACATTATTGTATTCATAATTATAGTACAGAAAATGCTATGGTGACCATTATTATTACCATGTATTACTACCATTACTCTGTGACCTTTGGGATATTGATGAAGCTGAGATGGACATGAAAAATGTAAAATGATGCCTCTCCTCTTGTCCCTGACACATGTCCAGCCTGCTGAATCTTCCTTGGAAAACAGAGGTGCACAAAATGACAGAATGCTAGGCTGGACCAAGAATGTCTTGAAGATCATCAGGTCCTATACCTTCCTTGCATATCAAAGAGACTAAGGCCAAATAGGTAGATGACTTGCCCTTGGTCACAGATGATTTGAGGCAGATTCATGTTAGACTTCAGGTTACCCAGACTCTTCATAACTTGACCATGTGAAATGTTCATGGGCCTTACTTCCCATCATGCTAGAGATACTCAGCACTTTTGGCTAGATAAACACATGCTCCCTACATCCAAGTACAGAATTTGAATCATGGGAAGAACCTGGACCCTGTCTACCTACTGACAGCTAAATCTTCTCTGAGCTCCCAGTCACTGCTGTTCTGTCAAGTTTCTGGGGCCTGGAGTATTAGGAATACGCACCTTGAACTCACACCCAGGGTAGATAAACCATCTCTTCTCAAAAAATTAAATACAGGTTTTAAAATACAGATTTTATTATCATTCCAACATGACCAACCAGAGTACAACTCACAGATCAATTCTTAAGAGAAGGGAGCCCCATGCAAAGCCAGAAACCTGTAAAAACTGGGTCCTTCAGACAGGGCCAGAAGAAAAAGCTGGCTCTAGCTTCTCTTGGACTCCATAGGAAAGACAGGTGCCACAGGGCCAGAGGATTGGTTTGTGTATGTCAGTTGTCTCTATGGCATGAGGGGCTGTTTCTGGCTACTTGGTACAGCCAAAAACAGCCCCTTGGGATGTTTAGGGCATGTGGGCAGTATGACATGAGGTGGTTTGGGGTAGGGCTGGCTCTGTCATTGGTTTCTACATGCAAGGAATGCTGGCTGGTAGCAAGGCTTTTGCTGCCTCAAGGAATTGGCCAAACTATGGATGAGTCTCTCTCCAGGTAGCAGGATCAATATGACAAGGCACAAATATACATAAATTGAGATGTAAATATAGTATAGAGAGAATGCTATGATGTTGGCATGAGGCAGATAAGGGACTCCTAAAAGCTACAGCTTTTGTCCTCAAAGAGAAAATATAGGGCAAGAGCTTCCTTCTTACCTGATATCCTGCAAAAGCCACAGGCCAGGTGAGGTCCCTTCTCCCCTCCCTTTGGATTTATCTACATCTTAAGGACTATCCCCTCACTGACACCATTACTACACACCATAGACTGCAGTATTTCCAGGAACTAAAATATAGTTCCACCCTCTGGAGAGTTGTAGGGCTCTAGGCCTACATGGTGACCTGCCTGGAAGTATCCAGGCTAGGAGGCCTGGATGGAAGGCTTAGGGCAAGGCAGTATCCCTAGAACATAGCCCCACAGTGTTGTGCTGTGCTTCTGTTTACAGGATGGGGAAAGGAAGCACTTTGCTCTTTTGGTCCATTTGGGCCCCAGCTTAGCCTCGCCCTACCTAGGGTTATCATTTTCCTTGTGTTCCAAGCTCCCAGTAGATAGTGAGGAAGGCTGGCACAAAACCACAAAATGCATAGGGATGTTGACAAGCAGAGTGTGATGCAGAAGGTCAGGCAATACACACAGGCCTCTTGTTTAGAACTGATTTTCTCATTCACATAGGAGCCTCCTTTGTGTCTAGAGAAACTGGGATGATAAGGAGGAAGATGCCACAGCAATGGAGAATCACCCTGAGCTGAGAGTCTTCCCTACAGAACTAGGAATTCAACTCTTAACTATACTCATTTAACAGCACCTGTTGCTTTTCCTGTGCCTCAGTATCCCCACCTGCACCATAACATGGCCATTAAGTTGGAAAGGGGCTGCTGAAGTATATAATGAAAAGGACAAGAATGGGAACTGATCCCTAGCACAGCAGAAAGGCCATCAGGAAGCTGTTTTGTTAGGGAAGTTTAAGGTTTAGACTTGAAGTTCTGACATCACTTCTATCAGCTCTTTGCTATGCTATGGTCATCTGTTTCACATAGGGACCCGTTTTCTGGTCATAAAGCCTGAGTGTGTGTATGTTGACCAGACACACACACACACACACACACACACACACACACACACACACACACACACACGACCTGCCGGATGTATTAGAGTTCTTGAAGGTGTCCTAGGCTGTTCCTGTGACAACCCAGCTCCCACAGTGAAACTGAGTTAACTATGGTACAGAGTAAAAAGTTGGAGGGCAAGTTGGAATCTACATTTTTTTTCTAAGCTTCTTCCGTGGGTCTGTTAGTAGTTTCTTTGGTTGGCTGCTGTCTTAGCCTCAGAACCAACCAATGCAGGAGAGAATAACTGACTGTGCTGAGCAGGGGCATGCCCAATAGAATTTGATAGCAGACCAAAGATCTATCAAGAGACAAGGGATAGCATGAACTCAGTGTCACTTCTAACTCACTGTACCCCAGTGCAGATGGAGGAATACATGGCTAGAGAAAAGAAAGACCCTGAGTGGCAGGATCCTGTTTCCTTATCATTTTGTCCTGAAACATCAGCTGAACACTATGCAAGGTACAAAATGCTCATCTCACTACTTTCTGCTGCACACCATATACTGCACCACACCCCTCACACACATACTCCCTCACTGTAACTGTCCTTTTCTTCAAACATTCTTATATCCTCAACCCCAGACCTTGTCATCACTGAAACTTGTTCTTGCACTGTCCCTCTCTGTCCTACACTACTTCTGAAGGAAATCTTTCATGAATGCTGCTTCAGGCCAAGCAAACTCACAGACTTTCCAGAGCATCTGGTCCTTCCCACCAGAGTGTACCTCATCCATTCATGCATTTCACAGTATCATGCCCTGTGCTGCCTCAGGCTCTCTGTGGACTAGCTTATAATGCTTGTTTAATTAATCCAGAGCTGTCCCTTGAGACTACTTCATTCTGTGCACCAGACTCTCAGCCCAGTGTCTGCCAGAAAACAGGTGCTCAAAGAGTGTTAATGAATAAATGAGTGGGGTTAAGTGCATCATCACCACATTGGTCTTAAGGGCTTCACATGTTGTGAAGGAAGTCAAGCAAACAGAGGGTAAGAGGAGATGATAGACCTACCTTCACCCACTGGGTGGTCAGAATGCTGCTTTCTGCCTCCTAGGTGTGTACAGTGGTGAACACAACCACCCTCACCTGTCTGGCGCCCTCTCTGACCAGTGACTACCGTCCAGGCCTGGACACCGTGGAACGGCCAGATGAGTTTGGATTTCTCTTTAACAATGTCCAATCCTTACTCATCTATAATGACACCAAGTTCATCTACTACCCTAACCCAACTTTTGAACTACTCAGCCCCACTGGAATCTTGGATCAGAAGCCAGGCTCACCCATCATCCTGAAGGTAGGAAATAGGAGTGGAGAGAAGCCTGGATAGTGGTGGGAAGAGAGTACTGCTGGCCCTTCCCTCTTTAAGAGGCCAAATCTCCAGGTGATAGCATCCGGGAGTTTTGTTGCACCCCACCTGTCCTTAAGTCCCATGTGTCCTCCCCTCCATCTTTATTCCTCTTCCTTTCCTCCTTCCCCAAACATCTGCTACTGCCATTTTTCACTTTCCTTTGCCTTTTTTTTTTTTTTTGGTCTTCTTTAACCTGTGGCTGGTTGAAGTCTCCTTTAAAAACCTGACATGGAGAGATTTTTTGGTTTTTGCATCACTGCCCCACCCTCTCTCCTTTATCTCTTTTTAAGTGGACAATTAATTTCTGCTTGAATATGCCAATTCTCCTCATTAAGATACCTGTTTTCTACAGGGCAAAAATCTCTGCCCTCCTGCCTCTGGAGGGGCCAAACTGAACTACACAGTAATGATTGGAGAGACGCCTTGTGCGGTCACCGTGTCTGAGACACAGCTGCTCTGTGAACCTCCCAACCTCACTGGGCAACACAAGGTTATGGTGAGTGAACCCTCTTCTGTCTCTTTCCTTTGCCCAGCCTTACCATGCAAGCATGAAGAAAGATTCCATTTCTTCTCATTGCCTGACTCATGCCCTCCATATTTCCTCATCTCCATGTCCTACATCAGAGTGGATAGCAGTTGAGAACACATAAATAGAAGACAGATCCCAAGGCAGGAATCGCTTAGTATCCAAATATGAACTGTACTGTTGTCGTCTGTCCTGTCATTTCTTGAACTGTGATACTGTAGGATATGATGGCATGCCAGGGCTCTACACCTCTGTGCACTGTGTGTGTGTCTATGTGTACAATGCACAGGTTCACGTGGGCGGAATGGTGTTCTCACCTGGCTCGGTGAGTGTCATCTCCGACAGCTTGCTGACCTTGCCAGCCATCATCAGCATAGCAGCTGGTGGAAGCCTCCTCCTTATCATCGTCATCATTGTCCTCATTGCTTACAAGCGCAAGTCTAGGGAAAATGACCTCACACTCAAGCGGCTCCAAATGCAGATGGACAACCTGGAGTCCAGGGTAGCACTGGAGTGCAAGGAAGGTAAGTGAAAGTGCATCCTCACTTCCTGGAATCCTCCTTCTTCCCTAATCTCATTGCCCTCCTTACATTAAAAACCCTGACTTTATTCCTATCTTTTTCCCACAAGCCTTTATATTCTACTCTTTCCTAGGAGCTTCCCTGTTCCTGGGGTTAGAGAAGACCTAGGGGGAGACTCATGAGTGAGGAAACAGGTTCATTGGCATTGTTCACTCTCGCTGCTCTACCCCAATTCAGTTTGGTCAGCTACCTCCCCCTCAGGACTACTATGCCATCACAGTCACAGTTTTTAGGCCTTACTATCTCAGACCAGATTCTTTAATTGCCAGTGTCGATCCCTTTACTAATAGTCACAGGGGTACCTTTACACTAAATGGAAGCCGCAGCAGGGAAAGTAGGAGAGCCCATCATCTCCTAGGATTTGTTTCCTGTCACTATTGTAGACTAAGTGCTCCAAAGGCCATGCTTGCTGGCAGCCTTGGGTGTGAATGTGTGTAGGAGTGGAGATTGTGTTTTCTCTCCTCTCCCACGCAGACACATCCACAGGGTGACGAGTATACCTGTCATTCTCTAGGGCTGAGGACCTGGCAGGCTGTCTGGGTAAACATCTCAATTAGGAATCAAAACATTTTTCCTTTTGCTGCAAGTGGCTTTTCACAAGCAGGCAACTGTTGGACAATGGGGAAAAACTGTACTGGAAGAGATGGATCAGAACCCTTCCACCTTCCTCATACCACGGCACCAAGCCTGAAGAGTCACCCCTGACCTGGCAAGCCAGGGAGACACTTGGGAGCCCTTCACTGCCTGGACTTGCCTGTGGGCTGAGCATTTGACAGCCAAGGCCCTCCAGCGCTTTCTCATCTAGGTTCATCTCTTTCCTAGGGGAAAGAGATCAATTTGCTTATTTTGACCTTTCCTGAATTCCAGCAGTTCTCCCCTTGCTTCTGACACCTACAAAGGGCCTACATCATAATGTTCTCTTCTCTACATTTTAGCCACATCTGCAAATATAGAAGTAAAAAATTACAGATAAGCATAGAAGACATAAAAATTGCTGATCTCCTCATCATAGTATGTTATCCAGATTCCATTTACTATAACAAATCATGGAGTTAATCACCTAGTAAAGAGAAAAGGAGAGGGCTGGGAGATAACTCAGTCACATGCATGAGGACCTGAGGTTGATGCCCACATAAAAATATGCCAGGCATTGTGGCATGTGCTTATAGTTCCAGCACAGGGAAAGCAGAAATAGGAGGATCTTTAGGGCTCACTGGCCAGCCAGCCAAACCTAATTTGTAAACTCCAGGCTAATGAGAGCCTGTCTCAAAGGGGGTAGATGGTGTTTCTGAAGATGTCACATGTCTATTTACCTGCATACATATACACACATTTTTTTTAGTTATTTTGGCTGATTTGGAAATTTTCTGTGTGTGATTAGTCAGTCCTGTTGCTACTAGGCCTGTGGTGAGGGTGCATACAGTAGTTAAAGTATGTAGCCAAGTCAAGAGGGAGATCCAGAGTCCCACAATCACCTTAAAGCACAGCCCCCTCCGATTCCACCTCTTCAAATTTCTACCACCTCTGGTAAGTTGGGGACCATGCCTTTGGGAGATCCTTAAAATCCTATAGTAAACAACCTACAGCAGCAGCCTAGGACTTTCTTATCACACCCCTCTGACCTGCTACCTCTGCACCCTAGCTTTTTTCTTCCTTCAGAGAAGCTTTTCCCTCTGTCCTCTCCCGACCTGAGCAGTTTCTGAGCTTTCCTGTCTTCACTCACCCTCACAGCTTTTGCAGAGCTTCAGACGGACATCAATGAGCTAACCAGTGACCTGGACCGGTCAGGAATCCCTTACCTGGACTACCGCACCTATGCCATGAGAGTTCTGTTCCCAGGCATCGAGGACCACCCTGTTCTGAGGGAGCTAGAGGTACTGCCTGTCTTCTAATGATGCAGGCCCAGGGTTCCCAGGAAATCCAGGGGGCAGGAGTAGGATTAGAAGGAAAAGAGCCAGTGGTTTTAATAGCATAGCAGCCTTAGGATCACCAAAAAGGGTCTCATTGCCATTTTCTGATTAATGGCTTAATTAATTAAAGTTTTCCTAATTCTAGCATGAATTTAAGAAGGTTTGAAAAAAGAATGACCCTGAGCTTATTCATACATTTGCTGGTTTATTTACTCAAGAGAATGAGTCGAGGCAGAAGAAATTGAAGAGAAATAAATAAGCAGGGGAAGTCTGAGTTAGGGGATAAAATGACTGCAGCCCTCATAGAGAGAGTCTTACAGCAGGCATCATCACCATCAGGTCTTACGGGCCTGGGTGGACATCCAGAGCCTGTTCCCTGAAGGTCATCCTGCATACCCCAGGTACAGGGAAACGGACAGCAGCATGTGGAGAAAGCCTTGAAACTCTTCGCCCAGCTTATCAACAACAAGGTGTTCCTGCTGACCTTCATCCGCACACTGGAACTGCAGCGCAGCTTCTCCATGCGTGATCGTGGCAATGTGGCCTCTCTCATCATGACGGGCCTTCAGGGCCGCCTGGAGTATGCCACAGATGTCCTCAAGCAGTTACTGTCTGACCTCATCGACAAGAACCTGGAGAACAAGAACCACCCCAAGCTGCTTCTTCGCAGGTCTGACCCAAAGCGGGGGAAAGGCAGTTACAGACAGGACATCTTGTCAGATAGACCCTGGATATCCTCACTCCCGGAAATGGCTTCCATGCAGGGCTGCTTCTGTCCTCATATTGGCCCAGTATGGAATGTGATCTTCCACTGGTCCTGGGAAACGAGGTGGCTTCCACCCCATGTACATAGGCCTGTCTTGGGACTCAGCATGAGTCTTGTCTCGGTGACCTCACACCAAAGGTGCTGCCTTTTGTGGTTTGGTTAGACTGTGTCCCTCCCTCTGCTTCTAGAGCTGTGTGCCCTAGCATAGTAGCCACTATTAACAAAAATGAAATGTACACTTCAGTTTCTCCATCTTGCTGGTCACATTCCCAGTGTCCAGACACCCTGTGTTTGGTGGCCATCATATTGGACAGCACTGGCAAACCATTTCTGTCATCATACTTAGATCTGATAGACATGCTGGGCTAGAGATGAGGAGCAGATTTGGGTCCCAGCTTCCTGGCTTAGAATTGCTAGCATATACCAACTGCCTCAGTTGCCACTTTTCTGGCAGGGCACAGATTTTAGAGACCCTCTGTCTCCTGCACCCACCCTCAGTTGAGGTCACAGGGAGCCTAGCACAGATCTAGGGCTCTGAGCAGCAGGGGTTGAATCTGTCACCTCCACTCAGGCTCTTCCTGTACCTTTGCTCACAGGTCTTGGATTTTCAGGCCCTACATGGGGCGGCTTTGTTTTATAAGCATTGAGCCCCCATCCTGCCAGTCTGAGCATTGGAAGCTTTCATTAAGAACTGTTGTATTTAAATTAGAGCTAATCTCAAACACAATGCTGGGAGAGGGTGCTGGGAGGGCCCAGAGAGAAAGCTGCAATTTCTCATGCCATTGTCACTCTCTACCAGCCCTGATTGCTAAGCAGTCCTGGCAAATGCCTGGGGTTTGCTTCAGCCAGAGGGTATAATTTGCACCACGTGTGGGGAGCTAAAATACCCCTTGGCATCCCCATCAACAAGGTCTGTCACAGTGCTTTGCTTTGTTTCTTTCCAAGTTCCCAGACCTGCAGCCTGGGGTGGGGGAGGGGAAGGAGGCGGTGCTTACAGAAACAGATCCTCCTGTTGGCTAAATTCTTATGCATTGCTCTCTACCTGCATGCCTAGAGAGCACATGAACCACAGCACTAATCATTCATATTTACATAGTGTTTTACTGTGGAGCCAGATGTTATCTTTTACATTTTAAATATATTAACCCATCCAACTCTAATAATTGAAAGTGTGAATATTATGAATGTGTACATGTAATGATGGGGAGAATGAACCCAGAGAATTTGCCTAAGGTTATACAGCCAGTAAATAATATAGTCCAGATTTGAATAAGCGGCAACCTGTGAGTATTTGGAGAGGCAGGTATCAGGCATGCACCATAGAATACTTGAATATGCAGAAACCACAGAGGAACAGACTCTCTTCATCACCATGAGACCAGAGGGAGTAGGGAACTAATCCTCACAGCCTGTGGGATAAGCCTTTGCAACCCACATTAGATGTCACCAACACAGTTTGTGGTACCACAGAGCAGCAAGAATGAAATGTCCTGACTTTCTAGAGTCTCAGAAAATTGAATCCTGGGAAATGACCCCCAGGCATCTTCCCATCGCCTATGGGAAAGAGCTCACTCCTGGCTAATCCACTTCCAATTATTGCTGGAGTTTGGTTGGGTTGCCAGGGTCCAGTCTTAGCCATATGCTCTCTTACACACAAGACAAGCCTAGATTACTGCCAGACCCCTGTGTAAAGGGTGGTCCCCACCCCTCTGCCTTCTCCAGGACTGAGTCTGTGGCTGAGAAGATGCTGACCAACTGGTTTGCTTTCCTTCTACACAAATTCCTGAAGGTAAGAGGGAGGGAGGGAGCAGGGCCAGAGCCAACCACACACCCTGGCCTTAGAAACAGCATGGGGACCTGTCCCTCAGAAACAAGGATTCCTTGGTGTGGATGCTCTTAAGCAAAGCAGGTCTGGGGTTCTCTCCTCTGGCTGCAGAGGTAGTAAGGAAGGTTCGGGCAGGGTCTAAACTCTCTACCCTGATATTCCTACAGGAGTGCGCTGGGGAGCCACTCTTCATGCTATACTGCGCCATCAAGCAGCAGATGGAGAAAGGCCCCATCGATGCTATCACTGGTGAGGCCCGCTACTCCCTGAGTGAAGACAAACTCATCCGGCAGCAGATCGAGTACAAGACCCTGGTGAGGAAGCCAAAAGTCAGGTTCCAGCCCCGGTACCACCTGTGATTGTCCCTACTCTGCCTTCTAGCCCATGAGGCCATCTACCAAAAAGAGGCTTAGAGATCAATCTGGGGCAATCCAAAGGGCATACCAAGTATATGAAGAGTAAGGCAGACCTTGCCCTCATCTTAACTGGTGAGCCAAAAGAACTGCATGTGCCTCAGTTTACCCTAGATGATAATGAGGGAGAAAAAGTCTACTCACCATTAGGGACTGCATAATCAGCAAGGAAAGAAAGCAAGTGTAGGTCTCTAGTGTAAAAGCTTTGAGGACATGTGAGGCCAGCCCTTGATGCCCATGGATCTATCTTGAACCCTCTCAAGTGCCTCACACCCAAGATTACCTTCCCCCAAGCCATCTAGGAAGCAGTGTCCCTTTTTCTTGAGAAAGGATTAACATCTTGGCTTCAGATCTCACATTAGATGACAGGAAGAAGAAAAGAAAACCAAGTCTCAGGACAGAAAACCTCATTCTTCTCATAAGAAGAGCAAACCTTAGAAGAAGATTCTGAGGCCTCAGCTTCTTCCCACACTACTTCCCAAGTATGTCCAGCTCACCCTTGATCCCCTACTTACAGATCCTGAACTGTGTCAACCCTGACAATGAGAACAGCCCAGAGATCCCAGTGAAGGTGTTAAACTGTGACACCATCACTCAAGTCAAGGAGAAGATCCTCGATGCAGTATATAAGAACGTTCCCTACTCCCAGCGGCCAAGGGCTGTGGACATGGACCTGGGTAGGAAGCCTGGCATTGGAATTGCAGGGCAAGAGGGAAACATGACTTCTCAGAGAGCTATCAGGCCATGAGATGGCTAGGGAAAGGGGATATGAAGTTCTGCCTTGTACACAACTCCCACTGGAGCATGACTAGTTCCTGGCCATGGGAAGTACTTCTTTCCTAGGCTTTGTCCACTCAGATGTGAGTCTCTTACACATCAGCCTTACCCTGCCCCCCTTTTGGATATCTCTAAGCTTTACACTGACCTCAGCCAATGGGGACAAGGTTACTAGATCTCTAGAGGACACACAGACAGGGTGACCCTGACTGCCCCTGCCACTCACTGCTGCCCATACCATCCTTTCCACCCAGAGTGGCGCCAAGGCCGGATTGCCAGAGTGGTGTTGCAAGACGAAGACATTACCACCAAGATAGAGGGTGACTGGAAGAGACTTAACACGCTGATGCATTACCAGGTGAGGGCAGGCCCTCCCTGTGGCCTTCATCCCCAAGAATGTCCCCTTTTCTCTCTGTTAGAAGCCCTCCAAAGCCAACAAAGTACTTTCCTCTCTCCATTTTCTTCTTCTGTGGGTCTAGAACAGTGATGCTCAGCTGTGGCTGCCCATTAGATTAACTGGGGGAACTTACAAAACATGGGTTCTCAGAATAGATCTAACTGCCTGGGCTTCAGAAAGATGCCTTGTGCTCATTTCTCTGGCTTCTTCCTAATGCCACTGGTTCTCTGGCTTGTAGCAGAATAGGGCACAGACTTGTCTTCAGCCCCGAAGATCCATAGTAGCTGGAAATGTGCACTTTCTTTTTACCTGTATGGGATACCCCAGCAGGTGTGTAGATTAGATTCAGCATAGAAAGTGACAAGGAATATATGTTTGTAATACTGGCAGACATGGAATGAACAATCATAAAAATTCCAGCAAATGAATATAAGCATCCACTCCACCCTGCTTTCATCCCATGGGAACCACTCACAGCTTGGGGGTCTCTGTAAGATTAAGCACAGGTTGCCGGGCGGTGGTGGCGCACGCCTTTAATCCCAGCACTCGGGAGGCAGAGCCAGGCAGATCTCTGTGAGTTCGAGGCCAGCCTGGTCTCCAAAGCGAGTTCCAGGAAAGGCGCAAAGCTACACAGAGAAACCCTGTCTCGAAAAACCAAAAAAAAAAAAAAAAAAGATTAAGCACAGGTAGACAGATTGGGATTCAGGAAAAGTACTAAAATAGGAGCTAGAAATGAGAGACACCGAGAAAAATTAAGCCAACCAGAAGAAGTGCCTCAGGCCATAAGACCCAAGGGACTACTGTTTGATTAATAATATCCTCCTATGTGCCTGGCTTACAAAGAGAGGCCTGCAGAGGGGCTGACTGACTGGCGAGGCTGAGCTACCAATGACCAGCCACTGGAAGGCCCTGGAGCTGGCCAAGTGCCTCAAAGCACAAAAGAATCTGGGGGCACTGGGGATACCCCAAAGTATTCCTCCCAGCACATCCTCTATGCTGCACCTAGATCTCAGCCCCAAGTGAGGGAAGGTGTGTAAACAAGAACTGAGGCTTTAAAGGTGTATTGTAGCCTAACACCCACTCTGGTGTGTAGCTAAAGTTTTCCTGCCTGGCCCACAGTCAGGACAAATCTCTCTCACCTGCCAGTCCCACAGCCTCTCAGACCCAAACAAGTAAACACAGAGACTTATATTGCTTATAAACTGTATGGCCGTGGCAGGCTTCTTGCTAACTGTTCTTACAGCTTAAATTAATCCATTTCCATTAATCTATACCTTGCCACATGGCTCGTGGCTTACCAGCATCTTCTCATGCTGTTTGTCATCCTGGAGGGTGGCAGTGTCTCTCTGACTCAGCCTTCCACTTCCCAGCTTTATTCTCCTCCTTGTCCCGCCTATACTTCCTGCCTAGCCAATGGCCAATCAGTGTTTTATTTATTGACTAGTCAGCAACACATTTGCCATACAGAACATCCCACAGCACTGGTGGTGGGATTCTATAATTTCTCCCAACCTTGAGCTATTCATCTGTTCACTGGAGCTAACACCTATGACAAGGGAAGGCATGAAGGTAGCTGGAAGAATCAGAAACAAGTGCACAAACTCAACATTTGCACTTACATACAAACAGGAGTAATCAAATCACTCCATGTTAATTCCACACATGTAAACACACATACACAACAACCTTTACATGGTAAGTACATCCAGAACAATTGTAATTAACCAATTAGAGGTGAATGAGAAAGTGCAAAAGAGACTAAATCTGTGCCACCAAATCTTCTGTTCTTGAAGGGCTTGCTTAGGGCCTTTGCTTTCATCCATCTCTGATACCCTAGTGATTGTTCCTAGGTTACCCATCTTATGACTTCCAATAAGAATAGAATATCCCTTTCTTATTGTGTTCCTTTTACAAAACACTTCCAATTCCCTCATGTCATTTATTGTTCATATATTTCTTCATTCCTCAAATATTTACTGAGTGCCCGGCACTTTCCTACACTCTAGTTCTGAGTGACAAGGGCAGCAGGTAATCTTCCTTCCTTTGAGAGATGATGAAGATGGTGTTATTATTCAAAATGGCAACATGAATACCAACACATGCTGAGTGCTCACTTGGTACCAGGTACTTCACCGGCCTTTATGTGTCTTAATTTCTTTAATAATCATCACAACAGTGATTACCAGACATGATTATTATCCTCAGTGACAATTGAGACAACCAAGGCCCAGAGGGGCTAAGTCATTTCACTGGTAAGTGGTGGCAGAGCTGAGTCAGATCCAGCCAGGTATTTTGAGCTTGGGTTTATACCACCTATTGACTAAAAGAGAGAAACAAAACAAAATAAAACATAGGTGGGGTAGGGAGAAAGAGACAGGGTAAGAGAGAGTGAGAGACAGAGAGGCAAAGAGGGAAAGGGATCTTTAGTAACCAACCTTGGAATTAGTCATGTTAGTCACCTTGTGAATTTCCCTGTAGATGACAACAAATCATAAATACTGTCATCTGTCCTTGCTAGGTGTATAAACTCCCACCCTTGCCCGGCTTTCAGAGGAGCATTTCTGGGTGGCTGGTGGCAAGAATTCTTGAGAGATAGGGGTAATGCCCTTTACCTCTCCTCAGGCATGGATTAAGTGCTGATAGTACAAATAGCTGGCAGATCCAGAGCTTCTCCAGCCAGGAGGCAAACACTGGCACCTCTTGGGAATGACGGTGGCTGCTCAGGGCTCAGGACCCAAGAGCTTCACCTGCTCTGCCCTCACGCTAACTTCCCTGGACCCCTGCAGAAGAAAATCATCTTAATTAACCAAGAAAGGGGTAAAAATCTGCCTGGGCTTCTGTAGATTTATAAGGAGGGTAAAATTAAACACCACCACTAAAGCTGGCTATCAGGGAATCTCGTTAACACTAATGTTCATTTATAGTTTGACTTCTCAACATTTAATTCTTTTTTGGTGAGAGAGAAGAACTGACAATTTAAGACCCAGAAAGATGGTTTTATGGCTGGTGAGGCTATAAATCAAACTTACAAAGTTCATAAAAATTGTTAAAATAAAAAATGGTTTAATAGGAATGTTTTATGGCCCATAACATTATTATAGCTGTTTTATTCCCTCTGCGTTAGGGGTTTAATTGGATCACCACAATTCTGGGGATTCTCCGTTTTTATTAGATGGAGGGCAATCTTAAATCAAGATGGCCCCAAATGTCTTCTCTATGGCTCCTCATTCATCAGCCCTCCCCCAACTGCTGGGCACTAGGCCTGGCATCTTCTCAGAGGACAGGGCAATGTGCCATCTTTCTCACAGCTTCCCAAGGGCAGATGTCCTTTTGGTGAAACTATTCAAGGTGGCCAACACATAATACAACACAGGCCAGGAGGAAATTGGAGCCAAAGGAAAGATGGGGCTTAGACCAATGTGACTTGTAGTAAAATCCAAAATTAGGAAATATAATGAGGAGACTGTGTGCTCTGGAGACGTACAGGTCTGAAGAAAAATATCAATTCCTCGGTATATTAATGACAAGAGCTTGAAGCAGTGACTTAGCACACCCCCACTTCTGTTTTCTCATCTGTAAAATGAAAATAGTCATCCATAACATGAGATGATGGGAGGCTGAGTCTAACCCTTCTGTCCAATAGAAATAGAATGCTAACTACACATGTCATTCTAAATTTTTCATTAGTTCCACTAAAAAGCAGAAACAGACTGTTGAAATAATGTTAACAATGTACTTTATTTAACTCAGCTTAAAAGAATTAGCCCAATGTATAATCAATATAAGACTAATTAATGACATCATTTATAGTCTTTCATTCATACTAACATTCTGAAATCGTGTGTGTGTGTGTGTGTGTGTGTGTGTGTGTGTGTGTGTGTGTGAACTCAGATGCCTAGGTGAGACTGGCTACATGTCAGGTGATCTAGAGACATAAAAGGCATGAATGGTTATGGTAATATTTCTGAACTTCTACTAACCCCACACTCCCTAGAAGTACTTAACTTCTCGAGACACCTGAATTCCCCCATGTTGTCCTTTTGTGCCCATCTTAGGTGTCAGACAGGTCAGTGGTTGCTCTGGTACCCAAGCAGACCTCCTCCTACAACATCCCCGCTTCTGCCAGCATCTCCCGGACATCCATTAGCAGATATGGTAAGCCACCAGAATGCAATTGGGAAACTCAAGATCTAGCCTTCTATGACCCTCAGGGAACACCTGCTCCTGCCCTTGTCAGGAAGCCCCTGTTACTGCCATACCATCACACAAAGGTACTGGCTTATCTGCCTCCTTCCTAAGGAGTCCTAAGGGCCATGTGTCTCCTTTGAGAAGAGGTAGCAGGTAGCACCACAAACCCTTTCATTGCTGTCTATGCCCAGTAAGGAGTTGGAGTAGCCTAGTATGGCTCTTTTCTCAAAAGTGCCTTAGTTTGTACACAAAATTGATCATTCTTTCATTTCCACTCCCAGTCTCCTCTGGGTAGCATGATTCATTCTCTCTTATTTTATCTGTTTTGGTTCCGTGTACACTCAAAGGCACTAGACTGCCCACCTGAAAGAAGTTACAGGACTAAAACAGTAGCTCAAAAAAGGGTTCAGAAAATGTATTTCAGGACCTGTTAACTACAAAGAGAATCATTACAACTTGAGCCCTTACTATCTTGACTTTCTGGGGTGCCTGTGCATGTATATATAGTCGACATTTTACTTGATTATTGTTCATTGCTGGAAACATCAGAAGAGAGGGGACTCCCAAAATCTCATGGGTGTCTGAGCTCTTAAAATTTCTAAATCTTCTTTCTAGAAATAGATTGTAGGCTCCTCTGTCTAACTAAGGATCCCTAAAATTATTCATGAAATATATAGTCCCAAGAGTCCTTTCAAGGTGAAGCATGTTTATTCTAAGAAGATGCAGCAGTTGGGTGGGATTCCTGGAGGATGCTTCAAGCAGGAGGTTGGCCTGCCTCACTCTGGCCTCCTCTACCCTCTTCCAGACTCTTCCTTCAGGTACACAGGAAGCCCAGATAGCCTCCGGTCTCGGGTCCCCATGATCACTCCAGACCTGGAGAGTGGTGTCAAGGTGTGGCATCTGGTGAAGAACCATGACCATGGTGACCAGAAGGAGGGCGACCGGGGCAGCAAAATGGTATCTGAGATCTACTTGACCCGGCTCCTAGCCACCAAGGTAACTCCTGCACTACCCAAGCCAAGCTATTCCCTACACTTTGGCACAAACACCTATGCTACAGGTGCTTCCTGCCCATTCTCCTGCTGGCTTCCACTATCTCTGCTTTTTATACCTGTTTTCTAGTCCAGTGAGAGAGATAACAGAAAGGCTTAGTTGGACCATCAATCTAAGGAAAGACTATCCCTCCCGATCCATTGCATCTCAGGCTGAGAGGAGATAAAGGCAGCACACTCTAGCTTTCCCAGGAGAGAACAAACCAAGCCTTCAAGGATGCTTTACCTTAGAGATCAGGCCAGATTCTAAATGCTTTCCTCACTGATCCCACTGCAGTGCTGCAGGGACTCTAACACAGTTGCTTAAAGCTCTCAGACTTTCTCTCAGATTGATCCAGAACAACTCTATCAGACTTGTGTCTCCATTCTTGCTTTGTTAAATATGCCCAGTATATCAATAAGAGATAACCAAAAGACATCAGAGAAAGTCAGGAGTTCTACTAGTCCCCAAAGTGTGTCTGGACCCAGGTCCAGGCTTGTCACTGCCTCTAGAATCCATGAAGCCTGTGGATCACCGCTGTTCCTGGCTTCTCTTGAAGCTAGATCTGAAGCCTATGCTCCTGACACTAACACCTTAAAGCTGTTCATCCTTCCTGTCAGACCTTCTCCTCCTCCAAGCCCTTGCCAGGGGTCAGATTCCCTGAACACCCTCTGTATGTAGACTCTGCTGCCAGCCTGAGCCCTCTCACTCATTCTAGGAAATTCCATTTCAGAGCACTTCCTATCCTCCCATCAAATGCCCTGAACCCATCCCTTCAGGGCATGCTGCCACAGATTAGAAGAGAGATTCCTTCTGTGGATTCCCAGACTTGTCAGTCCCTCCCAACTCCACAATATCCCATACAGTACCTACCTCATTCCTGCCCCTCCATCTGTACTCTTTTGCATTTCAGATAAATTTCCAAGGTAGGATGGATGCAAGACACCATCTGGCATGCCTTCTGCTGCCCTCTAGCACCCACCCACCATTTCACTGCCCCCCTTACTCCCACAGGGCACCCTGCAGAAATTTGTGGACGACTTGTTTGAGACCTTGTTCAGCACTGTGCACCGGGGTAGTGCTCTCCCCCTAGCCATCAAGTACATGTTTGATTTCCTGGATGAGCAGGCAGACAGACACAGTATCCACGACACAGATGTGCGGCACACCTGGAAAAGCAACTGGTAACCCCAGGGGAGCTCAACGGGGGTGCCACCTGGGGAGGCCCAGCACTCTGGGTGTTGGGGACCAGCAGAGACTAGAGATGGGAGGTATGGGTCTCAGCTGGGGCTGGGTGATCTGAAGGTCCTGGAACACGTTACATGTAACATACACACACACACACACACACACACACACACACACACACACACACACACACACTGCAGAGTCAACATCATCCTCAAGGCTGCCAAGTTTTTAACCACAGAAGCAATAGAAAAGATGTTTTGAAGGCATGATCCTTGCTCAAGACACTTCCACATCCAGATTAGTGGTGAGAGAAGCAGCCCCGATAGCCCCTAGCATGAGCCCCACCCCCACCCCACCCCCAGCTTTTGAGCCTGGACCACAGACTATGTTAAGGACTAGCTTATAGACCAGACAGGGCTTATCCAAGAACCAGAGTCAAGAAGGCTTCCTCTAGGACTGAGCACAAAAGCGGAAGGCATTTGGATTGGGCAAGAAGCCCACGCAGCTGTCTAGAGTCAGCAATCCCCAGAAAACAGAGCTAACACAGATGGGCTCAGGCTGTTATTTGGAAATCAAAAGTCCTAGCAACCAGCAAAATACTTTGAAAGAGCCAATGGGGCCTTGGAATAGACCTTCATTCTCTTGGTGTTGTGGCCACTGGGCCCTCTTCATCTGCAATTTTTGGTCACAGTGGAGTGACATGGAGAGGTTCAGTGGCAGTAGGTGAAGAACATGTAGTAAGCTCCACCACGGCAGATCCATGGCATCCCCTCAGCTTTGTAGGATGTCCAGCCCAGTACTGGGAATGGCAGTTGGGGGACATTCTCTGTGCCTTCTGGCTAGACTCAAGCAACAGTAATGCACCCTCCTCCCCCAGTGGGATAGTGTGATAAAGCTGAGTCACATGGCTCACACTTCATAGAGCAAAGAGCCAAGGGAAAGAACTTAGACGTGTCCAGCACTGCCAGAGGAGGACAGGACAGAAGAGCTATGCCAATGCTGGCTGAGGCGGCTCCTCCTAGGTTTCAAGAAAGGATTGTGGGTTGAGGACAAGCAAAAATTACAAACAGAGGCTTGAGAGGGGACCAACACTGACATTCCCAACGTCTAGCATTAGAAAGACACTTGGAAAATGTGGAGATGATGAAGTCGTCAGAATGCAAAGAAAAGAATAGGGAAAGCTAAGGGCAGTACTTAGGCTAGAAGGGCAAGCCCATGACAGAGTTCATGTCACACAAGCATCAGAAGAGTCAAGGCTGGAAGGTAGCTGGAGAACACAGACTTTGAAAAGAGGCAGAACAGTAGCTATGGAAGCTGTCCTGGTTTTGAAGGAGGGCAATGTTCTTACTGCCTTATGACCTCAGGAACAGCAGAAGCTATTCCCCTCTGCAGTCTCCTAACTGCTGTTAGGTTCCTTTTGGGAGAAAATCAGAGCCACTGTGAGCCATTCTCTCCTGGAATGCCAAAAACATCTCCTTCCCTTCCCTCTGCCATGCCCAAACACAGAAAGCCCTGGAGGGGACCCCTGGAAGAAATCCCCTCCATGAGGAGTCTGTCCTCTGACCCAGCCCTAGGAAGTGGCACAGTGGCCCATTGGATCCAGAGGGTATGTGGTGCTCCCACTGAAGCAGTGCTTGCGACTGCCTGCCTACTTCCTTACAGTGGCCATGAGGACTGTGAGGCACTCTAGGAGCTTGATGGCTTTGTCTGAAGCCCTGGGAAAATTGTGTTCTCTGTAGTTGACCTTCCCTGGAGCACTGAGGCCTTGGAAAAGCATGTCAAGAAGAAGCAGAGCCTAGACACACCCACCCCTCAGCTATTAGGGAGCAGAGCCAATGCCCTGGTATGACAAGACCAAAGTCCCTTTGCTTTGTCCTACAGCCAGGAACAGCATAAGCTGAGCAACCAGTCCCTGCTGGGCCAGTTTCTGAGTTCGTTCCCTTCTCTTTTAGAATGGAACATCTGCTCTACCATTCAGCAGTAAGGGAAGAGTTTTAGTAAGGGGCAATGTCAAAGTATATTCTTCAGGGTACTCTGCCTTTTCCTACAGCCTCCCTCTGCGATTCTGGGTGAATGTCATCAAGAACCCTCAGTTTGTATTTGACATCCACAAGGGCAGCATCACAGATGCCTGCCTCTCTGTGGTAGCCCAGACCTTCATGGATTCCTGTTCCACATCAGAGCACCGTCTGGGCAAAGACTCACCTTCCAATAAGTTGCTCTATGCCAAGGATATCCCCAGTTACAAGAACTGGGTAGAAAGGTCAGTAGTTCCTCTAAGACGCACACTGTGGGCATCTAAGACACCACTGAAGACCAGGACTGTCTATGACCACTGAGGACCAGGACCTCATACCCCCATGTTGTGGGAAGGAAGGGAAATTTGTGTCCTGGGAAGTCTGATAATTATCGCCTTTTATTATATCACACAAATTAACATTTACTGAGCATGTAAGAATTACTGTGATAAGGTAATGTTGTTTCACAGAAATGTCCAAATGGACAGTTGTAAAATAGCTGCTATGATAATCCCTGTTTTGCTAATGAGGGAATAAGGCACAGAAAGTCTATGTAACTTGCCCAAGGTCACCAGCTAGCAGGTTGAAGAGCTGAGATATGAACACAAGGAGTCTTGCCAGAGTCTTAACTACTCAGGACACTGCAGCTCTTAGCTGGCTGAAGTGTCCTGCAGAAACTTGTACTGTACCCTAGACTCAAACTTCAGCTTGAGGCAGAGGCCACACTAGAGAAGAGATGAAAAGAAGGAGCAGTGGGGACCCCTGGTTCTCATGACCTGGGTCAGGGTTGGTATTGGTAGAGGTTTGCTCAACCCTCATCATGTACCTGTCCTGTCCATGGCAGATACTATGCAGATATTGCCAAGCTTCCAGCCATTAGTGACCAAGATATGAATGCCTACCTCGCGGAGCAGTCCCGCCTGCATGCCACAGAGTTCAATATGCTGAGTGCCCTCAACGAGATCTACTCCTATGTCAGCAAGTATAGTGAGGAGGTAAGACAGGGTCTTAAGGGCAGAGACCAACTCACAGCTTGATCAAGGTCTGAAACAACAATAGGGGTCACTTTTAAAAATCACAATCCATAGTCATAGTCATTGAGCCCCAAATCATCATCTTTTCTTTACAAGACAGCCCAACTTCTCCTGCTTCATTGAATTCCTCCCTGTACATTATCTTTTCTCACTCAAGTATTGTATAACTAATTTTATTCTTTCTTAAATAATGAATAGAATTATCCATTTATGCTTGAACAGATTCTGTCAGTCATTTTTCAGATAGACTGGTGGACTTTGACAAGAACAGAAGTTAACCAGGAAGGTGACAGGCCATGCATTAGCACTGAACCTAAAGAAAGTAGTAGCAAAATAATAGTAGCCCACACTTCAGTAGCTCTTCCATATGCTTTAAGCACATGAGAGCTCTATGTACATGCATATATTCTTGCATGTGTCTGTAACTGTGTGATCTGCATGATGACTTTGTGGCGTGCCACCCATATGACAGTGGTCCCACCAGAGTAAATAGAGCTGAAAAATTCCTGTGTGACCTCAGAGCCATCCGAACCTCATAGCACCCATGAGTCTATGGCCATGCTTCATAAATGATTCTGCTAAGCTGCTGGTTATGCAGCTTACAAAACTACGTATAGTCTGTGCTCTTAGTAGTAAGTAACTATGTAACTAGTGCATAAACTGTGTTTACTATGCTACACTTTTATTGCTGGTTTAGAGCATACTCCTACTTGTAAAAGCAGATTCATACATTGCATATGTGTTCTCTTGTACTTGATTCAGAGTATGAGTACTCTGAGCTATTTTCCTGCTGACAAAAATCACGTAAGGACTCTTTTCTTAGAAAGTATCCTGGTAGCTAACTAAAGCATGACTATGCATAGATCTGTTCATTTAATTATGCCAGCTATTTGACATTACATTCCTAAAGGCAGAATAGAAAGATAGAAGGATAGGTGCTGGGTTGATGACTCCAGAAAGTTGTGCCTTTGAAGCTGAGTCTTGAGTCACCTGCCTTTGTTTTGCCCCTCAGCTCATCGGGGCGCTAGAGCAGGATGAGCAGGCCCGGCGGCAACGACTGGCCTACAAGGTGGAGCATCTCATCAATGCCATGTCCATCGAGAGCTGAAAGGAGGACCCCCTGTTCCTGGAAGAGGGACCCAGAGAAGCTATCACACTGGTGTCTCAAAACGAAGGAGAGAAGGGTATCAAGCCCCAGAGCTGGCTGCCCCCTGAAACCTCATGAGGGGAGAGGGAAAGGCTCCTCTCTCAATGCCAGCCATGTTTCGTCACAGCCAGTTCCTGCCAGAAGGACAGTGAACACCACCCATCACAGTGTGAGCTCAGGACACCACGGGCAAGGAGGAGGAGGCCCTTCAAGCTGAGAGGCTTGAACCTGATGGTTCTGCCTCCGTGACTGCTGCTTTGCATGAAAACTCACTTGATGTATATTGGGAAATAATGAGAACTTTATTTAATTTTTTAAGAAAAAGGGAAAAAACAGAAATAAAACAAAACATAAAGCCTCCCTGTCCAACCCGTCCAACTTTTGTTTAATCTGATTTCTGCCCCCTTCTCAGTAGCATCTCTCCTTCCTTCTGTAACATCTCTTTCTCAATGTCAGAAAATGCCTGAGAGATGCTGAGAAAAACCAGTATGGAAATGTCCTCCTCTCCCTTGAACTGAAAGGAAAAGGAGGAGAGGGAAGAAGGACCACAAGCTCGTACTGAACATTTGGCAAACAGGCCAAGAAGGCCTGGATCCCCCACAGCCAGAAGAGCCTAGGAACTGCTGGCCTTTGTGGGAATCGTGAAAGCTGATCAGCTCCACCTGTAATAGGCAGCCACTTTCCATGCTGCACCCTTGTGTATCCTCACCTCCTGAGAGGAGGAATGTACCCACTGAGGACCCGTAACTGTGGGCACATCTTTCGTTTGTTTCATTTAATCCCAAACCTCAACAAATGAGGAGTTGGTCTCTGGTACTTTTCCTTTTTGGTTTCCCTAGAGCTGATATCAGAAATGGGAGCGGTGAGCCTCTCCCAGACCAGCCACCTCCTCCCTGAGAACTCTGAGCAGAGCCCCATGTCAGCCTCTGTCATAAGCCAGTCGCACAGGGGCTGTACAAACCAGGCCTTCTAGGTCTAGTTTGAATGGGGAACATAGGTATTTGACTTTGGATTTTACCCAACCACCCACCAGTTTACGGCAATTAAAAAGAAAACAAACTCAAATACTGTTTACAGTAAGCAATACTTGAAGAGTATAGGTTTAAGATGCAGCAGTATTTATTATTATACTTTCTTTTCTCTTGTGCCTGGAGCAGGGAGGCCAACCTTCACTCATATCCAGAAGCTCCTGACCATCTGGGCACAGTGCTTTTGCCTGAGTAGAAATGACTGGTGTCCCATCATCTCTGCCATCTCTGCCTGTCATGGATCCATGGATGTGAAAGTGGATAGCTTCCTGAGAGGGCACCTGTCTGTCCCTCTGTCTCCTGATACTGAATGCCATAGATGGCCAGATTTCCTGAGTATATCTTCCAAGCAGAGGCCAAGGCTCCATTCTTGGGTCCAGAGGCAAGCTCTGTGGTAGTGGGACAAGAAATTCAGCTGGTAAGCCCTCAGGGAATTCAGTTCTCCTGCCTTGGCATGTCCCCAAGCAGCCAACTCCAACAGCTTTGCAAGCAGCATCTGTCTCAAGGTAGGAGGACAAGAGGAAGGCAAAGGTTGGCACAGGAAAAGGCCGAAGAGATCTCCTATTCTTGCCTTGTGCTTTTCAAGAGGCCAGGAATGCCAGGCTGTAGGGCTGGGAAATAAGACCAGCTACCCTGAGAGAGACCAGACCTGGGTTATTTCATTCACAATTAACCCAGGCTTCAACTTATACCTCCAGTTAATTCCGGTTTCTGAGACTCTACTGACCAGATGTGACTCCCAGCACAGTCCAGGGAAGGAAGTCAAGAAGGTGGCTTCCAGTCTATGTACATGTCTTCAGATGGCTGTCTCACACATAGCAGATGCTGTCAGGGCTGTTCAGCTTGTATCTTGCCTGAATGCAGCTGACAATGGAGAGAGAAAAGTGTTCAGCAAAATACTCAGGAAACTTGCTGATTTTATGATGATTCACAACCAGCCATGACAAGGCCACTTTTCTTCTGATAAACTACTCATGTTAAAGTTTTTCAGGGTCATATTAATAGCCTGGAAAAAATACTAGTGACTGGCCTTCCACACTAAGCCAAAGTGTTTGCTCTTAACAGCACCCAAAGCTTATCATCTTAGAGCCTGTAATTTATGAGAATGAAGGAAGTGATGTAGTCAAAACAAGAATAGGAACAGAAGACTGCACTACCCAGGACAAACTCCAGCCCACCCTATTTTCCATTCCAGTTCAGTTAAAAGGCTTTCTGAGCAACTGCTACCATTCAGGCTGATGTCCAGAGTGCCATTTCATCAAGAAGCAAAAAAACAAAATGTTTGACATCTCTTTCAATAGTACCCAAACCTTCCCTGGTGTGCCTACCTGGTATCTCACAGCAGCCACTGATGGTATCCACTCACTGCCTCCGGCATGCTTCACTGAAGATGTTTGGACAGTATGGAGAGAATGAAGGGAGCAGGGCCAGCACGAAGGGTGGTCTAGCCACTTTACTAAGGATTCCATGAGTTGGACAACTTGGGCTGAAAAGAGAAGTGGTCAAGGAGCATGGTTAAGAAGAATTAAGAAGGAAAATTCAGCTGGAGACAGGCCAGGCCAGGATGGTGAGTGATTGCAGAGTCTTGTTTTCATTCTATCTTTCTACCTATCCTTCCACTAGCTCTTTGTTTTTATTAATTAATAGAGTCTATTCCTTAGGGAATGGAAATGAGAGGAGGTTGATTGGTCACTCTTCTTGCTATTATCCAACTTGAGGATATTTTGACCTTTTGTTTAAAAAGAAAAAAAAGTATTAAAGCTACAGCCCTTCCCCACAAGAAGCCGTTTATCTTTGGTATGAAGTCTCTCTTAAGCCTACCTAGCTTTACTTTATTTCATTGATCTACACAAAAGCCAATTCTCTAGGAAAGGGGCAGGATTGTAGAAGGTTTGAAGACAGAATTCTAGAGGACTATATGGAGACATCCTTCAACTGGATCTGGCACCACCTCCTGCCTTCTGTGTGGGTCAGGCACTTCTGTGTCTGATGTTCTACCTCTTTCCATGGTTTGACTCTCAAAACCACTTCTGATCCTCCTCTTTACAGAGTGCACACATTCAAGTCATGGGCACACTGTAATCTGACAAAAGGAGGGGACTGTGTCCTGCATTCATTCATTTGGAGAAACTTCATAAGTAGTAATCATCTGCCAGGTTCTTAGAGCTTCTGAAAAAGAGGGTGAATAAGGCAAAGAAGGTCCTTCTTCCAGCAAATGCATCTTCTCCAAGCTGCTAGTTCTGCCACCAATACAGCAGGATTGTTCTTCCCACCTTTCCCAGAAGAAAGCACCAGGTGCATAGAAAATGAGGCGCCATGAAGGAAGAAGGCTGACCCACCCAGACACCTTACCTCATCCTGGGAGCAGGCCCCTAGCAGTGAGATCTGCTCTCATTTCTACTGCCACCAGCTCTTTAGTCAGCACAACTTTGTTGCTTAAGCTCCTGTCCTTTCAATTCCACCAAAATGAGGATAAAAATTAGCAGTGAAGGCCCCTGGTCCTGCTGATCATGAGATAGAAGCAATGGCCGCTGTATACGTGGTCTGACATAAGCGGAGAAGGCGGGAGGCTCCTAGCCACCCAATTCCAGGTGCTGCACAACTGCCACATCTGTAATTTCATGTGCTGCCAGCAGCTACTCTAAAAAGGGTTCCAACCACATTGTGTCATGACTAAGAGTCCTGCAACCTGGACACAGACAGGGAAGAACTGTGATACAGAGGGCTATAAGGGTAAGGAAATGCAACGTGGCTCCAGGGACCCAGGGCATGAGGAAGATCTTATGATGGGAGGGGGCCTGGGAAAAGACAGGTCCTCCTGATGCCTTGTCTCGGGAATGTTCTTGGAGAAGACAGTGGCATCATATTCATAACTCCACATCTCTTTTCCTTCTATCTTTTCTGATTATTTCCTAGAGTGAAGATTTAGCATCTGAGGCCCAGTGATGCTTATAATGAAGGGTAAAGTTTCTGTTGGCACTTTCTAACCACTCCAGGGAATGTCCTGAGAAATGATCAAAGCCAGTGCCTGTCAGGCAGGCCTCAACACAATAAGCAAACTAGAGATTCTCCTATTTTGCACAGACTCACAACTCACTCTCCTCTCCCATACCATCCCCCTAGACTGAGCTGCCTCCTCTCTGCCTCTGTGCTGCCTGTACCATAGGGCCCCAATGAAGGAAGTGAGAAGCTTCTTCTAGAAATCAGTCAATGTCATCACTCTAACATTCTTGGTCTCCATTTTGGCATTCAAGCATAAGGAAGTGTGGTCCCCACCAAACAGGACCAAATTTCCTGAATGTATGGGAGAGAAAGGGACAAGCTCTTTATACAGGCACAAGGGCCTTGAGCCTAGCTGCCTCTCCTCATCCCTTCCTACTCAGACCCCTCCCCATGACACACTGGAATCTGTATTATATCTATTTTTAAGAAAGTACAATGCTGGTTGTCTGGTTTTGTTGTTTTTACAGGTGTTACAAGATAATAATAAAATGAAGTATTTAAAATGTTCCAATAAAGCGGGGTTTTGTTATCTAATATATTATCATGTACCTATTGTAAATATGAAACTCCTATTTTGCAAGCCAAGGACACAATTTGTACTGTTGTTATATATAAATAAAGATTACTGGATTTAAAAAAAATCTCCTTAAATTTTCAAATAAACATAGTTGTTTGGCCACACAGGTACAGAACAACTTTGGAACTATATAAGAAGCAGATATTCAGAAAGATCAACTGAGTTGTTCTGAATGAATCTGAGAAGACTCCGTGGAGCCAGCGCTCATTAATGTCTAGCCGTCTTCACCATACACTTGCATGCATGGTCTATTCCAGTCATACCAGTGGGTGAACACTGCCCCCTAGCCCCAGGACCTCAGAATACAGCTTACTCTGGGGAGGCTGGGCTGCTTCCAGAGTGAGTTCTGAAAACAGACCCCCTAGGACCAGCCCTTCCTAAAAGCACACTCACTCGTGGATTAAGTGCTAGGATGAAATGGGGATGAGAGAAGCATGGCCCTTGCCCCCACTACTCTTGAGAGGATTCTGAAAGAGACTTTTAGGACTTTCAGCTAGGCATTGAGAAAGGTAGTGACATTCATTTTTGCTTCAGAAATTAAAAGTGAACAAAGTGGAAGATGGTGAGTACTTTATGACCCAGCCCAAGGAGGAATATGAAGACAGCCCTCGATTGGGGCTTGGGAATAGAGGAAATAGAGCTCAGAAGCAGGAGAACTTCCACTGTTCTGGAATGAGGCTGAGGGGAAGAAATCTTTGGACTCCCTCTAAACTGAAGATGATATGGCCTCCCTTCTGCTCTTACTTTCCTGTTTTTATCCTGCAATCTAATGGCGTTTGACATTTTCACCCTCTTACTGGTGACACATTAAATGAGAACAACTCAGGAACTTGTCCCAGCCAAGTATACACAGAAGTTTCCAGCCCTTCTCTTTAGACCACAGGACCAGGAGGATTTTCTGGTGAGCAGGGTATTCCTGGCTTCTACGTTCAGTCCAGTAGGGACAGCCAGTACACACAAAGGAACCTGGTACTCATGAAACAAGAGCATGTTAGTGTAGAGATATTCTTACATAATTATATATGCACATATACAGTATATACTAGAGTTATAGAAAAATTATACGGTCCAAAAAAAAAAAAAAGAAAGAAAGAAAGAAAAGAAAATGAGGCAGAATTTTATCATGTGACCCAGTCTGGCCTGGAACTCATGGTTCTTCTGCCTAGAATTCCTGAGTATTTGGATTACAGGTGTATACTACCACAACAGGTTCAAATAAATAATTCTTGAGGTTTTCTACCCAGTACTCAACAACCCCTAATATTTTAGTGTATTTGTATATCCCCCTACACATCATCTCTCACTTCCCTCTCCATCTTCCCCAAAGTGGGAGGAGAGTACAGTGCCAGGGCCTGGGTGGAATAATACACTGTGTTCAATAGCCCGGCTTGTCTAAGAAGCATATCCATATTTTGCTAACATTAAGTCATCTTCTGCTTCTCTCTGAGAAGCAAACCCAGAGCAAGGTTTCTCTGCTCCATCATGGTTCTGAAGATGTGTCTATTTCTCTACTAAAGCAATAGTGTGGCCCCTGTGAGTTAACACTGTCAGATGGGGCAATTAGATAACACTAGCTTCTGTTACTGCCTGATCACAGCCTGGCTTTGTATCTCAATGACTGGAACTCACTTTCAGCTGTGGTTGTAGTTTTCTCAGTGTGATTTTAATATATCCAAAGCTGGTGGGCTGCCATGAAAGCAGTTTTTCCAATTGCCCTTAAAGGAACTACTTTAAAGGACAGCTTCTCATTCAAGGCTGCCAGGTATAAGGCAGGTCTGATAAAAGGACTTCCTACTGACAAGTTTTAATCATTCATATTCAGCACCAAAACGGTGTTTGCAATCAAATTATGGAAAGCTCAGCACAGAACTAGCAATCCTAAAAGCATTTATATTACTTAGTATTTAACAATATTCACAGTGTTAACTCTAGCCTCAGTGCGTGCCCCAAGATGACACAGATCCTCCTCATCTGTTTCAAAAGCATTTCAAAATATGAAAAATACCAAGTAAACAAACAAGCAAAAACAAACACCTAAGGTCAGAACTGGGGTGCTTCAATCCCTAGCTCAGGCTCTATCTTTTTCAAAGGAAGATTCTAAAAACAACTATTTGTACTATTCTATTTCCAATGTCTCCAAACCCAAATCTTCTCTTAAATCAAATTGTCTTCCATGACATTTGCAGATTTATGAGTATTGTAGAAGATGGATTAAGAACATAGACAATGGTACTACCAAAAACTCTGGAGCAAACTCACTAGGAGAGAGTGGGCTGAGTTCTTTTCCTGAAGCCAGTTTCATTCAAGTGTTCAGTTAACTACTTAAATTATATCTGCAATTTTCTGAGTACTTCACGTACTTTTCAAGTTTGTAAACCTGTGCATCAACAATTCTAGATTACTAGGGAGCACCTCTCTGAGCTATTACAATACATAATGGATTTTAAATGTAATAAAAAGCTTGCCTAAAATGCCTCTATTCTTTTGACTTATCTGGTCAGTTTTAAAAACTGTATTATTAAAAAGTAAGTGGGACCTGTGAGATGACTGAGCAGGTTTAAAAAAAAGCACCTGCCACACAAGCCTCTGTCTTATGACTTCCATGTGTGTATCTTGGCACACACACATGTGTATTTACACATGTCATACACATATACACTGCCAATAACAAAAATAAATAATAATAAAATAATTTAAGAGGAAATAGTCTATCTCCCCTCCCTATGACCAGATCCTTTGCTTTTGGTCTGCTCATGCCCACTCAATACTACTCTCAATATGACTTTCAATTAAACTATGGATTGTGACCCTTTTGGGATGTACAGTTCATTAAAAATCTGAATAAGGAGAATTATGTTATTAAAGCTCTCTGAACACATAGTAACTTCAAGTGGAGAAAAGCAAGCTTCAGTGTAACCAATGATTTCATGAGCAGAAATGTGACTTGTGCACACAATTTGTTGACCAAAATGACAGATAAATTTAAATTATAATCAGTAGTATTCAATAAATGAGGAGTAGTTTTTTTAATTCTAGCTTTTTTGTCATCTTAACCACTGTCTTGGACAGAAGTAATCAACTCCACAGGATTCTTTATTACACAATGTGTTTTTCATCTCTCTTATTCCAACCAGGCTTTTGCTTCTGTTTTCCATCCTTACCATACAAGTGCTCTCCCAATACACACTCAGCTGTGGAACTCAGCAGGATGGACAATGGTACAGTAGCCAGGAAGGAGGAAGAGATGGAAGGCGGAGTTTCCACCTCAGCAAAGCCTGTTGACCTCACTTGTCTGGGTGGTGAAATAACCTGGGCTGTGGTTCAGGTGAACAGCCTCGAATATATAAACCTGACTTTACCAGATTCTACACCAAGGAGAGCTGGGATTAGAATCCTCAAAGTTCAAGGAGCCCAAACATTCACTTGAAGTGATAAATCCACAGTCAGATGAATACTTGGAGGAGGGACATGCCCAGAGTTCCAACCACATGTGGCATAGAGGTTTGAAATTTGAATAGTGGGGTTGAGAAATGGACTCTGCCATGTAGGAGCTAGGTAGTATTTTGTACATTTCCTATTCCCCCTGAGGACAGCTTCTGTTATTAAATGCAATCAGTATTGACTCAAGTAGCGACACTGAAAATTAGAGGTGATGTACATAATACCCTATGGCAGGCCTGGCACCAAGCAAGAACTTAAGAAAAACAGAGGTCTTTAGTTCCTAATTATTACCCTATATCACCCCTGAAATACTTGGCCTCACATTCTTCCCTGGGGGAATATGAGCTTAGTGTTCTCTCATAAAAGCATATCTAGCTGAGCTGAACAAGGAAAGGGCAGAGCCAGCCTAAGAATGTTCTGAAGACAAATCTGGGAACCTGGCATTGAACTGCTTGTCAGTTCCCTGGGTCACTAAAAAGCATCTGACTATAAGTGAGGAGTACTGACACATTCTTAAAACCCCAGCACTGAAGTCAGGGGAGCTGTGAGTTAGAAGGCAGCATGGGCTGTATAGTTAGACCCCCACACATACAGACACAAAATAGCTTCTAAGACTTAAAGTCAGAAGATCACAGAGATAGTTGCACATCAATGCATTAATGTTTATTATAACACTATTTACAATTGCCAAGTTACAGAACCAACCTAGGAGTGCAAACTCAGAAGAATAGATAAGTAAATTTAAAAAAAAAAGAAAATGTGATCTGTATATAATAGAATTTTTTCAGTCATAATTAACAAAATTACATCATTTGTCAGAAAATGATTGCAACTGGAAACAACCATATTTAGTGAATTTAACTAGTCTAAGAAAGACAAATAATACATATTTTCTCTTTCATGGTTCCAAGATTTTATATAGTTATGTAGAATTATTCATACATACACTACATGAAAGTTGAAAAGAAACCATGTAGGGAATAAAAGCAACTAACAGGAGAGAAGAATGAAGAGAAAAAGAAAGATAAAATGTATGAGGAATATACTTAAAGTAATATATATGTATATATATATATTCATATGAGAAAAAGCTAAGCAAATAAAAGTAAGCTATTTAAAAAATAATAATAAAGCTTTAGGTCACAGTGCTGACTATATTCAGGAAATGAGTCTTGTTTGGGGAGGAAGCAGGAAGTAACTCCAGGGGCCATCTAGATGGGGTGGCCATACCCATACCAATGCAAAGGACCAGGCAATATCAAGTAGTGTACGTTAAACAAGATTATAACACATTGGTGGGACTAAATAAATTAAAGTAGATTCTGACACATATTTGAACAGATTCTGACACACATGTAAGAGAATATATGTGTGTTGTGTGTTCTTAAAACCCTGGACAAAGACCAGCATTACTTCTAGAGTCTTTATTCTGTTCCACTGGTTGATGTATCTGTTTTTATGCTAATACATGTCACTTTTTTATTAAAAAGGGAAGAAACTGGGGAGAAGAGGCAGTTTGAAAAAGAATCACCTTCGATTCTCATCTCATTTAGTAGTGTACACTGAAATTTCATTTTAAATCAGAATTAACCTATAAAAACAACAACCCCTAAAGGAAACACCCAAAACTGTAATCTGCCGTCTCTTACGTCTTTAGGATGTAAGACACATACTAAACCAGTCCCTTACCAGACCCCCAGATGGAGTTGTTCTCCGCCCCCCTGCCCCCTGCAAACTGGGATCTAGGTAAGATAATTCTAAGATTCCTTTGGAAGACATGTCATCAGGAGTAGTCTTTTTCCCCCTTAAAAACAAAGTAAGTGTAAGAGATATTTCCTCAAAACATAAAAATATTACATTTCACATATAAACATGTCTGTCATATTTTAAAATACATGGAAATATAAAGGTACAATAATAAAAGTATGTTTGTAGCTGAAGAACCAATTGAATGCAATAAAATAGCTCAGAATAGTCTACCTTGCATTAAAAAAAATTACCATGTGATAAAGGTGGCATCCAAGACAACATTCTTTTATAAACTTCTAGGATGAATGAATAAGTAGCTATTCTAGGGGGAAATCAGATTAAATCCTCAGTTAGTAATGTAAAACAAAATAGACTTCAGATGAATTAAAGAATTAAAAGTTTAAAAAATGAAACCATAAAATACATAGAGTACAATATAAATTTGTACATCTATCTTAGCATGGAGATTATATTTCTAAGCTGCAAAGCAATTGAAGAAATCACAAAAAGTGATATGTTTGGCTGCATAAAAATTTGGAACCATCTCCATAAAAGAACATCCTAGAAAGTAAAAATAAACAGTAAAATCAACTTGAGAAAATGTTTGCAACAAAAACATCAAAAAGTTAATAGTCTTAAAGTAAGAAATAGCATTTATAAATATAAAAAAACCCTACTAACCCACTCAAATATGCAAAGAACAAGAATAAGCTATTGGAATAAATACAAATGATGGTTTATTACAAAGCAATGCTGAAATGTTTTAGTGGAATCAATGTATGTGGAAAAAAGGCACAATAATGAAATATGACTTTGCCCTTTCAAATAATAAACATTGGAAATATCAACACAGCAATGACTAGGGAGAAACAAGCCTCTCACACACCTCTACCTTCATAATCATTTGCACTATTTCTGCAGTACAACAGGTCCAAAGAATCTTTAAAAGTCCAAAGAATCTTTAAAAGTCCAAAGAATCTTTAAATGCCCATTTTCTTTGTTGAAATCATACTACTTCAGTTCTGAGCAAGTGAAAATAAGGATAAGCAAAAATGTCCATCTCTTTTGGTTCTAAGTAGTAAGCAGAAACAAATTAAATATCTGCCAATATGGAAAGTTAAGTAAATTATAGCATATCCACAAATGGGATATTATATTTTCTTTTAAAACTGTCCCCAAGGGATTGGTAATAATTTGTAAAGCTGATTACAGTATGTTAATCTGATATGAATAAGACAGTGGGGTCGTGGGTGCATTTTGCTTCTTACTTTATTTCTAACCCCCAGCTTTTACCAATTAATGACCAATATATTTTTTTTCTTTTTTGTGATGCAGGGTAGGAAATGAACCAGGACCTCATACATGCTACACTGTTTCTCTACCATCAACTCCACCTCCCTCCAGCATGTCATTTTTAGGCAAACCTTACTCCTGAGCTCTGCTTATAGCCACTCTTCAAGGATGGCAGGGTGTCATCTTCCACACCCATATCTCAGCAGAACCTCTACTCCCGGGTCCTAAACTCAGCCATGCTTTTGGTGATCTCCCTTCCTCCTCTAACCCTATATAATTGGAAGGGTGCACAGCCTCTCATAGTGGGAAGCTACAGCCCCACAGGTCTAGCGCCCCAAAGAAAGCAATATACCTAGACTTTGGCATGGTCAGAACTACCAAAGTCCTATCTGCATTCTGCCCAAGCACAAAATCTGGCTGATGGCCATGGACAAGTCTCCCTACTGAGCTGGCAAGGAAGTTCAGGAGAAACCTGTTCTGTCATGCTTAGCCTCGTGTGTCTAAAGCCTGACAGAGAGAGAAGACAACAAACACTGAACAGATGAACAAATGCACAGACTGGCTGAAAGAAGTGACCACTGTGATGTGGAGATGAATGTGAACAGTCTGTGTTTCCACAGCATTTCTGTTGACCAGAGGCCTAATGCTGCCATTCCCAAAAGGCTAGGCAGCTGTGCTGTAGGCAGAACAGTCCAACCTTGCTTCTTTGAGTTTTCTCAGGTGGTCTGGAACACATGTATCTCTTTTTCCCTCGTTTCCTCTGAATCAATTCCACTACTGGTAAAAGGCAGTAAATTAATAACTAGCCCCCCCCCATGACATAAAGCCCAACTACTAATTAGCTCGATATCTCCCTGTTGCTGTATCACTTTGGGATTTTTCTGGGTGAAATATAAATAAGCCAATTCTATTAATAAGCTATTTAGACAAGGGAAGAACATATACTTCCGAGATCCCAAGGGGCCTGGAAATGGTTTAGTGGCCCATGGAGCAAGAGACTTGATTACAGAAATGAAGTACCTGCCGCTGTGCCTCCCTCCTAGAGAGTCTGCACTCCCAGCAGATTCCTCTTGGGCCCGGGGAAAGGGGGCGGCAAAGCTTTGTTAAGTTTAAAAATTATAATTTAGATGAATTTGTGCATTCATTGGCCTGAGTGTGTCTCTGGAAAATAATAGTTAGTGGAGTAGAACCTGCTGCATTTCAGGGACTTTATTGTTTCCTTATAATTAAGTCCTGCACAGAAATCCAATTACAAATGTTCTCAATCGCCCTGTAGCTAAGTGCTAACAGAAGAGGGAGGAAGGCTTCTAGACTTAAATAACTCTGGATAAAAATTAATGCTATGGCTGTGTTGGCTAATTAAAAGTGCTGCCTCTATTAGTGGGCTTTTATATTAATAAATGACATTATTATCATATTCAACAACCAAGGCTCCTATCAGGTCTGCTCTGTCAGCCCCACTCTTGAGAGCACAAGTTCATTGGCCCCAGTACAGGCTTTGTGGGAGAAAAGGGGGCAACCGAGTTCTTGCCCATCGCTCACTGAGGGAGGCACTTTAACAAGTATGGCCTCAGGCACTCCTCACACCAGCTCTACTTGGAACACAGGGTACAATCCCTGCTTTGCAGAGGAGCAAACTGAGACTTACATAGTCAAGATTTTCTCCTATGAGGAAGCAGAGCTAGGCTGAAACCAGAGCCTCAAATTTGGACAGGCATTCGTTCTAATGCAGGGTTGATTTTCCTTGGTGGGTGAGTTAGGCAGGTGGTGTTTTTAGTAGGTGTGATATACCTAGCAGGTAGAAGGTAGAAACTTCCCTTGGGCAGACTTTCAACATTCTGTGCTGGCCAACCACTTCTTTACTAACCTGTCCTGGAGCTTAGATACTATACTGTCTCAAGGCCTGCAATACTGTAGCTGTCCCCTGCTCTCAGGGAAGCAAGCAAGTGATTATGATGGTAGAGCAGGTACAAGGAACTGCAAAAACATAGGGAAGACACAGCCAGACCTGGGAGTAGGGAAACTTTTCAGAGCAGATGGCATCTATGCTATTTGGGAGCACACAGAGATGACCCAGGCCAAGTGATGAGATGGAGGAAGGGTCCAGCGGAAGGAAATTATGTATAAGAACAGCTAAAATATCCTGTAATGCTGGAGAGGGAAGCAGGGCCAGATCAACCAGGCAGAGCCCTGCTAGCCGTGCTCACAGACTGAGCGGTTCACTGGCAATGAAGGTTTCTAGGTATTAAGTGCTATGAATATGTAGGCAGAACAGCAGTCTCTCTGGCAGGGGCGGAGGAGCACTGGCTGGCCACATGTCACCTTCGTAGCCAAGACCAGTACGGAGTCATGCAGGACTAACAAAAGGAGTGACAGTGGGGACTAAAGAAGAGTCCTCCTCCAGAGATAACAAGACATGGAACTCATTGATTGTGGTGACTTTCCACAAGTCTAATGTGAGGGAAAAGGGGGAACAGTGTCTGACCCTGGTAATTCTGGTGTGAGTCAAGAGAAGGGCTTCCAGAAAATGGGAAAGAGAGGATGGGGGTATGGGGTGACTTTGGGCAGAAAACATCAAGCTCAATTTTAAACATGAAGAGCATTCAGTCTCTAAGGGAGATTCAGGGTCAGGTGTTCACTGAACTACTAACTGCATGGTCCAGACCTCCAGGGAGCTCACAGTCTGGAGAAATCTTTTGTAAAGTATCAGGCCATAGATGATGAATGAAGTATGAGCATACATGAAATCAACCAGAGAGAGTGAGTAGAAAGAATGACCACATAGGCCTCCAGTGAGCTTTGACAATCTTAGTTTATCCTTGCAGCCCATCTTGATCATACATTTACTGTATGCAAAGTACTCAACTCTTGTTACCAGTCAACTCATCCTTTAGTGTGGTATTTTCCCAGTGACAGAATGTGAAGAATGCCATGTGCAATTTCCTACTTAGATTGAGCATTCCCCAACTCACACAGAAAAACTGAACTTAATTTGAGTCATCAGTGGCTGATGAATTAAATTCTGGTTCAACTGCCTAACCTTAGGTTGGCCTCTGATTTACTTCAAGGATTGAGCTATTATAAGACCAAGACAACAGAGAAAATGAAGCCAAATGTTATCTCAGTTCCAAGGCTATTTACCCTAAGTCACCAGAGCCTAGTAATGGAACTCAGATTCTACAAATAATGATACTAATGAATGACACACTGACTGGACTTAAAAAAATGCAGCCTCTTAAGTGAGGCAGGGTAGGAAAAAGACAAGGAAAGAAAAATATCTGAAAACAACAGCTTGTTTTCACAAAGTAATGAGCCAACCATTTACCATCCATCAGCGAACAAATGCAGGAAAGTCCTGATTGATAGGGGAACTGTGAGAACAGGGTGAAGGGCAACTGTGCCATGAATTTTCTCATGATAAGGTTATTTCAGCTTTCATTGGAAGTCTCGCCAGAGTGTCTAGTTAAACTTTCCTGTACAAGTAACACAGCTCATTTTCTGCTACTGCTCGTAAGTCAGACCAGGGGCAGGTTAGAGGCCCAGGGTGTGGTACAGGAGATGGTTTCTTACACAAGATTATGAAGTTTGAAGTTATTGAGGTAGTTCCCCAAGATCAATGGCGGTGATAAAAGGCTAACTGAATGTCCCATATGCTGGCTTAGGGCTGTGGGGACTGAAACAGTTGCTGCTCCAAGCAGGTATGGCATCCGCGCATATCTCCAGCAGGCTCTGAGCCTAAACTCTGTGGGTGGCTTTGTGTCTAGGGTTCCTGAGGTGCTACTGGAGAGACAAAAATCCCACCTTAGACCAGAAGATTCTAAGGGTGCAGCCCCTCCCTCATGCTACCTGCCCAAAATCTCTCATGAGGTTGAGTCAAACTGAAGGCCATGCTGGGACCCCTTACAGAGGTTAGATGGGGCATGAGTTCGAGGAACAATCTGATTCTGAATTCTCACTATGAAAAGTTTGCAGGGCTTTGCTCCCGCTGTGGGCTGCTTAGGGATACACAAGCAGGGCTGATGATGCCTGAAGAAAAAGACAGAGAGAAAGAACCAGGAAGTCAAAGATCCAAAGCACATGCTGCACTCTCCTTAAAACGTAATCTGAGCCAGGAGTGGTGGCTCACCCCTTTAATTCCAGCACTGCGGGGGGGGGGGGGGGGGGGGGGGGGGGGGGGGGGAGCAGAGGCAGGCAGAGCTCTGATTTCAAAGCCAGCCTGGTCTACAAAGTGAGTTCCAGGACAGATAGGGCTACACAGGGAAACCTTATCTGAGGAAAAAAAAATAATAATCTGGAAGTGATGTGACACTACTTCCCCTATATTCCACTTTTTTTTTTTTTTTTTTTTTTTTTTGGTTTTTCGAGACAGGGTTTCTCTGTGTAGCTTTGCGCCTTTCCTGGAACTCACTTGGTACTTTTAAGATGCAAATCAGTAAGCTCTCTTCAGAGGGAGAAAGAGTTACACAAGTGACTGAATACCAAGACAGAAAGGACCATCTAGGCTGTCTACTATTAAGTATGGCACCTAGAGGCCCCAAAGTAAGACTTAAAGTGTGGGCAAACCAGGTTCACTTACTGCCAGCTTTTTTATACTAAAGGACACATGCACACACGCTCATGAGTGCAAGTGCACACACACACACACACACACACACACACACACACACACACACACACGAATGACAACAGTAAAGGGTTTCTAAAGACACAGCAACCAAAAACCAACTAAAATCAAACACACATGAATCCAGGTTGTTTGGGGCAGTGCTTGCCCACGTTGCAGTTTTGGTTCTGAACACATAATATGCACAATTTGCACTGCATATGTCTGTCACACTATACAACACCACTGGACACTTCCTGCAGTTCAGATTCAAGACTGCTATATGCTATGAACTGCAGTGCTTTTACTTTACACATAAAATGTTCTGTTCTTACAAAAACACAATAGTTAGTTCTGAAAAACAGATTTTTAACATTTTCCTACCATCATTCCTCAGCATGTAAGTTTCAAATCAGTATATATTTGGATTATGTAGTATTAGAATATTTGACTTTTATTTTTAAAAAAGTTAAATGAGTTAGGCAAAGGTGGCTCATGCTTTTAATTCTAGCACTTGTGAGGTAGAGGCAGGCAGATCTCTATGAGTTCAAGGCCAGCCTGGTCTACAAAGCGAGTTCCAGGACATCTAGAGCTGTTACATAGAGAAACACTGTCTTTTTAAAAAAAGGAGGAAAAAGAAGCATTAAATGGGGAACTGGAAAGATGGCTTAGCAGTTAGCAGAGCTTGCTGTTCTCACATAGGACCCGTTTGGTTCCCAGACCTACATGGCAGCTCACAAACTTTCTGTAATTCCAGTTCCAGGAGGTCTGTTGCCTCTTCTGGCCTATACAGACAGACTCTAGGTACATTACACCACTAGGTACACATGTGGTGTACATACATACATGCAGCCAGACCTTCATACAAACAAAATTTAAAAAAATAATCTTTAAAAACATTTTAAAATAAAGGCCAAAGAGATGGTTCAGTGAGTAAAAGCACTTACCACAAAGTCTGAAAACCTGAGTTGGATCCCTGGAACCCATGTGGTGGAAGGATAGATCATACTCTCAGAAGTTGTTCTATAACCTCCATTGCTGCACTGTGGGATATGCACAGTCAAACAAATAAATAAATCTAAAAATTGTAATTAAAATTGTGTAATGGCTATTTTTATTTGTAAACTTGACTACATCTGTAATTAACTGAAATCCATAAATGAAAGGCATGCCTGTGAGGAATTTTTTATTAATTTGAAGTAGAAAGGTCCACTTCTAATTTGGATCTTTGAAGTAGGAAGACATATTTTTAATCTAGACTTTTTGATCTGGGAAAAGACATACCTTTAATCTGGATCTTGAGGCTGGAAGACACATCTTTAGTGTGGGCTATAGCTTTTACTAGAAGCCTATATGAAGACATGGAAGAAAGATGCTTTTGCTATTTGCCTGCATGTCCTTGCCTTGCTTGCAAGTCCAGTCCTTCACTGGCAGTGGAGCCTACTTCAAGATTCCAGCATCTACTGAAGACCAAATAAGACATCCAGCCTTGTGGACTAAGCAACTACTGGATGCTGTGGGATGGTCTGTATGTCAAATGTGTTGCTGATTGGTCAATGAATAAATCACTGATTGGTCAGTGGCCAGGCAGGAAGTATAGGTGGGACTAAGAGAGAGGAGAATTGAGAGAACAGGAAGCTGGGTGAGAGAGACACTGCCAGCCGCCATCAGGACAAGGAAGATGTAAAGTACCGGTAAGCCACAAGCCACGTGGCAAGGTATAGATTAATAGAAATGGATTAATTTAAGCTGTAAGAACAGTTAGCAAGAAGCTTGCCACGGCCATACAGTTTGTAACCAATATAAGTCTCTGTGTTTACTTGATCGGGTTTGAGCGGCTTGGGACTGGCCGGGTGAGAGAGATTTGTCCTGACTGTGGGCCAGGCAGGAAAACTCTAGCAACAACTGGATTCTTGGACTTTCTGTTCACAGCCAGTCATTGTTGGATTAGGTTGACTGCAGCCTGTAAGTCATTCTAATAAATCTTCTTTCTATATATAGAGAGATTTATTCTATAAGTTCTGTTACTCTAGAGAACCCTGACTAATACAAATTATTAAATGAAATTTCATTTGTGATTAGGACAGAATTTTCAACAATTTCTTAAATGACTCTTAGAGTTATTTCTTCCTTTTTATACTACATATTTATATGAAGTGGCATTCTTAGCATATGCTGCCTGGATGGCTAGGAACCAGGGACTGGATAGCTCAGAGACCTATGATATAACCAAATATAACTGGTAAAAAAAAGGAAAGAAACTCTTAATGACATTCTGCAATACTTATAGATCAGTGCCTTGTCCAGTTGTCATTAGAGAGGCTTCCTCCAGAAGTAGATCGGCGAGACCCACAGCCAGATAATACGCAGAAAGAGAGTCTAAATTGGAGGTCTCCATTGGGTCCCTCCCCTCAGAGATTGAGAATCCCTCAGAAGAGGGGGGGCGGGGGGATAGACTGTAGGAGTCAGGGGGATGGAGCACAGCAGGAGAACATGGCCCACTGAATCAATTAAGCAGGGCTCGGATGGGCTCACAGACAAAAACAGCAAACCTGTGGCCTATGTGGGTCTGCACCAGGTCCTCTGAGTATATGTTAAAGGCTGTTAGTTTGGTGTTCTTGTGGGACTCCTAACAGTGGGAGTGGGTATCTCTGACTCTTTTGCTCTTAAACTCTTTTCCTCTTGTTGGATTGCCTTGTCCAGCCTCAATATGAGGGCTTTCACTTTGTGCATTGAATCTTGTTTTGTCCTGTCTGGTTGTCATCTCTTGGAGACTGGCTCTTTTGTGAAAAGGAAATGGAGGGGGAGTGAATCTGGGAGAGAGGGGAGGTTGGGGGACCTAGGAGGAGTGGAGGGGGGAACTGTGGTTGGGATGTATTGTATGAAAAAAGAATCTATTTTTAGTTTTAAAAAGTTGAAAAAAATTGATCAACTTTGAATGATGTTGAAGATCTACATTGTGTGGTATGATCTATGCAGCTAAGATTTAATTATTATATAAAAATAAAACAAATGTATCCATCTCATTAGTACACAATTTTGCTTTCAATTTAATAAATGGTAAAATTGGATACCAAAAACTTATTTGAAAGTAGTTTCTGTGTTATTTATTATTGGTCAATGTTTGATTTAATTACCTATTTTATATATCCATGTACTCCAAGCCATCTAAAATTTTTTTGGGCAAAAGGGTTGCAATTGGGAAAAGTTCAAGTGTTTTGGAGTTTGTTATCCCTGGGGAAAGATCATAGATTCAATTCAATCATAATTAAAAGATTTATTGATTAGCTGCTAGGAGGATGAACAATTTCTGAGACAAATTTGAGATTGAAGAGGGGTATAGAGAAGGATTTTTAAAGGGGAAAACCATATGAAGACCTTCAATATCTATGCAAGCAAGCAAAAACTGTTCTGTTCTGCCAATTTAAGTTGTTAAGGAAACTCAAAACAATCTTTGGCTATGTTTGCAAGCAAGTTACAGAAGCAAAAAAAAAAAAAAGCAAGTAGTCATAACAAGTGGATAGTTATAGCTGTACATTTTGGGTGGGGGTCACTGAGTCAGGGTTACTGGGAACTTATCTTCCAGGGAATAGAGTCAGAGACAAACAGCTGGTGGGTGCCAAGATGGATGCCTGACATAAAATGGAGTTTCTCTAGCCATAACACAAGAAGCCCTGATTTAAAGGACTATTATAGGGCTCAGGAGATGTCTCTATTGGTAAGGTGCTTGCTGCCCAAGCATGAGAACCTGAGTTTGAATCTCAGAACCCATGTTAAAAAAAAAAAGCCAAGCATGGTGGTACACAATTGGGGAATCAGAGAAGAAAGGCAAATCTCTGGGACTCACCGAGCCTGCCTAGCCTAATTTGTAAACTTTTGACCATTTGAGAGATCTTATCTCAAAAGTTTAAGGTAGAAGGCTGTAGCTAGAGTTTTCCTTCCTGGCCCACAGTCAGGACAAATCTCTGTCACCCGCCAGTCCCACAGCTGCTCAGACCCAACCAAGTAAACACAGAGACTTATATTGCTTACAAACTGTATGGCCGTGCCAGACTTCTTGCTAACTGTTCTTATATCTTAAATTAATCCATTTCTACAAATCTATACCTTGCCAAGTGGCTCATGGCTTACCTACATCTTCACATGCTGCTTGTCATGGCGGCGGCTGGCAGTTTCTCCTTGACTCAGCCTTCCACTTCCCAGAATTCTCCTCTCTCCTTGTCCCGCCTATACTTCCTGCCTGGCCACTGGCCAATCAGTGTTTTATTTATACAGAACAATATCCACAGCAGAAGGCACAACACCAAAGGTTGTCCTCTGTCCTTCACATGTGCACACACACACGCACACACTTACACACGTATACCTGTACACATATGCATATATGTAAGTATTACAGGATGGATGTCCATGTGCAGAGTAAACTTCGTTAATGAGTGAGAATCTTGCAGAACCTCCAGCTCATTCATTAACCCACAGGTTATCATTTCTCTGGTAGCAGCAGATGTCAAGGTAGAAGATGTACACAGCTTGAATAACTATAGTCCAATTCTCAGATCATCTCTAAAAGTGTGTTGAGTTTCTAATCAGGGGCCTCTATAAAAGCTGTGAGATGTATCCCAGTGTATAAGTCTCTCAATATATTTGACTCCAGAGACAAGCCTTAGACATGCACCTCCAGGTGAAAATGATAAGCCTTACGTAAGGGAAGAGCACTCCACTAGCCCCAGCCCTGGCAGTACCTGTGGTTGATACAGACCCTCTCCCAGTAGGTACAGAGATTTCCCCTTTCTGACTTCTGCCAACACACTCCTACCCAGAGCTTCAGCATGCATGTTGAGCCATATTTTTAATTTTCAGGTTGGTTTGGCAAATTGCAGATGCTTTCTCCCCAGAGCTCTGAGACCAGGCATAGGCTCTTTTTGCATGTGGCTGTAATGTTCTTTTATCTCCACTTTCCCTGCTCAGTGAGCACCAAACCCCAACTTCAACCTCTCCATTAAATGAGCCTCCACACTGCTTGTGGACATGCCATCCCTGTTCCTCTACCTTCCTAAACCCTCATTCTTAGAGTCACAAGGGAGAGGATGGGAGGGAACTGCTGAGTGGTCAACCCCTGAGGCTTCTTTGCATCTTCTCCTACTATCACAGATCTAAGCTGACAAAAGCCCTCATCAGAGCCAGTGGCTCTAGTACCAGCCCAGCCCCCTGGAGCAGTGACAGCCATGTGATATGTTTGCCCAATTCTGCAGCTGGGCTAATCACTATGGTTCCCAAGCTTGGGGTCCGCCCCAAAAGCAAACAAATTAGGACAAAAAACACATGAGTCTTCAATCTGTTCATCCCAGTCAGTAATTTCTGAAGGACCCCTATAATTGATAACAACATAATAAAAACTCACCACCTGTCCCTTATCCTAAGGACTTGTAAGCCTGGCTAATAATTCAAACAATCTTTCAATGACAAAATGTGGAACATAGTGACTCTCCATCTCTCAGTGCCAGCACCACTCCAGAAACAGTCCAGCCCTGTCACTCCACTGCATGGTGCAGCCTGGAAGAAAGACAGTAGCTGGATGGGCAGGCTCAAAGATCAGAGGCCAGAAACACCTACCAGAGTGGGCCAGCCCGTGAAAACTGTCCCACCAGCTAGAAGAGACGTAGGTATGGAGAATGGCAGAAGTTGGTTCCATAAACCCTTAGGCTGTACTTAGGAGGAAGATACAAATGGACAATAAAACCAAGGACTTACCTCCTAGCAGGTCCTATTCAGAAATTTGGGGAAGCATGAGGCAATTGTTGGCAAAGCCTGACAATCTCAGCATGTCGTAGCATCCTGGCTATAGGTTCCATAGTAAAAATTAAAATATTTTTCCAAAGTAAACTGATACATATATATGAAAATACCACACAGAAACTTCTTAAGTTGTATGTTTACTAAAAAACAATTTTAACAAAAGAAATGTCTAGTGGTGTGTGTGTGAAGTCAGGTGCTGGTGAACACCTGGCCCCTAGGAAACAGAAAATATAGTTATGACAACATATCACAACAGCAAGGGAACAGAACCAGAACCAGATGCTGGGCTGGGCTCCTGTGCCCTGATGAGGGTCAGACTTAGTGCAGAATACAGATTAGCCTGGTCAAGGACGGAAAGCCAGACTGACCTTGGGTGATATTAGCCCAGTTCCCTCTTCCAGCAAGCCTGATTAGAGGGACAGCCAGTCATTTAGGAGGCTCTGGCTACAGAGCAGCAGGCACCCTTTGCTAAAGCTATGGTAGGGGCAGAGAAACAACCCAAGGCAATGAAGCTGTAGGTGGGACAAGGAGCAGTCAAGTTCAGGTCAAGGAAAAAGTATACTTCAGACACAAAACTATGGCTCTGCACAGTCAGAAAGCAACTTTTTAGAAAAGTAGCAAAAGAATCCATTCCATCAGTGCTTCCAGAACTAGCCATGGAGTCTTCATCACTTGGGGACTCACTAGAAATTCAGATGATTAGGTTTTGCTTTAGAGCTCACATCAAAACCTCTGAGGGTGGCATGCAGCATTTTTTATTAGCAATTAGGGTGATGCCAAGGCCCAGAAATAAAAAAATCTCAAGGAAACCTGCCTACAAACTCAAGAAGTAACCCACCCCCTCAAACTCTGTTTGCATCGGAGTCACTGCAGAGCTTGTTGTGCCCCCAGAGATGGGACCTAGCCCTAGCATACCTATTCAGGAGGCATGAGGCAGGATATTGTGTTTGTGACTGGGTTCCTGGGTGGTATTAATGTTGCTGGCCCAAGCCCTGCACCTTAAAAAAAAAAACAAAAAAACACCCTGATTTCAGTAAAAAGATCTATATTCAGGCTAAAAGAGAGATAGTTTTAGTCAAAAGCTCCGGGCCCAGGGCCAAGCAGAACCATAAGAAGGAATGACTCCAATTAGGCAGATGTATTAAGAGATTCAGGTTGGTAGAATGATATCACAGGCTAGGTGTCATCAACAACACAAATTTGTTTTTCATGACTCTGGAGGCTGGAAGCCTAAACTCAAGATATGGCAGCAGACTTAGAGCCTGTGAGGCTTAGCTTCCTGTTAAGTGTGATCTCACATGGAGGGTGGGTGAGGAAAATCTCTCTGTCTCTTTTAGAAGGACAGGCATCTCATTCATCAGGGTTCCATCCTGAAGACCTAATACCCGTGAAAGATCCCCATCTCCTAATTCTACTACATTTGAGGTTTAAGATTTAAAAATACAAATGTTGATTTATACAGCATTTAGTCTATAGCAATAGTGTTTTGAATTTAAGGTTTATATTATTCTTAAATTCATGCACTGTGAGTCAGGACCTGTAAGAAGGTAGTAAAAGCTAAGTGCAGTCAGAAGTACAGTTCCTTAACCCAATATGGCCAATATCCTTACAAGAAGAGAAAAGAAGCTGTACCTGGATATGGAGGCCTGCAATCCCAGTCACTCAGAAGACAGAGGCAGGAGATCAAAAGTTCAAGGGGAAGCCTGCTTATGCAATAGAGTGAGTTCAAGTCTAGCCTGGGCAATTTAGTAAGATCCTGTCTTAAAATAAATAAAAGGAAGGCTGAAAAGGCAGCTCAGTAGTAGAATAATTGTATAGCATGAGTAAGAATATTGTATAGCATACATAATAAACATAGTATGCTTAGTCTGCAGTACTGAAGGGAAAAAATCTTACTGACTGAGAAGGTTTATCATCCAAGAACCAAAAGCTCACCAGGATCTTAACCTTATAGTTTCAGCTTCTAGAACTGAAGGGAATAAACTTCTGTTCGGCCACTCAACATGCAGTATTTTATTGCAATAATAGCACAAGACAATGAGACAGGTAGGCCAAGGTTTGGACAAACTGATTCAATAGTGAGATGATAATGGTATGTGTGTGAGGGGGAGGCCTTCTGCATTTTCCCCGGCTGCCAGCTCAGATGAGACTCTCCCTGCCTCCCACTCCTCCACACCCATCTTCACTTGCGATCTTCTTTGCTTTCCCTCCCAGGTGGCCTCATAGAAGCTGTCTTGGGAGCCCCCCCCCCCCCCCCCCCCCCCCCCCCCGCGCCTTGTCAATCCTTCCCAGCTCCCACTGCAGGCAACAGGCTCACTTCAAGGCTGCTGCCTCAGCTTTCAGCAGTTCTTGCTTTCTCTGTCTTAGTCTCCTTTTACCTGCCCTCAGCCCTGATCTGGATCTATCATCCCAAGCCACAGTTGAAAGAAGTAGAGTCATTGGGCAGATGAGGACTAGCTCAGCTGGGAGTCTCTGTGGAGACAGCAGTCATGGATCATGGAGACTAGAAGACTAACTGTCAAATAAACTGAGTCACATGGGGTGAGTAAGAAGGCAGAATGTAAGCAGAGTGAGCTGTATGCTGCCCCAACTGAGGAAAATAATTGTTCTGCTACAACTTCACTACACAATAATTTTAATGCTGGTGCTACTTACAGGGAAATAGAAACTCACTTGCTTCCTCATAATAAGTTGCAATTTCAAGTAAGCAGCACACCATTTTTGTGCATGAGCTGCCTTTTACATGTCAGACCGGCTCTGTCAGTAGCTGTACCTTTGGTCCTTGTTTGTTCATTTAACACCAATTTGTTTAGTAACTACAATGTCTGAGGCGTTCTCCCACAGGATACAGACAGTATACAAAATAGACAAAAACTATGTTGCCATGCACTTCCACTCTAGTGGAAGGAGGCAAATGATCAATAACTCTATCACATGATGTAATAGAAAAAGTGCTGTGCAGATAGGGGGGAGACTGGAAATTGAGGACAAGAGCTGCAATTCATGAGCAAGTAACAAAACTTGCCTGTATCATCCTTTTTGCCTCTGGCTTAAATTGAGCAATCCTTTCAGCTCATGCCCTCTGAGATTGTATGGGTTTTAGAAATTTATAATATATTTAAGCTTCTAGTATTGGCTCCTGTGATGGCCATTATTAGTTGTCAACTTGATTACGTCTGGAATTAAATAAAACCCAAAAATGGAGGGGCACACCTGTGAAGGGTTTTTTGATTAATTTGGACTAAGAAGATCAACTTCAAATCCAGATCTTTGAGGTAGCAAGACACGTGTTGTGTGATATTTTGTCTGTGTTCTGACAAATAAAGCTTGCCTGGAGATCAGAGGGCAGAGCTAGCTATTAGTTAACCACAGAGGCCAGGCAATGGTGGCATACACCTTTAATCCCTTGGAGTTCAAGGCCACCCTGGGCTACATGAGATTGAACCAGTCTAAAAGAGAAACGGAGCCAGTTGGTGGTGGCTCACACCTTTAATCCCAGCACTAGTGAGGTAAACACAGGAATATAAGGCGGGTGGAAACAGGATCTCAGAGCCCATTCAGTCTGAGGATTCATAGAGACAGGATTCATTCCCCTTTTAGTCTGAGGATTCCAAAAGGTAAGAAGTGGCTGGCTGTTCTGCTTCTCTGATCTTTCAGCAAGCTTTATTTGTCAGAACACAAACAAAATATCATACAACAGACACACCTTCTATCTAGATCTTTTGAGTTGGGAAAATCCACCTCTAATCTGGGCCACTTCTCCCGTAGGGAGCTGCCTGGAACTCATTTTCACCATTCTGATTTTTGTTAGGATTAAGAAGTATCACATTCTTAAGACTTTTAGCACAGGGCATAAGTCTTAAATAATGCTTTACTAGTGGTGCTGGTACAAGTACATCCACAGATGGCATCAGAATGTGTGGTGTTGAAATTCTAAAAGTGAGCAGCAGAGGGCACCATCTACAGATGACAGTGTCTGCCAACTAACATTACACAAATAACAGACTGCAATTTCTGCATTTTTCTCTCGTTCTCTCTTTGTCAAATTTGATATTCCCCTTTTGATTCTCTCCTTTATTTCGGAAATTCTGGGTCTTCTCTGTTGATGTCTCCCTTGCTCAAAGCAGTCCAAGCCCTGACATTGAAGGGGAATAATGAGTGAGTCTCCTTAGTCCCTGCAGAGATCCCAGAGGCTGGTGATGCCATACCCTTGGCCTCTGGAGGTTGGAGGTGGGGAAAGTGGAGGGGTGTTAGCTGAGAATAGATAAGGTGTTCTCAGTTTGTTCTGGTCTCAGGATTCCTGTGTCTTATCTCCTCTCCCACTGTTTCATCACATTGCCAAAATTACCTTGATAATACATCTTTTAATTTAAGAATTCATTTTCACTTCAGGAAAGAACAGTGCAGCCAGATAAGAAACTTCATCTGTCTTGAAGAAAAAGGGTTGGGGATTTGGGTGCTATGAATCCTGTAAAGTCTTAAATTAAGGTGCCACTTCTGAATGCTTTCTTCATATTTATGAAATGATTATTCTACAGAGGTGCATTTCATGTTGTTTAAAATAATGATTGTGCATGTTTAATACATCAATTTAAGTTATTATCTCCCATGCTATAAAATCTGGGATAATTTCATAAATAATTATTAGCATTTACAAATGGTGCTGTAATGTGAATCGTTGCCCTAATCCTTTATCTTTCACAAACACAGAAATAACAATTTAATTTATGGAATGAAATGGGGGAAGTTATGTTCTAGAATGTGTCACCTCCTTGCAGAATGCAAATAAGGATGCAGGGGATAAATGGAAAGAAAAGGCCTTGTGTAGAAAAATTCCCTTACCCTACCCTACCCTGGCATTGATAGTCCTGAGATACTAGTCTCTGGAATCATTAGGGCCTTTTTCTGTAGAGCTGGGGGTTGAAGAAGGACTACTCTGTTTCCTGATAACTTACTTTGGTAAGTGGAGACCTGGCCACATGGTCAAGGTCAGAAACACATTTTTTCATGCATCCTTGATCCCAGAACACACGTTTTGAGGTAGGAAGATGGACAAGAAAACACTAGAAATTAGACTCACTCTTCAATCCTTCCCATGTCATACAGAGCCATTGGGAATCATGTAATTGGAAAAAAGCTCATCTTTCATTTTCAGCCTTACTATCTGTCAGTAATGCAGACATGGGTATGAGGGCAGCACCTCAGGGAGCTTATGATCTGGGTGGGGAGACTGAATGCTCACACTTAAACAACTCAGTCAGGTGTATAGTGTATCACAGAACCACAGTTTCTTCAACTAAATTCAAATTAGGTTGATATAAAGTTAACCCAGGAAGGCTTTTTGGAGGAGTAAACTGAAGTCAGGTCAGATAAATGTTATCTAATAAATCTAGGAATATTAAAAGAGACAATAAATACACAACACACACACACACACACACACACACACACACACACACACACACACACACACACACTTCACCTAAGGCAATAACTGACTTAGAAGAGAGTCCTAATCAGCCCAAGTACCTGTGTTATCCAAATCTGCCTATGCAGAAATGGGGAACTCCCAGTTCAGACAACTGTTCAAAGCTGGGATGTGAAGAGAGAAAACAGGAGATGCAATCTTCAGTGCATCCAAAGCTGGGATGTTAGCTTCCTGTCTCGGTCTGTGGCTGCTACTGACAAACCCAGATCTAAAGCAAACCCAGCTGATGACTGACTCATGGATCTGGGGAGCAGGGAAGGCAGAAGGCAGAGAATGCTGACTGAGTAAAGACCACCATCAGTGCACGAGGAAATTGGGCTGTGCTGGCATGCAGCCCTGTAGCCGAAGTTGCAATTGCTCCTGCATCAGCTTAGAAATGAGCTCCCAACACAATTCAAAAGAACAGCTCTCACCAAAGAGAAATGACATCTCTACTCTGGCCATTCCTCTGTTACAAGTAGGGCTAAGTAACAAAACAAAATGAGTCCTCATAGCTATCTGATTTCCTGATCCTGTCCCTACAGAAAATATCCTGAAATTCATCACTAACTGAGCCTTTCTCCTCCCATATCTATGTTTCACCTCTCCTATTACTGTCACAACTTTCTCTGCATGCCCCTATCAAGCTTTCCACACTCAGTTCCAGACCCACTCAGCCAACAGGAGTGGGTGACTGGCCACAGAAAAAGATTGACCTCTCTGCCTCTCACAATGCCTCTAGTTCTGGATCCCCATGGTGCTCTCTGCTTCCCTCCTATATCCTGTCTCCGTTAGTACAGTGAAATAAACCTGCCCAATATCCAACCCATCAAAATGGCATTTCAGGATGGTCTCACTCATCTTCCTGAAAATAATTTTTAATTATGTCAAGGCTCTACCACAACCTCACAAGTTCTTTACTACTGTTTGCTCTATGAGAGACATCAGATCTCCATTTCCTTGAGTGAGGCCTGGACTTAGGGACTTGGTTCTAACAAACAGTTTCTAACAAACTATTTGAAGAAAATAGTACTTCAGTGGAGAATTCAGTGGTGGTAGTATCTGTGGTTTTTCCGGAGAATGAAGTCTTTTATAGAGCTGGGGCGATGGCTCAGTGGGTAAGAGTACTTTCTGTGAAAGCAAGAAGACCGGAGTTCAAATTACCAGCACCCATGTCAAAACTAGATATGGCTGTAATGTCTGTGTCCTTAGCACTGGGGAACAGAGACAGTCAGGTTTTGAGAATTCTCCAGCCAGCCAGCCCAGGTTCAGATTTAGTGAGAGGCTTGTCTCAAAAAATAAGGTGAAGAGCCATGGCTGCTACCTGTGTGCCCACAAGCATACATCTGCACACGTGTGTGTATGCCTCCTCCACACACACAAGCCTTTGGTAGTATATATAGATAAAAGGATATGAATAGGCACAGATTCTAGACTCTTCTGGAATTGGGCTGCTTTACCCTCAGGAGTTCAAATGGCTCACTGCCCCATGCAGTCATAGTCATATAGCAGGCCTCCTAATGTGACAGGGTAAGAAGGGCACTTCCTTAAAAACATATCACCTCACTCAAGTCATGAGAGGATATCTGTTGAATCTACAATGGGTCATGAAGACCAAGCCTTTAAACACAGGCCTTGGGGAGGCATTTGAGTTTCAAAATGTAGCATTCTGAAAGATGCTAAGCTCACATTTTGTTTTCTAAATAAAAAAAAAAAAACTATCTTGTTCCTCCTCATTTGGAAACAAACAAACAAAAAACAAACAAAACAAAAAAACCTCCCCATGTTGTGGGATATTTGATCATACTGTGACACTCCAGATTGTCAATAAAGTTTACCTTGAATAGGGGTTAGAGCCAGTGACTAGCTGACCAGAATTAGCCACAGAGAAGCCAGGAATATGGATAGAGAAGATGCGCAGGAAGGAAATGGTGGGGACTAGAGTTTGAGCTTCCCTTTGGTTTTGGGACAAGGGAAGAGATGTGTCTCTTGAAGTGTCTCCACCCAAAAAGCAAGGTCAGATAGTTGTTACTCAACCTCTCTGAGCTAGCAGGTTTTCATCACAGCCTTTGACTCTCGAGTCTTATTGATAAATAGAATGATAGAGACTTAATTTAAACCTACATATTGCAGCCATGAGACATGGCTGTGGGACCATAAGCCTTGACAGGCCATAGCCTGAATGACCAGTGGGGCACTGACTGGGGAGCTGTGGGGCCACAGACGATTCATGTGCAGCCACTAAACCAACAGAAAAACAGCATCCCCATTCTAGCATCTCCATTCAATATCATGGAGTTATTTCTTTTGTATCGAACAGAACATCCCCTGCCCCCTTCATGGACTTGGCTCAGACCTACCTTTTAGTAACAAGTCACTCTGCCTTCAGGCTCAACAAGAAGGCAGGCCTAGTTCACCTCAGCAATTCTCCTACCATTCACACTCCCTCTGCTGCATCCATGGTCATGCTGATCACATTACTCATTTGGATCCTTAGAACTACAGAAGTCTTTGCAGGATCAGCCCCCAATTGGGAAAAGTTCACTGTATACTCCCACCTTCAAAGGCTGCCCTCTCCATATCTCAGCTGTAGCAGAATCGCAGCACCACCTGGTGCCTAACCTGGAGAAATGATGATTCATTATGTCTTCCAATTCCCTCCACACCTGTCAGAGTTGACATCCACTGCCATACTTTGCAACTCAATCTAGTTCACTCTCAGCCATCCCACACAAATGAGCTGTATGGTTCTCTCCCTCGCTCTAACTTTTGCCCAAGCACCCCATTACTCCTTTACTCATTCTTGTTAAATACTTGAACAAACCAGCAACCTTCATTGAGATCAAATAGCAGTGTGGGAGGGGTGGCAAAGCCCTGAACTATGAGAACAGAGTCCATACCACTGACTTCCAGGATCCTTGAAAATGTTTAGGAGGTCTTGTTCAGATCTTCTATTGGTCTCTTTTTGTTCAGCCTTTTCTAACTATTTTTCTCAAACTCTAACACTCAAAATAATTTTTTACCTATTTTTATCTAATACTATGATATTTCTTATTTAATTACTAGCCTTGCAAGAATGTTGTTTTCTATTTTTCATGGCAAGTGCATAGTACTTAATCTATACTGCGGTTTAATAGGTTTCTGGCAATTGGCCCAGGAGCTTTGCCAGCACTGATATCCTCGCTGTTATGGGAAAAAGATCCAGACAACTAACTCAGATGAATTTTTGTAATGAAAGCTCTTTATAAGTCAGGAAATGTCTGTGTTGGTTCAGGGATGTAAGTCTTTCTTGTTTCCCAAATGAATTTTCTCAATATGCAACAAATATGTATTGAAGACTTACAGACTGACTCTGCTAGGCACAATATAGGCTGTAGGTCTCAGGGCTGAGTTCAGCTTTTATCCTTACTTTCTAGTACAGGAGACAGAAAGAAAAGAGGCAAGACCACACCAGGGCCTGAGAGCTACAGCAAGTCTGTGTCAGTCAGAGTTTATGAGAAAAACAGAACCAATTGGAGACAAATATAGAAAGATGACAGACAGATATTAATCTTAAGAAGTTGGTCCATGTATTTGTGAGAAACAGTGAATTTGTTGGCCAGGCCAGCAGGTGGGATAATGGGGCAGCATTTCTGTAATTCCAAGTTTGAAGCAGAATGCCATCATCAGGAATCCATGATCTGTGCTATTAATGGCTTCAATTGATTGGGTTGGACCCACCAATGGTGGTCATCTGTTTTACTCAAAGTCTACTGATGGTTAAGACCAATCAAATCTGAAAAATATCCTCCTAATAACATTTAGACTGGTATTTGACTGAATAATTGCCTACATCATAAACTGGTCCAACTGACACATAAAATTAATCACACAGCAGAAACCTAGTGATCTTCTGAGCCCAAAGATGAGGACTCTTCATCCAGTGATAGTGGGGTGTAACATACAATTTGGGACACACATAAGCCTTAACAGTTCACTGGCAGTGGGGAGAATGATCCATCCTCCTACACCCCTTGGGTGGTAGCTCCTATGTCCTTTGCCATTCTCAAAGAATGCTGTACTATACATACTCAGTTCAATGAACATGGCTCCACTTCCTTAGAGCTATAGGAAGGCTCACAGCTTCCTGTCTGCTGGACTACTAATCTTAGTTTCAATCTCCTTGGCATGAGTGTTGGCTCAAGGCCAGCCCCTATCTTGGACACCAGAGTAGAGAGGACAGTGTACATGGCAGTCTGAGAACCTTCTCTTTTGCTGTTGAGTCACTGGGCTCCTCCTTGGCAACCCTACCACATACACAGTCAAGAATGAGAATCTCCAGTTGATTCCAAGAACCTCTCCCAGACAGTCCAGAGCCACCAGTTGGCCTGATGGGCCCTTCCAGGCCCCAGCCCTGCCCCCTTGGTGACAGCATCTGGTGCCTTTGCCTGAGCAGTCCATCAGTTTTCACACCACTGTCACTGTAAGACTAAAGGAACAAAAACAAAAGATGTGACAAATTTGTCCTTTTCTCTTTCATAATTAACCAAAATATCACAGCATGTAGCAAAGCACGGCTCCTAATTAACAGACAGACGAGAGGTGATTAAGAAAAAATGCCGTAGCCCCCTCTCAATAGTCCTCCCATGCCTGACTCTCCCTCCCACCTAGCAGCACCCCCATGTCCCTCCCATCCCAGTAATTATATTTGCAAGAGAGAATGATATTCTGGTCAGATATGACAGACAGAAAAAGCCCAGTCCCCAGTGAGGCAATTAATATTTCACACCTGCCAAAGCAAAGTGGCAATAGAGTGGGAGGGGGATTCTGGAAAGGGGACTACATTGTCACCAGTCCAGGATTTGGAAACGTCAAGTGGGGACAATCTTTCTGTTGGGCTTCAAGGATGGGCAAGCCAGTCTAACACAGCAAACAGGCTGTCAGAGTGTGCATGGAATGAGGGTCAGGGGAAGTCACTGGACAGAAGACGAAATCTAGGCTGTTGGTCTTCATTTGTTGTGTAGTTCATGATGCGTGAGAGGGTGGCATACAGAATCATCAGAGGTGGAGAAGAGTCAAGTGAGGAGGGAGCAGACACTACCAGTTTCAGCCCCCACTCCCACAGAAGCATAGGTACTCCACTGGTCCTGCCTGCCACCCACACAGAGCCCCACGCCTCCCGCTGCTCCCCAGGAGCACAGGAGCGTGCACAGACACAGACATCACACACACACACACACACACACACACACACACACACACACACACACACACTTCTTTGTGTACAGACACTCCTGTGCACTAACATAGCCATTTCCAAGGCAAGCAATCACCTAACAGTTTCCATCCTATTAATAATTCACAGTGGGGACTGACCTTCAACAAGAGTTGCGAAGAAGACAAGCTGTGCTCAAACCGGAGCAAGCAGTGATGACTAGAGGCTGGAAAGGAAGGGGAAATGAGTGAGGTAGAAGGAGGTTGGATAACAGCACCAAAATAGAAGCTCTAATGCACTACAGCACAGTAGGATGACTGTAATTTACAATAACGTATTACATATTTTATAAAGAACTATAAGAAGAGACTGAAGGCTCTCAACAGTAAAAAAAAAAAGACACATGTTTAAGGAAATGGAAATGCCAATTATCTTCATTTGATTATAACATTGTATACATATATCAGATTACTACATTGTACCCATAAATATGGCAATTATTCTGTCAATTTAAAAATTTTTAAAAAATGCACATAGGTTAAAAATAAAGAGTGCATATATGGCCCAGTGTGAAAGGCAGTCACAGTAGAAAGAGCATAGGCTTTAGTGACCCATATAGCTACAGCTCCACATGGCCTCTTTCACAGTGAAATTCTAAGGTCATGGATTCATTATTTAATAAGCCACAATAACTTCAGCTGCATAAAGGCAAACATTTCTTTACTTACTCTACCCAACCACTCATTGAAAAGTAAGCAGTGAATAGATGCCTTGGGACAGGCATTGTACCAGGCCCTGCAGAGAGTGTTGGTTACTCCACGCAAGGTCTGCCTTCATACAACTTATGCTCTAGCAGGTGGTTGCTGGAAGAAGACCAGAAAGAGGCCCTGCTGTAGGATATCAGGAGGCATAGGAGGCTTGAATCAGGGTGGTGGTCAAGGTGGCAGAGATAGAAAAGAGACAAGCTATGGATTGGTGAGCAGTAACAATGGGCTTGCTGGAAGTCTGGGTATTAGAAGAGAAGGTGGGGGAAATAGGGACTTCTACTGCAAGATCTAGAACCAGAAAAGAAGAGAGATGGTCCTCAGCATAACACCCAGCACACCGTGGGTCCAAACTTGGACCAGCACCAAAGGAAGTACAGCAATGTTTCTGGGGTTAGGAATAGAACAATAATGATTTCCAGAGGCTTTGAATTACCTAATTCCGAGGAGGGAAGTGTCAGGACTTTCTGAAGAAGGCAGGAAAAAATGGACCAAACAAATCTGGAGGTAGGAACCCTGAGTCAACAGACTTAAGATTCTGTTCAAGTTGTATGTATGAGGATTCTACTTTAAAAACAGGTAGTAGGTGTGTGGAATTTTAAATTTAAATAGAACCAAACCCAAATCCTCAAAAATCAGTATCTACATCGTCTTCAAGTCTATGAATTTCCTCCCCACATAGAGTCACTAAGCAGGAATCATTTTGAACTCCAAAGCTTCCAGGAGGCTGCCCTGAAGCATGCAGACAGGGCTAGGGCAGAGAGCTACCTAGCACACGTACAGCCAGTCGCCTCCTGAAGGGTTTTCTAAAAGGACAGTCCATCCAATGGCCCTGGAGATTTGTCTTTTAACACATCTACACTAATCAATCTGCTTTATTTTCAGGCCCTACTCTCCACTAGGGCTGTGTCCCTAAACTTAAACAAGCTCTAGAGGTGATGGCTCCATCCTAGTACTCTGACACCCTCACCTCTGATATGTGAACCCCAAAGGATGTGGAAAAGGCCCAGCCACTGGGAAAGGTAAGGTAGACAGCCCTTCTGAGAGCCCTGCCTTCACAGTCCTGCACCCTATTAATTCTTTCTAACTCAAGGCTTCTCTGTGTGGCTCCTATACACCCCAGCTTCCCTGGATCAACTTAAGAGATTCACAAGGTAAAACATTTTAATCATCATATGACAGTGTTTTTCCTTTTTGCTTCATGGACATTGGCGCTGAGGTTTCAAAGGTGATGACTAAAATTGTCAGCACCCTACAAGTTATATAGTAAGTTATCATCTCTTCTTCCTTCTTTCTCTTCTTCCTCCTCCTCCTCTTCTTGCCACACATTCAGTTTTTAAGCCATTTTTATTTATAAATGCCTTTTATGCATCAGTGGAAATAATTAATTTTACTAAATCTCAGCCTTCAAATACACATCTTTTTAATATGCCGTGTGACAAACCAGGAAGCAAACCAGTGACATTTCTACTGCAAACAGTAAGTCAGCCCTCACCTCAGGGAACCACTAGCCTTGAGCTGCAGGAGCCACTTCTTTCTTGGAACTTCCTTCCTTTCTGAAGGCTGGATTGATGAGCTTTAGTCCTTCAGATTTGTGTCTTTGGTAGAAATGATCTCAAAAATAAACAAACTTAGTCTGTCACTTTAGTGAAAATAATTGGCAGACTTGTAGCCCATGCTACTACTTAATGCTTTTGTATAAAAAAAAATCATATTTTTGGAAAATATGTGTTCCCCACCATCAACCTGACAGCTTATCAATACTGAAATTGTCCTTGATGAGGTCAGTGGTTTTTTGTTATTGTTGTTTTTAACTATCTTATATAATAAAATGGTTCAACATTTAGAAAACCCAATAACTCAGCTAAGTCACATTTTTCAAATCTTGATACATGACCCACAAGACATGATCAAAGAACCGTGACAATGGAAAAATTATGAGCAGATTTTCAGGTACAGCCTTCAGTGGCATATACAAGGCTCAAATCCACATGGTAAAGAACCTTCAAAAGTAGCTTTCATGGAGGTGAAGTACAGTATCAAAAGTGAGCTGCTGAGCCATGCATGCCTGTAATCCCAGTACCCAGGAGGCAGAAATAGGGTTGTGAAAGACAGCCTGGATGACATAGTGTGTGGCTCCTTACTCCAGCCCACCTTTCCCACCACTGTCTCTTCTGTTAGGCCTGGCATCCTAGTGTTTCCTCTGTGTCTCAGGCCCAGGATCAAGTTTCTATCCCCAAACACCAGCCAGAAACTTCTTGGATCCCTTCCAGAGATTTCTCTCATAGTGGCAGAGAAGACTCTGTCTTGCTGTGTGTCCAATTCTCTCTCACCCTTGAGCTTACATTCTATCTCTAGCTCTGTCTCTGTTATTATTTTAAAAAAAGAGTTTATTTTATGTGTAGATGTTTTGCTTGCTTAGGTGGTGGAGCACTCCATGCATGCAGTGCCTGCAGAAGCCAGAAGAGGGCGCCCTGAGACTGGTATTATAGAAGTTGTACATTGCTTTGTGGGTTCTGATAATTGAACCCTGGTCCTTTGGAAAAAACAAATGCTCTTAACTGCTGAGCCACACACATTAACACCACCATCACCACCACTAGTAACAACAACAGTTGTTCCTATAAAGATATAAGTCTTCCTTTAGTACCATTTGGTCCTTAGAAAAGTAACTTTTCTGGTCTTATTCACATGTATGAACAATTAAAATCATCTTCACTGGACTACTGTGAGATATGAATAGAACAATGGTGTGAACCAGATGCTCCACATCTGAAAATCTGTTCTTCACATCTTGTTCTGCACCCTGGAGGTTTCCAGTTGGGTTTAGTTGCTGGGAAACATTAACTTGAGACCCCAGAGTGCAGGAGGAGAAAGAGGCTGGAAGACTTGTCACCCTCCCACATGCACACACAAGTGCACATACATGATTTGGCTACATCTCCCAGGGAAGTAGGCTAGGTAGGCTAATTCTTTCCCTTTTGTCACTATGAGGCCAGGGACAGGACTTAACATATCCAGAGACGCCTTACTATTGCCCCTGGTTAAGTTTCTTTAACAGCCACCTCAGTGTAAGTTTTTCCTCACTTAAATTCTTCTCAATTATCTTTCCTGGTGTGTTATTCATTTCATGCTGAGACCTTGACTTAAAAATTGTAAAGTACTGGATTATGTGTCTTCATATGTGTCTTCAACCAAAATAAGAAAAGGCCTTTTCTTTATAATTGTAATGTCTTCCAGGACCATTGGGCACCCCAGCTCCTTGCCTACCTCTCCAGGGATGTAAGAGAACACAGATTTTTATTCCACTCAACGCAGTTTATTCTCAGCACCACTCAAGTTCCAGACACTATACCTAGAAAAAGTTTAGAAAGAAGCCTGAGGAACAATTCCTGTCTGGAAAAGGAACAGAGCTTGCTCATGTGTATGCTTTCACTCTGCTGCCTCCCTTCTCAAGAGCCCTTCCCTTTCTGCAGGCCAAATGTACTAGTGTGACTGTGTTAAGCAACTTTTCCACATTCCTATGTCAGAAATAATGTCTTTTACCCCAAAACACTTCTTTTAAAGCACTTGTCTCTTTTTAATTTGTAATATTCAGTGTGATTCAACGTATTTATCTAGTGCTTATTTTATTCTGAGTCCAAGGCCTGACACCAAGCAGTACAAGGAAAAAGTATGATTCAGTTGTCACCCTAAGGGAGCTCACACCCTAGCCATGTAGACAGGAATATAAACATTTCTGATGCAGGGGAATGGTGGCCTTAATGGGAGTTTATACAGAACTCTATGGATTTGGGTGAAAAGAAACACTATAGTAACATCTAGATGGATGTGAAGAAATAAAAATGTTGGGGGCTGGCAAGGTGAGTCATCAGGTTAAGGCACATGTCACCAGCCTAACACACTTCAGTTTGATCTCCTAGACTCACATGGTAGAAGAGGGACCTGCAAGCTGTCCTCCAACTTCCACAAGAATGCTGTGGCATTCACCTCCCTACTCCCCAAATAAGAAAAAAAAATGTAATTTCAAAACAAATGTAATTTTTAAAAAGAAGAAATATGTGTATATGTATATGTGTGTTTTAAATGAAGCCTAAAAAAAGAAAAATAAAGAATGTTGGAAAAATGGCTTTATACCCTAAGGTGTAGGTTGGGGAGAGTGGGCATCCAGTCTAATAAGAGAAATGCCGCACATAGCCTGGCACATCCCAGATGGCATCCATCACAGAGCAGCCACTGTAGCAGTGAGGCTCTGTCCTTGATACATGCCCCACCTGATGACAACCTAAAGAGATGACAAGGACCTTGGAGGGACCAAGTGTGGACCTCAGATTCTAATGGTGAGGACCAGAACAACGTCCCAGACAGCCATACAGGCCCATAGTGGACCGCGAGGCTGGGCACTAGTCCAGATCTGTCCCATATGGAAGGGCACCGATCCAAAACATCCTTCTCCTGGTAGTCCACAAGGTCCTGAACCTCTCCTGCAGAACTCAAATGACCAGGGGCCTAAGGACTAGAGACAGGGAGAAACATCACAAGGGTTGAGCTTCTACCCAGAAAGAATAAATCACCATTAGCTAGCAAGATAGTAAATGATCACTTCAGCTGTATGCCTCTTAAAAATTTATCCTGGAGAAATAATGGCAAAAAAAAGTCATGGATCTGAGAATCTAAAGATAAAACTATGAGAAATTGCAGGGAGATAAAAGGCACCAGAAACAGAATAGGTTACATTAGTGAGGGATTTAGAGTGGCCTAGTAATATCTGCTTTTGTTTGGCCAGGCTCAGTGGTATCTTCCAGACATTACATAATACGTTTAGGTCATGGCCAAAGTCATGGACAATTTCAGAAGTCTCACCAAGGTGAATGTGGCTGTTGGGGGTAGAAGACTGAGAAGTGACCAGGCAGGCACAAAATAATGTTAGGACAGTGTGGGGTTACATTAGCAATTTTGCGTTCACACACACAAATGTACACATATGCACCCACTGACACACACATGCATACAAATACATACATACATACACATGCACATGCACACTAATGCACATATGTACACATATATATGCAGTTTGAGATAAGCAAGCAGCATCATAGCTCAAACTTATAGAATTCAAACACTATTGAAGAATTTTTAAAACTTCACTAATCTAACTTTTATTTTTTATTATATTTATTTCTGTGGGATTGGGGGTGTGCCACGGTGCTCATACGGAGATCAGAGAACAACTTGAAGGAGTTGGTTCTCTCCTTCCACTATGTGGACACCACAGACCAAATTCAAATTGTCAGACATGACAGCAAGTGCCTTTACCTGCTGAGCTATCACACTGATATTCTTATCTTTAGTGGGATCAACTATGGTCTTCTAGCTCCCCTGTGTACCAACTCAGTCATTCAGTATTCTTACTGTCCCTATCAACTCACAAAGCCGATGGATCTACCATAAAGGTCCACTAACAAGTCTGTTCCTTTCAAATGAAGATTCCAGGCAGAGGTCTCCACAGTAAGGAAGTAGCCACTAAGAAGTAGTCCTCAGTCAGGAGCAGGCAGCAGATTCTTGGAGAAACTAGAGTGGCTGTGTCAACCAGCTGACTTTAACATGCTCTGCTTTGGAGCTCATTCTTTTCTCGAGTTTACGCTCACCAGGAAGTACCCAGCTAGGATTTCAGACTCTACTCATTCCATACAAAGCAGCTGAGACCTTTGAGGGAAGTTTGCAGGTCAAGATAAGCTGACCCAAAAGAATAAAACTGCTTTAAAAGAAAGAAGACAAACTGAGCATTTGCCTTTCGTGAAATAGGGTAATTGGAAACAATGGACTGAGTTTCAAATAAAACTAAAAGAACTTTCTTGGAAGGGAACAGAAACTAAAGAGATGAAAGATAGAAAGATGTCATATGTTTTAAGTAAGTACTAGCCCTGATTTCCAAAGAATAAGAGTCTAATAAGATAAAGTGAAGAAAATGGAAGGCAGTTAATATTGAATAAGGAGGATAAGAGACAAAAGCTCTCCTATCAAAAGGCCTCCATGAGTGGCAAGAAGAACTAAAACAAACAAACAAAAGCAGCTTAGTAAGAACAAAAAAGATGAGAAGTACAGAAAAAAATCTCTAAAATTTTTTAGAAGGAAAATACTGTACAAAGGTTTAAATACATAATTTACCAAACTTCTGAGCAATGTATTAGATATAGAAAATCAGGGGAAAATAGCTTCAAAACATTCAAGGATGTTGAACCCAGAATTTCATATTCAGCCAAAGTGTTATTTACATCCAAGAATGCCAAGCTATTGAACGCCACAAAGATGTTTTGAGGCGTGTGAGGTCACAAAAGTTTTGACACATAAAAATCTCATTTAGTGAACTCTTAGACATATGTCAATAAAAAGCAATAAGTCTAGGAAAGTGCCTCAAGAGAAATATGATGAAAAATGATGGCCGGGCGATGGTGGCACACATCTTTAATCCCAGCACTCCGGAGGCAGAGGCAGGTGGATCTCTGTGAGTTCGAGGTCAGCCTGGTCTACAAAGCGAGTTCCAGGAAAGGCGCAAAGCTACACAGAGAAACCCTGTCTCAAAAAACCAAAAAAGGAAAAATTATTGTATTAGTAAAATTTATTAACTGTCTAAAAAAGAAAGGATCAAATAAAAGTTTAAAGAAGTTTAAGAATATTTATAACCATAAACTACAAACTTTAGACATACCAAGTTAAAGAAGCCTGTGTGGTCTTAAATTAGATATGATAACTCAGTAATAAAGACAGAAAATAAAACTTTCAAGAAAATTTGAATTTTCCAATGAAAACCAAAAAATGCAAAAGTAATATAAAAGGAAATGAAAACATAAAACAATTTAACAGAAATAGTTACTCAGTACATAGAATTACAATACACATAAAGGGATTTATCTGGATGTGAGGGTGATCTGGCTGTGACATAACCCTATTTTCTTCAAGATTGACTTGGCTGATCTGGGTGACTAGGTGCTGTCTCCTTCCTTCTTCATCACTCCATATGTGTCCCTCTTAAAGATGTGCATTCTATAGAAGAGGGTGACCCGCCCCAAATAAAGGAGGACCTGTCTTCAGACAAGGGTGCAGCAGTAGCTGCACTCTCCTCCAAACATGCTCTCAAAGGATTTATCTGACCAAATAAGATGCAGAAACTCTCTCTCAAACTAAGAGTATGGGAGTGCTGCATTAGTAGACAAATGAACAGAAAAAAGGTGAAAGAGAAATAGAACTGAGCAAACACGAAGTTTATTATATGAAAAGTTTATTATATCTCAAATTACTGGAGAAAATGTAGATATTTTCAATAAGGATGCAGATAATCATCAGGAAAAGGATAAACTTGGAATCAAAGCTTACATTCCATCTCTGAGTAAACTGCAAACAGATTAGTGATTTCAATGTGTGAAGGAAATCATAGCAGTATTAGAGAATCTTCTCACATCTTGATTGGGAACGTCTTCTCATTAGGACTCACAATCCAAAATCAAGAGTAGATCTTGATTAATATAACTACATCTAAAATTTTACTGTTCATGGCTAAAATCACCATAACCAAAGTAAAAAAAGATACTATATTCTGGGAAAATAATTTCAATGTATACCATAATATAAACAGCTAATACCCCTACTATGTAAACAATTCATAAAAATTAAGGGACAATAACAAAAGGAAAGATGGCAAATGGTCTTTAAATATATAAAGAGAAATAGAATAAAGGAAATGCCAGAAAACCTAGAACAATACATTTGATATCTGCAAGACTGGCAAAAGTCCAAAAGCTTTGAAGAGCATTCTGCGGCAAAGAATAAAAAAGTTATAAAGTTATCTATTATAGTATCACTTATGACAAAATATTAGAGCTACCATTATGGATTTTTAATTGATCATCTTTCTTATAATAATGTAACATGTTATGGCTTTTACTTGAAAATATATTCTGGAAATCTGACCATTTTACAGAAGTATTCTTACCTGTATGGATAAACAGTGATTTATTCTGCCAATCTGCTATGCTTACATGAATTGCAGATTGTTCCTAATATATATATATATTTTTTTTTTTTGGTTTTTTCGAGACAGGGTTTCTCTGTGTAGCTTTGCGCCTTTCCTGGAACTCACTTTGGAGACCAGGCTGGCCTCGAACTCACAGAGATCCGCCTGGCTCTGCCTCCCGAGTGCTGGGATTAAAGGCGTGCACCACCACCGCCCGGCTGTTCCTAATATTATATCATAAATAACACTATAGTAGGTAACTTCATAAATATTTTGCTTTATGTTCATAGATCTTCAAAGTATATTAATTATTGAATGAAAGGTTAAATATGGGTATAATTGTGGTACATATGATTCTTACTCCAGCCTCATCTCCTTTGCTGTGATAAAAGTCTCTTAACAAAAGCAGCTTAGGCAAGGAAAGAGTTTATTTTCAGCTTTCAGGTTAAAGTTCATTATCAAGGGAAGTCAGGGCAGGAACTCAGAGCAGAAAACAGAGACAAATGCTGCTTGCTGGCTCTTTCACTTGCCCCTGCTTAGCTTGCTTTCCTAGACAGCCTAGGACCACTAGCCCAGGACTGGTAACAACCACAACGGGCAGGCCTTCCTACATCAATTAACAATCGAAATTTCCCACTGCCCACAGGCCACTCTGATCTAGCAATTCTTTAATCAAGGTTTTCCTTTCAGATGACCCCAGGCTGTGTCAAACTGACAACTGACTCTAAGCAGGACAGTGATCAACCATGTTTGGTATTTTACTTTTTGTAAAGTATTTATAGGAGTCAAAAATATGAGGAGGTAACCCATATACAGTCAGGTTCTTCATTCCCTAGTGCTCTTTCATTTCATTGTATCACATTTTAAATTTTTTTTTCATTTTGACTAGTTGCCTTTGTTTTGTCTTAATCTTAATGACATCTTCAGGAGGGGTGTATAGTCTCACTCTGCCTTGTCTGTTCAAGATCATAAATAGCACTTTCTACTTCTCCTGTATCTTCTAAGAATGACAGAACTTTGTAAATTAAAGCAAATAATAACAATAATTAAATAAAAAGGCAACAAACAGCTCCTGGTCTTTGGACAACATGTGGAAAACTGATCATGTTTTGCAACTCTGGAAAGATGAAGAGAAGGACTAAATACTCAGTTTTCTCTAGTCAAAGAGTGCAAAACCCTGATTCAGACAGAAACAAGTTAATCGGTTAAAGTAGTTTGAGACTCAGATGAGAATGCATTAAAATTCTTCATTTTAACATTTCAACTTATATCTATTAAGACTAACCCTTCAAACCATAGATGTACATCCAATATTAATTGCCACATTTAAGGGCTGAAATTAAGTGCTTTGTTGGTTTCTCTAGATAATTTACATATCATTACTTTATAATTCATGTTTTAATAATTTTTATTAGAACCAGTCAATGAAATGGAATGATATTACATTTAAGCTTGAAGGACCCTGGGGTCAGAGTTGCTAATCCTTTCTCTCCTTTAAAATTATAATTGTCAATTTAAATATATATGTAGAAGTTAATGATTTATTTAATAAAGGAAAGCATGAAACTAAAATGAATATTTATAGTAACACTGGGATTGTATTAAACCCACAATTAATGCTTAGTTTATAATATAGAGGATGAGATGGAAAAAGCAAAGAAGTGGAGAAAACTCAGTCCAGAGAAAAGGGGGAAGCAAAATATACCAACAAGACAGGAGAAAGCATTGTTTAACATAACTCAGCATCCTCCACAGTTCTTTAGTTACAGAAGCCAAAGAGCGGCCCAGCTATCCCAGGGCTCTTATGGACATGGTGGGAAGCCCCATTTCAGCTCTGCTCAAACTCCAGGAAGGGACAGTAATTGCACAAACAGCCTAAGGCCCAGGTATAGACTGGAACCTTTGTGACACATTTAAGGGGTCCCAGTAGTGAGAAATAGCCTAGGGAGTCCAGTCCAGTCCACAATACCCCGTTTCCATCCACATCTTGAGATTCCCAGAGAAACTCCTGTGCAGCCCAGGGTGGCTGAGCTGCACACCGTAAAGCACAATCAACCAGAGAGTACACTCTGCTATTTATTCAGAGCATAAGCACCCTGCTAGATAATCACACCAGGAATGTGCCCCACTTGCCTAGAAGCCAGCATTTGGACTCTGCTCTGGAGGAAACAGGACAACAGATGCTAAGGAGATGGATACCAAGGCCAGAGGCAGAAATGACAAGCTCTTCCCTTTCTCCTTTGTCCCATTTCTCATCTCAGCCAGGACTTGCCCTGAGACTTTCTTCCACTCTGGGTAAACTTGCCCACCTACCATATTCGTTCCATCTCTACCTCACGTCTTCTCAAGCCTGATGGTCAGAGATTGCTGCTGTGGGATGTTCTGTATGGCAAATGTGTTGCTGATTAGTCAATAAATAAAACACTGATTGGCCATTGGCTAGGCAGGAAGTGTAGGCAGGACAATGAGGAGAATAAAGCTGGGAAGTGGAAGGCTGAGTCAGAGAGACACTGCCAGCCGCCATGATGAGAAACAGCATGTGAAGATGCCGGGAAGCCACGAGCCATGTGGCAAGGTATAGATTAATGGAAATGGATTAATTTAAGCTATAAGAACAGTTAGCAAGAAGCCTGCCACGGCCATACAGTTTGTAAGCAATATAAGTCTCTGTGTTTACTTGGTTGGGTCTGAGTGGCTGTGGGACTAGCAGCTGAGAGAGATTTGTCCTGACTGTGGGCCAGGCAGGAAAACTCAAGCTACAGATTGCCCTCCACATCAGGGTGGGGTGGGGTAGGGTGGAGTGGGGGCAGTGCTTATGTGTCCCAGTCAGCTTTATGTCTGTTTAGGAGATCCTTAGTTCTGAACTAGAATTTTCTCAGAAACCCCTCCTCCACCCCACGCCTCTAAAGAAAGGACTTGGCCGGTAAAGCATTTCTTGACAGTTCTGACAAGCCTCCAAAGAGATAATACTTCACACCTACCCCTAGCATGGAAGGGAAAGGAAGCATTTTTAAATGTTATTTTAAATATTTTAAAAGTATTTTTAATTTTTAAATGTTTAAAAGCTATAGTAGAAAGCAGTGAGGAAATTAAATCAGAATCTTATTGAGTGAATTCCTTCTGGAACCCTCTCAAAGGTTAGTGAGTAGACAAAGAGGCCAACTTACAGAGTCACTTCAGAGATGTGTTTACAGACTTACCAAATCTCACAGATCCTGTAAAGTAAAAGAAAGCAGGAAGTGGCAGTCTCAACTGCAGGCCTGGATTCCTGAATGTGGGGCTTGATCTCCCTCTGCTCATGGAGAGGGGGGTTACTGTCTGAGGGTGCAGGTACCCAGTTTCAGTCACTAGTAACAGACTGGTAAACACACAGCCAGACAGATGGGCAGGTTCCCTGTTTCTCAGACTCCCCACAAAGGTCTGGACAAGCAGACGGGTCCTTCCTCCAGGCTCTCTAGATTAATGTGTCCTTCTTACCAATTATGAAGACAAGGAAATGTAATTTTCTTCCCATGTTTATAGTGTTCAGGATTAATCTGCCTGTAAATGGATACTCTGTCAGCTTCCTGAGACACTGAAGTATTATGGGGTGGAGTAGAAGGTGCAGAAGAGGTTTACCAGTGGGTAATGCCATCTGCTTTATTAGGTTGTTTTATAAACCTGACGTTCAATTTGTTCTGGAGGACTTGGTGATGGATTATTCTGTAAATTCTCAAATAATTACAATAACCAGAGAAAAGAAAAAGGGGAAGAGGGAATTGGGCAAACTGGTGAGTAATTATCCCCTAGATAGCATAATCCTTAGCACTTCCCAGTGTGGCCAGAAAGCCAGGCTTAGAGGCAGGATGAACAGAAAGGCCCAAATGGTCATTTATTTTTTGAGTCCCCTATTATGATCCTTATTCTCAGATGTTCAGACTTTCTACTTTTGCCAACAATATGGGGAGTTCAAGTAAATGGGGTATGTTCTGATTTCAGGCTTAAAATGTGTGTATCGTATTCTTTCTTTTGGCACATGGATCCAAATCTTACTGCTATCCTTATTAGCTGTGAGGTACAGTAAAGCACTTTGAACAATGACTGGCACATAGTAAGTGCCCCCTGTATTCATGGTCATTTGTATGATTATTTTATCCATGCATGCTTGGTAGAAGTCTATGACTGGATCTGAAACTCATAAGGTAGAAATAGAATCTCAAGCAGCAGGCCCCTTAGCAACCACAGGGTGCAGGCCTGCCCTTCATCCTAGGGGTGAACACTGAAAGTAAGGAAGACCACTGCTGTGGGATGTTCTGTATGGCAAATGTGTTGTTCTGATTGGTTAGTAAATAAAACGCTGATTGGCCAGTAGTCAGGCAGGAGGAAGTATAGGTGGGACAAGGAGGAGAAGAATTCTGGGAAGTGGAAGGCTGAGTCAGAGACACTGCCAGCCGCCACCATGACAAACAGCATGTGAAGATGCTGGTAAGCCGTGAGCCATGTGGCAAGGTATAGATTAATGGAAATGGATTAATTTAAGCTATAAGAACAGTTAGCAAGAAGCCTGGTACGGCCATACAGTTTGTAAGCAATATAAGTCTCTGTGTTTACTTGCTTGGGTCTGAGCGGCTGTGGGACTGGCAGGTGAGAGAGATTTGTCCTGACTGTGGGCCAGGCAGGAAAACTCGAGCTACAGACCACCCTTCTACACAGGTGGAGCCTCCATCATTCAACCCCTCACCCCCTTCACCTCCAACTCCAGACTCCTCACAAAGCTAGTACCTGCACTTCCCTGCAAATCCGTCATGAGCCCCCAGGGTTGTATTTTTAAAACTTTTAGGTACATTCCTAATATCTACCTTTTAAATTTATTTAATTATTTATCACATATCTATCTATTGTTTATCATGTCTGTGTGTGTGTGTGTGTGTGTGTGTGTGTGTGAGAGAGAGAGAGAGAGAGAGAGAGAGAGAGAGAGAGAGAGAGAGAGAGAGAGAGCGAGCCTTGGAACTTGAGGATGACTTTGAATTTGTGATCTTCCTGTTTCTATCTCCTAAGTACAGGTATTACTAGTATGCACCACTATACCCAGTATAGTGTTAGGAGAGTGATCAAACCAAGGGCTTCCTGCTTGCTAGGTAAGGGCCCTACCCAGACACCATTTCACAGTTCTGAATTCTATGTTCAAGATTTCTGTAGTCTTATTTGCACTTGTCATAAGGTGTTGGGGGCTAACAACCAGTAATGCATGGCCTTTAGCCACCTACTTGGCTCCAGTCCTAAGTCCTCTGGGGTTAATGCTCTGAGTCCAAGAGAATGGTCACAGCATTTCAGGAGGGACAATTGTCAACACTGACTGGTTGACAACAATTCCTGGTGACTTTGGCAACTTGATGTTGACAATCTTTTGCCTACACTGGTTACTAAAATAATAAATGAGGCTCAGGGAATACTCTGCTACCTCCCACAGAGAAGTAGTGCCCCAGTGACTGCTGAAAAGAACACCCTCTCCATCGCAAGTGCAGTCCAGACTATCCTCAAGCTCTCAGTTGTATAAATGTTACAAAAGCCAAGAATGTCACATAGTCAATATTGCTTGGAGTTTAGCAAGCAGCAGGCTGCTGTGCTATGGAGACCCTACTACTACTCTTCTTCTCTGTGAAAGATCCTTTCCCTGTGGGCTGCTTGAGATAGCTACTTACCTTTCAGGGATGTGCTCAGAACTCTGGCTGGCCAATCAGGGTATGTCATGTCCTGTGACACATAATTGGATTAGGAATGATTACACAACCCAACACCCAACAATCAGATATTTTGTTGGGGCTTTTTTGTCAAAGCGAATGGAGAAGCAACTTTATTCTTCTGCTGTTGCTAATCTGATGGGATAAAAGCCCAAGACTACTGGAGACTGCTATGCTCAAAACATAGAAAGTCCTGATGATGTGGTTGGGGTTCTGAACCCAGCTGTGTCTGATAGTAGAACTACTCTCTAGCCTTTCAGAAAAGCCAAAGACTTCCTTGGCCTTTGTGGTGGTTTGAAAGAAAATGGCCCCCATAGGGAATGGAACTGTTAGGAGGTGTGGCCTTGTTGAGAGTAGGTGTGGCCTTGTTGAAGGAAGTGTGTCACGATGTGTGGGTGGGTCTGGAGGGTGAAAAGGGCCAAGAAAAGCACACCCTGCCCCTGACTTGACCTGAGACCTGGGCCAAGGAAAAGCACCCTGACCCTGACTTGACCCCAAGACCAGAGCCAAGGACTTGAAATCTCACCAGTCCCTGAGCTTGCCCCAAGATCAGGCCACAAAATCCCACCAATCCCTGAGTTTGCTTCAGAGTCTGACCACAGAATCCCACCATGCTCAGGACTTGAAGTCCCACCATCCCCACCATGGAAATCTCAACCCTGAAAAGCTCCACACCCCCACCCAAAGAAACCCTATATAAGCCTTGCATTCTGTTCAGTTTGCTGCTGCTTCTCACCCTAGCAGAGGCAACCACCCTCCTGGATTTTTCCCTTCTGATAAATCTCTTGAGTGAGGTTTGTTGTGCAGTTTAACACTTTTGCCGGAGCAGAGAGCTGTAAGGTGTAACAACTTTTTCTGGGAAAACTTTCTGCTAGATGAGCAGAGCTATAACACTTTTGCTGGGGAAACCTGGAAACCAGTCCCCACCAGAGCAGAGTTGTTATCCTTGCACTGGGGAAACTTTTCAGGAGCAGAGCTGTAACACTTCTCCTGGAACAGAGCTTCGATGCTTACAGTGACTTTGTGGTATTCCTTGACTCCTGACTGCCAGTATACCTTTACCATCTGAGCTGCAATGTTTACAAGGTCTCCTATGCTTAAGCTATGCTTACTGTGATACACAGTTGCTTCTGCTGCCTTTGGATCAAGATGTAGAATTCTCAGCTCCTTCTCCAGCACCATGTCTGCCTGCACACTGCCACAGTTCCTGCCAAGATGATAATGGATTAAACCTCTGAAACTGTAAGCCAGCCCCAATTAAATGTTTTCCTTTATAAGAGTTGCCTTGGTCTCTTTTCACAGCAATAGGAACCCTAACTAAGACAGCCTGGTAGCATGAGTAGCATTTTTGTCCAACAAAGCCTTGTTAGTATAAGTTATGATTGGCACTCCATCCCCATCCTCACATCTCATCTCACAAATTCTGGGTGTTTATCAAGGAAGGATGAGGACAGTAGTAGTCTCCCACATCTCAATATATACTGGATTACACAGTAATAATCCAGTTTTCAGCCGTTCTTCTTTTATTTAAGCCAATCCTTTCCATTTTCTGTTTCACAGTCTAGGCAATATATGAATAAAAATGTTTATTTGGGTTTCTGTTTCTACCTGAGATCAAGGGCTGTATCTGCTTTCTTTCTGGCAGAATCCTAAGTTGGTATATGGTATACATGGCAAGAGATAGAGAAGGCTCCAGAGACCTGGCCAGACTGACCTTCATAGCAGATCTACTCTTGAGATACCTATTGTCTTAATTGGGGTTACTATTGCTATGATGAAACATCATAACCAAAAAGCAAGTTAGGGAGGAAAGGGTTTATTTGGCTTACACTTCCAAATTGTAGTCCATCATTAAAGGAAGTCAGGACAGGAACTCAAATAGGGCAGGAGCCTGGAGGCAGGAGCTGATGCAGAGGTCATGGAGGGTTGCTACTTACTGGCTTGCTCCCCATGGTTTGTCCGGACTGATTTCTTATGGACCCTAGGACTACCAGCCCAGGGATGGCACCACCCACAATGGACTGAGCCCTCCCCCATCAGTCACTAATTAAGAAAATGCCCTACAGGCTTGCCTGCACCCAGATCTTATGGAGGTATTGTCTTAATTGAGGTTCAATCCTCTCAAATGACTTTAGCTTGTGTCAAGTTGACATAAAACTATCCAGCACATCTATTAATCCACTAATTTTTTTTTAAATTTATTTTGCAATACAATTCAGTTCTACATATCAGCCACGGATTCCCTTGTTCTCCCCCCTCCCGTCCCCCTCACCTTCCCCCCAACTCCCCCCCCATTCCCATCTCCTCCAGGGCAAAGCCTTCCCCACAGACTGAGGTCAACCTGGTAGACTCAGTCCAGGTAGGTCTAGTCCCCTCCTCCCAGGCCGAGCCAAACAATCCTGCATAGGCCCCAGGTTTCAAACAGCCAACTCATGCAATGAGCACAGGACCCGGTCCCACTGCCTGGATGCCTCCCAAACAGATCAAGCCAATCAACTGTCTCACCCATTCGGAGGGCCTGATCCAGTGGGGACCCCTCAGCCATTGGTTCATAGTTCATGTGTTTCCATTCATTTGGCTATTTGTCCCTGTGCTTTATCCAACCTTGGTCTCAACAATTCTCGCTCATATAAACCCTCCTCATTCTCGCTAATTGGACTCCAAGAGATCCACCCAGGGCCTAGTCATGGATCTCTGCATCCAGATCCCTCAGTAGTTGGATGAGGTTTCTAGCACAACAATTAGGGTGTTTGGCCATCCCATCACCAGAGTAGGTCAGTTCGGGCTGTCTCTCGACCATTGCCAGCAGTCTGTTGTGTGGGTATCTTTGTGGATTTCTGTGGGCCTCTCTAGCACTTTGATTCTTCCTATTCTCATGTGGTCTTCATTTACCATGGTCTCCTATTCCTTGTTCTCCCTCTCTGTTGTTGATCCAGCTGGGATCTCCCGCTCCCCCAAGCTCTCTTTCCCTCGACCCTCGCCTTTCACTACCCCCACTCATGTCCAGGCTGTCCATGTAGATCTCATTCCATTTCTCTGTCATTGGGCTATCCCTGTGTCTTTCTTGGGGTCCTGTTTTCCAGGTAGCCTCCCTGGTGATGTGAGTAGCAGACAAGTCATCCTTGTTTCATGTCTAGTATCCTGCTATGAGTGAGTACATACCATGTTTGTCTTTCTGAGTCTGGGTTACCTCACTCAGGATGATTTTTTCTAGATCCATCCATTTGTCTGCAAACCTCATGATGTCATTGTTTTTCTCTGCTGAGTAGTATTCCATTGTGTATATGTACCACATTTTGTTTATCCATTCTTCAGTTGAAGGGCATCTAGGTTGTTTCCATGTTCTGGCTATTACAAACAATGCTGATATGAACATAGCTGAACAAGTGCTCTTATGGTGTGGTTGAGCATTCCTTGGGTATATGCCCAAGAGTGGTATAGCTGGATCTTGGGGGAGATGGATTCCCAATTTTCTAAGAAAACGCCATATTGATTTCCAAAGTGGTTGTACAAGCTTGCATTCCCACCAGCAGTGGAGGAGAGTTCCCCTAGCTCCACATCCTCTCCAGCATAAGGTGTCTTCAGTGTTTTTGATCTTAGCCATTCTGACAGGCGTAAGGTGGTATCTCAGAGCTGTTTTGATTTGCATTTCCCTGATGATTAGGGATGTTGAGCAATTCCTTAAATGTCTTTCGGCCATTTGAGTTTCCTCTGTTGAGAATTCTCTGTTTAGTTCTATAGCCCATTTCTTAATTGGACTGTTGGGCATTTTGATGTCTAATTTCCTGAGTTCCTTATATATTCTGGATATCAGTCCTCTGTCAGATGTGGGGTTGGTGAAGATCTTTTCCCATTCTGTAGGCTGTTGCTTTGCCTTGTTGACCGTATCCTTTGCTCTACAAAAGCTTCTCAGTTTCAAGAGGTCCCATTGATTGATTGTTTCTCTCAGAGTCTGTGCTACTGGTGTTCTATTTAGGAAGTGGTCTCCTATGCCAATGCGTTCAAGACTACTTCCTACTTTCTCTTCTAGCAGGTTCAGAGTAGCTGGATTTATGTTGAGGTCCTTGATCCATTTGGACTTAAGTTTTGTGCACGGTGATAGATATGGATCTATCTACATGTTGATATCCAGTTTTGCCAGCACCATTTGTTGAAGATGCTTTCTTTTTTCCATTGTGCACTTTTGGCTTCTTTGTCAAAAATTGTATGTTCATAGGTGTGCGGATTAATGTCAGGGTCTTCAATTCGATTCCATTGGTCCACATGTCAGTTTTTATGCCAGTACCAAGCTGTTTTTATTACTGTAGCTCTATAGTAGAGCTTGAAGTCAGGGATCGTGATGCCTCCAGAAGTTGTGTCATTGTACAGGTTAATCCACTAATTTATTAGTCAGGTGGATGGGTTAATATACTCTTGAGGACAGAGTCCTAATCTTTAATTCCTTAAAGTTCCATCTGGCCCTACCTCTTAACATTTTACAAGAGGATTAAGTTTCAGCACGAGATTCAAAAAGGACAAATCATATTCACACCATATTACCACATTATCTATGATAATTTTGGGGGGCAGCATCTATGTTAAAAGACAGTATGCAACTGTGGGCTTTAAATGAAGCAATCTGCCACCATAGCACTGGTAAGTTATAAATTGTTGAGACTGCAGGTATGCACCACCACGCCTGGCTCCCCTTCTCTAGCATTATCCTCATGTGTATTGGCATGTGTGTTTGTAAAGTTTCTCCAACCCTCTTCCAAGATTTCAAGTCTCTGATATTTGAGGGTGTAAGAGCGCTTGTGTCTACATGAGTATGTACTTGGTAAGAGAGACAAATGAAGCAGGATGGACTGCCAAAAGCATAAATACTACAAGATGGGGGAGGGGGAAATGTAAGTCAGCAGGGCACCTGGAGGTTGCAGCCTGTTAGGCTCTGTTCAGCCTGCTTTATGTTACCATGTATTCAGACCCCACTTTCTTCTAGGAGAGGACTGAAGGAACCCACAGCTATGGCTGCTGAGAAGCAGAGCACGAAGAGCTAAATGTGGTGTTTATTATCTGTTCTGTCCATTTAACTGGGGGCTTGCTTACAGTTTCAGAGGATAAGTCCATGACTATCATGGTGAGGACATGGGAGCAATAGCAGACATGCTGAAGCAGTAGCCGAGAGGTTACATGTTGAGACAACATCAAGCTACTGCAGTGACACTCATTTGTACTCACATATCATGGCTGGCCCACAGCAACATTTTCCTACACACTGGCTTAGTCAAGGAAGAAGGACAATAGCAGTAGCCTTTCAGCATCAGAAACAAGGTTAGGATACCTGAATTTTTTAAAAAAATTTCAGTTTGCTTTCTTTGAAGTACTGACAATAGAACACAAAGTTTTGAGCATGCTGGGAAAAGATTTTACCACTGAAGTACACCACATATTTATTTTAAATTTTTATTTAATATACTACTGAGGTTCTAGCCCCTATAGTAAAGCAAGAAAAAGAAATTAAAAGCATATATTTTATAAAAAGGATTACAATAACATCAAAACATATAAAATACTTAAGAATAAATTTAACAAAAAGGCTTCAAATTGAACACTATAAAATGACAATGAGAAATTTAAAGAATTATCTATATAAGTGATGTCATACACTATATTCAGGCACAAAATACTCAATATCATTAAGATCTCCAAACTGATCTTCAAGTTCAATATAAGACTAGTTAAAATCCCAAATAAATTCTCTTCGGACGATTAACAAACTTATTCTAAGGTTTGTATTGTAATGGAAGCTACATTGTGGACATACCCACAATAATGAGAAGACCAAAGCTGGAGGCCGGGCTGTGATAATTTCACCTCAGGTAAATAACATAAAATTCAATGCAAACAATTTACAGAGCAATATCAAATGTTAAATAAAATTAGATCAAGGCTCCTATCATCTAAGTTCAAGACAGTAAACAGCTACTATAATTAAAACAGTTTGAAGCAAGCACAAAGCCAGATCTATGGAACACAGCAGTAAGCCAAGGAGTAGAACTGTAGTGATATATTATCAATTTTCAAAATTTTATTTATTTTTGTTTTATTTATGTGGCCTTGGCTGACCTAAAACTCATGTAGGCTGAACTGGCCTCAAATTCCCAGAGATCTACCTGCCTCTGCTGGAATTAAAAGTGTGTGCCACCAAGACTAGCCCTCTATTTTTGATAAGGTATGACTGTTTTTCCCTACAGAAAAAAAAAAAGTTAACTGAGTTCTTATCTCACACTGTACCAAAGACTGATTCAAAATGCCTCATCCATCTATACATAAAACCTAAAACTATAAGAAAATATAGGAGAAATATTAGTGACCTTAGGATAAGCAATGTTTTTTGGGGGGCAGTGCAATTAAAGAAAACAGCCACAATATAAACTATCAATCAACAGACTTCACCAAAGGTTTAAGACTTCTAGTCTTTAAAAGGCATTACATTAAAAAAAAAAAAAAAAAAGAAAAAGAAGAAGAAGAAAATGCAGACCGATGTGGTGATGAATGCCTTTAATTCCAGCAGCAGGGAGAAAGAGGCAGGTTATTGATCTCTGTGAGTTTGAGGCCCGCCGGGTCTTTATGATGAGTTCAAAGCCAGCAAGGGTTACATAGTAAGACACTGTCTAAGTAAATAAATAATATCAAAGAAAAGGCAAGCAACAGACCAGGAGAAAACATTTGCAATTCATATACGTGACACAGGACACATACCGAAAAATACAGAAAGAACTATCACAATTTACATAAAGAACAAAATCTCATTTGAGAAATCAGCAATACACTTAACTCACCAAAAGTTTCTAAATGCTTCCACTAAGCATTTTAAAAGATAATCAACATGAGCTGGAGAGATTGCTCAGTGGTTAACAGTACTTGCCATTTTTTGCAAGGACCTGGTTGCATTCTCAGCACTCACGTGGAGGCTCACAACCATTTTCAACTGCAGTTCCAGGAAATCTGTTACCATTTTCTGAACTCTGTGGGCACCAAGCAAGCACAAGGTGCACATAAAATATGCAGGCAAAACACTCATACATACACGCTCAGAGGCACAGACTTAAAAATCTTTAATTTTTTATTATTTTATGAGCATGATTGTTTTGCCTGCATGTATACACATGTATGCATGTGCACTATGTTTATGGTTGTTGCCCATTGATACCAGAAAAGGGGATCTGGTACCCTGGGACTAGAGTTTAGACAGTTGTGAGCTACCATGTGGGTACTGGAAATCAAACCCGGGCCCTATGCAAGAGTAACAAGTGCTCATAACCAGTGAGCCAATCTCCAGCTTCAGACTTTAGTATTTTAAAAACTGTTTTCAGATTTAAAATCAAAATAATGTATTTGCCCTTAGAATTATTCTGAGGTTGCTGCTGGTTTGTCTGTTGCCAACTGTAATCAGGCTGGAAGAAAGAATAAATAAATTGGCCGATCTGCCATCCCCAAATTTCCCAGGAAATGGGCATTTTCATACTAAGACCCAGAATAGAAATGGCCATCATTCTACTTGTCAGTCAGTAATCAGACAGGGACCTGAAAGCAACTGATCTAGTCTTCCTCTTCCCAGAGACATGGGCTTATTGACAGGAACAGGACGCTTGAGCCAATATTTCTCCCTTTCTTTACAAATGGGAAAACTAAGCCCTAAGAAACTCTTGGTGTGCCTAAGTCACTAAGATCTTAAGTCTCTATCCACTCCATCCCTCTGGGCTTTAAAATAGATGGTATAGAAAGAGGACAGAGGGATAAGACCTCCAATTCCAGAGAAAGTCCACAAGAAAGTGCCACCAGGAAGCATCTGGTAGGGTACAGAAATCCTCTTTCCAGCATGTTTGTCTACTACTCAGACTTCCCTCCCAGAAAGTTCCTTGACTTTGCCGCTCCAGTGCCTTTTGCAGATCTATTTAACTGAGAGATACAGTGTTTGCCCATGTGCTTTGATCCTGCAGGCAGGCACTGGTAGCTTTTGTTCTGTTATTCACGGGAGGGTGGATGCTGAGTTGTCTCTCCTTATAACAGGCCATGGTTGGACTGCTCACCACCTCCCCAAGGCCACTGGATAATGTCCATCAATAAGTCAGTAGCAGCAGCTGGATTTGAGATATCTTTTGGCAAAAGATTTGCATCATTTCAGGATTAGTTTTCTATAAGCCTCCTCTTTAAAAAAGACAGGGAGAGGAAATAATGAACATAAAAAAAATGATAGAAGTACATGTAAAGATGCTAAGAGGCATGTTTTCTCTGTCCAACTGAGTGACAAGCTTTTGGAGCTAGATCCTCCCTATGTACTGTCATAAATTGCTTCATGGCAGGGACACATCATGATAAATGCATTTTGTCATCAAGCAAATATTACAGAATGTATTCATATAAATGTAGATTGGGTAGGTTGCTGTGGGATGTTGTTCTGTATGAATATATGTTGCTCTGATTGGTTGATAAATAAAGTTGTTTGGCCAATGGTGAGGCAGAATAAGGTTAGACAGGACATTCCAGCTGGAGATCGAGGAAGGAAAAGGAGAGCTGAGGAGACACCGCTAGCCACTGCCATGAGAACCAAGATGGAAAGTACCAGTAAGCCACAAGCCATGTGGCAAAGTATAGATTTATAAAAATGGGTTAATTTAAGATGTAAGAGCTATCTAGTGAGAAACCTGAGCCAACAGGCCATATAGTTTGAAAATAATGTAAGTCTCTGAATGATTATTTTAAAAGTGGTTGTGGGACTGCAGGGCCACAGGAGCCAGCCGGGACCAGAGAAAACATACAACTACAGTAGGTCTTCATTTAATGCTGCCTTGGATATGAGACCAGTGAACATATGGTATATGAAACTGCTGCTGATAAATCTGGTGTACTATTTAACTGTAAACTTTAAAAAAAGAATGTACTCTAAAATAATAATTAGAAGTAATATAAATCAATAAAATAATCATTTATTATCAAGTATTATGCACTGAACTTAGTAATGTGCATTATACTTTTATATAAGGTAGTTAGATAGATCTGTTTACTCCCTTTTGACAAATGTGTGAGTGTCACACTGCACTATGACATTTAAATGGCTATGGTGGCCTTGAATAATATGAATGTTTCAGTTTCATCATAATCTTAAAGGACCACTTCTGTATATGAGTTCATCAGTGATTGAAGCTTCACTATGCAATATATGACTACATATCTGTTGCCTTATACCTGGCACATTGTGGTACAGCCATTAATGATATCTGAGTGGACATATATAACCAGGAAACATCTTCCAAGTTTCAGGGCCTCCAAAACTCAGTAAAAGAATGGAGTGGATATCAGGAAACCTGGGCTCTAATTTCAGCTGTATCACAAGCTTGCTGAGTGATCAGGCCAGTCCCTTCTATCTGGATCTCAATGTATCCCTTTGTGCAATATGAACATTGTGCCAGCTCATCGATGAGGTCATGTCCTTAGATATTTCTTGAAGAACACGAGATATTGTGTCATCATACGAGGGCATCCCATGAGCCTTACACACCCACAGTGCCTGTGATGCAGATAAATGGCAAAAATCCAGGCACCTGTGGCCACTGCCAGTATTGGAGAGAAAGGGGTCTCTCTGAATGGAATTCATGATTTCTACAAAAGTGATGAGACCACATTCAGTGTTGTCACTTTTGAAATTGCTCTCCTTTTGTCCCAAATTCACACAAAAAGGTCCTCCTGGAGGACTGGATGACAGCCATCAAAGGGACATAGTCTGGACCAGAGATAGCACGAAAATGGGAAGGCCCTGAAGAGGCCATTTCTCAGCAGACAGCACTCAAAAATTCAGGTGGAAAAATGGAATAATCAACATACCCTTGAAAAGGGACAGAAGGTGAGTGATAATGTTAATGACTAATCTTCAAATCCCAGGCTGGAGGAAACACATTCCAAAGTGACTGCTTCAGACAGAATAGGGTGGGACCCAAGAAGATCAAGCAAGGACAGCTCAGAGTCTGGAAATAGGAGCCCTCAGCTGCACCAGCTAAGAAGAAAAATGAACTCAACTTGTAATTATCATTTTGTGGGTTACCTAGCTTAGCCTTACATATGGTTGGGGAGACCTTTCTGCTAAGCCTAGGCAGGCCTTGGGCCATCTTGGGCAGTGTCTCTCTTCATGTTATTTATGCCTTTAGTGAGAGTGAGCAGAGACGACATGTACTGTGTACACTGCCCGGGAGGAGCGCGGGCCAGCTCTAGTCTCCAGCTGGACTTATTGTCCCCAGTGCCCTCCAAATTGGGAAGCTATTGGGCCCAGTGCCCTTTCAAGGTCAGGGTTCCCCCAAGCTGGGAGGGGCGAGGGATGGTTCCTGTTACTGCTCTCGCCTGACTCCCAAACAATGCAGAACAGGGCGGTTTGCCTGGCACTTTTGTCTATTTTCCCTGTAATCCTCTCCTCCTGGCCTGTGTGGACCTGGAAAATCACTGCATTTGGCTGGACGCCTGAAGCAGATCTGCACTCCCGCCACAAGTCATGGCTCTGAACAGCCACCAGAGAGTGCACGTGAGCTGCAGTGCCCACCCGGCTGAGCGCTGCAGTCTGCGCTTGCGCACAAGTCCCCTACCTCCACCTCCTATACAGGTCTTTGCTGCCAGAAGTTGCTCTCCAGAGAAGTGACGCTGAGATCCCAGGAGGAAACAGAGGGTAGATTGAGGGCTTTCAAGCCAAGAATCCCTCATCTGGGGCCCAGAGGCTCGATAAGAAGCCAAGAGCTGAAACTAAGGCGTGAGGATTGGGAGTAAACCCTACAGGCTGCTCTAAGCCAATTTGGCCCTCAAAGTGGATTCTTGCTTTCACTTCCAGTCCAAGTCCTCAGCACGCCCATCCCTGCCCTCAGCTGCCCCATTACCAGCCCTCAACCGCCATCAGATCACCCCACCCTGGCCCTTGGCCCTGGACTTCATTTCAACTCCTCAACACTCCTTCCCTGAGGCCTTCAACCTCAGTCTGCAACCTCATGAGGCTCATGGAAACCCAAAGCCCTTTATAGACCCACCCTTGGTCTTTTGTTCTGAATGAGCAAGTCACCCCAATCTTTTGCTCCCAGAATCCCACCAACCCAGAGACTGCAAATGGTCACAGCAAGGAAAAGAGCCTCAGTGACCCAAGGTCAATCATTCAAGAGAAGGCAGGGAAGAGTAAATCAGACTCCCATTTATCCTTTAGGACCCCAAGTGGCTGCCTTGGCTCTTAGAGAAAGTCCACAGTTAAATATGTCTCAAGGTC